>NC_060212.1:41777500-44177500 GCF_021130785.1 Homalodisca vitripennis
GTGAAAAATTAAAAATAAAACATAGAACATGCTTTATTTTATTATAAATTAATTTTAAAAATTTTATTGGAATTCCATCATTGCCCATTGCATTGGAGGATATATCGTTGATTTCCTTACAGATCATATCTATATTAACATTAGTAAAAACAAATGAATTCTGAAACTCCCCTAGTCCTTTCTTACTCCTATAATAGTCAATTAAGTTATCATCTATGCCATGATTAATACCACAAAAATAATTGTTCAATTCATTTTTATCTATAGTGGGATCTGAAACATTCTTCTGTTCTTTACCAGCTCCTTGGTTATTCAAAACTCTCCAAACATTTTTACCAGATTTGTGTTCCTCTAAGAATACAGTGAAGTGTCGATTCCTAGCATCTCTAAGCAGTCTCTTAACTCTATTTCTTAATTGTCTATACTCCTCCCAGACTACATTATTTTTTGTCCTTACATAATGCCTATACTTAGAGTCTCTTTGTATCATTAATGCCTTTAGTTCATTAGTTATCCAAGGGCATGGCGTTCTTTTCTTGTGAATGACTCTTTCAGGTACAAATTTATTAAATAAATATAACAATCTCTCCTCCAACATATTAACCATATCATCTACAGAGTTACTACTATATACATCATTCCAACTCGTATTTAAACATTCATTTTGCAAATCCTTGTTATTTACATTTTTAAAATCCCTAACGACTATTTTATTTTTATTTACATGTAACTTAACCCTTAAATTTAATTCTAAATAAATTAAATCGTGTCATGAAATACCAGATATGGGATATTGTCCATGCCGCTTCACTCGGTTTAGATTATTTACGATAATTAGGTCCAACAAAGTATCACTATTTGGTAAATGGTAAGTCGTATCCAATGGTAAAATACTTAAATTCAGAGTTTCAACAGAATTTAATAATGTAATTTTGTCAGCAAACATTCTATTAGTACTAAGATCTGTATTGAGATTCCCTAATAATACAAAGTTGTCATACATAGGTAATAGGTTTGCCAAAACATCGAACAACTCTACAAGCCCTCCTGCTTTGGGGGGTCGATAGACTACACACAATAATAGTTTCCATACACATGTCACCTCTAATATTACATATTCAACTCTCTTTCTATATCTAGGATTGGATGATGTTATTATTTTACAGTTTAGACTATTTCTAAAATATACAGCTATACCTCCCCCTCCTTTCCTTCCCTATCATGCCTTATGATACAATAACCATCAATCATGTATGGTCAAAAAATATTTTTTTTAGTTCACTTAAAGGGCCCCAATTTCCACTTATTATAATATTATTGGTTTCCATAAATAACAAAGACACTTACAACACAATGAAAACATGCATTCATCTTATGATAATTGTACAAATAAAGTAATTTACATGCATTTAAACGGTGTGACAATTGGATTGTATTGAGAAAAAACAATTCTACAACATACAACTCGACAATGAACATATAACAAATAAACAGTGTAATGTAGGATAAGGATTGTCAGATTAATTCGCCAAGGTCAGCCTCACTGTTGATTACGACACAACGATCCCCTTGATTTTTCCTCATAAATATTCGCCCGTTCTGCACCCACAGGAAAGCGTAATGTCTGTCTGTTTTTACTTGACGCGCAGCATTCAACAGTAGTCTTTTGGCCTTAGTAAGACACTCATTGACGTATATCTGCGAGGATTCTCCGTCCATGTAACCCAGGTCCCGTGAATTAACGTTTCTCTTTTGCCTTCTCAAGTCCATAAACGCCTCCATATCCAATTTGCGGACAAATCTAACAACAATCGGGCCAAAACGTCCTGACGATGACTTGAAACGATAACAGTTATCTATCATATTTTGGTTATAATTGAAACCAATAACCCGCGATATTTTGCTTATAATGTCAAACAGACTTTCTTGTTGTTTAAATGGGACACCAAAGATCTCAACAACATTTTCTTTAGTGGCCTGCTCTTGGGCGTTAACTTTTGCGTTAAGTTCAGAGTTAGATTTTTTTAAATTGTTGTTTTCCTGCTGCAAATGTTCAATATCTGCTGCAGTTTTAATTAACAAATTACTCAATTCCTCCATTCTTTTACCGTTCTCAACAATCCATTCGCCATATTTATTCATTAACGTAGTAATCTCAGCGTTAGACTGCTTAATCTCACTTCGCAAATTAGAAATTTCAATAATCAGCTGTTGCATTGTTACATCACCCAGTCCCAGACAGAGCGCCGGTGGAGGGACCGCCGATATCTTATCTGCAGTTCCAGAGTGCTTCATTGTTGCTTGAAACTCTACTATCTTATCTACCGTTCTAGACTGCTTCATTGTTGCATGACTTTCAGCACCCGTCATTATCTTATCAACATTATCAGATAAGCCAAGCAGACTGAGCTCATTGGACTGATTGGGACTATCACAAACGTTCCTGTCAATGCAGGAAAAGTAAACCGACTGAGATTGCTGTTTTAAATAATCATCTTTGGTGATATTGGCACACTTAAAGTGATAATTGCCTTCACATTTGCAACAAATAGCTCTATAAGAGTTATACGAGAAACCCTTTGTGCACTTAAAACATACTATTTTGGAGTTGTTACTTCTGTTTGTGTCGGAGAGAGAGAGAGAGAGAGAGAGAGAGAGAGAGAGAGAGAGAGAGAGAGAGAGAGAGATTTCCTGTATACTACATACTAATTGTTTGGAGAAGACCTTTTACTGCTTTTGAACTACTTTACACACTAAATTTTATTTCCTATTAATTTTTATAAGTGTGTTAGGGATTGTAAATTATTTTGTTTACATTGCCATGAATAATAGTCCAACACAACTATCATACATGCTGCCGTATATAAACCAGAAAGGTGTCCACTGCGTGTTGCGTAACAGGCTTCTCTAGGGTTGCAGTTAACATGTGAAATCTATGTCACTTCTTTCTCCAGATGGTTGAACATGCACTTTCATATCATTCATTCTTTTCTATATAAAAGTGAAGTTCCATGTTAAGTTGTAAGATCTTCATAGACATAATCTATATTTATATGTTTTTAGTTGTTCGGAAAAGAATTTCTATCTTTTATGTGTTACATCGTATAAAAAAAAACAAAAAGTATACACATTTATGCGTAATGATGATATTATTAAGCTACATCTCCGATACCACCAAAATCAAAATAAATACGTAACACTGCGTGAGATTTGATATTGTTCTAATAGGAAATGATTTATGGTTATATAACAATAGCCACTCTTAATATTACTTTAAGCGACGCTTATGCTGAAGGGCTTAAGATGTAAACCTTACATAAGGTAAAAGGGAGTAACAGACTTGGATAGACAAGGGATTGTTGATTAATTGTGGCGTATTGTATGAACTGACAAAGACAAATGGATTGTATCAAACCTCACAGCCCTTGTAACCCTTGTTTAACAATTTGCTCGATCCATAAATAACCATTACCTGGTTGCAAGTAAGACTACAATTATGTATCATATGGCAACATATGTTGGGAAAGGTTTCATTTGTAATCTTTACGTTGTGTAAGAAATTTAATTTCTTAAAGGAGGTACGTGGTGCTTAATTTTATATCGTTGAAATGAGAAGTAGATTAGGGATTTTGTATGTAACCGCAGAGAAACCTCTCGTAACGACACGTGGTTTACAAATATGTATTACGAAATAAACTGTACAGTCATCATAATTGTTAGCTTCTTTGAAAATTGCTTCACAGGTTTCAAATTTATTACAAGTTCAATATTCCACAGTTATTCTACATAGATACGGTATTATAATGTAGGGGAAAATATCACTTGCTATTTTCCCCTACATAAAGGCGGTCCTTAACTACAACTCTTGTGCCTATGATCTGTATGACGGATCAACTTGTGAGTTATTAACATATCTAACAGCCTTCTGTAGTGTGATAAAGTGTACGTTATTTGTTTTTATTTTTTTATTTATTTTTCTTAAAATAATTCCATCGCAACTAACGAAGAGAATGGTTTTCAATCTTTGAAATGTTGTGTTATACATGTAACAATGGCAAATGGCCGAAATCCTATTAGAAATCGTATTTGAAAATTTTAGATACAAAGCTGGTAATAAATGACAACTAAGTATAAACACTAACCATTATTATGAAATTAAATATATTTACTAAACTCTATGATTATTCACGGCACATGACAAGTATTTTACTGGACGTTATCTTAACGTGTATTAATAAATTGCATTTAAGTTTTATTTCAACATGATACTTTAAAGATAATTTCCGTAGTATTATCTACAAATCCTTGTACCACTCCTGAGAAGCTAGCAGTATGTTTCACTTCTAATACTAGCTCAGTGACTGAACATTTAATTTACGACAGGAAATTGTGTTTTCTCTGCAGAGATATGTTCATCTGCTAACGTATTTTTTCATCAGCAATATACACCATGCTGAAATGAAACTCTGAAACTCGTTTTAATCTTTCTTTGTTTGAGTTTGGCTGCAACTAAGTGAAACCGTGAATGTAACAGGACTTTTTGTCAAAAATCTAGTGTATATCTATATTAAATTTTATATAACAATGCTAAAACTGTTATTTTATATACATATTTCTTATCAATTAAAGTCCCTTGCACTCAAAATGTGCTATTTGTGGATCTGAGTCAGTACATCCTTATAAAGTTTTACCCAACGGGCTTCCGAAAGTTAAATTTGTATCCTACATTTTTGTTTAGTTTAAAACAGCTGATTACTAAGATACATGCTACTCAGGAAATAACTCTCAATCCACTAACTAACTAATCCCTAATATCAATTGGTTAGTTATAACATCTACTAAACAATGTAAAATCACATGATTGTTATAACATCCACTAACCTATGCAATATCACTTGATTCTTATAACATCTACTAACAAACTTAATATTAACTGATTTTTATAACACCCACTAACCAATGCAATACCACCTAATTTGTATATTTACTAACCATTGCAGTATCACCTGAAAGGAAATAAACCACCTAATGTATGATACACATAAATAAAAATATTTTTTTTAATATAATCGCTAATGAGCATCGACTCTCACACAGAGAAAGCTTAAATCTGTGGCTATCAAAAATGTTCTGATTTAAAAATATAACTTTTAAAAATTGTTCGCTTTTCAAGTTTACGTTATATTACATTAAACATGCATGTCTTGCCTGAAAATACAAACATCCTATAATCATTGTGTGCTTGTTTTCATAAACTCATTGCTCACATAAATAAACACACAAAGTAGCATCTATTACAACTTTCTTGTAGTAATATTCTTTGTTTCAATCTATTACTGACAATGTATCATTTGTAAGGCTAACAGGATTTCGAACATTTGCCATCGCTACCAATTCTGGCTAGAGATTACTTTTAAGCTTTGTGTGTTTTTTATTTGGGGTATTGTTATTGGTTTTATTGTTATTATTAAAATTTTAATAGTTTTTAATTAAAGTTATAACACTAATATTGTGGTATCATTGATGTTAAACTATAATCTTATTAACGTCACTAAATCTTTACACTGGTGTTAACTGAAAAGCAATGGATTAATAAAGACTTTATTTTTACTAATTCATATATATTTCTAGAATACAAGAGGTTTCGCGAATTTGTGTCTAAAAGTATGACTAATATAAGGCTAAGGTTAATCTTGTACAAATAATTGCAAGACGATGAACAAAGTCAAATTTGAAAAAATTGTCCAAATTTACAAGTAAAAACTTTGAACAGCTTCGTCAGTTTTTGACATCGGAAGAAGAGGATGTATTGCAATCCTCAAACGTAGTCAAAAGATATTCTAAAGTAATATCTTAAATTAGAATTTTTACTTCAATGAGTTAGCCTTGCCATGTGTATTCAGTTTTTGGTTCTTTATTAGGGAATTTATATTACAAAGAATTCAGTAAAAAGTTAAAGTTGTCCCTTTTTTAGAAATACAACTGCTTATCTTGTAGCTTAGTACGTTACCCTGACTAACTGACTAACTAACCGCTGAGTTAAAGGCCCTCTCTTGATGAAATACTTCTCTCTTTCTCATTCATTTGCCTTGGACGGATGTTGATTTTACCTGTTGTCATAACTGTTTACAGAAATAAGATTCACCTCTGGGTGGGACTCATTTAGGTTCCAACGCCAATTACAATTTCTTTGAAATTTATCCGTTTTTATAAATCGAGTTTTAAAAAACTTTACTGAATATTTTTAGATGCTACGTTATAATATTATTTAACACGTTACTAACATTACGACGTATGTGGTTCCATTCCAAAGTTTCCTGCATCACCCAAAGTCACTCGGATGGAAAAATATGTAGTTTTGCAAAATACTATTTTTCCACATGACAATATTTTAGGAATCAACCTAGAGATCTGTAGTTCCTAACGAAACCAATTAACCTTTCCTTACCGGAAGACAGTTATCTTATTTTAACTCATTGAAAATACGAAGGGGTTTTAAATATGAAACTATGGATGATATCTATAGTTGAAAATATAATAAATTATCACTTAATATTTTCTAATCGTCACACCTAGATTTCGTACAGCTGTTTTAGTCGTGTTTCACTAAATTGTCTGTATTAAGACTACTAATACTCCAAAAGCATTGCTTTAAAATGTTCAAGTATTAAAATCTAAATGTTTTCTCTTGGAAAAAATTAATTTTTAAGTCTCTATGTTACTCTAGTAGTTAATGTTCAAAAGATATTCATATTTAAAACTGAATAAAAATTGATGAAAATATTGACAACACAGTAAGTTTACACAACCAACTTGAACTTAGTTAGCTTTAAAGAAAATTTCCCTCCTCAAATACAATTTTACAAAATCAAAGTAGATACAGCTCTAATCATCCTGACGATGGAGTAACTTGTTGTAGGTGTACTCGAAAGTTTAACTATTCCCATGTTTATCTTCATTAGACGCTCGGGTTCATATAACTTTTACTTACTATTTCAATGTCGTGTATCGATATCGCAGGTATTCTCTTCTTTTCTCACGATGATGGTGAGACCTTGGATAATAGCAGTTGAAATATTTTGTAAGTTATCAACTTACACACTTACAGAATGCCATATTAATTTAAGCAGAGATTTAAATAGGAAAAAAAATTCCAAATGCTATTATCCAATGGTCTATCCGGATGGAGTAAAAGTTTTTATTTTTAAACGCTCATAATAAACCAGACCATAAAAAAATTACAGGAGAGGGAAATCTACATACAAAGGAATGTAAATATTTTATTAAGTACCATGTAAATGAGATATTGTATAGGAAAACTCGTAAATATAAAATCAGGCTATTTGTCTGTTATAAGCATTAGTACTTGATCCCTGTTATATGTCTTGATATATAATTTTAAAAATAGTATAAAGTAAATATTAAAATTAATACTAAAATTTTCGTAAATGTTTATATTCATCCATATCTTTGTTGCGAACTTTATGTAGTATAGTAGAAGCCGTTATAGCTAGTAAATGTCTGCCCTCTATTGCCTGGTGTAGAGTAGCGGGTTAGACGGTTATTGCGAGATAGCTGAATCAAGCAGCGGCGAGGGTAGCTGATGCTTGGATGGGTGACCGCTGTGATCTTGTCTTTGCAAGCTACCTGCCCGGCCAATGGTAGTGGTTCGAAAATCACTTTTAAGTCGTTTATTTAAAACAGGATTAGGCAGAGAGATTATCCCCATGGTTAGGGAGAGGCTCTTAGCCCTAATCTTAACTGGCAAAATAAGAGATTACTTTTTTAGTTGTTTGCTTCATAGTTGGTATATTATTGAAGTGTTGATGATTTTTAAATACTTACTGCTAATCCAAGTAAAAAGTAAGTATTACTAAAATGAACCTTTGATGTCTACTTAACTGCCGTGAACTGTTAGATAAATTAAATTACAATTAATAATAATCTGTTCCCACACTTACAATGATGTACCTTTGGATACACGATTATAGATGTGTTAAATCTTTACTAAATAAATAAATAATAACTTGAACTTTTGGAGTTCCCACGGACACGAGAAATCCCAAGTGTGTCGAGAGGTTGTGGTGTACCGCAGAAAGTAATTACAATTATCTAGCTTTTGCCAATGACGGTGCCAGTGACGAAATCAAACAATTTATTATTTTGTCGATCTTGTTTTAACATTTCTATAAAATTCCAACTAATGAACAAAATCGTGTCCGTCAAGTTCGAGGAGTTGGATTTCGTAAACATTGTGGCATGGAGGTAGAAGATTATATTTATAGTACCGGCAGTTAAAAGAATAATACCAGATGGATAAGTTATTTAAACCATTCGCTCGTGATTACAGCATGAAGAAACTTGTAAGCGTAGAGTGTACGTGGCCATTCCAACGTGGAATTACAAAGCAATTTATCAACTCAGCTTGTAGGTTTGTTTTGGACGAATTAAATACAAGAGAGTTCAGTTTCCGAATATTACGTTAGTTACTGTACGTTACTGACAATGTTACTGAATATACCGCAAACTCTATACAAATACCATATTGAATGGATATGATATATATATATATATATATATATATATACACATAAAAGCACAAGAACAATATTTATCACAATTAACTCACTAATTCAAAAATATATTCTATATTGCTCTAAAAAGCGTAATATCCTATATACTATTTAAATTGACTTTCCCTTTATGATTTCAGTAAATCTAAAATATAAACAACATTCGATTGACTAATGAAATTAAAGACTATTTTTATTCTTGTATCAACTTTAGTCGGGACGAATTAGAATCAATAGCATTCAGTTTTAAGATATTGAACAAATATCGAAGTTTATTAACTATGCTAGAAAACCTTCAAGTCTACAAGTAGTTTAATCCTTGAGAAGTCATGCGTACAGACAGAACTTACAGACAGACATTTGTATAGAAAAAATGGTTACAACTGCCCTGCACAAAAAAGACAAACTTTTAATGTAAACTGAGTGATTGCCTCCAAGAACGCTCAGCCAAATCCCACGAAAAGACATGCTCTGTCATCGAACTTCCTAATATGAAGCTTCAAGAATTTGTCTTCAACTTTCATGTCTATAGGACAGATCGTTTTCGAGATGTCGTGAGGACAGACAGACAGAAATAACATTAGTAACTCTCCCGAGCTAACTTATACCCAAATATAGTATATGAGTTACCTCAGATTTGCCAAGATTCAGAGGAAATTATTTTTTATTTCAAGTTAAAACACTGCTTGATTCCCACCTCTATAAACCGCTTGAGGAAAGAATTCTTTAAGTTTGAAAGAAAGAAGTTCCTTAAGGAAACTAATTACATCTTCACCGTAATTAGTGAAAGCAGTCCTTGGTTTCTGAATGCCAAGTCAGTCTAAGACACTTACCTTAATGATGCCGAGCTTGCCTCTGAGCTTTACTGGTACAAGTGTCTCCGTGTTGTCTCTGCTCTCCTGATACTATTCTTTATAAATCTAAACCTATTTTCTTATAAAACCACACTTATAAATGACATTATTTTGGACAATGCAGCCGAATTTAGAGATTATTCTATTACAACAAACTAATAGTTTGTCTACTACTCACTGTATATGTAAGTTCCATTGAGTAAAATAATGTCTGTTTCTTGGAGACTAATTTTTAAAAATTCTTTAATTACGACTCACACAGTCTAACATAATGTGTATTTCCCACGAGAAAATAATTTTTCGGCCTATTTAAATTTATAAATAGCTTTAGTCCAAGCTATATAAAGGTTTTTAGATATAAAAGTTAGAAACAACAATTTCCCGTAAAATAATTTATTTTACTCTTATATATACTCTTATATATATATATATATATATATATATATATATATATATATATATATATATATATATATATATATATATATACTTTGTATTACAAATTATCTTCCTCCATACAAAGTAATGTACGTAATAACACTGCACTGTTTTTCTCTATCCAACTGCCTTGAAATACTTGTGTTCTACTTAATGAGAAGTATTATCTTTGCCTTCTACATGAGTGAAATCGTATTCTCAGATCAATTTTTACTGTAGCTGAAAATTTATGTCGCTGTTAGAAGTAGATTTCATTTAGTACTTATTGCAAGTGTACTACGTATTTCAATCTCTAAACTTCCCTGTTGTGTGTGACGTGTTGTGTAGTGTAATTGGTTACGTGAAATGACCTTGATTGGTTCCATTTTTACGACTCTTTACTTACAAGTAACTTATATGCTTGTTTTTGTTGTACAATTTGTGAAGTTTGACTCTAGTGAGTTCATTGACACATATATTTAGTCTTTAACTTTTTGTAAAAGCTTAATCTTATGTCTTAAGCGGGCCGATACAAGTAGTCGCAATCATTTTGCAATGTATAAACAAATATTTAACTGTAACCTCAAATAATGAACACATTCAATGAAACTTTAAAGTTATTCTCAATACAGGTCCGAGTCATATGAAAAATAGATAGAAGAAATACAAATATTGTATTACTCTTTTTAATATAAGAGAAAGTTTTAATATATTAAAATAGTTCTTGTTTTCTAAATAACTTTATAAACCCATGTGCTAAGAGTAATATATAATAATATTCTTTCTACTGCGTATTTATAGTGCAATATGAACTATCTTTATCATTAGACTTTATTTTAAATTTTTATTAATTATATGAACATTTTTAACTCACCACTATATTGCAGTTCTAATTGCAGCTATGTGTATCCTGAGTAACTTCTAAAAGTTTTATAGGTGTAGCCCTAATAGTCTTTGAGTTATGAATAAAACTATAACTATTTTATAGTTTATTTCATTTAGTACTTATTGCAAGTGTACTACGTATTTCAATCTCTTAACTTCCCTGTTGTGTGTGACGTGTTGCACTTTTTTGTTATTAAAAAATTTATATAAAAAGAAGTAAAGTATTATTTATAATGCTTTAATAACTAGGACCTGTATTGAGCATAACTGCAAAGTGTCATTGCATTTGGTCTTTATTTGAGGTTACAGTAAAATATTTAATAATGCATTGCAAAATGATTGCGACTTTACTGTATCGGGCCCATTTTTTTGTTTACACCTCGAGAAGAAGATATATTGCAATCGTCGAAACTTAGTGATCTATTTTTCTTAAATATAACCATGGCATTAACAATTAACTACAAAGTCACAATAAATAAGACTTGGTACTGTTCCTTACAATAATGCGGAGTATGGGGATTTTTTTAATAATTTGGCGTTACTCATTGTAGTTACCCATCATTTATGAACATAATGCAATGCGTTTATGTCAGCATTGGTTTAGAGTTCATCCGGAGCTTTGAGAGTTGACTGTGTCTACACCAAAGGTAATTCCTGCCGTTGTTAATTACGTGGGAATGTTAACAATAAATGGATCAAGGCAAGGGTGGGGTGGAGATGAATTGGGTAGTATTGGGACTGACAATAACTAATGAATCGGTCTATAACACTTGTACAATGCAGCTGATTAATAACTTTACGTCATCCATCATTTTGAAATGTTACACATTCGATTCTGTACACAGCCCGGCCTGACTGTAATAAATGCTGAATATTACAGTATGGGTTATCTCAAATAATACAAAAGCTCAACGTTTTGTGGATTAAACCTTAACATGTGTGTTTTAACCGATTTAATATCTAAATCCTACATACATGTGAACTTATAAAATAGCGTAGTGGAATAGTATGTACATATATATATATATATATATATATATTTTAAACACAACCTGAAAGTTTTAAATTAAATAAACTAGTTGACTTCTTGAATATCTACAAGTGACGTCATTCTACAGGGATCTGCGTGACCCTCTTTTTGGTTCAAGTGTACATTATAGACTTGCCAGGAGATTATTATAGCTTTGCAATTTAAGGATGAGTTATATATTTGTGTGGAATATAAAGTCTACAGAAATTGAATTCAGGAAATAATAAGGATATAACGGTAAATAGTTTTAGTGTGATTCTGTTCACAAGAAATCAATGAAAATATGGTGTAAAGGTAATTTATGTTCCTTTATTGTATGTTAGGCATGAAACAGATTCCGGCTTACATTTTATGAGCAAAAATATCCAATTTAATTTTTTAAGCAAGGAATTATAAACGCTGGATAATTATATGATCCGTTAATATCAAAGGTGGATAACAGATTCATAATCATTCTAAATTCCATTTGTATGATCAGTTCTAGATTATGAAACTTATATAATCTGAACACTATTTACATCAATGAAATTTGAGTTAATACTACTTCTGAAGTAATACTACTTTAAAGTGATTAATACTAGAGTAACTTTAATGACATTACACTTTTAAAAGGCATATGCTGTGAAACAAATAAACAAAATCGTAACGTATTTTATTATTTAATGACACAAGTACGATAAATTCTCTTCAAATTTAGAGACATCTTCCAATCCTCCATCGTCAAAAACTATTTCTTTAACGTTCTAGTTCTACCTCGTCAAGCGTAAAATTTCTAAACCCCTCGTCTTAACATGGCCGTAAGAATTACTTATCTCATTTGTAACTAATCAAAAGAAGCGCCTAGTTTATAACGTATTGAGGCATTCACAAGGGTGGGGTGGAGATGAATGGGGTAGTATTGGGGCTGACAATAACTAATGAATCGGTCTATAACACTTGTACAATGCAAGCTGATTAATAACTCTACGTCATCCATTATTTGGAAGTGTTAGCGGTAGAAGTCGATTCTGTACGCAGCCCCCCCCGCCTGACAGTAATGAATGCTAAATACTACAGTATGGCTTATCTCAAATAATACAAAAGCTCAACTTTTTGTGGATTAAACCTTAACATGTGTGTTTTAACCGATATAATGTCTTAATCCTACACACATGTGTACTTATAAAAATAGTGTAGTGGAATAGTACGTACAAATTCAGGAAATAAAAGGATATAACGGTAAATAGTTTTAGTGTGATTCTGTTCACAAGAAATCAATGAAAATATGGTGTAAAGGTAATTTATGTTCCTTTATTGTATGTTAGGCATGAAACAGATTCCGGCTTATACTTTATGAGCAAAAAATATCCAATTTAATTTTTTAAGCAAGGAATTATAAACGCTGGATATTTATATGATCCGTTAATATCAAAGGTGGATAACAGATTCATAATCATTCTAAATTCCATTTGTATGATCAGTTCTAGATTATGAAACTTATATAATCTGAACACTATTTACATCAATGAAATTTGAGTTAATACTACTTCTGAAGTAATACTACTTTAAAGTGATTAATACTAGAGTAACTTTAATGACATTACACTTTTTAAAAGGCATATGCTGTGAAACAAATAAACAGAATCGTAACGTATTTTATTATTTAATGACACAAGTACGATAAATTCTCTTCAAATTTAGAGACATCTTCCAATCCTCCATCGTCAAAACTATTTCTTTAACGTTCTAGTTCTACCTCGTCAAGCGTAAAATTTCTAAACCCCTCGTCTTAACATGGCCGTAAGAATTACTTATCTCATTTGTAACTAATCAAAAGAAGCGCCTAGTTTATAACGTATTGAGGCATTCACAAAAACGTCTTCTTTTATAATATTTATATGCAAAATCAAGTAGATTCAGAATATTTCAAAGTAAACTGAAATATAAATTTACCTCTTCTTCAAGAGATATCACTTAATTGCCCCCGTGGTAGCAGAATATTGAAGTTCATTACAGTTTGATCTGGTTGTCGTGCAAATTGGACAGTATGTAAAAATACATACTAAACAGTCCAAAAATTATCAGAATATTTACTTTTAATCAGTAAATATCTATAAACATATATCCTAAAGTAAAGTACGCACGGAGTGTATTAAATTTCCTTCAGTGTGACAGAAAACGTACTTTAAGTTTAGGAACTAAACAGAGACAAGAATAATAGACTCCATTGTGAGGATTCCACCCCACCACGTCACTTGGGGACTTTTCCCGAGAATTAAACAAAGTGACTAAATAAATACAGTGCAAAGTTTCTTGTTCAGAAAGGAACTAATCCAACTGATAAACAAAGGAGCCGCTTTCAAGAACTATATCAGTAACTTGAAGCTTTGTTATATTTGCATCCGAAGTGTTAATAAGTTTCTTTGCTTGAAGGACGATTTAAGATCTAATTTGATAAGTGAAGCATTTTTATCATTTAGGTAAATTTCTCAAGGGTAGTTTTATGTACAAATGGCGTTTTGAAACTGTTATTGGATATTTTAGTAGATTGTTGCTAAGGGTATAGTAGACTCATTTTAACTATAGTTGAATTTATAAGTTTTAGTATTCTGTCTGTATGTATGTATTTGCTTTTATTAAAACAGAGTTTTTTGAAAACCCTTACACGTACATGAACCAAATTTTGTATGAATGTTAAAATTAATATAAGTGATAATAACAATTTTGCATATATTCATTTAAATATGATGTACAATTAAAAATTCCATAAGTATTTAAAAAAATGTTTATAAAATCTTATTACAATTTAAAACTGTTAACTACTATCTTTTACGTAAATCAAGTGACAAATAACTGAATATAGCACCCGCGCTACGTAGTTACTCCAGTCAGTTCTTAGCGCTACAATTAATATTTTATTTAGGTGAAAAATATTAATTTAGTGTATTAATCATCAAATGTATACTGGACGCATAATTATTTTGTAAAAGAAATTAATGTGCCTTTAAAATCCACCTAAGCGTAATTATCATGATACAAAATACCTTGAATTCATCACAGCTTCTTATACCTTTCATGCTCGTGTTAATACCATTCATTACTTTATTATTAACAAACTGCTATTTGTTTGTAACTTGTATGTAATTAAAGAAGTGGTAATTAAACATACCTCTGATTGAAGAATTTTACTCAACAAGAATGATCAGGAGCATTTTATGAATCATTTCGATCCCAACGTCCGTTCACAAATTGATTGTTTTAAAATATACTTAACGAAACATAATGAAGAATCTATCACTGTACTAAGGCGAACTAAACATTATACAATATTTTTAAATGTTATATACATATAATCGTTGGCGTTGACTTAATATACTTGTATAAGTCAATCGGCTGTAACAGACAAATTCCATACAGTTTATTATTAAGGAAGCTTATCTGTTGTTAAGTAATTCAATACTTTTATCAGTATACTTTATACATTGATATTTATTTCTTACGGTTATTATCCAAATTAGTCCCTAATTAGTTAGACTAGTAATACTAAACTAGATTTAGGATTCTTGTAAAAAATATTAAATAGAGATACATTAATGATATTTGGCTTAGTTGCTCCTTTTTAACTGCAAATTCTGTTTAATTCTTTAAATGAGTGAGTTTTACTCTTATTATAGTGCACGGATTTTTAGCAGATACATTACAGAAAATTATATTTCGGAACTGCTTGCAATGCTAACTCCAAGGTTTCTAAACGCTTACAACAAATTTTATACTATTTTATATTTTATCTTGCATAACTGAAGAATAAGAACATACAATTTTTCAAATTTTGATTTGTTTTTCTAACAATGCATGACGACAGAGAAGGCAATTGCATATTTTTGTTGTTGACATATTTGCACGTGGTTTTACACATGGCAATTTGAAAGACCAGAATAGTTAGTTTTAGTAATTTTAAACAACGTCTCAGATCCCATCCTGATTAGTAACAATCGACTAATAGCGAAGTTAATAACCAGTTTCTATGTCAAATAATATCATATCAAATACTATTTATCAATTAACAGCATACTCATAAAGACCATAATTAACTTTACGAGTATACCCGGAAGTGTTAGTTACGAAATATTGTGATCTATTTATTTCATGTAGGAGAAAGTCAAATCACGTCTCGCGTAACAGGCCTCGTCGAGGTTTCATGCAAAATTAAATTTATTTCATTCTCGAGATGTCCTGTAGACATACAGACAACCATACAGCGAATAAATTCTTCCATCATCTCGCTGACAAAAGGGACATTTTGTCAGCCTACTGAGTTACATGCTTTAATAACTCTCAGCCAAATTCCATGTTTGGACATGTATCATCATAGAGCTCGTTGTTTTCTATGAAAACTTAAGTTTTATTTAATCTCGTCTACACATCAAATCATTTTCGATATATATTACCAAATAATACATTCACATACTTTTTCATTAGGTTCATTAAGGTCTCAGAGCAGCGTTTAAATGCCAATGGCGGTTATCGCAAGATAACCGACTCGAGCAACGTCGAGCGTGGCTGCTGCTTGGATGGGTCCTGGCTGTTAAGCGATCCTGTCCTTGCAAGCAGTTCGCCTGCCCGGCCATTTTTAGTGGTTCTGAAGTCACTTTTAAGCCGTTGGTTCCCAGGTCAAGTGTTTTAGAGAGCTTTCTTATCCCTAACCTTACCTGTTAAAATAAGACATTTTTTACCTTTCACTTTTAAATGATAAAAGTTCACACACAGAGACACCAACTTGTAATGTGATATACTGTATGTAGGAGTTGAGCAACACTAAATACTGTGGCACAGCGTTAAAATGTTAGTTGGTTGTACTCAGAATTTTACTGATCAACATATGTAATTATGCTGTGATTTTCTCGTTGCTATCATGATTAAACATAAAACCAATTAAAATTTTAACTAACGATCAGTCAAATCCCATGGATTAACAACTATCACCATCGAACTCAGTGTTTTATGTTTAGACATAAAGTTTCTTACAAAATTTCAAGTCTAAAGATCAGTTTAGTTTCGAGATATCGACAGACAGACAGATATAGAATTTTTCTAGCTTTACAAACACTCAGTTAATCAAGAATATTGTGTTTATAGATGAACTTTTAATAGCCAAATTCAAACTTCTATTGACTGCAGGCTTATATGATATTGAAGTTTGGGTTTATAACTTATTCCATAAAGAGAGTTCCCAATCAGTTAAAATAATTGTATTTATTTCTAATCTGTATAAATTGGATATTACTTGGCCTTGTCTACGAGTATTGAATGTCAAAGTTTTATAAAATGGTAATGTCTCCAAGTACCAACTTCCTCGAAACTTTAATGTTTTATATTTCTTGCAGCGAGGTTTATCTGTTTGTACGAGATCCTTGTTGCAGTTTCTAGCAACAAAGTTGTATTTATTCAGTTCTTTATTTGTTGTTATAAACTGGATTATTGCTCTTTTACGACGTTTTACTGTCATAATTTTGTTTCATTAGTTATACAAGTTTTAAATTCTATACAGTACAATTTAATCTAGAATAAGCGTTATCTAGGTAATGATAAGTAATTCATACTATTATTCTTTACTCAATGTAAGTACTCTGTCTTTGAGTAGACGACATTTATATGATAGTGTCAGATCAGCCTTAACTAATGTAGATTAACACCTGTTAAGGTATATTTCAAGAAACTTATCTAAAATCTGAAAATATAACGTATAAATCAATAAAATAAAGATAAAATTGTATGACATACGAGAGTTTTTTTTGAAACAACCTATAATGTTTGTTGTCCAATTAAAATTGTTTTTATGTAACAAGGTAAAGTATTTTTATTCTAAGCTTCAAAAGCACTGGCCAATACTACATTATCTTTTAAACAGATATAAATCCGTAGACACTATATGTAAATAATTGCAATAAAATCGTCTATTTAATTTCCTGATCTATATATGGAAAAAACATTATAAAACTGTATATACTGGTACTTACAACTATATGGGTGTTGGTAAGATTACATTTAGCTATTTGATTGTTATTTTTTAAACATTTCCTGAAAGTGCAAGTTCTCTTTTATTTTGTTGTTATTATTTTTTATTTAATTTATTATTTATTCATGTTTTGTATACCGTAATATTTTATTGGGTTTTCTTGCATGGTGTTACTTATCTGCTCTGTAAGCAACTGATGATTATTTTATATTTTACTAAACATATTTTTTGTTTTTATTATTATTACCTTATTTGTATCCAAATTTTTTCTACATTTTACTATTATCTATAGTCTATTTCCCGTTATTATTCATTTGTTATAGTTTTTACCCAAGCGATAATGTTAATTTTTTATAATTTATTATTTGCTTTATAAAATTATAATAAAATAACCATTTTGCTTTAAAAATTACTATTTAGTAAGGTTTGGATCAGCTGTCGGAAGCGGCCTGCTTTATAACTACTGATCGTAATTCTAAAGCTAGGTATAAATGAGAAGGTGTAAACAACTCGAACTATACCCATCAAAGGTAAATCGAGTAAGTGAAAACAAAAATCAACGCTTGGTCCAGGACAAAAACAATGAATTGCAATAGATTTTATCAAAGGATAATCTCTTTGAGGTAATTTGATTAGAACAAAAATTGGCTCATTGAATATTTATTTCTTGTTCATTCATTCGGAAATGCCTCTTCAAAGCACATCTTTCCCGCTGAAGTTTCAATGAGGTGACGCAAAATGTTTAAAGTAAAACACGAAATATCAGTCACACATAACGTCGTTCTTGAATATTATACCGTATTTATTTCCGCGTGCTGAAGCATTCTATAAATTGCACCAAGAACCAGAATTCAAATTAGAGTACGTTATGGCTACCCCGATTGAAAGCGCAAACTGCGCCATAAGAAGTTTCTGTAACTGAGCGCTACAGTCGTGGCGCTACACAGGCTAGCAGTCAATTACAGACATGTACGAGGTTACCTTACTCGAGCACATCTCATTATTCAATCAGCTTGTACCATGGATGTTGGGTCAATGCTGTTTGTCTTTCCCGGGCAGTTGTGGTGCTACACAGGCTAGCAGTCAATTACAGACATGTACAAGGTTACCTTACTCAAGCACATCTCATTATTCAATCAGCTTGGATCATGGATGTTGGGTCAATGCTGTTTGTCTTTCCCGGGCAGTTGTGGTGCTACACAGGCTAGCAGTCAATTACAGACACGTACAAGGTTACCTTACTCAAGCACATCTCATTATTCAATCAGCTTGTACCATGGATGTTGGGTCAATGCTGTTTGTCTTTCCCGTGCAGTTGTGGTGCTACACAGGCTTGCAGTCAATTACAGTCATGTACAAGGTTACCTTACTCGAGCACATCTCATTACTCAATCAGCTTGTATCATGGATGTTGGGTCAATGCTGTTTGTCTTTCCCGGGCAGTTGTGGTGCTACACAGGCTTGCAGTCAATTACAGACATGTACAAGGTTACCTTACTCGAGCACATCTCATTACTCAATCAGCTTGGATCATGGATGTTGGGTCAATGCTGTTTGTCTTTCCCGAGCAGTTGTGGTGCTACACAGGCTTGCAGTCAATTACAGACATGTACGAGGTTACCTTACTCGAGCACATCTCATTACT
Organism: Homalodisca vitripennis; assembly: GCF_021130785.1. Classification (NCBI taxonomy): domain Eukaryota; kingdom Metazoa; phylum Arthropoda; class Insecta; order Hemiptera; family Cicadellidae; genus Homalodisca; species Homalodisca vitripennis. Next base: position 41,796,900 of record NC_060212.1, read on the forward strand.
CAATCAGCTTGGATCATGGATGTTGGGTCAATGCTGTTTGTCTTTCCCGAGCAGTTGTGGTGCTACACAGGCTTGCAGTCAATTACAGACATGTACGAGGTTACCTTACTCGAGCACATCTCATTACTCAATCAGCTTAGATCATGGATGTTGGGTCAACGCTGTTCGTGTGGCGGCAGAAACTCTGAAGCATACATCAAATTCTGATTGATTGCGCTGCTTCCAGTAAACGGTATTTTATCTCCTACGCTTACGCGGCCATTGTTACAACTATCATCAGCGTTTTCCTGTTCACACCGCATCGATTAATATTAAACACACTATTAACTATAGAAATATTTTGACCTCGATTTAGAGAGCCAGCTTCTGTCTACTGATGTCAGTTGTAGGATATCTTTTGGGGAGCTTGGATTATTGTTTTTGCCTTGCCTTTATATCTATGAGGTGAATCGTTCACCAATACGAAACTAGAGGCAGGGACAACTTAAGAACTCAGCAACATAGGCTGACGCTATCTCAACACCTCCGACTTCATGTTGGTGTCAAATTAATCAATAAGCTCCCTGACGGAATAAAAAAATTTCAACAACCAAAAACAATTCAAAGCTCGTCTTAAACGCCTATTGGTGTCTTACTCGAGGCGTTTTACTCTGTCGAGGAATTCATCATGAGTCGCTGGGACAATTAAAACGATTATATTACTTATAAGTCAGTGTGGCTGTATTTGCTTGAGTGTAGAAAATGTATGTCTCACTGTGTGTAAATGGTTGTGTTGGATTAACTGTGGTAATATTTTGACGATTGCGATACAATGATATATTGTCTGATATAATAATGATTTTATTATAATTATAATAATAATTATTATTACTTGCAAAACTGCCAGTAAACAGGATCGCTAATAAAGTTGAGTTGAATACGACGGAGCTATATCGTCATTCGCCTTTGCTTCTTATCGATCGGTGTATTTCAGCCACACAGAGACCAGGAGTTTTGGAGATATGAGACTTGGACTTTTCTCGTGCTTGTAAAACATCAGATATCGGTTCGGTCTCACCTAACCATGGAAAATGATTATAACTTTCCTTTTATCCTTACAAACCATCTATCTTCAATAATAATAATATACCATTCTGCCACATTTATTTGAGCCTTTTCAACAAAGGGCTCAAAATATTAATCAATAAATACAGTCTATGTAAAACAAGGTAGGAGTACGCCATACCACGTGTCGCCTAACAGGCTTCGCTAAGGTCGCTTGCAAAATTTCAAGTATATAGCTCGTTTCATTTTCTTGTGGACAGGCAGTCATATCATATGGAAAAAACATTGTTACAATAATAGTTGCATATCATCCTTTTTGGAATAATTGTTGCAATTATTATTTCAATCTTGAACACCTTGGGTCTACGAACAGGTCACTATTGCCTATGTAGACCCATTTCCTTAAAACAACCTTTCACTGAGGCAGATAAGATCATAACTTACTATAAGAAATGTGTTTTGCTACTTTTATGTGTTCCTTTTTTGTAATAAAAATAGTAAGATCTTTGTATATTTTATATTTACATACTGTAAACTCTTCTTGGAAATAAACTAATTCATTCATTCATCATCATACATTTCCCTCGGAAGACAAAAGAGGAATTGTGTCAGTTTACTGAGTGATGGCTTTCAATGATGCTCAGCCAAATTCTGTGCAAGGACGGATGTGCACAAAATAAAACTAACTTTTGTTTACGTATAAATGGAGTTTCATACAGCATATAAAGTCTACTAATAAAAAATTCTCATGACATCTTACGACTAATAATACTACGCCTGTTACTATTCACAGATTTAAATGTAATATTATTTACTCTGTTTACAAGTTTATTTATTCGACAATATTTTCGTTGTTATCAAAGTTGCCCATCAGACCAATACAAAAATGTTTGCTAACGCTCAGACATGTCCCTTGGACACCCATGTAACTCTATGCTGCGTATAGAAATCAACCGTTATCTAAAATTTGAAGTCTGTATCTCAGTTCGTTCTCAAGGTATCGTGCTGACAGACAGAAATAAATTTTCTTTCCAGCTCCTCCAGTGATAGCTAAAGCTCAGTGATCTATCAAGGCTCTAATCCAGCGCTGGTATTGAATTACGCTGTGGCCATACATTTAATATATTTTTAAGTATTTCGGTGTTGAATACAGTTTATACACAGGTTTAAAAGTTGATTATAACATAATTTTAAAACGTCGACTTAAATTCTGCACCATTGTAATAACTTGCTCCTGCATCATTAGACAAGTTCAAAAACCACCGGGACTGGGACCGTATAAAGCAGTTCGAGTCAAAGTTTTGTTAAATTGAAACCACTCCAAGCACCACTTTTGACGTGTTCCTGTCAAAGGTAAACTGTGTCTGACTTCCGACTGATTGCACTCAGCTTGGAGCAAATAAGGCAAGACTGTTTACGTTTATTAAAACTTCATTTATTCCACGCCCACCGTATTCAAATCTGTAAATTGTCAGGATCAGTATGAAGTTACTTATTCAACAAATCCGATCAAAATTGATTAACTGTTTTCCAAGTAATGTTTAAAGTTAGTTGTATTTTAGAGTTAGTAAACTTGATAGTGAGTCGAAATTTACTTGTTATATCTGCGAATTCATACGGGATTTCTCTGTTCATTTTAAAATAACTTTTAAAAATTATTTATTAAACGACACTGAATAATTTTACCTACTACAAATATGACTATATCTACCATTATGTATAGTAAATATGGGTGTACTCTTACAACTGAAAAAATATAGAGCTAATTAATGTTTTAGTAAAATTAAGGTAGCATCGATTGAAAACACAATTGTCCTACTTGATTTGTCTTTTTGTGCTAAACCTAACGTCCCTATGGCAAAGTGGAATGCACGGTTATTTATTTTCTCCATAAACGTGTTTCATTGATTAAAACTGGCCATATGAAATATATTTTTAACCCAGATATGCCTAGTGACCTATATTTAGGACACTTGTAGTGTTTCTCCATAAAGCTTACTTCTGAAGTAGTTTCAGCTTTTTCCAACAGGTGGCAGGGTGGTTGCTGTCTTCAGTAAGAGCTACTGAAGCATCTGAGCAACAATCAAGTGAATGCCTTCAACTAGTTTGTTTCTTTAGACTAGTTTACAAATTTAGGATTTCCAATCAACTTCATGAGCTCTGCGCCATGTGCGAAAAAGTAAGTACAATACTATTATTTCGTAGTTTTAAACCTATTTAAGTACATTTCCTAATAAACTGACTAACTAGTTATTACATTTATCTTGAAATGTGACCGTTCTAAATTCAGACCGTTTATAGGTTTATGTTTGGAATTGGCCCGTCCTACATGTAGTCCCAGTAGGCATATGTACAACAATAATGCTTCCCACTCTCAAATGAGTTTCGACCCTTGTATTTCAAGTCGTGACTTAGTAATTGGGTTAAACTTTTTGTTTTAAGCATCAATACAATTTTTTACAGTTATTTTATAAAAAATTCTGAAAAACCTTGTTATTTATCGTACTTTGAATTTTTTAGGAACTTGAACCTTCATGAAATTTTGACGATGCTAGAAGATGAAGAGATCCAAGTGCCACCTGATGAAGAAATTGGCGTATATATTCAGCCACCAATCAATGCAAATGATGATGTCACTGATGAGGATTCTGGGGATGAGGACATGACTTCAATCCATCATCTTCCAGGAAACCAACTATTGGCCCCGGCTGAAGTTTTTCCCAAGAATTTGAACTGAGTGACAACAAAGATGAAGAGGATCCTTCTTTATCACAACCAACCTTACCCTCTAGTTCAGCGAAGATGGACATAGCACAGCCACCAAATAAAAAAAGTAAGACGAATTCAGAATTTCACTGAAGAGAAACCAGCAAAAAAAGGTTAGTAAGCCATTCACTAAAAAGCAGTACAAATGGGTCAAAGAGGACCTAAAACTAGATGATACTATTTTGGAGTAATAGACTGGAAGTACAACAAAAATTAACACCAATGGAACAGTTTTTCTGTATTTTCGATGATGATATTGTAGATTTATTAGTTGAGAAAACAAATCGTTATGCGGCATTACATAACCGTTTAGGTGATGTAACTGTCGATGAAATGAAATGTTTCATAGGAGTATTGTTGTTGAGTGGTTATGTTCCATTACCTCGAAGACGAATGTTTTGGGAAAACAGCTTTGGACACTCGCAATGAATTAGTTGTAAATGCAATTTCTAGAGACAGATTTGAGTTTATTATGTCAAATTTGCATGTTTGTGATAATGACAACCTCAATGCTGATGACAAGTATGCAAAAGTACGTCCATTGTTTGATGCATTGAACAAAACATTTTTTGAGTTACGCACCACATGAGGAACACCACTCAGTTGATGAGTCTATGGTCCCATATTTTGGGAGGCATGGTTTGAAACAAATTCATCAGAAAACAAACCTATTCGCTATGGTTACAAAAATTTGGGTTTGGTGCTACACACCCAATGGCTATGTAGTTTGGAAAGACCCCTACCAAGGGAGCAGCCACACCTTGGACCCTCAGTATGAACACTTGGGCCTTGGTGCCAGTGTTGTTTTGCAGTACTGTGATGTTCTGAAGAAGAAATGGTGATTTTCCCGTACTTCTTGTATTTTGATAATTTTTTTTTTCTGGTCTACCTTTGTTTGAGAAACTGTCCCCAAAAGAATATAAGAGCTATTGGTACGGTGAGAGAGAACAGAATAGCAAAGTGCCCACTGACTGATAGTAAAGATTTGAAAAAGAAAGAAAGGGGAACTTCTTGAATACGAAAAAGTATGTGATGAAAATTTAATTATTGCAAGATGGAATGACAACAGTATTGTCACTGTTGTTTCAAATGCTGTTGGTGTACAACCCATACATCAGGTAAAACGCTTTTCACTTAAAGCCAAGAAACATGCTTTCATCCCTCAACCAAACCTCATACACCAGTACAACAAAAAAATGGGCGGAGTGGACCGGTGCGATCAAAATATGAGCCTGTACCGAATCCAAATCAGAGGTAAGAAGTGGTATTTCCCTCTGATCTGTGACTGCATTGACAGTGCAGAACAAAATGCCCTGGCAACTTTCACCGCCATGCTGGAGGGAACCTTGACCACTTGTCTTTCAGACGCAGACTTGCCTGTAACCTGCTAGAAACATTTGGTAAAGGGTGCGCGTCAAAGGCTGGACGGCCATCGAAACAATCAAAAGTGGACTCCAGGTTTGACAGATTGGACCACCTTGTTGTTCCTCAGGAAAAGCAAACGAGATGTGGGCATTGCCATGCCAAGTGCACTACCAGATGCCAAAAGTGTGATGTTGGTCTTCATACTAAATGTTTTTATTGATTACCACCACAAAGCCATAAACTACAAATGCACTTACTAAAAATTTTATTTAAGCTTGTTTTATATATCTTTGTTAAAAAAAAACACAGTTGAATTAAGTACATAAAACATATATATCCAATGTAAATGTAACCCTTCTAAAAATAAAAAAGCATTTTTGGAATATTTTAGCATTTCACTCATATTTTCCTACTGTCCTATATATAGGCCACCCATTATTTACTAAACACGATGAAATTTTTTACAATTATTGTTAAAATGTGTTGAAGAATACATTTATAGTATAAAAAAAACTGTAGAATTAAAAAAAATTAAAAAAAAAATAATTCAGGCATATCTGGGTTTAAATTATTCTTTAAAAAATGTTATTAAAGAATTCATTTTACAATTTAGGCTACAAGGATCTTTAACTGATAAACTTATATTACGGTATTTTAATCTTTCGTTTTACATATTTAGTATAACTGAAGGATAAATTTAATGCTTGTAAAATGTATTTATTAAAACTATAAATAAAGTTTAATTTGAAATATTTATAGCTGCATTAATAAATAAAAATCATAACTTCCGACTTCATCCAAGATTATTTTTGAAATTAATCTTTATTGGAAATGTTCAAATCACACTAACAGGTACTAGCGAATTACCTATAGCCGATTATCCTATACAAAATGGCGGTCTGTTAAAGGATCGATATTGATAATGTTTTCAAAAACTGTCTTTTTGTAATTAAAAAAGCTTATTAAGTGCTGCTTGCTGTGCTATATTCTAATAGTAAATACTTTCAAAATTTAACTAAGATTACATTTAAAATTTAAATGAAACCCGCAACACAGCTGCATAGTTAAAAATATGTTTATTTTATCTCCTATGATAAAAGATATGAATATGTTTCTAGACGTTTCGAACAGACTGTAGCGCAGCAATACGTCCGAACGTTAAGTAACACAGTTGCATACCTATCAAACTTGATGTCTACCATGTACAGATAATTTTATATAAAAAAGCACAAGAACATTTCTGATTATACACTAATGTTTGGTGTTTATCTCTCACATGTTTTAAGTCCAGAGAGGTTCACAGAATAGATACAAACATTCAAAGTTTTAAAATATTTTGGCTACACTAAGGACGTTTTCTGACAACAGTTTGTTAAACGGAACTGCCAGTAATATACAGCCACTTAACATGTGAATTGGGGAGGAGGAACTTGTATTATGATCCGTTTGAAGCCTAATCCATCCCTACTGATATAGCTCACTTATCGTGGCTTCCATCTTTTTGATTATTTTACGCTATTTTTTTTTGTCGACGTAATTTCCTTAATGAGAATTAGTAAGGCTTCTCTCATTATCCTTTGAAAATAATATGAACATTTTGTAACTACTTTCGTATTGTTAAACTTTATTGACTATTTTGTTTTGTAGCTTTGTTTCGTTATGGTTTATTTATCCGTACTTTTCCTATGTATGTATTTGCGAACTTGTGAAAATATTACATAAAAAATTATAGATAAACACAAGCCCATGATAGAAAAATCAGTTTTGATAATTGTTTACACATACTGGCCTATGATTGTTTAAGCAATCATAATTCAACACTGTTTCCCTCAACCTTGCATTACATTAGTTACAAAGGAGATAAATCGGTCGTACAGACGAGATGTGCTTATATCCGGAGAAACATTTTCTTTAACATGTTAAATGTATATTCAATGCGAATTTTGAGTTTTTTTCCATTCACCGATTCACTTAGTACAGTGTCAGAAATCTGAGTTCAGATTGAATCCTGGAATCTGGAGTCTTCGCCTGTCTGAAGAGGTCCAAAAAAAGTCAACGATGAAGATGTTCAAAAGGAACTTCTTGCATTTTTTGACATCAGAGACACCTAAGAATAATAAAATAATAAAAAGAAAGAAATAATAGAATGGAAAGTCAACAGTAGGTGACAAGTTTTGATTATTTCCACTGTCTTTCTCTGTAGTACCCTCTCTATCTTACCGGAACGTTTGTTATTTGAACACTTATATAAAACATAACTTAGCCTTAAGGACGACTTGTTTTTGATGATGTAGTTATCTTTCTTTACAAAGCAACTTTAGTCAGCTCTGACACAAAATAGTACCTCACTCGAACACCCGCTCGGAGGAACTGAGCCACTTCTCTTTTTCTGTACATGTCAAAATTAATATATTCGAAAAGAAACAATAAATAAGACAATAATAACTTGCGATTCAGGTTTATGAACCATCATATTAGATATTTTGGACATATCATAAAAGTTAAACAACCCAACACTGACAACCCCATTGGCAACCTTCTTTTTCAACGCACAGGCAGGCAAGGGTCACTCGCAATAGTTTTGAGAAAGAATGTCCACTTTATAAAATATAAAATGTTCAATTATTTTTCTAATAATTATAAATAAATATATATTTTACTATTCAATCTACGACACTATTTTTTCTTTATTTTGAAGAAAAAAGGATTTAAGTATTTCTAATGTAAGAAGAAATAAGTTTAATAGCTATAAATTACTTTAACATATTTACTAATAATACTTTGTATTGTTAAAATAATTTAATTTACATTAATGTAGATGTATTTATGTTAAAACGATATGCATATAAAGTATGTTTAATATAATCAAAAAACTATTAAAAAAAATTGTCTCCCTTTATTAGCAATTCTAGAGGGTTAGATATAGTTATATCTATGCCGCAATGCAATCAATGCTTTTCTGAAAATAAATGAATTCTGAATTTTTGGAATTTTGTATTTAAATAATTGTTCATAAATCAAAGGTTTTTTTACTTACTTTAAGTCTCATTTGTTCACAGGTGACATTACAATCTGTCCAAATGAGTTAATACTTGTTTGTACTTGTATGTATAAATTTAGTTATAACTAAATAATGTTAGCAATACTTAATGTTCGATTTCAGAAACTCAAGGAGTAATTATGAAGTAATTCCATTCCACAGTATGGAAGAACGCCGCAAGGAACCAATCTTCAGTGAGCAGTGTTGTGTTTTACCCGAGCAAAACAAATTGGATCCTTTGACTTGACTTGTTCACGGGGCTTTGTTTCTTTGATTGCCTTTAAAAGCTCCGCCTAATACTCCCTCTATTATTTTCCTTCATTTAGTAGATAATTTTTAAAACATTTATGAAATCTTGAAGAAAGGGAATTATAATTGGCTGAGCGTAGGCAAAGGACCTGAGGCTAGAAAAACTTTATTATAGAGTTAAAATTATCTGTCTCCCTGACTTAAAACTTCAGGGAAGCTTGTCACGCGACATGTCTGCCGTTCTTCTATCTTGTACATGATACAAATATGCATTATAGTGTTATCGAACACACTGTATAAAGACCTTAATTTTAGAAGCACTATTTTCATAATAAATACAACATTTAAAAGAATTCTTGTATCATTCTTGTACTCAAACTGTCAGTTAATAACCTTTGTGCACACAGTTTAACACGTTTCATTCTAAATCAAATTTATATGTTTTATGGAATGTACGATACTACAGAAGTACAAATTCTTCTATCTATACTATTATCACTTAGATTTCTATACAATATGTTTTATTTTGTCTTTCATTGTTTGCTGGAAATAAATGAATGTTTCTGATGTAAACCGTGTAAAAGTCGCAGTGAAGTACAATAGTGAAGTATGAAGTAAGCTACTTCTTGAAAGACGCGCACGCGAGCTGCTCAAGATTTCCCTAGTGGCAATGTTCTATTGAGGACGCCTTAAACTGTGCCTTTTTGTAGAAACATCGTGATCTCAGTAAACCTCCTTGAGGACAGCCTTAACGAAGATAAATCTCAGCAGATTGCAGATGTAGGATACATTTAAAAAAGACTGGCACAAATGCATTTTTCAACAAACTTGTAAATATATATTTAATAAAAGAATAATAGCTAGTCTTTCTGTTAACCAATAAGTTAAATGAAAGTATACAAGATTATTATTAAAATAATTATACTGATCGTTTCTTTATTTAACATTGTCGGAGTAATTGAATCTGCCTGCCTGCGTCCCTCGGGGGTACATTAGGTTAAGACACTAAAGTAAAATATATATTTGTAATGTTCTTGTAGGAAAATTTCAGTGATATTAAATTTCACACTGTACCGTTTCAATGATAATTGTTGATTTTGAAAAAAGCAATACATTTTATACAACAAAATCATACATTTTTGAAGCCGACCTTGTCCGTGTTAAAAACAGTTTTTTAAGTTTAGACTTATTGTAATAATTTTTCTGTTATTTTGTAAAAATCTACATCTATTTCGTGTTTACATTAAATAAAATAACTGTAAGATAATAATAATTTTTGGATAATCCATAACACCATAACATTAAAATTTGTTAAATATTATAAAACATTTTTCTGTTTGTTTTAACATGAAAATAAACCAAACTTCATACAACCTAAAATGATTGCTTACTAAAAATAAAATGAAATGGAACAAAACTAATGTTTCACTCAGTGTTAAATGATCTTAATCTTTTAATACAAAAATGTATTTAAAATATAATTTTAATTACAAAATAAATATTTCCTCACTAGTATTAAGTTTACTACCTACAAAACTCTAATTTTATTAAAATAAACTAAAATGACTTTTTCTGATTATTTCATGACACAAATTTAAATAAATTAAGTGTATAGTTACAGTTTGTGTTATAAATATTCATACAAACAATACAAAATAAACATTGTTGCATCGTTTTGTTTTTAAAGAAAAGAGCCCAAATTAATCAGTGTAATTCATCTTTTACAGTTCAACACATTATACATAAATAATTATTCATTTCTCACAATTAATATGAACCGTAGTGGTTGCCCCTATTATATCCCAAACTAAAAATTGAAAATTTTCCATTACAGTAGTTTTACATATTTTTCTAAATAAATTAAAAAATATTTTAAACTTAAAATATATTACACTGCATTAAGTATTAGAAGTACAACATTTGATTATAGGATCAAATACTATTTTATACGAGGGTGGGACCGAATTCTCTTACATTTTGCGTACATGTAAAATATGTAATATTATTGTGTTATACTACCAAATCTAAAGAAGTTTAAATCGGCAGCCTACATTTGGTTAAGTACAACTAGACCTCTATATCAACTATAAAGACAAAACTTGCCATTTGTAGATGTTTTAGGAATAGGCCTAGCCTAGCCCAATCTCCACTAGCCTACACTGACATTCCACTACACTGCACAACACTCAAAACTATTTTCATTACTCAGATTCACTCTCACTGTACTAGACTGTTGTTTATTCACACTACTTTATTCATTGACCACGAAAAAGCCACTAAACCCACTTTAACTCAGTTGAGCAAACATAACATAAACATAACCCAAAAACAAAACATAACCTAACTACACACGATTAGCAGAAACTGTTTCGACCAGACGACACTACTGCACACAACTGGAGACAGACAAAGAGGAACAAAATCAGACATGTATGCACGTATTACACAACACTGAACTCCTAGAAGAATATATTGTTATTATTATTAGAAGAATCATTTTCAAATATCAAACCATGTTATTGTAATTTTATTGTTTTCGTTATGTAATCGTTGTATTATTTTATTGTTATTGTTATATTAAGTTCTAACCGTATTCATACAATTGCCAAATATAAATAGAAACGTGATGCCTGCCCTAAACCGCAAATAAATCATCATTAGTATTTTAATTTAGTGAATTGATTTAAGCGATACAACTTATTAAAGGCATTATTACCAGTAGAAGTGGAGCAGTAGAAGTAAAGAAATATCGCTGGACCACGCGATTTTTATGTAACTTGGCGAGGCCAAATTGTATAAAACAATGTAATTAAATAAATAAATTTAAAAAAATATTTACGGGGCCTGCGTTGTGTCATGAATTAATAGTTTCTAGAGTATAAAGTTATGGTACTAAACTTTCTTACGGATTGTTTAATTGATATCTTCAGATTATTTTTATATTCAGGACGTTTTATTTTATTGTATGATTTCAGTGACGTAAATAGTATTATATATTTGTTAAGTGGTTACGCTTACATAATCGGTTACGGTTGAATTAAATCCACAATGTACAAAATCTATTCAGTTCCTAATAGATAAGAGAGTTAAAATTATAGGAATCACACAAAATTTGTACATCGATTAATTTAAAATTCAGTTTTATAAACTAAAACTTTTTTGTATTTAGGAACGGCATTAAAAAGGTAGCAGCAACCTTCCACTAAAACTTCCGTAAGGAAACACTCTTGACAGCAGCTGTCGCTTTGAAAGCTTTAATGATATCCTCGAAGAGCCTTTGTTCAAGGTTACCAGATTTAAAATTAGAGCTCAACATTATTTTCTTAGTGACATTTTAACAATCTTTTCAATAAAAAAGCCATCAGTACTTCTTAGAAACATAACTTAAATATGCCAGCCAAAAACAAAATTTATATAATAAACAACAGTTTTTAGAGTGTAATAATGTGATCACCAGGATGAGTTTAAACTCACCGGGATGAATAATAATATAGCGACAGTAACATATTTAATTTTTCATACAGATTCTTTGAGCAGAAGTTTGCAGTATTGCAATTTCATTTCCTGATAGACATTATTCGATATTAGTCGACATTGATCGATTAGTTGGCAAAAATTTCCTCCTTTTAGAAAGCTAAGAAATGAACCATAAAAACGCTTATTACAAAACACAAACTCATGAAAAAACATAATCGTATATTATACATATAAATCCTGCCAAAGATGTGCTCCAGCCTTAAAGCCTAATAAGGCGGGATTTCGCTACACTAAATGTCGCATAATAGGCGTCACTGATTGCAAAATTTAAAATCTACATCTCATTTCATTCTCGAAACATTGGACATATAGGATGACAGAAAATCATACTGAAAAGAAATTTTTACTTCCCCACCAGCAAACCAAATTAATATTTAAATGAATTCAAAGGCTTCAATGTCACTCAGCTAAATTACATGGTTGGACATGCACCGCCATAGAACCATACTTGTCTGTGTCTAAATGATGTTTTAAGCAAAATTAAAAATCAGCAAATAATATCTTACAAAATAATACTTGTTCAAGTATTCAAATGTTCAAGTAGTGTTCATATAAAAAAGGCCGGCGAGCTAAGGAGGGCGCTACAGAGCAAGATTACGTAAATCATCAAATCGTGTCAAGTAAACATTGACTTTCCATTCTCTTGCTTTTTTATTTTCCCTCTATCCACTAAAGTCCCACAATTTAAAGTCTCTAATGACTCATTTTGTTCACGAACTTATTTATTACGCGTATTTATTTTCTCATTGCCATAATGGTTAGTAAGAATGTTCGCTAACGCTCATCTTAATCCCTCTGATTGATTTTCACCATAAACGAACTCAATGTTGCCTTAACAGTAACAGGAATGAACTCTACAGGTGAGTTCGTTTTTTATTTATCGTGCGGACAGACGGACAATCTGAAATACAACTTTTCCAGCCCTTAAGTGATAGTCTCCACTATCGATCAGTCAGTACATTGTTATAGTTAATGTGTTTCTGTTATGTTACGTAACTTTATTAATTTTAATATCCCGAGCAGACTGCATAAGACGGTTGTGCGTAAAGCCACTTATCGTAAATGATAATGGCTCCAACGAGATAACGGAACGACGCCGTAAAGTGGCACAGGACCGTTCTCCGCCTCATAAGTGTGGAAGTCCAGTTGAATGACGTCATATCGCCGATCCCTGCCGTCATGGGACCAGATATGAACATAACGCCGAGAGTTGACTTCAGCAGTGAACATAGCCACTGGAGAAAGTGGCATCTTCTTAAAAATATAATCTATACGTATTTCTCTTCTCTGTATATATATATTTCAGAAAATTTACACAATAAATTGAAAACATAAAATAAAATAAAAACCTCCTCGAATTTATAATTAACTATTAGTATTTTTATGTGTATTTGACAACATGGAGATATCAATTAAACAATCCGTAAGAAAAGTTATTACCATAAATGTATGTTTTAAATATTATTAATTACTTCACGATACACGGCTTCCGTAAATGTAATATTAAATATTGTATATATTATTGTTTGAAAAATATTATTATTATTTATATTTATTCTTTATTATTTCCCTTTCAATATGAGTTATTTTTCAACTTTGGTATAGGTATAAAATTTTTATTGAAAACTATTTTAATTGAAACAGTTGTTAATGTTTTAAATTGAATTTCCTTGAAATTATATTCAGTGTAGAATTATTAATGAACTTAAAGTATCATTTGAGACTCTGAAAAATTAATTTCTGTACCTAACCGTGCGATATCTACAGAAGTACTGACATAGACAAACTTTGGCAAAGTTTCATCAATATAAAAGGAACATGGACTTATATTGTAACAATAATATTGTAATATTTTACTCCACGGGATTTAGATGAGCATTATTGAAAATTCGTTCAATCGACTTACGGGCAACCAAGATTGGAACGACAAAATCTCAGAAATAATACTTTAAAAAAAACTGAGTATAATCATATAACATTAATAATAACATGTACTATACTAACCCATGTACTCTAATGAAATGAGGTATAAAGTTGAAATTGACTATTTACCTCAGTTATTCCTGTTACGCGAGTGACGTACATTCGAGTCTGTATATGTTTCTAGGAAAATGTACGTTTATCAATGTTTTAGCTTTTACTGAATTTATTTAACTTTACAATGTACGAAATATCTTTAATGAAAAAAAAACCACACAGCGAAAAATGGAAGGGCCCGACAGAACGTAACAAAAGAGGTATCGCGTACACGGACAGACATACAGACGACTTGGCTTTCGACCACAAAACACCAGGGTTTTTTCTTAGACTAAGAGGAACCTATGTTCCAGATTTGAAGTCTCTATGACCACAGAGATATTATGAGTCATCAGAAAATAATGGACATACGGTCTGATCCTTGTTCTTTCCTTTTATGAGGATAAAGCCATGCAATCCGTTTAAAATCAGTAAGAGTTATCCCACAAACGGATAGGCAACGAGATAACTTCAATAAAGCTCTTTTTGGTCCATAATAAAGAAAATTGATACTAATTCTATGTACGGCTGAACTAGTAAAGCTAAATCTCACACCATAATACTTTTCTACAGTTATTATTACAATACTTTATATTAAACAAGAATGCTATTTTTAAACTCATCTTCAAAATGTTTTTAATATTTTACAACCAGTTGATTATTCAAAACCAGAGTGGTAGCGGCTAGTTCTGGTAGTGTATCTGTGCTAACTGGTAAGTTCATAGCTTATTCTTCAGAACCCAAAATTGTACGGCAGTAAATAAATGGTTGACATAAACCAATATTTTATTTTAGTAATCAATTTTATACTCCAAAATGTAGGGCTGCAACTAAAAATATATAAGATCAATCCGTATACGTCCACCCAATAATCATCTATCACACTATTGTCATGTTTTATTATATTTTTTCTGGTATTCATATTACATATTAAGAGTGCCGAGGTGATTAATCAGCTTCGGTAGATTTGAACAGGTTAAGGTTGTTTTTATTCTGTTGTATGTGAAGAAGATATTTCAACGCTGCCAATACTCAGACGTTCAATACAGGAATACTGCCAGGCTTGAAACAACACACTCTAGCTTATTACATGTTAGACAACATACTGTAGGATAATTGTTAGAAATCAGTTATCGTTTATAATAAAATGTAAAAGTTAGTCATCTCTGAAAAAATATTTATAGAATATATTTATCTACAATGATTCTCATTAAGCTAAAACTGAACCTAATTACGATTATTTATTATTATTATTATTATTTTATTATGGTATATAGAAAACTACAATCTAAACAAATGTTTTAAGCTTTGTAATTTCTCTCTCCGAATTATTTTAGATAGTCAGCTGTCAAGACAGCATGCACAGGACATTTCCATTGTGGACAGACCGGAAGTTCCCGGACATGGTGGAGTAGAATGAGAAATTATCTTCTTCCTGTTGTTGTTCCAGTTTGTTTTTGTATTTCAGCTGATTATTTATTTCCATATTTTCAGAAACAGAGCTCTTGATATTTAATATTTGATATTTAGACTATAGCATTGACGGGTTGTTATGAAATAAGAACTGAGGTGTAATCGACAAATACTTTGCATAGTATTCACTTTTCCAGTTTTATATTTTTGAGTATCAAGGGGTTTTGTATAGTCACAAGTTCTTGTTAGATCTCATAATTTGAGAATTGTTTAAAATTATGAAAATATTACTGAAATATAAACTAAATAACTAATAGTACAACACATATTTGGCGTAAATCCAGTGGACCCAATAATGTTTTGTACTCATACATGTTGCCGGATAAGGATAAATCACATACACGTGCTACTTACTTTATCTAGAAGAGTATGTTTATTTGAGTGCAATAATAAAATATTGAAAGTATATCATATCTTAGTAACCATAGCTTGTTTTGTAATCACGTATTTAACCTCAAGATGATTTACTTTACGGCTAGCTTATACCTTCCAGTTGAACCTACACTGGCTATAGTAACACCGATGTGCCATAATCACCTGAGCAACCCTATGGATGTTTAAGGGCGGCACATCACTAACTGCAAAATGTCGAGTTATTAGTTTAAAAAGATGTTCTGTAGGTCTAGGCTACTGGGGAGGAGGACTGTGTGCTCTCAAACTTAAAGGAAGTTCATAGCCTAAACGTTAGGGAGTATTTTGCTCTACCCGCTTAGATTTTAAAGGCTGGAACAGAGTTTATCTCCTCTTCTCTCAAGGTACGTGAAGATAAATAGAGCTCGCTATTTCTCCTCATGAGATCTCGGCAGGAGGCGGCCCATATCACTTTTTATTGTGTATCCTACAGGACAAGAAGCTGAGAAATCGCACTTCATCCTAAAAGGTCCTTTGCGCTGCTTCAGGAGTGACAGGATATTCTAGATGGGTTGGAGGTAGGGACCGTCTCCTGTCAGGACTTATGAGGAAGGATTAACAAAAGGAGTAGATAGTTCTATACCACTCCTAACAGTCAAAGCAGGCAAAAGGTGGGAAGTCCTTTTGTCCACGCCACCAACAGCTTTTAACATTTAGGAAACCACACTAACTCCAATAGCCATCTCCCGCAGAAAACTAGATATATCGATCTGCTTTACCTAGTTTAGGATTATCTAAAAGATTAACAGACTGGAACCATCAGGGGGAACTTTTTTATACCACCAACCTTACTCATCCTGAACATTACTCCGAAAGGAAGGTAAAAGTGTTTTTAGGACTAAGTACAATGACGGGTTACTTCAGCGTCTTGTCCTAAGTAGAATAAACTACTTACTTTATCTTCAACTATTTTTATACATAAAGAAACGTTAACTTGGTTATTCTCATGACTTAAGTTTTACCTTTAAGTGTTCGAATATATTTAGAGAGTTTTCGCATCACTATGAAATAATTTTGTGCGCTGTGAACGTAAATGAATATTGACTTTTCACCTATATATATATATATATATATATTTTGTCAAAAATTAAAGGTAAAAATAAATAGTTACGATGTAAAGTCTTAAACAAATAGAACGAATGCACGAGGAGTTCAGCCACATTGACGCTTGGCTACAGAAGGTTGCCCCGGGCGGGAACAGCCAGCTGTAGTAACAACTTAGGCGTTCCCTCTTAACAGCTCAAGTGTATAAGTGGTTTATGACTGAAGACTAACACAACAATTTAACTGCTAAGGCAACATATTTAACCTTATAAAAACCTTATTAGTGTTCATACATTTATTATTAAAAATTTGCAATAATTGATGGATTGTTTCAATTATATTTATAAAACGTTAATAGGACAAACTCTTCTCACATACCAGAGACATCTAGAATGTCCTCCTATTGCACTTTTTTCATAGATGGATTTTTCAGAAATTCTTTGAAAATTTTAAGCAGTTTAAATATCAACCCCCACAACGAGTCACTTCAAAGAATGTCAATGTATATTTATATAGGACGACTGCTATACTAAAAAAATATCAGATGTAAACACAAATTAAGAAACATATAAGAAAGAAAGAAAAGAAAGAAAGAAAGAAATTTATTTCTCAAACAACACCTTACATACATACATACATTTAATAAATATATCGTGAGAAATAAATTAATCCTCCAAGGCTTAGCCTGATTGGAGGTTTTACTACAATTTTAAATATCACTCGTTCATATGGCAACTAAATTATATAAACAAAAATAAAGTAATTATATACTTAAATCTATAATACACAATCAAAATATATACAATAAATACTACTCTTACTCTTCCAAACTACTACACAATTTATAATACAAACACTTACAAAATCATTAGACAGAACAACTTAAATACTTAATTGAGAGATTTTATGATTTAATAACTATAATACTTATCATAACTATAATAATTATAATACAAGGCAATATACAGTAAGTAATGCAAAGTACAGTGGAGTAAAGTAGGAGGGAAAACTAAAACAACTATTTACAAATATAAAAAAATAAATCTTCAATATTCTGAATTGTAAACAACCATAGTCTAATTTTTTTAAGAAAAAACATTTATATTACTTAAATCTTTTATGTTTGGTTTGGCAATTTGTTAAAAAATGTAGGTGCTAAAAAATTAAATGATTTTGTAAAATACGTGTTTGTTGGCTTCGGTTACGAACACATTTTTATTACTACGCATCTGTTAATATACTCATAATTTTCCCTAAAGTTTTCTATCTACTTCTTAAGAAAAAAAAAATTTTTGAGTACCTTATATACATAAATGTACTTAAAGGAAGAACTTTTAAGGAACAAAAAATTGGGAAAGAATGTTCAAAATCGATTACTTTTAGTTATTATACTCATAAACTTTTTCTGTGCTGTAATTATGGGTTTTAAGTTTGAGACATATGTGCCTCCCCAACACACAATTCCGTATTCTAACCTACTATGAACTAATGAAAGATATAATGTTCTTAATAAACTATCACTACACATACTTCGAATGTTATAGAAGAGTCTTGTTGTATTATTTATTTTTGTTTGAGGTGTGTTATGTGATCTTTCCAATTTAACTTTATCTAACATAATTCCTAAATATTTCACGCTCCGTGCTTCCTTTATTTCACAGCAACCATCGTTGCAAAAACCACCACTCATTATACAAGTAATGCATTTCAAAACAATTTTTATTTTCCTGTTTATTATTCTTTTTAATACAGAAATTGATAAACTGAGTTTTTTCAGGCTCAATGCCATATTGTTTTTACAAAACCACCATTGAATCGAAAGCAAATCCCTGTTCATCTTAATAGCTACTTCGTTCCAAGACTCTTCGGAATAAGACAAAGCAGTATCATCAGCGAAAGAAGTGATACTAGCATTTAATTTAGCATTGCACAAGTCATTAATGTATATTAAAAATAACGTACCCCTAAAACCGACCCCTGCGGCACACCGTGTTTTGATTTCCCCCATTCCACTTACTACTCCGTTAACTTTTAACACATTGCATCCTCCTCTGTAAATAACTCCTAAACCAGTTGTGTACTATTCCTCTAACCCCACTATTATGTAAACTTTTCTAGCAAAACTCTATGATTCACAGTGTCGAAAGCTTTTTTTATGTCTAAAAATAGGCCAACTAACTTTTTCTTCCATTGTTTCACCACCATTGGATAACCTGTCCATAAATTCTATCAGTGCCGCTTCTGTATTTATACCACTTCTAAACCCAAATTGGTTCTGACTAAGTATGTTATTTTTTTTCCAAAAAATCAACTAATTTCTGTTTCATAATCCTTTCAAACAATTTTAGCAAAAGAAGATAGTAAAGATATTGGTCTATAATTATTGCAAGCATCCCTTGATCCCTTCTTTAAAAATCGGAATTACCATAGCGTTTTTAAGCCTTTCAGGAAAAAACCCCCTGTCTCAAAGCTTAGATTATAATGTTACAGTAGTACATTCTTAATTTCCTTAAAATGAAATCTTAATCACTGTCGAATTTACTCCATCAAGACCTGGTGTAGTTTCCATTTTTCAAATAGTTTTTACTGCTCTTTCTAGATCACTATCTAATACAGGAGATAGAAACATTGATTTTGACAACGGTTGGGGTAGTAAAGCTGTCTTTACAATCTATCAGCTCAAGATCAACTGTTTTTATAAGTTTTTTGTTCATCTATTAATTTTTCAGAAATGTACAAGAAATATGTATTAAATGCTTCAGCTACAGCTAAAGGTTCAACTATGCTTATATTGTCTTCTTTTAAATAAATCAAGCCATTTACTTTGGTTTGTTGACCACTTACCTCTTTTAAAACCTATCCAAGTTTTCTTAGAATTTCCCTTATATTTTTCAAATATATTACTGTAATAACTATCTTTTTGAATCCTTATGTCCTATCTTTAACTTGTTTTCTAAATGTTTTAAAATACGTTAATAATTTCCATATTGGTTTGGGATTTTTTTTTATTGCTTTTAATAAACTGTTTACGCTTTTTAATTAGTTTACACATTTCATCTGTAATCCATGGCTTTAGTTTAGGAAATTTTACATTTTTTATGCACAACCTTTTCGCTTTTTCTTAACAAGTTACAAAATTTATCGTGGAACAAATCAAAAAGCGTGAGATGCATTCTTTTCCTTAAAAACGAAATCCCAATTTACATTATTTAGCTTATCACTGAAATATTCATGATTGATACTGGTAGATGGCGCAGGACTCCGTGACCTTGACATTGCTAATGTGTCATCCCCCTCCCGCACCAACAGTACAGCTGATAAACAATGGTCAGTCAGCCCGCTATCCAATTAACAGTGCTTGCACTCCTATTTTGTTTTCTGTTCCGAATTCGAACTAATACATGATCAATGCAAGTTTGTGATTTCTGTGTTATTCGTGTTGGTTCATTAATCATGGACTGTAAGCCATTTAAAGCTAAGGTAAGCTTATAGTTATCTATTAGTTCCCTATCCTCCAAAAGATTCAAGTTCATATCCCCAGCAATCAATAGGTTGTCACAGCTCTTGACCTCTGGGTTCAATAAGAATTCTTACAATTCATTTATAAACAATTCACCAGACGAGTGATGTAGCCTATATGAACCGCTAACTGCAGAAAGGCATTAAGTCCAAATTAACGGGTTTTCCGTTTTTTTCCTTCAAAGTTGTTGTTAGGTTTAAGACTCGTCGTTTACAGCAGAAAGGAAACATGTCCGCGCATTGCTATTGCAATGGCGACGTCTCGAATAACCTATTTACTGCAGAAAGGGAACTAGTCCTGGACTTGTTCCCCTTCTGCAGTAACCAGCTGGCTGTCAGCGCTCGCGTGGCAGACGCGATAACTAACGTTTCAGTCAGCTGAGTCGCGTCAAACAACGATCATAGTGCTTTGTTTATTCATAACATTATTTAGTGCGGTCTCACTGATTACTTAATGCCTCATCATTGAAATAAAATGAGTAGTTCAGAAGAAGAAGGACAGTCGAATAAAAGAAGAAGAAGGGTGTAAAGAATGAAGAAAAGTACAGAAGAAATGTGATTAAAAAGTCTAAGGTAGAGGGCAAAGACATGTAAACTGGAAAGGCAAAACTGTACCTGCAAAAATCCAGGCTCCAAATGTTTGCAGGTAAATATAGTTTTTGTTCAATAGTTTATTTTTGCATACAATGTTTGGTTGATACATCTCTTCACTTCTAGTTTTATTTTAAATTAGCCTAGTGGTCTTGAACGATAACCTAATCATTACATCAAATTGGCCCGACGGTAACATAACCTCAAAAATATGGTAGGCCTAGGCCTATTATATTTTGACACATTCATCATAATATTAATACTCTTGTTATTAAGCCTGTTATTGTTTCAGCTGCAAGTCCAACTGCCTTCAAAGCTTTTCGGAGGGAGATATGATAGAAATATTTTCAAAACTACATAAATATTGACAACCAAGAGTAGAACAGGACATTTCATCCATTCTCTAATGGAAGTTAGTCCTGGTTTGAAAGAGAAAGATCCAGGCCTGGGTCATCATCTGAAAAGCCGAAAGCTTTTAGTGTAAGCTATTCCATTCTACACAATGGCAAACGCACCAAGGTATGTAAAAATGGATTTATGACAACTTATGGATACACTCCTAAACAGTGTTACCGTTTATCTCATTTGTTGCAAGTAAAATGAAATCCCAACTGACAACAGAGGAAAGAACGTTTCAGGAAATGCAATACCCGGGTCTGTCCTGACTCGATTAAGGGCCCATGTTGAATCATTCCCAACAAAAAACCCATCACTATACAGGCAAAGATAAACAGTACTTCTCAGCAAACTTGAATTTGAAAATTATGTATGATATGTTCATAAAAAAAACCAAAACTTTCTTACAACAACTTTGGGAAGTGAAAAAAGGCTCTCATACAAGTTCTTTTGGACTTATTTTAATGAAAACTACCCTGACATTGGTTTTGACCGACCAGTTTAAAGATGCTTGTGTAACTTGCGAGGAAACTAACCTTGAAAATAAAAAGTCCTTTTTTAAACGAGAATGCCAAGCGAGTAGCTGTCGCCGAGTTAATGGTACACAAACGTAGAGCTAAAAAATTTTATGCCTCGTTTGCAAGAAACAACGGAAAAGTGCAAAAATGAGTTGACTAGTGTTGGGATCTGTATTGATTTTATGGCTAACGTATCTCTACCTTGCATTCCTGTACAAGACACCTATTACTTCCGGCAGCTCACTGTTAACGTCTTTGGTGTGCATAATCTTTCAACAGGTGAATGTACAACTGTTATCTATCACGAGGGTAATGGAGGTAAGGGAGCTAACGAAGTTTGTACAATATTGGACTGGTACATCAAACACAAAATTGATAATGATGTAAAAAAACTTTATTTGTATTTGGGGACAAACTGTTTTCAGGACAGAACAAAAACCACACCCTGGTAAGAATGATGATGTATTTATGTGAAATAAAACGGTTTGATGAAGTAAAACTAGTGTTTCCAGTCCGAGGCCACTCGTTTATGCCGAATGATAGAGATTTTGGGATAGTAAGAAGAAAATTGGGAAGAGAAGAAAGATACTATGATTTAGCTGAAGTCGAAAGCTCTTATTTCTTGGTTCATCGAAAATCGCTGGTAAATTCTCTGTCATCAAAATGAACTTTGACGATTTTATTGGACTTCACTGCATGGTGGCCAGAGTTTTTACAAAAAGACCAGCTTAAGTGACGATTCCTATGGTAGAGATGTACCGAAAAGACAAAAAATAACATTTTCAATATCAAAATACAGGTAATGTCTTTTTTCATCTGAGGACGCCTCACACGGTGCAGTGTGACATGAACATTACCGGCTTGGCAACGGATTCCTTCAGATTGAGGAATGCAGAGATGCCGATCAGGGCTCCAACAAAAAAAAGCCTATGCTACGGTACTTCCGATCAACATTAAAAAAATGGAAGATCTGAAAAAAACAAAAAAATACATTCCAGAAGAAAAATTTGACTTTTGGGACCAAATCCTGTCATGGCCCTACCACATCCAACCGCTGACGATGACTTAAATATTGTAGTGTAAAAATATTTTCCTTTGTTATACAACGTGTTCCTAGATATAAGATATTTTTTATCATTAAAATAAATGTATCTAACAAAATGATTTGTATAATGATTTTTCCCCATGATTTGTAAAATTGTAAAATAGTTTACCGCAGAAAGGAAACATGTCCTATGTAAAAAAAAATTAATAATCAGCTCTTTAAAAATATTTGATTGACTCAATTTCAAAATATGATCTTTAAAAGGTCAGTCATATAGAATAAAAAAATAAATATTTAAATATATGTATGTTACATATGGATTTATAAGGTTTTTTGTCGCTCCTGAAAAGTTGGTTAATTTGGACTTGATGCCTTTCTGCAGTTAGCGGTTCATATACCGCTAATAGATTGAAATTGTAACCAAATTCTTTATATAAATGAAATTTGTAATACATCGGCCCGATACCAAAATTGCATGGAATTTGTGATACTTTAGTAATGTTTTCATTAATATAAATAGCAACTCCTCCGGCCCTATAGTTTTCATCTGTATTATGAGGAGTACTTAGGTATAGAATAATAGGAAGTTTCAGAATTATTTATCCATATTTCTGATAGGATTATTATATTTGGTAATTTATTCAGCACAGCAAGCTCAGCTAAAACATATCAAAAATTTTCTCTCATGCTTCTAATATTTTGGTGGCATATTAAGTAAGCCAGTTAGAGTATTTAAAAAACTAGTTGTTTGTAAGTTTATAGTTTCTTTCATAAAAGGTTATTGATAAAAGGGAAGCATTTTCAGAAGTTTGAAGACATGACCACCCAAGTACCACCACTTTCAAAGGTAAAATAAAGCTTTATAACAATTAATAGGCCTACATCTAATACAAATTTATAAACACCAACCAAAACAATAAATAGTCGTTCACTATATTTAAAACATGTAGTGTAATCAACATACCTAAAGGTTGTCAAGGTCAGCCTGGCACCTTATCACAGAAACGGGTCCCTTTTCATCTTTTCGCAGAAAGATTTTACCTCCTCGCACCCACACAAACTGGTAATTGTTCTTTTTCTTAAGTCCCTGGTCATACCGAGCAGTCTTCTTCTGGTTTGGAGTAAGAGACTCATTGACATAGATTGGTTCGTCACTTGTTAAAACCTATGTGCCGAGTTGAAAAAGTCCTTCTTTGCTCTTCTTTTGGCCATCATATTTTCCGCATCAAACCTCCTAACAAATTTTATAATGATTCCAGGTGGCTTTGAATCACGTTTTGCTAGAGTGTGGCATGCATCAACCATTGTATCAGTTACTTCCATACCAAGAGCCTTTCCCACCTCCTTCACTGTGTCAAGCACATTGCCTACCACAGGTACACCTTGAAGCTCCACACAGTTACGCCTAGAGTACTGCTCCATGTCTTCAACCTTCTGCTCTAGGTTGAAAACCTTATCTCTTTTAGCTGTTTATTTTCTGCTGTCAGGGCATCAATCCTATCTAAGGTACTCTATCATTTTCACCGTGTTCTCTTTCAGGGCAGAGGTATTTTCATCAAGCTTGCTATTCATTAATTCATAGGATGTATTAAATTCAGTAACATTTGTCTTTTGATCACATTTTAGTTCATTTATTGCTTTCATTACATCCTCTAAAGTTAGTTTACCCTCTGTAGCTTGTGACTCTAATCTTAGGCTACTGCGCCGCTTTTTTTGCTGCAGGGATCACACCGCCACATCATACTTTCATTATTTAGGAAATCAATGTCAGCCTTGCTCATCTTCACACAAGTACCGTGGAAACTAACATTGCAATCAGAGCAGGTAACCTTAAGTTGCCTTTGAGTAAAACCACTATTACATACTCCACAGGTTGCCATTTTGTAGGTTTAGGTTTGCAAACGTAACTTCCAACGGGAGTATTACTAACTCAACAATATTGTTTATTACTTTAATACTTACTGATAGGCTCTCAATATTGTATATTACTACACACAAACACATTTAATTGGTGATATAATAACACTTGAACATTAAGTTTGGAAGAGCGATATAACTACGTGTATGCTTGTCAGCCACTGCCATCTAGAATCTAGAATTTTTAATATAGCATTTGTGCTTTTAATTACACATTCATGTTACTTCATACGATGTTAACGGATTGTTACCTAGTTGGAGTTACGTTTTTTCTATGATCATGCAGAAGGTCGAGACATTAGCGCATAAATTGAAATTAACTCATTATATTTTCCCCAATTTATTTATGTTAAACTCTAACAAAAGGAATTATCCATGCTGAAATAAAATTTGATTTGACAAAATCAATAACGCAAACAGACGATATTTTAGAAAGAGACGTAATCTTATAAAAACCCCAACCACATTTACGTCCGGGAATGTCTTATATTTGGCAATATTGAATCCATTGCATTCTTTCGTTCACCGTTATTGGTTTTCCCTCGTCGGAGTCTAGCTTTCGTTTTGCATATCGACTATTATATGTAAATACGATCTATACTAGATTAATCGATGTCGGCACATATTGGATATTGAAGTAAGAAACATGGGCTTTGTATATATAGAAGCATCATGCCCAATTTAAAATCTAGAGGTAAGTTTTTTCAGATATCATGCGGATAGACAGATAGTTAGGCAAGCATGTAGAAAAAAATAGAATATTTCCAGCACTTTTTGCTAACGCTCACCCAATTATACTATCGCACACATATATAAAACTATTCTTTGTTATCAGTATCCGTGTTGCAAGTACTGTAATATAATTGACAATAGTCATTCTTTTCAAGTGGAAACGGGCCATTAGAAAGACTCTGTCAATAATGACGTGCGCCAATTTCACTGCTTTACTTTATAAAAAAATTCCAGAAATCATTCCAGAAAACCTTTTACAACAGAGTCTAACTAAATCCATTAAATTATAAATCATTGTGATTATTTGGCAGTACGTCCTTTTCTAACTTTATTCAACTGCCTGTTGTTGTACTGATAGGTATTTACTAATACATTTATTAAAAAAATCATTATTAGTCTACTTATATCTGGTTTTACAAAAACTGAAACCAATTAAAATATGATACGTAAATGTTTAGAGGACTCGTTCCCCTGGTGGTTTTTCCCATTGTATAGGTCACTCGGAATTCTGCCACTACATCCAAACTCTCAAGGGATTAGGTTTGACCCTAAAACTGCACCAGTGGGTATGGTGATATTAACGATGGCACTATTGTCCTTCATGTACGGTTTAATAGGATTTTCGTTTCTTGCCAACATCCCTTTACTTAAACAAGGAGTCTGGTTACTGACTGGATTCAGTGGCATTATCGGAGCATTGATTTCAATTTCGGTTATGGTCATTCAGTGCAAGAAAAATAGATTTTGTGAGATCATAGAAACTGTTGCAGCTGCAGAGAAACTGATTGTTGTGGATGACAGAAGCAGGGTAGGAATATTCCATCAGCTGGATAAGATAACCGTGGGGATGTACGTGCTCCTAACCTGTTTCCTAATCCCACTGACCATCGTGTACCAAAAACAATGACGACTCAAAGGCTGTACTTGTCATGTCCTGCTGTTCCAAATGTTTTACTTTGTCGCTGAGTTGATATTTTTAAGATTAGCACTGCTGATTGCCACACAATTCTAGAGGCTTAAAAAAACGTCCAGCAAATTTATCGGGAATTATCCTCTTTTTTGGCTGAAAAGAAGAATTTTAAAACCCTCTCAACTGGTAAACAATCTATTTACAATTCTAGTAAAAGTGTATCAATGACTTTTTTAAGGTTTAGCAAGTATTTATAGATTGAAGAAGATTCCAGCGTAAAATATCTTCACTGTTATAGTGACTGAGCAATATTGAAACCTACCTCTCAAGGGTCGCCAAATTCCATTGCTGTATGACTGTCCGCACGATGTTTTGAGTAAAATTAAAAATGTCTTTATTTTTCAGAAGGAGAAAGAGTTAATCTATAGACTTAAAATAATGCATTACTTTTATTTAAATAAGTATGCTGGATAAATTTTTATTTTGTGGCCGTGGGATATAAAACACTTATTGTGTCTTATTGATTGCTTGCCTGTCTTGAGAATGAAAAATTATCTTAAGATTTGAAATGTTGCATTTAAAATCAACGAAGCCTGTTACGCACTGTTCAGTCTGACGAACATTTAACTGGTTAATTATATAAATAGGCAACTCCTAATCTTTAGAATACTTTAAATATTAATAAACGTATGTTAGATTGTATTAATTGATTAAATACAGAAAGGAGTTTTCATGAAAAATCCAGTAACACATTCTATAAACAAAACAAATTGTAAGGTGAGAAATTCGATGCATTTTACTACTGTTTTATTTTTACTTAGTAATACATTTTGAAAAGTTCTTATTGGTTAAAACTTAAGAATTTAACAAAATATTTGGTTACAAATATTAAAATATATTAGAAATATATATTGAAAAATTGTGATTAGGTCACTGTATAATTTTAAATAATATATATATTATATAATATATTTGGCGTACAAATTAAAGACTAACTAAATGGTTGGAGTTTATGGGAAATTTATACTGAAATCTTAGACGGGAATTTAAATCAGAATAATTAAAAGTAAATTATAATATTTAATCCAGACTGATAATTTGGGCCTCTAGGTAATCTCCTGCAATATTAAAAAGGAATATATATATATATATATATATATATATATATATATATATAATTTACTATTATTTTATGTAATAAATGTAATCTCTTATATTTGTATATATTATGTTTTTCTTGCAGGGCTGCAAGAATGTGTTTTGCCGACACAAGAAATAAGACAGTGCCATTTACTGCAAAGCCCTGAGCAAAGCCCTCAAGGATACCAACTCAGTATGCATGGACCAGCTGACGAGCACATTCATGAATCTGTTCATCCACGCTATAGTAAATCTGAGTTTCATCATCGACTCCTTCGTTCAGTCAAGGAACTCGTACGAATTAACACCATCTCAATGTTAATTCAACTCTTGTGGTTTCTATTCTCACTCACTTCTCTGGTTTCTATCACCTGGACTTGCACCTATACTACTTATCACGTGAGTAAATAAACATAAATTTTCTAATGAGCAAAGCCCTCTAGGATACCATTTTACTCTTTATAAACCAGGCATCCTGTACATTCCTAAATCTTCTTATCCACTCTGTAGTAAACCGGAGTTTTACTATCGACTCCTCTGTTCAGTCGTCGAAATCTTGGTCACCATGTCCATGTCCATGTTAATTTATCTCTTGTGGATTCTTCCTTAATCGCCTATCTGGTCTTGCACTTTCAATACTTATTATGTGAGTATATACGGGGTGTAAGTTAAGTCCTGATATTCCTGGATATATTACAAACGGATTGAAATTCACCATGCTTATGAAAATATTTTTTTTTCTTTTTTGAATGATAAAATGTTTTTGCCCTTTTTAAAACGAGTGTACGGGTGGCAGGGGGTAAATTTCAAATTTAAAATTGTCACCTATCTTGTGACATGTCATTTTAAAGGTCTCTTCAATCGAAACACAATGCCATTAAGAACTCTACGTAGTTTCTAGTAAAATTATGGGCAAATTAAACAAAAATCAACTGTAGGGATAATCCCAATTTCACCATACTACTATAATTTTACTGTACGAAAATATTTTGTTATTTATAACCACTTAATAATACGCTGTGTATAATGTAGGTGAAATTAAAATTGTCAGAATAATATTAAGGACAACATATAGCTAACTTGGGACAAAGATATTTTAACGGTTACAATCCAAGAATGACAGTTTTAAATATGAAAAAAGTTGTCAGAATATTTTAAAATTAAAAAGAAAAAGTGGAGAAGGAAGAAGTCTGGAACATCGGTCATGGCCGCAAGCCCGTATTGGTGACAATTATCAGAAAAGGTTTCACTCAGGGTTCCAAAAATTAATAATTCCAATAAAAACCAAACCTACTATCAAAACTCTATACTACTGTATGTGTGTGAAGAAGAAATGTAAACAATCAAGCATTACAGATAACCTTTAATGTAAGTGAGCAGATAACTTATTACTGAAAATCACAAACAATCATGATGTTGTTGACGACAGACGTAAAAACCAAAAAAGCGTTGTATAATAAAGGTTTTTTCAATTGAAATATAAAATTTAAACTCTACTAGTAACCTCTAAAATAGTGGTATGAATATTCGTTCTGATACCTACTACTGCTACAATATTAATATACTTATAAAAGCGCTTATATAAATATTTAACCCACACTGTATTTTATCATAACAAAGTTGTAAAAATCGTTTAATGAACTCACACATGCTAATATTAATAATAAATTTCTTATACATTCAAAAATACTGCCACCAACAGTGTCACGCTCTTATCAAATGTTGTTTTCAGGGTAAAAGATCTGCCTTCTTCATCAGCAACCTCCTCAGTTTGGACTTACCATCAGTCTACCGAAAATAAGTGAGTTGGTCAATTTTAAATGGCCCGAGCATTCACCTACTTGTATATGTAAATGAATATTTAAGTTTTTTCTTCAGTGTAAACTAAAATAAATGTGAAGCTATAATATAAGTGTTTACACCTTCACTGCGGCTCAATGTTGAGTGATGATAAGTATTCTAATAAGACCTTATGCACGTCAGGGCGTCTGCCGCTGTCAGCGTGTTAATTAATCGACTTAAGATCATGAGGCATGTTGTTAAATTCACATTCCTACTAACAGTACTTAGGTTCAAATCCCAATTTGTTCACGCCATCTGCTTTAATTAACAATAGTTAAATTCTGTTTGAAGCAACAAGATAAAGAGCTGGAATATTATACCATACAGAAAGATATGATTGTTACTCTTATTCTATGAGGAATCTTGTAGTTCATGCCAAGATTGAAGACAACAGGCAGAGATATTCATGCCCACACTGAACTCGTACATTGCTAATTAATTCAATGCCTTTTGTTGCGTAAAATATAAAAGTTGTGAGAGCAATATTTGAAGTTCTTAAAATTTTTGGACATCTTTTGAATTTGTTCCATTTTGATTTTTTAATCCCTCTCTCTCTAAATAATAAAATTGTACAAAGTATAATATTTGCCACGAGCTGCCGGCAGGATCTCCAGCTAGGCCCAGCTACTGAACTTTAGCAAGGTAGTATGCAGTTAGCCACGTGTAGGAATATTCACGATATGTAATATACCAAATTATTATAATTAGTTTTACCAATAAATAATGGTAATATCCGAAAAGTGTCGTGCAATATATATATACTGAGCTAAAACTGTGTATATATTATTGAGCTAAAAGGTTCTGATAATTACACAATACTGTAGATAGAATACGCTGCAGAAAAAGTTTCACTTCTTAGAAAACAGTCAGAAGTTTAATGATAGTGGTCAAGTACTTTGCCGTAAAGCTTGTGAAAGGATTTCAATCGGGAGAAAGATCTCAGCTTGCAACAATCACTACTGGTCCAGTTTTAGTTATAAATCCAAGTACAGTTGTACCGTTAGTTAATTCCATTTTATATAATGCAACATTTCACAACCTAGTTAGCCAGTACAACGTAATATTATTTTTTTATGCAATGTTCCGGAACTAAATTATCGACGGATTAACTACCTAATTGGCACGCGTATGAATATTTTATTGTAAACCTTCGTAGCAGCCCAACTACGTGACCGATTTCACCTCGCGCGCTATGTCCGTAAGTAAAATTTATATTTTCGTATTATTAAATTAGCCCTTTGATGCCAAACATATAAAAATGAATGTAACTTAAAGCAAAGTTGTAAATAGTAAAGTAACTTACACTTGAAGATCTTTTATTTGCTTGATTGAAATGGATACAAGTTGTGGCGTCGTCCTTCTGACGAGCACGTTGTCGAGATAAGTTTTTGTCTCATTAAATGGCTAATACCGTCGCGAATTTGTTTTAGGCGAGCTCAAGTATTATTTGAGTAGATGGCTACCACTTTCATAACTTCTAATCCTCTTCTAGTAATTACCGACTAGAAATAACCCTTCTTAGACTACAGCTTCAATGTCTCGTGCCAATACGCCGACGCCCGGGTTGTGAGTCTACATATTGCAAAGGGAAGTAAAATCTTAAAGTTTTATAAAGTAAAATATCGTAGGCATAATTCCATAGAACATTGGATATATTAGGCCCACCTATCAGATATACATTTTTAGTTCTTAAACTCTAATTGGCAGCAACGTGGCAAGGCTACATTTAATTTACCAACTAAAAGTGGTGCTTGTAAGTTTCATTAATTAAATTGAACTTATAAGTAAACTTTGCAATTCTAGTATTTATTACTACGACCTCAGAAGTCACCACCCCCTTGTGATATCTTCATTTAGTACACAGTAGTAATTAAACTTTTTCCACATTGATATTTTTCTGATCAATAAATGTTTACCTTATTATATTATGTGTTTTTTCTATTGAAAATGTGTGATCTTAGAAGATGGCATTTGAAAAATTGTACTGGAAATGTACCTTGATACTTAATTACTTTACTTTCTTTAGAATTGTTGCATAGCTTTTAATTATAGAAATATGATAGTACAGAGTTTCCAGAAGGTCATGTCACACTTTTCAATAACTTTATTTACAAAATGTTTTAAGTTATTAGAAAGGAATTAAAATATAATTTAAACAGTTACATAAACAGTTTTCGGTCAGCGTATCTGAGCTCAACGAGCAGCATGAATCGATCTGCAGACGTCCAATCGAATTTTGACCCATCCCAAGGAACAGGATCAGTATAGGAGATCTGGGATCAATAATTCAATCGAAACTCTGAATGATTGTTTTAACTATTCAATACATCGAATAAATTCACTACATCAGATAGACAAAACTCTTCAACTCTTCTTTGCAAATTTGCCATGATGACTGTGTCTTAAAAGTGTTACCCACATATTATTAAAAGATAGCAAAGGGTAAAATAATAGAAAAACAGACACTTTACAAAATCTAATTGATCTTAAATCTATTTCATAGTCCTGCGATCAGTAACATAGTGGTTATAAAGATTTTAATTGTGTGACATGAATTTTAGTCGACACAAATTTGCAAAGAAAAGTAGCATGAGTTTTGTCTCTTGTTTCTGATATCATAGTTGGAAACTGTGATTTAAGTGCATTGTAATATGTAGCGGAATGAAGACAAACAATGCAAGTTTTCAAGTATTTAGCTCAATGCATCCACGAGTGTGAAACGGATACGTTAAATTTTATATCCACTGCGTTGCTATAATTCTTAATATAGAGTATAAGCAATATTATGTTTCTGAGTATTGGCATTTGTGAGAATATTCTGAAAGGACTAGAAAACTAATTTACATTGGTGTATGTAAATAATTTTCTAAATTTTTATTATCAACCTGTTACAGACAAGCTATCAGCAGTAAAAGTACAAAATAAAATATATTCAATTATGTATGCTTTAATAGTCATATACACCCGCTTTGCCAGATAAATGTTACTATTTTCAGAAAATGTATTAGACAATAATCCGACCTAAAAAACGTTCCTGCGGCTCAGATATCGTTTATGACTCATTAATAACTGATTTCTCATGGAGCATAACAATTACCATAAAACTTTATTCCTCTGGTCCTAGCCAAGGTAGGCCTAACTGCTGACATTAGATTAACGACATGAAACCATTACCAGAGAATGGAAAGGTAAGTAGAAAGCTTTAATATAAAAAAGAATACAACTCTCCGTATTTTGATTGAAAGAAATTATATGAAGAAAACATTTGGTTTAATATTTGCACTCTTTTTATTAATTTATACAGTATAGTATTTTTTACCTTTTTAAACGTTTATCGCTATCATTTGGTGAGCTTTAGCGAAGCTGCAAAATTTTCAATTCTTGCTTCCTATCCGTCTGTCTGCCACCTCGATATCTCAATAACGAACTACCCTAAGGCTTTGAAATTTAGCGCTAAGCTTCTTTGTTACATATTGGTGCATGTCCAACCATAGAATCGAATCTGGCTAATGTCTTTGAAGCCTATCACACCGTAGGCTTCTGTCAAAGGAATTTGTTTTTGATCCTATACCACGACCATGTAGATGAACTTCTTTAAACTTAAATGTTCGTAATATATTTAAAAGTAACTCTTTCTATACATCAGAAATAGTTTTAAAACAATTTTAAACTGGAGACTCGGTTATTTGCTAAAAATAGGCTCATAAATTGCCGCTGGTGAACAGTTCATATCGTCACCTCTCCTGGGATGTAACGACTGTTGTTAAACTGTGTTTATGGTTGGCAGTTTTCATCGTGCAAAGAAATCTGGTTTTTTCTTGAGGAATTGACGAACTGTTGTATATGAAGTATGAATTCTTCTAGTTTAATGCTTTTAGAGTTCACAATCATAACGAAGACGTCTTATTAAATACTTGTCTTTAAGTTTGTCTATCTGTAATCTGCAGTTACATTCGATTTAGTACATAATCATATTAATGAATTAATAATGACTGTTGTTTACGTAACTATCACATACTCAATTATAAAGTTTTATAACACGTTTGTGTGTAAATCCAAATGTCGGTTCCTGAATTATTATTGTATGTTTGTTAAGAAACCATTGCGTTCATTGTGGTAACAATTTTGGTCGCAGTGTGAATCAGAAAATCTTCATGAAAGTCACGAAACTGGCCTCGTAATTATAAGAATTAAGATGATGAATTAAGGTGAAGCGGCAAAGCTTCATAAGTTATGTGAACAAAACAAATATTAAGTTATTCTCTATTCTAATGTATATAACGCTATATATATTTACGCCTGATATTTCCAAGTACAGCAAATTAATGTTATTCTTTGCATGATTATGAAAATAATTAATGCCATAGAGGGCAATTAATTGTGAAACTAGAAGTTTCAAAACATTCCTTATTATTTCGCCACAACAGTCGTACATAAATATCCACAACTAAAATATACTGTTTATAATATCTTTCGGTCGTATAAAATAATTGAAAATGAGGTACACTTACCCTCTACGGTGTTTTAAACATCTAATGATTTCGGTTACTCAGTACACAATTTTGTGAATCAAACGTATTTAAATGTCATACAGCAGTAATATAACAGACCTGCAAGTTATCAATCATCATGATTCATTCATAGAATGATATCTGCCGGATATATTCCATTGTAGTATACAATAAACCTCTGAATAAGAATATAAATGTAGGGACAGCCGTAGGGAGATATTGGAGCGAATCTAATGGTAAGATGGATTCGGATGCCATATTTTATTCACTGCTGTGTGTTATTGATGCCTCATACACGATTATATGAGTTATTGCTGGAGGGGGGTAATTTGATTATTCTACAGGTATCACTACTGTTATTAGAAAATCTATTAGTTAAAAGTTATTCATCTATCAGTTAAAATTTCTGTGTTTCGTTATTAAATGACCTATTGTACAGTATAATAGGTATAGTCCTCAATTAAGTATAGTAAATACGGAATACTAACCTGCGATAAATGTGACATTTTTATTCATTATTTAAAAAATAATTATTTTTAATACTTACAAAAATCATGATCTTACATAAAACAATTTTTTAAGTTATTTACTTGTTAAGCAATAAAATGTAAAAACAACAAGATTAAAAAATAAATTTTATTGTACACTAATTTAGAATATACTTTTATTAACCATGTAATACTTTTAATGTTAGAATCCTAGATTTGATACAGCAATTAGTTAAGAGTAAAATTAAGTTAATGTGACAAAATTATACGGCACATATATGCAGCCATACAAACAAACTATAAAAATATGCATGATAATAAAATTACAAATATCAACAATTAGACTAACATTTTTATTCACTCGGCGAGCTTAAGTGACATTACATTTATTAAGGATCCAAAAGGACCTTATTAAACTAGTTTTACTGTATGTCTGTCCGTTTGTATATCTGTGCTGAATCTCTTGATAGAAAGGTTCGAGAGGCTTTAAACTTGGTAGTATGTCCCTCTTGATCAAAGAAAAAATACCAATTGAATTTGGAGTCAGAAGGTCAAAGGTTAGCAAAATCACAAATAAATGCTAGTTACGATCTATCGGTCCCATAATACATCGTTGTATTGATTTATGTTAATTAATCATCGTTTTCTTTGCAGACTAATGCTGACAACATTTTTATAACCATCTTGTACACAACAAGATTGCTACTCTTTTCCCAAGACGGCTCTTCACCGATAATTCTAATTGATAAGGTCCTGGCGCCTATCCTAATGTAAGAGATGAACTGATTAGCTAATGAGTGCATCGTCCAACCCTATGCAACTATTTAAGAGAATTTCAACCTAGGCGCCTTAATTGAACTGTTCGATCTTGGAGTACCCAGCTTATTCGTAGTGATTTTAATGAAATGTTCTACTATGTAAACTATTGGCGTCACAGCTACATTTCATTATCTTAGCTTTTGGGGAAGAATGGTCAAGTTTGGTCATCTACCCCAAGTAAGGGTTTCATAACTTTTTGTCCTATTAGTCCTTTGAAAATTTCAGGATTAAATTGAATGACATTTAATGACACTGAGCAAATAAGTATTGACAGCTTGAAAATTTGGGCGCTCAGTCCGGATACCGAACAATAGGATATGATTAATGTCCGGAATCAAATAACGTTTCCAGAAGTCCTATATAGGGATATAAATTTGTGCTTCGCCAAGAGACGGTCGTCGAGGGAGATATTGGACCGAAGATAATAGCAAGATGGATTCGAATGTCAAGATTTTATTGGCCATTCCGTGTTATTGATGGAAGACATGCGTTATACGAGCTTCAATTCGGAAAGCCATCACTTTGATTGCGTAGTCAATGTTAGTCTACTACTTCTGTAGGACAATATTAAGATTGAGGCATAAGACTATTTCAAAACTATCACTTTCGCCAAACTTGCTACCGAATGGGCTGAGATGATGAATGAGAAGTCACACGTGAGAAAAGTGTTAATAGTGATGCATTTTCTAATAACAGACATGGTGCCATCTACAAAATCGTTCTAACAGTTTTGTACAGTTTTTATACAGTGTTCTATATATAACTCGTACCCTATATTTTGTCTACGAAGATTTAATTATATGTGGTATGACGATATGCAAAGTTTCTACTTCATTTGATACAAGTAGATATCTTGCCTTAAATTAAACAAGATTGTATTGTAAAAAATACAAAATCACATGTAGTACTTTTATGTAGAATATCGATATACGTTTTATATTACTAAATAGCAGTTTAATTTATTATCAATTGATGGCCTTATTTATTATTTGTGTCAAATAAATTGTCATCGTATATCCAAATAGATTTACATAGTTCATAATATTCAAAATAACAGTCAGCAGTTAATTATATACTGACGTAATAAAATAATAATGACTGTGTAAGCAATTAGAGATTTTCATGACATTGCAGATGTTTTGATCTCTCCCTTTAGATATTCCTTTTCTGTTAATTTTAACTCGTTAAAACAATTCACATGCACCACATTACGAACACCCTCACATATACATTGACCATGCACAGACTCAACCTGATATGTAATATTATTTGAATGTAAATAATTACAAGAATCAGAAAAGTATCTTCCGTTTTCAGGTTTTTTCAACAGAAATTAATTCTACACAACATAGAGAATTGGTTTGGGAAATTTCTAATCTTAATATGGTAAAATTCTATCCTAAAGTTATAATAAAGTAACCAAACTAAATTTATGTAAGAAGCAAAAAAGCGGAAAACTCCAAAGAATGTACAATGGAGACGGTTACAAAGGCCGGAGCTGCCGGAAGGATGCCAACACTGTGGCTCAGCTGATAATAGACTCAAGTTATCTTTCTGTATAGAGCCTCAGAGAATAATGATAACACAACAAAGTGAACTAATATGTAACTTATGTATATAGTATTTAGTATGTATATAACGTAGAAAAAACTGTTACATCAGAGGATGGATTACGTGAACATATCTACAGAATGTTTTGAAAACAACGATATCTGATAATATTAGAATAAATACGATATCTTTAAATTAAACTGACAGATAGACTAGAAATTGTGTTTAAATTTTAAAATTTCTATTCAGGCAACATTGAGTTGGAAAAAAAATATACGAGATGGATCACAATATATACATAATGGGACATTGTTTGGGGAAAAAAGGTCAACATCACAATAGTTGTGGGAAATTTTAAGAATTGTAACTTAACATAAGAAATTGGTTAGGAAAATTTCTAATCTAAATATTGTTAAATTCTAACCAAAAGTTATAATAAAGTAACCAAACTAAATTTATGTAACAAGCAAAAAAGCGGAAAACTCCAGAGAATGTACAATGGAGGCGACTACAAAGGCCGGAGGTGCCGGAAGGATGCCAATACTGTGGCACAGCTGATAAGAGACTCATGTGATCTTTCTGTATAGAGCCTCAGAGTATAATGATAACACAACAAAGGTCCGTCAAGAGCTTATTCTCTGCGGCACCGTGAGGAAACTGCTGTGTCGCTTGGGATCTAAAACTTTAATAATATCTTGGTTATTTTGCAAGTGGCTTTAGTTACAGCACAATGGATATGCTTTAGTACAGGATCTAAAGCAAATAATTTAATAATAACATAATTTAATCAATAAATAATATTAAAAAAAATATTAACTGTTTACAGCATTTCGCTGTCATTAAGGACTAATTTTTATTAAACTAAATATGATACAATAATCATAGCTAACGTAGGAGTTAACTTATAAAGCGCATAAATTTATAAAATATGCATGAAATTGAGTAGTTAATACGTAATGTATTTTATGTAGTATTAGTTGAGATTGTATTTAGTAGGCAATCCTTATCAAAACCTTTAGTTACTAAACGTTTTTAGTTTATACTAACTAAACCTGAGGAAAGACTCAATATTCTGATATAATCATCAAATATTTGCAGAGCTGTAATATTTCATTATGTACCCAGGTGTACTTACCTCTATTGTTTCTGTTTAATACTTGTGTTTGTGTAAGCTTGATGTTCCTCACCATTGAAAAGATAGATAAACCTAAAACCAAAATAATACCTTTACATTTGATTTCGGATAGTCAGTCCTAAAACTAAAACTAACTCGACCTTAGGCTGGCCTAATAAGTTTTGCTAACTGAATCGTGTTAATAACCTCTCGATTTGGTACCAGGTTTATTCCGCGTTAAGTTCTATATATTATTATTTAATTATTTAATGCGGTATCAATTAACAATGTCATTAAAACATAAACTTCATTACTTTTCTTTTTTCATATTAGGTATTAATTAAGTATTTTAGAGAAATGGTCGTATCAAAATTTAAAATTCAATGCCTGTAGGAACTTCTAAGAAAATTTATAACAAAACTATCATACATCTATAGATCCCTATTGAATAAGAATATTGCTAAAAACTCAAGTATATTATTAAAACCATAGATAAACATATTCAATTCCGTTACACTGTATGTAAAATGTAATTAGTTGTACAAATGTAGTTTTAATTTAGTAAAGCACACTGAAACATGACGTCTTTTAAAAGAAATTAAATTAAGTTTCTAGTATTTCAAAGGAACTACTATTTTTACTAAAGAAGGAATAGTAAAGTACAAATGAAGATAGAGTGATTGCTAAACGTTAAACAGTATCAAATATTTGTTATTTCACTGTAGGTTTCGAGGAAGTAAGAAACAGCTTTCTCAACCCCCAATATTATTTATTGTTATTTCATTTCTGGAACTCGGTGAGAGAGGTAGTATATCATCCAATTTATTTCCTCCACTTCATTCTTTAATTTTTACATGACAGAATTTATCTTTCTAATTTATTATCTTCTGATAAAATAAATAAATAAATAAATAAGGCCTTTATTCTTGAGCGGATTTCAGTTTACAATCTGTTTTACAAATCGACTCACGTAAAACTAATCATAACAGTACAATTCGTATTTTAAAACTGTGACACCCAAATATTGCGTGCTGGTAATTTACATAGAAAATTCATACTTAAACAACAATACATCATTAAGGTACTTATGCAGTTTTAACTTCCTTTTTGAAAGTTTTAACAGACAAAGTCTTTATAACTGGTGGTAAGGCATTCTACTCCTGGGGTCCAAAGTACGAGAAGGACCTTTTTGTAGCCTCCAACCGCACACGCGGCAGTTGCAGCTTGTCGTCCTGTCGAGTGTGCCGTTCTCTTAGAGTCGCTCGCGCCACTAGTTTCCGTCTCAGGTAAGAGGGTTCACCAGTTACCAAAACCTTATGCACCAATGTCACAGTTTGGAGCCTACAAATATCTTGAACAGAGTGTAAATTTGCTCTTTTGCGAAAAGGTGAGATGTGGTCAAATTTTTTTTAGATTATAAACAAACCTCAGCGCACTGTTCTGTATCCGTGCAAGGATGACATTTGCCTCTTGAGTTAAGCAGCTACCAAACACTGGAAGGGCGTAATATATTGATGGAAATACCAGAGAATTTACAATATGCAGCTTTGAAAGCATTGGAATTAACGCTCTGTACCTATTCAAAACTCTCAATTTACACATTGCACGTTGAGAAATCAATTCAACATGTTTAAGAAAGTTTAGCTGATTGTCAATTATAACTCCCAGGACTTTAACAAAAACACGATCTTCCAAACAAATACCCTCAACAGAAACAGAGAGAATACTCCTGTTCATGGTCTCTTTAATGGATGGTGAGCAAAAATGCACCACAGAACACTTATCTGCATTCAACTTTAGGCAAAGTCCCTCCGACCACTCTTTAACCCTACGCAGATCAGCACTGAAACACTGCACCGATTTATGGACACTTGGAGGGGGATATTTTAGAAGCATCTGAGAGTCATCCGCATAGGAGTAGAGTGAACACGAGGACGATGCAAGTTCAAGATTAGCTGTATATAAAATGAACATAACAGGCCCTAAACAGGACCCTTGAGGAACCCCTGTATCCTTCGACAGCGAGGAAGAGCAGTTTTCTTTTACCTTCGTCACCTGACTCCGTCCGCTCAAATATGAGCCAAACCATTTTATAGCGATTTCATTAAACCTATAGAAATTTAGTTTGGCAAGAAACAGTTTCATAATTCACTGAGTCGAACGCTTCAGAGAAATCA
This sequence comes from Homalodisca vitripennis, assembly GCF_021130785.1. Classification (NCBI taxonomy): domain Eukaryota; kingdom Metazoa; phylum Arthropoda; class Insecta; order Hemiptera; family Cicadellidae; genus Homalodisca; species Homalodisca vitripennis. The sequence continues at coordinate 41,837,115 of NC_060212.1, forward strand.
AGCGTCGCCAAAATACTTCCAAACCCTTTATCTTTCGCTACATGCAGCTCATCCATAATGTTTATCAAGGCGGAGGTAGTGCTGAAAGACTTCCTAAAACCAGACTGATGTACAGGAAGAATATTTTCAGCCTCAATGAAAGCTGTCAACTGATTCACCACTACCTTCTCAAGGATTTTTGACATGGCCGGAAGGATCGATGTCGGCCTAAATTGGGAAATCACACTTGGATTCTTTATTTTGAGTATGGGCGTGACAAGACTTTGCTTCCAGCATGATGGAAAAACACCCAGAAGCAAGGGACAGGTTAACCAAATGCGTAATAGCTCCCAAGCAATATGGGCTCATGGCTTTCACTAGCCTGATAGATATTCCATCAGTCCCCACAGCCACTGACGTAATGTTATTCATTATGCATTTGATCTCACCCTCAGTAACTGGCACAAAATTGAAACCATGCGCTAGATCCTCACAAACATTGTTTCTGTAGAAATTCAGTTTCTCGAGGCTAATCCTGCTTCCACCACCCATTCCTGCAAAGTACCTGTTGAGGTCATCAGCTGAGAATCTTATATCGTCACTATTACGGTCATTTTCCAGCACTCCATCGGACCGTAAAACACCCCAGAATGATTTAGTCCTTACAATTCAGCTTGTCGTGAAAGTAATTTCGTTTTTCTCTTCTGATGGCGCAGTTCAATTTATTTCGTGCCTTACAGTACAACGTTCTAGCACCCGAAACATCACTATCATGCAGTCTGTGTTTGAAATAATTTTTTTCTTTTGTGAGCTCTCTTATCTCGTCACTCCGCAATGGGGCTTTCTTCTTGGTGACTCGCTTTCTTGTTAACGGTACGCAGGTGTCAAGCAGTTGGACAATGTAGGTAGTTAACAATTGACTAACTTCCTCGACCGAGGTCTTTGTCTCAATATCATCCCAATCAATACGTGACAATAAAGAGACATAAAGAGACACATCGAAATTGGAAAAATTTCGATAAGTTATAAATTTCTCCTTTGGCCTATAGTTGCCATACCTGATGTATAAAAATGGTCGTAATAACGTAAATCAATAAAAGAAAATATTGCAAAAAATATAAATGATAAAAGACGGAGAGATTTCCCAATTAATATTACTTAGTTACTATGTATTCAGGTATTATTACGTACTTGGGTATATCTTACTGCCAAATAATTGAATGTTGTAGAAAATATATGAGAGCTAAATGTTCATTGTGGAGAAAGTGAGGAGAATTGGTGGTTATAGGATACAGCTAAACAAGAAGAGATAAGGACAGGTAGGCTACAACAGTGTACTGTTATCTACGTAACCTGTGTTTATGTTTTGTGGATAACGCCGTAACTGCGTTGTAGCTAGTTTATCGCATAGTCTATTCTGTATTAATAGTTTTTTTTTTAACCTTCTCAGACAGCACTGATATTGAATTAAATTACGTTGAATTGTATTGCTGTTATTGGCTGGGCGTGGATGAAGCCTATCACTCAAAGAGCTGGAACAATTTTTTCTGTCTGAATATTTTATGTAGTCTAATTTTGAAATGCCTGTAATTATGTATAACAGCAACCGTTTGTAAATGTAATTAAAACACTTAAAAAGAAGTTTGTATTTTATAATTATAATTTAAGATTAATATATAATTATATTTTGATTATAACTTAAATAATTATACAGTAATAACGTATGGAACGAAAGAACAAAGCAGCAAAGATGTTACAGGAGAGGTTTTGTGGCGAGAGTACTTGTTTAATTAAGGAAACCAGAGCACAAAAACTTTACCAAGCACAACTATTCTAATTATTCCCCTGATTGTTTCCATCTGCCTCAAAACACTATTTTGCACTGGAGAATACATGCAACTGTTGATTTATTTTATAAATATACTCATTTGATTTAAATCTTACCGTACGTTGGTCGTGATCTTTCGTCTCTTAATAATAGTAGTGGGCCCTAATTATCTCGTTAGTAAATTTTTCCAAGGAAATATATTTTGATATTACTTCAGTAAGTTTTCATGTCACTGTGCAGACACTTGCGTGGGTCTCGCACGTTTCTTCAGTAGTAATGATTTCGAATATTTATATAGTCACTTATGATACTTTATAGTTTTTATATCATATTTTATTTTACGTAATTATTATAGTTAATAGTTAAATTTTCTTATCACGATTCAATAACACTGATTATAATGTACAGTACAGTAATGTACAGATTACAATAAAGATTATTATGAGAATGACTTAAAACTATTCAATTACTCTTTAGGATATAAAATTGATTACGTCAACCAAGAATTCGTATATTTAATACAAACATGAGGACTTTTTATTTTTTCGATACAATTAACTATCTGTGCTTTAAATTAAAACTAAATAAATAAATAGTTACTGATAATTAAGTCAAATCAATTAAATATAGTTTATCTAAAAAAAGCCTTTGCCTTATTTATGAGTAACTTTTATCACACAATATACCAATAATTTACAATAGATCGAGTAAGCAAATGTAATTGTTGCCGCTAAATAAATGGAATACATTGCAGTTTGAATGCAAGGAGTGTAATGAGGAACGTTGAGGTTTCAGCAGGAGGTTTACACACAGCTATCTCTTGTCCTGAAAGATAGTGTGTGATTGTCTGACAAGGAAGTTGTTCGCTATTGGTCAAGCTTGCTACCGATATCGAGCTGAGTAACTTTGTGAACTGACGATGTTAGGTAAAGGCACTCACTTAAGGCCATTTCACACCGCATGTAGCGTGCGTGGCTGGATGTACGCGATGCCGGCTATGCTAGCGATGCGCCAATTCATACCGCCGCGAGGGTTGCGATGCTATGCTGGTGGCTACGTATACGTCAGTATTCAGGAAGATGTCTGCTCCGACAGTCTCATGGTGCGAGTCTGGGTTTTCTTGCGGATTACCCTGGTTCGATGACAGCAGCAGCAGTAGTGATGATGATGAGTTGATTTTGTTATATAGTGTATCATCGAGAAACGAGTGGGTACATCGCATCAATAGAAAAAGAAAGAGTTTTTGGTGAATATCACCACTTGATGAGTGATCTTGAGGCTGATGATGAAAAATTTAGGACTTATTTTAGGTTAAGTCGTGAACAGTTCGACGAAGTCCTGGCAATGGTTGATGGTGACATAAGGAAAAATAATAGAAACTACAGGGAGGCAATTTCTAGCCGGGATTCTTTATTTTGCGTATAAGCCAACACTTTGTCTACGCCTCTTGGTGATCGGTTTTCTTTGTTCTTTTACCGTAGAAGTCATTTCACTTGCGTTTTCAGCATCATCGGCCATACTTTCCCCGTCAATGTCATCTTGTTGCTCGGATAAATTTCTCTGCTGTTCCCAATGATTCGAATGTTCCTCGATTTCATCCGGCATGGGAATGTTAGAGTCGCTCCTGAAAATAAATAAAAGTAGTAAATAAAAGTTCTATAATAGTAGTCGGTCCTATTTTAGAAATTATTAGTTTGCGACTAAAATCCAACAGCCTTGTCATGAAGAAAAACACGATGTTTGTATCGACACAGGTCATATGAAAAAGTTAGAATTTCCTTCTCAAAAGGAATGTAAAACATCTTTAGTCCATGCCGACCTAACTAACACTTAAGACTAACAAACACGTACAGTGTGTATGGGATAGAGCCTCACAATATGAGAGAACATTAAGCACTCAATTAAACACTTATACTTACGGTCTATGCGTGCTAGTTTTAAGCACAAATGACATTTGATCTTCGTATTTCCATTTTTTAATCTTTTTTTGCTGCCTGCCCAGTTGTTGTTTTTCGGCGAAGTACAGCTTGGCGGTGACAGTCCTTTAGTTTTTTTCCACTCCCGTCTCAAAGAGTTTTCTGAAAAAAATTTTTTTTTTCAGATTTCTGGCAACTGGAGATACATATACAACAATCAGTTTCAGCTACAGAATTGGGATAAGCACAGTTGCTAATATCGTAGAAGAAGTGAGTGATGCATTATGGCTACGCTTGCAACCAGAGTTCATGCCAACACCAAATGAAGCTCTGTGGCGACAAATTGAGAAAGGATTCAAAGAAAGATGGAACTTCCCGCACTGCATAGGCGCAATTGACGGGGAACATGTTGCAATCCAGGCACCCTCTCACTCTGGTTCTAGCTTTTATAATTATAATCATTGATATTCAATTGTACTACTTGGACTTGTCGATTCTGACTATAAATTCATAGCGATAGATTCTGGTGCGTATGGTAAAGAGTGTGATAACAGTATTCTTATGGATAGGGCTCTTGGACAAAGGATCTGCAGTTACAGTATTGCAATGCCGCCTGATGAGCCAATTGTTGAGCTAGGTATCAATCTGCCATATGTTATAGTGGGAGATGAGACATTTCCTCTTAAGCGATTTTTTACTTCGCCCTTTTCCACGTGATAAAAGACTCACACCTGAAATGCGTGTATATAATTACCGCCTTTGCCGTTGCAGGAGAGTTGTGGAAAATGTGTTCGGTATATTAGCACAAAGATGGCGGGTGTACTTTCGGCCATTGACTTGCAAGGTTGATACAGTAAACAAAGTCATAAAAGCTACAACGGTTCTGCATAACTACCTCCGTTGCAGAGGTGACACGTTGTCCATACTCTCTGCTGAAGAGATCGCAGAGGGCTACAAGAAATGCTGGAAGCCTGTGCCTCGTTTCGGATCGCAAGCCTCTAATGAAGCAAAACACATTCGCAATGAGTTTGTTGTTTATTTTAATTCAGATGAGGGTACATTGCCATGGCAAGATTAACAAATGTAACAATATCAATACAAAATTGCTACTGTAAGCCTACTTTCATTCATGCGTTTATGGTGTGGTGTTTCAATGTGCACTGTATATTTTTTAAACAGTAGTAAAATATAAACTTTATTTCTTCTGATTATACTGTAAATAAAATTAAATGGCAGAGTATACTATAAATTTACTTACTGTCTTTTAATGTCACTTGAGCAATTTCGTCCCAGGCTTTGTCCTTCATTCCAATATCTCTGTACACCTCTATTGTAGAGTCCCAAATCACTGGACGTGCACGTACTTCTTCGATCAGCTGTTCCATTTTTCACTAAGATAACCAAATTAACAATATCCAAAAATAAAAATAAGAACCACACAATGGGGAACGCTGCAGTGCACGTGTAGTTGAGGCTGCAACGTGGTCTTAACTGCGTTCTGCGCATGCGTGGGCTAAAACATAGCCGCTATGTTTCAAAAAGATCGCTCACCGAGCGAACGCTGGCTACGCGTAGCGGGCATAGCGGGCGTGGCGCGTGGACGTGGCCCTGCAGTATGAACGGACTCATTTGATAAGCTGGGGAGCGATCTTTTGAAACATGGCTAGCGTACATCCAGCCACGCACGCTACATGCGGTGTGAAATGGCCTTTAAGAATGAGCAATAAGCACCAGTTTTTGAGTTAGTATTTTGTTATCAGTCAGTTTAGTAAATAGAATTCATCTATTATTTCTAGTATTTTTGAGTTTCATTATATAGTGTTTGTATTTTTTTTAAGCACTAATTATGGTTTCTGTAGTTTTTTGTTTTGTTTGTGGATTTTAGACATCATTAAAGTAAAAAGGGTTTTTGAAAAAGTTTCAGTTTATTTTTAATACGCAAAATAACATGAAGTTAAGATATTGTAAATAACTCAAAGTAAACTTATATTTGAAAGAATATTTGAAATTTAATTTGCCTTGTTAGTTATACAACCTATATTAAACATGTTAGATAATCTGGTAAGAATTATGTTATACGCGTACAAAATAAATAAACCGAATTGAATCTGCTTAACCGAAAACTCGTTTTATAACTTTAAAAATTAAATTTTTATTAATTTCATAAAGTAATAACTAAATTACTTACTTCATAAAGACTTTAGACGAAATATGTATATTTCGAATTTAATCATTTGGTTTTTTTTAGTTCTGTAATATTAGTTTAGGTTCACATACAGAAATTTCGAATTTGTTTTGATTTAATTTTTAAAAGTATCGTATTCAAGTAAGTTGTGTACAGTTTTGTACTGCATTATACTAGTTTTTAAAAACATCTATATGAATTATATGTATTACAATACTTTATCGTATAAAATTTGTATTTAATAAACCAATAGATCTCACGTCATTTAAAAATTATGCGATATAAAACAAATAATTCCAAATGGTTTTTACGTAATTTCTTCGTTACACGAACTTTTTTTAATCTACAAGGTACCAAAATTTGAAGAACTAAATACTGAAGTCCACTAAATTGTTTATTTCTTGTTATTGGACCCTGTGTACAAGCAAGTTTGAAAAATTCATCTATATATAAAATGTAATTATTTTGAGAAAATACCCTCCAAGTTTAACATAGAATTATTCGTAAGAGATTATAGTAATTAAAATTGTGATATACACCCAAAAAACCGCAAGTGCACAAACAGAGTAGAGGAAGACCTAACAACATTGTGCAGGTGTTAAAAGAAATGGGGCCAATTACATTATGTGCCGTGTAACACAAAACAGTGCAACTCCAATAGCTATAAACATTTTATTCTGTTCATTATCTCAACATCCTTCCGGGGCCTTCCGGTTGACAGATTAACCGAAAATTATGTCTACAATACTTGCTACAAACAGTTTAATATTGAACTAATTAGGACTTTTGTGTGTGTGTGTGCGCGCGCTAGGTCATAGTATTTTGATAACTTTAAGCTGAGAACAAATTCGAACTGTATGAGCACACACGTAATTTTTAAGAAAACTAAACATGATATTTTCTATATAAACATTAAACACGTTTTAAGAGCCACTCTGTATTCGAAAAAAAGAAACAATCAATTCAAGTTCTACTGCTTTCAAATAAAAGCATATTTCATCCAGCCCATTGAAGCAAACTATAATAAATCAGAAAGATAATTTCCGTTTTGAACCAAATGAAAAATGACGTGGATGAAATCGTTTTCCTGATTTATTGCTTTAAATATTGCTAAACTCATATTGTATCGTCAAGTAAAATATTTTTAAATGCCGGGCCGAGTCCGATCTACCAGTTTTGCGTCTTTATTACTAATTTTAAACACAATTTTACAAAAAGTAAGCCGCATACTAAAATTTAATAAAATATGTATGAAACCCGTCAGGGATTCTTGAACACAATATATACATATCTATTAAAACTATCTTAATTGTTTATAGATCTTTTTTGAGCTTAATAGGTATTTCAGGTGGCAACGCAATGCATTATAGTAAATAGTTCATGCCCTTTTCAAGGAGCGTCTGTCTAGGTATTGGGTGGAATATGAACTTTGACCATGGTATTCCTGTGCCAGGTATTGTACTGACGATTAAAGATATTTTCTGAAAAATATAGGTGTAATAAAGAAAGCTAAAAACTTCAAGTAAGTAAACTAGAAGTAAAGAGAACACGATGGCCAGATCCTTAAAAAATGCAAACAATCCTCTTTGAGACGCTAAATACTCTAAAGATTACCAAACAAGTATCGGTGGAAGAATTTCAGATACAATACTACGAGTAAATATGGGTTATGTTGAAAAGGACAGTGTAAGGTACCAGTTTTCGAACCCTTTGCTAATCATACGTGTGAAATGTGAAAGACATAAGATTTGACATGTCACACAGTTTTAGTGTTCTGTAAGTGTCATACTCACGTTATTTATCGTGTTTTGGGCTAGGAAGGGTCGACAGTGAGAGTTGGTCCAAGAAGGGAACAGTTTGTAGCCCTTTGCCAATGATATGATTTGAAAGTGTGAAAGAGATAAGAGGCGATAAATCACACAAGTGTAGTGTTCTGAAAGTATCATACTCACGTTATTTATCATGTTTTGGACTAGGGAGAGTCGACAGTGAGAGTTGGTCAAAGAAGGGAACAGTTTGTAGCCCTTTGCCAATGATACGATGTGAAAGTGTGAAAGAGATAAGAGGTGATAAATCACACAAGTGTAGTGTTCTGTAGGTGACACGATCCCGTTATTTATCGTGCGTGTGTGGAACCGAGACAGCTGACAGTGGGAGTTGGGCGATATTTTCCTGCTACTTTGGCTGTTTCACGTTGAAACATGCTAAAAACTAGGATAATACATAAACTAAGAAAGTAATGTAAAGCAAGATGTTCTTTTAGATTTCTCTACAGTAATATTCATAATAACAATTTATCATTTACTTTATCAGTTTAATTTAACAGTAATTTGATGATATAGGCGTTTTAGTATTTTTAACAATAACAATAAATTGACATAATATTTTCAGTAAAAAAATGTATACAGTTAAAATTTTAAACTGACCCATTATAAAAAATACACCATTAGAGAAGTTTTCGCTAAAAATAAATATAACATATATGTCTAAAACTAACAGGTGTTCTACTAAATTACAAATTTTAAGTATTTCTTATTGCATTATTTTATAACTCATAATAAAATAAACATGTAACAATATTTTGAACAAATATGAATTCATCCACAAGTTTGAAATGAAAGAAATTTAATTTCATTTTAATTGTAGCATTTCAGATTATGATTCTAATATAAGCATATGAGTTTAATATTTGATAAAACACAAACATAACTCATTAAAAATAACTCATATGATATGTTTCTTTTTTAAATTTCAACAGAGATAATTCAATCTGCTTTCTCGGAAACTGACCTTGAAAACCTCACATTTTCAAACCAATTTTGTTGTTTTTTTAATTGGAGAGAGCTGTAATTCAATAATATATAAATATAAATCTCTTCATACGTCCAAACTATCTGTAGTGACTTGATTGGAAATGGATAAGAAACTTGTCGTTTCGAAGAAACTGTTTTTCTCTTATAAAAACTAACATCATATTTTGAAGATACAATTAAAAAACAAGAAAATTTATTTTAACTTTTTATTTTTGTACGTTTGAATTTTGATAACAATTTACAGTTATTAACTTGTAATTTACTAACGGAAAACGATGATCCTTCGGTAATTTCATTAGTGAAATAAGGAAATGAAATATGTAGCCACAGGTTGTTCCTTTGCAAAATGATATTTGCAAAAGCACATTAAAGTAGTTACATTTAATTAGTCGGCCTCACTTAAGTAAACTTTTCAAGTATAAATATTTTCCGTTACAATCTCAGCTTAAGTAATCAATTATTCCAAAACAACAAAAGAATTTGAGATATGGATTTTTAGAGAAATAGTGGGACCAAAAATCTTTTGGAAGCTAGGAAATCATCATATTGGTACTTTTTTTGGCAGTTTTTTATAGTGAATTAATAATCTCAGCCTATGACGCAGGCGAACTGAAATTATTGATAGTTAATAAACGAATAGGTTGTACGAATGCATTTAGAAACCTATAATGAAAAGTTAGAGAATTATACTTATTTTGAAATAGCTAAAATGTTTCTTATGGTTAAATAATTTCAGCAAATACCCTTGCCTCCTGATAATGTATATGTCAATTTTAGTTCTATTGAATCATTGATACAATAAATTCTTGGAAATATGCTTGGAGAATTTCTAACAAGAACTGTACAACAAAAATACATGTATAAATGTTGTTTTGGATCAATTTACTTTGATAAGATTCACAAACGTTGCTGCATTTACCTATTGGTTTCCTTGTAATCTATATAAAAATTTAATTTAATCATATTAGTTACTATGTAAATTTTTATCGGTTGCCAGAAACTTTTTCTGTATTAATTCGATATTAAGAGGAAATAATTGTAAGGTGTATCGATTGATTACTCATGGATCGTGATAGACATTATAACAAATATTTCTCCATCGATCTATATTTTTCTCTTCAAATTCCATTAACGCAATATACTATATCACATAATGTAACAAATAGCCCAAAATAAAGTAGTTTTACCGCTCCATATCATATAGAGTGAAGATATATAATTTATGTAATTAGGATATAATAAAACTTTCCACGTGGTTTCAGGGAAGGGAAAAAGACAATTTCAAAGCTGTTTCTACTACCTCTCACAATAAACCACCACAACACAGAAGCTGTGTTATCCACATCACATAAACACAGGTCACTATAGATAACACTACAGCTGTCTGCTTTTAAAAATACTGCCACATGCTTTTGATAATTTCAAACGTATTATTGTTTTACTTGAAATAGATAGAACTAAAAATATTGAAATGTCTCTATTTATTCAACGTTTTCTCAATTGATTATAAGAGCAACTCACCACAGGTTTGTTTATTACAAATGTAACAATAAATTAAATTATAACACCTAATATTATTGTTAAATACTAATATATAATGTAAATATATTAAGTATAATAACACATATTGAATATTTTTTATTTTAAAAATAAAACCTTTTTTGTATCTGTTCTACCGTTGTTTTCTTCGCATCCCAACTTGTAACAGAAATTTAACCCTTTAAATACGGATCATACCACCAAAGGATAGTATTTTTAAATTACTCTGAAAATGTTTCAGAATAACAATCCTTTTCTTTCATAAAAAATAAATATAATGATGTAGTTTTATCTTCTGAGTAAAAGACAACGGATAAGGAGACATTGTTAAATTTCTTTCTACCCAGTTATTAAATATTTTCCTTCATGAAACAGTTTTTTTTAGACTATTTTAAACAGGAATGTACTAAACTATAATCCCTGAGAGTCCTCAATGTTTAACTGAGTTAAAATAATAAGTTAGCCAGACATATGTGATTAATATTTTATTTGTACGCCTACTGCTTAGTGATAAAAGAAAGAAAATGGCATCTTTTCGATCATAAAAACATCTTCAATAATATCTACAGTTGAAAAGCGATAAAAGTTTAGTGAGACATAAGACAGTCGTCAAGGAAGATATTGCTTTGAGATAATGGCGAGATGAATTGTAATGTGAAACTTTCATAGGGCTTTCTTGGTATTTATAGTTGATGTAGTGCTGGGGTGAGCTGTTCTATTGGCTTTGTAGACTTTTCTTAAACAGTTCTTCCATGTTTTTTTGTATTCCATTCTGTTCATTTGAAAAAATTGACAAAGAAATGTATTTAATACACGAACTGAAAAAGCATCTTTTACCACTAGATATTTAAATAAATAAAAATATGTTACACTAAAATATGTGTGAGATTGTAAATAATTCAGCTGTAAATTATTATTTTATCAGCTGAAATTTATTATTTGAGGAAAAGCAGATTTCTGAGATACACACACACACACATATATATATATATATATAATATATATATATATATATATATATATATATATATATGGAGATCGCACTTCTCTTCTACATATTTGAAATTAAAATATAATATTAATATATAATAGAAACTGTCATTCCATCATAACTAATTTCCCAATTCCCAATACCTCAAGAAGTTGAAATTCGTTACACGAATGGCTTATGGAAACATAAAGCATCTTTTTAAAAATAAACTTCCATAGTGGATGAAATAGGGTTGCAATTTCCTATAGGAAGTCTGACACACACGTATCCCGTCACTTAAATACAAAAAATGAAATAAATTTTATACAGATCAACTACACATAGGGATTTAAATGAGGTTTCAATTCTTAACTTAAATATATATGGTTTTTTAAAAAATTACGTCTATTGGATTTGTTATTGTATAGTAATCTAGTCATTTAAAAAATTGAAATTTTTCTACAACTTTACACTTCAAAAAGAAAAAGTGTCGCAACGACTACAAATACTTAATACATAAAAAAACTATTGTTTTCGCTAAGAACAACGAAAGTTATATAATAATATGATAGTGATGAAGATCAAAACTGTCGTCAAGTGAGATATTAACAAAGGTTTAAGCCGACATTAAATGGGTGCTCAGATTTTATTGGGTGCTTCTCGTTATTTACGACACTAAAAGTATCACTAAGTTTATACCAGCTTTACTGTTCATGTAAGTAATGGAAGTATGCAAACCTAATAGCAATGGACGGTAAAGTAAAGCAAGAATTCAAACCTAGCAGCGATTGGATTGCAAAAATTTCACTGCGATTACGAAAGTTATACATGAGAAAACGTTTACTACTACCTAATCCGTTTACTGCTAAATTAAGTAATGCAAGAATAAAATCCTGGCAGTGATGAATCAAGATATGCGTCGAACTTTAAGCAGACTTTACTTGGCTTTTTATATTTATTGTATTTTAAATACCAGAATTATTATTGACTCAAATACCTCAAGTAGAGGTAATCTAGCAACAATAGCCAACATAATGTCGTCAATATATTACACTGTCTTCAATATTACGTTATTCACAGACTTTTAATTTCGAGTTAATATTTATAAAACTTGCATTCTCACAAATATATAGGCTTAACTGTTGGTACTAGTAATGGAACTTCAAAAACCTTGAATATACATGAAGTTGCCTTAAAGGGGGAAACTAAGAAGGGTTTAAGCCTACATTGAATGGATTATCTGTTTTTATTGAGTGCGTTATTTTTAACTCTGAAATACCAATAAGATCGTATTACATTTAAAGGTTATGAGATTAATATTTTCTGGTTTAATTTGGTAATATACCCTGCCGATACCATGCTTTACAGCTAAAAACAAACTAAAAAATCAAAGAAAGAAACATTGTTTTCAGCATTACTAAATACAGATTTGTTAACCAGATGATGGTTTAAACAGTGTAGTTAGTATTTTCAAAAATTCTTTTTCCAAAAAGAAAGTATATGTGATCTCCTGTTTTTAAACCAGTGTCTGTAAAACTATTTCAACAAAGCAATGTTCTTGTATTTCAAGTGCCCCCTTCGTCATCAACAGCTGGCGAGAGAGGATTCGTTAAACGCCCGACCAACACAAATGTGTAAACAAACAATGTACAACATGAAAAACACGGTAAACATTAATAGAAAATCGACCCTATAGAATGTAATATTTACGAAAAAGTTTCACTATATTCGTGACAATTTGAAATGTAAAATAATATATGCGTATAGTACTTAAAGCATTTTAATAACTGTGACGTAACTCATTAAATTTATTAAGATTCTGTTATTTAATTACTAGTTAAAATGTGTAATGTGTTTAAATTGTAGACTTCATTTTGCTACAGGATTATACAATTATATTAGCTTGAAAACTACCAGATATGCATCGGGTTTTTGTAACAAAACATATAAGTGTTCCTCGGAAAGAAAAATAAAACAAAAAGCGTTAGATAGTCAAAATAAAAGTAATATTGCAATACAGTTCTTTCTATAGTTAATGAAACACTTTTGACATAAAACCCTTGCAAAGAAATACAAACTTTTACAACTAGCCCTATTATTAAATTTATTATTCATATTATCATATGTAATGAACTGTAAAATTATCTTATATGGTTGCAGATTAATAAAAAAAGATTAAAAATTACTAAATATGTATAATATACATATATTATATGAAATGAATATAATATATAAAATAAAAAGCAGAGTCAACAGAATCTCCATAGGAAAAACAATTGGCAGGTTTTCCGACCTTCCTGTTTTTCCTGTAACTAAAATATAATCTTAATAATAACCATTAAACTCAGTCTCTTTGGAAGAAGGGGAAGCCAGAGAGCTCTGTACAAGCCTCTTCAATCAAAGCAGGCAGGGGTGGCAGGTCCTTATGTCTAGTCTAGCAGCAACCCTGATCATTTAGAGAGCCACACAAAATCCAACAGACATCCTCCGCAGTAGACTAGACCTATCTATCTACCCATGTACTCCAGTATCTCGACGTTTGAGGTTGGAGTTGTGCCATTCTCGGACATACATAAGATTGCTTGGATAGAAGCCAAATCGGGTTTTTATACCCAGTGTAGATTCAACTAGAAGGTATAAACCAGACAGAATTTAATCCTTCTTGGGAGGACGTCTACCATAAATGGAACCTCTGGTGTGAGAACCGATATATTTTGATATATCCGTTTTCAAAAATAAAGCATTTTCGTGAAACCAAACTTAAAGCCTAATGTGGAATGAGTAACTCGAATATTAATACACTTGTACCGTTAGCATATGATATAGTAAACTTATAACATTAGTTGATATAAATAATATTTCAGGTGGAGGATTTTTCAAATGGAGCTAATAACGAGTAATACATTCGCCAAAAGTGCAAAAGGATTCGGGCACTATTTTACGTTATTACTTTCCGGCTATCCGTAGCCTAGGTAAGTTAAACCTCAAAACTGAATGGTAGTTGTATCTGAAATCTAACCTAAATATATTTCAACGAATCCAGGTTTACGGTTGAGTTGCAGATAACCCAGTTTTACATTTCACGGCCGAGCTGCCGTCATTGTTATTCCTACCACACGCACTCGGCTAAAACCACCCTGTTCTGTACGAGCTGTATTCGATTTGTATTTGCAAATTCAGTACAGTATCAAGCAACAGAATTGCTTTCTATTGGCAAATGTACTTTTACTAGCTATTTATCCGACTCTGTTAAACTAAACCCAAGCGGTTTAGTGTTAAAATTACATTGTTGGCTCAACGCAACTTTATTTTCAACTAATAATGCAATTCAATTTAAATATAATATGTTAATATAAACAGAATACTACTGTAAATCTAACTTTTTAAACTTTTTAAGCAACTTCCAAACTTTATTTTGAACGCTTTATATTATAACTGTTTAAAACACGGTGTCTTGGCAAATAACCCTGCATCAGTGGTAGATTAAAATATTTTTAGTGTACCTCATCTCATCATAATTACAGGACTTAATTATTTCTTTACTAGAAAAATATTATTTTGTTTATGGTACTGTTATTACAGTTGGGGGTATACGTATATATGTGTAATGTTCTCTACAGAAGTCTAAAAGATCTCGAGAATGAGTTAAAGACATGTTAAATTGCCTCTCATAATTCTCCTCATACCATTTTTTGCTTGAAGGGAACGGCAGGTTTTAGAAATTCTCTTACACGTCGGTAACTATTCTCTCGTCATAATGTAATCTGATAATCTGACAATAATCTCCACCAACCCAAGCCAAGAGTCAGATGATATCACAAGTTAATGTCCCATTACTTGATAAAAGTCTGACATTACACATTCCACTGTTGTCAGAAAGTATTTAAAACTGGAGCCAAGTAAATAACTGTAGAAAATGGAGAGCTGCGAATATTTTGAGATTTCCCCAGGGCCGAAGTTGCTTTGAACCTCTTAACAGTTATTGTGGAAGCACTGAGACGTCTCTGCGTAGAAGTCCTACTTATTATTTTATGTTACCTTTGAAATATTTAATCCACAAAATACATAAACATTGTATTTATTTAAAAAATTCGAAATTATGTATCACGTTTTTAAACACAGATAATGTTGGTAAAATGTATTAAAGATAAAATATAGGTAGTAGGTTTCGAGATAACCTTACACGTTGTAAAACATTGCAATACGGTTATAAAATGGAGGTTATTGTGGCACTCATCTTTATTGATCATTAGATTATAACTTTCTTTAAATGATTACAGTTTTGTTTTGAAAATAAACATATATAAGTCAATAGATTTTAAAATTAAGATAAACTGGCAACCTAATTTAGAGTTAGCATAACATAAAATAAACTATTGTAAAATTGAATCATCACACAAAATAAGTAATATATTTAGACCAAATACCACAGAATAAATTAAATCTTAATATAAAAAACAATGAGATTGTTATACAAAGTAAGTTTACAACACCTGGAGTTATAAAGTGAACTTAGATCAGCTGGTGACTTTACAATAATTTAATTTATTCTTTTCAATCATTACCGAATAAGAGACTGAGAAGA
Organism: Homalodisca vitripennis; assembly: GCF_021130785.1. Classification (NCBI taxonomy): domain Eukaryota; kingdom Metazoa; phylum Arthropoda; class Insecta; order Hemiptera; family Cicadellidae; genus Homalodisca; species Homalodisca vitripennis. The sequence goes on from NC_060212.1 coordinate 41,852,930, forward strand.
ACTTTTTTCGTCAAGAAATTATTAAAAAACACAAATTTAATCAACATTTGAGTTATTAAATACAGTCATACATTTTATTATATGTGCTAAGTTCTTGAATCTAAATTTTTGTCAAAGAACAGAATAGAAATTTACTAGAGGATGACCACTGGAATATTGGATGGCAACCAGAACTCTAAAATCTCCAAGGATCAACATTGTCAGTATTAAATCCACACTAAACCAACAAGGATGATTGGAAGATGAATAATTGTCAATGGAACAAAGGTAAAATTTGACTTGAACTCAAGTAAGATCTACCCAATTTGTGATTCCGAACTTTCAAACTTTAAACCCATTTTTTGTATAAATTCAAACCTAACATGCATGATTGTAATTATGTTCTAAATTAGTTATCCACCTTAAAAAGAGCTCAGATTGCAGATCTCAAAAAATATATTACTAGTTACAAACATATTATTAAACATATAATATACCAATTAATTAATATTAGTTTTACCAATGAACGATGGTAAATGCCCGAAAAGTGTCGTGCAATATATATACTGAGCTAAAACTGTGTATATATCATTGAGCTAAAAGGTTCTTATAACTACACAACACTGTACATAGAATACGTTGTAGAAAAGTTTCAATTCTTAGAAAACAGTCTGCAGTTTAATGATAGTGGTCAAGTACTTTGCCGTAAAGCTTGTGAAAGGATTTCAATCAGAAGAAAGATCTCAGCTTGCAACAATCACTGCCGTTCCAGTTTTAGTTATAAATACAAGTACAGTAGTAACCAAACTTTTACACATTGATATTTTTCTAATCAATAAATGTTTACCTTTTTATTGTATGTGTTTTTTCTATTGCGAATGTATGATATTAGGGGAAGTTATTTGAAAAATTGTACTGGAAAAAGTACCTTGATACTTAATTACTTTACTTTTTTTGGAATTATTGCATAGCCTTTAATGTTTGAAATATGATAATACAGAGTTTCCAGAAGGACATGTCACACGTTTCAATAACATTATTAACAAAATGTTGTAAGGTATTAGACAGAGATTAACATATGATATAAACAGTAGCTTAATCAGTTTTCGGTCAGCATATCTGAGCTCAACGAGCAGCATGAATCGATCTGCAAACGTCCAATCGAATTTTGACCCTCCCAAGCTTTGAACAGGATCTCTATAAGATCTCTGGGATCAATAATTCAATCGAAACTCTGAATGACTGTTTTAACTATTCAATATTTCGAATAAATCCACTATATCAGATAGACAAAACTCACCCTACTCTCCTTTGCCAATTTTCCATGATGACTGTTTTTTAAAAGTGTTACCCAAACATTATTAGATGACAGCAAAGGGTAACATAATGGAAAAAACAGAGACTTTACAAAATCTAATTGATCATAAATCTGTATCATAGTCCTGCGATCAGTAATATAGTGGTTATATAGATTTTAATTGTGTAACATGAATTTTAGGCTACACAAATTTGCAAAGAAAAGTAGCATGAGTTTGGTCTATTGTTTCTGATATCATAGTTGAAAACTGTGATTTAAGTGCATTGTAATATGTAGTGGAACGAAGACAAATAACGCAATTTTTCAAGTATTTAGCTCAATGCATCCACGAGTGTGAAACGGATCCGTTAAATTTTGTATCCACTTCGTTGCTGTAATATTTAACATAGAATAAAAGCAATACTATGCTTCTAAGTATTGGTATTTATGAGAATATTCTGAAAGTACTAAGGAACTAATTTACATTGATGTAATTAGTCTTTACATTATAACATAAGACAAATGCATGTGTTTTCTGTGCATGTTTATAAAAACATGTTGCAGAAAATCTATCAGATAGTAAATGTTAAAATACAAAATAAAGTATAATCAATCCTGTATGCTTTAAAAGTCATGAAAACAACGCATTGCCTTATAAATGCACTATTGCTTTAACATTTCCAGCAAATGTTTATTAGACAATAATCCGACCTAGAAACGATCCTGTGGCCCAGTTATCGCTTATGACTCTACTACATTAACACCTGATTGCTTATGGAACATAACGATTACCATAAAAGTTTATTGCTCTGGTCCTAGCCTAAATATGCCTAACTGCTGATATTAGATTAACGACATTAAACCATGACTACAGAATGGAAAGGTAAGTAGAATGCTTTAATATAATAAAAAGAATACAAAATATGTGTGAAATAAATTTGATCTATCTGTGTGTTATTTTATCAAAAATAAATAATGTGCCGAAAATATTTGGTTTACTACTTAAAATCATTTGTTTAGTTTATGCAGTTTTAAGTTCTTGCTTTTTTAAACGTTTTATTGCCATTATTGGGTGAGCTTTAGTGAAGCTGGAAAATGGTCGTTTCTTGCTTTTTGTCTGTCTGTCTGCCAACTCGATATCTTGATAATGAACTGACCTAAGGGTTTAAAATATGGCTCTAAGCTTCATTTTCTATCTAGACAAGAATCACTTGTATGATGGTCTAACCATAGAGTTCGGCTAATGTCTTTGAGGCCTATCACACCGTAGGCTTCAAAAATTTCCTTTGGTCTGTCAAAGGAATTTGTGTTTGATCCTATACCACGACTATATAGATAAACTTATTTAAATCTTAAATGTTCGTAATATATTTAAAAGTAACTCTTTTTATAGATCAGAAATAGTTGAAAAAACAATTTTAAACTGGAGACTCGGTTATTTGCTAAAAATTGGCTCATAAATTGCCGCTGGTGAACAGTTCATCTCGTCACCTCTCCTGGGATGTAACGACTGTTGTTAAATTGTGTTTATGGTCGGCAGTTTTCATCGTGCAAAGAAATCTGGTTTTTTCTTGAGGAATTGACGAACTTTTGTAATATGAAGTATGAATTCCTTCTAGTTTAATGCTTTTAGAGTTCACAATCATAACGAAGACGTCTTATTAAATACTTGTCTTTAAGTTTGTCTATCTGTAATCTGCAGTTACATTCCATTTAGTACATAATCATATTAATGAATTAATAATGACTGTTGTTTATCTAACTATCACATACTCAATTATAAAGTTTTATAACACGTTTGTGTGTAAATCCCAAATGTCGGTTCCTGAATTATTATTGTATGTTTGTTACGAAACCATTGCGTTCATTGTGGTAGCAATTTTGGTCGCAGTGTGAATCAGAAAAATCTTTATGAAAGTCACGACACTGGCCTCGTAATTATAAGAATTAAGATGATGAATTAAGGTGAAGCGGATATATATATATATATATAATATATATATATATATATATATATACATTTACACCTGATATTTCCAAGTACGGCAAATTAATGTTATTCCTTGCATGATTATGAAAATAATTAAAGCCATAGAGGTCAATTGTGAAAACAGAAGTTTCAAAACATTCCTTATGATTTCGCTACAACAGTCGTACATAAATACCCACAACTGAAATATACTGTTTATAATATCTCTCGGTCGTATAAAATAATTGAAAATGAGGTACACTTACCCTCTACGGTGTTTTAAACATCTAATGTTTTCAGTTGTTATCAGGCCGCCGAGCTGGAAGGTACTATAGATAAGCCGCTCCGCTAGTGTACCTTGCCCGCCCTGCCTGCCTTGCCAGTTCGCTCGTGTTGTGAGTTTCAGTGCTTGGCAGTAATTTAATATTTCCTTGTGTGTTCTGCAAACACTTTTCATTACATATATATAATTTTTTCCTAGTAGTGTTACATATATTGTTGTGTGTTTAACCATCACAATGGTTTGTTATAAGTGCAAGCAAAGTATCTCTACTCCGACTGAGATAGTCAAGTGTGTTCAATGTTGCGCAGAATTCCACCCCGCATGTTGCCGAGTGCGTACTGTTGCTAAGTTGAGTGCTATGATTGCGAGTGGGGACTGCGTGGCGATGCGAAATATGTTCTAAGGACTCTGGCTCTGGAGGTTCCAAATCTGAGCAAGAAGAGGTCACTGTTGTGGAGCTACTGAGGAGCATCCAGCACCAAATGACCGTGAGTAACAAGGACAACTCAGCTAGCTTCACAGCTCTGCAACTTTCTATGACTACGTTGCAGACTTCCTTGGACGGAGTTCGAGCTAAATTAGTTGCCGTAGAAGAAGAGAATGTTAAGATAAAAGAAGAGTGTCATAAGCTGATGGGAGCCAACGAGAAGTTATCTAGACGAGTGTCGGATCTGCAGTGGGAGGTCATGGAGATGGAGCAACATGCGAAGCTCCAGAACCTTGAGATCCGGGGCATTCCTGTCACAGCCGGAGAAGATGTCTACATGGTGCTGAGGAGGTTGCTCGGGCTCTCAAGGTGAGGTATGAACAACGAGACATCTCCATCGCACATCGTCTGCCACAGCCGAGAAGAAACAAGAAGTTCCCGCCAACCATCATCGTTCAATTCGTCAATAGAAACTACGAAAGCTGAGTGGCTGGCTGCTGTGAAGACAAATAGGTTACAGACGACCGACGTGTTGGCAACATTCGCCCCGGCGCCTGTGTTCATCAACGAACATCTCACCAAACACAACAGGGAGCTTCTGAGACAGGCAAAGAGTCTGGTGCGAAGTGGAAGTCCTTGCCTACGCCTGGGTTAAGGAGGGAAAGGTGTTTGTGAGGAAGACTCAAGACTCCTACGCCATCAGGATCTTCTGGTCGCTGGATGAGATCGACGTCGGGACGCCGCCGATGAGTGAGATGACGAACAAGCCTGTGGTTGCCGCCCCCGTGGACAATTTACCATAGTGAGGGATGCGCCACCTCCAGAACAGTTGTGCTCCTCTAAAAGTATGTAGCAAGTATGGTACTGCAATGCCTTAATATTTAATTATATTATATTACTTTAAAACACTTACGTTTCATTTAGTATTTTCATAAAGTTTAAGTACTTAATTTAAAACCGAATTTCTTAGATAGTTTTAAATAAATAATCGTTGATATTAAATTAACAAAAACTTTTACAAGTTTTAATGAATTTTTCTAAATATAATGATTAATCAAAGTTATTGTAAAAGTTAAAACAGTAATATTTATGTAAACAGTTTTTAAAAGGGTTTTTGTTTTGCATTTTGTGTAGGCTTTATATGATGGCTTAACATACATCCAATTTTAATATTTATCTACTTGTATAATAAATTCTTATATGAATTAATAAGAGATTTTGAAAGTTATTATAGGTTTTAAACTATGCTAATTAATTAAATAAAAATATACGTTAAGTAATTAATATTTATTTAATTAAGTTTTTAAAGGGCTTTCCTTGTTTTGTATTTTACATAAAACCTATGTTGGTGATCTACTTTGATATTTACCGATTTGGATATAATTTTTTATATTATTTAAATAATAACTTTACAAGTTATCATGAGTTTTAAAAAATTTTACTGATTAATTAATTATAGCAAAATAGGCCTATTAGTTAAGATAGGATGTTGATAGTTTTGTATCAAAGTTTATAAATGGTTTTTGTTTTGTATTTTATGCATATTAGTGCTCAAATCGATATTTTATTTTATTTATTTATTTATTTTTTTTTACACTTATTGTGTGTCTCTCTTGAGTATGTAACTAATAATTATTGCATTAGGTTGGATATTTTGAACTCCTATTATTCGGAATTGTTTTATAAACATAGGCTTAATGAGAAGGAATGGTTGAACGTTGCGTGAGTGAATTTTGAATGTTTGAGTTATATATGCACTTATGGTAAAAAATTGCATTAAACTTAAATAACCAAGAAGTGTTTATAATATAAATTTAAAAAGTATTATTTCAGGGGTTCTTAATTTCTTAATTTCTTCTTAATTTCTTTGTTTACATACTGAAGGCTATATAAGGATTTTTATCTTTAACTATGTTTATGTTGTTTGGTAACGCTATTTTTTATGTATTTAGGATTTTTCAAACATTGGCTAGTTTTATTTGCATTACAATGTAGTGCGATACGGTTATGTAGGATATAAATAGGATTTCAATGACAGGGGCAGGCGGAGCGAATGAGGCACGTGTGTATTATAAGATGAGTGATTCGTTAAATGTTTTGAATGAGTTTAGGAATGTGGAATGTCTGGAGTGTGAGAGTGTAAGTGTGATTGATAGTATTTTTTTCAAATAAGATTTGTTTTGGGAATTTTTTAAAAATGTTTCATTTAAATATAAGGAGCTATAACAAAAATTTCGAAGATTTGTTGGTAGTTTTAAGTACAATCAAAACTGAGTTTGATATTATAGTTTTAACAGAAACGTGGTTATGTTCAGAGGATCGTGATTTGGTAGAGCTTCAGGGGTTTGATACTTTTTGTAATAAAAATAAAAGGAATCAGAATGACGGGGTTATCTGCTATGTTAGTTCTAAGTTAAAACGTATCTATGTCAGAAGTTGGTTTGCATGGTGCTACTAGCTTGTGTTTAGACATGTCGCTTGGTAGAGAGAAGTTTTCTGTACTTGCTGTCTATCGCAGTCCTTCTACAGATAGGGACCTTGAACTCTTTATCAGTGACCTTGAACAATACTATGAAGGCCGGTCAAGGGACTGTGTGCACTGGTTGATAGGAGATATCAACTGTTGTATTTTGGAAGATAACAGAACACTTGTATCAGAGCACTATTTAGACGTTCTGTATGGGGCTGGGTTTACTCCTTGTATAACAAAAGCAACTCGGGTCACGCCACAGACAAATACATGTATAGATCATATTTTTGTTAATTTAAAAGTAACCGACAATGTTTCTTCACTGGTTGTTGACACCGGGGTAACTGATCACTATGCTACAGCTGTGGAAATGGAAGGTTTCGGTTGGTAAAAATAAATCTAAAAATAATTTTAAAAATATAAAATTTTATTATTAAATTTGAAGTAAAACATCTCCTTTTAAAACAAAACTGGGAAACTGTTCTCAATTCAACTAATGCAAATGAATGCTCTTCTACGTTCGTCAAAAAAATCAAAAATATAATAGACTCTGCCATTCAAGTTAAAAAGTACAGTAATAAGCTTGTTAAAATTAAGCCGTGGATAACTCTGGGCTTGATTAAGTCAATTAGGCACAGAGATAAAATTAGTAAAACAGTTAAGAAGCAACCTTTCAACGGAAATATGATCAACTATTAACAAAAATTATAGAAATCTATTGAGTAATTTGTTAAAAATTTCAAAAGATAATTACTATAAAAATAAAATAAATGAATCAGTAGGCAATCCAAAAAAACTTTGGGAACATATAGGGGAATTTGTAGGTAAAAAAAGTAAAAATGGGGAATTTCCAATTGAACATTTTTCTAGTCATGCTAATAGTAGTGGGGAGGGTTTAGCAGTGGAAGTTTGCAAACAAATTAAATAATTATTTTGTTAAAGTAGGAGAAGAGTTAGCCAATAAGATCCCGACGGTAGACTGTGTAGTTGATGATGAGAGGTATCAGGTACAAACAGAGTTCCAGCTAGAGCCTGTCACTGAGGAACAGTTGGCAAATTGTGTAAGGGAGTTGCGGGGAGGTTTCAGCACCTGGTATAGATGAAATAGCTGCAGGACATGATTAAAACTAACTTTGAATGTATTAAAAAAGCTTTGTTGGAAGTAGTCAACTCTAGTTTACTAGAAGGTGTTTTTCCTGACTGTTTTAAATTTGCTAAAGTAATCCCTCTTTTTAAAGGAGGTTTGAAGGGGAATTGCTGTCAATATAGGCCTATATCATTGCTAAGTGTTGTGTCAAAGGTCATCGAAAAATGTGTAAGGAAACAACTTTTCTAAATATTTGTTTCAAAAAATAAAATTATATCTGAAAACCAATTTGGCTTCAGAGGTGGTCTGACCGTCAATGACGTATTTCTCAGACTGACCCATAAGCTGCATGATAATCTTAACATAAAACAAGCGCTCTCTAATGGTTTTTTATTGATTTAGCTAAGGCTTTTGATTCTTTAGACAGGGACATTTTAATTAAAAAACTAGAGTTTGTTGGTATTAAAGGTAAGAGCCTAAGTTGGTTTAAAAAGCTATCTTTTCTAACAGACAGCAGGTGGTATCTATAAATGGGGCAGAAAGTGATCTAAAGAATATTGATTTCGGAGTTATTCAAGGAAGTACCTTAGGACCTCTTTTGTTTTTAATTTATATAAATAATTTAAGCAAAGTTGAACTAGATAACTGTAGTATTTACTTATATGCTGATGATACTGCGCTAGTTTTTGAAGGGAATAATTGGGATGAAACTTACCTAAATGCAGAGAGAGGACTCCGTGTTGTTAAACAGTGGTTTGACCAAAACCGTCTGACGGTTAATGTATCAAAAACTAAACACATGGCTGTTTTCACTTCGGGCTATCAGTGACCCAGTGGATATGGTTTTAACATTACATACATGTGTTCAGGGCACTGGAGTTCCATGTAGATGCAAGCCCTTAGAAGAGGTGAGGGAATATAAATATTTAGGGGTTATTTTTGACAATAGGCTAAGTTGGAGGAGACATGTTCAATATAATAATAGCAGGTTGCGCAAGTGTATTTTTTATGTTTTATAACTTATCTCGTATTCTAAATTTTTCCCAAAATTAAAACTGTTTATTATGCTTACGTTCAATCAATTATACAATACGGAATAAATTTCTTGGGGAGGGGCCTTTCTTTCAAAAAATTCAACCAATTCAAATAACTCAAAAATCTATAATTAAAGCCGCGTTAAAGAAACCAATCCGATATCCTTCAGATTTGTTGTACTCTGAGTTTAAAGTGCTTGATGTCAGACAACTTTATGTAAAACAACTAATGTTTATACGCTTTTAAAAATAAATTTCAGTTTTTAGAATCAGCAAACCATAAGTATTCTACACGTTTTTCAAAGTAGTATAGGTATATACACACCAAAAATCTACAAAACAATCAACACAACAAACTCATATTATATAGCTCATGTACTCTTCCAAAATATTCCTGATGAGCTAAGAAATATTGAAAATATTAGTTTTCAACTGTATAAAAACAAAGTATGCAAATGGTTAGTAGAAACAGGAAGGGAAAATACTAGTGCCATAACTACGTCTGTATACAATGTTTAACAATAGCTGAGTCGTTTTCCTTTTCTTTAAAAGACCTTGAATGTTTAAGTTTGATTGATTTAACTAACAAAACACCGTAAAAAAAAGAAAATTGTTGGTTTGTGTGGATATGCGTGAGTGTGCTAGCATGTGTGGGGTTTTATACAAAGGATAAATAAAAAAAAAGGAATTTAGTTAGTATTGCACGAGTGGTGTGTATGTGTGTGTGTGTGTGTGTGTGTGTGTGTGTGTGTGTTGTGTGTGTGTGTGTGTGTGTGTACGTGCGTGTGTATTTGAATGAGTGTTTGCAAGGGGGAGGGGTTATTAGGAGAATAAATGAGTGTGTGAGTCAATCCAATATTGCTTAGAGTATGTACAATTGGTCTATATTGATCAATTTCAATATTTCTTTCCTTGATTGTATTAAATACTATATTCGGTTGAGACACACTCTAATCTATAGTAATGAATTATTAATTTTAATTTATTTTGTATTCAATTTCAGTAACTTTTGTTTATTTGTATTTTTATATATTTATTGTTTATTGATTTCAACTCAGCCCTCACACACACAGGCTTAGCCCATGTGAGGGCTCTCTCTTCACATAACTTAGAAAATATTTGTGTGTTATATTTTAAGTTCATTTATTTTACATATTCACAAAATGTAATTAGTGATGTTTTGAGAGAAATAAAGCTATTCTATTCTATTCTAATGATTTCGGTTACTCAGTACACAACTTTGTGAATCAAACGTATTTAAATGTCATACAGCAGTAATATAACAGACCTGCAAGTTATTAATCATCATGATTCATTCATAGAATGAATCATATCTGCCGGATATATTCCATTGTAGTATACAATAAAAATCTGAATAAGAATATAAATGTAGGGACAGCCGTAGGGAGATATTGGAGCGAATCTAATGGTAAGATGGATTCGGATGCCATATTTTATTCACTGCTCTGTGTTATTGATGCCTTATACACGATTATATGAGTTATTGCTGGAGGGGGTAGTTTGATTATTCTACAGGTATCACTACTGTTATTAGAAAATCTATCAGTTAAAAGTTTATTCATCTATCAGTTAAAATTGCTGTGTTTCGTTATCAAATGACCTATTGTACAGTATAATAGGTATAGTCCTCAATTAAGTATAGTGAATACGGAATACTAACCTGCGATAAAATGTGACATTTTTATTCATTATTTAAAAAAATAATTATTTAATACTTACAAAAAATCATGATCTTACATAAAACAATTTTTTAAGTTATTTACTTGTTAAGCAATAAAATGTGAAAACAACAAGATTACAAAATTAATTTTATTGTACACTAATTTAGAATATACTTTTATTAACCATGTAATACTTTTAATGTTAGAATCCTAGTTTTGATACAGCAATTAGTTAAGAGTCAAATTAAGTTAATGTGACAAAATTATACGGCACATATATGCAGCCATACAAACAAACTATAAAAATATGCATGATAATAAAATTACAAATATCAACAATTAGACTAACATTTTTATTCACTCGGCGAGCTAAAGTGACATTACATTTATTAAGGATCCAAAAGGACCTGATTAAAATAGTTTTACTGTATGTCTGTCCGTTTGTATATCTGTGCTGAATCTCTTGGTAGAAAGGTTCGAGAGGCTTTAAACTTGGTAGCATGTCCCTCTTGATCAAAGAAAAAATACCAATATTGAATTTGGAGTTATTAGGTCAAAGGTTAGCAAAATCACAAATAAATGCTAGTTACGATCTATCGGTCCCATAATACATCGTTGTATTGATTTATGTTAAATAATCATCGTTTTCTTTGCAGACTAATACTGACACCATTTTTATAACCATCGCTTGTACACAACAAGATTGCTACTCTTTTCCCAAGACGGCTCTTCACCGATAATTCTAATTGATAAGGTCCCGGCGCCTATCCTAATGTAAGAGATGAACTGATTAGCTAATGAGCGCTTCGTCCAACCCTATGCAACCATTTAAGAGAATTTCAACCTAGGCGCCTTAATTGAACTGTTCGATCTTGGAGTACCCAGCTTATTCGTAGTGATTTTAATGAAATTTTCTACTATGTAAACTATTGGCGTCACAGCTACATTTCCTTATCTTAGCTTTTGGGGAAGAATGGTCAAGTTTGGTCGTCTACCCCAAGTAAGGGTTCCATAAATGTTTATCCTATTAGTCCTTTGAAAATTTCAGGATGAAATTGAATGACATTTAATGACACTGAGCAAATAAGTATTGACAGCTTGAAAATTTGGGCGCTCAGTCCGGATACCGAACAATAGGACACGATCAATGTCCGGAATCAAATAACGTTCCAGGAATAAAATAAAGTCCTATATAGGGATATAAATTTGTGCTTCGCCAAAAGACGGTCGTCGAGGGAGATATTGGACCGCAGATAATGGCAAGATGGATTCGAATGTCAAGATTTTATTGGCCACTCTGTGTTATTGATGGAAAACATGCATTATACGAGCTTCAATTCGGAAAGCCATCACTTTGATTGCGTAGTCAATGTTAGTCTACTACTTCTGTAGGACAATATTAAGATTGAGACATAAGACTATTTCAAAACTATCACTTTCGCCAAACTTGCTACCGAATGGGCTGAGATGATGAATGAGAAGTCACACATGAGAAAAGTGTTAATAGTGATACATCTTCTAATAACAGACATGGTGTCATCTACAAAATCGTTCTAACAGTTTTGCACAGTTTTATACAGTGTTCTATATATAACTCGTACCCTATATTTTGTCTACGAAGATTTAATTATATGTGATATGACGATATTTAACGTTTCTACTTCATTTGATACAAGTAGATATCTTGCCTTAAATTGAACAAGATTTTAATAAAATTCAAAATCTCATGTAGTACTTTTAAGTAGAATATCGATATACGTTTTATATTACCAAATAGCAGTTTAATTTATTATCAATTTGTGGCCTTATTTATTATTTGTGTCAAATAAATTGTCATCGTATATCCAAATAGATTTACATAGTTCATAATATTCAAAATAACATTCAAAAGTTAATTATATACGGACGTAATAAAATAATAATGACTGTGTAAGCATTTAGAGATTTCCATGACATCGCAGATGTTTTGATCTCTCCCTTTAGATATTCCTTTTCTGTTAATTTTAACTCGCTAAAACAATTAATCACACGAACCACATTACGAAAGCACCCTGACTCATATATTGATAATGCAAAGACTCAATATGATATGTAATATTATTTGAATGTAAATAACTCCAAGCATCAGAAAAGTATCTTCCGTTTTCAGGGTTTTTCAACAGAAATTAAGTCTACACTCTCAAATACCATCAGAGTCAGCTAATATGTCTCTGTATATAACTTAGAGAAAACTGTTACATCGGAGGATAGATTACTTGAATATATCTACAGATTATTTTGAAAACTACGATATCTGATAATATAGGAATAAACACGATATCGTTAAATTAAACTGATAGAAAGAATTGAAAATGTGTTTAAATTTAAAATTTTTATGCAGGCAACATCGAGTTGGACAAATATACGAGATGGATCACAATATATACATAAAGGGACATTATTTTGGGAAAAAGGTCAATATCGCAATAGTTGTGCAAAAATTTAAGAATTATAACTTAACATAGGGAATTGGTTAGGGAAATTTCTAATCTTAATATTGTAATATTCTATCTAAACGTTATAATAAAGTAATCAAACTAAATTTATTTAACAAGCAAAAGAGTGGAAAATCCCAGAGAATGTACAATGGAGACGACTACAAAGGCCGGAGGTGCCGGAAGGATGCCAACACTGTGGTACAGCTGATAAGAGACACACGTGATCTTTCTATATAGAGCCTCAGAGTATAATGATAACACCACAAAGGTCCGTCAAGAGCTTATTCTCTGCGGCACCGTGAGGAAACTACCGTGTCACTTGGGATCTAAAACTTCAATACTATCTTGGTTATTTTGCAAGTGGCTTTAGTCACAGCACAATGGATATGCTTTAGTACAGGACCTAAAGCAAGTAATTTAATAATAACGTAATTTAATCAATAAATAACATTTTAAAAACATATAAACTGTTTTACAGCATTTCGCTGTCATTAAGGACTAATTTTTATTAAACTAAATATGATACAATAATCATAGGTAATGTTGGAGTTAACTAATACAGTACATAAATTTATAAAATATGCTTGAAATTGACTAATTAATACGTATGTACGTGTTGAGTGGTATTGATTGAGATTGTATTTAATAAGCAATCCTTATCAAAACCTTACTAGGTTTACCTTACCTTAAACGTTTTTAGTTTATACTAATTAAACTTGAGGAAAGAGTCAATATTCTGATATTATCAACAGATATTTGCAGAGCTGAAACATTTTATTATGTACCCAGGTGTACTTACCCGTATTGTTTCTGTTTAATATTTGTTTTCTGTGTGAGCTTGATGTTCTTCACCATTGAAAAGATAAATAAACCTAAAACCAAAATAATACCTGTACATGTTATATCCAATAGTCAGTCCTAAAACTACAAGTGACTCGACCTAGGGCTGGCCTAATAAGCTTTGCTAACTGAATAGTATTACTAACCACTCGATTTGGTACCAGCTTTATTGCGCGTTAAGTTCTATATATTATTATTTAAATATTTAATGCGGTATCAATTAACAATTTCATTAAAACCTAAACTTAATTTCTTTTCTTTTTTCATATTAGGTATTAATTAAGTATTTTAGAGAAATTATCGTATAATCATATAAAATTCAATGTCTGTAGGAACCTCTTAGAAAATTTCTAACAAAACTATCATACATCTATAGATTGCTATTGAATACAAATATTGGTAAAAACTAAAGTATATTATTAAAAGCGTAGATATACATATTCAATTCCATTACGCTGCATGTAAAATGTAATTAGTTGTACAAATGTAGTTTTAATTTAGTAAAGCACACTGAAACATGACGTCTTTTAAAAGAAATTAAATTATGTTTCTAGTATTTCAAAGGAACTACTATTTTTTACTAAAGAAGGATTAGTAAAGTACAATTCAAGATAGAGTGATTGCTAACCGTTAAAAAGTATCAAATATTTGTTATTTCACTGTACGTTTCGAGGAAGAAACAAACTGCTTTCTCAACCCCCAATATTATTTATTGTTATTTCATTTCAGGAGCTCGGTGAGAGAGGTAGTATATCGGCCAATTGATTTCCTTCACTTCATTCTTTAATTCGTACATGACAGAAAGTATCTTTCTAATTTATTATTTTCTGATGTATGAAAATGGTCGTAATAACGTAACACAATAAAGAAAAAATATCGAAAAATATCAATGATAAAACACGGAGAGATTTCCCAATTAATTGTACTTAGTTACTATGTATTAAGGTATTATTACGTACTTAGGTATACCTTACTGGCAAATGATTGAATGTTGTAGAAAATATATGAGAGCTACATGTTCATTGTGGAGAAAGTGAGGAAGAATTGGTGGTGATAGGATACAGCTAAACGAGAAGAGATAAGGACATGCCGGCCACAGCAGTGTACCGTTATCTACGTAACCTGTGTTTATGTTTTGTGGATAACGCCGTAACTGTGTTGTGGCCAGTTTATCGCATAGCCTATTCTGTGTTTTATAGTTTTATTTATCTTCTCAGACAGCACTTATATTGAATTAAATTACGTTGAATTTTATTGCTGTTATTGGCTGGGCGTGGATGAAGCCTATCACTCATAGAGCTGGAACAATTTGTTCTGACTGTCTGCCTGTGTAAATAGTATTTAGTCTAATGTTGAAATGCCTCTAATCATGTATAACAGTAACCGTTTGTAAATGTAATTAAAGCACTTAAAAATAATTTTTGTGTTTTATAATTATAATTTAAGATTGATTTATAATTAAGCTATGATTATAACTTAAATAATTACACAGTAATAACGTATGGAAAGAAAGAACAAACAAAGATGTTACAGGAAGAGGTTTTGTGGCGAGAGTACTTGTTTAATTAAGGAAACCAGAGCGCAAAACTTTACCAAGCACAACCATTCTAATTATTCCCCTGATTGTTTCCATCTGCCTCAAAACACTATTTTGCACTGGAGAATACATGCAACTGTTGATTTATTTTATAAACGTACTCATTTGATTTAAATCTTACCGTACGTTGGTCGTATTAGGGCAAGTACGGACTTAAATAGACTATAACTGATTAACAATAGTTGACGAGATCGTTCGTCCCTTAATAATAGTAGCGGGCCCTAATTATCTCGTTAGTAAATTTTTCCAAAGAAATCTATTTTGATATTACTTCAGTAAGTTTTCACGTCACTGTGCAGACACTTGCGTGGGTCTCGCACGTTTCTTCAGTAATAATGATGTCGAATATTTATATAGTCACTTATTATACTTAATAGTTTTTATATCATTTTATTCATTTAATTTTACGTAGTTATTATAATTTTAGTTAAATTTTCTTATCATGAATCAATAACACTGATTACAATGTACAGTGTAGATTACAATAAATATTACTATAAGAATGACTTAAAACTATTAAATTACTCGTTAGGACATAAAATTGATGATTTTAACCAAGAAGTCATATATTTAAAATAAACGTGTAGGATTTTTTATTTTTCTTTCCAAGTAACAATCTTTGCTTTAAATTAACACTAAAAAAATAAATAATTACTGATAATTAAACTAAAATTAATTAAATATAGTTTTTCTAAATAAAAAAGGCTATGCCTTATTTATGAGTGACTTTTATCACACAACAAACCAATAATTTACAATAGATCGAGTAAGCAAATGTAATTGTTGCCGCTAAATTAAATGGAATAACACATTGCAGTTTGAATGCAAGGAGTGTAATGAGGAACGTGGAGGTTTCAGCAGGAGGCCTACACACAGCTATCTCTTGTCCTGACAGATAGTGTGTGATTGTCTGACAAGGAAGTTGTTCGTTATTGGTCAAGCTTGCTACCGATAGCAAGCAGAGTAACTTTGTGAACTGAAGTTGTTAGATGAAGGGACTCACTTGAGAATGAGCAATAAGAGCCAATTTTTTTAGTTAGTATTTTGTTATCAGTCGGTTTAGTAAATAGAATTCATCTATTATATCTATTATTTTTGAGTTTCATTATATAGTGTTTGTAATTTTTTTAATGCACTTATTATGGTTTCTGTAGTTTTTTTGTTTGATTGTGCGTTTTAGACAGCATTAAAGTAAAAAGGGTTTTATTTGAAAAAGTTTCAGTTTGTTTTTAATTCGCAAAGTAACGTGAAATTAAGATATTATAAATAATTAATAGTAAACTTATATTTGAAAGAATGTTTGAAATTTAAATTTGTCTAGCTGGTTATGCAATCTATATTAATAAAGACGTTGGATAATCTGGTAAGAATTAGATTATACAAAATAAATAAACCGAATTAAATTTGCTTAACCGAAAACTCATATTATAACTTAAAAAATTTAATTTTGATTACTTTCATAAAGTAATAAACTTAATTGCTTACTTCGTACAGACTATAGACGAAATATGTATATTTTGATTTTAAATCACTTGATTTTTTTAATACTGTAATATTAGTTTTAGTTCACATACAAAAATTTCGAATTTATTTTCATTTAATTTTTAAACGTACCGTATAGAAGAAAATTGTGTACAGTTTTGTACTGCATTATGTGAGATTTTTATAAAACATCTGTATGAATTATATAAATTACAATACTTTATTGTACAACATTTGTATTTCATAAACCAATAGGTCTCACGTTATATAAAAATGCATCATTTCGATTTCCTAATGAGCTTCTAAATTAGAGTATTTCCTAATTTTACAACTAATTCATAGTAAAATTATTTAAATTTAACTATGCGATATAAAAAAATAAATCAAAATTGTTTCTACGTAATCTATTCGTTACACGAAACTTGTTTTAATCTACAATGTACCAAAATTTGAAGAACTAAATACTGAAGTCCACGAAATTTTTTATTTCTTGTTATTGTACCCTGAGTATAAGCAGGTTTGAAAAATTAATCTGTCCATAAAATGTAATTATTTTTGAGAAAAAAATTTCCAATTTTAACAAAGAATTATTCATAAGAGATTATAGTGATTAAAATTGTCATATAAAACCAATAAACCGCAAGTGAACAAACAGACTAGAGGAAGACCTAACAACATTGTGCAGGTGTTAAAAGAAATGGGGCCAATTAGATTATGTGCCGTGTAACACAAAACAGTGCAATTCTAATAGCCATAAACATTTTATTCTGTTCATTATCTACACATCATTCCGGGGCCTTCCGGTTCCCAGGTTAACCGAAAATTTATGTCTACGATACTTGCTACAAACATTTTAGTATTGAACTAATTAGGACATATCTGTGTGTGTGTGTGTGTGTGTGTGTGTGTGTGTGTGTGTGTGTGTGTGTGAGTGTGTGTGTGTGTGTGTGTGCACGCCATGTGGCATTGTATTCTGATAACTTTAAGCCAAGAACCAATTCGAATTGTATAAGCACACACATGATTTTTAAGAAAACTAAACGAGATGTTTTCTATAAAAGAAATTAAACGTCATTTACACTAATGTTAGTGGTCCTGATAGAGTTACCTCGAGAAACAATATTTGTTCCTGAGATTATATTTTTTTAGATGTTAGACTTAAACTGAACTACAGATATATAACTATTTTATAATTATGTCAGAGTCTGACACCTAGATAAAGACACTAAATGGTGCTACCGGGAGGGTCTCTATATAGTTAGCTGACGCTGATTTTACTTCAATTTACGTGTCAAGTCAAGTAATTGTAACTTTTTATAAGTGTGTCAAGCTAAAAGAAGTATGTTATTAGAAGAAATAAAAATCGTATTATCTACACTTTTTATACTCTTCCATTTCAACATGCACCAAAAGTAGCCTGGGTTATAGTTACGTTGTTTTTTCATGCTCTATCATAGCTGTTTGATGTGATTTTTATTTTACTTGTTGAAAAGAATGGATTTTGGTTATGAGAACCGTGAAATAAGATTTTAGATGCTCGATTAAGAAGGACCATTTCACACTAGGCAGTGAAGACGCCGAACACACTGATTTTAACAAGAGTTCACCAGATTACACATAATGAGTTTATGAACAGTGCATATTCAAATAAACTGCAGAAAATAAACAGTTACCTTTGTTTTCATGAGGGGTAACCGTAGTCTGCTGTTGTTGAGGGCCAGGTTGTGATCAGGAAGTGTGGAAATAGGCTGCTGTCTTGTAGGCTGGCGTGAAGACGGAAGATGTCATTCACGGATTCACTCACGCACAATACGACCGCAAACGAATAGTTCATAACACTGTGGCCAGTCCTGTAGAGCACGGTAGACGCGGGTGTCCGGGAACAGAGACGTTATGGTAGAGATTGCCAATCCAGAGCACTGACTTTAATGTTAATGTAAATGTACAACAAATAGAGATAAACTAATATTTAAGTGAGAGAGTAACACATGGGGCATAAAGTCACGTGTTGAGTAAGTATGGTCAGCAGTGGCTAGAGTGCTATATAAGTGCCCCAGGCGGGACTGAGCGTACACTGAGCAAGCGTGCAGTCGCTTGCAAGGTGGGCAATTGATAAGTCAACCGTTGTGATTGGTTGGTGAGTGTACAGTAAACAGCTGATTCGTGAAACAATGGTTCATTGGTCTGTCACTGTACGTGAATATTTCAATCCAGTAAGGAATGGTATTGTAGGCACTAGGCAGCAGAAAGAGATATAGAATTAATGCAGTATATACAGTTTAGTACAATAAAGGCAAATATAGAGTATAAATTGCTCAAAAAATATATACATAATTATTGTTCAATAAAAGTAGCCTTTTCATATTAGGCAATAAAAAACAAGTTATTTAACGCAATAATACTTAACACTTGTTAATTGTTTCACATAAAGTGTTAAAGAATGCTTGAGAACTTATTTAGTATAGAATTTAGAATATAATAAGTTTAAATTACAACTACCCAAAAGTTGTGGTTGTGGTCGGGGTCAGTTATATTGTTATACCATAACGCTTTATCAAAAAAGATGGAATGACAACCATTAAATAAATGAGCTTTTGAGAACATTTTTCTTTTTGCTCTGCAATATTCAGATATATGGCTATTTCCATTCACTAATTTAATTGACCACCGTCTTGATACAATTTAATATAACAAAGCATGTTCAAATTTTAAATTTATTAGATTAATTATATCTTTATTTCGTCTACCTTAATTATAATTGTAACGACCCAAACAGCTTTTGGAACATTAAACACGTTTCAACAGCCACTCTGTATTCGAATAATAGAAACAATCTACTCAAGTTCCTTTGCTTTCAAATAAAAGCATATTTCATCCAGCCCATTGAAGGAAACTATAATAAATCAGAAAGATAATTTCCGTTTTGAACCAAATGAAAAATGACGTGGAGGAAATCGTTTTCCTGATTTATTGTTTGAAATATTGCTAAACTCATATTGTATCGTCAAGTAAAATATTTTTAAATGACGGGCCTGGTCCGATCTACCAGTTTTGCGTCTTTATTACTAATTTTTTACAAACACAATTTTACAAAAAGTAAGCCACATACTAAAATTAAAAAAAATATGTATGAAACCCGTCAGGGATTCTTAAACATAATACATACATATCTAGAAAAACTATTTTAATTGTTTATAGAAGATTTTTGAGCTTGATAGGTTTTTCAGGTGGCGACGCAATGCATTATAGTAAATAGTTGATACCCTTTTCAAGAAGCGTCTGTTTAGCTATCGGGTAGAATATGAACCTTAACCATGGTACTCCTGTAGCACGTATTGTATTGATGGTGTAATAAAGAAAGCTAAAACTTCATGTGATACTTACTTGAAAAAGAGAACACGATGGCCAGATCCTTACAAAATGTTAACAATCCTCTTTGAGACTCTAAATACTCTAAAGATGACCAAACAAGTATCAGTGGTAGAATTTCAGATACAATGCTGCGAATAAATATGGGTTATGTTGAAAGGCTCAGTGTAAGGTAACAGTTTAGGAACCTTTGCTAATCATACGGTGTGAAATGTGAAAGAGATAAGATTTGATATGTCACACAGTTTTAGTGTTCTGTAAGCGTCATACTCACGTTATTTATCGTGTATTGGACTAGGGAGAGTCGACAGTGAGAGATGGTCAAAGAAGGGAGCAGTTTGTAGCCCTTTGCCAATGATATGATGTGAAAGTGTGAAAGAGATAAGAGGTGATAAATCACACAAGTGTAGTGTTTTGTAGGTGACACGATCCCGTTATTTATCGTGAGTGTGTGGAACCGAGACAGCTGACAGTAGGAGTTGGGTGACACTTCCTGCTTGCTTGGCTGTTTCACGTTGAAACATGCTAAAAACTAGGATAATACTTAAACTAAGAAAGTAATGTAAAGCAAGATGATCTCTACGATGTCATTATAGTAATATACTCAATAATCATTTATCATTTACTACAGATTAATTTAACAGTAATTTGATGATCTAGGCTTTTCATGTTTTTTGTTTTTAACATTAAAAATTGACACAATATTTTCAATAAAAAATGTATACAGTTAAATTTTTAAATTGTCACATTATAAAAACATACCATTAGACACGTTTGTGCTAAAATAAGTATAACATATAATATATGTTATGTTATACATATTATGTCTAAAATTAACAGGTGTTCTACTAAATTACACATTTTAAGTATTTCCTATTGCATTATTTTATAACTCACAATAAATAAATGTGTAACAATATTTTGAAAAAATACGAATTTCTCCGCAAGTTTTAAATGAAAGAAATTTCATTTTCTTTTAATTGTAGCATTTCAGATTATGATTCTAATATAAGCATATGAGTTTAATCTTTAACTCATATGATATGTTTCTTTTTTATATTTATACATAGAGGTAATTTAATATACTTTCTCTGAAACTGAGTTTGAAAACCTCAAATTTTCAAATCAATTTTGTTGTTTTTCAATTGGAGAGAGCTGTTTTATATAATAAATAATAATATATAATAAAATAGAAATCTCTTTATACGTCCAAACTAACTGTAGTGATTTGATTGGAAATGGATAAGAAACTTGTCGTTTCAAAGAAACTTTTTTTTTCTCTCATAAAATCTAACATCATATTTTGAAGATACAATTGTAAAAAAGAAAATCTGTTTTACTTTTAATCTTTGTACATTTGAATTTTGATAACAATTTACAATTATTAACTTGTAATTTACTAACGGAAAACGATGATCCGTCGGTAACCCTATTAGTGAAAAAAGGAAAATAAAATATGTAGCCACAGGTTGTTCCTTGGCAAAATGATATTTGCATTAAAGTAGTTACATTTAATTAGTCGGCCTCAATTAAGTAACCTTTCAAGTATAAATATTGTCCATTACAATCTCAGCTTAAAACCAATACTTTTGTGTTAAACAACTAATCCATTTGTATAACATTTTCTTTTATGCAAAGAACTACACTGCATGTCATATTACACTAAATTATTTTTGTAATTGTGAACTAGAATTAAGTTTAAGGCAAACCGTTCAAAGGGAACAATTCATAGTTCTTGTCTTGTTTACAGTCTAAGCACTCTTTTATTGCAATAATTCTTATTTAAAATATGTTGACAAAACCGGTTAGTGTTGTGAAGTTTAGTGGGCAACGAGTTAAATGAGAAGAATGAGTAGAAGATGGAGAGGCCAGGGTCTTAAAGCGGTAGTAGATATGATGAACGCTTAAGGAGACGGCGATCATATCGAGGCCAGGCGCTATGAGTATTAGTACTAAAAGCTTATTAATAGTGCGAAAATATTTTGTACGCTATCCTGGAAAGGAAAAAGCCAATGTGCTTTAAATATGTCTCTAATTAAATTGATTCGTATAATAGCATAGTATCTAAATAAAACTGTGGGAAAAATAGCCAAAACATTTAAAGTAGTTTCAACACATAAAAATATTCTTTGTAAAAAGCAATGATAGTTACTCTTTATTAAATTGTATACTTAATATATTTTAAATAATAACTTACATTATAAGTCTTGGAACATATTGCTACATTTGTGTTCATTCGTTTCGGCTTTATTACAGAATTTTACAACAAAAATACATTTATAAATGCTAGTTGGATCAATATACTTTGATAAGATTCACAAAAGTTGCTGCATTTTCCTAATGGTTTCCTTATAATCTATATATAAATTTAATTCATTAATATTAGTTAATATGTAAATTCTTATCGGTTACCAGCAAATTTTACTGTAATAATTCTATATTAAGAGGAAATAATAAATTGTAAGGTGTATCGATTGATTACGCATGGATCGTGATAAGTATTATAAAAAAACTCTCTCTATTGGTCTATATTTTTCTCTTCAAATTCCATTAACGCAATATACTATATCACATAATGTAACAAATAGCCCAAAAGAAAGTAGTTTTACCGCTCCGTATCATATTGCGTGAAGATATATAATTTAAGTAATTAGGATATAATAAAACAATTCCACGCGGTTTCAGGGAAGGGAAAAAGACAATTTCAAAGCTGTTTTTACTACCTCTCACAATAAACCGCCACAACACAGAAGCTGCGTTATCCACATCACATAAACACAGGTCACTATAGATAACACCACGGCACTGTCCTTATTACTCCTCGATTAGTTTTCACAACCAATTTACCAAAAATATTCCAGCTTTCTGCTTTTAAAAATACTATCACATACTTATGATAATTTCATAACGTTGTATTGTTATACTTTAAATGAATAAAACTAAAAAATTCTATATTTATTTAAATGTTTCTCAAATGATTACAAGAGCAACTCACCTCAAATTTATGTATAACAAATTTAATAATAAAATATAATGTTTAGTGAATATACTAATTTATAATATATTAAATTAAGTGTTTTAACACTTATTGTCATATTCATATTTTAAAAAATAACATTATTTTGTAACTGTTCTAGCATTTTTCTCTTAGTATCCTAATTTATAACAGAAGTTGAACCCTTTAAAAACTGATCAAACCAACAAGGGATAGAATTTAATAAATAAAACTATTTAATAATTAAAAACAGAATAACAAATATTTTCATGCATAAAAAAATAAATGAATTATGGAATTTTAACTTCAAAGTAAAAGATAACAAATAAGGAGACATTGTTAAATTTCTCCTCAATTATGAAAAATTTTCCTTCATAGAACAGTGTACTAAGAATATTTTAAACAGGATTAAACTATAATCATTGCTACTTTTGTTTCAATGAATTAAAGTAATAAGTTAGCCAGACATATGCGATTACAATTTTATTATTACGCCTCCTGTGTACTGATTAAATATAAGAAAATGTCATATCATTTCCATCATTAATACAACTTCAATAACATCTACAGTTGAAAAGCAATAAATGTCTAGTGAGACGTAAGGCAGTCGTTAAGGAAGATATTGCTTTGAGATAATGGCGAGATGAATTGGAACGTGAAACTTTTATAGGGCTTTCTTGGTATTTATAGTTGATGTAGTGCTGGGGTGAGCTGTTCTATTGGCTTTGTAGACTTTTCTTAAACAGTTCTCTCGTGTTTTTTGGTATTTCATTCTGTTCAATTCAAAACATTGAAAATAAATAAGATCTCCACTTATGTTCAAATCAAAAATAAGTATGTTACAGTAAAATATGTATGAGTGTGTAAATAATCTAGGTTTAAATTATTATTTTTAAGCTGAAATTTCTTAATTAAGGAGGAGGAGATTTTAAAAATATAATTAAATTTATTACATGCTTGAAAAATATAGAACAAAATTAATCCTGATTAAAATTAATGATTTCTTAAAAAACATAGTTTACAAAATTAATTCAACTAGTAAAATGATTGTA
Source organism: Homalodisca vitripennis (assembly GCF_021130785.1). Taxonomy (NCBI): domain Eukaryota; kingdom Metazoa; phylum Arthropoda; class Insecta; order Hemiptera; family Cicadellidae; genus Homalodisca; species Homalodisca vitripennis. The sequence goes on from NC_060212.1 coordinate 41,876,970, forward strand.
AGGGTATAAAGCAGTTTATAGCCTTTACAATTTTTTTATTATATTTTTTATTTAGCAAAATTAGATTATATTTCCCATATCAAACACACTTGCCAGAGCAATCAGAGACACAATATTCACTTGGCTTTGCCAAAATGCTTGGAATAATAATGGTGTTACATATTATTGGTTTTCAAATTAACTTCCTGAAGTACCCCCTGCGTCAGTGGTGGATTACAATACTTTGAGAGTTTTCAAACCTTATCACATGACAATTACAGGAATACTTGCAGATAAAATATTATTTTGTTTTTGGTACTGTTGGTACATTTACGGTTAGTATCAGGGAGAGTATGAATGTTTTTAACAGTTAAGTCTAAAAACGTATGCAGAATTAGTTGAAGAAATATGAAATCTCTTTTATAAATAATTCTCCTTATATGACGTCGTGGTAGAAATAAATGACAAGTATTGCAGTTTCTCTTTCTGGTCTTTTACTATCTTCTCATCATAATGTAACATAGACACTAATCCCCATCAACCCAAGCTAAGATTCAGATATTATCACAAGTTAATGTCCTCTTTCTTCATAAAAGTCTGGCCTTACACATTCCACTGTTGTCATAAATGTGTAGAACTGGAGCCAAGTAAATGATTGCAGAAAAATGAGAACTGCGAATATTTTGAGATTTCCCCAGGGCCGAAGCTACTTTGAACGTCTTAACAGCTATTGTGGGAGCACTGAGACGTCTCTGCGTGTTTGAAATAAGTCCTACTTATTATTTTATGTTACATTTGAAATAGTTCATGCACTAAATACAAAGAGATTGATTTTTAGTAAAATGTTGAAATTACATATCACGTTTTTAACAGAGATAATGTTGGTAAAACATTATTAAAAATAACATGAAAGTATTAGGTTTCGAGATCGCCTTACACGTTTCAAAATATTGCAATATAATAAACGAATGGAGGTTATTGTGGAAATAACCTTGATTAAGCATTCACTTTAAGTTTTCTTTAGGCGTTTTAAATATTTTTAAACAACCGCTCATAATGTCAGCTGAATATTACCAAGCAATATTTTATATCAATTGATGAAAGAAAAGCAACAATTATACAATAATTTTATTTATATACACGAGGCCTTCCAACATCAAAGTTGGCATCGTCAGGTGTGAAACAACAATTTGAATAATATAAATATTTTACCAAACAATAATTATAATTTGTACTAATAATTTTATAACATCAGTATAAATAAAAAAAAAAACTATATATTCTTCGCACATGTTGAGTCCCAAGTAAACAGTTTAAGTATACAGGAGCCAGCAATTTTAAAGGCTATTATGACAGTTTCTGTAGTAGTTTACGTTATAATGGTTTTCTGTAGAAGATAATATAAATTTGTTCATGAGTTGGTGAAGTGAAGGTTTATGTAAGAATTAATGATATGGGAGTTTGTTTGGTATTTTGTGAGTTCGTGTAGCAATTAGAAGCAGAATGAGCCTTTGAGTGATAATAACTCAAACGCTCTAATAAACTCTCTAATAAACTGATTTTTAGTTGCTAGTTTAGAATATGTAATTTATAGTTGGTAATTAGAATATTTATCTTAATAGTTAATAGTATGTGGAATTGTGTGGAAATTGGTCGTATAAAGGCGTATGTTGTTGTTAAAGTTCATTTATTTGGTGGTAAGTAGATTTGTATAATACTTTATTGTATGAAAGTTTATGATTAGTTGGTTGTTCAAAGGTTGTTCAACCTTCATTGCAATAATACAATTACCATTGTGTTGCGAGTCATTTTATCTTTTTAACCTAATTATGCAAACACACCTAATAGTGTAATTGTGTAATAGTTGGGGACATGAGATTTTGTGCTATTGCCTTGGTTATTACAGCCTGTGAGATTGTTGGTTACATGTTCTCTTAGGAAAGGAACTGTAGGAGGTGGCACACCTTCATGTCTAGGCTGGCAAAAACCATTGACTCTTATGAAACAAAGCCCACAAACTCCAGCAGTCATTTCCAGCAGAACACTAGAGGATGACCCTAAATAATAGTAAATAGAGCACTAACTAGAGCACTGAATAGGTTACTAACTCGTGCACTCATTCGGGCACTAAACCTGGCGCTAACTCTTACACTAACTCGTGTACTGAATCAGTCTTAAGAAAACCTATACAAGACAAGTGTCCTGTAAGCGATTGGAGATTTTATCTAAATATTTGGAATATTCAATAAAGATTATTTTGACAGCCTGTTTTTATTTTAAACTGTTGTTAATACATAATTTACAAAGTATTTCGAGAAAGAATTCTCCTTCTATCTTCATCAATAACCGTTATTACATTGTTTTTATACTACAAACAGAAGTGCAGATAAAATAATAAAAAGTAGTGTAAAGAGGTTTCGTGAATTTTGCGGATCTCTATACAGTTATCTATCACAATACAGACTAACTTTCATGAAATTAATTTCAAAGCAAGTACGAAGAAATTAATTCATATCAAGCCATGTAGTAACAGCGTGGTGACATACAGACAATAAAAGGTTTATCGATATTGCCCAGCCCACCTATCAAACCCACAGCCAAACCATTTCACGGCCACATACATCTCCTCTCCTCTCATCCACAATTGGTTACTAACTCCCATAAAAACCCAATTTAATACAAATAACTGTACCTGCCACTCATTGTCTATTTTACACAGAGTGTCAGGTACGGCCAATTAAAGTGTTATTAATATTTCCAGCCCACGTGTCACAGCCACAGCCAAACCATTTCACGGCCACATACATCTACCCTTCTCTCATCCAGAATTGGTTACTAACTCCATCGGTTTCCAATTTAAAACCAACAACTGCTCCAGACACTGACTGCGCATTCACACAGTTTGATGCTGTACCGCTTTGTTATTCTGTACGAGAAGGTGTTGATTATTCTTATGTTGATGTACATACGACATCACTGAAGTACATACAGTGATCCTCGGAAGGATGTATTTGAATTTCAGAAGCATCCTGATTGTCAGAAACATTCTAATTTCCAGAGGACATCCTGATATCAAAAGTATCCTGTTGTTAATTTTTATCCTGAATTCTAGAAATAACCCAATTTTCAGAAACATTCCGATTTTAGCAAACACTGAGCTTTCCTGTTTATAAAGTGAAACGCACGCGCACACACACACACACACACACAGAGAGAGAGAGAGAGAGAGAGAGAGAGAGAGAGAGAGAGAGAGAGAGAGAGAGAGAGAGAGAGAGAGAGAGAGAGAGAGAGAGAGAGAGAGAGAAATATATTTTTATTGAAAAGAAAAATATTTTATTTCTGTTACAAAATAGCTCTTTCCAGACTATTATAAGTTGTACTTCAACATTTATTTGGTGATATTCAAGAAAAATATGCGATAATGTATAATAAGTTACGTAAAATGGGTTGCCTTGAGATTATTGAGATATGTAATCCGTGTTTAGTTGAGATGACTATTTTAATTCCATAGTCACAATCCTTTAAGATAGCTGAAGACAACTAACCCTGAGAAATAAAATTTTTTAAATAATTGTTTGGAACTATTCAGAGTCAAAGTACTATTGACAAATTTGTTTAAATTCCAACAATAAACGCGTGAAGTTAAGGATATGAATTTCTTACAGAAAGTACGTAACTCTTGATTTCAACGAATGAATTCAAACTAACTTGTTGAATGTTTTATGACTTCTTATTATGAAATGTAGTGTCGGAACATTTATTTTAAAGTATAAAATATATCGTTCCTATTGGTTTACTTACTCGCAGTTTGGCAATGCTGTTAACAATATATTTTAAAGTTAACAAAATACAACACAAGTGAACACTTACTGGTTTTGTGTTAAAAGAGTAAGTATATTTTACAGACTAATGTAAATTTTTAGAATACAACACAATTTTGTACGACATAACGTTTACAAACATCTGTAAAGTTTAATTTATGTTTTAAAAAATGGACAAAACTGATACCTACCAGCATAATATAAAGGAAAATAGACTCTGCTCTTTAAAATATGTAAACTGCCGCTACCTACTTTGACCAAAAAGAAAAGTGCACGTGAAGTAATTAATTTAATTAAAGTAGCCTAGTAGGTTTTTACATTCACATTTATTAAATTTACTATTTTAGAACGTAGTTTTTAATTCACTGCAAATTATTAGTCTAATTAGCCTTCCCTTTTAAAATTGGGAAATGTGTTCTATGCCAGGATGGAAACAGTATATTTTCTTGACTAGGTTTCAGCGAAACCATTCACTCGAGGGGCTCTAAAATTTCCATTTGTCTGCCTGTCTGTCCGCATGATATCTCGAAACTAACTGACCATATGCTCGAAACTTTGTTTGTTTGGAGCTTCATTTATTCATTTGAAACGCTGAGTTCTATGATGGTGCATTTTACTTCATGGGATTTGACTAAGTATTTGAGAATATTTTTACATTGGTGTTATGGGTTATGGGTAACATTATGGTTACGAGAAAATATCAGAACGTTTATTCAACTGTATTCAACCATACTACATTTTAACATGTCATAATTTTATTTATGGAGAAAAATATATAACAAACTGGAGTATTGATAACAGCCGGTGACAATATTTGACTTCAGCGCACTCCTTCGTTATTGCATTATCAGAAATGTTAATGATAAAATAATAATAACAGGACTGTCTTTTTATGAACATTAAAACAAATTTTATATTTATGTATTTAATTTAATACATAACACAAGCTAAGGGACCAATATTTTACGAATTTCCATAAGGGCGCTCGCGCGCGCGCGCGCGCGCGCGTGTGTGAGATGTCGCTCAACGATTAATAAGACATTGTGACTTAAGTGCTAATATTTCAGATATGAAAACGCACTATACTCATTAAATTAAACAGATATTATTCCTGGAAATCACATCAGCATATAGATGAAGAAAATCATTAATGTTGACATAAATTGAATAGTAATTGTTAACAACTACGGTAGATTGTATTATTATTATTAGTGTAAAGAAGGTCAAATAAAGAGTTTCACTGAAACAATTATTTACTGACCGATTCCTCGGGAAAGCCTTGTACTACCATTAACGGTAACCAAAGCAACACCAGAGCAATCTGTTGACTGTCCTAGTTACTTTTTCGGTGAGACGACTGGGTCTGGATTGTCTCGGACTTTATGTGAGTATGTGTTATATAAACACATAGTTTGTAACAAGTAACTCAACGTGTATTTTATAATAGATAAAACTATACATTACACAGCAAACTGAGTTTCAAAAAACTACCACTAAAGTTGTGGTGCTGACTGGCCAGTGAAAATAGCGTCTAAAATCAGAACAAAATTAAATCGTGTGCGTAAGGAATGGCACAAAATATCCTCAGTAATAATTTACTACCACATTGTAAAAAGTAATAGCGTCATTAGTGCCCTACTTATTTTCGTGTCTAGATAACAAATTTTATATTTTAAATGTGTAATTATTTTGGCATATGAATGTATGGTTGAAACCACCAATATACTTAACCTTGAGATCATACCTATTTCATTTTTACTTTACTGAAATGAGGGATAGTCATAGGTTTCGTTTATGAATAATAAGTAAATATTTACAAACATGATTGAAACTGTATATATTATGTTGTTCTCGTAACATTTTCTAAAGGCGACTTCTAAAATTACATGATACTGAATACATTCTTCACCTGACGTCGTGTTCATACTTCAATTAAAGAATAAATAATCCTCAAATAGAAAAACTCATCTGTAACACTTTTTCGTATGTTAAACATCGTGATTTATGTTCGTTGCATACACACACATAACAAATATAGCTATAAAAATAACAACAGTTATAAAAGGTTTATTTTTATTTATCTTATTTTAAAAACTATATCTGTAATAATTTCATTATTTATATTGAATATAAAAAAAATTATAACAATATTCCAGTGAGGTATACATACAGGATTATAATGGGCTAGAGAGCTCCGAACATTTCCAAATACATTTGTTTCTTTAACACAACAGCCTTCACAGATCTACCCAGATCACATATTTAATTTATTACAAATTCTACGTAAATAAGTAATAATAAGAAACTAAAGGTCATTTAACCATCGCACGTACATATTTCGGTGACGGATTTACCTTGCTAAAGAAATAACTGCAAGCTGAGGCTACACCACCGCTGTACATCATTCTTACTCAATTAAAAAGAAAAAATAACTCTGTTATATTCTACAGAATGTGTAACAGTCTCAGCATTTAAAATATAACACCGCAATATTGCCCAGTAACATTATCTTGCCGTCTTGTTATACTGCTTTTCTGCTGATCGCCATTTCCCTCTACTTTATTGATTATCTCCAGTTGCTTTCTCGTGCTCCTTGAGTATTTGCAACTTGTCTATTATTCCTATTTGATTAATTTTAGACAAGTATCGGTGAATAGGCTAATAACCGAGCTAATGGAACAAGATTATTTATTTTTTGGACTTTGCAAAAATTTATATTTGATGGATGAAAATTTGTTTCGTTCAAAAAAGAGACCGGTCCACTTTTAAACCTTGTTTTGTTCGTCTTCATGGGGCAGCGGCCTGTGCGAGGATCATATCAAACAGAATAAGGGTGAGAATCGGTACAATACAAGAGTGACATTACCGATAAGAAAACAAATAGCGATGCTCACAGACAATATTTGAACCTGTGCTATTTCTGACTCAGGTCCAGAATCCAGAATACAAAGTCTTAGATCGCTCGGCTGACAGCGTTCTTGAACGGATTATTTTCATTGGTTCATAACTCTATTTAACATTACCTAATTGATAGTTTTTTATATTATATAGATTTTAAAATTCCTGTATACTACAAACCAATTTTTTGAGAATATTTCTAGCTACTTTTGAATTAATTTACACAAAATTGTATTTCCATTTGGGAAGAATAAATAGCAATGATGGTTCGTAAAGACTATTCATATAAACTAAGAACAGTGTTTCATACTAGACTACTTTATATCATAGCAGCAGTTATTTTTAAAACCACACTTTTTAATAATATTGTATTTTAAAATATATGTTTCGTAAACGTAATAATTTTGCGGGCTCCCCTAAGCCCGGATACGACGAAGCCACTCGGTGGTCGGTGGTCCAGGGCAGAAAACAAAACACAGAAACGCTAATCGAGTCCAAATAGATGGCACTCCTACAAATAAGTACAGGAATGCAAATATTTCACCCTTCCAGGACCAAATAGGCTGTAATTAATTTTTTATAAGTGTGTTTGAGATTATAAAATATTATTTTAATATTGCCATTAAAAACAGTCTGACTCGAACTTTGATACATGCTACCACCTATAGAAGAGGTGGGAGTCTACCACGTGTTGAGTAACAATCTCCGCGAAGGTTGCACATACCATGCCAAATCTATAGGTTACTTCTTTCTCCAGATGGTTCAACATGCAATTTCTTACAACTCATTCTTATCTATTTGGAAGTAAAGTTTTATACAAAGTTATAAATCTACATATGATCTTTATATACATAATATATGGTTATATATTTTCAAATTTATTTTGAAAGAATGCCTTTCTTTGATGTGTTAAATCGTTTAAATATTAAAAAAGTATACATCTTCATGCGTCCTGATGATATTATTAAACCTCATCTCCCATTCCACTACAATATAAAATATACGTAAACAATATGAGGTTTGATATTGTTCTTATGGGAAAATATCTAAGGCTATTAAACAACAGCCACTCTTAATCGTAGTTTTATAAAACATATGGATTACATACGATACAAGAGATTTCCGTGCTCAAGGGTCTAAGATCTGCACCTTACATAAGGTAAAAAGAAGTAACAGGCTTGGAGAGACAAGCAATTGTTGATTAATTGAGGCGTGTTGTGTGGACTGACAATGACAAATGGATTGTATCAACCCCCAACAGCCCTTGTAACCCTTGTTTAGTGTAAGATCTGCACCTTATATGAGATAAAAAGAAGTGACAGTCTTGGATAGATAATTAACTGTTGAGTAATTGAGGTATGTTGTGAGGACTGAAAATGACAAACGGATTGTATCAACCCCCCTAAAGCCCTTTTAACCCTTGTTTAGTGTAAGATCTGTATCTTACAAAAGGTCAAAAGAAGTGACAGGCTTGGATATATAATGCATTTTTTGAGTAATTGAGGCGTGTTGTGAGAACTGACATTGACAAATGGATTGTAATAGACCCGACAGCCCTTGTAACCCTTGTTTAACAATTTAATCGATTCATACACTTTTACGTGTTGCATGATATTTAATTTCCAAAAGGAGTTATATGGTGTGTCATTTTATATTAAAATGAGCAAAAGGGGATTTAGCTTGCAACCACAGCGAAACCTGTTACAACAAGAGGTGTACTAATATTTAGTATGAAAATAAATGGTACAATCATCATAATGTTTAGCTTTTTCAAACATGGCTTCACAGATTTCATATTTATTATTTATTATTAGTACTATACATAAGTTCAGTACTCAACAGTTATTCTACATAGATACGGTATTACAATACCGTTTTTGTAACAATTCCATTCGCTCCTGACGAAGAGAACACTTTTCAATCCTTGAAACATTGTGTTATAACTATAACAAAGGCAAATGTCTGAAATCCTATTAGAAGATTTGGGTTACGAAGCTGGTAATTAATTACAACCAACTATAAACAATAACCATTATTAGCAAATAAAAATATATTTACAATAATCTATGATTATTCCTACCACGTGACAAGTATTGAACTGAACTTTATACATACGCGTAAATATACTGTATGTATAAAGTTTATTTACTTTAAAACTTTTTAAACTTTTATTTCAACATGATAAGATTATGTACTTTAAAGATAATTTCCGTAGTGTTATATACTAATCTTTGCATCCATCCTGAGAAGCTAGCAGAGCTAGCAGTATGTTTCACTTTTAATACTCGCTCAATGACTGAACATTTAATCTGCTACAGGAAATTGTGTTTTCTCTGCAGAGATATTTTCATCTGCTAACGTATTTTTCCCATCAGCAATATACACCATGCTGAAATGAAACTCTGAAACTCGTTTTAATCTATCTTTGTTTTTTTTGTTTTTTTTTTTTTGGCTGAAACTGAGTGAAATAGTAAATGTAACAGGACGTTTAGTCAAGGATCTTGTAAATGTTGTTTATATTGCTAATGTTATCTGTCTATATTAGTGTTTTCTTAATTTTGTGCAACAATATTATTAATCTAAAACTATTATTTTTTGTGCTTATTTGGTATAAATAAAAAATTCTTGCAGTGAAAATGGGCAATTTGTGGATTCGAAGCACATTCGAGTGTAAAGTTCTGCCCTAATCTAAAATTTTTGTTTAGTTTAAAACAGCTGATTACTAAAACACGTGTTACTCAGATAATTATTTTCAACCCAATAACTAACTTAATACCAGTTCACTGGTTAAAACCTATTATATTTACATTTTACCTGATTTTTATAAAACCCACGTAATATCACTTGATTCTTGTAGCATCTACTAACCAAAGTAATATTACCTGATTGTAATAAGATATACTAACCAACGGAGTATTACTTAACCGTCCACAAAACAAGGTACTCTCACCTAATTTTCATACCATAAATTAATCAAGTAATATCGTCTTACTGTCATAATATTCACTTATAAACTTAATATCTCTTATTTGTTATAACGTACACTAACCAATGTAATATAAATTGACTGCCATAGCAACCACTAGCGAACTTAATATCACTGGATTGTTATAAAATCTAATAACCCAGACCCAAAACTCAAGTGACTAAGACTAAAAACAATTTGAATTTACAATGGTGTAATAGATATTTTGACTTGTACTAGGAACCATATTAATATCATCCATTTTTTTTAACATCCAGTAACCAACGTAATATCAACGGTTCCTTTATTAACGTTTAGACAAATTATTTTTTAACCTTTTAACGAGCAATAATAATTACGAAATAGCAACTTAAAATTATTGTAACAATAATATTCATGTAGGAAAATGTTTGAAACTAAATTTTTGTATGTAAATAAACGTAACATTTAATTACAAGTAATAAACTTTGTTCCCCGATATATAAATTAATCGGGCCTTTAAGTGTAATTACATATAAATATTTGTTCCTATTTATAGTTCTATAATTAAATTCTTATTATGGAACTTGTGCAATTATGGAAATTCTTCTTTTCAATACCATCGCTAATGAGTACACACACACACACACACACACACACACACACACACACAGAGAGAGAGAGAGAGAGAGAGAGAGAGAGAGAGAGAGAGAGAGAGAGAGAGAGAGAGAGAGAGAGAGAGAGAGAGAGAGAGAGAGAGAGAGATACTTTGATACTTTCTTTATTTACCCTGCCCCGGTTTGGACCAGAGGTCCACTCTTACACAGGGACAGGCTCAAATTTGTACAATTTACATTGTTTTTTACAGAGTTGTGGCACACAATTTTATACTAACACACATTACACATTGACTATTATTTAAATCATAATAATCTTACTTAACTTTATCTAAACTTTTAATTTAATTCTTAATTATAAATATATTATTTGACTAAAATTATTTTAATTTTTAATTTTGGTTGATTTAGAAAACACTAGCTACAATTATTTTCTACAGAAAAAGTTTACACAAATTTATATTAATCTATTTAATTTATTTACTAAACCTTAAATGGCGCAAATGTTTCTACTTTTTATATTGTACACATAAAACACATTTTTACTGTTTTAAATATAATAAACTATTACTTAATCAAATTAACAACAACAAACATAAGTGGAGTTACTCTAGACAATTAATATAAATCTATATGATTTTAATCAGTTTATCCTGCAATGCTTACATTTTTCAACTTTAGACTACCTTTTAAAGCTAACAAATCGATTATCAAATAAAACGTGTATTACAATAAAATCATACATCATAAGATAAGAATTAATTTTTCCTGCTTACGGAATGACGTACATTAACACATTACAAATATCTTTTTACTAACTTGTCCTTCAATAATTTTTTAAAAGTTTGTTCTGAGGGAACATTTTTTTATATTATTGTCTAAAACACTCATTAGTCTAATAGATTTTACATGAAAAGAATTTGTATAAATCACAGTTCTGTGAATAGGAAAGAGCAAAGTTGTGCTTCCAAAACGAGTGTTTTCTTTTGATGAACATTATACATACTAACGTAACGCTCAAACAGATAATCCGGTTTTTTTTTCATATTTCAATATCTTAAACAACATTGTTAACACAGAATATTCTAATCTTTCTCTAATTTTTAACCATCTTAAATTCCAATAATAAATAGTTACATGATTATCAAGTTTTAGGTTATAAATATATCTTATACACGCATTCTGTGCTACCTGTAATTTATTCATTAGTGAGTTATTTTAAATCACAATATGCTGCTTGAGCGTAACCAAAAAATGGGAACACCAATGTCTGAATCATTAGTTTCTTTACATGTACTGATGGATTAAAACTAAGTCTTTTAAACTGGTATAAACATTGATAAACTTTCTTAACTATACTATCCACCTGCTCGGCCCAAGATAAAGTGTTTGACATATTAAGAACCTAAATTTACAAAACTATTTTCATATTTCAGTACTGTTCCTTCAATCACGATCGGTAATACATTTTCATAATCTATATTTGCTAAGGTTCGGGAGGTTCCCAATATCATAGACTTACATTTTAAAGCATTCAAATTTAACCCATGACTTTTACACCAGCTAGAAATATTACATAAATCGGCGTTCATTGCATCAACAGCTTCATTTACCTTATTTATATTACAACTTATGTACAGCTGCATATCATCAGCATAACACATAAATTTGCTAAACATAATAATTTCATATATTCTATTTATATAAAGTGAGAAAAGTAAGGCTGACAATGTTGATCCCTGGGGAACTCCTACAGGATTAATCTTCCAATTGGATAACATTCCACCACTGGTTTTTACTCGTTGATTTCTATTCAATAGATATGATCTGAACCATTGAACTACATTGTCACTAATATTATAAGACTCTAAAACTGCTAATAACAACTCATGATTTACACAGTCGTAAGCCCGACTGAAATCTAGAAGTGTTAAGACTACTATTTCCCTTTTATCGATTGACAACCTTATATCGTCCGTAATCCTAATCAGAGCCGTCTGAGTACTATACATTGGTCTATATCCAGATTGGTATTTACATAAAATATTACACTCATTAACATATATAGATAATTGTTGATACACCAACTTATCCATTATTTTTACCCAAAACACACAATATATTAATAGGTCTATAATCTTTAGTTTCTATAGGACTCTTAACTTTAGGTAACGGAAGAATTAATGCATTTTTCCATTGACTTGGATAGCTACTATATAACAAAGAAAAATTAAAAACTTGTAACAACACATCTCGTATTTCATGAAAAATCAATCTAATAAACTTTATATGTATATCGTCATTACCCACAGCGTTAGATGATATATCCATAATTGTTTTGTAAACAGCTTCAACAGTTATTTGCGTGAAGTTAAAATTATTTGCTTCCAAACATCTCTTATTTTTTATAATATTCAGTCAAATCCCTGTCTATTTCATTATTTATGCCACAGAAATAATCATTGAGACAATCCAACTGAACAACCGGATCACCTAGCTGTTTCGATTGTTTACCAGCTCCCTGATCTCTAATGAGTTTCCACATATCTCGACTTGATCTCTCCTCACTTAAATAATTTTTTAAAATATTTTTATTCCTTCTCGTCCCTAATAATTCTCTTAACTCTATTTCTCATTAACCTATATTCTTCCCATATTTCTCTATCTTTGGATCTAACGTAACATTTATACAACTTATCTCTATTTACAATTAATTTTTTGATATCTTCATTGACCCACGGACATACATTTCTTTTATTACTTACATTTCTTAGATGAATATATTTGTTATAAAGACTTGACAATGTCTCTGACAGAACTTTTACCTTATCATCAATAGTATTTACAGGTATACAAATTATCCCATAATAACCCAACACACTCCTGTTTAAGTTCATCAACCTGGACATTTTTAAAATCTCTGACTACACTTATATTTTTATTTACATACAATTTAGTTTTTTAAATTTATCTCTGTATAAATGAAATCATGATAAGAAAGCCCAGATATAGAAATCTGCCCATAATCGTTCACTCTACTCAAATCATTTGTAAACATGATATCTAGCCAAGTTTCAGATTCTGGTCCGTGGTATGTTGGGTTTAATGGTAATATAGACATATTCAAATTTTTAACAGTATCCAATAAATACGTTTTTTTCGAAAAACACACGATCAGTACTTAAATTTATGTTAAAGTCTCCTATTACTAAGACATATTTATACACTGGAAGTAAATTGGCTAAAACATCGAAAAATTCTGAAATATACCCTAGTTTAGGAGGTCGATATACTGCACACAACAATAACTTCCAATTACAATGCGATAGTTCTATGATTAAGAATTCAGGTTTCATACAATACATTGCCTGTGAAGATGCTATCACCCTATAACTGAAACACTTCCTCAAATAGACGGCTAAACCCCCTCCCTCCTTCCCCTCCCTATCATGGCGTATCAATTCATAGTTATCCACAAGATATGGAGTAGAAGGTATAATAGGCTTTAAAAATGTTTCAGATAACACAATAACATCAAAAACATTTTCGTTAAACAGGACTAAAGACAGTTTCTCTTCTGACCATCAAATTCTCTACATTGGTATGACCTATCTTTAAGCAATTTTTAGACTTTATAAATTTATCTTTTAATGAAACAAATGGTCCCTGATTATTTACACTAACGCTCATTAAAATGTATTTGTAATTGAGAATACATTAAAATATAGATCCCTTTATAAAATCCTAAATAAAAAAACCCCAAGAAAAATAAACACATTAAAACAAACACATTTGAAACTGTTAATACCAACTGAAAGATCCTCAAAAAGATCAGATAACACTGCAAACAAACTATAGCAAATACACATTTTTATCATGTAACAAATCAATATATTGTAGCGTAATAATTTTCACAACTTACTTAACACTTCCATTGAGTCAATCACCACAAAGCGATCTCCAGGATTCTTGCGCATGAAGATCCTTCCATTTCTGACCCCAAAGATACGTGTACTGTTTCTCCCGCTTGACCTCTCGCGCTTTGTTGAGTAGCTTCCTGTTCGCCTGGGTGAGACTGTTGTTGACATAAATCGGATTTGACTGTCCCTCCATGAACCCGATGTCCCTGGTATTGAGATTTCTATTATCTTTCCTCTTCTGTATAAAAGAGAGAGAGAGAGAGAGAGAGAGAGAGAGAGAGAGAGAGAGAGAGAGAGAGAGAGAGAGAGAGAGAGAGAGAGAGAGAGAGAGAGAGCTGTTAGTAAAATAAATATTGTAATCAAATATAATACCAAACAATGGTAGGCTATGTTGCTTCTTTATAGGGCAATAGAAAGTAATTCACCATTATTTACACAAATTTGCATGGGTGTTCAGTGCATCCAATATATTTAGGATTCAATTTAAAACACACAAGGATATAATTCTAGTATACTGAACCCGCATGTGCCAGCAAATACAGAAGACCCGTGGCTGCTTGTTAAACATCCGACACATGTTTCCCTGCAATTAAAAAATAGCATCATGTCGATTTTTGATATAAAACACCTAATTTACTCAAATCAACGTTTTCCCGTTTTGAATAAACAAGTTAAATAATTTATTGCTGCTGGAGTTTATTTATTTGTTTTCTAGGAATTTCCCTCAAATTATTATAATGGATACTGCGGATAATTCCACATTATCTTTAATAAGAACAATTCTCCATATCAACGTGGATATCAATCGGAAAGTAACGTAGATAGATTAATAAATAGAGAAGACATGTTAGATAGATTTATTTTTAGCATTTATATTGTAAACTTGTATTCGATATAACCCCAATAAGGAGGTAGTGAGTGTGTGATGTACTGAAGTCCTCTGTGATACATAATTTTCCCTGTGGTAATTATTCTCCCAATTCTAAAGGGAGACTATACTGTAACATAATGTAATGAATATACTGTAAGTATTATCATTAATGCGATTTCTATGGATAAGCTGTAATACTCAATAGGCACTAGATTCTATTACTATTGGTTGAGGTTTAGCGAAGCCTAAAACTTTAAAGGCTGTAGAATTAGATAGAGAAAATAGCAGAATATATAACATGAAACGAAAATTTAGTACAATTGTGTGATATTTAAACGTGAAAATTATTTAATTATAGAGAGAAACGAAAAACTAATTTAGTGGAAGATCAATATTAAGATTTGATGAGAATATTTTATTTTAGTATTTTAGTACCCTCTTTAGCTCACAGAAAGTTTATTATTTTACAGATTGATATGAAACCTTATTTAACGAGAATAAAAATTGGAATGCATTGTGTGGCAAGATATCTCGAGTAATATTCCATTCAAATTCTTATAATTTACAACACACTTCATTTCTACAAAGTAAAGAATGTGTTCTATGATGATAGATGTCCATGGATGGTTCTTCAATACAGTTTCATTGCGATTTTATATCTGTAGATCTGCCCACAGGACATCTCAAAATGGGAAATTGGTCATTGTATATTTAAAATTTTGTAAGGAACTTCAGCGCAGCCTATTCTGTAACATGCGATTTGTTGTAATCCTACCATGCCATTAAAATACTTTGTATGACATTATTTGAATATTTTAATGAATGGTTAGTGCGGTGCGCGCCTTTTACATATTAGAGGCAAGCAGACCACAACTGTGAATATTCCGAAATAAGCTCGTTAAAGAGAAAAACTTGATGCATTTATAAAGTATCTCTATTAATAATCGCAAGAATACTTTATTTACATTATAAATTTTTTATACTATTTAAATTGGCAAAAATATTTAAGAACTTAAATTTTAGATAACATAATATGAATAAACTTGTAAACTTTTATTTTCTTATACGATGTACATTTCGTACATTTCTGCCAGGGGTTGGCAGACCTGGTCTGCAGAAGATTGACGGGTGTTTTTAAAGCTCTGTTATTTTTTATTCAAAATTACATAATTATTTGCATGTTACATAGTTTTTAATATGTCGGAAGGCTTAATTGTGCTTCGGTAGAACATTTGCATGCTGTGGTTTGACGGACAATTGTAAGTAGCTGAATGTGGTTGTCGTGGCTAACCAAACTCAAGGACACGTGCAGCAGCGGGACTACACGACCGTGAGCAGTTCGAGTCTCGACGCGGCCACAGTGCGCCGCTGCCAACACAGCCAGTCGCTGCCCGCCGCCGAAATATCCCTGCTCTGTCACTAATCACTGTCACGAGCGGTCCTGGCCTACCTACCCGCTGTGAGTGTTGCTGATTGCGCCTTCAATTCCCTCACCACTACATTGCTGCTCACCTGTACTGCGGTTTGCTGTTCTTCAAACGCCGGCTGAGAAGTTCTGTGACTGTTGCTGTTGCATCAGTTTGGACTTGAACTGTCTGTCCACAAAAATTGGAGTGCCTTATTTTATGTTTCTTGTTCTAAGTTTTATTGTTGCATGTTTGTTTTTATCTTTGTAAATTATTATTTTACCAATTAAGCATGTATTATTATTTCATAACTTACTAAATTTCATTTGCCATTTATTCTTGTACCATATTCTTTAAAATGGTGATTACTCGTGGCATGTCAAATGTCGCAATGCCTGTAATAGAAGAAATATTTACAGATACAAACAATCTTAACGATGATACTGAGTCCCTTGTCACGAGCCTGTATACGAATTTAAAAAAGTTAGAAGCGAATCATCCTCACATTACTTTATCTGATCTTGTGCTAAATATATCCAACTTACTTAAGCGATTGGATGAATCACTGAGTACTACATCACATTCTGAAGTTGTAATTAAGGAACTTCAAGGTAATATTTTAACTCTTGAGTCCAGACTTGAAAAAAGAAAAACAACGGAGGCGATCTGACTTAAATGAATCATTTAATGAGCTAGACGTTATCCGAGAAGAAAAGGACCGTATTTTAAGAGAAAATAGCACCTTGTCTTCCAGCTTAACTAATGCTAAAACCAAGTTAGAGAATCTGACACATGACTGCTTGTCATTGAAATCTTTGGTCACTGACAGGAATAGTGTTCTTGATAAGCTAAAATCAGATCTAATTGTTTCCAATCTGCAAAACTCAGAGCTGACAGGTATTGTGACGGAGCTGAGATCTTCTATTGCTGAGTTAGAACAAAAATCCAGGCTGAATAGTAGATGGATTGATGACTCAATTCTCGATTCCTACTTTCTGTCTTTTGAGCAAAACAGCAAGGACAGCTTATCTAAAGTTGTTTTCTTGGGTCCAACACTGACTCAACTAATAAAGCATGGCAGCTCTGCTGATGTGAATGCCCACCTAAAGGAGTTAAATTTCTTTAATTCGGATTATGCATTTCTATGCATTAGTGACAATCCTCTAGTTTTCAAGTCGGATACTGGTTCGCATTGGACCCTGTTGTTTGTCGACATTACTGGCCAGAAGCTGTATCACTTGGACTCACTCCACGGCAGTAACATGCCTGCCGCAAAACTAGTAACAGGCTATCTTGGGTTCAGTGAGAGTAACTTGTGTGAGTTGAACTGCTGTCAACAAAAATAACTCTTTTGAGTGTGGCTTGAGTGTACTAGTAAACACAAAGTTCATTAATGATGGTTTCTGCAAAAAAACTACGACAGGTGGCATTCGTTTCCATGAGTGGTACAAGCTGTTTACGGAGAACACAAGTAATCTGTCAATCGGAGAAACAACTGAACCGGTTGTGATCGAGTCTAACATTAAGGAAATTCCTCAAGCCATTGATGATAGCGATAAATGGTCAATTGTAAAACACAATCGGACAAGGAAGGCAAAAAATAAACTTAACAGGGTGTCAGCCGTCCCCATCGTTGAGACAAAGAACAAATACGGAGAACTAGCGTCGTTTGAGTCGGAGGATGTCCATGACACTGGGCGTGTGAAAAGTGTCTCTGGAGTGTGGAGGACGAGCCAGCAAGAGGATGCCATGACTCAATGTATTAAGTCTAAGAGGTGTAAGAAGTCAGGGAATGTGGAGAGCGACGTGAAACGGACGTCTGTCATTAGGGAATCTAATAGTAGCAAACGACAACGGTGTCGTAATTGTAAGTCAAGTAAGGACCCTGAACTCACGGACAGCCACCTTAGCCTAAGAAAAAATGTAAATAGTTTTAAATAGTAATAGAGATTCTATACATAAAAAGAGTAGTCCCAATGTTGTAAATAATAATAATATGT
This sequence comes from Homalodisca vitripennis, assembly GCF_021130785.1. Classification (NCBI taxonomy): domain Eukaryota; kingdom Metazoa; phylum Arthropoda; class Insecta; order Hemiptera; family Cicadellidae; genus Homalodisca; species Homalodisca vitripennis. The sequence continues at coordinate 41,895,426 of NC_060212.1, forward strand.
ATAATACGTCTACCTTGAAAAGTTGCCTGGTTATTGGGGATTCGTTACTAAGATTTTCAAGTAAACAATGTGTATATAGGGGAGCTACTGTTGATGTAAATCCTGGTAAAAAAATTTTAAACATAAAGAGAAAACTTAAAGATTATGTTCAAGTCCAGCCACCGGTTATTTATATTCATGTCGGCACAAATGATGTGGCTATGGGTTATAATGGTGGGGCTAGATATGATGGTGGTTGTGGCAAGAAAGAGGTTTTGCACAGGATGGCTGAGCTGCTGTATACTTGTAAGACTGAATTTCCTAATGCTAAGATAATTTTAAATAGCATCTTAAGGCGTCGGGATATCAATGACATAGCTCTAGATTATCTTAACGAGCAGTTGTTTTTTGATGTGTAACAACTTTAATGTTGAATTTATTGATCTGTACAATTGTATTCGTAGGCACCACCTTGCTATAGACGGAAGGCACCTAAATAGGAGTGGCAACTTTGAATTGGGCCACATTATGCTCTCCACGTTACTAAAATCTACTTCTAAACGCTCACTTTCCGATTCGGGTGGCTCCCATCCTCTCTAGCAATGCCCTGCAGCCCTTCCCGTCGCTCCTAATCCTTTTGTGCCTTCCTGTGGGCCCACTACTGGGTTTCCCCGTGATCCTTCACCAGAGATTTCCCGTGAGCCCTCTCCTGTGCGTTCAATAGCTTCTTCGGGAAACGGGTCGTACGGGGGGATGAAGGCAATCACCTAGACACTCTTAGGCTGGTACATCAAAATGTCCAGGGTATTATGCCTAAACTGGCCCAGATTGAGGTTATGGTGGATCTGATCTCGCCTCAAATCCTATGTTTCTCAGAACACTTTCTGAGAGAATCAGAGATGAATATTTTTTTTTTTGTCTGGGTTTAGGGTCGTGTCCAGTTATTGTCGGTCCGTTAAGGGGCGAGGTGGCGTGTGCATCTTGGTTCACGAGGGTCTGAGGCATTGTCATGCTGTTGACGTTTCGAGATTTTGCAAGGAGGGTTCTTGTGAGCTGGCCAGTGTTTCAGTGGATTTAAGCGGTTCTCAATATTTAGTTATCTCTGTTTACAGACCTCCACATTCAGATTTCAGTAACATTGAATTGTTCTTTAACTGATTGTCTTAGTTCTATTTTGAAATCTGGCGTAAGGGTTCTTATTGCTGGTGATTTTAATATTGACATGTGTTCTGATAATGAAACTGCCAGACAACTGTCTCATCTCATTACTTCTTTTGGGCTTAGAGATACAGTAAAATCGTATACCAGGGAGTTTTAATGGGGTCTACGTCACTAATTGACAACATCTTTACGAACATCAATCCAAGTGAGCTGGTCACTCAAGTTGTCATAACGGCAGTATCGGACGACCATGCTCAGGTTGGTGATCTCAAGTTTAATGTGTCTCCTATGATAAATACTCCTAAGTTCAAACTCAAACGTCAAATTTCAGATAACAGCATCCATGTTTTAAGACACTTGTTGGCAAATGAAATGTGGGCTAATGTTCTTAGTGCACAAGATGTGAACTCCAAGTTTTCACTTTTCCTATCTACTTTTTCATATTATTTTAATTTAATTGCTCCTATAAAGAAGGTAAAATACCAGAAAACCAAATCTTTTACGAAGGTGGTTTTCAATAAAGATTTGCTTCAGCTCCAAGAGAAGGTGATCACTATGTATTCTCTGACGAAACACCTTGGTTCTGGACATCCCTTCCGAAAATCTTACCGTGATCTTAAGAAACAGTTTCGGACTAGAGTTCGCTCTGCTAAGGCTGGGTTGGTTTATAAACACATCACAAAGGCCAAGAACAAAAACAGGGCCGTTTGGAACATCATTAAGGACATTCAGCCCAACAAAAAGTCTAAGGATTTTACCTGTTACTCCATTAAGAATGAAAGTGGTTCCTTACTGGTCGATCCGACTGTTATCTCATATCAGTTTAATTCTTTCTTCACCCAGATGGGCGAACGTCTTGGAGGCGGTTCTTGGAATGTTGACGACCCACAACGAGTGTGTCATGCGATGCGGACAGTTGTACCTTCACTTTTCCTGTGGCCAACAGATGTTCGGGAAGTAATCGCAGTAGTAAAATCCTTAAAGCCCGGCCACACCTCAGGGGCTGATGGGATGTCTTCTAGCCTTCTGAAGGATGTTGCTGAGCAGCTGGCTTGGCCTTTGGCCCACATTGCGAATGCTACCTTCGAAAGTGGTGTATTTCCATGTATTCTAAAGCAAGCAATAGTTAAACCACTACTGAAAAAGGGAAGCCCATATGACATCGAAAACTATAGGCCCATATCTATCCTATCAACGTTTTCAAAAATCTTGGAAAAGCTGTATCTTGTTCGTTTACTGTCGTTTTTATCGCATAATAATGTCATTTTTGAAAAGCAATTTGGCTTCAGACGTGGCTTCTCGACACTTGATGCCGTTTTTGACTTCATCAATCATGTTTCTATTGCCTTGGATGAACGTCAGCATTCGTTTGGTGTTTTCTTGGATCTCCGAAAAGCGTTCGATGTTGTCAATCATGGGCTCTTGTTATGCAAACTACAAAACCTTGGAATTAGGGGTGCCGCATTTGACTGGGTGTCTTCATATTTGATGGGGCGTAGCCAGGTAGTTGAAATTCCCTTTGTTGACCACTCTGGTTGCTTGAGTCATCGAGTATCCTCTGTGAAAACAGTGAAGTCAGGGGTACCCCAAGGCTCTGTCCTTGGCCCAGTCTTATTCCTATTATTTGTTAATGACATCTCATCTAGTGTGGGCGGAGGAAATCTGTGCTTATTTGCTGACGACACATCTTTCAATATGTCACATAAAAATAGGGAAAACCTGGAATATGATATTTTTGTACAAGGCAGCTGTCTTCTTCAATGGATGGAAGAAAATCACCTTACTGTGAACACTGCAAAGACGACATTCCTGGATTTTAATATTAGAGCACCCATGAATGGTGATAGTGGAAGTTCATCCATTATTTTAGGCGACTCCGTTATTAACTCGTCACAATTTACAAACTTCTTGGGTGTGATTTTGGACTCAAGCCTGAACTTTCACCTTCACATGGACAAGGTGTGTGGGAAATTATGCAGCGGCATATTTTTATTACGTAGACTCTCCAGTTTTTCTAGTACTGAAATTCTTCTGGCTGGCTATTAATGGGTGCATTTACCCACATCTTGATTATGGACTTCCAATATGGGGCTCTGAAAACACAAAGACCCTATACATCTTTCGTTTGCAGAAGAAATCTCTAAGGATTGTATTAGGGCTGGCAAGAAGTCAATCATGCAGGGGTTTTTTTCCGATCAAACAAAATTCTTACATTCCCAAGCCTATACATACTCGAAACCTTAATCTTCTTTAAGAAAAATATGCACATTTTTACCTCTGATTCTCCTACTCATTACAACTTAAGAAACTCCATCTGTATACCTGTACCAAAACACCGTACCTCATTTTTTGAAAACCAGTTATATTTTTCAGCAATCAAATTATTTAATAGTCTCCCACTGGAAATAAAAGCAGAAACTTTTGTTAGCAAATTTAGAAAAAGACTTAAGTGTTTTTTGATTGATGGAGAGTTTTACTCTGTAAGAGATTATCTAATGTACAAATAAGATGTTTAGTTATTTTATCTTTTGTTTTTATTATTATTGTAAATTATTGACCATTGTCATGCAATGTTAATTGTTAATTGACAAATAAACACTTTGACTTTGACTTTGACTTTGATTTCGGAATCATTGATTCCATCTTCAGGTACAAAATAAGGTTTAAGTGTTAATTGTAAAATAAATAACTAAAATCAATTTGTCATGTGTTTTTTACTACCTTGGTGGCTAAATTTGTTGTATTTAATTTTAAGTGAGATCATTGTATATTGTTTAAAAGTCTATAGAATAATAAATTTTTTGTTAGAAATTCTTTGTCATTGAATAATTTATTATAATTAATTTTGGCACTTTTGTAAATTTCAAAATGTTCTAAAGTAGTGATAATAAGCGACTTTTTTTGCTTGTGTGTAAAATTTCAAGATTGTTTTCGATGTTAGTGTATGTATGCCGGTGTTATTTAAATTAAAATTTAAATTTTAGTCTATAGATTTACATATATGATTTCTTGGATGGTATCAGTCAATCGAATAATATTGGATGTTTGCATTGTTTGCTTCCACGACGGGTATCTAGTTCGTTATTTTTCGAATAACGTGACATCGGATTAAAATTCACCATTGTGTTTATCATTAACTTATTACTTACACAGATAAACACACGCTCCACACACAGCTTATCCAACAACACACAAAATAAAGCTTGTTGAAAGCTGTTTATGACAGCTTTCTCCAAGTCATATTCTTGATTTTGAATGTATTACTGACATGGGATAGTAAAGAAACAAGATATCGAACATTTGCCATCCGCCACCAGTTGCAGCTAGAAAAGATTACATTTTAACTGCTGTGTGTGTGTTTTTTTGTGGTATTGTTATTGTATCTACCGTTATTATTTCATTTTATAGTTCTATTGTTATAAATTAAACATTTTTATACAGAACTGTGGTATCATTGATGTTGAATTATTATCTTATTAAAGACAGTTAATCTTAAAATCCGTGTTAACTGAGAAGCGAATTATAAAAAAGAGAATTTTCATTTTTATATATAATATATATATATAATTCATTTCTAAATATAAATATATATATATATATATATATATATATATATATATATATACACAATATATATTTTTAGAATATATGTAACAAGAGGTTTCAGGGATTTTTGACTATCCTCTACTGCAAGTAGATGTATAAATTAATACAAGGTATGAACAAAGTCAAATTTGACTAAAAAATAAGGAGGGAGTAAACAATTCGAACAACCTTTACGAGTCAGTTTTTTTACACAGAAATAAGACGATGTATTTGCAATTCTCGAAACTTTGTGTTTTGGAATAATATCTACACTTATAATTTTTAATGCATAGAAATAGCCTAGCCATGCGTATTCCGTTTTTAGTTCTTCTATAGCGAGTTTGCATTTCAAAGAATTCAATAAAAATCAAGAACTCCTCTGTTTGTTGAAGTACAACCTTTTATCTTGTACATTAAATGTTAGCTAGTCTTATTGTACTAAATTATCTGTAAAGAGACTACTAATACTCCAAAAACATAGCTTTCAAATTTTGATTTATATTTTAAGTTGTACTTTAAGTTTTAAAATTTAAATTATGATTTTTATCTCTTGGCAAAACCTAATTTAGAAGTCTATATGTTACCTTTTTAGTAAATGCTCAGGAGATTTATATTTTAAATTGGCTAAAAATTGCTAAAACACTGACAAGCACAGTAAGTTTATACAATCGACTTGAACTTAGTTAGCTTTGAAGAAAATTTCCCTCCTCAAATACAAGTTTTCTAAATCAAAGTAGATACAGCTGTAATCATCCTGACGACGGAGTAACTTGTTGTAGGTGTACTCGAAAGTTTAGCTATTCCCATGTTTATCTTCATTAGTCGCTCGGGTTTATATAAGTTTTACTTACTTATATTTCAGTGTCGTGTATCAAGATCGCAAGTTTTCTTTTATTTTCACATGATGATAGGGTAGTAACAGTTGTAATAATAAAAAATTAAATCTCTGCATAAATGAAGATTATGTGCTGTTAATTGGTAAATCACGACCTAAAAACAGATCTACTCAATTTAATTTTTGTTTTTTGAATTATATAAAACCAGATTAGATTCTTATGTAATAAATTAGAAGATTTAAAATATATATACCAAATATTTTTAATTTTTCTGCGAAGTTAAATACTATGGAAATGAAATATTGAATGAGAATAAAAGAAAATTTTAAGTTGGGCAATATGTATGTCATACGTATTAGTATACCTGTTTTGTGTCATGTGAGTAAATTGAGGCTTGGAAATAAGAATATGAAATGAATATTGTACTGAAAACTTAAACTATAATAATTTATTTATACTTGCCCTGATCTTTGTTGTTAACTTAAATATTCAAAGTAATTATAAAAATGGTCAAAGTTGTTACATAGTGAATTTTTGTCTTGTCGCATTGTTTACTTCATAGTTTGTGTAATAATTTAGTTTTGAACATTTGTAAGTCCTCACTGTTATCAAAGTAAAAAGTAAAAATTACTTAAATGAACCTTTACTGTTAACAACCATAAGCTATTAGATCAATTATATTTCGATTAATAAAAATCTGTTGCCATACGCACTATTTTTTTAATTTTGATACATAACTATAGATCTGTTGAATCTTTACTGAAAAAAGAAATTCGAACTTGAACTTATGGAGTTTTCACGAACACGAGAAATCTCAAGCTTTCGAGAGGTAGTGGTGAACTGAAAAAAGCAACAACAATAATTGTATTATCTAGCTTTTGCCAATGGTGCTGTCAGTGACGAATTTAAAACCGTTTATTGTTTGGTCAGTATTGTTTAAAAATCTCTTTTCAGTTCAAAGTAATTATAAAAATGGTGAAAATGTGTACATAATGTACGAGAAATCGGGTTTCTTAAACATTGTGGTATAGATGTAGCTGAATATATTTACAGTACCTGAAGCCAGGTATTTACGTCAATCCATGAACTATTCTCTCTGCGATTAGAGTTCAAAGATACACGCGTAGTGCCCGTGACCATTCCAATGGAATTACAAGGAAATGTATACACTCAGCTTAGCGTTCGATTTCAATAGAATAATTTAACATTACGTTAGTTACCGTATGCACTGGAGTTACTGAAAATCTTACTGAATATCTCAAATTGTGTACAACTCCAATATTGAAACCTTATGAGAAAGAAACGGCCCTAAAATAATATTTGTTTTAAAACGACTGACTAATTCAAAAATATATTTCTATACTGTTGTAAAATGCGTAATGTCCTATATACTATAAAGACTTTTCTTCCCTTTCATAATTTGGGACTCATACTGTTATATATTGTTTTGTTCTTGGTTTGAAGCCTGTTTTAAAAAGCAGACATACACCGTGATTTTTGTGTCAGCAACGGCTTTTCTTACAAGTTTCAAGTGTCTGGGGGTTTATCATAATCCAGGCCTGGTATTAAGATATGGTTTAATTTGAGAAATCATCTAGTGAAGATTCCCAGGAAGTTCAAGACTTACAAAAAAAACGCACTCAGACAGTCTTGACACTGAGGGGTCACGAGGCAGTAAAAATGATTTATCAAAAACTATTAGTTTGTAATTATGTGTTAGGTTAGTTCTTTACCTGAAGAAGAGATCAGATTGCAGATCTCGAAACGTAGTGTTACTGTTTTCTTGTTTCACTGAACGATGGCAAATGTCCGGAAAAATCCTGTTTCCTTCACAATCCTTCCATCGTCAAAAATAACCTTTAAACAAAGAAAAACTATTATCTGGGATATCGGCATACCAGTAATGGCCCACTGTGGGAAACCAGTTCCGTCCTGGGAGGGTACACGTGGTAAACCAAAGTTAGTATCAGGAGCTCAGGAGGCCTCCCGTAGGCCTCTAGCCAATCCGAGACTCAGAACCTTTGGTGTGTGACACAGTAAGGAATACTCCACCTCCTTTGAAGGGAAGCACCACCTTAGTATATGGACCAAAACGTAGTCAAAAACTCCTGACTCGAGTCCAGAGTCCTGATCGGTGTAGATGAATCAGTCTTAGTACCGCTTTACGGTACTATCCCCCAGCTCCAATGTATATTTAGTAGTCTCCTATACATTAATACAGAAATAAATGTTTAAGACGCTTGACAGATAAAATAGAAATTGTAAATGTCCACTGAGTGATATACTTGAACGATGCTCAGCTAAATTCCATGAATGGATATGCGCCATCATAGAATTTGTCCTTTTCTGTGTATAATCCACAGTTTAAAGTCTATAAAAGAAATATTTCTCGATATATCTTGCCACTTGATACATTCACAACTTAATCGGTTTCGTAGCAGTGTTTAAATAATAAAGGTTCCGATTAGTGTGGGAGATTACTAGAGTGCGCTGCTCTGAAATCATGTTTTGCCTTCAAATGTTAAAAAATGAGTTTCAATTTATTTTTAGTTTTTATTATGGAATAATAAACACGTGTTAATATGTTGTATGTTAAAGTAAATTAATTTATTTTGTTGTTTTCTCACTGCCATCTTGGTTACCTGTAATACCAAGTAAAGATATTTCTAACCCGTAGACAAATCTCACGTGCCATGCACCATCATTGAACTTCCTAATACACCTAGAAACGAAGGTTCGTGAAAAATTTCATGTCTATAGATTAGATCGTTTTCGAGATATCGTACGGGCAGGTAGACAGACAGAAATTAAATATTTAACTCCTTCGAAAGATAAGTTTCAATAACGAATACCCAAATATAATATACTTGATGCCGCAGATTTTCCAAGATTTAGACAAAATAATTTTTTATTTCACATTAAAGTACTGCTTGATTCCCATCTGCGTAAACCACGCGAAGGGATTCTTTCAGTTTTAAAGAAAGAAGTTTCTTAAGTAAACTAATTACACCTTTTACCGTAATTAGTGATAGCAGTCCTTGGTTTCTGAATGCCAAGTCGGTCTGAGACACTTACCTTAATGATGTTGAGCTTGCATCTGAGCGTTACTGGTATAACTGTCCCCGTGTTGTCTCTGCTCTCCTGATACTATTCTTCATAAATCTAGACCTACTTTATTACACAACTACACTTATAAATGAAATGATTTTGTTTGGATCCTGCAGCCAAATTTTGCAATTATTGTACTACAACAAACCAATTAATAGTTTGTCTATTACTCACTGTATATGTATGTTTCACTAATTAAAATAGTGTCTACTTCTTGGAGGCTAATTAAAAAAATTCCTTAAAATCTATGACTCACACTGTCTAACATACTGCGTATTTCCCACACAGAAATATGAGTTCGGCCTATTTAACATTATAAATAGCTCTTGCCCTTATTACTGATTTTTTTATTTAAATAAGAGGGATACAAAAATTTCCCGTAAAATAATTTATTTTACTCTTAAATAATAATAACCAAAATATAACTTTGTATTAAAAACTAAATCCTCCATAGAAAGTAATGTACGTAATAACGCTGTTTTTTCTCTATCCCACTGCCTTAAAACAATGAACAACTTAATGAAGAGTATTATCTTTGCCTTCTGAATGAATGAAATCGTATTATCTGATCAATTTCTACTGTACCTGAAAATATATGTAGCTATTAGAAGTAGACTTAATTTTGACTTCATTGCAAGTCTTTCAATCTCTCATCTTCTTTGTTGTGAGTGGCGTGTGGTGTAGTGCTGTTGGTCCTGTGAAATGACCTTGATTGGTTACATTCTTACGAATCTGGGCTTACAGGTATATGCGTGCTTTTGTCGTATTTATGTCGCTGTGAATTTTACTCTACTGAGTTTATTAACTCATATTTTTCAGTCTTTAACTATAGCAAAGAGCTTTTATTATATTTTAACCCATAAGAGACTACTGTGACCATATGGTCACAGTTTCAGTATTTTATTTTTTGGGTTGGTATGCCTGATTCATGAAGCTGGTTTTGATTTTTTCTTAGCCAGCTGACAGAACAAGAGTTATTCTTCACCTGTAGTGTTATTGTTTGATGGTTGGTTTCAGTTGTGAGGAACAGTAAAGTATTAAATTTACTTATGTTACAACATGGCTGATTTTCTTGACAACAATTGGTTGTAAGTATTATAACTTTTTTATATATAAGATAAACATATCTGAAATATGTCCTATGTTATTTCATAAGCTTTTAACTGGTTATGTTTTAAAGAAAATGCTATGTCAGTTTTAGGTTATGTCATAGGCCACCTCAAACTTTACTGTGACCATATGGTCACAGTAGGCTTTCATATGAACAAAAACAATAATATTGAATATGTTTTACCAGTAATTTTTATTTCGCCTCTCATGTTTGTGAGGTATATATATTACATTATTATCCTTCATTTGTTGTTTTAGGCAACAACTGTCACTGGCCGAGGGATTTACTGTAGCCGAAGCTGTCGATGTAATTGAAAACTTTGTTGATGACGGGAATCTCGACACCTCAGACGTTGACATCTTTATTGCCCCCCCAGAAAATGATATCCTCACTGATGAAGACTCTGGTCCAGAAGACGAAGGTGGTACCATAAATAATTTGAACGGTGGACAACTATCAGCTCCCGCAGAAATAAGAGTAAGAAGACTTTGTAATCTTGTTGAATCAAGTTGCACGGAACTACAAGATAAAAAAACATCGAACCTGGATTGATGGCGACATGGAAGCTCAGAAGACTCTTGCTTTTCAAGCATACAACTACAGTAAGTTCAGTTCTTTAAGCCCAGTTGAACTTTTTGAGCTATTCATCAACAACAGTGTTATTGAATTGCTAGTTAAAAATACAAACAAGTACGCTTTATTCAAAAACTGCCCAGACCCAAAGGTTACGGAGGAAGAAATGAAATGCTTTTTAGCAATTTTGTTACTGTCAGGATACAATGAACTGCCTGGTAAGAAATGCTATTGGGATTCTGGACTAGATATGAAAAATGAAATGGTCTGTCAAGCAATGAGACGTGATAGATTTATTCAAATTATGCGCTTTTTGCACTGTGCAGATAACTCTGAGACAATTCCAAATGACAAAATGTGGAAAATGAGGCCACTTATGAACTTACTCAAATGTAAATGTCTTGACAATTTTTGTACCATCTGAGTTTTTGTGTTTTGATGAGTCCATGGTAAAGTACTATGGCAAACATGGATGTAAGCAATTTTTGAAAGGGAAACCTATCCGTTTTGGCTACAAGATTTGGAGCCTAAATACTGATACTGGGTACTTGATCAATTTTGAGATTTTTCAAGGGAAGAACACAACAACAAATGAAACATATTCAAAGCTATTTGGGAAATCAGCAGCTCCTCTTGTATCAATGCTGGATGAAATACCTCAAGATGAGTTTACCCTACCAGTTGTTTTTTGACAATTTGTTTACAAGTCCAGCACTGATGAAACATCTGAAAGATAGAGGTTATGGTTCTACAGGAACTGTCCGAATCAACAGATTGCCAAAAGACTGCCCTCTTTCATCAAAAAAAGATATGCAAAATGAATCTCGAGGAAGCTTTCAATGTAAAATAGAAAAAGAAGATGGCATATTTGTCGCTCGCTGGAAAGACAATAGTGTTGTTACAGTCGCATCGACATCATATGGTATTGAGCCTATTGCTAGTGTGAAGCGCTTCTCTCAGTCAGAAAAGAAATATCTCCACATTCAACAACCCTTTGTGATAAAACAGTATAATCACCACATGGGAGGGACGGACCTTATGGATGAGGACATAAGCACCCACAGAATTGGGATCAGGGGAAAGAAGTGGTGGTGGCCTTTGTTTACATGGCTTATAGATCTGGGCACCACTAATGCTTGGCGACTTCTCAGATTGTCAGGGAACAAAATGACAAAACTGACATTTAGAAGAGAAATAGTTCAATGCTACTTAACAAGGTACAAGACTCCTCCAGCTCTTCCCGGCCCAAGTACTTCAAGAAAGGTCTTCGTTGCAAAAAATAAAAATAGTCTACGCTACGATGGTCTACATCACTATGTAATACCAACAGAAAAGCGCAGGAGGTGCGCAAATAGATTGTGCAGTTCTGTAGGAAGAACAGCTTGCAAAAAATGTGACGTCGGCCTGTGTGTAAAATGTTTCGAGAACTATCACAAACTGCAGTAGGCTACTATATATGTCACTCTGGAGTCTACAAAAACTTTATAATAATCTGATTTTACTTTACTTAATAGTTTAATGGTTTTAAAGTAAATAATAAAGTAAAGTTTCATATAATGCGATTGGTTGTTTATTTATTCGGAAAAGGTATCTTAAAAGCCTACTGTGACCATATGGTCACACACAAATTTTCGATATAGATACATCACTAGAATAAAATCAATAATTTTCCAATAACAAAAAAGCTTATAGAAAAGGGTTTAAATACAAAATAATTTCAAATTCCACAGAAAATAATTCCAGTCCTTTATGGGTTAAGGGGACCGAAACAGTTAGTCGCAATCATTTTGAAATGCATAGTAAAATATTTTACTGTAACCTCCAATAAACACCAAGTTCAAAAACTTTGAAGTTATGCTCAATACAGGTTTAGTAATAGTTTTTTTTAATATTTTTGGAATAATTATAAGTATAATTTACTTTTTAATATAAAATAAAGTTTTTAATTTCATAAAATAGTCCTGGTTTTATAAATAACCCGTGTGGTAAGTGATATATGTAATAATATTCTTTTTTCCAGGCACCCATTGTACAAAAAAAAACTATTTTTATTTTTTTATAATAAATACATTTTTTAAATAAATATGAAAAACATTGTACAATATTTTAAACATTTCCTAATTATATGCTGCTTTTTTGACTCACCACTATGATTATATTTCCAATTTAATATGTGTAGCACTAATATTCTTTGAGTTGTGAAAGAAACTATAACTATTTTATTAAATTAAAAGTTTTTTATATAAAAAGAAGTAAAATATTATTTTGAATTATTCCAAAATATTTTAAAAAATAACTACGACCTGCATTGATCATAGATTTAAAGTTCTATTGAGTTTTGTCTTTATTTAAGGGTTATAGTAGAATATTTTTTAATGCATTGCCGAATAATTGCAACAAAATGTATCTGCTCCTTTAAATTTTTTACATATGAAGAAGAAGAAGATATCTTGAAATCCTCGAAAAGTAGTGTTCTTAAATATAACGATGGCATATGGCCTATATCCTGTTATCCTTAGGAATTATCCCCTGTCAATAACGGACCATAAATAAATTATTAATTTCCTAGTCACAATAAATAAAACTTGGTACTGTTCCTTAGAATGCTGGAGAGTCCCAATGTATCACTGAGGAACTTAGATAATTCTAACATATCTAGATTACGCCTTTAGTAGGATGTACTCGTTAAATTTCTGTAATTTTGGGATGAATGTGTGTCAATGCGTGGACGTGCTGGATGCACTCATAGTGACACTTAAAATTGCGTATTTGTGTGTAACTTGTATGTGTTCTGGTATCGTATATACTTGAACGAGTTGGATTTTTTCCGACGATTATTTAATAACTTTTACAGAACTTTACAATTGTACGTGGATTTTCTTGCGGAAGGCCTTGCTGTTTTTAAAAATTGCACGCTTGAACTTCCGGGGTGTTTTGGATATTTATTTCTTCAACAGTTCCACCAGTTTTGGGTCAGGGCAAATTTAGCCTGTCACTGAAGTATAGAGGTGTTGGAATCCTCGCGAAGATATGAAATAATTCACTTTACCGGTGTATGAATAAAAGTAACAAATTAAAGAGCTTTATAAAAGCTTTTGTACCTCTGAGCTTATACAGTGAATACCGCACACCTTTATGAAAACTGTTGTTGCTTAGGTAACATGAATACCTTTCATGCACAGAAATTCTACCAAAGGCTTCACTAAATGAGAATTATATGAATGGAGCAGTGGAAGAAACAACCAGCGAATTGTTGTACAACGCCCACTTGAGCGACAATACCGGCTCATTAATATCTCTGCGTTCCCAGGAAAGATGAATAAGTGTATACTCCCGGTTTTATGTATAATTTGTCGCCCAAAACAAAGCATGGTAAAAAGAACCTGAAACAACATGCAAGAATCCGCAAATAATCTTTTTGTATTTGCCTTTTTTCTCTATTGATACAGTGGTAGGATAACGAATTATTTATTATTAGTTACATTTGAACTTTCGAGCCCAAAATCAATATGGATTTCTTCTTCAAGTAGTATCAGTAAATGTAACAGATGGACTTCTACTCCATAATTCGTCCAATAGTACAATACTTTTGACTTAATATAAATAAGGTAGAAGTACGGCAAGCTAAAAGTTCGTAACAAGCTTCGCTGAGGTTACTTGCTAAATTTCTTCTCGAGAAGCTCTGCGGATAAACAGAGGGACCGACAACCATACAAAAAACAAGTTAATACAAAGATAACGTATCATAGAACTCATTCTGGTGTACATTCATTGAATCTCATGCAAACTTTACAGTTTACGCATGAAATACGCTTCAACATATCTTGAAACATGATAAATATAGACTTTTTGTTCATAAAATTGAGTTTTATATCAGTTTTAAAATCATAAAAGTCTACACATTAAGTCAGTATAAAACGATGTGGGTTTTAAAAGGTATGTGTTTGGATAGTTAGGATACGTGTTTGAATCTCTTATGTGAGTATTAAGATTGTTTACAAATGTATGTGTTTTGTTATTTCCTCTTTGCAAACGAGCTTTGCACATTAAGATCAGTCTAAGAATTCGCTAACGCTCAGGCAAATGTCATGGATTGATATACACCATCATTAAACTCCGTGTTCATCATATAAAAATGAAGATTTGTTGCACAATTTAAGGTCTTTTTACGGTCCTTAAACCAAGGTAAGGTCGTTTATAAGATATCGAACTTCGCATTTTTACATTTTAAGAAATGCAAACACGAAATAATACATCACAAATTCCACGCCCCATCCCACAACCTTCTAAAACTTGCCATCATTTCAAATGTTTCATATTACATCGCTATGTGACTGATATACTCGAAACATCTACAGGACGGTTCGACATATTCTAGAGGAAGCTACTTGTATCTGTATTTGTAACCCAATATGTATGTAGATACAATGGAGATAGATGATCAAAGCAATCCAAGCGTATCAGAATTGCAAACAGCTTGGTCAACACGTTATAATGTGTCAGTCACGTGACACCAGGTCACCTTTGGGCTATAAACTATACATCGGATGTTGATTGTATTTGTGCATCACATCTGAACTCTGCTGCTGTCACTTACGCATAATATATTTAGAAGTGTTAGACACATTTGCAGTGTAATCGCTTTAGTTCATTCTCTCCAGTTCGTATACCATTCAGGTATAACTTTATTATACCTCTAAATGCAGTCCATTAGTGCACATTAAAGTGTAAGGTTTTTTATGTATTAAAGTGTTTTTAAACCTGAAGAACAGGGGGTACCCAACAATCTTCGAATCGTAGTGTTATACATTGTTATAACACATATTGAAGCAAATTAGAACGAAAAAGCGTTAGAAGTAAATGTATGAAATTCTATTATCCTTTCAAACTATCCATCATCAATAAAAGACTTTAAGCAGAATCAATGACATTTCAGAAAGAACTATTAAAGAATGAATGGTATTCAGAATAAATGTTAATATTCTATGTAGTATTTTTAACATTTATGGTCGAGATGCTTCGAGTAAAGTGTTGAATAAAAGTCTAAGGAAATTGAGCATTAGTCATTACGAACCGAACATACCAAAGTTATAAAAATTAGGCACGAGCATGTGATTATGAAATACGTAGTCTAAGCTTTTTATGTTTTTTAAGAGGTGTGTTTTTATTTTGCAAAGAAAGTGATAAATACTGATATTGTGATATAATGTTCATTGTTACAGGAATCCAGATACTAACAGAACTACATAATTCTCATCTCTTCGATTAGTCTTGTTCTAAAGTTATAACAGTTTTACACTCTGTATAATCCAAAGTTAAATTGAGGCCGTCATTGAGACTATACAGTGTAAAAATAAGTGTCAAAAAAGGGTTTTAGAGGATGTGCCAGCATAGCAAATGGCCCCGAAAGAACGAAAACATAATCACGCAAACTGGGTTTTAAACTTTTTCCACCTTGCTTCGATATAAGCTGTTTTGCATCTACGAAAATGTCATTGTTGCGAAGAGATCAGTCACCCTTTTAGGACCTGTTACTCAAGTATGTCCAAAAGTGTTTGATTACTCGTTTGGAATCCGTTACTAAAGTGGCTTTGACCAAATCGCGTTTGAGAAATGTCGTTGCAAATATAACAATGAGCTCAAGCTCTTGTTGATTTTTGGTATTGAAACCTTTTGGAGATTTTAATGTTGTTACTCGTCAAGCAAATACTCTAATTCGATATCTTTTTTTTGTTACAGTCGACAAACTATTACAGATATCAACCTGAGATTTAACAGAGGAGGCACCGTATTTATACAATTTTTCATAACGTCTTTTACGTAACAACTTTACAAAACTGTCCAATTTAGTTTGCCTGATCACGGTGAATGATTTATTATTACCAGTTTCTTAGTAGAAAACATGGTTAACCAAAAAAAGTAAAAGTTTTTCTAGAGACAACAAAATAAAACTTCAGAAAAATATTGCATCTAAATATTGGAACAGTGTTTTCAATAAAACTGATGTTGAGAAACATTTTAACAGAGCGTTCCCGTTAATCCACAAAAAATATCAGTTTATAAAAGCAAAAAATTGTTACATCATAAAATTATAAAAAACAAACAATGAATGCAATGTGTTTATGTTTTACAGACATGAGAGCAACTGAATTGAAGAATAATTATAATTTATAAAAGTTTGAACATAAAACCGCATTTCCAGAGCAAAATCCGACCGTGCCATAGATGATATGGTTATCAGTCTCAACCCTTTGAAGGCAACCTAGAAAAGTATCATCTATTTTAAACGATATTCTTCGTCATCATCAGATGGGTGAATTGAAACTCAACGGGATATCATGCACGATCTTCAAGAATTTTTTGCAGAATTTCGTTATTGACAACAACTTTAGTACATCCTAATTAATATTATAAATGCGAAAGTGGTATTGTTTGTTTGTTTAGGTTTCACGCGTAAACTATTCAGCGAAATGTACTGAAATTTTACATGGACATTTTTACGGTCCCTGGGATGAATATAGGCCTTTATTTCGAAATCCATCCGAGCTACGCCTCACTGGTATTTAAAATAGCGAAAAATCCCATCTTGTTCAGTAAAAGAGTGAAATAGTTAAAGGAGCATGTAATTGTAATTAACTGTTCTGTGTAAACATTGTTTATTATATTCAATTTTTTAACACTATATAGTAAGTACATTCTCTAAGGAAAAACAGATATTTTTAACGCCGTTTTAGATTTCAGCTATTACGTAAGTATTCATCTACCTTACAAATGCCCTGAAACTTAAGATGGCCAGAATTTGACACTGAACAAAACCCCCTTTGAAACAGTCGGCCAGTCGGCAAGAACTATGCAAATGAAATTTCGCTGGATTGTGCTTCTGAATTAATGTACCAATTCCAACTAGCTCAAAATGTTCTAAAATTTTAACAATATTTTTCTGTTTATAAAGAAAAAACGCATAGCGTCATTGTTAATGAACTTTTAACTGTATATTCGTGTCAAATATTAAGTATTAGATATAAAACACAATGTTACAATTTAAATTTTACTATAAAATTAAAGGCCAATATAAAACCCATCTTAGTTCACACCTAACGTGCAGTCTGCCTGACGTACAATCCGGAACGAAAACCAGAACCCTCTTCAAAAATATAGAAAATTCACAGAAATCCTCCCACAGAGCTCAACTCCGTTATTTGTCTTACTCTGCACTCCGCTAAACAGTCCATGATGTTCTAATCTCAACTTTTAATTCGTGACTCATCATTCTCAGCGCTAGGTGGACGCTGTCGTCATACAGTCGCCTACTTCATTGCAACAGATAACAACTACCACGTTATCTATCTGTTCAAGGTCGGGACGGACACACTCCGTTACCTTGGTGATTGACGAATTTTGTGTTGGCGATAAGGATTTCCTATTGTATTAAAATTATAAAAAGTGAACAAATTGACTTCATGTGACCTCTCTGTTGAATTCCACATTTTCCTCATATCTCATAAGAATTTAAAGAATTTTAGTTATATTTCATATGGACTAATAAGAACGGTAATTATGTTTCAAAATGAATAATAGTAATCGACATGTGACAAGTGCACAGCTCTACTAAATTTAAATTGTATTCCATAACCACTGGTATAATATAAAACTAATACCTTTAATTAGGATATTTAAAAACTAACTAAATCTTGATTTCCTATTTTGTGAGTACAATACAGGAAATAAATTTAAAATTAGTACGGATTGTTTACTTCCCATGAGAATGTGCTAAGTTCGCACTAACCGGAAGTTCTTTATCAAACGGAATTTCCGATCTGCGAGGCGTCTTGGAAGTGTACACCTGTCGACGCTGTTCTTCAAATAAGATACGTTTAGACTGGCTGTCATTCATGTATTTACGTAATGGTTAATATTCGCGACATATCAGACTTAATATTAATGTTGTTATGTACAAATATTTATTTAACGCGAGTCATTATTCCTTTATTTCTTGTTCACATATGTAGTTAGTATCCCAAACAATTATTTCTAATCAATTCAGGATGATATATCCTAAAAAATACATTATATTATGTTATTGTATACAAATCTAATAGCGTATATTTTTGTATTTGTGTTTACGTTGTTCAATTACGTGAAAGGTACTAGACCAATTGAACTGAAATTTTACATGGATATTCTTAGAGTCTCTGATTAACTATTTCCTATTCCTACCTCGAACCTCCCTGCGGGCTACGCCCCACAGGTTACGAAAATTCCCTTATCACTCCATTATTAAATATATTTATGGACTTGGTTTAAACTGTAGATAGTACCGATTTTGTATTTAATCCCCCTGTCAAGGCCAGAAATAATCAGTATAATAATCTATACAGGTGTTTGGACTACCACTTAAAAATAATATGCTCATTGTGTCCCTGATTAAAACAAATTAACCGCCAGTACCAAATAAGGGATTAAATATTTACTAAGCATATTTTATC
This sequence comes from Homalodisca vitripennis, assembly GCF_021130785.1. NCBI lineage: Eukaryota > Metazoa > Arthropoda > Insecta > Hemiptera > Cicadellidae > Homalodisca > Homalodisca vitripennis. The sequence goes on from NC_060212.1 coordinate 41,914,265, forward strand.
GTACACTTATTATTGGCATACACAATAGACATAACTTCTTTTTCATACCTCAAGAATGGTCCGAATCTATTGCAGAGTAATTATATATTTACAAACTATACTACATGCTATTTTATTTGTTTTTAAGAAAGGGTGTTATTTGCATACTTGCTTTCTTTTATGTCTGTTGAGAAGTACAAATTAATTTTACCTGCACATAATTTCGCAAAAACATGACAAACCTACCGAAAAAAACTACAAAGCTTTTGGATACGTAAAATACATTTATATCTTTAATATGAAACATATCTCAGAATTATGAGACCAAAAATAAAGTCGAAAAGTGCATGAGGCTTAACATTTTCCAAAAGAACTACAATCAACATAGCTACCAATCTGTAAACTGAATCCCTATTGGGACTTCCAAAGTACCTACCCAGACATTGGCTTTCTTCAGAAACATAGGTTTTATAACCCTCGTAATAGCAGATTTTCATGTTTTTCCACTGCTAATACTGTAAATTATGTATAAAATTTAATATCTCAAATATGTTAGGAAGTATTTTGATACAATATAAAATCTATTTAAATACTACCTTTTTATGATTGAATAAAAGCACATAAGCTTGTACAAATGTAACACCGTAGCTATGCAATCGTCCATTAATGGTTTTTGAAAAAACAAATAAACGAGGATATGCGATATCTCACTACCCTAGTCCCCGTGAGGAAACTAATGTTTATTTATTTTTGAATGATAAGCTGAAAAGAAGGAATAACTCCCTATGTGCAGTTTAATCTAGATTCCACCATTGTATTTCCACAATTTCCTGCATTTCTTTATTTGTTCAAAAATATTATTATATTTCAAATTATAATATAGGCTACTTACTTTTTAAATTTAATAAGTTTAATAGCAAAACAGTTCTTTTTTTACTCTCACAATATTTAAAAAAATAATACTTCACTTTTTATGAAAACAGGCCATAATTATTGTTACAAAGATAGAGATATGCTAGCGAGTCTGGGTGATAATACAGGCAGACATACTAATCTACGGTGTCGCCGTGTATTTTTGGTTACTGATAGTACGTGATCACGTCGCTAGTTTATGAGGAGGGGGGGTGGGGGACTGTGCTGCAGACACGATACTATCCGCTCCAGAGTTCGCGCTAGGTGGCTGCTGTATGCTTAGTTCCTTCAGTCAGTGGTATGGTCGTGGGGTGTTAGTTGTTGGGGTCCATTATTACGCGTTATTCGTTGTGGTTATGGATAGTGGGGTAGTGGTGGAACATCCGACTATATAGTTAACTTTTTATGTTTTGTTATGAGACAGTATTTAATAACAGTTATTAGTGATCCAAGATGTAAATGTGTTTGACTAAGTTTTAATTGTTGTTGGAGTGCGTTAAAACAGCTATAAGTTATTTTTCTGTCGATTTTACGGTTATATAATTGGTTAGAATGATCAAAATAAATAAGAAAAAGCCATCGAGGTCTCCAGTCAATAAAGCTACTGTTCGCCGGCTTCTTGAACAAGCAGAAAGTGAAGATGAAATGTCATCAGCTATAGATGATACAGACAGCGATCCTGACTACGGTCCAAGCAGCTTCAGGGATCAGCCTCATACTCCTGATTGAGTAAGTTTAAACCATTGATTTGCAGTACCTTAGCAGTTAGTTATGTTATTACCGGAAAGAATTAGTCAGCAAAACGTTTTTATGAAATCTATTTAGTTTAACATAAAGTTATACATTTTTAGTCTAGAGTTCTACGTGTATAACTATAAATAAATAAATATGCTCCTATAAACTAAGGCCCTAGACAAATATTATTAACTCAAAGTTCTTACAGCCATAAATATTTTACTAAGGCACTATATTAAACGGTTGCTCAGTAAAAACATACAGCTAAATTTGGTTTGAAAAGCTTACAAATTTAAAATATTTATTTTTATTAGTACAATGTGAATTTCACTGAAACTAAAAAGTGTAAAGAATTATCACTCGATTTATATTTATTAACTATTAAACATTTTTAAAACAGAATTATTCATTTCGTATGTTTTACTAATCATATTTACTAAAACTAATCTAGTTTTACAAATAAAAGGCCCTAGAAAAGTATTAAAAACTCAAAATATTTCCAGACAAAGATTTTGCTGAGACACTATATTGCTGAACTAAAAATAAAGATATTAATACTAAAAGTAGTTTAAATATTCGTTTATTAACTAAATTTGTATGACAGAAATATTCATTTCCTATCTTTACTAATTTATTATTAAAAACTTGCTTTACTAGTATAAAATAAAAAACTGAAAATATGTTGTTGAGTGTACTAGTGATTATATAATACAACAAAATTACCAAAACATCTATTGCTATGGATGGTTATAAGTCCAGTTGATTTTATAGGCATCCATAACATAATGGCTAGTTTTACATATTATACACATGTGGAAAACCCTTAACATTTTAAGTCTGTTCTTTGTAGTTTACATACATGTCTCTATCCTTGTATCAAACTATATACCTCGGTATTTATATTCGTTGTGAGTTTAAGGTTGTTGTTACTGATGTTATTTCTCATACAGGAGTATAAAGGCTCGACTAACAACAAATAGCAATTATTATTGTTGTACTGTCTAAAACTACAACATAGCAGTGCAAAATAAGTGAATACAATATTTAACTTCGGAAATAAGGAACATCTTTTACTACAGTCACGACAATTTATTACTAGGTGGAATTATAATTTAGATCCGCTAAGCAATAATAAATTCTCACAATTATTTTTTTAATATACAAAACAATATAAGGCATTTTTGTTCTATGAATTACATATAGGATTTAGCTTGTGACATTTCAATTGAAAGAGTTTCTAAAACATAAAAAATATAAAACAAAAAAAATATTGGGGGATACTCCTTAGTGGGGTCACACAAATATAATGTGCAGAATATTATTATATTATGTATAATAATTATATCACAAATATTATACAATTTTAATGGTGGAGGTTTTGATAACCATGTATGTATACTTATTTACTGTCTATATGTTCATTACAATCCTTGATAGATACAAATACAACGTGCTAATAAAAAATATAAGAAATAATTATGATGAATTGAATAATGAGCAAATGGTAATAGTTAAGGCTTAATATAAAAGACAAAAAGGTTAAAAGTTTGAGTAATATGATTTTAAATGTTGTTTTCACGTAAAGTGTTAAACCTGTACTAACGACAGATGTATGACCATTAGTATGACTTTCAAGTTCAAAAAGTCTTTATTCAATAATTGTATTTCATGCATTTATACATGTTATGTGCTTCACAAAGCACGTATGAAATAAGAACGAAATTTATTTTTATTATTTTAGTAACTTTGATATGATTGTTCTTAGCGTAATGAAATATGAAATTAGTTAGAATTTAAATATTGTACATATTTTATGTTTTTACTCAAAAACGTCCATGGTGTTTGAAATAATACAAAAGATCATTTAAAGTAATTTAATCTATTGAAATATTTAAGCCATACTAATTTAACAACAAACTTATAACCTTACCTCAAAAAGAAAAAAAATCAATATTTATAATAATAAAGGGGCTCTCATGACAGTCTGGTGATTCTGCAATACGAGAGTAGCAAAGTATTTGATGTACAGGGAAATTTTAGGACTTTTTACTTAAGTCTTTTACTTACGACTTTCACTAATAAAATTAATGAATGATTATTTATTAAAGTATTTAATACACAGCAGTAGCGGGTGGATAATAAAATAAGTAAAATAAGTATATTTTTGGCCCCATAGCAAAGCACGGTTATTCAGTAACTATAAAATACTGATGTATGCTTAATCTAATTTATCACTAATTTAAAAGCTATGAGCATTTTCTTAAGATGATGGTTTATTTACAGAAAAGTGTCGAAAGAGGCTCTTTCGTGAAGATTGTTATAAGGCTCCGAAAGTTAGAGAAATGTATGTTGGTCAAGATATAAAAGGACAAAAGGGTTCAGGTAAGTTTGCATACATTACGCCTTAATTGAACTTATTTATATTCTAATAATAACATTTAAAAATGTATACATTTATTCCTATTTCAAAAATATGTATATACATATTTGTATTAACTAGCATTTACTCGTAGCTTTGCCCGCAATTACCTATTGAATAACAAGTATGTCATAGCCATATTCTTTTCCAATGGATTGGACTTTTAGTTTGAAGAGATAACATTTTTGGGTCCGGAAGTCAGTTGTTATGAGTACCATTAAAATACATACTGTATATCTATTTGCAAAATTCCATTTGAATGTATAACCCCAACAATATGACATCTCACTTGTACTTTGTAATAATGGAAAACTTAGTGAAAACGCTTACGATATAATATAATTTTAAATTGGAAGTAGACATGTTTAACTAAATATTATTTTACAATTAATTGTTAAGAGGTTCAAAAGTTGAACAAAATTGCCAAAAGCTCTTATTTCAAGTGAATCACGTGAAGAAGCTTTTTTATTGTTGCCATAATAGAGAAATTAAACAAGGTAAATGGACCCAAGCTAGTATACCATGCAGTATATGTAATTGAAACAGACAGAAATGTAACAAAACTTTTCAAATTCCATCGTAGGTAATTTACTTAAAACTATTTCAATATTCAGGGACCATTGTAACACATAAAATCCCGTATCAAAGCTAGCTATATTTCTTTCCGTTTATTGTTTTTTGTAATAATTTATATATCAGTGGCGGTTTGAGATATTGAACTGAAGCTCTGTTTGTTTAATGGTCTAACTATTCTTGGGAAAAGGTGTTAAGTAATAAATAATTGTGGATGGTGAACAAATCACAAGGGAAAATAGTTTTACTCTTTATCTATTATCTCAGCTCTAAAATTTAAATGAAATCAGCTCATTTACAAGACCCATGCTAAAATATGGATGATTTCATTGATCAGAGCCTTAAACTTACACTGCATATGTGAAGAATGTAATTGTATTGGTAAAAGATTACTCACGCACAATTAAACAACTTACGTTTGCTCTTCCTTTGTTTATTTTCTAACGGTCTAAATAAATTAATTATGGTTTATTTGAAAAGTCAAAAGTATTTTTGTAATTCTTCGTTGTGTAACGTTCAATGCAACACCAAAATGCAGTCTAAATTGTTAAAATGCCACAGTTTTTGTTACGTCGTCAATATTACTAAATGTAATGTATTACTAAAGAATATTTAACTCTGAGTGCCAAGGGCGTTTTTCGAAGGCATATTCATAAAGTGCCACGCTGTTTTTCGCATATTTGTAAACTTTGGGGGAAAAAAGCTGTTGTAAAATAACTACCAAACAGATTTCCATCATTTTGTTTTTTTTTTTTTATTAAATGCAGAATATAATACATATCGTTAAAAATAAAATTTGATTTGTAAATATTTTAGTATTTATAAACAGTTTTTTACTTTTGTATAAAAAGTAAAGTTTCGACCTAATTTGAGCGTGTACGGTATTTTTAAGATTTTCTTCTTTATACCATGATAAAAGGCCATATAATTCGACATAAAACACACGTATAATATCTTTTTCTAGTATTTTTAAAACATGGCATTATATATATTAACAAAATGCTGCCCGGTACTGACATTTTATAAACTGTACTTCATTTGTCAGAGTTTAGAAATTACTTAGTAATGATGTAGTTTTCCCAATAAATCTAATAAAACATCAATATAACACAAATAAATATGATTGGTAAATGTTGCTAATCAAATACTTGCTAACATATTTACATAAAAGTTTACGTTTACTAAATAATAACCCTATTAATATTTACAGTGAAAATTCACGTTTTTTCGCTTGGACACAACACTACATTACTTTTGTAGAGAAATACATTAAAATACAGTATAAGTTACTATTTTATTTTGTATTTACTCAAATGCTTGGTTATCGGCACATAAACAACAAGAAAGGCCGTTACGCAACACGGTACTCGTCCGCTACGTCGCGTGACTGGAAGACAGAATCATCGCACAGGTATTTCGGTATTATCACAGCCCAGTATTTTTGGACGAGTTTTCCTTATCATACGTTCCTTCTTCCATAACGAATCGAATAATACTCGATGAGTCATACTTCCTATCTCTAAATCGTCTCCAAATAGACACACGAATTACCTGACATTTTCGAATAATAAAACGTTTCTTCTTATAGTGTTTGATTTCATTGACTGTCGTAATAAGTTGTAAATTCCAAAATTGGTTAAATAAAGTCAGTTGTTTTGTCCCCGATAAGGAAAACTCGTCCAAAAATAGTGGCTTCTTGATAAGTACCCAAACTACTAGGTTTCACAGATAAATAGTAGAGAAACAACATAAAACTCATATTTATTGATAGTATGGAACCTATTGAATATACAGCTGTCTGGTTATTTGGCCAAAATAATCTTGTACTACATAAAATATTATCGAAATACGGAAAGTCAAAATTGGCGACGCTGTGGCACTCAAAGTGTTAAGATGTGACGTTTAGACCATTAAACGTATATAGTTTCACAAACCATCACTGAAACATAAACTATTACAAATAAAACCCCCAATATGGACAGACAGAAAACTAAGCTAGACAGGGCTATACATTATATGACAAACATTTTTTGTTTTAATCTATAGCACAATCTGGTAAAATTTGGGGCAGTCAATACGGGATATGTGTCTATATATATAATGCAATATATTTTTAGGCATAATTTACTTACAGTGAAACTACCTCTGTTGTTATGTTATAGTTGTTTCGTGAATGAGTAAGATTGTGAAACAAGAGATCTAAATTTTATTTACTTTGCAGCAATAGTAAAGAGTTTCAAATCAATCACATGGACGATTTCTACATTTGTGTTTGTAGTCAACAACTGATTAAATTTTCTTTGTTATACCAGGTTTATAATAAGCTTAACATACCCATCACTCAGCTTAACAAAAAATAATCTCGAGTCAAATTTCTGCTTCAGACTGTGTTACAGTACTTTCTGTAATACCACATTCTTTTATACATTGCGATTTGTGATTTATGTAGTATAGCTTACGCATTTCTGTCATCTAATTAGCCGTAATTAATATGAGATTGGTTACATGAAAAACTGGTGATAACTTGTAGTTGTAAAACATATTTTGCAAAGATTTCCTATTCACGTAGAAATAAAATAGTCTGTTTAATTTTTATATGTTTGATGTATGCAAAGTAACATAATGTATGATTATTACAGTAATGCTTTTCTTTTGTTGTTTGGTTCAAAAAAAAATACTATGATGGAATTTTTTATATTTCGTAAAAGAAATTTAATTTTCATTGTATGTTTTATATATTGTACAAAATACAGAATAGGAGTCATACATAACATGTAATAATTTTTCTGTTTATGTACCATGTTTGGTCATATTATTTTTATTTTCACATATGGATTATATAAATTAAAACAGTTATTATGGAAGTATCCATCCGAATCACCACACATGTTACTAAGGTAACAAGACTTTTTATTTATTATCTTTTTTAATTTCTTGGAAAAATTTTAGGCTGCTTTACCCATTATATTTGTAATCTATGTTCAATTTAAATCATACTTTTATATTACTATGACGGCGTATTTGGGATTTGTATACAAGTAATTGCTTCTATATAGTATCGAGGTGGATACTATGTATTGTTTGATTCCAAAGTTAATTTATAGATACATATTCATTAGGATTAGTCCATATATATCATTAACTAAATTTGTTGAGCATATCTTAAATGATTTTATGATACAAGAAATAATTAAGTTTTATACTGTATTTTTAAAAATGTTAAGAATCAAATATTGTAACTTGTAGTAGTAATTTTGTAAAGATTTAACCCTTATGTAGAAATGAAATAATATACTGAAATGCCCTAATTTATTGTAACATGTATGCTACAATGTGGTTGTTCAAAATGCACAGTATGAGTCTTAAATGTATAATTCTTTTCTATTCATGAACCAAGTTTATGTAGGTCCAATTGTTTTCATTTAGTATTTAGATTACATAAAAGTTCATAAAAGATCCTATCCCAAACACTGCATGGTGATGTTACGGGTTTTAACGAAATTTCGTTTTATTTAATCGTTACAAAATTTGGAATAAGACTATGTTTTTAACACTGATATTTGTGATTTACTTTTGATTAAAGTACTAATTTTTTAGATTTGTATGACAGCGTATTTTGGGATTTACTTTTAGTTAAAATCTTCTATATTATGTATTATTTGTTTCCAAAGTAGATTTAAGTTTATATAGTAGTAGGCTTATACTATATTACTCATAAAAATGTAGGTTCCAGTTTATTATATTTTACTAATTTTATATCTAGAAGCGTTTTCAGTTCAAATAGCATTGAAAATTTTATAAGATTTCAATGAGGTCATTAACATAAATGTAAAATAAATTAGTTTCATAGCAAATGTATACGTTTTTCCTCCTTTTGATACATACCAATGACTTCCTATGCTATAGGTACCATAGACTTTTTATTTACCATAAACTTATAGTATGAGTAAAAAATGTGTCATATCCTAATGCCAAAACTAGTTTTGTTTAAAATAAATCGATTGGATCCAAAAGTCTGGAAACATATTAACGTCAGCCAAATAGTCATCCAACTCATGTCCTGCCTCTAGCACTAAATCCGGTTTACAGTTTTTAAAAACTGGGTCTGTGTTATTGTTGATTGGTAGGCCACAGGTATGCACTTCCACTAGACCTACAAGCGAGTCGTTGAAATCCCGCCTATTGGGACACGTAAAACTGACCGCCAGGCGAAGGGCAACACTGGCTACAAGGTGTACGAGGTGTAGACCGCAGGATTGCTGGTCATAATTTCACAAACTGGCGCAGTTTAAGTTATCTGACCACGAGTGTAGGTACATACCTAGACTATAGGACTTGTGACTTTTACTGCAAAGGTTATCACCCGTTTTTATCATACTGACTTTTTATCATGTCAGTCTTTGCTAAAGAAACTGTTCAAAAATGTACACACAGTTTGACGTTAAAGGCATAAGGACAAATCCTCTCCCGTAAAAAAAAAACTCTTTAATATAATTTTGAAAAAACAATTTGTTAAAATTTTGTTTTTTCTAAAATGTTTTTTAAAATAAAAAAGATACACAACATGACTTGGCTTGATATATGAAAAGTTCTACATTCAAACGTTTTACCTTAAATTTTATGTACAACATGTATTTTTAGTATTTGAATACATTTACATTTTGAATGGCATTGAAAGTGATAGTAAATAAAATTTACTTTTCAGTCGATTTCTTCACGTGACTTATTTAAGGTTTAAGACAACTTATGAGATATGAGAAATACTCATTAAAGCTTGTTGGTGGAAAAATATATTTTTAAAAGTTTTTGGCTCTTTATAAGAATATATTAATGTATTTGATTGTTATAATCTCATGATATATCTCAGTTCACTCCTACTAAATATCCAATTTACAGTAAAATTTAGTAATTCATATAATTTTCATCTTTAAGTGCAAATATTTGTACTTTAAGTATATTTGTATTATTTCTTAGCTATTACCAATATTTAAATAAATCAACGCCGATAATACTAGTCTGTGTTTTATTGGGAATACATATGTTTTAAGGGCAAATTTCATATTATACATAACACCACAACAAAATATCCTCTGTTGAAATAAAGTGTTTTATAATACTAATTATACAATATATTTAACATCTTCATTGTGTCATGAGACGAGTACCTAATAAATATAAGAAAGCCAGGGTAACAGCTAGAATGCCCCCGGCAAACATTAAAACAATAAACACGGATTTGGCTGCCAAAATAGACTTTGTTATCAAGGTTAAGTGCAATGAACTTAAATTTAAATTATTTATCTTAAGGGATCTAAATAAAACTATGTTAATTTTTTTAGTAAGCACTACACAAACTATTGGTTTAAAAAATCAAAAAGATGATCTGTGAAATCCTTTGGATGGTTTAATGGTGAGATGACTTTATACAGCAACGTGTGTAATAAATTAGTCTGGATACATTGTATTCAATTTTCACTAAACTTTATTCGTGTTCACAATCTTTTTTGAATAGTCGTGGAAACTTCTGTTACTTGACAGCAAATTGTAATTGGCAACTACAAAATATCCAATCATTTTACAGAACTTATGACACAGTATGTAATAAGTCTTATAACATATAATAAATACTATTAATATTTGAATATAGAATAATTCTTAATTAATAGATTAACTAATTATTATTATACTGTGCTTACGTACACCATAGTAGAACTTATTTATAAGAAAAGACATATGATTTTAATTTATGTACATTGTTACATTCAGTTGCATCTGTAATTTAATTATGTAATTATACACAATGATTTTATATTATTTTTGAAAAAATGTGTCTGTTTTATAAGTGATTATTCTTTTATAATTGATTGTAACCTAACTTCCAATTTAAACTAGAGAGAAGTATTTAATACATAGTTATTTTAAAAGAAGTAAATTTGTATTGTATAATTAAATGAATATATTAAACCAGACTTAAATATTTATTGGAATCCCTTACTCCTGGAGATAATAAATGTCATGGGATACTTATTACATGATTAAGATTTCCTGAGTGACTTCCTTTCGATATTCATAGTTGTATATCTCTACACTGCCATCATTTTGAGCTACAGGTAAGGAATGGTACTGGACATGTCTTGGAGCCAATGAAGAAGTTCCTGACTTGATGTGGCGAGATTAATTTTTGGACAGTTTGGTATAGTATATATATTTATTACTATGATTTGCCTTCAAGGATATTCTTATATGAGTGTATTATATCATTGGCAAGATAAAATTTGTTGATCCCTGATTAAGGGCAGATTCTACACCTGATCAGGTTGGTGTGATGAAAAGAGGTTTTACTTCCAAAATCATTCTTAACATGTAGATAGTACTTTAATGGCAAAATTATTCAGAATGTATAACCCTTGAGAAAACAAACACAAATGTTGTTTTAAAAGAACTTTTAAAAGAATAAGAATTATAATGATAAAATTATATTAATTTCTTGTGATATTTAAGGTGTAATCTAAACATTTAGGATTGACATAACAAGATATTCAATTATAAAGAAGCATTCTTTAAATTTGAGTAAATTTTGAATTTCAATAATAATTTAATAATTCAGAATCTAAATCCAAAAATTTAAAGAAACCTCAGATGGACCTTGAAATCAATATAATATATTTTAAACTATTTAATAGCTTATAAGTTCAACATATTTAATCTAAACTTGTAAGGTTCTTTTTAAAAACATTTTATCAAGTAAAACTGGGATAAAATGGATTTATCTGAAGTTTTTTATAAAAATATTATAATACATACTTGCATAAAGTTTCAGCAAGACCAGATAATCATGTGGTCTTCATGTTTTGACTTCAAGAAACATAATGTTAAGATTGAATATATTGTAATTTTTAACAAGAATTTGCAGAGAAAGAAAGTTTGTTCTAATCATTTGATTGATTTAAAAATTAATTTATAATTTAATTGAGTTGGAGTAGTTTTCAATGAAAGCTTTCACGTTTTTTGAATAAAAAAGAAGGGTATTTGACTAATACATGTGTGATAAGTGACAATAAACTACCATTTGTTTGTTTACAGCTGTTACTTATATTCTCATAAGTACATAAAGACATTTTTCAAAAACATCATTTGGGCCACAGAAAATCAGTTTAAAAACTTATATAAAACTCATAACACTCACGTAGTTTATAGGAATGGGGTTGGGAACCCCTGATACTTACTAAAAATATATGACTTTAAGTTACTATGCTGATATTCTTCTACACCTCTTGATGTTTTCAGGAACATTAAATGTGTATTAGAAAGATCATCAGAGCAGAACCTTACAAATTCCTTTTTAAATTTCTCTGCCCCCATTTTGACTCATTTGTCTTTCACAACTAAAAGCTGCAGAAATGCAGGGATGTAAATGTTAACTCCCATATTTTTTAAAAATGTTTTTTATATTTTTCTCTATTACTTCAATGTTTTCTGTTATTTATATATTTACTTTGCTCTACAATCTTTTCCAAACTGAGTTGCTTCTTCAATAATTATATAAATCAAATAGATAACTTACATGTTGTTTTCCTCTTCTATAGATGTGGAAACCCTGATTCATACGACGGTGTCTTTGAAGACACCAAATATTTAAGATTCCAAATATATACATTATTACAGTTATAAAAGATATTTCCTGTTTTGAAGTTAATTGATCTAATAATTTCATTTTATAAACTTATATTAACAATATGATATCAGTATAGCATAGTGACCAATATTATACTTGTGTGTTGAAGTCCATTCACCTGATCTTCCATCATATTGATCAAACCTTCAACAAAATTTTTTGTATTGATAGTCAGTAATGTTTGAAACATCACTTGAGCCTCCAACTAGCAAGATATTATTGAATATTTATTAATGTATGGATTGGTCTTTAAAGCACTAATTACTGCCTGTCAAGCAGCACCAGGAAGTACATAATCAAATGTTGAATAACCACTTGATAATTCTCCATCAAAAACGTTTGCCATATCCCTACCTATCAGTGACCATAGTTAGGTTATTTACTGGTATAATCCCTGTTTAAGTTTTTATATAAGAAATTTTGTGACATATATTTCTGTTTATTAACAAATAACACTTTAGTTGAGTCATCTATTTTTTGTTGTTCATATATAAGATTTTTTAAAACTTAAATTCTTTCTCTAAGTACTTTAATTTTTTGATTTAGTAAAGATATATGACCCTACACAGCTTCATTTTGTAGATCAATTTTCATCTTACCAATCTTATTTCCACATTTTTCATTATAGACATTGTTGTTTGTAAATTCATTAAGGAGAGTGTAAATTTTACTGTTTGAAAATGCAGTACGATTATTAATGATGTAGGCTAATAGTGAGCGCTTTTCTAAAATTAATTCCATCCATCCCAAATTTCAGGTTTCAATATAGGTTATGTTTTTATATATTCCCACTAGAAATTCTCTTAAAATCTTGTTGATAGCAAAGATGACGTACAGGCCGCAATCAAAGTTGTTGAGTTGTCTACCTCCATTTATTAAGGTAAAACTAGTTTAAGATTTAATCATCCCCATATAGTCACACAATTTATTCATTACAATTTTAGATTGTGAGTATATAATGGTATCTAATGAGTCATATAAGTAAAAAGTAGCACATGTGACAGATAAGAACATCCCAATGTGCACCTCCAAAACTGTCCATCAATTGAACAAAATTAATTGGAACAATTAAAATGCTTGTGTTTGCCATAATCAAATGTTCTAAGAAATAAGTGTAATCTATCAATGATTTCAACCCACATAACTGATAATAGTATTGAAAACAAAAGAATTGTTGATGTATCTTCCAATATACTAATCTAATATTTTATAATATCAATCAAAATAAGGTACCATTTGGGGAATGTATATAAATATCTATAATTCCATCTTGGTGTGAGGATATTCTGAGAATGTCCCTCCTTTGTCATGTGACATTAGCTATCTTATTTCAATCTTGTGTTTCTATTTTAAAATTAATTCATTTAATGAATTTATTTTTAAAATAAATTTTTTTTATAGAATAGGTTTTTATTCGATTTTATTCAAAAGTCCAAACAATGGTAATATTTAAAAGTTAACTGTTTATATTAGTCTTCGTATTAATATTCTATTAAATAAAAATTAATTTTAGTTTTTACTGGAGAAAAAATATATTACTACTGATATATTTAAACCTGGGCTTTACAGATTTTAAGACTAGTGCACTGCCACTGAGCTGCTTAGATATATTGGAAACACTACCATAATCTGCAGTTACTTCAGTCTTCCTAAAGATAACAATTTTCACTGGGAAAATTCTGCCTTTTTACCAATGATAACATACTATAAAATCAGTTGTCTTAAACCATTAAATAAATTCTTTTATACAGTTTTGTTTATACAAATTCATAACCTTTTTAGCTATTTTCAATCAATACCGAGGCATTTCATGCTAAAGACAGTTAGTTTTAAAAGTAAAGCTAAGCAATATTGATTGTAGGTTAGCTATAGACTTACTTCTGCAATATTCTTTATAATAGTAATTAAGTACAGACATTGAAAACCTATATCTGATCTCTTCTACACTAGTCCAATGATGCCTATAAAAATTATTTCTAATATCAATTTACATAACAATGTAAATGGTACTTTGGGATTATACCGACCACACCCAAACATGAATCGTTATTTGACATCTTGCTTCTACTGATTACTAGATTAGCGTAGAACAATATTTCTTCAATATAAAACAGGAATTGTCTTATCGCAAACCCCTCCCCATCCTCAGACAGAGGTCAAAGTCGAGCAGTCTAGTAGATAACGTGATTGCAGAGTCTAGCCCCCCGTTCAGCTGGTGCGTTCGCTTTGTTGTACTTCTGTGTTATACTCCTACATTTCTCCAAACACAAAAATTCAACAAAAACAAACATTACCAAACAAAAACTAAAACTCTTTATTGAAAAAAACACACAAAACTTGTTTTTATTCTTGATTACACTCCGCCACCCAAAATGCGAGTGCCTAAACGAAAGAAAAACATCCCTCGAGATAGTACCTATCTGTAAAATATCAAATTCTAGAGGGACTGATCAGGAATATAAATTGAATTGTAATGGAAAGGCAATTATGTACCGTGCAAAAAACTTATATACTCATGTGATGCCGCGCGGCCTGCCGTAATTGGGATTCTCGAGAAAGATAAGATAACAGCGACAACAATACCGATCACAATACCAGGATATGCTTGTTGATTGATGGAATGTTAGTTCTGTTAATCTACTACATCGTTTTATGACGTTCTAAGTTCATTGAAAAAAGTTTAAGCATTGAAGAGTTGTTTTTTTGTTGTATCATGTTTGTTTATATAAATTTATATTTTTGTGTTCTTCATACTGGTGTGGTCGATATAATCCCAAAGTACCCAATATATTATAAACACTACAAGGAACCATACTCAAACATCAAATGCTAATCCACCTTTAAGCATAATAATGGTCATAGTAGGGAAAGCTTGATATAGATGCACCATAGTGCCTTCCTGTAGATTACACGTAAACAGAGGCGTGTCCAAAAATATTTCATTTCTACTCGTTTGAAGGGATTATGGGTGACGGCAACATAATTAGAAAGATCTAGCCAAATTATTTCATTGAAGGATAGTATTGACCTACAAAGTACCGATAGTATGATCACCTTACAATATTTTAATGTACAATTCTGTTTAACTGTGTACAAAAAATTAAATAAATTTGAAAAGTGGAATAATTTTTTCAAAGTGACAGTTTCATAAAAATATTTTTAATCAATCCACTAGGAACTTCAGGTATGGAAAGTTCAAAATGTAAACAATTCTGTAATGTACCAAATAAACCGCTGAACATTAACATGCAAACTTGTTGTAGTAGCCTACGCAAATGACACAAGCTTCAGGGAGTGACCGTTATTAATTTATGACATAAGGAGATGACATTATTATAAATAAAAATTTCACTATCTAGTTATTTGTTATATATAGCCTTCTGTAAAGTTTCTTATTTTTATTTTCAAGAGTTTTTCTGTGGGCCATGTTATAATGTCCAAAACTATGCTTCACATTCCTACCACTTTTAGACAAATAACAAATATTTCTGCATTTTAGAAATAGCATCAGGGGTATCATAATACCAACAGCCTTATTGCACCACCTTAATGGGACCTAAGTATGTATATTAACAATTTCCGTATACAGGTATCTCGCAGTATAAAGATATAAACGCTGTAAATATTTTTGACCATTCCTACTGCAGTTGTATTTTTTAAGCCTAAAATTGTATGCTTACAGTGGTTTATAGGCTATAAGTATCCAAAGATACAAGAAATCGAATATTTAGACTAGACTATTTATATAATCACGTGTAAAACAGGACTGGTAAAAATGCGGCAACACTATAGGTCTAGGTATCGATGGGTACTATAAAACTACTCATTGGAGTTTATAAAATAAAAAGTAAAAATGAAAGTCCAAATATATTTATGGTTTATGCAATCGATAGTTTTATCGTTGCATCATTTTGACCATTAGGATATATAGATTATTTAATCTAAATGTTAACTATGAACACTCGGACATTGAAGTCTTAATCGCATTTACTGTAAAGATATATTATATATGTATTGTTTATTAGGTTATAAACTACTGGTTCACAGCTTATAATAATAGTATTTAAATTACTCTTTCAGATAATCGGTATATCTGAGGTTTGTTGACTAAAGGGATGTGGTAATATATCATATTTTTCAATGGTAAACGTTATAAGCTAACTTAATCAATGAATACTTTCAAAGTGCATTTACACAAATCAAACCTTAACAGTGTATGAAAAACCTATTTCATAGGTATAATCAATTTGAATTACAAAACGCGCCTGCAGCTGGAGGACGCAACTACCTGCACGCGGCCTCAATGCCCCAAGTGCTGGTTTAGACTGTAAGACCCGTACTAAAAAGACCTGGGCTACATGAGACTGCTGTCGCTCAGCCAAATTCCCTGTAAGATTTTGTAAGAGTAACAATGTGATCTCTATTTAGAAATGAAGCTTCATACAACATTTAAAGTCTATAAGACATTTATTTCGTTTTCAAAATATCTTTGCGAAAGACAAACAGACAGGCATAAATCAATTTTGCCAGTACACTGAATGACATAAAATCCCAAGTTTGGAGCTCAATCAGCTCTCGAGATATAATGATGAAAGTTAAGTTTAAATGGCGCTCAGTCAAATACCTTGTAGGGGTATGCATTTTTATCGAATTCGATATTTCTTACATTTAAAAGAGGCTTCATAACAAATTCCAAACTTAATCACGGTAAGTGTGGGGATGGTCAGAATTGACATTTTCATTCCCCAACTTCGATTGTTTATCAATAATAAATTTATCCAAATAACTTTGTTTACATGTGTTTACTACTTATGATCTGTAGGGGAGGAGGTGTATCTTCAAGAAGAATGAAACAGTAGGTCTTTGTAAGCTATGAAAACATAGCTTGTATTTATTTTGTATCTACCAATTTTAATGCAATGCATTGAAGAATTGTGCAACTCGATACAATACTTTATTACCTGTTATGTCCAAGAACTGAAAAACATGACGTAATGATTCAGGGATAAAAGAGTCTTATTACTTTTGAAGAATAAAGTAAAAACATAGAAATAGTTCAAAGTCATTAAACAACATAAAACATATAATAAAAATCGTGGACATGTAGTTCCGTTTATAAAATAATAACTGCCATGTCCTATTCTGATGAGCGTCAGAATGGGCCAGGATCGTCAGAAAGGTAGCACTTACGTATAGAAATCGTCAGAAAGGGAGCAGTTACTTACGTATATATATATATATATATATATATACATATATATATATATATAAGGTAGTATAAGGTAGTATATATATATATATATATAAATTAGTAAACTTAAGTTATTTAGGTGTGAAATCTTACATAGTTTACCTGCAAATTAATTTCATTTACTAAAGAACGTACCCTGTTATTATTTTTCTTCATTGTTATAATGCTTCTTTCTTTTACTTTATATCTTTGGATTTTTTTGTTATTTCAGTATTGAATCTACTGGATACCGGAAATTAGCGTTCTTTAGATTAAGTTGATTTTTTTTTAATGTTCTTACATTATTCACTTTCAGCTATTCTTTTAATTTATCATCGTGTAACTACCATAAAAAAGATAAAATAATTGTACAATTGATGTTAGTTGTGTGACCGGTTCTGATTGGATACATATAAATAATATATGCTTGAGGAAAAACGTATACTTTGTTATAAAAAAATTCATCTGAAATAACAACTAGATCATCTACATTAAAGACGTTTCCAATGACAGGGCATGAAGTATGCAGTATCAATGTTTTCTACAGACAAGCAGCAGACTGGATACAATATATTCTACCAATACTGTCACCGTCACGTAAAAGAAACATATCAGTTGATTTACGTGTTTGTTTTATTTCCATAGAATATTTAATCACGGTATTTATTAGTTTTAAAATAAATGTAAAAGTAAATTTAAATTAAGCATTTTAAATTTTGTATTGAAAAGGTTTATTTGTTTTATAAATATAATATGTTTTGTAGGTCTAAATTTTGATACTGGCACCTACATAATGATAACTGTATTTCAAACGTTCAGGGTATGGTTTACCCAGAAAAAATATTACATAGTGATATGGAAAATATCTTATAGCATTCTTCCCAACGAAAATCGCTGCTTTACAAATATATACTTCTATGTATCGATGCAAACATAAAATTTCCTTAATAAACTTACGAGTAAGTTCTGTATCATAAGTCAAATGATTGTCTTCTATGAACAGCAGCAGATAGGAGATATATTCCTATATTGAAGTATATACGTAAAATGAACTGCTTCATAGAGTGATCTTTGTATACGTAATTAAAGCTTTCTGATTATCAAGTACAATGTACAAGTGTACCAGATTACATATCGTGTAATAAGCTTCGCTGAAGCTGCACGCAAACTTTGAAGTCCATAGTTAATTTCATTATGCTATGTGTGTTACTATTCCACGGGTAAAAATGTCATATGATTGTACTCAATTTGTTTACAAATGTATTTATACTGATATTTCCTCTTTTCATGGTTATCCACAAGCCGAATGTAACATTGTTTCCTAACGCTCTGATAAACCCATAAAGTGACATGCACCATTATGAAACTCAGTGTAGACAACATGTATATTAATTTTATAATGAAGCAAAAGCGTTCCGCTCATAAATATATGACTGAAGAAAGGGAGTACAGATATAAAAATAAAAATGTTTGTTATAATTATTTCAATTTTTCCTGTTTATATATGGAGACAACTAAAGTAGTTGAAGAACTCGCGAGGGAACCTCTATGGAAATCAGTACAAAGTGAACACTGCCGGAAGGAACTGAACAATGTGAGCGTGGTGATAAGAGACTCAAGTTATCTGTCCCTCCACACCTTATCCCTTAGAGTAAAGTGGGACACAAAGAGCAGAAAACACACATCAATTTCAGGCACTTTTGACCACATAAAAAATCTATGCAAATGAATTTACAACATTGAAAGCTATGTCTGAATTGTGTGCCAGCACCTATACAATGATAGCCTGTTACGGGATAGATACAATCTTAAGGCATTTGTTTAGTTTTTTTACGATCAGTACAAGGCATCTGGCGTTTTAAAATAATCTATTTTTCTAATAATTGAAAGGAGAGTTTTCCATAGTTTTAATTAGTACTATAGAGATTTTAAATGCTTATTCAATAGTGGAAATGTTCTAAGATTTCAGGGGCTCATATATTTTACCGAAATAATTACCAAATTATTAAGAATGACGTATTGTAAATCATTAGTAAAAGTTAGTTTACGATAATATCGAGTACAAAATTTATATTTATTAAACATTTTAAATAGATTTAAATTAATACAAAATCCTAATGCTGCACCTTTTAAACCGAACTTACGATTTTTTAATAAATAAAGGCTCAAAACGCACTAAAAATTCGTTTGCTTCCTATAATAGGACGTATCAGAAAGGGTGATTTTTAATTAAAGCTTTTTATTAGTTGGGCTTCTTCCTACATGGTTTATTCCAGAAAATTCCAAAATACTCATATTCATCTTCACTTGTATCACTCTGAGTACACATATTTTGATTAGAATATAAAGATTGAGATAATATAACATATTATTGAGATATAAAACCATGGCGGTTTTTTAATCTTGAATGTTAAAGTAATTTCATACTTAAACTTAAACTTTCATACTTAATATTTTCTTACTTAACAAATCCACTACGAAAAATGCCGAAATAGCTTGAAATAATGCGAACATAGCAAATGTGTCGTTTCGTAGATTACAGAGGTGATAGTTATCAGATGACTCCTCCGAACTGTACATAAATGTTGTTTGTTGTGATACACTCTTAAATAATGTATCACAAAGAATGATTTTAATTGAATAGTTTAATTTCTAGAGCATGATCCTTCGGGATTCATTCCAAAATACGAAATACATATATTCCTCTTCAATTATATCAATCCAAATTGAAATACGAGAACATTCTGCTTTTTGAGACAAAAATCTATTAAAATTGTGAAAAGCTTAGTGAAAGAAGAATTTCAAAAGTGCTAACCATTTTACTAAATCTTAGGGACAGAACATTTTCAGACTTAATATTTCCATCAATAAATGCAATTTCGACATAACAATGTCAAAATTGCTTTGAGATACACGAACATAGCAAGGTCTGTGTTGTATCGTAGATTACCGCAGACTATAACGGAGGCGGTAGTTATCAGATGACGCTTCATTAACATTGTTGCGGTTATCTGCATGGCGCACACTGTGATTGAATTTCCCCCTCCACAATATTATTTAGTTTTAAAACCAATTTCCGTCTGTATCAGTTATTGTGTTTGTTATCTGTTACGGAACCATTGCACCTGAACGTTTCCATTTAAATTCTGTTATCTACTTAATATTTTCTACGTCAAATAATTATCTATTACAATAATATATAATAATATATCCCAGGTTAAGTGTTAGAGAGGGCTTCTTAGCCCTAACTTCGCCTAGTAAAATAAGACATTCTTTACTTTTTTACTTTTAATATGGTGAGTCTCTTAATGCTATAAAATTGGAGTAAGGTATATATTTGGTATAAACTTAAATTCCAATCCTAAAAAATTTGAAGGATCCATTCAAATTCTTAAATATTTTTAAGAATGAAACTTTTATGAGGCGTAAATACGTGTTTATAGTACTTTAAGATAATAATTAAAACAATAAACTAAGACTATATTATTAAATTTAAATCAAGGAACGCAATTAACTGCTCTATTATGACATCATGGTCAAACATAATACATTAGAAAAGACCACTGTTAATTATGTTGCATGTCAGGTTTCGAAACCGCGGATGTTTGTTTGGTATCAATTAACAACTTGCAGCTAACTCGTGCACTAACTTCAAAATTGTTGTGATTGTTATATTTTTCATTGTTATCTCTGACTGCCAATTCGACTTCAAGCATAAACTTACGGATTCATGCGGTTTTTAGTTTGCAGTTACTGTCTGAATTGCTTTATGAAGCAAAATGAGGATTATTGCATTTAAACTGTAGACAAAATTCATGATATTTAACGGTTTCTTAGAATTATGAGCAATGTCATTATTTACTATGATGGATATATGAAAGGAAATTGGTATGCAAATGTTTTCGAAGATGAAAGGCGATTGGTATGCAAATGTTTTCGAAGATACATAAGTGTGCCTTTGGGAGAATAACTTTGTTTCGAAATTATCATATAAAATAATTTACATAGTTAAATTCTTTAAAAATACGAATTATTTTACTTGAGAGCATTTATTTTAGTTGCTGTTAATTATTTTACAACTTGACCGAAAGCTGCTTAAACACCAATAAATATTATTATCAGCTAATGCGATGGTGATGCCAAACCTGTCCGTAATTGTTACTCTCTATGTATTTGACCCGGTAGGAAAGCTCAACCACAGTAATCACCGAGTCTGCACTTACAAGAGAGGCAACACCTGGCAGAGCGCTTTGGAACAGCAAAACTGCCTTAGAGCAAGTTCCTCATGATTAGGGTCAGCGCAACCATTGCCTACAAACTACATCAAAAATAGTGCTCTGTAGTATAGAGGTGCCGTGCTCGTCCGGTAAGTGAAAGTTCGAGGCACGTGGCACGAAGAAAATTAATTGTTTTTATTTTTTTTAAATAAAATTATACTATAGCCAGTGGCAGAAAGAGTAAAAAAAATGGTACATACTCGAAACGAAATGGCTCTCTGATGTATTGGGATCATACTAACCCCGACAAGAGAGTAAGTCAGGTTCGAGCAGGGGAATAAGTACTTTTACATTAACCTGTATTAATTTACATTAGACTGTTGCATTTTGCAAAATATAATTATATATCTGTATACGTTACTCTTTGTTTCAATATTTTTTTATGTTGGAAGGATTGTGAAGTAAACATAATATTTAAAAACATTGTTTAGTGGTACAAGTAATTAATAAAATTAAGTTTCAAGATCAACAATCTGATCTCTTTCTCACTTGTATAAATAACGAACAAATAATTACAATCTGAGTTAAAAGAAGCAAATCATTTCAGAGCGTTGTCAGAAATCACAACAAACACGTATGTCCACGTATCTCTAAAATATACACTAAATAAATACCGTTATTATCGAAACCGTATTAATGAATAAAGGGCACAAAAGGTCTGAACTGATTGACCGACTTCTGAAAACAGAGGCCAATAGTAAGAGGCTTTTTTAACGGCAGAAACAAAATGGCGACAAATCAGGAGACGGGCCTTTTTGTTGGTTTAATCTAGACGAAATTTTTATTGATTTACTTATAACCTAGATTGCAATTATTTACTAAATTAGTTATCCACCTTATAAAGAGCTCTGATTGCAGATCCCAAAAAACCTATTCTTGTTACCAACATAATATTAAACATATACCAATTAAGTATTATTAGTTTTAGCAATGAATAATGGTAATATCCGAAAAGTGTCGTGCAATATAAATACTGAGCTAAATATATATTATATATATATTATAGATATATATTATAGAGCTAAAAGGTTCTGATAATTACACAACACTGTACATAGAATACGTTGTCTCTTGTTTCTGATATCATAGTTGAAAACTGTGACTTAAGTGCATTGTAATATGTAGCGGAATGAAGACAAACAACGCAAGTTTTCAAGTATTTAGCTCAATGCATCCACGAGTGTGAAACGGAATCGTTAAATTTTGTATCCACTGCGTTGCTATAATTCTTAAGATAGAATACAAGCAATGCTATGTTTAGTACGTTATGTGTTGGTATTTCTGATAATATTCTGAAATTACTAAAGAACCAATTTACATTGATGTAATTAATTTTTACATTTTCATTATAAAACATGTTGCAGAAAATCTATCAGATAGTGAATGTAAATATACAAAATAAAGTATACTCGATCCTGTATGTTTTAAAAGTCATGAAAACAACGATATGATGACTGCCTTATAAATGCACTATTACTTTCACATTTCCACCAAATGTTTATTAGATAATAATCCGACCTAGAAACGATCCTGTGGCCCAGATATCGCTTATGACTCTACTACATTAACACCTGATTGCTCATGGAACATAACAATTACCATAAAAGTTTATTGCTCTGGTCCTAGCCAAGGTATGCCTATCATTAGATTAAAGACATTAAACCATGACTAAAGAATGGAAATTTAATCACAAGGCTTTAATATAGAAAAATAATACTTTGTACATATAGAAGAATATTTTATGTAACAGTCTCAACATTTAAAATATGACACTGCAATATTGCCCAGTAAAATTATCTTGTCGTCTCGTTACACTGCTTTTCTGCTGATCGCCATTTCCCTCTACTTTATTGATTATCTCCAGTTGCTTTCTCGTGCTCCTTGAGTATTTGCGACTTGTCTATTATTCCTATTTGATTAATTTTAGACAAGTATCGGTGAATAGGCTAATAACCGAGCTAATGGAACAAGATTATTTATTTTTTGGACTTTGCAAAAAATTACATTTGATGGATGAAAATTTGTTTCGTTCAAAAAAAGAGACCGGTCCACTTTTAAACCTTGTTTTGTTCGTCTTCATGGGGCAGCGGCCTGTGCGAGGATCATATCAAACAGAATAAGGGTGAGAGTCGGTACAATACAAGAGTGACATTACCGATAAGAAAACAAATAGCGATGCTCACAGACAAGATTTGAACCTGTGCTATTTCTGACTCAGGTCCAGAATCCAGAATTCAAAGTCTTAGATCGCTCGGCTGACAGCGTTCTTGAACGGATTATTTTCATTGGCTCATAACTCTATTTAACATTACCTAATTGATATTTTTTTACATTATATAGATTTAAAAATTCCTGTATACTACAAACCAATTTTTTGAGAATATTTCTATCTGGTTTTGAATTAATTTACACAAAATTGTATTTCAAATTGGGAAGAATAAATAGCAATGAAGTTTCGTAAAGACTATTATATAAACTAAGAACAGTGTTTCATACTAGACTACTTTATATCATAGCAGCAGTTATTTTTAAAACCACACTTTTTAATAATATTGTATTTTTAAATATTTTTCGTAAACGTAATAATTTTGCGGGCTCCCCTAAGCCCGGATACGACGAAGCCATTCGGTGGTCGGTGGTCCTGGGCAGAAACCAAAACACAGAAACGCTAAACGAGTCCAAATAGATGGCACTCCTACAAATAAGTACAGGAATGCAAATATTTCACTCTTCCAGGACCTAATAGACTGTAATAAATTTTTTATAAGTGTGTTTGAGATTATAAAATATTATTTTAATATTGCCATTAAAAACAGTCTGACTCGAAGTATGATACATGCTACCACCTATAGAAGAGGTGAGAGTCTACCACGTGTTGAGTAACAACCTCCGCGAAGGTTGCACATACCATGCCAGATCTATAGGTTACTTCTTTCTCCAGATAGTTCAACATGCAATTTTTTACAACTCATTCTTATCTATTTGGAAGTAAAGTTTTATACAAAGTTATAAACTTACATATGATCTTTATATACATATATGGTTATATATTTTTAAATTTATTTAGAAAGATTGCCTCTCTTTGATGTGTTAAATCGTTTAAATATTAAAAAAGTATACATCTTCATGCGTCCTGATGATATTATTAACCCTCATCTCCCATTCCACTACAATATAAAATATACGTAAACAATATGAGGTTTGATATTGTTCTTATTTATTTATTTATTCATATACGGTTAACATCATTTTACAATATACAGTAATTTTACTTGCAGCCAACATCAAGATGAACAACAATATATTCAGTATAAAAGAATAATTTATGATATTAAATACGGTACCCTGTAACATAACATGCAAAGTATGAATCAATATTATAACAATTCAAAAGATAAATATATATATATATATATATATATATATATATATACAGTATGTATGAGAACTTAACATATTCTGTTTCAACTTCCAACGGTCGAGGACCAATATACAACAATATTACAAATATTATGGGAAAATATCTAAGTCTATTAAACAACAGCCACTCTTAATCGTAGTTTTATAAAACATATGGATTACATACGATACAAGAGATGTCCATGCTCAAGGGTCTAAGATCTGCACCTTACATAAGGTAAAAAGAAGTAACAGAAGAAAATTTCCCTCCTCAAATACAAGTTTTCTAAATCAAAGTAGATACAGCTCTAATCATCCTGACGACGGAGTAACTTGTTGTAGGTGTACTCGAAAGTTTAGCTATTCTCATGTTCACCTTCATTAGTCGCTCGGGTTTATATAAGTTTTACTTACTTCTATTTCAGTGTCGTGTATCAAGATCGCAAGTCTTCTTTTATTTTCACATGATGATAGGGTAGTAACAGTTGTAATAATAAAAAATTAAATCTCTGCATAAATGAAGATTATGTGCTGTTAGTTGGTAAATCACGACCTAAAAACAGATCTACTCAATTTACTTTTTGTTTTTTGAATTATATAAAACCAGATTAGATTCTTATGTAATAAATTAGAAGATTTAAAAATATATACCAAATATTTTTAATTTTTCTTTGAAGTACTACGGAAATGAAAAATTGAATGAGAATAAAAGAAAATTTAAAGTTGGGCAATATGTATGGCATACGTATTAGTACCTGTGTTGTGTCATATAACTAAATTGAGGCTTAGAAATAAGAATATGAAATGAATATTGTACTGAAAACTTAAACTATAATAATTTATTTATACTTTCCCTTATATTTGTTGTTAACTTAAAAGTATAGTCAAAGTTGTTACATAGTGAATTTTTGTCTTGTCGCATTGTTTACTTCATAGTTTGTATAATATTTTAGTTTTGAACATTTGTAAGTCCTCACTGTTATCAAAGTAAAAAGTAAAAATTACTTAAATGAACCTTTACTGCCAACAACCATAAACTATTAGACCAATTATATTTCGATTAATAAAAAATCTATTGCCATACCCACTATTTTGTAAATTTTGATACATAACTATAGATTTGTTGAATCTTTACTGAAAAAAAGAAATTCGAACTTGAACTTATGGAGTTTTCATCCAACGAACACAAGAAATCTCAAGCTTTCGAGAGGTAGTGGTGAACTGCAAAAAGCAACAACAATAATTGTATTATCTAGCTTTTGCCAATGGTGCTGTCAGTGACGAATTTAAACCATTTATTATTTGGTCAGTATTGTTTAAAAATCTCTTTTCAGTTCAAAGTAATTATAAAAATGGTGAAAATGTGTACATAATGTACGAGAAATCGGGTTTCTTAAACATTGTGGTATAGATGTACAGTACGCGCGCTGAAGGTTCGGCCCTGTCGTTGCCCTACTAACCAAATAAAAACATTGACTCTCCAATGATCCGTCACGGACGGCAGTGTTTAATTCTCGCTCGACAATCAACTTATGGTTAGACCAACTTCCTGTACAAATAAAATTCTGAAACTTCGCAGATCTATTTTCCTGTTTATGCCAATGCTAATGGATGTTTTAAGTTTCAATGTTTTATTACTTTTCTTTAATAAAATATATTTTAAAATTAACTGTGCCAAAATTGTGATACAAAAAAGTTTGTATGCGAGGTTTTTTTTATTATTTGGTCAGGAAACTTTCACCAGCGGGAAAGTTTTTCTGAATGAACTGAAGTTAATTTTAGATTTAACTTTTTTCAGATACATAGTTTAGGTTAGCCGTAACTTAGTCTGAAGTGGAATGTATCACCGACACCGCTGCCCTACAGTTTATGGCCCATGCACGTAAATGCAACATGGCAATACCATTTGAAAGTTTAACATTGAATCACTTTGCAATAGTTTATTTTTGAAAAAAAAAACTTTAGGCCATAGTGGTGATCTGTGATAAACTAAAAGTTTAAAATTTAATGAAATTATGTTGACTTTCATTGTATTATATTCGAATAGAAAGTGTTTCGGGGTGAATTTTTTATACACTAATTTTATGACAGATGAATCAATACGAAACACTGATGTATAAAGAATCCTGAGAACAGGGACAATAAATATTCAGACTGCAGCGGGCCAAACATTGGCAGATGTCTGCAGAACAGTTGTTATATCGGGCAATCCACCCGTCCCCCGCCATAGTCTGCTCGGTTGACTCGGAGCCGAACCTTCAGCGCGCGTACTGTAGCTGAATATATTTACAGTACCTGAAGCCAGGTATTTACGTCAATCCATGAACTATTATCTCTGCGATTAGAGTTCAAAGATACTCGCGTAGTGCCCGTGACCATTCCAATGGAATTACAAGGAAGTGTATACTCTCAGCTTAGCGTTCGATTTCAATAGAATAATATAACATTACGTTAGTTACCCTATACACTGGAGTTACTGAAAATCTTACTGAATATCTCAAATTGTGTACAACTCCAATATTGAAACCTTATGAGAAAGAAACGGCCATAAAATTAATATTTGTTTTAAACGACTGACTAATTCAAAAATATATTTCTATACTGTTGTAAAATGCGTAATGTCCTATATACTATAAAGAATTTTCTTCCCTTTCATAATTTGGGACTCATACTGTTATATATTGTTTTGTTCTTGGTTTGAAGCCTGTTTAAAAAGCAGACAGAAACCGTGATTTTTGTGTCGGCAACGGCCTTTCTTAGAAGTTTCAAGTGTCTGGGGGTTTATCGTAAGCCAGGCCTGGTATTAAGATATGGTTTAATTTGAGAAATCATCTAGTGAAGATTCCCAGGAAGTTCAAGACTTACAAAAAAACGCACTCAGACAGTCTTGACATTGAGGGGTCACGAGGCAGTAAAATAATTAATCAAAAACTATTATCCGGGATATCGGCATACCAGTAATGGCCCACTGTGGGAAAATAGTTCCGTCCTGGGAGGGTACACGTGGTAAACCAAAGTTAGTATCAGGAGCTCAGGAGGCCTCCCGTAGGCCTCTAGCCAATCCGAGACTCAGAACCCTTGGTGTGTGACACAGTAAGGAATACTCCGCCTCCTTTGAAGGGAAGCACCACCTTAGTATATGGACCAAAACGTAGTCAAAAACTCCTGACTCGAGTCCAGAGTCCTGATCGGTGTAGATGAATCAGTCTTAGTACCGCTTTACGGTACTATCCCCCAGCTCTAATGTATATTTAGTAGTCTCCTATACATTAATACAGAAATAAATGTTTAAGACGCTTTAAGACAGATAAAATAGAAATTGTAAATGTCCACTGAGTGATATACTTGAACGATGCTCAGCTAAATTCCATGAATGGATATGCGCCATCATAGAATTTTGTCTTTTTCTGTGTATAATCCACAGTTTAAAGTCTATAAAAGAAATATTTCTCGATATATCTTGCCACTTGATACATTCACAACTTAATCAGTTTCGTAAGCAGTGTTTAAATAATAAAGGTTCCGATTAGTGTGGGAGATTACTAGAGTGCGCTGCCCTGATATCATTGTTTTGCCTTCAAATGTTAAAAAATGAGTTTCAATTTATTTTTAGTTTTTATTATAGAATAATAAACACGTGTTAATATTGTACCGTATGACGATAACACATGGGGGTGGTGACTTCTGAGATCGTAGTAATAAATACTAGAAAAACAAAGTTTACTTATAAGTTCAGTTTAATTATGAAAACTTAAAAGCACCACTTTTAGATGGTAAAGGAAAAGTTATGTAATGCCACGTTGCTGCCAATTAGAATATAATAACTAAAAAGTATATCTTCTAGGTGGGCCTAAAATATCCAATGTTCTATTGAATTATGCGTTTCGACGTTTTATTTTACACAACAATAATATTTCACTTCCCTTCACAATAGGTAGACTCACAACCCTGTGGTCTAAGAACGGTTATTTCTAGAAGAGGAGTAGAAGTTGGGAAGTGGTAGCCATCTATTCGAACAACACGTGAGATACATCAGCTACGTAAACTCGCCTAAAACAAATTCGCGACGGTTATTAGCCATTTAATGATACAAATTACTATTTATAACAACGTGCTCGTCGCCATAAGGACGACGCCACAACCTTTATCTATCTCCATCAAGCAAATAAATGATCTTCAAGGGTAAGTTACTTTACTGCTCACATCTTTACTTTACGTTACATTAATTTTATACGTTTGGCATCAAAGGGCTAATTTGATAATACGAAAAGATAAATTTTACTTACGGACAAAGCGCGCGAGGTCTGATCGGTTACGTAGTTGGGCTGCTACAAAGGGTTAGAAGAAAAAATTCATACGCGTGCCAATTAGGTAGTTACTACTCCGCCCAATAATTTAGTTCCGGAACATTGGATGTAAAATAATATTATATTATACTGGCTGATTAGGTTGCGAAATTTACATTGTCTGAAATTTTAATTAACTAATTTACGGTACAGAATATCCCCCCTGTTTTGATTTCGCAACCTAGTTAGTCGCTTTACTTTAAACATATTCTAAATAAACAAACTTAATTCAACCTTTTATTCATTACATAAATTCAAATTCAACCATAACAATACGATAGCGCGGGGTTTCAAAAGTTTCCTATGAAATCCGCTAGATCGCGTGCCAATGCAGTTCTATGACTGCTCGCTTAGGGACCAAAAATAGAAAATCAATTTAGGCAAACTATTTTCATGCAGTGCACGTTGCAGCGTTTTAGAATTTGCGGGTCGTTGCAAGAATAAGGGCATTTAAGGCGATTAAATCGTAAACAAGTGTAGTGTAGTGTTTTGTTATATAGGCGCCACATTCATACATATTTTTTGCATTCATATCAGTGTTTTGTGTATAGTGTTGTGCCATTAAATACCCTGAGACTTGCGGACAAGTTACCAATATGGATCGAATACTTTTGGAAATGAAACGTCCCCTCACGAGAAGCTAAGTCTCACATTTCGTATTAATACTGCATCACTCTTAATATATATATATATATATATATATATATATATATATATATATATTTACATACAACATTCTATACATCTTACATCTACATGAATTTTAACACTTCAAATATATCTACAACATTCAAAAATTCAACATTTCGGCATACCTACAAAACACAGACAATTTTTCATATTTGGTTCCCTCATTACAAACAGTCAGGATCAACTTTGTCTCATTTCTTTACACTAAGTCTATTTACAATTTCTTTTTTTATATTTTATTTCCATTGACACATTCGTTAAGAATTCACCAAACAGTTAACTTCCTGGATTTTATCTTATCTTTTAAATTTGGCAGCAAGTGGTTCCTTAAGCTAGGGATGCTACAAATTTTTTTTTATTTATACAGAACAGGTCTTAATTTAATTTTAAATCTACAATATGAACCTTTTTTACATTCAAAACATTTTCAGTGTGTTGTACAATACAAGTTACAAGGCTTAACAAATATAAAATTTTATAAATTCCCACATATTTTGGTGCTAATTTTGCACAAAACTTTTCTACCTTATTGCTTAAATAGTGGGTTCTAATCCATACTAAGGAATGCAACTTAAAGGGATGTTTTACATTTTGCTCTGAGTACTTTTGTCTATTACTGTTATGTGCTATACTCCTTTTTACATTCACCACAGCTCTCTTTAAATTGTTTACAACAGTTTCCTTGGACAAATTCTCACCAATTAGATCATTTAGCTTCCATAAATTAGATAAAGCATTATTACAGGATTGATTAAACATTAAATCAAAGGCAGCAAAACCTGTGCTTTCATTATGGGCGGTGTTTAAACTTAATTGTATATAGCCTAGGTCATTATCCCAATTACTATGACAGTTGTGATAGAAACTACGTAATAATGTAGATATGTTTCTAATATGCCTTTCTGATTGATTTCCATTAGCCCTGTAAGGCGCTAGTCTACGGTGTTCAATAAAATTCTTAAATAAGAACTTCTTAAAATATAGTGATGTAAAATATGCGGCATTGTCTGACACTATTATTTTAGGTACAGAAAAGTTGTTAAAAATTATGCGGTCTAATTTATTACATATTTCAGCACTCTTACATTCCCTCAAAGGGATTAGCCATAGAAATTTACTGGCGGCATCTACAACTACAAGTAAAATATACATTGCTGTTTCTAGTTCTCACTAAGGGACCTAAAATATCTATGAATAAACAATCCATATTGTTCTTAGATGGCACAGATACTAATTCGCCTTCATATTTTTTTGGCACACTTTACTCATTTTACAAACATTACATTCTTTCACTTTTGCCTTGATAATTTCGTCTAAATCAGGTCTATAAAAATACTGATTAATTTTTCTTTGCGTTCTAGCAATGTCTAAATGACTTCCTATTAAAGAACTGTGGAAGAATTCATATACTAAATCAACTAACTGTTCAGGCAAAAAATATCTTACTTTTACTTTTTACATTCCTTTTGTACATCAGTAAATTGTTTTTTATAAAATAACATAAATTTGTTACTATTGCTTTTTACAGATTGAATGATTCGCTGAGTTTCTTTATCTTGATGTTGATATTTTTTTAAATCTTTAAACGCTAATGACAAATCATTAATTAACAACCACAAATTATCCTTGTTATTGCACTTATTATTTATCTGCATTTTAGGCTTTACATTAGATGTTCGTTTCATGTTGCCTTCCGGAGGAGTTTGAATGGCAGAAGGAAATCGATAATCTATTTTTATCCTGGTCTGGAACGTTCCGGTAGTCACTGGGGCTCGGATCAGCTGTTCTCGTCGACTCGCCCTCAAACATACGTGAAAGGGCGTCTGCCAGCGCATTATCGGTGGAACTTTTAAATTCCACCTCAAATGGCAAATTCAAAATCCTCTCGATCCACTGGGCAAGTCTTCCTACCTTCCTTTTGTGATTGAGGACATAGGATAAAGCTTGGTTATCGGTTATTAATTTAAAGGTTCTTACTTCTAAAAATTCGTGCCATTTTTCTATGCAAATTAGTGCACTCAAAGCTTCTTTTTCATAAACAGTATATTTTTAATTCGGCATCAGTAAATTTCCTAGAGTAATAGGCTATTGGCATTAATTCATTTTGGTCGTTTTCCTGTATCAAACAACCACCTGCGGCTATTCCACTAGCATCTGTCATTACTATAAATTGCTTTGAAAAATCGGCTAACTGGAGTACAGGAGGATTCATTATAGCTTCTTTTAACTTTTCAAACGAATCTTGACATTCACTTGTCCAAATAAATTTAGCGTTTTTCCTTCTTAAACGATTTAAAGGATTACATGATTCGGCATAATTATTTATAAATTTTGAAAAGAAATTGGTCATAACCTAAAAACTGTGAAATTTGTTTGGCGTTCTTAGGCGGCATAAATTCTCTTATACTCCTTGTTCGCTTGGGATCTATAGTTACTGTATTATATTTTATTAAGTTCCCCAAAAAGGAGATTTCCTCAAAACAAAACTTTGCTTTCTCTAGGTTTGCCGTTTAAGCCATGTTTGCTTAGTCTATTTACAATCTCTCTGACATGTACTGAATGCGAATCAAGGTCTTTACTGTACACTAAGATATCCATCACAAAAATTTATCACATATTTAAATTTTATATTGTCTAGGACTTTGTCCAGATAGGCAGACAATACAGCACTACCAACATGTAAACCAAAGGGTACTCGTTTAAATTTATATTTACCAAATATAGTACTAAATGATGTAAGATCTTGACTATCAGGTGATAATAGACATTGCAAAAAACTTTTTCTTAAATCTATTATTGAAAAATATTTGGCTCCACTAAGATGTTGATAATAATTATTTAAATCACCAATGGGAAAATCAATTTTCTGTAACTTTTTATTTAATTCGGTATAATTGACTACAAGTCTGTCCTTTTTGGTTAAAAAGGCTGGACCGGAGTAGGCTGAAGTACTGGGTTCAATTATTCCTTGGTCCAACCAATCCTGTATTATTGTTTTCATCTTATTTACAGTAGGAGGGCTCATAAAATAAGGCCTAATATTTACAGGTGTGGGGTCATTTAGAACTAATCTCACTTCCAAATCTAGAGCCTCTCCTAATTTTGGATTAAAAACATTTGGAAAATCCCCTATAAGGTTTTGTATCTCAGCCTCAGCTCTAGTGCACCCTATTTTTACATCAATGCTGTTTACTTCATGTTCAAAAGGCTGTTGTCTGACAATAGTTATTTTCTCATTACAATTGAATTTAAAATAACATGAATCTCCATCAAGATCTAAAATTAATTTGCTATTAGATATAAATGGGTTTCCCAATACAATGTCCCATTTTAAATTATCCAATACAATAAATTTTACTTTCCAACAAAATTTAGAAATTTTTATCTTAGCATAACAGTAACCAAAACATTTTATTTCAGTGTTATTTGCAGCAAACATTTCTATCATCTGACTTCATTAATTTAGAAACATTTTTATTTCAACAATAGGCTATCATAAAATTCTTTATATCTCTTGTTAGCACCAGTATCTAATAAGCAGTTTGTTTTTACATTTTTACCCACTATAGCTTCATATTGTTACACTGTCTAACATTTAGTCTTAAATTTAGGTTTTCTATAGTTTAATTTACTCCAATTTTTAATTACCTTACCATAGACTCTCATAAAATAGTGTTTTTCTTTTCTTACTGTATTAATATTTATAAGATTATTATTCTTAAACTTATTGAAACCGGGGAGGGATATTTTTAGGTGTTGTGTGTAATATCACTCCCCTATCGACTAGTTTTTTGGATTCCTAAAAACAATTTTTTGCTAAGTGACCAGGGCCTATTACAATTGAAACATAACTTTGGGTTTTTGACAGTAGGCCTACTTTTTCTAAGTTCAACATGTGGTGGATACATGTTGTTAACATATGTGTTTACTTAAATTGTCCCTTAAGTTATCATTAAAGGTTTATATTGTTACTAGCTATACACACATTTTCCAAATCTTGTTAAAAACAAACGGGATTGTTTTCAAAAATTTAACTTATTTCTATCTGTACCTTCTTGTACTATCTGTACTTATTTCTTATACCTCTTTTTATATAAGTTACCAAGTCCTGTTCACTTATGTTACACAATAAAACTTGACTGAGCTCTTTGATGTCATAGATGTATTCATACAGTGGCTCATCAAACCTTTGTGGCCTATAAACTAAATCTAGTCTCAGTCTTTCAATTAGGCCTACAGGGATAAAGCACTAATTAATTCCCTGTGTAGATAGTTGAACATTTCGCATGACAGACTTAACACTGTATTATTTTGGCTAAAAGTGGACCTTTTGCATAACATGGTAACAATAACTAATATTTCATTATCTGATAGGCTAGTTTTCACATTTTAGTTTTTAACAAAGTTTTCAAAAAGTCTATAAGCTCAGGTACTATTAAACCATTTGTTACTGTATAAAATTTTGTAAATAATGTTCTACAGGGTTGTTTAACTTATTAAACATATTTTAAACCAGACATAGGTTGACTAAGACAATCATTGTTTTGCATTATAAATAGGCACTACAGGCAAAGTGGGGGGTACTGGCAGTAGGCTGTGATATTGTTGGTGGTTGTACAGAAATATGGCCCTATTTGTTCTTTCACTGCCTGTTCCATAGCCTCATCTCGTTCTAATGATTCATTTTAAATTGGCTTCTAACACTTTAAGCTGTTCTAGGTTCACTTTAGGTATCAAATTTTTAGCTAACTGTTGTTCAACATTTACTAGCCTACACTTTAAAGCTGACAAAGTTTCACTATGTACAGTACTTAGTTCTAGCTGGTTGTCTAAAAATAAATGGTTCATTAAATGTTTAAATTTTTCTTGAAATTTGGTAATTTCTAAAGGTGAACTATCACTGTTCAATTCACTGCACCCATGTTCTAATAAAAAATCACTTTTTCACTGAGAAGTTGTACTTTCTGATTGTAGTCTATTTTTTTAATAGGCTACTAGCATTAGGTAAAATATTCTCTCTCAAACACTGTCTTAAGGACTTTCTAAGTTCATTCA
Source organism: Homalodisca vitripennis (assembly GCF_021130785.1). Classification (NCBI taxonomy): domain Eukaryota; kingdom Metazoa; phylum Arthropoda; class Insecta; order Hemiptera; family Cicadellidae; genus Homalodisca; species Homalodisca vitripennis. The sequence goes on from NC_060212.1 coordinate 41,949,555, forward strand.
CTGTACTTTCACTATTGAATTTAATACCTCTAGATATCAGTTCAAATACCAACTCATCTTATAGACAAATATTCTATTTTAATGGCAGGCATTGTGGCGTTTTCACTCAGTTTCACCCAATTGAATGGCAGAGTAGGCACATCAATAGCAGAGTGGCGCAATAAATTGATGTGCCTACTTAAAAAGCAGATTGGCGCAATAATTATGTGTACCGTATCACGATAAACACATGGGGGTGGTGACTTCTGAGATCGTAGTAATAAATACTAGAAATACAAAGTTTACTTGTAAGTTCAGTTTTAATTATGAAAACTTAAAAGCACCACTTTTAGATGGTAAAGGAAAAAGTTATATGTAATGCCACGTTGCTGCCAATTAGAATATAATAACTAAAAAGTATATCTTCTAGGTGGGCCTAAAATATCCAATGTTCTATTAAATTATGCGTACGACGTTTTATTTTACACAACAATAATATTTCACTTCCCTTCACAATAGGTAGACTCACAACCCTGTAGTCTAAGAACGGTTATTTCTAGAAGAGGAGTAGAAGTTGAGAAGTGGTAGCCATCTATTCGAAAAAACACGTGAGATACATCAGCTACGTAAACTCGCCTAAAACAAATTCGCGACGGTATTAGCCATTTAATGATACAAATTACTATTTTATAACAACGTGCTCGTCGCCATAAGGACGACGCCACAACCTTTATCTATCTCCATCAAGCAAATAAAAGATCTTCAAGGGTAAGTTACTTTACTATTCACATCTTTACTTTACGTTACATTCATTTTATACGTTTGGCATCAAAGGGCTAATTTAATAATACGTAAAGATAAATTTTACTTACGGACAAAGCGCGCGAGGTCTGATCGGTTACGTAGTTGGGCTGCTACAAAGGGTTAGAAGAAAACATTCATACGCGTGCCAATTAGGTAGTTACTCCGCCCAATAATTTAGTTCCGGAACATTGGATGTAAAATAATATTATATTATACTGGCTGATTAGGTTGCGAAATTTACATTGTATGAAATTTAATTAACTAATTTACGGTACAATATGTTGTATGTTAAAATAAATTAATTTATTTTGTTGTTTTCTCACCGCCATATTGGTTACCTGTAATACCAAGTAAAGATATTTCTAACCCGTAGACAAATCACACGTGCCATGCACCATCATTGAACTTCTTAATACACCTAGAAACGAAGCTTCATGAAAAATTTCATGTCTATAGGTTAGATCGTTTTCGAGATATCGTACGGGCAGATAGACAGACAGAAATCAAATATTTAACTCCTTCGAAAGATAAGTTTTCAATAACGAATACCCAAATATAATATACTTGATGCCGCAGATTTTCCAAGATTCAGACAAAATAATTTTTATTTCACATTATTATTACTGCTTGATTCCCATCTGCGTAAACCACGCGAAGGGATTCTTTCAGTTTTAAAGAAAGAAGTTTCTTAAGTAAACTAATTACACCTTCACCGTAATTACTGAAAGCAGTCCTTGGTTTCTGAATGCCAAGTCGGTCTGAGACACTTACCTTAATGATGTTCAGCTTGCATCTGAGCTTTACTGGTACAAGTGTCTCCGTGTTGTCTCTGCTCTCTTGATACTATTCTTGATAAATCTAGACCTACTTTATTACACAACTACACTTATAAATGAAATGATTTAGGATCCTGCAGCCAAAGTTTGCAATTATTCTACTACAAAAAACAAACCAATAGTTTGTCTATTACTCACTGTATATGTATGTTTCACTCAGTAAAGTAGTGTCTACTTCTTGGAGGCTAATTTAAAAAATTCCTTAAAATCTGCGATTCACACAGTCTAACATACTGCGCATTCCCAAGAGGAAATATTTGTTCGGCCTACTTAACATTATAAATAGCTCTTGCCCTAGTTACTGATTTTTTAGTTAAATAAGAGGGAAACAGCAATTTCCCGTAAAATAATTTATTTTACTCTGAAATAATAATAATGACCAAAATATAACTTTGTTTTAAAAACTACTTCCTCCATATAAAGTAATGTACGTAATAACACTGTTTTCCTTCATCCCACTGCCTTAAAACACTTATGTAATTAATGAGGGTATTATCTTTGCCTTCTAAATGAATGAAATCGTATTCTCTGATCAATTTCTACTGTACCTGAAAATTTATGTAGCTGTTAGAAGTAGACTTAATTTTGACTTCATTGCAAGTCTTTCAATCTCTCATCTTCTTTGTTGTGAGTGGCGTGTGGTGTAGTGCTGTTGGTCCTGTGAAATGACCTTGATTGGTTACATTGTTACGAATCTGGGCTTACAGGTATATGCGTACTTTTTTACGTATTTAAGTCGCTGTGAAGTTTGACTCTAGTGAGTTTATTGACTCATATGTCAGTCTTTAACTATAGTAAAAGATTTTATTATATTTTAAGGGGACCGAAACAGTTAGTAGCAATCATTTTGCAATGCATAGTAAAATATTTTACTGTAACCTCCAATAAACACCAAATTCAAAAAACTTTGAAGTTATGCTCAATACAGGTTTAGTAATAATTTTTTTTAATATTTTGGAATAATTTCAAGTATAATTTACTTTTTAATATAAAAGAAAGTTTTTAATTTATTAAAATAGTTCTCGTTTTATAAATAACCAGTGTGGTAAGTGAAATATGTAATAATATTATTGTTTTTAGGTTTCATTAGCACAAAAGAAACTATTTTAATTTTTTATAATAAATACATTTTTTTAAATAATTATAAAAAAACATTGTACATTATTTTAAACTTTTCCTATTTATAAGCAGCTTTTTTGACTCACCACTATGATTATATTTCCAATTTAATAGGTGTAGCACTAATAATCTTTGAGTTGTGAAAGGAACTATAACTATTGTATTAAATAAAAAGCTTTTTATATAAAAATAAGTAAAATATTATTTTGAATTCTTCCAAAATATATTTAAAAATAACTAGGACCTGCATTGATCATAAATTCAAAGTTCTATTGACTTTTGTCTTTATTTGAGGGTTATAGTAGAATATTTTATAATGCATTGCAGAATAATTGCAACAAACTGTATCGGCCCCTTTAAATTGTTTACATCTGAAGAGGAAAAAGATATGTTGCAATCCTCGAAAAGTATTGTTCTATTGTTTTTATATATGACGATGGCATATGGCCTATGTCCTATTATCCTTAGGAATTATCCCCTGTCAATAATGAACCATAAACAAATAATTAACTTTTAAGTCACAGTAAATAAGACGTGGTACTGTTCTTTAGAATGCTGCAGAGTCCCAATGTATTCCTAAGGAACTTAGATAATTCTAACATATCTAGATTACGCCTTTAGTAGGATGTACTCGTTAAATTTCTGTAATTTTGGGATGAATGTGTGTCAATGCGTGGACGTGCTGGATGAAGCCTTTACGCCTTTAGTATGATATACCCATTAATATTCTGTCTGGGATGAGTGTGTATTGATGCGTGGGTGTACTGGATGAAGCCACTTAAAATTGTGTATAAGTGTGTAACTCATGCGTGTAATTTTTTCCGGCGAAGATTTGTACCTTTTACAGCTTTAAAACTTTACGTATTGTTTGTAAATTGTTTTGCGGAGGCCTTGCTGTTTTCAAGAAAACTTCAGAGCTGTTTTGGAATTTTTTTTCTTCAACAGTTCCACCAGTTTTGGGTCAGGGCCGATTTAGCCTGTCACTGAAGTATAGAGGTGTTGGAATCCTCTTGAAGATATGAAATAATTCACTTTACCGGTGTATGAATAAAAGTAACAAATTAAAGAGCTTTATAAAAGCTTTTGTACCTCTGAGCTTATACAGTGAATGCCGCAAAACTTTTTGAAAACTGTTGTTGCTTAGGTGACATGAATACCTTTCATGCACAGAAATCCCACCAAAGGCTTTACTAAACGAGAATTAGATGAATGGAGCAGTGGAAGCAGTGGAACAAGCAGCGAATTGTTGTACAACGCCCACTTGAGCGACAATACCGGCTCATTAATATCTCTGCGTTCCCAGGAAAGATGAATAAGTGTATACTCCCGGTTTATGTATAATTTGTCGCCCAAAACAAAGCATGGTAAAAAGAACCTGAAACAACCTGCAAGAATCCGCAAATAATCTTTTTGTATTTGCCTTTTTTCTCTATTGATACAGTGGTAGGATAACGAATTATTTATTATTAGTTACATTTGAACTTTCGAGCCCAAAATCAATATGGATTTCTTCTTCAAGTAGTATCAGTAAATGTAACAGATGGACTTCTACTCCATAATTCGTCCGATAGTACAATACTTTTGACTTAATATAAATAAGGTAGAAGTACGGCAAGCTAAACATTCGTAACAGGCTTCGCTGAGGTTACTTGCTAAATTTCTTCTCGAGAAGCTCTGCGGATAAACAGAGGGACAGACAATCATACAAAAAACAAGTTAATACAAAGATAACGTATCATAGAACTCATTCTGGTGTACATTGAATCTCATGCAAACTTTACAGTTTACACATGAAATACGCTTCAACACATCTTGCCAGATGATAAATGATTTGTTCATAAAATTGAGTTTTATATCAGTTTTAAAATCATAAAGGTCTACACATTAAGTCAGTATAAAACGATGTGGGTTTTAAAAGGTATGTGTTTGGATAGTTAGGATACGTGTTTGAATCTCTTATGTGAGTATTAAGCTTGTTTACAAATGTATGTGTTTTGTTATTTCCTCTTTGCAAACGAGCTTACACATTAAGATCAGTGTAATAATTCGCTAACGCTCAGGCATATGTCATGGATTGATATACACCATCATTAAACTCCGTGTTCGTCATATAAAAATGAAGATTACTGCACAATTTAAGGTCTTTTTACGGTCCTTAATCCAAGGTAAGGTCGTTTATAAGATATCGAACTTTCACATTTTTACATTTTAAGAAATGCAAACACGAAATAATACATCACAAATTCCACGCCCCCATCCCACAACCTTCTAAAACTTGCCATCATTTCAAATGTTTCATATTACATCGCTATGTGACTGATATACTCGAAACATCTACAGGACGGTTCGACATATTCTAGAGGAAGCTACTTGTATCTGTATTTGTAACCCAATATGCATGTAGATACAATGGAGATAGATGATCAAAGCAATCCAAGCGTATCAGAATTGCAAACAGCTTGGTCAACACGTTATAATGTGTCAGTCACGTGACACTAGGTCACCTTTGGGCTATAAACTATACATCTGATGTTGATTGTATTTGTGCATCACATCTGAACTCTGCTGCTGTCACTTACGCATAATATATTTAGAAGTGTTAGACACATTTGCAGTGTAATCGCTTTAGTTCATTCTCTCCAGTTCGTATACCATTCAGGTATAACTTTATTATACCTCTAAATGCAGTCCATTAGTGCACATTAAAGTGTAAGGTTTTTTATGTATTAACGAGTTTTTAAACCTGAAGAACAGGGGGTACCCAACAATCTTCGAATCGTAGTGTTATACATTGTTATAACACATATTGAAGCAAATTAGAACGAAAAAGCGTTAGAAGTAAATGTATGAAATTCTATTATCCTTTCAAACTATCCATCATCAATAAAAGACTTTAAGCAGAATCAATGACATTTCAGAAAGAACTATTAAAGAATGAATGGTATTCAGAATGAATGTTAATATTCTATGTAGTATTTTTAACATTTATGGTCGAGATGCTTCGAGTAAAGTGTTGAATAAAAGTCTAAGGAAATTGAGCATTAGCCATTACGAACCGAACATACCAAAGTTATAAAAATTAGGCACGAGCATGTGATTAGGAAATACGTAGTCTAAGCTTTTTATGTTTTTTAAGAGGTGTGTTTTTATTTTGCAAAGAAAGTGATAAATACTGATATTGTGATATAATGTTCATTATTACAGGAATCCAGATACTAACAGAACTACATAATTCTCATCTCTGCGATTAGTCTTGTTCTAAAGTTATAACAGTTTTACACTCTGTATAATCCAAAATTAAATTGAGGCCGTCATTGAGACTATACAGTGTAAAAAGAAGTGTCAAAAAAGGGTTTTAGAGGATGTGCCAGCATAGCGAATGGCCCCGAAAGAACGAAAACATAATCACGCAAACTGGGTTTTAAACTTTTTCCACCTTGCTTCGATATAAGCTGTTTTGCATCTACGAAAATGTCATTGTTGCGAAGAGATCAGTCACCCCTTTAGGACCTGTTACTCAAGTATGTCCAAAAGTGTTTGATTACTCGTTTGGAATCCGTTACTAAAGTGGCTTTGACCAAATCGCGTTTGAGAAATGTCGTTGCAAATATAACAATGAGCTCAAGCTCTTGTTGATTTTTTGTATTGAAACCTGTTTTGGCTGTAATTCGACTCTTCCGTGGAGGATTTCAGCTGTATCACACATACACCTTGGGACAGGATGGAAATTTTAAGGAAACACTTTTTGCCACAAAAGGTTACTCCAGTTTGCGAAACATCTTGTGTGACGAGTTAAATTTTTTACGTGTAATGAAAAAAGTATATAATTTAATTACATTTTAAATGTATATGACTATATATTTTACAATAACTTTAATATAACAATTTAACTTTAATATTTTCCTTTAAACTTTTTATTACTGAAAACAAATTAATATATTAGTTTCGCGTGCAAAGCATGTTTTTTAAATTAAAATGAAAACATGTAAGGTTATAGTGATTTTAACCGAGTTTATTACATTGATATTTTATTGAAAATTGCAAACAAATATTCCGTAAAAAAAATAAATAATTTAATTTTGATTTATATAAGAACGTAATAATAACTGTGGACACTTAACTATGGCTAACCTAACCTTACAGATATTTCTTCCAATGACAAAAGATAGGGTAATATTTGCAATAATTTGGCACTACCTATTATAGTTACCAATCGTTTCTTCACAGAATGCAATGCGTTTATGTCAGCAATGATTCAGACTTCGGTCCGAGCATTGAGAGTTGACTGTGTCTACGCCAAAGATAATTCGTGCCGTTGTTAATTACGTGGGAATGTTAACAATAAATGGATCAAGGCTAGGGTGGGGTGAAGATGAATGGGGTAGTATTGGGACTGACAATAACTAATGAATCGGTCTATAACACTTGTACAATGCAGCTGATTAATAACTCTACGTCATCCATCATTTGGAAATGTTAGTGGTAGAAGCCGATTCTGTACACAGCCCCCGCCTGACTGTAATAAATGCTAAATATTAAAGCAGTATCAAATAAGCAGTATCAAAGTATCAAATAACACAAAAGCTAAACGTTTTGTCCATCAAAACTCATAACACAAGTGTTTTTAACCGATTTTATGTCTAAATCCTACACACGTTTTATCTTATAAAATAGCGTAGTGAAATAGTATGTACATATATTTTTTTTTTTTATATTTTATTAACGTTAACTGAAAGTTGTAATTTAAATAAATTAGTTGACTTATTTAAGATCTACAAGTAAGGGAATTCTGCAGGGATCTGCATTATCCTCTTTTTGTTTCAAGTGTACATTATAGACTTACTAAGAGATTATTCTAGCCTTAGAATTTACGGATGCGTTATATATTTGTGTGGATCGTTGTGTGTTGAGGGTACTGTGTATCTCTTCTTAAGAATTCAATGACAGTATGATGTAAAAGTAATGTTATGTTCCTATATTCTATATGAGACATCAATCCGATTTTGACTTACATTTAATATACTAAAATATCTAATTTACCTTATTAAGCATTAATTTAATAAAAACTGGATGATTATATGATCTGCTTATATTAAAGGTGGATAGCAGATTTATAATCATTCTAAATTCCATACAAATCTTTTATATGATCAGTCCTATATTATGGAACTTTCAATTAAGAAAATTCTTTGAAGTAGGCCTTATATAATTTGAACACTACTTACATTAATGCAATTTGAGTAAATCTAAGCCTTTTGAAGTAATACAATTTTAAAATTACCAAATATAGAGTAACTTTAATGACATTACACTTTTAAAAGACGTTTGCTGTGAGAGAATTACAAACATAATCGTAACGTAACGATTTATCGATTTAATGAAACAAGTACGGTACCTTCTCTTAAAAGCTAGAGACATCTCCTAATCCTCCATCGTCAAAACTCTTTTTAGACGTACTAGTTCTAAATCGTCAAGAATTAAAAGTTCTAAACACCTCGGCTTACCACGTCCATAAGAATAATTTGATACTAATCATCATGATACTATCATTTGTAAGTAATCAAAAGAAGTACCAAAGTTATAATATATTGAAGAATTCACAAAATCGTTCTCTTGTAATATTAATTATTTTAAATTAAGTAAATTCATAATATTTAAAAGTATACTGAAATATAGTTTCACCTTTTCCTCGATGGTAGCTGAATATTGCAACAGTTTATTAAAGTATGATCTTGTTGTCGTGCAGCTTAGACAGTTTAGGATGAAAAAAATAACCGTCAAAAACAATACAAAATATTTAGTTTTAATCAGTAAACGTATATAAATACTTAAACTGAAGTAAAGTTCACACGGAGTGTATAACATTTCTTTCAGTGTGACAGAATACGTACTTCAGTTTAGGAACTAAACAGAGTCAAGAATAATAAACTCCATTGTGAGGATTCCACCCCACCACGTCACTTGGAGACTTTTCCCGAGAATTAAACAAAGTGACTAAATAAATACAGTGCAAAGTTTCTTGTTCGGAAAGGAACTACTCCAACTGATAAACAAAGGAGCCGCTTTCAAGAACTATATCAGTAACTTGATGCTTTGTTGTATTTGCATCCGAGGTGTTAAATAAGTTTCCTTGCTTGAAGGACAACTTTGAGACCTATTTTGATAAGAGAGGCATTTTAATCATTTAGGTAAATTTCTTCAAGTATATTTTTATGTACAACGGTTGTTTTGAAACTCTTGTCGGATATTTTAGGAGATCGTTTCTATAGGTATAGTAGACTCATTTTTATATTTAGTTGAATTTTTAAGTTTTAGTATTCTGTCTGTATGTGTATATTCGCTTTTATAAAAACATAATTGTCTTGAGAACACTTACACATACATGAACCAAATTTTGTATGAATGTTAAAAACAATATTAGTAATCTAAAAATTATTAAAAAAATGTTACATCCATCCATTTGAATATGATGGCCAATTAAACATTCCAATTAAACAATTAGACAAACATTTTTATAATATTTTACAAAAATAATTTGTTTATAAAATCTAATTTCAATTTCAACTTTTAAGTATCCTTTAAGTAAATGAAGTGACAAATAACCGAATGCAGCACGAGCGCTACGTAGTTACTCCAGTCGGTTCTTAATGGTACAATTACAGTTTTATGTAGGTAAAAAGATAATAATTTAGTGTTTTTAGTGACATAAAATGTGTGCTAGAGGCGTATTTATTTTGTAAAACTTTTAAAACTTTAAAATCCATCTGAGCGAAATTACTGTGATACAATACACCTTGAATTAGCCATAGGTTCTTATAACCTTTTATGTCCGTTCAAAAATGTATTGTTTTAAAATATACTTTTAAAATATATATAACAAATAATCGATTATTCTAATAAAGCGATGTTCAGCTTTATAAAGATTCTTTTAAATACTATATTCATGTAATCTTTGAAATACTCATAAAAGTCAATCGGTTGTAAATGACAAATGAAAAATACTCAGTTTATTATTGAGTAAACTGTTTCATTATTACTTCAATGTTTTATATCATACTTTATATGTTTATATTTGTTTATTTTATAATTATTATTCAGTTTTGTCCATTTTTAGTTATACTAGTTATTCTAAATAGTTTGAGGATTCTCCTAAAAATGATTTATTAGTTAATCCCATATTTCATTTATTGACTATAAGACAAATTAATGAGATTTGGCTTATTCGCTCATTTTCAACCGCATTTTTTTTAACTAATAAAATAATTGCGTACTATTCTTTAAATGTACCTCAAAAAGTAAAATTCTAAAATTGTAGTAAAATTTGTGTATGTTATTTTTAGCATAATATATAACAGGTTATTACAGTTTTAATGAATAATTTATTGTATTTTATACTGAAAAAATACAATTAAATCTTGAAATTGTTTTAAAGAATTGCAAAACGGGCAAAATTGTGCAGGGAGTTTTAGCAGATATATTGCAGTAAATTTTATTTTGAAACTGCTTGCAATGCTAACTCCAAGTTTGATAAACGCTTACTATTAATTTTTATACTATTTTATATTTGATATTAAATTTTTAAAAGTTTGTTTTCTCGTGCACGTTTTAACAATACATAACGACAGGGAAGGCAATTGCATTATTTTCTATTGACATATTTCCTCGTGCGTTTACACTTGACATTTTGAAAGGTCAAAATAGTAAACTCTGGTAATTAAGAACAATGTCCCGGATTTAATCCTGATTAGTAATAATAAAAATCAATAGTGGTGGTTCGGTAACCACCTCTAAGCGGTCGGTTCCCAAGTCAAGTGTTATAGAGGACTAACTTAGTCCTAATTTTACTTGGTAAAATAAGACAGTGTTTACCTTTGACTTTTAAATAATAAAAGTTTACTCACAGACACCAGATGTTAATGTGGTACATGTTGTAGTGGTTGTGCAACACCAATTTTCATGCCACAACATTAAAATGTTAGTTGGTTGCACTCAGATTTGTATTTGGTAACAAACTGAATTATTCTGCAATTTTCTGGTTGCTATTATAATCAAACATAAAACCAATTAAACATTTTAACTAACGGTCAGTCATATCCAATGGATTGACAGGTACCACCATTGCGCTTAGAGTTTTATATTTAGAAATTAAACTTCTTGGAAAATTACAGATCTAAAAATCAATTTCTTTTTGAGATATTGACAGACAGACAAATATAGAACTTTTCTAGCTTTACAAACACCCAGTTAATTAAGAATATGGTGCTTATAGATGAAATTTTAATAGCCACATTCAAACTTCTACTGACTGCAATTCTATTGACGTAGTTTAGGCTAATAAGTTATTCCATAAAGAGACTTCCAAGTCAGTTCTGGAAATTGAATGTATTTCTACTGTGTATAAATTAGATATTACATTACTTTGCCTTGTCCACGAGTATTAAATGTCAAAGTTTTAGAAAATGTTAATGTCTCCAAGTATCAACTGTCTCGAAACTTTGATGTTTTATTTTTCTTGCAGCGGGCTTTATCTGTTTGTACGAGATCCTCGGTGCATTTTCTTGCAACAAAGTTTTATTTATTCAGTCCTTTTATTTGATTTTATAAATGGGGCTATTGCTCTTTTACAAAGTTTTACTGGCATAATTTAGTTGCATTAATTATACGCGTTTTAAATTCTTTGTCATTCCATTTGTTCTAGAATAAGCGTTACCTAAGTAACACTAAGTAATTCATACTATTAGTATTATTTAATTAATATACGTACAGTACTCTGCCCTTGATCAGACGACGTTGATCCGATAATCTCAGATCAACCTTAATTGATGAAGATTAAGACCTATTAATGTATATATAAAGAAACTTATCTAAAATCTGAAATAGATTTTATTTATAAAATATAATGAATAAATCAATTAAATAAAGATAAAATTGTATGAATTACGAGTGTTTTTTTTTATAAAATCAACTTATAATGTTTATTGTCAAAATACCATTTTGGTACGTAATAAGGTGAAGAATTTTTATATATAGAAAGCAGTAGCAAAAACTACATTGCCTTTTAAACAGCCATAAATCTATAGATACTATACGTAGATAATTGCAAAAAAATGATTATAATAGAATTTATTTTTAAGTTTTGCCTATATAAATTTATGTGTGTGTGTGTGTATAATTATTTCAAAAAATTTCATATTATTACTTTTATCTAGTCTATTTCTCATTTTTCACTGATTTGTTAACGGTTTTCCCTAATCAATAATAATACTCTTTATTATTTATTATTTTTATTAAATTATTAAATAATCATTTCGCTTTGACAACTACTATTTATTACGGCTTAGATTAGCTGTTGAACTTGGCCTGCTTTATAACAACTGAACGTAATTATAAAGTTAGGTATAAATGAGAAGGTGTAAACAACCTGAATGATGCCCACCAAACGTAATTTAGGTAAGTGAAAACAAGAATCAGCGTTCGGTCCAGGATAAAACCAATGAGTTGTAATAGATTTCATCAAAGGCTGTACGCTTTGAGATGTACCCTGTTTAGATAAAAAAAACTGGCTCATTGAATATATATTTCTTGCTCCATTCACTCGGAAATTCTCTTCAAAGAACATCTTTCCCGCTGTAGTTTCGATGAGGTGACGCAAAATGTTTAAGTTAAGGCATGAAATATCAGTCACACATAACGTCATTCTTGGATACGTAAACGAATTTATCTACGCATGCTCAAGGGTTCTATAATTTACGTTAGGAATGAGAATTTAAATGCAAACTGCGCCACAAGAAGTTTCTGTAATAGCAGTCAATTACAGTCATGTACGAGGTTACCTTACTCGAGCACATCTCATTATTCAATCAGCTTGGGTCATAGATGTTGCGTCAATGCTGTTTGTCTTTCCCGGGCAGTTGAGGCGCTACACAGGCTAGCAGTCAATTACAGTCATGTACGAGGTTACCTTACTCGAGCACATCTCATTACTCAATCAGCTTGGGTCATAGATGTTGCGTCAATGCTGTTTGTCTTTCCCGGGCAGTTGAGGCGCTACACAGGCTAGCAGTCAATTACAGTCATGTACGAGGTTACCTTACTCGAGCACATCTCATTACTCAATCAGCTTCGGGCATGGATGTTGGATCAATGCTATTTGTCTTTCCCGGGCAGTTGTTGCGCTACACAGGCTAGCAGTCAATTACAGTCATGTACGAGGTTACCTTACTCGAGCACATCTCATTACTCAATCATTGTTTGTATTTCCCGGGCAGTTGTGGCGCTACACAGGCTAGCAGTCAATTACAGTCATGTACGAGGTTACCTTACTCGAGCACATCTCATTACTCAATCATTGTTTGTATTTCCCGGGCAGTTGTGGCGCTACACAGGCTAGCAGTCAGTTACTGTCATGTACGAGGTTACCCTTACTCGAGCACATCTCATTACTCAATCATTGTTTGTATTTCCCGGGCAGTTGTGGCGCTACACAGGCTAGCAGTCAATTACAGTCATGTACGAGGTTACCTTACTCGAGCACATCTCATTACTCAATCAGCTTGGGTCATAGATGTTGCGTCAATGCTGTTTGTATTTCCCGGGCAGTTGTGGCGCTACACAGGCTAGCAGTCAATTACAGTCATGTACGAGGTTACCTTACTCGAGCACATCTCATTACTCAATCATTGTTTGTATTTCCCGGGCAGTTGTGGCGCTACACAGGCTAGCAGTCAGTTACTGTCATGTACGAGGTTACCTTACTCGAGCACATCTCATTACTCAATCATTGTTTGTATTTCCCGGGCAGTTGTGGCGCTACACAGGCTAGCAGTCAGTTACTGTCATGTACGAGGTTACCTTACTCGAGCACATCTCATTACTCAATCATTGTTTGTATTTCCCGGGCAGTTAGGGCGCTACACAGGCTAGCAGTCAGTTACTGTCATGTACGAGGTTACCTTACTCGAGCACATCTCATTACTCAATCAGCTTGTGTTTGTATTTCCCGGGCAGTTGCGGCGCTACACACAGGCTAGCAGTCAGTTTACTGTCACGTACGAGGTTACCTTACTCGAGCACATCTCATTACTCAATCATTGTTTGTATTTCCCGGGCAGTTAGGGCGCTAACAGGCTAGCAGTCAGTTACTGTCATGTACAAGGTTACCTTACTCGAACATATCTCATTACTCAATCATTGTTTGTAATTCCCAGGCAGTCTACAGCTGTCAGTTGCACCGAAACCGCCATTAAACAGATCCGCTTATAAAGGTGAGTTGAAGAGAGTGAAGCCATATCGAGATTCGCCTTAGCTCTTTATTGTTCGCTGTATTTCAGCCACTCAGAGAGCAGGATTTTTTTTAGATATATATTTTCTCGTGCTCGCTAAGTAAATCACTTGTATACCGGCAGATTTCGGTTTGGTCACACCTAACCATAGCAAATGATTTTAACTTTCCTTTAATACTTAAAATCATCTATCTTCAATAATAAAAAATATAATTTTATTACATTTATTTGAGCTCTTTCAACTAAGGGCTCAAAATATTAATCAATAAATACAGTCTATATAAAACAAGTTAGGAGTGCGCCATACCACGTGTCGCCTAACAGGCTTCGCTAAGGTTTCTTGAAAAATATAAAGTATATAGCTCAATTTATTCATGACCTTTCTTTTAGATATACAGACAGACAATTCTTTTTTTACAGCTTTTTACTAACGATGGAAGGGTTGAAAGGATAACAGGATTTCAGACATTTGCCATCATTACAGGTTATAAAAGGTAAAACACAACGTTTCGAGGATTGGAATCTATCCTCATTGTCAGGTGGGGGACTTATTAGTACATACAAAAATAACGAACAGAGAATAGTAAAGAAAGGAAATAAAATGGTTCAAACATTCTCAAAAGTTTCTTGGAGTCCAGTCCAGGCGATGTCACTGCACAGGATGCAATTCCCGAGCACAAATCACTGGTTCAGTATCGCACTGCAGCCTGTCCTAGTGTAATGTGTGATTGTTATCCTCGATACTTATCCCCGACTTGATGAAGAGGATAGATACCAATCATAAAAACGTTGTGTTTACCTTTTATAACCTATAACGATGGCAAAAGACAGACAACCATATAGAAAAGATATTGTTACAATAATAGTGAAATTTCATCCTTTTTGGAATAGTTATTGTAATTATTGTTTTTAACTTGAGCAACTCGGTTCTAAGCACATGTCACGATTGCCTATGTAGACCCATTTCCTTAGAGCAACCTTTCACGGGGGCAGATAAGAATAATAATATAATACAAGAGACGTTTTTAGCTACTTTTTGTTTCTTTATATAATAAAAATAGTAGTGTGTATATTTTCTCCTGTATATATTGTAATTTATTTTTGGAAATAAACTAATTTATTCATTCATCATCATACATTACCCAAAAAAAACAAAAGAGGAACTGTGTCAGTTTAGTGAGTGATGGCTTTCAATGATGCTCAGCCAGCCAAAATCCGTGGATGGGTATTGAGTTACGCTGTTGTCACACTTTTAATACATTTTGAAGTATGTCGGCGTTGAATACAGTTTTATCCACAGGTTTAAATTTTAATTAGAATATAATTTAAAACGTCGACTGTACATTCTGCACCAGTATATTAACTCACTCCTGCATCATTAGAGAAGTGCAAAAGCCACCGGTACTGGGAACGTATAAAGCAGTTTGAGTCAAAGTTTTGTTAAATTGAAACCACTCCAAGCACCACTTTTGACGTGTTCCTGTCAAAGGTAAACTGTGTCTGACTTCCGACTGATTGCACTCAGCTTGGAGCAAATAAGGCAAGACTGTTTACGTTTATTAAAACTTCATTTATTCCACGCCCACCGTATTCAAATCGGTAAATGTCAGGATCAATATGAAGTTACTTGTTCTACAGTTTCGAGCAAATTTATTAACTGTTTCCCAAGTAATTTTTAAAGTTAAATGTATTTCAGAGTTAGTAAACTTGACAGTGTGTCGGAATGTACTTTTTCTATTCTCGAATACATACAGGGTTTCTCTGTTTAATTTAATATAACGTTCAACAATTATTGATTAAACATTACTGTATAACTTTACTGATTACATATGTAACTATATCTACTAATAAAGCGACGTTATATACAGTAAATATGGGTACTATCTTACAACTGCAAACAATATATAGAGTTAATTAATGTTTCAGTAAAAATAAGTTAGCATCGATTGGAAAATCAGATTTCCTACTCGGTTAGGATTAGGATTTCCTACTCGATTTGTCTTTTCTTAGTAAAACTACCGCCTTGCTTGTCTAAGGCGTTAGAAATTATAATGCGCGGTTATTTTGATTATTGATATACGTATTTAAGTTAATAAAACCGGTCAGATTAAATATATCTTTAAATTATTATTTAAACAGTGTTATTAAAGAATTAATTTTACAATGTATGCTGCAATAATACTTAACTGACAAAATTATATTACGGTATTTTTTTCTTGTATGTTGCATACGTTAGTTGAAGCCTTGATGACTGAAGGATACATTTATTTTTTGTAAAAGGTAATCATTAAAATGATAAATACATTTGATTATACAATATTCATACCTAAATCAACGTTTAAAAAATAATAAATAAAAATCATAACTGCTAACTGCACCCAAGTTTATTTTTTTAAAGTAATCTTCATTGTTGGTTTCCATATCACACTATCAGTTACCAGCCAATAACATATAGAATATTATCCTATACAAGATGGTGGTCTTTAAAGGGTCAATATTGATAATGTTTTAATCAACCGTTTTTTTTTTTTTGTAATTATCAGTCGTAGGGACAGAGTGTGCTGATATCCAGAGAATTATTTTAGTTAACATGTTAAGGGTTAATTCAATGTTAATGTTAAGTTAGGTTCCATTCACCGATCCACTTAGTGCAGTGTCTGACATCAAATTTACTCCTATAATCTGAAGTCCACGTCTGTCTGAAAAAGTTGACAATGAAGACGTTCTAAAAGAACTCCAGGCATCGATTTGACATCAGAGACACCTAGGCTACAAAGGAGCTCTGAAGAATCATTGCTTTTTAAGTTCGCTTAGGACAAAAAACTGAGGAATCGCACTTAAGTCCCAAAAGGACTTTAGCGCTGCTTCCGAAGTGACACGATATTCTGAATGGATAAGATTAGGGATAGCGGCCGCTTCCTGTAATGATCCATGAG
The DNA here is from genome assembly GCF_021130785.1 of Homalodisca vitripennis. NCBI lineage: Eukaryota > Metazoa > Arthropoda > Insecta > Hemiptera > Cicadellidae > Homalodisca > Homalodisca vitripennis. Next base: position 41,966,511 of record NC_060212.1, read on the forward strand.
GAAGGACTTTTGGCATTAATCAGTCACAGGTCCTTGAAAGAAAGGGAGTCCGGCTCCGAACACATCCTCTCCAACCAAAGCAGGCAGGGTTGGAACGTCCTTATGATTATGCTAACACTGCCTTTAACACTTAAGGAGCCCCACTAACTCCATCAGTCATCTCCCGCAGAAAAGTAGACCTGTCATTCTATACTTGCACACCAATTTCTCGACGTTTGCAGTTAGTGATGTGACATTCCTGGATATTTATAATACATTGCTCAGCTTTAAGTGACAAATTGGATTTTGCTAAACCCAGTTTAGGTTTAACTGGAATCTGCGTGTTTCTGTGCATTTATTTTAGTTTACGTAATGTAGCAGAAAAACTTTAACGATAATAATATATTGGCAGATCGTTAGTGAAGCCTATAACTTAAGGGGCTGGACAAATTTCCTGACTCTCTTCATTTTTTTAATGGCAACACTGAGTTAGAATGTAATGACAGTCACTCATTACGATGTCACTGAACATTAGCGAACAGTTTTACTAACAATGATGGTAACGAGAAAATAGTACGTGAAATACATTTGTAAAGAAACTGAGTACAGTAAAGGACTTTAACTTCTGGAATTTTTATTGATGGAATAAAAAGAAATAAATAATTGAATGGAAAGTCAACAGTAGGTGACAAGATATGATTATTTGCGTTGTCTTGCTCTGTAATACCCTCTCTAAAACACCGGAACTTTTGTTATTTGAACACTTCTATAAAATATAACCTTAGCCTTAAAGACGACTTTTTTTATGATGTAGTTTTCATTGTCATTTGGTATGTTATTTATTTTATGTGTCATTTGTTCAAAGGTGACGTCACAATCTGTCCAAATGAATTAATACTTTTTTGTACTTGTAAGTATAAATTTAGTTATAACTAATACTTAATGCTCGATTTCAGAAACTCAAGGAGTAATTATGAAGTAATTCCATTCCACAGTATGGAAGAACGCCGGAAGGAACCAATCTTCAGTGAACAGTGTTGTGTTTTACCCGAGCAAAACAAATTGGATCCTTTGACTTGACTTGTTCACGGGGCTTTGTTTCTTTGATAGTCTTTAAGTTCCACATAATACTTCTTTCATTATCCTTCATTTGGTAGATAATTTTAAAAAAGCAGTTATCAAAAATTGATGGAAGGAAATTATAATTGGCTGGGCGTAAGCAAAGGACCAGGAGCTAGAACACTTTTCACGTGACATGTGGTGTATATCCTCCTTTTTTGCTGATTATATACATATATATGTTTTATAGTGTTATCGAATATACTTTGTCTTACTTTTAGAAGCAGTATATTATATTATAGAAGCATAGTAGACTCAAAATTGAAATAAATTTTGGTATTACTCTCGTACTCAAACTATCAGTTATTATTATCTTTGTGCACCAAGGTAAAAATATTTGATTTTATTTATCAAAATTATATGTTATGGAATGTAGGATTGCATAGATGTACATATTCTTCTGTCTATAATGTTATCTAATCGATTTCCATACAATATGTTTAATTTTGTCTTTTATTATTTCGCTGGAAATAAATGAATTTTTCTTATGTAAACCGTGTAAAAGTCGCAGTGAAGTACAATAGTGAAGTATGAAGTAAGCTACTTCTTGAAAGGCGCGCACGCGAGCTCCCCAAGATTTCCCCAGTGGCAATGTTCTTTTGAGAACGCCTGAACAGTGCCTTTTGTAGAAACATCGTGATCTCAATAACACCCCTTGAGGACAGCCTTAACGAAGATAAATCTCTGTAGATTGTAGATGTAGGATACATTGAACAACGACTGGTACAAATGTATTTTTTCAACACACTTGTAAATAGATTTTAGTATAAATATCATAGCTAGTCTTTCTGATAATCAATAAGTTAAATGAAAGTATTACAGATTATTAGGAAAATAGTTATAGTGAGCGTTGCGTTACTTAAGATAATTTAATCTGTCTGCCTACATCCCTCTAGGATAGTTGAGGTTAAGACACGAAAGTAAAATATATATTTGTACAATCCACGTAGGAAAGTTTCAGTGAAATTAAATTTCACAATGTACCGTTGTATGACATTTTATTTTGGACTGTAAACATCTACATGTACTTTATGTGTTACATTAAATAAATTATCTATAAGATAATGGTAATTCCTGGTTAATCCATTAATTAAAAAAAAGAATATTAACTTTTTTTAATATAAAGAAACTTTTGGTTCGTTTGCTTTAACATGAATATAAACCTAACTTCTTACAAGCAACCTAAAATGAATAATTGTAAAAATAAAATGAGTAAAACAAAACTAATGTTTCGCTCAATATTAAATGAAATTGTTTTAAAACATAAAACATGTATTTAAAAGATAACTTTAAATATAAAATAAATATTTCCTCCTAGTAATAAGTTAAATAAAAAATCTAAATTATATAAAAATGAACTAGATTTTTTGTGATTATTATATGACATAACTTGAAATAATAAAATAAACAAAAATAAATTTAAATCCGAAATTAAAAGACCGTGCTGTACTTCACTTTTAAAATAGAACATATTTATAATGTCAAATATATCTCACTAACTAGAAGGATTGGATGATGGTATAAAGGTTCAGAATTGTTGTGCAATTTAAAATTAATAGTGGAATATGCAAATAATCTTTTAATTAAGCTGTCTGCGGACACAAAATAAGAAATTGAGGAAATAAATTGTAATTAATAAATATAATGGATATATACAATTTTGATAGTCAAGCGAAAAATAAGTAACATCTGAGAGTACTTGAACTAAAAAAATTGAATATGCTGCTTATTAATTTTAAAGTCATGTAGGTAGAGTCATATTCATGATGGAATATAAGGCTTTTAATTATATATTAAATTATTAATAATTAAATGAGCAGTTAATCTCTACACATGTCATGTTTTTTGACTAATAAGATGATGAATTGCATCAGCTGGTGTACATTAACTATACAATTATTCATAGGCTTCAGTTTTATGAAAGTTCTGAATGATAAGGGGGAAGTGTAGCAGCGTAAAATTTATACAATCATAGACCTTTTTAGCACTTTTCGCTGTATTTTAATTTTGTACATACAATGTACATTTCAAATTCTAAGAATTCATCATCCGGAAAGTTTTACTTCTCCTCCGGCAAACAAAATTAAAATTTAAGTAAATAGATAGGCTTTAATGAACCTCAGCTAAATTCCATGGTTGAACATGCACCGTCATAGAACCATACTTGTGTTTGTCGAAATGAAGTTTGAAGTTAAATATTAATCTGCAGATAAAATCTATCTCAAGATATCTTGCCCAATGAAACTTACAAATTTTCAAGTACTGTTCAAACAAGAACAAACAAACGTCTGTTGAGGTAGGGAGGGCGCTACAGAGCAAGAGTGGGTAAATAATCTAATCGTTTCGCCAACTGTTAACATTTACTTCCATTGTATTACTTATTGATTTTAGTCTACCAGGGAAAGTCCCTTCATTTGACTCAGTTTGTTTATGAATTTATTTATTATGCTATTTTATCATTGCCATCATGGGTAGTAAGAATATTCCCTAACGCTCAGCCTAATACCACTGAGTGACTTTCACCATAATCGAACTCAATGTTGTTTTTACAGAAATAAAGTCTACAGGTCTGTTCGTTTTTGATACATCGTGTGGATAGGTAGAAAATCAGACTTAACATTTTTCCAGCTCCTGTAGTTAACGCACTAACGATCAGCCAATACATTATTATTATGATTGTTAACGTTTTTCATGTTATATTACACAACTTTAATGATTTTAATGTCCCAAGCAGACTGAATAAGACGGTTGTGCGTAAAGCCACTTATCGTAAATGATAATGGCTCCAGACGAGATAACGGAACGACGCCGTAAAGTGGCACAGGACCGTTCTCCGCCTCATAAGTGTGGAAGTCCAGTTGAATGACATCATATCGCCGGGAGTTGACATCAGCAGTGAACACAGCGACCGAAGAAAGTGATTCTCATCCTTTTAATCTTATCTATACCATACGTATTTATCTTTACTACTGTATAGTATATATATATATATATATATATATATATATATATATATATATATATATATATCAGAAAATGTACATAATAAATTGAAATTATACAATGAAGTAAAATCTACTCCAAGTTATAGTTAACTACGAATATTTTTAAGTGTACTTAATGATCTGGAGATATCAATTAAACAATCCGGCATAAATGTATACTCTATAAACTATCAGTTCACGGTACGCGGTTCCCGTGAATGTAGTATTAAATGTTTTATATATTATTGTTTGATTCTTTATTTCCCTTTAAATATGAGTTATTTTTCAACTTTGGTATAAAAATATCGAACAATATCTTAATTGAAACAGTTGTTACGGGTTTATATTGAATTTACGTAAAATAACATTCAATGTAGAATTAATAATTAACTTAAACTATCATTTTAAACTCTGAAAAATTTCATTTATGGGTCAAACAGTGTGATATCTACAGAATCTACTGACATATAGCAAAACTTTGGCAAGAAGTTTCATTTACATATAAAGGTATTCACATTGAATTATATTGTGATATTTTACTCCATGGGATTTAGATGAACTTTAGTATACGTTCCTTCATTCGTTTTACGGGTAACCAAAATTGGAACGACAGAATTACAGAAATAATACATTTTTAAAACAAACTGAGTACAATCATATGACATTTCAACATGTAATGTACTAACCCATGTACTATAATCAAACGAGGTATGGACATGTAATTGACCATGCAACCTCAGTGATTCCTTTTACGCATGTGGTTTACATACGAGTCTGTATATTTTTCTCGGTGTACAAACCTGTATGTACCCAGTATACGGACCCTCGTCAACCCAACCAGTCTCGCACTCACAGTCTACTCAATGATTGGGCTGCCCTGTCAATTATGGGCCGCGTCCCCAATGTACGTTTAACAATTTGTTTGGCTCTTGCTGATTTTAATTAACTTTACCATGTACAAAATGTCTTTAATAAAAATTTACCGACACAGCGGGGTGTCGAAGGGCTCGACAGAACGTAACAAAAGACGTAATGCGTACACGGACATATAGACAGATTGGCTTTTAACCGCTATATCACCAGAGTTCTTCCTTAGACCAAGAGGGTGTCCCATGTATAAGGTTGTCTTTGTGCCAGTTATACAAACTCTTACGGCCAGGTAGCAGTGGCATGGTCGTTTCCTGTTTTGTGCGGAGCTGCGATAGCACAGCCTGCCCGCACGCCACCCCCTACAATACCGACACCGAGTATTGGGAAATAGCTTCGTCTTACCTGCTCCACATCTCTCTTAATCTTCCCCAACCAATTCTCCTAAATGACATTTTCTACCAAGTGATACATATTGCGTTTGTGTGTGTTTTAATAATTATAATGATAATAATTATTAATATATGTGTACATATAAATATAAGTGACAACTCTATGACCACAGAGACATCAAAGATGGACAGACTGTCTGCACTTTGTTCTTTTGGCCCCAAAATCAATAGACTCCTTCCTTTGACGAAGAGAAATCTATGTACTAAGTTTCAAGCCACTAGGAGTTATCCCACAGACGGATGAAAGAAAGAAAGAAAAGAAAGAAACACTTCATTATTGAGGCGAAATTAGGACCATATGGTCCTTTCTTACATTTAACCTCTTAAAAATATTTCTACACACACGATATATGATATGATATCGTGTTGTTTTGACGGGCAACTACACGATATCAAAAAAGCCCTGTCGGGTCCTCAATAAAGAAAAGTGATCCAAATACGATGTACGCCTGAAATAGTAAACATAATATAAAACTATTGTACTATTGGTCAATTATTGCATTAATATATATTATTATTCAATTAATTTAACACATAAGCCTTAATTAAACTAAAGTTAACTTACATAATCTATAACATTTAATAAATATAAATTTAAAAACTGTTTCTATAGGTCTTGGTATCAGTTGATTAACCAAAACAAGGCGGATAGCTCTGTTATTGTTCATGTACTGTCTGGTAAATGATTAATAATTAATCCACAAGGAAATGTTTGACAGAAACCAATATTATACTTTGATAATCAACTTTCTACTCCAAAATGCGGAGATGCAACTAAAAGTATGTAACATCTCTCCGGGTACGTCTACCCAATAATGATTATTGTGGTTTTATCATATTTTTCCTGAATTAATATTATACTTTCAGAGTGCCGAGGTGATTAATCAGCTTCGGCAGGTTTGAACAGGTGAATGTCGTTTATCTTCTGTTGTATGTGAAGAAGATATTTCAGCCCTGCCAATACCCAGATGTTCAATACAGGAACACTGCCAGGCTTGATACAACACACACTGGCTTGATGTTGGTAAAGTACATGTTAGATATTTGTAATTGTTAGTAATCAATTATCTTGTTATTATAATATGCATTATTTGATATTAGCGTTGACAAATATTTATAATCTATACTTAAGTGCTTTCATATTCTTTAAGTTAAAATTGTTCAACATTAAGATAATGGAATTTAATAGTTATTGATAAACTATTAAAAACTACAAGTTAAATACATTAATTTATTGTTTAAAATTCCTCCTTCCGAATAATTTCATATACTTATCTTTCTAAGCTAAATGAAGAAAAAATTATCAGTGTGTACAGACTGGATGTTCCACGATACGGTTCGAATAAAATGAGACATTATCTTCTTACTGTAGTTTCAGTTTGTTTTTATATTGCAGTTGATTATTTTGTTCCTCTTTCTTGAAAAATATCACTTTCTGGACATTGACTATGTGTATAGAGAGGAAGAGGATTCTTTATAAATGTCATGTAACATTATAATTTATTGCAATTACTTCTAGTTGTGTGATCTAGAAATTATATATGTTCTTGAAAACAAATATAAAAATTAATTTTTCAATATAGCATTTACGATTTTCATTAAATATAGAAATGAGGTGTGAACGACAAACACTTTGTATAGAATTTTCATTTTGCCATTTTTTATTTTTGAATATTGAGGGCTGTTTTGATATTCAACGATTTTTTTTGAGTCGTATAATTTATTTTAAGAACTATTTGAAATTTCTAGAAATACCACTGAAAAATAAACAAAAAACTAGAGATGCAAAATATGTTTGTGTAAATCCGGTGGAGCCCCTAATATGTTGTACATGTTATTATACAAGGTAAATTACATACTCGTGCAACTTATTACTTCATCTAGAAGGGTGAGGGTTTTTAAATGCTTTAATAAAATATTGATAAATTGTCTTAACTTTCTGACAATAGCTTTTATGTAAGTACGTATCTAACCTAAAAGAGGATTAACTTTAAGACTAGTTCATACCTTCCAGTTGTACCTACAATGGGTACAGCAAAAAGCGATGTGCCAGTTAAATCTGAGTAACCGCTTTGCATGTCCAAGGGCAGAACTACCGCAAATGTCGGTTATTGGGGTAAAATGGAGGTTCCATAGGTCTGGCTATTGGGGATGATAACTCTAAGTGCTCTCTAAGTGTCTCCAGGTGTTGGTAGCCTAAACGTGAGGGTGTCTACACGCCTTGGCTTTGCAGGCTATAACAGAGTTAGCCTCTTATTTTTTCAAAGTGACATGAGGAGATATCGAGCCCGCTACTTCTCCTCATGGGATGCCGGCAGAAGGCGGTCCCTACCACTTATTATTTTTTCCTATAAGACAAGAAGCTTAGAAATTGCACTTAATCCTAAAAGGTCCTTTTTATTCCTCCTCATTGGATCTTGACAGAAGGCAGCCCCAACCTACAACGTTACTTAGCCATTCTGAATATCCTGTCATTCCGAAACTAAGCGTAAAAGGCCTCTAGTCCTATAAGCAATTAAGGGGGTTTCAAGAGGTTTCTTACTAGGATAAAAAACACACACTTTCTCTTTACCCATTTTAACAATCAATACTTTTGATTGATTTCATAATGACAGTCACATTATGAATGTTTACTTATGATTGATTAGTCTCGTGACTATAAAGTAAACTTGGACGCTTCAGTTAAGCGTAAATTGTAACTGTAAATGTTCTAACATCTTTTAGGAGTTTTCCCATTACTATAAAATAATTCTGTGTACTTTTTGTGCACTTTGAATGTACCTTGACTTTAAAACGAAATAGCTCTAGTTATAAAAATAATGTTAAACGTGGTTACAATTATAAAGTGTTGAACGAATAGGACCAATGAACGAGGAGTACAGTCATGTTGATGTTCGGCTACAGAAAGTTACTCCGGGCGGGAACAGCCAGCTGTAGTAACAACTTGGGCGTTCCCTCTTAACAGCTCAAGTGTATAAGTGGTTTACCGACAGAATACTAACGTAACAACTTAACTGCTAAGACATCATGTTAAGCCTTATAGATTTATTATTAAAACATTTTCAGTAATTGATAGATTGTATTTTTAAATAAAAAGTTAATAGGGCAAAATCTTATCACATACCTAAAACTTCTAGAAGGTCTAGATTATGACCCAACAGCTGTTTCCATGTATATTTGTATAAGTCGTCGGCCATAATGAAACCTATAAATACAGTATTAGTTAATAATTACCAAATAATTCTGGAATATTATTTTAGTTTTAAATAAAGGCTCGATAACACAAATACTTTGATTATTTCAAAACATTTAAAGGATAATATTTAAAAATCTTAATAAGTATGTAAATATTTGTTACAAATATAGCTTCATATTAATGTTACTTCTAGTTATTACTGTGTTATAAAGAGATGTCACAATGTTTTATGAAATGCACATTTTTGTTTTTTTTTTCCAATGTTAGTGTATTTTTAAAGTTTCAAGATGGCTGCCCCTCAAAAAGCATCATAGCAAAGTTGTCATAGGGTATGGCTATACCGTATCTTTTTTATAAGGTATTGTATAAAACAAATTAAAAAAGGATTTCTTGTCATTTTCAAATATTTTTACGTCTATATTTAGAATATCTAGTAAGCCTTTAATATATTTGACGATAAGTATGCATTATGTAAATAAACTTGGTAATTACTTTACTTCCGAACTAAATCAAATTTTTTTTAATTTTGATTCATATAACATCATACTTCATATCCTCTGAGCAAATTCTTAATCTGTTAGAAACAAATTATTTTGCATAAATTGTATCATGGATGACGTTTATTTAATTATTTTGCTCTTAACATAGTTTTCGCCTACAAGTACTATTCTATTAAATATTTTAACATACGGACTTAAAAAGTGGATGGACATTTTTACGAAAAAAAAATTCTTGTTTAGAACGTCATCTGTGCTTATATTTCAAGTTATCATGTACAATTTTATGTAGGTAAGCTGAAAAATATCTATAAGCAATAAAGTAATATGCCAAGGAATTAACGGTTACTATAGTAACGACTTTTGAATAACAAATTCTTTAAAACTACAAAACCATGCATTAAATAATATATGATTTTTCAATATGGAATCATAAGGATACAAAAGAAAAGAAAATCTTACATTTTAGAATGGAATTTTTGTAGATATAAACATCTAATACCCTTTGTATTTTAAAAACATCATAAACTTTATTATTTAATGTAACAATAATATTTGCACGGAATTGATAAAATTATACAATTCATTGTTTTCTCAGTAAATTTTTAAGATATTTAAGACGGAAAATCCTTCAGAAGATTAAACTAATCAAACCTTAAAGCAACATTTGATCTACATAACATAACCGTTATGGTTTGCGTGACAGTTTCGATTGCATTTGGGTTAATATTTATATCTATTCATGTCCATTTTGTCAAACAAGAACTCTGAGCGTAATTAAGTATGTCTCATTTCATTTAACGTTTAACATTCTGATAAAATGTTATTAGAAATCATGAACTCGGTTAAACAAAACAATTGTACTCACATTCAAATCATTCCGGAATCAAGGGTAAAATGTCTTGTAATCCTATAAGCAGTAAGGGGTGTTAAGAGGATAACTAGTAGTATAAAAACACACACTTTCTCTTCAACACTCAATATTTATAACAACCCACAGAACTTTTGATTGATTTCATCATGACTGTCAATTTTATAAGTTACTTCAAGTTAGTTAGTCTCATGAATTGAAAGTATACCAAATATATTTAGTATAGAGCTTAAATATTTTAATTTTATTAATAGACAACCACAAGTGTAAGGGCCATTTCCATAAAACTACTGTTTTAATGTGGGTAAATTTGAGTTCTTAATCGAAATATAAATCATAATTTTATTTTTACACCATCGCGAACATGTACCCTATTATTAAGTATGCAAAGGAAGTCTAAAAAGCAATTATATATCGTGTTTTTAATTAAAATTACATGTAAATATAAGCCATGCTTACTTGGATTAACTCATTATATTTTGCCTAATTGATTTACGATGAGCACTGATAGAAGGAATCATCCATGCTGAAATGAAATTTGTTTTGACAAAAGCAATAACGCAAACAGACGATATTTTAGAAAGAGACGTAATCTCATAAAAACTCCAACCACATTTACCTCCGGGAATGTCTTATATTTGGCAATATTGAATCCATTGCATTCTTTCATTCACCGTTATTGGTTTTTTCTTCACCAGAGCTTGGCTTTCGTTTTACATATCGTCTATTATATGCTAATTCGATCAATGCGAAATTACCCAATGCCTACACAAGGATATTGAAGTATCTGTAATAATTATGAAAATATGTTAATTCAGTTGTAATTCGATATGCTTTAGATATACAGTTTACAGTTCCCACAATTATTGGAAAGCATATTTTAAATATTAAATCTAAAAAAACTATTGCAGTTATGGACAAAAAGACAAGTACAAATTCATAAATGGATATTATAAAGAAAATTAAAATATTAAATATATAATTTAATAGTAACTTTTTACTTCTAAAATATTACCACTGAAGATCCATCATAGGGGTGATATATATATATATATATATATATATATATATATATATATATATATATATATATATAAAATTGTATAAATAGCAATAGCCTTTATACAAGTTGGGGAAAAAGTAAACGCTCTGTGGTATAATGGTAGCACATTCACCCGGCAAGTGAGAGATCCGTGTTCGACTCCCGGCGGAGCAAGTACTTTTTGTGATTCAATGTTTATAAATATATATATATATATATATATATATATATATATATATATATATATATATATATATATAATTTACTGTACAACATTAGCTCCCTATAGAGGCTCAAAATTCTTTATCCTCGAAATTTTTTTAGTTTTAAGACATGCTAGCTTAAAACAAACTACTGGGTGCAATTTTAATGAATGTCTCAAATTTTGGGTGGTCCTAAGCCCCCTGTGTCCCCTCTTATATAAGCCTGTGTAAATAAGCGTTATCGCTTAAGTGGCAAAAGAATTTTCCTTTCACTGTAACAATTGTAAATAATTTTCCAAACTGATTTCTAATATTTCCATATTATTAACTACAAATGTTTCGCTAAAATCTGTATGGGGCTTCGTTCAAAATTGATAGCCCAACAACGAATTTTATGCATTGCTTATAGAGTAACTGGTAAAAAATTCACTAGTTCGCTTGATTCAAATAACTGTTTAGATAAAGTAACAGGGACAATGATAGTTCATGGATATGGGTACATGTAAGACAGTTCGACAAATACCAAATACAACTTATTTTTTGTGGTTTCGACCAAATTTCTAACGTTGTAATGAGAAAGTGTGGAGGTTGTAAGATGGCGGATATGATAAAGTTAAAAAAACAGCAATAATTTGAATTAATAGCGATCTAAACCCAAAACAACATCACAAGTAACGACAAAGATTTAATGTAAAAAATATTGTTAACTCTATTGACCCTTGTTTTTATTTCAGTTTGGAATTAGATTACAATTTTAATGATTGAATCAATTGTATGGAACATTTAAATACGCATCTAAACTGGTTTTTAAGTTCTGGGCTCGCAATGCTAGCATAACATTATTGCGTTTCATAAAGACAATCCTCAGTAATTGGTTAATAATAGATTAATTTAGTTACATATAAGGTACATTTAAACGCTATCTTTTATAATATAATATTGAATATATATTGCTAGCACACAACGTTTGTAGCGGATTTCTTAGGATTTGAAAAATACTATTTTTATTGTATGACCACTTTTCTAAAAACTAATCTTTAATAAGAAATAGAAAGATATTAATAGACAATTTCTATATTTCGGCTTAAACCGTCTTCAGGAAATTAAATGTGATAAATAAAGCTAAAAGCCATTTTTGGTAATGCTCAGCTAATTAAACTAATGCATACATTTCTGTAAATATTCCTTTATATCAATATCCATGTTGAATTCTCATCATAGTATAATCAACAACAATGTTTCTTTTCAAGTGGAAAAAGACCATTCGGCAGAGTCTGCAACAGGCGTCAATTTCACTACTTCACTTCATACTTATTCCATACGAATTCATACAAAATATTCTTATTGAACCTATTAAATTAAAGATTGTTGCGCCTGAGTATCAGTGCGTCCTTTCTCTCTCTTTAATCAACTCCGTGATGCTGAAGTGACTGTTATTCACTGATAGTTATTGTTCATTAATAGTCTGCTTCTGTATGGTTTTACATAAAAAGAAACAATGTAAAGTATGAAACGTAATGTTTAGTAGACTAGTCCCCCTGATTCCCATTGTATAGGGCACTCGGAATACTACCACTACATCCAAACTCTCAAGGGATTAAGTTTGACCTGAAAATTGCAAAAGTGTTATCGTGATCTTGACAATGGTGCTATTGTCTTTTAAGTACGGTTTGATAGATTATCGTTCCCTACCAATATCTTTCTACGTAAACAAGAAGTCTGGTTACTGGCTGGATTCAGTGGCATGAAAGGAACAGTGATTTTAACTTCTGTTATGGTTCAATGCAAGAAGAACAGATTTGGTGGTATCAAAAAAATATTGCAGCCGCTGAGAAATTAATTGTATGCAATACAGAAGAAGGGCAGAAGTATTTCCGAAAACAGTGGGGATGTGCGAGCTCCTAACCTGTTTCCTAATCCCACTGACCATCTTGTACCAACACAATGACACCTCAAAGGCAGTACTTGTCATGTCCTGCTGGTAAAAATTGTTCACTTTGTCGATGGGGCTGATATGTGTAAGATTGGTACTCCTGATTACCACAAAATTCAAGAGGGTAATCAACAAGAAGCTCTGGGACACTTTATCTTGTTTACATTTGTTTTTAGTCAGGCGTCTCTGATTTGAAAAACTGTAGAGAGTTCGTTTTGAGCTTCTTCTTCGCCGACTGTTTTGGAATCTCTTCATATGGATGTTCCGCATGAGTTGATTCCAGATGTCAAACCTGTCACAGCGTTATTTTTCAGACGCTGCACTAAGAGGATGGTGAATTGAAGCTTAACTTAACATTCTTATTGATCTATTGATATAGGCATTCAGCTTCAGCTGTTTGTAAAACCATCAGGTCCAATGATTGTGCTCTCCATGGGATTTAGCAAACATTTTTAGATTGCTCTAATGGGTAATCATGAAGGCTAAAAAATAATCGCGGATTAACACATTTTTCAACACACTGAATAACACCAAGTGATATTTTAACATTTGATACACTTAGTTGAAATTATAATGAGCTTTAAAACTTAAAATTATTGCATGTAATCTCAGCAGGCTAGATATTATTATTAAAAATACAATAAATAATTTTAGTTTCGTGAAATCTAGCATGGATTGATCTGAAAATTTAAACTATTCTGTAAGGAATGTCCATAGCGATAAGTATTGATTATAATTTTTTATTTTAAAGAGAATTTTTAAAATAGATCACAATTTGTTAAAAGGAATCAATCAAAATTCAGCGTTACATTGTAAAGATTTAAATGAAGCCAGAGGTAAAGTGGCAGCTTAGAACTCATCAATTTGCATCTCACTACGTGCGCATTGCAGATGCAATCATTGAATCTCTGGCACAAACCTAATGAATGGCAGCAAATAGTGAAGATAGTTTGTGACTTTTACCAGCCAAATAGATATTGATCATTATAGTTAAATTTATATTTCTATCTGAATCATAATTTATTCAGATAAAAGCTTTTTTTTTAAAGAAGTATATATGCGTTGGCTATGACCTGGTTTGAAATACGGTTTCACTTTAATATAACTCATGACGTATACAGTTAATCATTTTAAAGGCTAATTAAAGCATTAAATTTCCCGTCGTGCGTATATTTTTCATTGTGATCCAATTAATATAGACGATGGCTGAGCGGTCTAAGACGTTGCACTTTGAGTCTGAGTTAGAGCTAGCACAGGTTCAAGTCCCGCCTGTGACCGAAGCACATTTTATCAGTACCATCGACCTTGCAATGTATCAACTCTCCGAAAAAAGACAGAAAGAGAAAATTACTACCTGAAATTTGTAAAAGGTTTAATTATCCACAAGAGGAATTTTCAAGATGTTTGTGAAGCTCTGCTGATCATTACCCACAAACTTCCTTGAACTCATTTACTCATCGATTGAATTCCTTAAATGTCGTGATGTATTAAAAATATTTAATGTAAACTTTTTAAATTGCATCACATTAATTGGTTAGTAACTTTAACTATTTTAATGCCATTTTAAACTATTCTTCCAGAAAAATTCTGTTAATAATACATGTTGTTTCTATTGACTTTTATCTCTAATAATATTTGTCTTTATCATATAAATATTGAATCTATTGGATCTCAAATTAAAAATTTTGAATTTTAAATAGCGGATATTAGGCAATTTAAAATTTAGCATTTGGGGTTATCTATTTTTTATGTTCATCACGTATGGATTACATAATCACCATGGAATATGTTAATCATCTCCCATTGATATACTTGTAACTACAATCCAAATTAATAGAATTTGTATTTATGTTATTCCATAGGGGTATTATTGTGTAATATATATATATATATATATATATATATATATATATATATATATATATATATATATAAATTTACATACTATTTTTAGGAAGCAGAAATGTTATTTTTTATATTATTTTTAGGGAGAGGCAAGAAATTGCTGTAGAAGTAAGTATGATCGAAGAAAAACTTATACTTTTTTTTACAAAATAATTTGAAGTAACAACTATATTATCGTTAAATAAGTTTCGAACGAAGGACTATGGAAGAGGCGTGAATAATGCGGTATCAATGTATTCTACAGACAAGCAGCCGACTGGATCCAATATATTCTGCCAATATCTTCATCTATCACGTAAAAGAAATATTTCAGTACCTTGATATGTATGTTTCATGTCCTTGGGATTTGTATTCACGGTATTTATTGGACTTAAATAAAATGTACAAGTAGATTTATATTTAGCATTTCAAATCGTGTATGAACGTATGAATTTGCATTTTAAATTTATGATAAAATTTTATAGGCTTAACATTTAAAACTAGTACCTACATATCGGCATCTGTATTTCAAACATTCATAATTTGGTATATCCAGAAAAAATATTGAGTGATGATATAGCAAATATTTTATGGAATCCTTATAAAAAATAACATTTTTTAAATAATGTAAACATAATATAATATACTACGAGTTAAGCTAAAATTTATTCACTTTCAACTATGATTAACATCTGATAGGCGGTGCTATTATAATAGGTTTATACGTAAAATGTGCTGTTTATATAGTGATCCTTATACTCCTTCAAAGCCTTCTGATGTACCATCTAAGCTACAATGTACTAGACACCAGACTACATGTCACATAGCCGGCTTCGCTATAGCTGCATGAAAAGTTTTAGTTCTACAGTTCATTCCGCTATACTTATGTGTTACTATGCTACACGATAAAATGTCATATAATTGTACTCAATTTGTTTACAGATTTATTTATTCAGATCTTTCTTCGTACCTATAAGACCAATGGAAAAATAGTCGCTAACGCTCTATCAAATACCAATCCAAGATAGAAATAAAGCTTCTTGTTTAATTTTATATATATACGTCAATTTGTGTCGAGATATCTTTCGGCGAGACAGAAATTTCTTAAGTAAAAGAAATACTCAAAAAAAGTGAATACGATGAAAAAGAATAAAATTTAAACCTTTAAACTTACAATTGTTAATAGTAAACTTACATAGAAATCTCCTTTATAGAAATAGCATGAGTTCCTATTTTTTATATACATATAATATATACATTCATATCATATTTATATTAAATTCATATTCAAATTTAAAAATCATATTACATATATTTATTAAAATCATATTCATAGTTTTATTAAAAATCATATTAACATTTATATTAAAATTTCGTATTGATATTTATATTAAAAATATATATTCATATAAATAATATATCCATATTATTTATATTGCGGTAACTATCAAAGAAATGTTTTAATACAAAAATATAATGAAAATTGTGTTTTACCACTGATTGACTAAATATTCAAGTCTTATACTGAGGTTATTGGTATGCTGCGCTACATCGCCGTGGTTTATTGGAATTTCCTGAAGCATAACACGGAGTATGATTACGTAATCAATTTTATGGGATTATTCAATTGTTAAACTAGGTTTATATGAATTTGTTATTATGCAAGAGTACAAAGAGAAAACAATTTTCTAATTTTCCTTTTTCGCTCAGTAAAATCCTTTTTAATTATAAATGTGGTTCCAAGCGTAATAGGAATATAAGAAAATGTAAAGTGGTAAACGTAAAAAGGAGAATAATGGCCCCTTTTCAGAGGATTTTTTATTCCTTTCTACAGAAATAAATCGTATAAAGTTAATACATAAAATATTTACTTTTAGTTACACATACACTAGTGTGAGTTTTCAGAGTTGTGAGAGTTTCACCGATCCTTGTGTTTGTTCAATACACACATTTCTTAAGAAACTTGGTCAGTTTTGGATACATACTGTGGTATTCTCCGATCCTTGTGTTTGTTTTCACATAGTTCTTAGGACATTTAGTCAAATTTAGGTACATACTGTGGTATTTCCCGATCCTTGCTTTTGTTTAATTCACATAATTCTTAGGACACTTAGTCAAATTTAGGTACATAACTGTGGTATTTCCGTTCCTTGTGTTTGTTTATTACACACATTACTTAAGAAACCTGGTCAGTGGTATTCTTTATTAAATCACATAATACTTAGGACACTTAGTCAAATTTAGTTACATACTGTGGTATTTCCCGTTCCTTGTGTTTGTTTATTACACACATTTCTTAAGAGATCTGGTCAGTGTTGGATACATACTGTGGTATTCTCCGATCCTTGTTTTTTCTTTAACATCACATTTACTTAGGACACTTAGTCAAATTTAGTTACATAACTGTGGTATTTCCCGTTCCTTGTTTTTTTTTAATACACACATTTCTTAAGAAACGTGGTCAGTCTTGGATACATACTGTGTAGAGGATACTTAGGACACTTAGTCAAATTTAGTTACATAACTGTGGTATTTTCCGTTCCTTGTGTTTCTTTATTACACACATTTCTTAAGAAATCTGGTCAGTGTTGGATACATACTGTGGTATTCTCCGATCCTTGTGTTTTGTTTAAATTACATAATACTTAGGACACTTAGTCAAATTTGGATACATACTGTGGTATTTTCCGATCCTTGTGTTTGTTTAATACACACATTTCTTAAGAGATCTGGTTAGTGTTGGATATATGCTGTGGTATTCCCCGATCCTTGCGGTTTTAATACAAACATTCTCCATACAAATTTTAAATTATAAAGCATTTATTATTAGTAAAATATATTATATACGATGCTCGTTAAAACACACTGGTCTTTAGTAACTTGATTTTTTTAATTAATAACTGGTTTAGATTGTCTTTTTAACTGTAGTAGTCTATAAATAGCTTCAAAATAAAATACCTTTTCATAATAACAGCTTGAAAGGAAGTAAATATATAATAATATTAAATGTCTGATCGTATTATCTAAAACATACCCATACAATGCTATAAATATATTTTTTCAAATAGTACATTTTATAAAGAAGAGGGCTATTAAACCACGTTAGAGGAACCGCTTATGCAAATACCGTTTACAGACCAGAGCTTTTTCTACACAGCAACATGAGGCAAGAAACCAAAATAATTAGAGGTACAAAACGAGTAACAGTATTTTTTCTAATTAAATAAATACATGGATATGTGAGTTGCCTTAAATCTAGGCTTTAAAAAGAAAGTATTATTTTACCTTATCTAGTCCAAATGGTAATTGTATGATCATTGAATTTATTAGTTAATAGTGTACACATTTGTAATGTTTAAATTGAGGCTTATTAAATGTCTTATTAAGTATATTTTTTTGTTTTAGGGTTAAAAATATTTTATGAAAATTACAGTAAGGCACATTTTGGATGATTACAGTGATACAATTTAACAGAGTGATCATAGTTTAAAAAAAAAGCCCGATATTTGGGAAATTATTTCACAAATGAATCATCTTGGAGTGAAAAACAAGGAAAATTGTCAAGGAGTTCTGCCAATTTGATATACTTAAAGTGCCCATAAAAATCACCGATGACTCAAGAGAAGGAAGTACAAGTATAACTAATAAATTTAAAAACATATATATGTTCATATCCAGTGTATGCTTTTTTCCTCTTCTTATTTTTTCATGTTTATACATAAAGACAATTAAAGAACCATAACTTTCTCATACAATTTTACATTTATGCTTTGCTAACGCTGACCTTATCACTCAAGGAGCTGGAAAATGTTATTCTGTCTCTCTGAATGTTCGACGATATCTCAAGAATAAATCATAAAAATTTTTTCAATGAAGCTTTACGTGTCTATACTGTACACAACATCGAGTTCGATGATGGTGCATTTCACTCTATGAGATGTGGCTGAGTATTATGAATGTTTTGACATCAGTTTTAGTAACCATTTATTACGACTAATCATGATGTTAATGGGAAAATTGCAGAATAAATTAATCTATTTAGAGAAAAATTAACACTAAAAAAACACTAAATTTTGTTCCTGACGATGGACGGTTTTAAAATATGATTATGAGAGGAAGTATATTATTTTAATATACTTCATACTTACTTCATAAATATTATTTTATAGTAAGAGATAGCATCTGGGAGATCGAATTTTTGATGTCACGTTTAAAGTAGCTGAGAAGTACAGAGAGCTCGTACACGGAAATGACCATACGGCTTATCTATCAACGTATTACAAGTTTGTGCCGGACGGTATATTATGGTGTTAAATATTACAAAAGTCATCTTTAGCATTTTAAAGTGTACACCTAATATTATAAATATATTTCATAGTTTTTTTATTTTTTATATACTGTGCACTTAATAAACCCATACTAAAAATAAGAATACTCGTTAATTTTCAGCAACTATGTAACCGTCATAAATTTAAAATTTAAAATCCGTTACAAAATAATACATGCCTATCAATACAGTACAATGCATTAGCAATTTGGAACGCCGGGATATACTATTGCTAAACTCATATTTCTCGTGGAGTATTAATGCGGTTAATGGAAACCCTTCTGCTAAATGAATACGTGCGCACCGTACTAACGAGGTGATTATGTAATGTGGCAGATATCTCAGTGTAGCGGTGGGTCAGCAAAGTTTACAGGCGTTACTGTTTGTCTTTATAATGCCAAACCGCGTTAGCGAATGTACATTATACCACATTTACAGTAATTGGATAAAGGTGGGTGATTTCAACATGAATACAAAATTAAGAAATAAAAAATCACAACTAACGTAAGAAAAATATTTGTAAATACTTGGGTTTTAGAAAGTTTGCTTTTATTTATTACAGCACATGTTCGCAGATATATAATTGGATAGTAAAACGCGCTGTCGGTTTTGAAAATCATAGCTTACTAGCAATGTGGGAAAAAAACTTAAAAAATCATGAATAGTAACAGAGGTACAAACTGTTATTTTTTACTTGCATTGAATATTAAACAATTATTAACTTGCTTGGTTGTGAATAGGGCAAATAAAAACAGCAGAATTCTACCAAGAACTAAAATAAAAAAATAAATAAAAAAACTAACTGATATCCTCTTGTTTTAAGAAAGGTGGAGAACAGCTATGGTCTACCATAAAGAAATATTTAAATAAATGAAATGATACTATCACTTGGTTTTAAAGAAGCCAATAAAAATAGGAGAGGCTAAAAAACAATTAATTATTAAAAGAAAATTAACGCACTAATAAACGTTCTACTCTGTTTTAAGGAACGCAATTTATACCTACCATTTGTGTGCCGAAATTATCAGAGAAATGTAGGGATTGGATAAAATAAAATTTTAACCTAGATAATAGACAACTCTCACAGGTATAGTAAAAATCAAAAGCGGGGGTTTTCATAACACTGTATTTATAGTACTCGTATTATATACACATTTGATATACATGACGAAAGGAGCGCGAAGTAAAGGTGGAAGAACACAAAGAATTAAAAAAGGGTTGATTATAAAACTAAAATATCAAACGATTAAGATCTGAATATTCGGACATGAATATCAAACCTGAGATATCTCAATATCTCAGAGTGACAATCTAAAGCCCAATAAGACCGGATAATTAGCAGAAACTCTCTAATAACTTTGCATGTCCTTACAGGACCGTACCACTCACATAGACTACCTGGGAGAACCAACTATGAATATGAAAGTTTGTTTTCTTAAACTTAATTGTTAAAAAAGAACTTTAAGTATATATACTGTGCAGATTATTGTGATCAATAATTGAAACTATTTCAACGACAAACAACGAATTAACGAATACTAGATTAGTCCTTCCTATTTATCTAGAAGTATTACATACTTTGACAACAAAATTATTGAAAATCTATTTCTTGATGTGATTTTCATGTAATCAATATCCTGAAAATTTAGATACACAAATATTGTTAATCTCAAAAAGTTGAATATATTTTATAAGCATTTACTAAATATTTGTATTTTTCTTCAGCTCCATAAATATAAGAGCTGTGAATTTCTTAAAAGGTTAAATGGTCACCATGTTGAAATTAAATGGCATACCGAGCTGGTCAAAAAACTTTAAATATTTTTACCAAGCTGAAACTTATTAATGAATAAATACCCCATAATCCATATATAGCAAATTATCTTCACCTTTGCACTATAAATTGTTTTATCGTAAGTAAATACGAAAGCATAAGAAAACGTAAATAAGAAATACAGTCTTTAGATCAACTGAATTCATTTATTTTAAACGTGTGTTAGTTATCTAGAATCATCTTAAATCAGATAAAGTGCTCTATGTTAAGAACACCGCTGACTGTTGGCAACAGGCGTACCATCTCAGGGGAGGTAACGACCTTAACTGTTCCCCGGTGGCAATTTATGGACTAACTTCTGGAATATAACCGATTCCTTATCCTCACGCTACGTTCATATCATGATTTTCCTATTGTCTATTTAATAAACATATACTTAGAAAACTGTGCAATTTATAACATTTACATAAAGATACTGATCAAACATTACAATATTATAAACATCTCATAATGCACATGTTAAATGTAGCGGTAAGTGTGGTTAGTACTAAGCCTTGTACACCAGTATGAAAAGTGAAATAAGACAAATAATTTAAACAAAAGCATTTAACTTAGAGAACTTTTACGCCTACACAATGGAGAAAAAAAATATAAGAAACTTGCTTGTATTACTAATAATAGTGTTTCGACAGAACGTCTATGCAGAACACACTATTTTTACATAATGTTTTATTTTATACAAATATTCTTTGCCTTGTTTTAGAAATACAAAAGTAAATCCAATCATACACATACGTACGTATACATGCACGAGTATATACTCATTTCATAGTGAAACTGTCGGGTCGTTAGAGCAAGGGCAGCAGTTAAGCCTACCTCGTGAACGAGCATGGCAATGAAGTCTTATGGTAATCGTTATGTTCTGGAGAGAAATCAGAGAGTTCTTATTCATAATTGATGTCCGTACACATCAGTGTTATCACTAACATTACTGATAAGGAATTTGGCGACTATGTCAATATGGTTATAGTTCCTGACTAATATAACGATTATAGTGCATTGTAATATATTTTGTTACGATAAAATAGTTGTAACGAATGTTTCAGATATGTTTTATATACATGTCTGAGTTAAACACTTACTTCCGGTATAAGTGTAACCGGATGTCATCTACAAGAATGAAATCCCACGAGCTCTGTCCATAAATTCACTTTAGCGTCTTATAATATTTAACAAGTCGGTAATATATTATAAATTTTAACTTAACATATTTTACAGTGAATCATAAAACATAAATTTAATTTCTTACCCATTTATTTTGATTAAAAGCACTATTAATTCATGGCTCAAGCTAATTAAACTAATTAGTAATAAAGTGGGTTGATAATTTGTGGAGCCAAAGATTTCGTGGTCAATAACATTTCATGGTAATCTGCATTCATAGAGCTTTACTGTAGTTCAGTTTAAGTGAGGTATTGTTATTTTAAAATAGTTGGGGAAGGTGAAACATCAGAAAGAAGTGTACTTAGTGATAGGAGTATATTGTCTGTACAATGTCTATAAACCGAAAAACGATTAGGGAGCGTACAAACCAAGACCTAACAAACTTAAAAGCTAATTCAAATTTCCTCTCTTATAATTATTTCGAACCATATGTGCTCCTACAAGCGGGAACTCTGAAATAAGAGCCACTCTAATATATATTTAAACTAAATAGTATGTATATTAGAAGCTAACGTTTATTTTGCTGCCTCCTAATATTTTGTTTAGTCTTTTGTAGTTTGAAATTGAATTCGTTAAGTGCAATTTCAAAATGGATCCATTTCAAAAAAATATAAAAAAATTGTTAAATTATTAAATGTATATTATTACATTAGTTTTATTCTGCTGACAAACTTCTCCTTTTTAGTTAATAAATAGGTATTTTCAGGATGTGAAACTTGCTGTGTTATGTATAAGAAACAAACAGGTAGTACATTTTACCAGCTTCTTCTTATTGGAAACTAAATGCTTAATATATGATGAAACACTCCAATAAATGAAAAATTTTTATTTTGTGAGGCCTTTCGTGCTCAATGAACACATCGTCAGACCCACATAACTGAATAAAAGTAAAGTAATAATACGAAAAATTTAGACTTAAATAAAACATATGTCTTGAAAAATACATAGAGATAAGATTTTAAAGGCCAGGAAGTATGTCTACTGTATATATATTAATTAATATTTAATTACATTAAAGGCAGTAACGGTGAATTTTGTAGAGGTCCAGGCTCATTATTTACTAAATAATTTTGGTTCTTCTGCATAAAAATAGTTTCGTAAGCATCGAGGAATTTGTTTATTTTGATTTCTTTTAATTTTTGATTTCACAAGTCAAATTATTTTGGGTCCGACGATGTGTTCATTGAGCACGAAAGGCCTCACAAATAAAAATTTTTCATTTATTATAGTGTTTGATCATATATTAAGCAAACAGGTAGTATGTTATGGATGAAATTAAAAAAATAACAATGCATTTAATTTAATAATATCATAGGACATCGCTGTTAATTTCATTATAAGCTACAGAAATTGCCAGTTTAGTTATTAATGAAATCGTTCGGACTATTACGTGTAATACAGGGAAATATGTTTTAGTGTTTGGTTAGTAGGTTATTTATACCTTTTTTACTCTCTATTCAGGGTCCCAACTAACTGTTCAATAAACTTAAATACAACTTTTTGGTTCTGGATCCAAGGGCTGGATATTCATAGTTGCTATTAATTTGTTCAACGGCTGTTTTGTATGCCACTTAAACAGTATATTCTGAATAGTGAATCCCTGTATGATACCTAGATAATATATCTTGAATTATAGTAACGGACGTCTGGTTCCGATATTGCATTTGTGGACTATATGTTTCGATACAGATCCAGTTCCTCGTATTCTGAGTTTACAATACGGTTTAAATAACTTTCCAACACTATTCTAATTATACTAATTAAAATTTAACTGAAGAATAAATATGAAGATAAAATAGTCTGAAAAATAGTATTTGATGCTAAAACACGAAAGATCCGTTTGTTTTAGCAATAATAATACACGATATTATCGCAAATTACATGTTAGTGACTATTTTAGATCGATAATGAAGAATAGACCGTTTTTGTAGCATGTTACAAAATTTGTCCTATATGAAGATAATTACTTATTGCGAACGACACTAAGGGTGGAGAAAGTAAGAGAGAAATAAATTAATAATACAAAACTATTAATGAAAGCAAGTTTAAGATAATATGGAGAACCAATGCTCGTTGATAATTTGTAAATACATAAAAGTTTAGATGACTGTTGGTGAAGTACTAATTCTCAATGAAATATTTTTTTCTTGTGTCTGGAAAGGAAATCAGTTTTAATCGCAGCTGGCTATCAATATTTTACATAAATTTTGACGTTATAATGGGAAAAAAATTAAGAATTACGAAAATGCTAAGCAATTTTTTCAAATATTGTACAATGAAAACTTTTAAACTTAATATTTACTCAAAGACAAATCTACTGCGATACAAAAATGCTTAAGACACTCAGAGAGATGGAAACATAGCAAGGTCTGTGTTGTGTCGTAGATTACAGCAGACTATAACAGAGGCGGTAGTTATCAGATGACCCTTCATTAACATTGTTGCGGTTATCTGCATGGCGCACACTGTGATTGAATTTCCCCCTCCACAATATCATTTTAAAAAAAAATCCATTTCCCTCTGTATCAGTATTGCTTTTGGTATTTGTTACTGGACCATTGTACCTGATCGATTCAGTTTAGCTTATGTTATCTACTAAAAACCTTCTACGTCAAATAATTATTTATTTCATATAGATACCTCACAATGCTATGAAACTTGAATAAGCTAATTATTTGGATTAAACTTCATAAAAATTGTCTAAGTATTCAATTTGAGTATCAAGGACTTTTCATAAGGAAAATATAGTAAGCAGTAAAATACATGCTTATGTCCTGAAAATTTATTTAATACTATAACAAATAAAATAATACATTAAGATGGTATTATGAAATTTAATAATACTGAATTTATAATAAAATAACACACGAAACTCTAAAGAACGCATAAAGTTTCTCTATTATATCATCATGGGCAAAGACAAAAAATCGGAGAATACCGCCGTTAATGATGTATGTAAGGTTCGGCATCCGCGGATGTTTGGTTGGTATCAATTAACAACTTGCAGCTAACTCTTGCGCTAACTGACAAACTTGTGATTGTTACATTTCTCACTGTTATCTCTGAGTGTTAGATTTCGAGTTCAACTTCAAGTTTGAAATTACTACTTGAGCGCGAATGAATTCAGTTGCTATCTGGATTGCATAATACCAGTACTTTTGCATATTGACCGTAAAAAACAACGAAATTAAAAAGGTTCTAAACGTTATGCAAATAATTCGGAAGATATATAGCTGAGCCATTGGGAGGAATTTTATTGCTTAAAATTATCTTTAAAAATATTATTTACTGTAGTCAAATAAATATTTTAAAGAATTTGAAGTTTTTTTACTTGATGAGATAGATTTTAGTCCCTGTTAATTATTTACAACTTGACCGAAGGGTACCTTACACTGATAACATTATCAGCTAAGGTGAGACAAATACCAAATCCTGTCCGTATTTGTACCTCTTTATATATTTAGCTTAGCAGTAAAACTTATCTATCGTAAGTAACGACTCAAATAAATGTGGTCAAACCTTGCAGAGAAACCGTTTAAGCTATTTTAAAAACACGTTCCCCAGGATTATATGATATGGACAAACCTAAATAAGTCTATGTAGTTTACAGGTATTATGCCCGACCGTTAAAATGAAGTTCGAGAACAAAAGCAACGAGTTCAATTATTTTTTATGAATATATATATTTTTACTGAAATAACATTTGGCTACAGCCATTTATGTACATTTAAAGGAATTATAATTTAAAATGGTTTGACAGGTATTTTTTCTATTGATGTTATTTAGTATGTCTAAATACATTATGTGACAGAAAAATTCAAATAAAAAATGCTTTAAACACGAAACGAAAAGATTCACTGTGGTTGTAGGAGCATACCCGCCCGAGAACATACTAATCCGGGTCCCGGTACTTTTGCCTTGTACTTTGTCTTTAGTACTAATGTAATTAAAAATCAACATAAATGTTAATACGTTAATCTTTGATTAAAGTTTATTTTTATCATTGGCAGGGTTGTGAAGCAAATATTTGTTAAGAACATTTTCTATTGTTCAGTGGTACAAATAAATGGTAAAACGCATAATTTAAGTTATCCACTGAGGAAGAGGTCAGATATTAGATCCCGAAACGTAGAGTAACTGATTTGTTGTACAGCTGAACGATAGTAAATATCCGGAAAAAATTCTGCAATATATACTATTATTATTGAACTCCAGGTTCTAATAATTACATAACACTATAGATAGAATACATAGACTGAAAACTGTTATTTCTAAGGAAACAGTCTGCTGTTTAATGATAGTTGATTTAATGAGCAGGAAAGTATTTTTACTACTCTACCGATTAGTCCAGGTAGAGTTGTAAAAATAGGTTTCAACTTTATAATTTTTCTAATAAATAAATATTTGCTAGAAATGTTTGTTTATTCGATTATGTATATATGATCTTGGATATGATACAACTTTGACATTGCAATCAGATTATGTTGATTTCTTACTTTGATATTTAACTACATTACTTTCTTGGGTTCGTTTGAATTATTACACGGCTTTTAATGTTAAAAATATGTTAAATATTTAAGTAATGATTTTTAAGTTATGCAATACCTTTTAAATTATAATAGAATGTAATTTTTCCTATTTATAATGCTGTTACTATAACTTTTCTCAAAGTTTCTGGAATCTATTGTTCTAGCAGTATTAATAGAATATAATAACAAAGTAAAGAGTAATTTAAGCAAAAGCCAATGCAGAATGTTTGTGTAAGTATGCGAGATAATTTGCATTGATTCTGCTGATATAATCACTCTGGGTGCGTTCTAATTGAATTAATTCCAATAATGCAATATTCTGTATCCTAAGTGATTATAAATTAACTCGTACATGGTAAAATAACTTATTCGCTAAGTAAATATGAAATTTCTGAAACAGTTTGAACACTTGGTATACATAAAACAGTTTAGTTTAGCTATGTACAATGGTCCAATTACATTCCAATGATAAAATATACTGTATATCATAATTATTTTTTAAATAAGTCATATAGTTAAAATTCTATTTAATGACAATGTACATAGAACAGAAAAGAAGTAAAAAGATAACCATTTTACTTTGCTTAATTGACCCAGTTATCCAATTTATTGTTTATTTTATCCTACTCTTCTTCTTTAATTTCTATACTTTCTCTTCTTAGTGCATTCTCCATCTCCAAAAATACTTGGCCGAGCCGTTTTCTATTCTTCCACCAAAAATGATTCCCTTCAAAAATTCACCTCATTTATTTTCCTTCCAGCCTCACCACGCTATCACCTTATCATCTTAGGTATGAAGATAATACAGTTAAATTTATAATTTTTGGTTTAAAAAAATAGTAGTTTTTAAAATGATTTTCATACATTTTTCAATATAGTAACAATAGTAAAACCTGTTACAGCTTCTTAGAAATAGCCTTTACAGCAAGATAAATTTATCTATTTTAAGAGAAAGTTAAATTTCGCTATCATACGTCCCATCTTTACATTATAAAATTTACCAAAGGCAAAACGCAAAAGGGTATTTTTAGGGGGGAGGGTTCAAATTATTCTACCGAATTATTTTGCCAAAAGCTACGGTGGGTACAGTAGAAACGGAGTTTCAATCTTCGTTTGGTACACCGCCCCGATCAATGGCTTAGGTGTTTTTGAATCACTGAGAATAACGTCGTGTTATCCTTGCAAAACCGGTCTTTTAAGGAATACGGTAAAAAATAAAAAAACTATTTGTAAAAATTCAAATTTTTATGTTCTTCAACGTAATTATTAACTATTTAATGTTAGTGTAGTACGTCACACTGACTATTTCGTGCCGAGCCATTAAATGAAATACTTCCAGAGGGAGTATTTCATTTAATGGCACTCGCTTCATTCGGTTTGCCTTGGACGGGGATTGGTTTCACATAACTTTTTTGCATAGTAAGGTTTACCTCTGATTGGGACTGATTTAGGTTCCAAGGCCAATTACAGTTTCTTTTAAATGTATCTTTTTGTACAAATCACGTTTTCAAAAACTTATTTAATTTTTAAGATACTACATGATAATATTTTCTAAAACGTTACTATAATTATAATGTACGAGTATGTTGTTCCTTTCCAAAGTTTCTTCCATCGCCCTAAGTCACCCGGTAGCTAGGCATGTATTTTTAAAAAACATTATTTTCCACATGAAAACACTTTATGAATCAAATCATCGAAACATTTCTATTATATTTTTATTTCGTGTAATAACGATAATACAAGTTTTCAGGCTAACCCAGATGTCTGTTGTTACTATCAAGACCAATTGACCCTTCCTTACAGGAATAAATTTACCCTTATTTAAACATTTAAGAAAATACGAGGCTGTTTTAAATACGATTAGAAGGATTATATCTATATTTGAAAATATGATCTAATATCACTCAGTAACGCCTAGATATAGACGTCTTAGTTGTGTTTCACTAAATTATCTGTAATAAGACCACTAATACTTCAAAATATTAGTTTTCCAATATTGTTTTAAAATTGAAATTATGATTTTTTTCTTAGAAAGATGTAATTAATAAGTCTCTGTGTTACCCTCACACACACACACACACACACACACACACACACACACACATATATATATATATATATATATATATATATATATATATATATATATTATGCTCGAAAGATATCTATATTTAAAACTGGATAAAAATTGCTGGAAACACTGACAAGCACAGTAAGTTTACACAATCAATTTGAACCTAGAACTTTTTTAGCTTTGAAGAAAATTTCCCTCCTCAAATACAACTTTACAAAATCAAAGTAGATACAGCTCTAATCATCCTGACGACGGAGTAACTTGTTGTAGGTGTACTCGAAAGTTTAGCTATTCCCATGTTTATCTTCATTAGTCGCTAGGGTTTATATAAGTTTTACTTACTTATATTTCAGTGTCATGTATCGAGATCGCAGGTCTTCTCTTCTTTTCACACGATGATAACGAGACCTTGGATATTAGCAGTGGAAATAATAAAAACAATTTAATCTATAAATGAAAATTACTTGCTGTTAGTTCCTTAATCATGACTTAAAAACAGATATACTTCTTTTTATTAATTTAATTATATCATAGTAAACCAGATTATATTCTTATGGTACAAGTTGGTGGATTTGAAAATATTAAAAAAGGAATTTTAATTTTTTGTTCAAATACTACGGAAATGAGATATTGAATGAGAAAAAAAAAATTTAAACCAAAGTCAAGCAATTTGAATGTCATAAGTATTAGTACCTGAATTCATGTTTATATTTATACTTTGAAATATTTAAATGAATAATGCACTGAAAATTGTCATAATTTATTTATAATTGCCTTTATCTTTATTGTAAACTTTATAGTATAGTCGAAGTTGATAGCTAGTAAATATTTGTACTGTCGCATTGTTTGCTTCATAGTTTGTATAATATTCAATAACAAAATAAACATTACTCAAGTGAACTTTGAATGAAATGAAATAAAACCACCAACAGTCGAAAACTGTTAGATAAAAGTCAATTTCGATTAATAACAATGTGTTCCTACACACTCTACTTTTTACGTTGGATACATAACTAGCAATCTTTACTGAAAATAGAAGTTTGAACTTGAACTTATGGAGTTGCCACGGATACGGAAAATTTCAAGTTTTTCGAGAGGTTGTGGCGTACTGCAAACAGAATTGACAATTGTATTAACTATCTTTTACCGTATATGGTGACATTGACGAATTTAAACCATTTAGTATTTTCTCAATAATATACTAAAACTTCTTTTTCATTCAAAGTAATTTAAAAAAATCATCTCGTACATAATGTACGAGAAATTGGATTTCTTAAACATTGCGGAATGGAGGTAGCTATATTTACAGTACCTGAAGACAGGTAGATGGATCAGGTATTTACATCAATCTGTAGGGTCTGTTACTATTATTTTGTTTTCCAATGGTTGGGGCAGAAGCTGTGCCGAGTTTGATTACTAGTGATTAGAGTGTTAGCAGGAGGGTTTTTAGGGGCTACTGCAGCACATGAATGCACTGCGCTGATATAAGATTTTTTCATCAGACGTTGACATTGAGTTTTAGTATATTACTTTTTTTATTGTAGAGTAATCAACATTTGTTAATATGTTACATTTTTGTAATAAATGTATTTATTTTGCTTTTTTCCTAAATCCATCTTGGTTACCTGTAATACCAAGTAAAGAAATTTGCTAATTCTCTGCCAAATCCGATGAAGTGACATTCACCATTATCGAAGTTCTGAATATATAATTGAAGCTTTATAAAAAATTTCATGTTTATAGCCCAGTTTAGTTTTCGAAATATCCTGAGGACAAACAGACAGAAATAAAATGTTTAACAGGTAAGCTTTGCTAACGCATTCCCAAATATATGATAATATAGGAGTTGCCTCAGATTTTCCAAGGTTGAGAGGAAATCGTTTTTTATTTTCTTTAATTTCTTTTTATTTTATTTATTTTTAAAATAAAAACACTGCTTGATTCCCACCTCCACAAACCGCACAAAGAAGGGATTCTTTCAGTTTTAAAGAAATAATTTCCTTAAGGAAACTAATTACATCTCCAGCGTAATTATATTTAGGACAATTCCAAATATTTTACTTTTTTTAATACAAAAGGAAGTTTGGAATTTATTAAAATAGTTCTGGTTATATACATAACCCGTGTGCTAAGTGAAATATGTAATAATCTTATTGTTTCTGGGTACTTATTGTACAAAACAAACTATTTTAATTGTATTACCATTGAACGATTTTTTGACTCACCACTATAGTTCAAATTTAATAGGTGTAGCACTAACAATCTTTTAGTTTACAACCATTTTATTAAGTTAAAAGCTTTTTATATGAAAAGAAATAAAATATTATTTTTAATGCTTCCAAATTATTTTTAAAATAACTAAGACTTCTGTTAGGCATCAATTCAAAGTTCCATTGAGTTTTGTCTTTATTTGAGGTTACAGCAAAATATTTTATAATGCATTGTAAAATCATTGCAACAAACTGTATCTGCCCCTTTAAACTGTTTACACCTGAAGAATAAGATATATTCTAATCCTTGAGACGTAGTGTCCTACTTTTTAACTTAAAACGATAGCATATGGACTTGTTATCCTTAGAAATTATCTCATGTCAATAATAAACCATAAACAAATAATTAACTTTCAAGTTACAATAAATAAGACTTAGAACTTTTCCTTAGAATAATGCAGAGTCCCAATGTATCAGCAGAAAACTTAGATAACTTGTAACAAATCTAGACTACGCCTTTAGTAGGATGTACTCGTTAAACTTCCGTCATCTTGGTATAAGCGTGTGTAAATGCGTGGACGTGCTGGATGAAGTCATAATGATACTTAAAATTTGGTGTGTAACTTGTGCGTGTACTGACATTACATATACTTGAACGAGTTGGTTTTTTTGCAGCGAAGATTTGATAACTTTTACAGAACTTTAAAAGTTTACGTGAAAATTGTCTTGCAAAAGGCTTTTTTGTTTTGACGAATTACACGCACGGACTTCAGAGCTGTTTTAGACATTACATTCTTCAACAGTTCCGCCAGTTTTAGGTCAGGGCACATTTGGCCCGTCACTGAGATATAGAGGCTAGTGGAAGCATCACGAAGATATGAAATAATTCACCTTACCGGTGTATGAATAAAATTAACAAATTAAAGGTAACAAACTTTAATAAAACTCTTTAATAAAGTACTTTGAATAAAAGTAACAAATTAAAGAGCTTTGTAAAAGCTTTTGCAACTCTAGCCTTGAACAGTTAGTGCCGCACACCTTTATGAAAACTGTTGTTACTTAGGTGACATGAATACATTTCATGCATAGAAATCCTGCCACAGGCTTCATGAAACGAGAATTAGATGAATGGAAGCAGTGGAAACAAGCAGCGAATTGTTGTACAACGCCCACTTGAGCGACAATACCGGCTCATTAGTATCTCTGCGTTCCCAGGAAAGATTAATAAGTGTATACTCCCGGTTTTATTTATAATTTCCCGCCTAAAACAAAGCAGGGTAAAAAGAACCTAAAAAATTTAAATAATCAAAAGTAATATTTATTTTACTGCCTTTTTATCCTTATTGATTCCATAATTTGATAACGAATTATTTAAAATTTCCGCTATTTTATTATTTACACTTGAACTTTCGACCCCAATACAGTAAGATTCTTCTTAAAGTAGTGTCATTAACTGTAATAGATGAGCTTTTAGTCCATAATTCGTCCGATAGTACACTACTTTTCACTATATGTCAACAAGGTAGATGTACCGCATGCTACATGTTCTAACAAAATTCGCTTATGTTGTATATTAAAGTTCTCCTCCCTCGAGATGTTCTGCGGATAAATAAATAAACAGAAAATCATAAAAACAAGTTAACACCTTGGTAAGCTAACTTTAACAAATAATTTTATGTTTTCTTTTGGTATGGAAAGAAAAACAAAAAAAAAATACTCTGTGATTTTTTGTGAGAAGGATGTTCTTTCAGCTTAGCATAACTTTTTGGAAACTTTTTTTAACCATTTCGTGTCAAAATATCAATAATAATTAACATTACGGGCTCTGGAACTCCATAAATTAGTACTTCATTAGAGTAGTTATAAATTAGCCAATTAGAATATAAATAGGAAATTTTCCTCTTAATATTGTTTTCTCGTTAGTTGTTTTATACTTTAAGAAATGCAAACACGATACAATACATCACAAATTCTCCGCACTCCCCCTCATCACCAACTAGAAAAATGTGCAATTATTTCAATTGTCTAATGTTTGAAGGCTACGTCACTGCTACACTCGAAACATACACAGGACGCTTAGTCATATTCTAGAGGAAGCTAGTTGTATCTCTTTGTAACCAAATATGTATGTAGATACAATGGAGATAGATGATCAAAGCAATCCAAGCGTATCAGAATTACAGACAGCTTGGTCAACACGTCATAATGTGTCAGTCACGTGACACTAGGTCACCTTCGGGCTATAAACTATACATCTGATGTTGATTGTGTTTGTGCACCACATGTGAACTCTGCTTTTGTCAAGTGCGCATCATATGCTTAGACGGGTTTTCTGATGAACTGCTTCAAATGTGCAGTGAAATCACATGCGTTCATTATCTCCAGTCTAAACTTCATGCAGTTTGTATACCATTTAGGTATCACATATACCTCTAAATGGCAGTCCATTAGTGCACATTTAAGTGTAAAATTTTTTTATGTATTAACGAGTTTTTAAACCTGAAGAACAGGGGTACCCAACAGTCTTCGCATCGTAGTGTTATATATTGTTATACAAAGAAAATTACAACGAAAAGCGTTAGAAGTAAACGTATGAAATCATATTATCCTTTTAAATCATCCATCATCAACAAAATACTTTAAGCAGAGTCAATGACATTTCATAAACTTCGTAGAAAGAACTCTTAAAGAATGAATGTAAATGTTCTATATAGTATTTTTAACATCGTCGAGATGCTTTGAAAAAAGTATTGAATAAAAGTCTAAGGAAATTGAATATTGACCATTACGAAAAGAACATACTAAGTTATCAAAATTAGGTACGAGAATGTGATTAGGAAATACGTAGTCTAAGCTTTTTATGTTTTTTAAGAGGTGTGTTTTTATTTTGCAAAGAAAGTGATAAATACTGATATTGTGTTACAATGTTCATTATTACAGGAATCAAAATACTAACAGAACTACATAATTATCATCTCTGCGATTAGTTTCGCTCTAAATTTATAATAGTTTTACACTCTGTATAAGCCAAAATTAAATTGAGGCCGTCATTGAGACTATACAGTGTAATAAGAAGTGTCAAAAAAGGGTTTTCAAGGGATGTGTCAGCAGCGAATAGCCCCGAAAGAACGAAAACATCATCACGCAAACTGGGTTTTAAACATTTTTCACTTTGCTTCTATATAAGCTGTTTTGAATCGACGAAAATGTCATTGTTGCGAAGAGATCAGTCACCCGTTAGGACCTGTTACTCAAGTATGTCACAAAGAATTTGATTACTCGTTTGGAATCCGTTACTAAAGTAGCTTTGACCAAACCGCGTTCGAGAAATTTCGTTGCAAATATAACAATGAGCGCAAGCTGTTGTTGATTTTTGGTATTGTAACCTGTTTCGGCTTTAATTCAACTCTTCAGTGGAGGGTTTCAGCTGCATCACACATCCACCTTAGGACAGGATGGAAATTTTAAGGAAACACTTTTTGTCACAAAAAGTTACTCCAGTTTGCGAAACATCTTGTCTGATGAGTGAATTGTTTTAAGTATAATAAAAATGTATCTAATTTAATTACATTTTAAATGTTTATGACTATCTATTTTGCAATAAATTTAATATAATAATTTAACTTTAATATTTTCCTTTAAACATTTAATTACTGAAAGCAAATTAATATATTAGTTTCGCGTGCAAAGCATGTTTTTAAAATAAAATGAAAACATGTAAGGTTATAGTGATTTTAACCGAGTTTATTACATTGATATCTTATTGAAAACTGAAAACAAATACTCCGTAAAAAATAAATAATTTAATTTTGGTATATATGAAAGCATAATAATGACTTTGGACACTTAACTATGGCTAACCTAACCTTACAAATATTTCTTCCCATGACCAAAGATAGGGTAATATTTGCAATACTTTGGCACTACCTATTTTAGTTACCAATCATTTCTTCACAGAATGCAATGCGTTGATGTCAGCAATGGTTCAGACTTCGGTCCAAGCATTGAGAGTTGACTGTGTCTACGCCAAAGATAATTCGTGCCGTTGTTAATTACGTGGCAATGTTACCAATAAATGGATCAAGGCAAGGGTGGGGTGGAGATGAATGGGGTAGTATTGGGGCTGACATTAACTAATGAATCGGTCTATAACGCTTGTACAATGCAACTGATTAATAACTCTACGTCATCCATCATTTGGAAATGTTAGCGGTAGAAGCTGATTCTGTACACAGCCCCCGCCTGACTGTAATAAATGCTAAATATTAAAATATGGTTATCAAATAATACAAAAGCTAAACGTTTTGTCCATCAAAACTCATAACACAAGTGTTTTAACCGATTTAAAGTCTAAATCCTACACACGTTTAATCATCTAAAATTGGTTAGTGAAATAGTATGTACATATGTTTTTTAATTTTTTTTATATATTATTTACATTAACTGAAACGTTGTAATTTAAATAAATTTGTTGACTTATTTAAGAAATACAAGTAAGGGCATTCTGCAGGGGTCTGCATTATCCTCTTTTTGTTTCAAGTGTACATTATAGACTTACTAAGAGATTATTCTAGCCTTAGAATTTATGGATGCGTTATATATTAGTGTGGATCGTTGTGTGTTGTGGGTACTGTGTATCTTTTCTTAAGAATTTAATGGCCGTATGCTGTAAAAGTAATGTTATGTTCCTTTATTCTATATTTGGCATCAATCCGATTTTGACTTACATTTAATATACGAAAATATCTAATTTACCTTATTAAGCATGAATTTAATAAACACTTGATGATTATATGATCTGTTTATGTTAAAGGTGGATAGCAGATTTATAATCATTCTAAATTCCAGCCAACCTTTTATATCATCAGCCCTATATTATGGAACTTTCATTTGAACACTATTTACATTAATGCAATTTGAGTAAATCTAAGCCTTTTGAAGAAATACAATTTTAAAATGACCAAATATAGATTAAATTTAATGACATTACACTTTTAAAAGACGTTTGCTGTGAGATAATTACAAAAAATTGTAACGTATTTATCGATTTAAATGACACAAGTACGGTACCATCTCTTGAAAGCTAGAGACATCTCCTAATCCTCCATCGTCAAAACTATTTTTAGACGTTCTAGTTTTAAATCGTCAAGAATTAAAAGTTCTAAACACATCGGCTTACCACGTCCATAAGAATAATTTGATACTAATCATCATGATACTATCATTTGTAACTAATCAAAAGAAGTACCAAGGTTATAATATATTGAAACATTCAAAAAATCGTTCTCTTGCAATATTAATTATTTTAAATTAAGTAAACTCATAATATATAAAAGTATACTGAAATATAGTAAAGTGGAGTAAAGTTTGTACGGAGTGAATAAAATTTCTTTCAGTGTGACAGAATACGAACTTCAGTTTAGGAACTCAACAGAGACAAGAATAATAGACTCCATTGTGAGGATTCCACCCCAAAACGGCACTTGGAGACTTTCCCGAGAATTAAACAAAGTGACTAAATAAATACAGAGCAAAGTTTCTTGTTCAGAAAGGAACTAATCCAACTGATAAACAATGGAGCCGCATTCAAGAACTATATCAGTAACTTGATGCTTCGTTATATTTGCATCCGAGTTGTTAAATAAGTTTCCTTGCTTGAAGGACAATTTTATGACCTATTTTGATAAAAGATGCATTTTAATCATTTAGATAAATTTCTTCAAGTATATTTTTTATGTATAACGGGTATTTAAAAACTCTTGTCGGATATTGTAGGAGATCGTTCTTATAGGTATGGTAGACTCATTTTTATACATAGTTGAATTTGTAACTTTTAGTATTCTGTCTGTATGTATATATTTGCCTTTACCAAAACATAATTTTCTTGAGAACACTTACATATACATGAACCAAATTTTGTATGGATTTTAAAAACAATATTACTAATCTAAAAATAATTAATCAAAATTTATTAATAAGCGATTAGTCTTCAAGTTAAGTGTTATAGAGGGCTAACTTAGTCCTAATTTTACTTGGTAAAATAAGACAGTGTTTACCTTTGACTTTTAAATAATAAAAGTTTACTCACAGACACCCAATGTTAATGTGGTACATGTTGAAGTGGTTGTGCAACACCAATTTTTATGCCAATACATTAAAATGTTAGTGGGTTGCACTCAGATTTGTATTTGGTAACAAATTGAATTATTCTGCAATTTTCTGGTTGCTATTATAATCAAACATAAAACCAATTAAACATTTTAACTAACGGTCAGTCATATCCTATGGATTGACAGGTACCACCACTGCGCTTAGAGTTTTATATTTAGAAATTAAGCTTCTTGGAAAATTACAGATCTAAAAATCAATTTCTTTTTGAGATATTGACAGACAGACAAATATAGAACTTTTCCAGCTTTACAAACACCCAGTCAATTACGAATATGGTGCTTATAGATGAACTTTTAATAGCCACATTCAAACTTCTACTGACTTCAGGCCTGTATTCTATTGACGTAGTTTAGGCTTATAAGTTATTCAATAAAGAGACTTCCGAATAAGTTCTGGCAATTGAATGTATTTCTATGAATGATTTTAAATTAGATATTACATTACTTTGCCTTGTACACGAGTATTAAATGTCAAAGTTTTAGAAAATGTTAATGTCTCCAAGTATCAACTGTCTCGAAACTTTGATGTTTTATTTTTCTGCAGCGGGCTTTATCTGTTTGTACGAGATCCTCGGTGCATTTTCTTGCAACAAAGTTTTATTTATTCAGTCCTTTTATTTGATTTTATAAATGGGGCTATTGCTCTTTTACAAAGTTTTACTGGCATAATTTAGTTGCATTAATTATACGCGTTTTAAATTCTTTGTCATTCCATTTGTTCTAGAGTAAGCGTTATCTAAGTAACACTAAGTAATTCGTACTATTAGTATTATTTACTTAATATAAGTTACTCTGTCCTTGATCAGACGACGTTGATCCGATAATCTCAGATCAACCTTAATTGATGAAGATTAAGACCTATTAATGTATATATAAAGAAACTTATCTAAAATCTGAAATAGATGTTATTTATAAAATATAACGAATAAATCAATGAAATAAAGATAAAATTGAGTATGATATACGAGTGTTTTTTTTATAAAATCAACTTATAATGTTTGTTGTCAAATAAAAATTTTGTACGTAACAAGGTGAAGAATTTTTATATATAGAAAGCAGTGGCAAAAACTACATTGCCTTTTAAACAGCCATAAACCTATAGATACTATATGTACATAATTGCAAAAAAATGATTATAATAGAATTTATTTTTAAGTTTTGCCTCTATATATATATATATATATATATATATGTGTGTGTGTGTGTGTGTGTGTGTGTGTGTGTACATGATTATTTCTAACAATTTCATATTATTACTTTAATCTAGTCTATTTCTCATTTTCATTGATTTGTTAACGGTTTTTTCCCTAATCAATAATAATACTCTATTAATTATTATTTTACAACATTTATTATTATTAATTATTATTCGCAACATCTACCTCAAGAAGTTGGTGTCAAACTGATCAATAGGCTCCCTGAAAGTATAAAGAATTCCAACAATCAAAATCAATTTAAAACTCGTCTAAGACGCCTACTGGTGTCTAGATCGTTTTACTCTGTCGATGAATTCATGATGAGCCGCTGGGATTTATGAGAGCATAGGATCTGAGGTCAGTGAGAATGTGTTTGAGAGAATGTATGAAGATGTAAGTTTGACAGTGTGTGTGAATGTATAAGGGGTTGCTTATAACTATAATTATAAGGTGTTTCTTGACGATTGCGATGCAATGTTGAATTGTAAAAAAAATGCAATAAAAGATGATTTGATTTGGTTTTTGTTAAATTATTAAATAATCATTTCGCTTTGACAACTATTATTTATTACGGCTTAGATTAGCTGTTGAACTTGGCCTGCTTTATAACAATTCAACATAATTATAAAGTTAGGTATAAATGAGAAGGTGGAAACAACCTGAATGATGCCCACCAAAGGTAATTAGGTAAGTGAAAACAAGAATCAGCGTTCGGTCCAGGATAAAACCAATGAGTTGTAATAGATTTCATCAAAGGCTGTACGCTTTGAGATGTACCCTGTTTAGATAAAAAAACTGGCTCATTGAATATATATTTTCTTGCTCATTCACTCGGAAATTCTCTTCAGAGAACATCTTTCCCTCTGTAGTTTTGATGAGGTGACGACGCAAAATGTTTAAGTTAAGGCATGAAATATCAGTCACACATAACATCAATCTTGGATACGTAAACAAATGTATCTACGCATGCTCAAGGGTTCTATAATTTACGTTAGGAATGAGAATGTAAATGCAAACTGCGCCACAAGAAGTTTCTGTAATAGCAGTCAATTACAGTCATATACCAGGTTACTTTACTCGAGCACATCTCATTATTCAATCAGCTTGGTTCATAGATGTTGCGTCAAAAGCTGTTTGTCTTTCCCGGGCAGTTGAGGCGCTACAGAGGCTAGCAGTCAATTACAGTCATGTACGAGGTTACCTTACTCGAGCACATCTCATTACTCAATCAGCTTGGGTCATGGATGTTGCGTCAATGCTGTTTGTATTTCCCGGGCACTTGAGGCGCTACAGAGGCTAGCAGTCAATTACAGTCATGTACATAGGTTACCTTACTCGAGCACATCTCATTACTCAATCAGCTTGGGCCATGGATGTTGGATCAATTTGTCCTTTCCCGGGCAGTTGTTGCGCTACACAGTCTAGCAGTGAATTACAGTTATTTTAGTCAGTTACTGTCATGTACGAGGTTACATTACTCGAGCACATCTCATTACTCAATCATTGTTGGTATTTCCCGGGCAGTTGTGGCGCTACACAGGCTAGCAGTCAGTTACTGTCATGTTCAAGGTTACCTTACTCGAGCACATCTCATTACTCAATCATTGTTTGTATTTCCCGGGCAGTTGTGGCGCCTACAACAGGCTAGCAGTCAGTTACTGTCATGTACAAGGTTACCTTACTCGAGCACATCTCATTACTCAATCATTGTTTGTATTTCCCGGGTAGTTGTGGCGCTACACAGGCTAGCAGATGTGTCTAGTCGAGATGATAGTAGAGGAAATAGAAAGTCGAAGTACAACACTAAGTGTTTTCCTTGACTTATCTAAAGCTTTCGACTGTGTTAATCATGATATCCTGCTTCACAAACTAGAGCATTACGGGATACGAGGAGTGCCACACGCCTGGATCGAATCATATCTTAGTGATAGGCAACAATTTGTAACAATTTCAGACGTCAAATCGATGGAAAGAGAGCTTCGCTATGGAGTCCCTCAGGGATCCATAATAAGTCCTTTACTCTCTTTGATTTACGCCAACGACGTTGGGTCATCTTTACAACATGGACGAATAGTCCAGTACGCAGATGACACGACTCTCTGCTTTAGCTCCAAGTCGAAAACACAGTTAGAAAAAAACACGTTCATAGAACTCAACAACGTAATCCAAAATTTCAATGAGCTAAACCATAAAAACAAACCCGACAAAATCATCTTTTATCCACTTCAGCCTACAACAGATAGACTCAACTTCCACTCCCACAGTCATGTTGGATGAAAGTGAGGTTGAGAAAGTCTGCACGATCAAATTCCTTGGAATTCACCTCGACCGAGGTCTTACTGGGAATTGTCATTGTAGACAATATCTGTGCCAAACTAGCCTCAGGCGTTTATGTTTTAAAACAACTGTCGAAGTATTGCCCAACTCAGGTACTGATGACGGCATACTTCGGAGTAATCTATCCACACCTTTCCTACGGATTGGTCTTGTGGGGAGGATGCTCAGCCGCTAACATTAAACGAATTTTCACTCTGCAGAAAAGGGGAAAGAGTCGTGCAGACCAGCTTTCAAAAATTTAAAAATCTTGACCTTACCTTCCTCTATATTTTAGAAACTTGTCTTTTCTTTAGGTCAAGTGCGATCATATAAGAGGAAGTGAAATTCACTCCTATGAAACTAGAGGAAGGAGGACTACCGAACTGGGAGACACAGAACGGTAGTCCATAAACGTTTGCCCTCACAGGTAGGAGTTCATCTGGTTCAACAGGCTACCAAATTCAATTAAAAGTGTCCCAATGCTCAAGGCATTCAAAGCTCATCTCAAAAGAATATTGATCGCAGAAGCCTTTTACAACACAGACGAGTTTATGACACACGACTGGTAGAACGCGCTACAAACACACTGACTACCGGATGAGAGTGGAATAATTATAATGAATGAGGGAGTGAATGAAAACATTGTAAGTTTGAATGGGACCTCAATGTAAGATTGAATGGAAAATTTTAGTTAAAAAAAATCAAAAATCAAGTGACGGTTGTATACATTTAATTGTAAATGTCAATTGCAATAAAATATTTATTTATTTATTTATTTTAGTCAGTTACTGTCATGTACGAGGTTACCTTACTCGAGCACATCTCATTACTCAATCATTGTTTGTATTTCCCGGGCAGTTGTGGCGCTACACAGGCTAGCAGTCAGTAACTGTCATGTACGAGGTTACCTTACTCGAGCACATCTCATTACTCAATCATTGTTTGTATTTCCCGGGCAGTTGTGGCGCTACTCAGGCTAGCAGTCAGTTACTGTCATGTACAAGTTTACCTTATTCGAGCACATCTCATTACTCAATCATTGTTTGTATTTCCCGGGCAGTTGTGGCGCTACACAGGCTAGCAGTCAGTTACTGTCATGTACGAATTTACCTTACTCGAGCACATCTCATTACTCAATCATTGTTTGTATTTCCTGGGCAGTTGTGGCGCTACACAGGCTAGCAGTCAGTTACTGTCATGTACGAGTTTACCTTATTCGAGCACATCTCATTACTCAATCATTGTTTGTATTTCCCGGGCAGTTGTGGCGCTACACAGGCTAGCAGTCAGTTACTGTCATGTACGAATTTACCTTATTTGAGCACATCTCATTACTCAATCATTGTTTGTATTTCCTGGGCAGTTGTGGCGCTACACAGGCTAGCAGTCAGTAACTGTCATGTACGAGGTTTACCTTACTCGAGCACATCTCATTACTCAATCATTGTTTGTATTTCCCGGGCAGTTGTGGCGCTACACAGGCTAGCAGTCAGTTACTGTCATGTACGAATTTACCTTACTCGAGCACATCTCATTACTCAATCATTGTTTGTATTTCCTGGGCAGTTGTGGGCGCTACACAGGCTAGCAGTCAGTTACTGTCATTTACGAGGTTACCTTACTCGAGCACATCTCATTACTCAATCATTGTTTGTATTTTCCCGGGCAGTTGTGGCGCTACACAGGCTAGCAGTCAGTTACTGTCATGTACGAATTTACCTTACTCGAGCACATCTCATTACTCCAATTCATTGTTTTGTATTTCCTGGGCAGTTGTGGCGCTACACAGGCTAGCAGTCAGTAACTGTCATGTACGAGGTTACCTTACTCGAGCACATCTCATTACTCAATCATTGTTTGTATTTCCCGGGCAGTTGTGGCGCTACACAGGCTAGCAGTCAGTTACTGTCATGTACGAATTTACCTTACTCGAGCACATCTTATTACTCAATCATTGTTTGTATTTCCTGGGCAGTTGTGGCGCTACACAGGCTAGCAGTCAGTTACTGTCATGTACGAATTTACCTTACTCGAGCACATCTCATTACTCAATCATTGTTTGTATTTCCTGGGCAGTTGTGGCGCTACACAGGCTAGCAGTCAGTTACTGTCATGTACGAATTTACCTTACTCGAGCACATCTCATTACTCAATCATTGTTTGTATTTCCTGGGCAGTTGTGGCGCTACACAGGCTAGCAGTCAGTAACTGTCATGTACGAGGTTACCTTACTCGAGCACATCTCATTACTCAATCATTGTTTGTATTTCCCGGGCAGTTGTGGCGCTACACAGGCTAGCAGTCAGTTACTGTCATGTACGAATTTACCTTACTCGAGCACATCTTATTACTCAATCATTGTTTGTATTTCCTGGGCAGTTGTGGCGCTACACAGGCTAGCAGTCAGTTACTGTCATGTACGAATTTACCTTACTCGAGCACATCTCATTACTCAATCATTGTTTGTATTTCCTGGGCAGTTGTGGCGCTACACAGGCTAGCAGTCAGTTTACTGTCATTTACGAGGTTACCTTACTCCTAGCATATCTCATTACTCAATCAGCTTGTGTCATGGCTGTGTTGGGTCAATGCTGTTCGTGTAGCGGCATGAACTCTGGAGCATAGATAGAGTTCTGTTTGCTGCCCTGCTTGTATAAAGTGGTATTTTAGCTCGTACGCTTACGTGGTCATCGTCGCAACTATCACCAAAGATTTCCTGTTTAAACCGGTTTGATTAAAATTTTTAAACACACTATAACTCTTGAAATATTTCGGCCTGGCTGTGGAGAACCAGCTTTCGGTCTACAGATGTCAGTAGCACCAAAACCGCCAGTAAACAGATCCGCTTATAAATGTGAGTTGAAGAGAGTGAAGCCATATCGAGATTCGCCTTAGCTCTTTATCGATCGCTGTATTTCAGCCAGGCAGAGAGCAGGATTTTTTTAGATATATATTTTCTCGTGCTCGCTAGTAAATCACTTGTATACCGGCAGATTTCGGTTTGGTCACACCTAACCATAGCAAATGATTTTAACTTTAATTTTATACTTAAAATCATCTATCGTCCAGTAATAAAAAAATATAATTTTATTATATTTATTTGAGTTCTTTCAACTAAGGGCTCAAAATATAAATCAATAAATACAATCTATATAAAACAAGTTAGGAGTACGCCATACTACGTGTCGCCTAACAGGCGTCGCTAAGGTTTCTTGCAAAATATCTAGTATATAGCTCAATTTATTCATGAAATTTCTTTTAGATAGAGAGACAGACAATTCTTTGCTTACAGCTTTTTACTAACGATGGAAGGGTTGAAAGGATAACAGAATTTCAGACATTTGCCATCATTACAGGTTATAAAAGGTAAAACACAACGTTTCGAGGAATCGAATCTATCCTCTTTGACAGGTGGGGGACTTATTAATACATACAAAAATAACGAACAGAGAATAGTAAAGAAAGGAAATAAAATGGTTCAAACATTCTCAAAAAGTTCCTTGGAGTCCAGTCCGGGCGATGTCACTGCACAGGATGCAATTTCCAAGCACAAATCACGGGTCAGTATCCCACTGTAGCCTGTGCTAGTGTAATGTGTGATTTTTACCCTCGATACTTATCGCCCTCCTACGAAGAGGATAGATACTAATCCTAAAAACGCTGTGTTTACCTTTTATAACCTATAACGATGGCAAAAGACAGACAATCATATAGAAAAGACATTGTTACAATAACAATGAAATTTCATCCTTTTTGGAGTAGTTGTTGTAATTATTGTTTTTTATCTTGAGCAACTCGGGTCTACGCACATGTCACGATTGCCTATGTAGACCAATTTCCTTAGAGCAAACTTTCACGGGGGCAGATAAGAACAATAATATAATATAAGAAACGTGTTTAGCCACTTTTTGTTTCTTTATATAATAAAAAGAGTAGTGTGTATATTTTCTCCTGTATATATTGT
Source organism: Homalodisca vitripennis (assembly GCF_021130785.1). Classification (NCBI taxonomy): domain Eukaryota; kingdom Metazoa; phylum Arthropoda; class Insecta; order Hemiptera; family Cicadellidae; genus Homalodisca; species Homalodisca vitripennis. The sequence continues at coordinate 42,011,322 of NC_060212.1, forward strand.
AAATTATTTTTAGAAATAAACTAATTTATTCGATTCATCATCATACAATACCCCAAAAAACAAAAGACGAACTGTGTCAGTTTAGTGAGTGATGGCTCAGCCAAATTCCGTGGATGGACGGATGTGCAAAATAATAAAAACTTACTTTTTTACGTACAAATGGAGTTTTATACAACATGTGAAATCTAGAAATAAACCAAATTCTCAAGACCACCTTACGAATAGTAATACTAAAACACCTGTTACTACATCAGAGTTTAGAGTGTCATATGATAGTACTCTGTTTATCATTCAGGCAGTTTTCCCGTTGTCATCATAGTTACCAAAAAGATCAACATAAAAATGTTTGCTAACCCTCGGTCAAGTCCCATACACAGCCTTGTTACTCTGTGATGGGTATAAAAATCAACCTTTATGCAACATTGAAAATCTGTAGGTCAGTTCGTTCTCAAGCAATCGTGCGGGAGACAGAAATATTTTTTTTTTCTTTTTAGCTCCTTCAGTGATCGCAACGTTCAGTGATCAATCAAGGCTCTAATCCAGCGCTGGTATTGAATTACGCTGTTGCCACACATTTAATACATTATGAAGTATGTCAGCGTTGAATACAGTTTATCCACAGATTTAAAAGTTAATTAGAATATAATTTAAAACGTTGAATTTAGAATCTGCACCATTGTAATAACTCACTGCTGCATCATTAGACAAGTGCAAAAACCCACCGGGACTGGGACCGTATTAAGCAGTTCGAGTCAAAGTTTTGTTAAATTGAAACCACTCTAAGCAACACACTTTTGACGTGTTCTGTCAAAGGTAAACTGTGTCTGACTTCCGACTGATTGCACTCAGCTTGGAGCAAATAAGGCAAGACTGTTTACGTTTATTAAAACTTCATTTATTCCACGCCCACCTTATTCAAATCTGTAAAATGTCAGGATCAATATGAAGTTTACTTCTTCTACAGTTTAGAGGAAATTTATTACCTGTTTTCCAAGTAATTTTTCAAGTTAGCTGTATTTCAGAGTCAGTAAACGTGAAAGTGTTTCGGAATGTACTTGTTCTATTCTCGAATACATACACGGTTTCTCTGTTTAATTTAGTATAACGTTCAACAATTATTGATTAAACATTACTGTATAACTTTACTGACTACATATGTAACAAATATGGGTACTATCTTACAACTGCAAACAATATATAGAGTTAATTAATGTTTTAAGTAAAAATAAGTTAGCTGTGACGTGTGCAGTTTATGGTGAGTTTATGGTATAAATAATGTAGAACTGATCACTCTACATTATATAAATTTCAATTCATCAATGTCGTAGCGCGCCGACATTGTACCAATTATACCAATGCCCGTACGTCACTCTTGCCTGTTCTGCATAAAAGAATAGCCCATTGAGTAACCTTTTTATCTCCGGTGGACTGTTCACCGCACGACCGGACGACACGCTGCGGCAGGTGAACTTATAACAAACAGCTTGTGGATTGATTAGTAAGGAAGCTTGCGAGTGACTGGATTTGCGTCGGTGCTGTGTGTGTCTACGAGCCCTTCAGCTTCGCTGGATTTTCGGGAGCCGACTAATAAATTGGCCAAGGTGAACTACTACCATATATTTTTCTAAGTTCTCGTCACTCTTACGTGAATTCAATATACTAATTTTAAAGTTTAAAAACACTACTCAAGATTATAGAATCACTCAACTGAGCCTTTGGAAAAACTGTTAGGGTTTGAATTGAACGTGTAAAGCTAAAACGTGGCATTTACTTTTAATAGTTAATAATCTTACCTAATAATTTGTTTAAAGTATTTGTTTCAAAAACCAATTACGCTAACTATGTTGACAACATTTCTAAGAGAAAGAGGTAAACTTATAAATAGTACATATGTTGAGAATTAATGTCACAACTTGAACTGTTATAACTGCAATGTTTTAAATGTTTTAATCGAAGAAAATTAATCTCTTTTATAGTAAAGTAAGTATTTAAGGTACTTTGGGATTATACCGACCACACCAGTATGAAGAACACAAAAATAGAAATTTATAGAAACAAACATGATAGAACGAAAAAAACAACTCTTCAATTACAAAATTACAAACTTACAAGCATTTCCAGGTATTGTGATCGGTATTGTTGTCGCTGTTATCTTATCTTTCCTCGAGAATCCTGATTACGGCAGGCCGCGCGACATCACGAGATTTGCACGGTACATAATTGCCTTTCCATTTCAATTCAATTTATATTTCTGATTAGCCCCTCTAGAATTTGATATTTTACTGATAGGTACTATCTCGAGGGATGTTTTTCTTTCGTCGACATCAGCGCGGGGCAGCACCGAAGGTGCTGTCGAAGCCCGCGCTGATGGCCGGAGGCACTCGCATTTTGGGTGGCGGAATGTGATCAAGAATAAAAACAAGTTTTGAGTGTTTTTTTAATAAAGAGTTTAGTTTGGTAAATGTTTGTTTTTGTTAAATTTTTGTGTTTGGAGAAATGTAGAGGTAAAACACGAAAGTACAACAAAGCGATTGCACCAGCTGAACGGGCGGCGAGGCTCTTGCAATCATCACGTTATCTACTAGACGCTCGACTTTGACCTCTGTCTGAGGATGGGGAGGGGTTTGCGATAAGACAATTCCTGTTTTATACTGACGAAATAGTCTTCTACGCTAATCTAGTAATCAGTAGAAGCAAAATGTTAAATAAACGATTCATGTCTGGGTGTGGTCGGTATAATCCCAAAGTACCGTATTTAATTATATAAATACATACAAGTCGCATAAAATACAACCATGATTGACATATATTTTGTAACAGACCGTGTACAGTCCTAATTTGATGTGTCACAGTTTCATGTTAGTACGATACAATAGTTTCAACGTTTCTTCTTAATGTATCAATGTTTATTTGTAATAAAAGTCAAGGTAAATTAATTACCTCAAGCTATTAATAAATAGTCTTTGATATCACATTAAATTTATAAATTCAATTTTGTTTATTATACTGCCTATTATGTTAAATCATACTGTGTACATGTAGGGTACTTTAACTGTTTATTATTTTCGACAGTGTTTATTAGCCTTTGATATGAACAGTCAAGCTTACAATTCTCATGATTTTATAGCCAGAAATTGCATAAATACAGGTGGATTCATTATCCCCTAGAGTATTGTTGCTTAATCAGCTGAATATATATTCTAGCATAATATTTTCTTTGCTTCAAACTAACAAAAACCTAATGTGTTTATTTTTAAATGTTTCATTGTTGTTTTTCATTTGTATGTAAATGTCCATTTCAATTGCTACTGAGAACTGTTGTTATCTGATGTTCTCTGTTGGTTGAACATATTAATCAGGGCTTTTTGGGATTTGGTATGGGTACACTTCTGGACTGCGCCCGGAGCCTGGTGGACTTATTGCCGAGCCGCTAGTGGGTACTCCAGCTTGCACTACCCTGACACTGGGAATCTGCTCCTAGCCGACGTGCCGCCTTACACCTACCACTACCGCACCGCGGATCCGCTCGCGCCGCGCTCTTCCGCGCCACGGTCTGGACCGGACGTAGTAGGCCTTTTGTGTTGTGACTCCCAGTTGGTGAGTACAGACTTGGATTATTTCACAGAGTGCTCTTATGGATTAGTGAGTCGGACGCGGACTGATGTCTAATTCTGGACCAGGAGCCTTTGTATTGTGGAAGGAGCCCTTAAAATTTGGTTCAACGCTACCCTCCAGACGTTAACTGCACACCTTAGTGCATTATAGTGTATCTTTAGTATATTTACTTGTGTCGTCTATTATTTACATGTCTAGGCCATTTATTGCATGTGTTTATTGTATTTATTTATGTATGTTGAATGTTGTTTTGAGGAAGTGGAGCGCTCCCTACCATAAATAGAGTTCATTTAGCCATTTGTAATTCTCTCTAATAAGTGGTAACATTGTATCTTCGCTATATTTGTTGTTGATTATTTTCTGTCTAAAGCATTTACTTACTGTAAGGCTGGATTACTTGTGATAATGTCATACAATTCCTGCACATAAATAATTAGTTTAATTGCAAACATTTGAGTGTTTTGTTTCTTTTGTTCAGTCCTAGTAAACTGGATTTAGATAACCTCGCATAAGTATTAGGGGTCTATATTTAACCTTATATTCAGAATACTTCAATACAACTATCTGTGTAGTCCAAAGGCCTGGTTGACAAAAAAATAGCTTTAGTGTATGGTAGTAGGGAGCCTGATTGGTACTTTCCTTGGAGCAGGGGTACTGTTACTTGTTGGAGCCCTGCCTGTTACCTGTCCTACAACAAGGTGGCGCCCTTTCCCTCACCGAGCAACCTTAAAGAAGAAGAAGTACTAATCGTAGGTTACCCTTTACCCTTACGGCGCGCTGTCCAAGGACCACCCCCTTTCTCCACTGAGTGATACCGGACATTTGCACAATTCCCCTAGGGGAGAACGTTGCAAAAATGGCACTGCCAACGTGGGGCCTGGATTATTTGGAGTAATCTGAAGTAATAGTTATAACTGTACATTTTTTTATATGTCCTTCATACTTGTGTTTTTGTAAATATTAACTATTTCTATGAACTTGAACTGTTGCTGCTGATATGATCGGTTTGCATTAGTGTTGCTTGGAATAAGTAGTTATTCACATTTCCTTAACAAAACAAAGTACAAAAACCTAATTATCAAACAAACTTATTTTCTCCTTTTCAGTTATGGAATAATTCTGACATTTGCTTTGAATTCTGTGTTTTGGTCATTGTTGTAGTTTATTTGGACAACATATCTCTATTTATTGTTGTTGTGACACTTATTGAGCGTACTCTTTCGAAATTTTAATTTTATACGCTCATGTTGGTTTTGTGACCTTTTAAGGGTGTTTATATTTTTGAGTTGGGAAACTTATGAGTATTTCTGTTCCACTTTTGAATTTGGTATCTTATCTAAATATGAGTGCCTATCACCTGCGTAAAACAGAAGTTATCTATGAGCTGAAGATTAGGAATCTTCCCTCTGGAGGTACAGCCGGAGATTTGAGAAAACGACTTTCTCAGAGTTTAGCGTCGAATACGCCAATAGAGGAGACTGTAGTTAATTCTTTGGATACGGATACGGAACTAGAGGAGTGTGAGGCAAAAGTACCAGGATTTATCAGCACTTGTGAGTGACTATGAGGGGAATTATAACGATAATGAGTATCATCGTATTGTTGCACGCCTATGGCATTTATACCTTCGAGCTGATAGGATACCAGTGGGTGCGACGGCGGATGATGATCAGGAGCAGACCAAGCAGTGCTTAGTGGGTAAATGCAAGGGATTGTTGGACTCTTTCAAGGACTCTAAGTCTGCGGCTAAGGTGGATTCTCTTGACAACAAGACTCTATCAGCTGGCAATCCACAACCCCAGCCAGATTCAGATAAGCGGACGGATCCTCTCTTTGTCCCCACGAAAGTTCTAGCATTTTCTGGCTCAATCGTTTCACCAGAAGAGGAAAGAACACATGAAGAGGAAGGAAGACTTGGAAGAGAAAGAGAACGTCAAGACGGGATGCAGCTACAAACATTTGAAAAGACAGCAAGATAACTGGATTCGCCAGGAAGAGATGAAGCTTCAAGAGGAACGAAGAAAACAGGAAGAGAAGTGGAAACAAGAAGAAAGAAGACTACAAGAAGAGAGACAACAGCAAGAGAGTAGATGGCAAAAAGAAGAGTGGAGGCTTCAAGAAGACCGGAAGAAGCAGGAAAATCATTCTTCGATGGGAAGAGTTGTTCAAGACTGGCCCCGCCAAGACGATCTGCGATATTTAGAAGACAAAAGAGAAGGCTCACGCCCCAGATTTCACCTGTGTATAAGTGGGGCCTGAAATTCGACAACTCTGGTCCTAGCATCGCAGCCTTCTTGGAAAGGGTCGAGGAACTTCGTCGAGCCCGAGGAGTAACTCACCAAGAACTTTATGACTCGGCTGTCGATGTCTTTGCTGGCCCCGCGCTTGTATGGTATCGTGCAGCCGCTAACAGGATCCGGTCATGGCATCAACTAACGAAGGAACTGCGAGAAGTCTTTCAACCTGCTGATTACGATCTACGGCTTCATCAGGAGATATTCAATAGAGTACAAGGAGACAACGAACCCTTGGACCTCTACATCGCGGCTGTGGAAGGCCTGTATGGCAGACTTGCTGTCCCCGTTCCCGAGAGTACTCGTCTGGCCCCAGATCTACTACTACAACCTCCATCCGCAGTTGCAGGATAGATTGGCTTTATTTAGCATCCAAACTCTAGATCAACTTCGATCCATGGGACGTCGAGCTGAAGCTGGACGGTTAAGCATGACGAGAAACAGATCTCAACGAAGTGAGGTAACGCTTGAAACCGGACCTCGCCTATCAAGATCCAAGTGAAACCCCCCCCCCCCCCCACCCCCCCATGGTACCAGTTGCTTAACAAACACAAGGCAGATAGCTCTATTATTGATTGTACTGTCTGGTAAATGATAATAATTAATCGATGAGGAACTGTTTGACAGAAACCAATATTTGAGGTAGGGTACGATAAGCAGATCCGGTTTTTTATATCGAAAATTAGCGAACGATATTACTTAATCATAACCATCCATATATTCAATGATACTGATTAATCATTTTGAACAAATAACTTAAATAATCTATAACGATAGCTGTAAACACTTTCAAATAATACACGTAAGGTAATATTTCAGTTTTACATAAGTAAACATTTTTTATATTACAAATGGCAGTCAATTTTAGAAAACTACACGACATTGCTTTGAAATAAGATATGTTTTAAGTGGCTTCAACATGTTGGACTCGTACGGAAAATCGCATTTATGTGAAATTTGTGTGGAAAAAATAATTGTAACTGTGAGAGGAGAAAATATGGTCGTCTATAGTTTTTCCTAATTTTCGTGTACAATAATTTATTTCCTCACTGTAAATATTAAATTCATATTTTTAATTTGAAACATATGATTGTTATTGAGGACTATAGATACTTTTATATCAGGTCATAGTCTAGGATTTGAGATGCGAATGTTTAGGTATCGAAAGATTACATTCTTCGATATAAAATAAAAACGGTCCGGTACCGCTTATCGAACAAACCCTACCCCAAAGATTTATTGCTACTTTGATAATGTAAAAACACTTTCTACTCCCAAAATGCGGAGATGCAACTAAAAGTATATAATGATGTCTCTCCGTGTGTATGTCATTGAACTAATAATATGATAAGTTAAAATTATTATCATGTTTTATCATATTTTCCCTGAATTAATATTATACTTTGAGAGTGCCGAGGTGATTAATCAGCTTCGGCTAGGTTTGAAACAGGTGAAAAGTCGTTTATCTCTTCTGTTGTATGTGAAGAAGATATTTCAGCCCTGCCAATACCCAGATGTTCAATACAGGAACACACTGCCAGGCTTGATACAACACACACTGCCTGGATTTTGGTAAAGTACATTATAGACATTTGTAATTGTTAGTAATCAATTATCTTGTTATTATAATATGCATTATTTGATATTAGCATTGACAAATTATTTATAATCTATACTTAGCTGCCTTTGATGTGCTTTAAGTTAAAGTTGTTCAACATTTTAAAATAATGGACTTTAACACTTTATTGATAATCTATTAAAAAAAACTACAAGTTTAAAAACATTTGAATTTATAGTTTAAAAAAATTCCTCCTTCAGAATAATTTTGTATATTTATCTTTCTAAGCTAAATGAAGAAAAAGTTATCAGTGGTGTACAGAATGGATGTTCCACGATATGGTTAGAATAGGACTGAGACATTATCTTCTTCCTGTGTTTTCAGTTTTGTTTTTGTTTCCTCTTTTCTTGAAAAAGATCTCTTTCTGGACATTAAATATGTGTATACAGAGGGAAAGGGGATTCTTTATAAATGTCCATGCTAACATTATAATTTATTGCAATTACTTCTATATGTGTGATCTAGAAATTATATATGTTCTTGAATCCCAATATTAAAATTTAATTTTTCCAATTTATAAGCATTTACGATTTTCATTAAATATAAAAATGAGGTGTGACCGACAAACACTTTGTATTAGAAACTTCATTTTGCTATTTTTTATTTTTTGAAATATGAGGGCTGTTTTAATATTCAAAGATTTTTTTGAGTCTGTATAATTTATTTTAAGAAAAACTGTTTGTGAAATTTCTAGAAATGCCACTGAAAAAATCATCAAAAAAATCATCCCAAAAAAAATAAAGATGCAAAAAATATATTGGTGAGTCTGTAAATTCCGGTTGGAGACCTAATATGTTGTACATGTTATTATAAAAGTAAAATTACATACGCTTGCAACTTTATTACTTCATCTAGGAAGGGTGAGGATTTTTAAATTGCTTTAATAAAATATTGATAAATTGTCTTAACTTTCTGAACAATAGCTTTTATGTAAGTAACGTAATCTAAACCGTACAGAGGATTAAAAACTTTAAGATACTAGTTCATACCTTTCCAGTTGTACCTAGAATGGGCACAGCAAAAAAAGCGATGTGCCAGTTAAAATCTGAGGAACGTTTTGCATGTCCAAGGGCAGAACTACCGCAAATGTCGGTTATTGGGGTAAAATGGAGGTTCCATAGGTCTGGCTATTGGGGATGATAAACTCTAAGTGCTCTCTAAGTGTATCCAGTTGTTGGTAGCTTAAACGTGAGGGTGTCTACCCGCCTTGGCTTTGTAGGCTATAACAGAGTTAGCCTCTTATGTTTCAAGGTGACATGGCGAGATATCGAGCCCGCTACTTCTCCCCATGGGATGCCGGCAGAAGGCGGTCCCTACCACTTATTATTTTCTTCCTATAAGATAAGAAGCTGAGAAATTGCAGTTAATCCTAAAAAGGTCCTTTTTATTCCTCCTCATTGGATCTTGACAGAAGGCAGCCCCAACCCACAACGTTATTTAGCCATTCTGAATATCCTGCCATTCCGAAACAAAGCTTAAAAGTCCTCTAGTCCTATACGCAATTAAGGGGATTTCAAGTGGTTTTCTTACTAAGATTAAAAAAACACACACTTTCTCTTTACCCATTTCAACAATCAATACTTTTGTTTATTTCATAATGACGGTCACATTATGAATGTTTTATGATTGATTAGTCTTATGACTTTAAAGTAAAATTAGACGCTTCAGTAAGCGTACCTGTAAATGTTCTAACATATTTTAGGAGTTTTCCCATCACTATAAAATAATTCCGTGTACTTTTCGTGCACTTTGAATATACCTTGACTATATAACGAAATAGCTCTAGATATAAAAAATAATGTTAAAAGTGGTTACGATTATAAAGTGTTGAAACAAATAGGACAAATGCACGAGGAGTACTAACAGTCATGTTGATGTTCGGCTACAGAAAGTTGCCCCGGGCGGGAACAACCAGCTGTAGTAACAACTTGGGCGTTCCCTCTTAACAGCTCAAGTGTATAAGTGGTTTACCGACGGAATACTAATGTAAAAAATTAACAGCTAAGACGTGATGTTCAGCTTTATAGATTTATTATTAAAACATTTTCAGTAATTGATATATTGTATTTTTAAATAAAAAGTTGATAGGGCAAAATCTCATCACATACCTAAAACTTCTAGAAGGTCTAGGTTATGACCCAACAGCTGTTTCCATGTATATTTGTATAAGTCGTCGGCCATATTAACCCTTATAAGTTCAGTATTAGTTAATAATTACCAAAGAATTCTGGAGTATTATTTTAATTTTAAATAAAGGCTCAATAGCACAAAATACTTTGATTATTTCAAAACATTTAAAGGATAATATTTTAAAATCTTAATAAGTATGTAAATATTGTGACAAATATAGTTTCAAATTCATGTTACTTCCATGTATTACTGTGTAATAAAGAGGTGACAAAATATCTTATGAAATATTTTTGTTTTTTCCAATATATGTGTTTTTTTTCGAAGTTTCAAGATGGCTGCCCCTCAAAAAAAGCTTCATCGCAAAGTTTTCATAGGGTATGGTTATACCGTATTTTTTTTATTAGGTATTGTATAAAGCAAACTAAAAAAGGATTTCTTAAGTCATTTTTCATATATTTTTACGTTTTTCATTTTCAAATATATTTACGTCTATGTTTAGAATATCTAGTAAGCCTTCATTATATTTGACGATAATTATGCATTATGTAAGTAAAGTTGGTAATTACCTTACTTCCGAACCAAATCAAATCTTTTTTAATTGTACTTTATATAACATCCACACTTCATATTCCATAAGCAAGTTTCTTAATCTGTTAGAATCAAATTATTATGCATAAATTGTATCATGGATGACGTTTATTTAATAATTATGCTCATAACATATTTTTCGCCAACAAGTACTATTCTATTAAATATTTTAACACATGGACTTAAAAAGTGGATTGAAATTTTTACGAAAACCAAATATGTAACGTCATCTGTGCTTATATTTGAAGTTTTACTGTACAATTTTATGTAGGTTAGTTGCGTAGTTTCTAAAAGTAATAAAGTGATATGCCAGGGAATTAACGGTTATATAGTAACGACTTTTGAATAACAATATCTTTAAAAGTACAAAACCATGCATTAAATAATATATGATTGTTCAATATGGAAAATTTAAAGATACAAAATAAATGAATTAATATTTCACATTTTAAATGCAGTTTTTGTACATATAAACATCTAATACCCTTTGTATTTTAAAAACATCATAAACTTTACTATTTAATGTAAAAATAATATTTACACGGAATTGATAAAATTATCCAATTCATTGTTTTCTCAGTCAAATGTTAAGATATTTAAGACGGAAAATCCATCATAAGATTAAACTAATCAAACTTAAAGCAACATTTGATCTTCATAGCATAACCGTTATGATTGCGGTTTCGATTGCATTTAGGTTAATATTTGTATCTATTCTGGTCCATTTTGTCTGAGCGTAATTAAGTTTGTCTTATTTCGTTTAACATTCAATATTCTGATAAAATGTTATTAGAAATCATGAACTCGGTTAAACAAAACAATTGTACTCACATTCAAATCATTCCGGAATCAAGGGTAAAATGTCTTGTAATCCTATAAGCAGTTACGGGGTGTTAAGAGGATTCCTAGTAGTATATAAAAAAACACACACTTTCTCTTAAAAGCTCAATATTTATATCAACCCACAGAACTTTTGATTGATTTCCTCATGACTGTCAATTTTATAAGTTACTTCAAGTTAGTTAGTCTCATGAATTGAAAGTATACCAAATATATTTAGTATAGGTCTTAAATATTTTAATTTTATTAATAGACAACCACAAGAGTAAGGGCCATTACCATAAAACTACTGTTTTAATGTGGGTAAATTTGAGTTTCTTAATCGAAATATAAATCATAATTTTATTTTTACACCATCGCGAACATGTACCCTATTATTAAAGTATGAAGAGGAAGTCAGTCTAAAAAGCAATTATATATCGTGTTTTTTAATTAAAATTACATGTAAAATCAAGCCATGTTTACTTGGATTAACTCATTATATTTTGCCTAATTTATTTACGATGAGCAGTGAAAGAAGGAATCTTCCATGCTGAAATGAAGTTTGTTTTGACAAAAGCAATAACGCGAACAAGCAATATTTTGTAAAGAGACGTAATCTCATAAAAACCGCAGCCACATTTACCTCCGGGAATGTCTTATATTTGGCAAAATTGAATCCATTGCATTCTTTCGTTCAGCGTTATTGGTTTTCCATAGTCGGAGTCTGGCATTCGTTTTGCATATCGTCCTATTATATGCTAATTCGATCAATGCTTAATTACCCAATGCCAGAAGAGGATATTAAAGTATCTGTAATAATTATGAAAATAAGTTAATTCAGTTGGAATTTTATATGCTTTAGAAGTACAGTTTGACTGCACTATTACTTTTACCGTTCACACAATTATTGGAATGCATAGTTTTAATACTAAGTCTAAAAACACTATTGCAGGTATGGACAAAAAGACAAGTTCAAATTTATAAATGGATATTAAAAGCAAATAAAAATATTAAATATATAATTTATTATTAAGGTTTTACTTCTAAAATATTACCACTGAAGGCCCGTCACAGGGGTGATTTATAAATAAGCAGTGATATATATATATATATATATATATATATATATATATATATATATATATATACATTAAACTCTATAAATGGCAATAGCCTTATTTAATTTCAATAAACATTGAATCACAAAAAGTACTTGCTCCGCCGGGAGGCGAACCCGGATCTCTCACTTGCCGGGTGAATGTGCTACCATTACACCACAGAGCGCTTACTTTTTTCCGATTCAATTATTTTGTATTTGGCCGTATCTGTCACATATGCGTTTAAATAAGCAAACTAATATATGATCGGAAGACCAAATACCTGTCAAACGACTTTTATTTACATTAAACTCTATAAATGGCAATAGCCTTATCTAATTTCAATAAACATTGAATCACAAAAAGTACTTGCTCCGCCGGGAGTCGAACCCGGATCTCTCACTTGCCGGGTGAATGTGCTACCATTACACCACAGAGCGCTTACTTTTTTCCGATTCAATTATTTTGTATTTGGCCGTATCTGTCACATATGCGTTTAAATAAGCAAACTAACATATGATCGTAAGACCAAATACCTGTCAAATCACAAATACTATTTGTGATTCAATGTTTATTGAAATTAAATAAGGCTATTGCCATTTATAGAGTTTAATGTAAATAAAAGTCGTTTGACAGGTATTTGGTCTTCCGATCATATGTTAGTTTGCTTATTTAAACGCATATGTGACAGATACGGCCAAATACAAAATAATTGAATCGGAAAAAGTAAGCGCTCTGTGGTGTAATGGTAGCACATTCACCCGGCAAGTGAGAGATCCGGGTTCGACTCCCGGCGGAGCAAGTACTTTTTGTGATTCAATGTTTATATATATATAAATATATATATATACGAGGGTTATTAGTAAAATAAGGTTCCTTATGCCGCCGAGAAAGAATGCGATATGTTGGGAGAAATCTGGCAACACTTGTTTACTCATCAGCTGTCCCTCTCCCTATCCATACCACTCGTGCCTCGCTACGTACAACAGTGCCGGCCTAGCTGCCTTCGAAGATGGAGTTCTCTATCGTTGTTACCGCCAGATGCGAAATTCGTGCTGTGATACGTTTTTTAAATGCAAAACAGATGTCACCTATTGAAATTCATCGTCAGTTAATCGAAGTTTATGGGGAAAACTGCATATCTGTAAAACACGTTCGGAAATGTTGTAGAGAATTCAGTGAAGGCTGCATGGAAATTCACGATGAAGACCGAAGTGGACGGCCTTCAGTTTCAGATAGAGTTGTTGAAAAAGTTGAGACAATATTGCTTGAAGATCGCAGAATCGCCATTCACGAACTTGCTTTGCTTATTCCTGAGATTTCCAGTGAAACAATTCATAAGATTTTAACAGACAAATTAGGCGATCATAAAGTGTGTGCGCGGTGGGTATGCTTACAAAAAACCATAGGATTGGCGGCAGAATTCTACAACATTGGGATATTGGATACAAAAGTGTTTAGACATAAACGGTGATTATGTTAAAAAAATAGCTTAACTTTTAAGTTTTAAACTGATTTATAACACTAAATATAAATATAGAGCTGTATATTTTACAAAAATCATGGGAACCTTATTTTACTAAACTACGGGGTGAATCTAAGCCTCCTGAGTCCCCTCTTATATAAGCCTGTGTAAATAAGCGATAAGTGGCAACAGAATTTTCCCTTTCACTGTAACAACTGTAAATAATTTTCCAAACTGATTTCTAATATTTCCATATTATTAACTACAAATGTTTCGCTAAAATCTGTATGGGGCTTCGTTCAAAATTGATAGCCCAACAACGAATTTTATGCATTGCTTATAGAGAAGTAACTAGTAAAAACTTCACTGGTTCGCTTGATTCAAATAACTGTTTAGATAAAGCGATGGGGGCAAGGATATTTCATAGATATGGGGTCTATGTCGTTGACAGTTCGACAAATACCAAATACATCTTGTTTTTTGTGGTTTAGACCAAATTTCTAACGTTGTAATGAGAAAGTGTGGAGGTTGTAGGATGGCGGATATGATAAAGTTAAAATAACCGCAATAATTTAAAAATTAATAGCGATCTAAACCCAAAACTAGTTTCATCGACACAACAAACGACTAAGATGTAATGGAAAAAGGTTTATAGTTAAACCTTATTGACCTTATTTTTATTTTTATTTAAATACAATTAATTAAATTACATTTTAATGATTGAATCAACTTAAATTTAACACTTACGTACTCATCTGAACTGGCTTTTAAGTTCTAGGCTGTCACGGGTAGCATAAGACTATTGCGTTTCATAATGACAATCCTCAGTAATTTGTTAATAATAGATAAATTTAAGTACATATACGGTACATTTAAACGCCATCTTTGATCTATATAATATTGAATATATATTGCTAGCACACAACGTTTGTAGCGGATGTCTTAGGATTTTGAAAAATACAATTTTTATTCTATGACCTCTTTTCTAAAAACTAATCTTTTATAAGGAATAGAAAGATATTAATAAACAATGTCTATATTTCGGCTTAAGCCGTCTTCAGGAAATTAAACGTGATAAATAAAGCTATAAGCCATTTTTGGTAAAGCTCAGCCAATTAAACTAATGCATACATTTCTGTAAATATTCCTTTATATCAATATCCATGTTGAATTCTCATCATAGTATAATGAACAACAATCATTCTTTTCAAGTAGAAACAGACCATTCGGCAGAGTCTGCAACAGGCGTCAATTTCACTACTTTACTTCATACTTATTCCATACGAATTCATACAAAATATTCTTATTGAACCTATTAAATTAAAGATTGTTGCGCCTGAGTATCAGTGCGTCCTTTCTCTCTCTTTAATCAACTCCGTGATGCTGAAGTGATTGTTATTCACTGATAGTTATTGTTTATTAATAGTCTGCTTCTGTATGGTTTTACATTAAAGAAAACCATGTAAAGTATGAAACGTAATGTTTTGAAGACTGGTCCCCCTGGTTCTCATTGTATAGGTCACTTGCCACTACATCCAAACTCTCAAGGGATTAAGTTTGACCTGAAAACTGCAAAAGTGTTATCGTGATCTTGAAAATGGTGCTATTGTCTTTTAAGTACGGTTTGATAGATTATCGTTCCCTACCAACATCTTTCTACGTAAACAAGGAGTCTGGTTACTGACTGGATTCAGTGGCATGAAAGGAACATTTATTTTAACTTCTGTTATGGTTCAGTGCAAGAAGAATAGATTTGGTGGGATCACAAAAAATATTGCTGCAAATTAATCAGAAATTAGTTGTATGTGCGAGACAGAAGAAAGGCAGAAGTATTCCGATAACAGTGGGGATATGCGAGCTCCTAACCTGTTTCCTAATCTCACTGACCATCATGTACCAACACAATGACAACTCAAAGGCAGTACTTGTCATGTCCTCCGATTCAAAATTTTTCACTCTTTCCATGGGGCTAATATTTGTAAGATTGGTACTCCTGATTACCACACAATTCAGGTAATGAACAGGAAGTCAAGAATCTCTGAAAACACCACTTCATCTTGATTAAACTTGTTTTTAGTCAGGCGTCTCTGATTTCGAAAAACTGTAGAGGAATCGTTTTGGGCTTCTTCTTCGCCGACTGTTTTGGAATCTCTTCAGATGAATGTTGATTCCGCATGAGTTGATTCCAAACGTCAAACCTGTCACAGCGTTAGACTTCAGACGCTGCACTGTGAGGAAGGTGAACTGGAGCTGAAATTAACATTCTTATTGATCTATTAAATATAGGCATTAAGCTTCAGCTCTATATAACAAACATAAATTCCAATGATTGTGCTCTCCATGGGATTTAGCTAGTATTTAGCGAACATTTTTTACATTGCTCTAATGGGTCATCATGAAGGCAACAAGATAACCGCAGATTAAGTTAAATTTTCAATAAACTGAGCAACACCATATGATATTTTAATATTTTATTCACGTAGTTGAAATTAAAATAAGCTTTAAAACTTAAAAGTTTTCAAGTAATCTCAGCAAGCCGGATATTATTGTTGAAAATACGGTAAATGATTTTATTTTCGTGAAAAATATCATGAATTTATCTGAAAAATTTAACTATTCTGCAAGGAATATCTATAAGAATAAGTATTGATTATAAATATTCATTTTAAAGAAAATCGTAACTAAATCACAATTTGTTGTTAGAAGGAATAAAACAAGACTCAGCGTTACATTGTAAACATCTAAATGAAGCTAGAGGTAAAGTGGCAGCTTAGAACACATCAATTTGCATCTCACTACGTGCGCATTGCAGATGCAATCATTGCATCTCTGGTACAAACCTAATGAATGGCAGCAAATAGTGAAGATAGCTTGTGACTTTTACCAGCCAAATAGAGGAATTGATTCCTTATTTAATAGTTAAATTTATATTTCTATCTGAATCATAATTTATAAAAAAAAGTTTTTTTTTCTAAAGAAGTATATATGCGTTGGCTGTGACCTGGTTTAAAATACAGTTTTCACTTTAATATAACTCATGACATATACACTTAATAATTTTAAAGGCTAATTAAAGCATTAAATTTCCCGGCGTGCGTATATTTTTCATTGTGATCCATCTAATATTGACGATGGCTGAGCGGTCTAAGACGTTGCACTTTGAGTCTGAGTTAGAGCTAGTCCAGGTTGAAGTCCCGGCTGTGACCGAAGCACATTTTATCAGTACCATAAAACTTGCAATGTATTAACTTTCCGAAAAAAGACAGAAAGAGAAAATTACTATCTAAAATTTGTAAAAGGTTTCATTATCCAAAAGAGGAATTTTCAAGATGTTTGTGAAGCTCTGCCGATCATTACCCACACACTTCCTTTAACTCATTTACTCATCGATTGAATTCCTTAAATGTCGTGATGTATTAAAAATATGTAATGTAAACTTTTTAAATTTCATCGGATTAACTGGTCAGTAACTTTAATTACTTTAATGCCATTTTAAACTATTTCTCCAGTAATTTTTTGTAATAATATATGATGTTTCTATTGATTTTTATCTCTAATAATATTTGTCTTTGTCATATAAATATTGAATCTATTGGATCTCATATTAGAAATTTTGAATTTTAAATAGCGGATATTAGGCATTTCAAATTTAGCTTTTTGGGTTTTCTATTTTCTATGTTAATCACGTATGGATTACATAATCACCATGGATTATGTTAATCATCTCCCATTGATATACTTGTAACTACAATCCAAATTAATAGCATTTGTATTTATGTTATTCCATATGGGTATTATTGTGTAATATATATGTATATATATATATATATTTATTTATTTATATAAATTTACATACTATTTTTAGGAAGCAGAAAGGTTATTTTTTATTTTATTTTTAGGGAGAGGCAAGAAATTGTTGTAGAAGTAAGTATGCTTGAAGAAAAACTTATTCTTTTTGATAAAAAATAATTTTGAAATAACAATTAGACTATCTATATTAAATACTTTTCGAACGAAGGACTATGAAAGAGGCGAGAATAATGCGGTATCAATGTATTCTACAACCAAGCAGCGGACTGGATCCAATATATTCTGCCAATATCTTCATCCATCACGTAACAGAAATATATCAGTATCACGATATGTATGTTACATGTCCTTGGGATTTTTATTCACGTTATTTATTGGACTTTTTAAATCGTGTATGATCATATGAATTTGCATTTTAAATTTATGATAACATTTTATAGGCCTAACATTTAATACTAGTACCTACATATTGACATCTGTATTTCAAACATTCATAGTTTGGTTTATCCGGTAAAAATATTGAGTTATTATATAGCAAATATTTTATGTGATCCTTATCAACAAAAATAAAAATTTTTAAATAATCTAAACATAATATAATATACTACGAGTTAGGATAAAATTTATTTACTTTCTTGTATGACTAACATCTGATATGAGGTGCTATTATAATGAGGTGTATACGTAAAATGTGCTGTTTATATAGTGATCCTTATACTCCTTCAAAGCCTTCTGATGTACCATCTAAGCTACAATGTATTAGACACCAGACTACATGTCACATAGCAGGCTTCGCTATAGCTGCATGAAAAGTTTTAGTTCTATAGTTCATTCCGCTATACTTATGTGTTGCTATGCTACACGATAAAAATGTAATATTATTGTACTCAGTTTGTTTACAAATTTATTTATTCTGATCTTTCTTCGTACCTATAAGACCAATGGAAAAACAGTCGCTAACGCTCTATAAAATACCATTCCAAGATAGAAATGAAGCTTCTTGTTTAATTTTATGTATATATATATATATGTAATGTAATATATATACAGTATATATATATATATATATATATATATATATATATATACGTCAATTTGTTGTCGAGATATCTTTCGGCGAGACAGAAATTCCAAATACTCAAAATAGTGAATACGATGAAAAAAAATTAAACTTAAACCTTTAAAATTACAATTGTTAATAGCAAACTTACATAGAAATCTCCTTTATAGAAATAGCATTTGTTCCTATTTTTATATACATATAATATATACATTCATACCATATTTATATTAAATTCATATTCAAATTTAAAAATCATATTCATAATTTTATTAAAACGAAATTCAAAATTTTATTAAAAATTATATTAACATTTATCTTAACATTTCGTATTGATAATTGTATTAAAAATATATATTCATATAAATAATATATCTATATTATTTATATTGCGTCAACTATCAGAGAAATGTTTTAATACAAAAATATAATGAAAATTGTGTTTTACCACTGATTGACTAAATATTCAAGTCTTATACTGAGGTTATTGGTATGCTGCGCTACATCACCGTGGTTTATTGGAATTTCCTGAAGCATAACACGGAGTATGATTACGTAATCAATTTTATGGGATTATTCAATTGTTAAACTAGGTTTATATGAATTTTTTATTATGCAAGAGTACAAAGAGGAAAACAATTTTCGTATTTTCCTTTTTCGCTCAGTAAAATCCTTTTTAATTATAAATGTGATTCCAAGCGTAATAGGAATATAAGAAAATGTAAAGTGGTAAACGCAATAAAGAGAATAATGGCTACTTTTCAGAGGATTTTTTATTTCTTCTACAAAATAAATCGTATAAAGTAAATATATAAAAAATGTACTTTTAATTACACATACAGTAGTGTGAGTTTTCAGAGTTGTGAGAGTTTCACCGATCCTTGTGTTTGTTCAATACACACATTTCTTAAGAGATGTGGTCAGTGTTGGATACATACTGTGGTATTCTCCGATCCTTGTGTTTGTTTAAATCACACAGTTCTTAGGACACCTAGTCAAATTTATTTACATACTGTGGTATTTCTCGATCCTTGTGTTTGTTTAATACACACATTTCTTAAGAGATCTGGTCAGTGTTGGAGACATACTGTGGTATTCTCCGATCCTTGTTTTTGTATAAATCACATAGTTCTTAGGACACCTAGTCAAATTTAGGTACATGCTGTAGTATTTCCCTGATCCTTGGATTTGTTTAATACACACATTTCTTAAGAGATTTGGTTAGTGTTCGATACATGCTGTGGTATTCCCCGATCCTTGTGTTGGTTCAATACACATATTTCTTAAAGAGATCTGGTCAATGTTGGATACATACTGTGGTATTCTCCGATCCTTGTTTTTGTTTAGATAACATAATTCTTAGGACACCTAGGTATATACTGTATACATTTAGGTATATACTGTGGTATTTCCTGATACTTGTGTTTGTTTAATACTCACGTTTCTTAAGAAATCAGGTCAGTGTTGGATACATACTGTGGTATTTCCCGATCCTTGTGTTTCTTTATTACACACATTTCTCAGGATATCTAGTCAGATTTGGATACATACTGTGGTATTCACCGATCCTTGGATTTGTTTAATACACACATTTCTTAAGAGTTTTGGTTAGTGTGCGATATACGCTGTGGTATTCCCCGATCTTGCAGTTTGAATACAAACATTCTCCATACAAATTTTTGATTATAAATATGTATTATGATTCAAATATATTATATATACGATGCTCGTTAAAACACACTGGTCTTTAGTAACTTGAATTTTTAATTAATAACTGGTTTAGATTATCTTTCTGTAGTAGTCTATGAATAGCTTCAAAATAAAAAAAACCTTTCATAATAACAGTTTGAAAGGATGTAAATATTTAATAAGATTAAATGTCTGATCGTATTATCTTAAACATACCTTTCAATGCTATACATATATTTTTTCAAATAGTACATCTTATAAAGAAGAGGGCTATTAAACCATGTTAGAGGAACCGATTATGCAATTACCGTTTACATACCAGAGCTTTTTCTACACAGCAACATGAGGCAAGAACCCAAAATAATTAGAGGTACAAAACGAGTAACAGTATTTTTATCTAATTAAATAAATACATGGATATGTGAGTTGTCTTAAATCTAGGCTTTAAAAACAAAGTAATATCTTATCTTATCTAGTCCACATGATAATTGGACGATCATTGAATTTATTAGTTATTAGTGTACACATTTGTAATCTTTAAATTGTGGCTTATTAAATGTCTTATTAAGTATATTTTTGTTTTTAGGGTTAGAAATATTTGATAAAAATTACAGTAAGGAACATTTTGGATAATCATCTTACGTATGTGTATTTTTTCTCCGTCGTGTAGGCGTAAAAGTTCTCTAAGTTAAATGCCTTTGTTTAAATTATATTTGTCTTATTTCACTTTTCATACTGGTGTACAAGGCTTAGTACTAGGCTTAGTACTACATTTAACATGTGCATTATGAGATGTTTATAATATTGTAATGTTTGATCAGTATCTTTATGTAAATGTTATAAATTTCACAGTTTCTAAGTATATGTTTATTAAATAGACAATAGGAAAATCATGAGATGAACGTAGCGTGAGGCTAAGGAGTCGGTTATATTCCAGAAGTTAGTCCATAAATTGACACCGGGGAACAGTTAAGGTCGTTACCTCCCCTGAGATGGTACGCCTGTTGCCAAAAGTCAGCGGTGTTCTTAATATATAGCTCTTTATCTGGTTTAAGATGATTCCAGATAACTAACACACGTTTAAAATAAATGAATTCAGTTGATATAAAGACTATATTTCTTATTTACGTTTTCTTCTGCTTTAGTATTTACTTACGATACAAATATGTATAAGGCAAAGATGAATATAATTTGCTATAGATGGATTATGGGGTATTTATACATTAATGTTTCAGGTTGTAAAAATATTTAAAGTTTTTTGACCAGCTCGGTATGCCATTTAATTCCAACATGGCGACCATTTAACCTTTTAAGAAATTCATAGCTCTTATATTTATGGAGCTGAAGAAAAGTGCAAATAATTAGTAAATACTTATAAAATACATTCAACTTTTTGAGATTAACAATATTTGTGTATCTAAATTTTCAGGATATTGATTACATGAAAATCACACAAGAAATAGATTTTCAATAATTTTTTGACAAAGTATGAAATACTTCTAAATAAACAGTAAGTACTAACCTAGTATTCGTTAATACGGTGTGTTGTCTTTTAAGGGGGTTCGGTAGGTTAAAAAATTAAAAAATTATAAATTTTTTTTTATTTCAATTTTATTTTTCTGTGTTGTTTTCTGAACATTTTGACATAAAAAATTATTTAATTCTGACAATGGGAAGTATTTAAAAAAAAAATACAACATATTGTCTGCACAGCTGCAATTTTTACCAGAATTGTATCTATGGTAACGACAATACTATTATTTATTTGTTATAATAACTAGCATCCAGAAACAGTTGTTTTTCTTTCAATGGTTGGCTAACCTGAAGTATTGTGCCAATAAAACAGCAGACAAAGAGAAGTAAGAAAACATTGTTTGTTTACATTCATGAGTTTATTCTTTATTGTGAAAACTCAAAAGTAAATACACATTACAATTATTGTGTTGTGTCTAGTGTTTTAGAAGAATATATTATTCAAAATGCCTAGGAGTACTAGTGTTTTCAAGAAAAGGAAACGAGTATTTTGTAAGAAGACAGTAGAAAACTGAAATTAGGCATATTAGTCCTAATGCTGATGTTTTGGAAGATATGACTAGTCTAGATGAACCAGTTAGTGCTTCAAAAGCAAAACTAGGAAATATTTCCAATAACTACCAAACTATTGTTGATGGTGAGCTAGTCTAGCCTATGAAATAGTTGATTTTGAATAGTTTGTTGAAAATAATTTCTAATATAGCAGT
Source organism: Homalodisca vitripennis (assembly GCF_021130785.1). Lineage (NCBI taxonomy): Eukaryota > Metazoa > Arthropoda > Insecta > Hemiptera > Cicadellidae > Homalodisca > Homalodisca vitripennis. The sequence goes on from NC_060212.1 coordinate 42,033,750, forward strand.
TTGTAAACATTGCCATGAAGCAATTGATTTCAAAGTCGGTAGGCGTGTTGGACTTTTCTTTTCAGGTGATTTTACATGTTCAGGTTGTAGTACAAAGACATTAGCTTCATATGAAAATTGCTGTACTTTACCTGATAACCCATCTCACACAATAAAATGTATGACCTAAATGTTAGGTTAGTGTACGGTATGCGTACTAATTGGAAGGGGCCAGGTCGCTTGTGAAACTCTTTGCGGCGTGCTAAACTTGTCTAAGCCTCCTACAAAGTTTAGTGAATACATTAGAGTTCTAGGGTCTACAGCTGAGGATATATGTTTTTCATTTATGAAAGAGGCTGTAGAAGAAGCAGTGAAAAATAAATGATGGAAATTGGGATTTGTGTGTTGCCATCGACAGCACTTGGCAAAAGCGTGGACATACATCTCAAATGGCGTTGTAACTGCTACAAGTGTTGATACTGGTAAAGTTGTAGATGCCGTCAGTCATTACTGTCTAAGTACTGTCGTTGTAGAGGCAAGTTTACTGGCCATCATGATGATAATTGCAGTGCTAATTACCAAGGAGTAAGTGGGGGTATGGAAGTGGTAGGAGCCTGTAAAATATTTCAACGGTCCCGATCCAACTTATGATGTTCGCTATATTGAATATCTTGGAGACGGCGACTCTAAAGGGTTTGCTAGTGTATTAGAAAGCATGCCTTATGGTAATGGACTGTCCAGCTACAAAATTAGAGTGCATTGGACATGTCCAAAAGCGTATGTGCACACGCCTAAGGACATTAAAACTAAAAGAAGGTAAGGCAAAACAAATTGATGGAAAAAAACCTTAGGCGGTCGCAACCGACTAAACAGATGTGCTATATTATCAATTCAGAAATACTACGGATTAGCCATACGCAGAAATATAGGTAATTTGAATGACATGAAGCAAGCTATATGGGCAGAATACTACCATTTACTATCAAGTAACTCTAATCCTCAACATGGACTTTGCCCGAAAGGAAGTGATAGTTGGTGTAAATATAAAAAAATCATTGGTCCAAAATGAAAAATATGATCATGAAAAACATTTTCACCTACCACTTGCCATAATGGAGAGGCTTAAAACCTATTTTCAAAGATCTTAGTTGCTCCTGACCTTCTAAAAAAGTGCTTAAATGGTAAATCACAGAATCCCAATGAGTCTGTGAACCAAATAATTTGGACTCGCCTACCGAAAAACCGTGTTTGTAAGCATTCACACACTTCACTTAGGTGTATATGATGCCATCAATACTTTTAATAAAGGAAACATAGCAAGGTGTATGGTATTTAAGAAACTGGGATTGATTGTTGGGCAGAAATTTTTTTTGATGCTATGAAAAATAAAGATATATCACGGCTAAAAAAGGCTCAGCGCATGATCTCGGAAGTTGCAAAAAGAAGCAGACAATCCGTGAAAGTGCTAAAAGGAAGTTGGAAGATGAATGGGAATATTTGTAGGATCCTGATGATCCCAGTTATGGAGCAGGATGCCATTAACTTTCAGTTACATATTACCAAGTAAGACCCAAAATGTATATTTTAACTTTAACATTGATTTCCCGGAATTTAATTTTTTTTCTTACTTATGTACCTTTATCTCAGGAAGTATTAGATGGATCATTATGAAAAAAAACCACTTGTACATGCCACCAATATACACATTTTAAAGCGCGTAACATTGTAAAAAAATCTTTAATAATTACGCAAAAAAATAAATAACATAAAATATTTTCAAAAAAAAATATGTATTTTAAAAAAAAAATTCTTTTTTTAATGAAATTTTTTTAAAAAACCAAAATGTTTTGCGCTCTATTTAATGATAAGGACCTAAAAAATAACACATAAAAAATTTTACTGTAATCGAACCAGTTGTTCCTGAGAAGAAGGTACATAAAATATAGGAACTATAGCATTGTAAGGATAGGGCTACCGAACCCCCTTAAAACAGTTTAAATTATTTATCACATTAATCTGCACTGTACATAATAATACATAAAGTTCTTTTTAACAATTAAGTTTAAAAAAACAAATTTTCATAGTCATAGTTTGGTACTCCAGGTGGTCGATGTGTATGGTACAAGTTGCAAAGTGGATATGTGGATATGCAAAGTTATTAGAGATTTTATACAAACGATCAGGTCTTATTAGGCTTTAGATTGTCACTCTGAGATATTGAGATATCTCAGGTATGATATTCATGTCCGAATATTCAGATCTTAATCGTTTAATAGTTTAGTTTTACAATCAAACCTTTTTTCATTCTTTGTGTTCTTCCATCTTCGCGCCCCTTTCGACATGTATATCATATGTGTATATAATACGAATATTATAAATACAGTGTTATGAAAACCCCCGCTTTTTATTTTTACTATACCTGTGAGACTTGTCTCTTATCTAGGTTAAAATTTTATTTTATCTAATCCCTACACTTCTCTGATAATTTCGACAAATGGTAGGTATAAAATTGCGTTCCTTAAAACAGAGTAGAACGTTTATTAGTGCGTTAATTTTCTTTAAATAATTTTTTTTAGCCTTTCCTACTTTTATTGGCTTCTTTAAAACCAAGTGATAGTACCATTTCATTTATTTTAATATTTATTTATGGTAGACCATAGCTGTTCTCCAACTTTCTTAAAACAAGAGAATATCAGTTAGTTTTTTAATTTATTTTTTTATTTTAGTTCTTGGTAGAATTTTTGCTGTTTTTTGTTTGCCTTATTCACAACCAAGCAAGTGAATAATTTTTTGCAATATTCAATGCAAGTATAAATGATCGGTTTTTATCACTATTACTTTTCTAGATTTTTAGTTTTTTGCAATTGTTACTGAACTATGATTTTCAAAACCAACGACAACTTTTTAACAGAGTGATCATAGTTTAAGAAAAAAGCACGATATTTGGGAAATTATTTCACAAATGAATCATCTTGGAATGAATAACAAAGAAAATTGTCTAGGATTTCTGCCAATTTGATAAATTAAGTGCCCATAAAAAATCACCGATGACTCAAGAGAAGGAATTACTAGTATAAGTAAATAAATAAAAAAAATATATATATATATATATGTACATATACAGTACCTATGCTTTTTTCCTATTATTATTTTTCAATGTTTATACATAAAGAAAATAAAAGAACCATAACTTTCTCATACAATTTTACATTTATGCTTTGCTAACGCTGACCTTATCACTCAAGGAGCTGGAAAATGTTATTCTGTCTCTCTGAATGTTCGACGACATCTCAAGAATAAATCATAGCAAATTTGTAAATTAAGCTTTAAGTGTAAATACTGTACACCACATCGAGTTCGATGATGGTGCATTTCACTCTATGAGATGTGGCTGAGTATTATGAATTTTTAGCCATCAGTCTTAGTAACCATTTATTACGACTAATCATGATGTTAATGCGAGAATTGCAGAATAAATTAATCTATTTAGATATAAATGAACCTTATGTTTAAATTTTGTTCCTGACGATGGACGGTTTGAAAATATGATTATGAGAGGAAAATATACATATTATTTTAATATAAGACATACTTACTGTCATCGAATATTATTTCATAGTAAGAGATAGCATCTGGGAGAATTTGTACACGGAAATGACCATACGGCTTATCTATCAACGTATTACAAGTTTGTGCCAGACGGTAAGGTATGGTGTTAAATGTTACAAAAATCATCTTTCCCATTTTCAAGTGTTCACCGAATTATCCTAAATATTTTATAGTTTTTAATTTCTGTGTACAATATATCTAATAAACCTATGCTTAAATATGAGTACTCGTTAAATTTTTAGTAACTGTGTAACCGTCACAAATTAAACATTTAAAGTCTGTTTCAAAATAATACATGCCCATACAGTATAATGCATTAACAGTTGGGAACGGAGGGATATATTATCACAAATCCCGTATTTCTCGTGGAGTATTAATACAGTTAATGCAGCTCTAATGGAAACCCTTCTGCTAAATGAATACGTGCGCACCGTTCTAACGAGGTGATTATGTAATGTGACAGATATATAAGTTTTATAGGCGATTCTGCAAAGTTTACAGGCATTACTTTTTTCCTTTACAATGGCGCATTAAAAATATATTATTCCATACAATTATAATAATTACATAAAGGTATGTGATCTAAAAATAAAAATTAAGAAATACAAAATCACAACTAACGTAAAAAAAATATTTTGATATACTTGGTTTTTATAAAGTTTACTTATATTTATTACAGCTCATGTTTGCAGATACATAATTCGATAGTAAAGTTGTTGTCGTTTTTGAAAACCATAGTTCACTAAAAATGGCAAAAAACTTTAAAAATCAAGAAAAATTAATAGTGATAAAAACCGATATTACTTAAACTTGCATAGAATATTGCAAATAATTATTAACTTGCTTGGTTGTGAATAGGGCAAATAAAAAACAGCAGAATTCTGCCCGGAACTAAAATAAAAAAAATTAAAAACTAACTGATATCCTGTTGTTTTATGAAAGGCAGTGAAAAAAGCTATGGTCTGCCAGAAATAAATATTAAAATAAATATAATGGTACTGTAGGTTGGTTTTTAAAAGAAGCCAATAAAAATGGAGAGGCTAACAAACAATTAATTAAAGAAAATTAACCCACTAATAAACGTTCTACTCTGTTTTAAGGAACGCAATTTATACCTACCATTTGTGTGCCGAAATTATCAGAGAAATATAGGAATTGGATAAAATAACTCTCACAGGTATAGTAAAAATCAAAAACGGGTGTTTTCATAACACTGTATTTGTAGCATTCGTATTATATACACATTTCATATACATGTCGAAAGGGGCGCGAAGTAAAGGTGGAAGAATACAAAGAATTAAAAAAGGGTTGATTATAAAACTAAAATATTAAACGATTAATATCTGAATATTCCGACATGAATATCACAGCTGAGATATCTCAATAACTCAGACAATCTAAAGCCCAATAAGACCGGATCATTAGCAGAAACTCTCTAATAACTTTGCATGTCCTTACAGGACCGTACCACTTACATAGACTACCTGGGAGAACCAACTATGAATATGAAAGTTTGTTTTCTTAAACTTAATTGTTAAAAGAACTTTATGTATATGTACTGTGCAGATTATTGTGATCAATAATTGAAACTATTTCAAAGACAAACAACGAATTAACGAATACTAGATTAGTCCTTCCTGTTTATATAGAAGTATTACAGACTTTGACAACAAAATTATTGAAAATCTATTTCTTGTGATTGATTTTTATGTAATCGATATCTTGAAGGTTTAGATACACAAATATTGTTAATCTCAAAAAGTTGAATATATTTTATAAGCATTTATAAAGTATTTGAATTTTTCTAGCTCCATAAATATAAGAGCTGTATCTTTCTTAAAAGGTTAAATGGTCACCATGTTGAAATTTAATGGCATTCTGAGCTGGTCAACAAAGTTTAAATATTTTTACCAAGCTGAAACTTATTAATGTATAAATACCCCATAATCCATATAAACAAATATCTTCATGTTTGCACTATACATGTTTTTATCGTAAGTAAATACGAAAGCATAAGAAAACGTAAATAAGAAATACGGTCTTTAGATCAACTGAATTCATTTATTTTAAACGTGTGTTAGTTATCTGGAATCATCTTAAATCAGATAAAGTGCTCTATATTAAGAAACACCGCTGACTTTTTGCAACAGGCGTACCATCCCAGGGGAGGTAACGACCTTAACTGTCCCCCGGTGGCAATTTATATAAACTAATACTTTTGGAATATAACCGATTCCTTATCCTCACGCTACGTTCATCTCATGATTTTCCTATTGTCTATTTAATAAACATATACTTAGAAACTGTGCAATTTATAACATTTACATAAAGATACTGATCAAACATTACAATATTATAAACATCTCATAATGCACATGTTAAATGTAGTATTAAGCCTAGTACTAAGCCTTGTACACATCCAGTATGAAAAGTGAAATAAGACAAATATAATTTAAACAAAGGCATTTAACTTAGAGAACTTTTACGCCTACACGATGGAGAAAAAAATATATAAGAAACTTGCTTGTATTACTAATAATAGTGTTACAACAGAACGTCTATGCAGAACACACTATTTATACATAATGTTTTATTTTATACAAATATTCTTTGCCTTGTTTTAGAAATACAAAAGTAAATCCAATCATACACATACGTACGTATACATGCACGAGTATACACTCATTTCATAGTGAAACTGTCGTGTCATTAGAGCAAAGGCAGCAGTTAGGCCAACCTCGTGAACGAGCATGGCAATGAAGTCTTATGGTAATCGTTATATTCTGGAGAGTACTTACTCATAAGCGATGTCTGTTACACATCAGTGTTATCACTAAAATTACTGATAAGGAGTTTGGAGACTATATGTCATCGTGGTTATAGTTCCTGACTAATATAACGACTATTGTGCATTGTAATATATTTTGTTACGATCATATAGTTCTAATGAATGTTTCAGATAACTTTTTTTTTATATACATGTCTGAGTTAAACAACCACTTCCAGTATAAGTGTAACCGGATGTCATCTACAAGTATGGAATCCTACGAGCTCTGTCCATAAATTCACTTTAGCGTCTTACAATAGTTAACAAGTCGGTAATATATTGTAAATTTTAAACTTTAACATATTTTATAGTATATCATAAAGCATAAATTTCTTACCTGTTTTATTTTGATCAAAAGCACTATTAATTCATGGCTCAAGCTAATTAAACTAATTAGTAATAGAGTGGGTTGATAATTTGTGGAGCCAAAGATTTCGTGGTCAATAAGATTTCATGGTAATCTGCATTCATAGAGCTTTACTGTAGTTCAGTTTAAGTGAGGTATTGTTATTTTAAAATAGTTGTGAAGTGTACTTAGGGATTGGAGTATATTGTCTGTACAATGTCTATAAATCGAAAAACGATTAGGGAGCGTACAAAACCAAGACGTAAACAAACTTAAAAGCTAATTCAAATTTCCTCTCTTATAATTATTTCGAACCATATGTGCTCCTACAAGCGGGAACTCTGAAATAAGAGCCACTCTAATATACATTTAAACTAAATAGTATGTATATAGAAGCTAAAGTTTATTTTGCTGCCTCTTAATATTTTGTTTAGTCTTTTGTAGTTTGAAATTGAATTCGTTAAGTGCAATTTCAAAATGGATCCATTTCAAAAAAATATAAAAAATTGTTAAATTATTAAATTTATATTATTATATTAGTTTTATTCTGCTGACAAAATTCTCCTTTTTAGTTAATAAATAGGTATTTTCAGGATGTGAAACTTGCTGTGTTATTTATAAGTAACAAAAAAACAGGTAGTACATTTTACCAGCTTCTTCTTATTGGAAACTAAATGCTTAATATATGATGAAAACACTCCAATAAATGAAAAATTTTTGTTTTGTGAGGCCTTTCGTGCTCAATGAACACATCGTCAGACCCACATAACTGAATAAAATAAAGTAATAATACGAACAATTTAGACTTAAATAAAAACATATGTCTTGAAAAATACATAGAGATAAGATTTTAAAGGCCAGGAAGTATGGATGTCTACTGTATATATATAAATTAACATTTAATTGGATTAAAGGCACAGTAACGGTGAATTTTGTTTAGAGGTCCAGGCTCATTATTTACTAAATAATTTTGGTTCTGCTGCATAAAAATAGTTTCGTAAGCATCGAAGAATTTGTTTATTTTGATTTCTTTTAATTTTTGATTTCACAATTCAAATTATTTTGGGTCCGACGATGTGTTCATTTGAGCACGAAAGGCCTCACAAATAACAATTTTTCATTTTATTATAGTATTTGATTATATATTAAGCAAACAGGTAGTATTGTTATGGATGAAATTTAAAAACTAACAATGCAATTAATTTTTAATAATATCATAGGACATCGCTATTGATTTCATTATAAAGCTACAGAAATTGCCAGGTTAGTTATTAATGAAATCGTTCGGACTATTACGTGTAATACAGGGAAATATGTTTTAGTGTTTGGTTAGTAGGTTATTTATACCTTTTTTTACTCTCTATTTAGGGTACCAACTAACTTTTTAATAAACTTAAATACAACTTTTTAGTTCTGTATCAGAGGGCTGGATATTCATAGTTGCTATTAATTTGATCAAAGGTTGTTTTGTATGCCACTTAAAAAGTATATTCTGAACAGTGAATCACTGTATGATACCTAGATAATATATCTTGAATTATAGTAACAGACTTCTGGTTCCGATATTGCATTTGTGGACTATATGTTTCGATACAGATCCAGTTCCTCACATTCTTACAATACGGTTTAAATAACTTTCCAACAATATTATAATTATACTAATTAAAATTTAACTGAAAAATAAATATGAAGATAAAATAGTCTGAAAAATAGTATTTTATGCTAAAATACGAAAGGTACGTTTGCTTTAACAATAATAATACACGATATTATCGCGAATTACATTTTAGGGACTATTTTAAATCGATAATGAAAAATAGACCGTTTTAAAAATACATAACTATTAATGAAAGCAAGTTTATGATAATATGGAGGACCACTGCTCGTTGATAATTTGTAAATACTTAAAAGTTTAGATGACTGTTGGTGAAGTACTAATTCTGAATGGAATATTTTTTTCTTGTCTCTGGAAAGGAAAACAGTTTTAATCGCAGCTGGCTATCAATATTTTACATAAATTTTAGCGTTATATTTGAAAAAAATAAAGAATTACGAAAATGCTAATTAATTTTTTCAAATACTGTACAATGAAAACTTTTAAACTTAATAATTACTCACATAAAAATCTACTGCGATACAAAAATGCCTAAGACACTCGAAGAGATGAGAACATAGCAAGGTCTGTGTTGTGTCGTAGATTACAGCAGACTATAACAGAGGCGGTAGTTATCAGATGACGCTTCTTTAACATCGTTGCGGTTATCTGCATGGCGCACACTGTGATAGAATTTCCCCCTACACAATATCATTTTGTTTTAAAATCCATTTCCCTCCGTATCAGTTATTGTGTTTTGTTATTTTTTACTGGACCATTGAACCTGATCTATTCAATTTAGATTATGTTATATACTAAAAATCTTCTACGTTAAATAATTAATTATTTCATATAGATACCTCACAATGCTATGAACCTTGAATAAGCTAATTACTTGGATTAAACTTCATAAACATTCTCTAAGTATTCATTTTGAGTTGTCAAGCAGTAAAAATACATGCTTATGTTCTGAAAATTTATTTAATACTATAACAAATAAAATAATACATTAAGATGGTATTAGGAAATTTAATAATACTGAATTTATAACAAAATAACACACGAAACTTTAAAGAACGCATAAAGGTTCTCTATCATATCATTATCGGCAAATACAAAAAATCGGAGAATACCGCCGTTAATGATGTATGTAAGGTTCGGCATCCGCGGATGTTTGGTTGGTATCGATTAACAACTTGCAGCTAACTCTTGCGCTAACTGACAAACGTCTGACTGTTACATTTCTCACTGCTATCTCTGAGTGTTAGATTTCCAGTTCAACTTCAAGTTTGAAATTACTACTTGAGCGCGAATGAATTCAGTTGCTATCTGGATTGCATAATACCAGTACTTTTGCATATTGACCGTAAAAAACAACGAAATTAAAAGGTTTCTAAACGTTATGCAAATAATTCGTAAGATATATAGCTGAGCCATTGGGAGGAATTTTATTGCTTAAAATTATCTTTAAAAATATTATTTACTGTAGTCAAATAAATATTTTAAAGAATTTGAAGTTTTTTACTTGATGAGACAGATTTTAGTTCCTGTTAATTATTTACAACTTGACCGACGGGTACCTTACACTGATAACATTATCAGCTAAGGTGAGAGAAATACCAAATCCTGTCCGTATTTGTACCTCTTTATATATTTAGCTTAGCAGGAAAACTCATCTATCGTAAGTAACTCATATAAATGTGGTCAAATCTTGCAGAGAAACCGTTTAAAGGTATTTTAAAACACGTTCCCCAGGATTATATAATATGGACAAACCTAAATAAGTCTATGTAGTATAGAGGTACTATGCCCGACCGGTAAAAGGAAGTTCGAGAACAAAAGCAACGAGTTCAAGTATTTTTTATGAATATATAGTTCTACTGAAATAACATTTGGCTACAGCCATTTATATAAATTTAAAGGAATTATAACTTAAAATTGATTGACTGGTATTCGTTCTACCGATGTTATTCAGTATGTCTAAATACATATGTGACAGATACAGTCAAATAAAAAATGCTTTAAACACGAAACGAAGAGATTCAGTGTGGTTGTGGGAGCATACTCGCCCAAGAACAAACTAATCCGGATCCCAGCACTTTTGCCTTGTACTGTTTTCTTTAGTACTAGTGCAATTAAAAATCAACATATACGTTACTCATTAATTAAAGTTTTTTTTATCTTTGGAAGGGTTGTGAAGAACATATTTGTTAAGTAAAAAATATTTTATAGTAAAACGTATAATTTTAGTTATCCACTCAGGAAGAGGTCAGATATTAGATCCCGAAACGTAGAGTAACTGATTTGTTGTACAGCTGAACGATAGCAAATATCCGGAATGAATCCTGCAATAGATACTATTATTATTGAACTCCAGGTTCTAATAATTACAAAACACTATAGATAGAATACATTGATTGAAAATTTGTATTTCTAAGGAAATAAAGGTTTTTTTAATCTTGGGAAGGGGTGTGAAGAACATATTTGTTAAGTAAAAAATATTTTATAGTAAAACGTATAATTTTAGTTATCCACTCAGGAAGAGGTCAGATATTAGATCCCAAAACGTAGAGTAACTGATTTGTTGTACAGCTGAACGATAGCAAATATCCGGAATGAATCCTGCAATATATACTATTATTATTGAACTCCAGGTTCTAATAATTACAAAACACTATAGATAGAATACATTGATTGAAAATTTGTATTTCTAAGGAAACAGTCTGCTGTTTAATGATAGTTGATTTAATGAGCAGAAATTTCACAACGATAACAATTGCGTTGATTCTGCTGATATAATCGCTCTGCGGGCGCTGTACTTGAATTAACTCCAATAATGCAATATTCTGTATCCTAAGTGATTATAAGTTAACTCGTACATGGTTAAATAACTTATTCGCTAAGTAAATATGAAATTTATGAAACATTTAGAACAGTTTTAACAGGTATTAATGAAACAGTTTAGCTACGTACGATGAGACAATATTATATTCCAATGATAAAATACGGGTTTGACTGTATAGCATAAATTTTTTTGAAATAAGTCATATATTTAAAATTGCATTATTTTCATGAGAATGTACAAAGAACAGGAAAGACGTAAAAAGATAACCATTTTACTTTGCTTAATTAATTGACCAAGGTATCCAATTAATTGTTTCCTACTCTTCTTCTTTAATTTCTATACTTTCTTTTCTTAGTGCATTCTCCGTCTCCTAAAATACTTGGCCGAGTAGTTTCTATTCTTCCACCAAAAATGATTCCCCTAAAAAAATTCTCCTCATTTATTTCCTTCCAGCCTCACTATGCTATCACATTATCATCTTAGGTATGAGGATAATACAGTTTAATTTATAATTTTTGGTTTAAAAAATAGTAATTTTTAAAATGTAAATAATTTTTTAAATTTGTTGAGTACTGATGTTGTTTTAGAAAGGTAGATGCACAAACAATTTTTTGGCAAGGTTTGGATTTTCATAAATTTTTCAATATAGTAACAATAGTAAAACCTGTTACAGCTTCCTTAGATTTACTAAATAGCCTTCACAGCAAGATAAATGTATCTATTTTAAGAGACAGTTAAGTTAAATTTCGCTATCACACGTACTGTCTTTACATTATAAATTTTACAAAAACAAAACGCAGAAGATTATTTTTATTGAGGGCGGGGTTCAAAATAATTCTACCGAATTATTTTGCAAAAACTACGGTTGGTACAGTTTCAATCTTCGCTTGGTACACCGCCACGATCAATAGCTTAGGTGTTTTTGAATCACTGTGAATAACGTCATGTTATCCTTTGAAACCATCCAACACCAATAGAAATATGTATACAAAGGACCGTGTAAATTTATGTATACATTTTTTTATATAATTACATTTTGTTAATTTATTCTTTAAATTCATGGTTTGGTTTTGGCTTTAAATACATCTAGAGTAAATGGGTAGTTTCTTATTCTATAAACTGCCAGAAGAAATTAGGATATGGAGAAAGAATGAAGAACTGGAGATTAAGTCTGCGAAAGAAAGTACGGGAACCATGCCTCATGCTCCGCCTCGGAACAGGATTGTCCACATGAGACGTATTTTTCCTTTAACCATGGCGAGAAAGATCTCCTGGTTACAACAGAAGCTAGTTTCCCAAAAGGAGTTCTCTATATTGTCATCCTTTAGTCCACTAGAAGGTTCAAATCAATTATCATAACCTTCAAATACGAGCATTGATCATCAAAATAATGTTTTATTTCTAGCAAAATAAAGATAAATATAAATTTTATGTCTACAACTCAAATCTTTGTTGAGTGTGGAACGGATTAATTACATTTTATATCCAAACTGACTGGCCATAATCCTTGAGACAGTATACAAGCAATATGTTGTTTCTACGTCTGGTTTGTTCTCAAAAAGTATAATAATAAAGAAATAATTCATATGAATTTATTAACTAGATTATTACTGTTTGTTATTCAAGATTTTGCCAAACAATCTAATAAACATTAAATGCCAATACAATTGAAAGAATAATAATCTATGCTTTAATAGTCATAAAACACCCTTTTTGCCAGATAAATGCTCCTGATAACCCTTTCCAGGAAAATGTTTATTTGACAATGAACCAACTCAGAAATGTTCCTGTGGCCCGGATATCGCTTATGAATCACTAATATCTGATTGTTCATGGAACATAACAATTACCATGACACGTAATTGCTCTGTTCCTAACCAAGGTAGGCCTGATATTAGTTTGACAACATTAACCCATTACTATAAAATGGAAAGGTAAGTAGAAGGTTTTAATATAAACAAATAAATAAAAAATGCAACTCAAATACATTCCAATTGACTTTATTATATTTCATTGAAAAAAATTTACATGCAAGGATCACGTAGATTGTTACTCGGTTCTTTTTATTATTTCTATTATAATTATACAAATTTCTGTTTCTAAATGTTATACCACCATTATAACTGAGCTTTATCGAAGCATATAATTCAAGGGGCTGGACAAATTCCAATTCTTGTTTTTTATCTTTCTGTCTGCCTGTCTGCCAACGAAATATCTTAAAACGAACGGACTTAAAAGCTTGAAATTTTGCTCTGACATTCATTTCTACGTAGATAATAATTAGTTCTATGATGGTACATAGCCAACCCAACCATACAATTCAGGTAAGCATCATTGAAGCCTATCATTCAGTAGGCTTACACAATTTTTTTATCTTTCTTTGTCTTTTCTGTGATTGCTTGCCTATAAATTGTTCCACAGAACTCCTCGAGAACGAATTGATTACAGACGTTTTCCATGTAACCTCATCGAAACCTGTCACGTGACCCAAGGTGAGCCATACTCCTACTTTATTAATATTTAATTTAGTATATTCAGTATTTTATGCTTTTTGTACCGGAAGTATAAAAATATAGAAACTTTTGAACATAAACGTTCATGTTTGTAACATTTTTTAAACCCACTCTTGTTACAGATGCAACATAATGATGAAGAATAATTTCAAGCGGGAGATTCGACTATTAGCCAAAATTTAGTTCATAAATTGCCGCTGGAGAACGGTTTAACCCGTTCCCTCTCCCGGGATGTAACGCCTGTTGTTAAACAGTGTTTGCAGTTGATGGTTTTCATTGTGCAAAAAATCTGGTTTTCTGTTGAGAAATTGAAGAACCGTTATAGATGAAACATGAATTATTCTATTTTAGAATCTAAATCAAAATAAAGGTAACCGATAATATGCTTGTCTTTATATATCACGTAGTTACATTCTATGTAGTACATAGTAATAATATTGATTTAATATTAATTATTTTGTATGTAACTATAGCGTACTTAACTATAGAGGGTTTTTAAAACGTTTGCCTGGCCGATTTATTCCATTGTAGTTTATAATAAAACCCTGTATGAGAATATATATTTTAGGACACTCATTGTGAGATATTGGAGCGAATGTAATGGTAGGATGGATTCGAATGTCATATTTTATTCGCTACTATATTGATGTTTATACCACATACACGATTATTTGAGCTTTTGTGGCTGGAGAGCATTTGTTTCATTACTCTACAAATTTAAATACAGCAATTATATCATAATTACTATACATCGATAAGTTAAGAGAACGTTTCGGTGTCAAATTAGCTAATGTATTGTTATCCATCGTACATTAAGCACTTATGTCATAATGATACTCCAATAGACTTGACCTTATCCGTAACCTAATTAAGTGGTTAGGGAAGCAGATACAATTTTTTTTATTTAAAAATAATTACCAGCACAAATTAAAAAAAATTAAATTAATATAAAAAATGTATTAAAAATATTATTACATTTACAAAAAATATATGACACTAAAAGATACTATACATTTTTCACATTTGATTCTTTTTTGGTCAATAATGATGCTTTTTTTAGTAAAGAATATTCCAAAATGAACATCGTTACATACTGATAACAACGGAAACTTCAATAAATTTTCGTAAAATATTCGTATAATTTATACGTAATTAAAAAAGTGCACTACCTAATCTTAAGATACAGACAGACAGGTCCAGTTTGTTGACTATCTTTAAAAATTAGGAATGATCTTGCCATTGGTTGCTCAGTTTCGTTCCTTGAAATTGGGGAAATTATATTTGATTTGGCCGCTCAGTCCGAGTACCAGAATGTAGGACACGATTAATGTCCGGAACCGTATAAGGTTTCAGTAGTAAAATAAAGCCCTGAATAAGGATATAAATTTCTCTTTCGCCAAGAGACTATCGTCGAGGGAGATATTGGACCGAAGATAATGGTAAGATGGATTCGAATGTCACGATTTTATTGGCCACTCTGTGTTATTGATGGAAGACATACATTATTCGAGGTTCACTTCGGGAAGCCATCACTTTGACTGTAAAGTAAATGTTACTACTTGTGCTGGACAAGTGTATGATTGAGGTACAAATCAGTATGAACGCTTTTTTAAAATATATATTTCGCAAAAATTGCTACCAAGATAGTAGAATGAGCTGAGATGATGAAAGAGAAGTGTCAGGTAGCAAAATGATAAAAATAATAAAACTGGTATTGAGATATCTAATCTTATCCAAAACATCCAACAGTAACACGTCGAACTGTTTTATCATAATTTATAATAAAATCCAAACTTTTCACGTACACATCAGCTTATTCTAAACTGCTGTAAAGCTTTGAATTTTAAAATAGTTTTGTAAGAGCTACAACAATTATGCTTTGAATTACAGGGTAAATACTGTGCTCTACATTAAAAATGATTTTAATCAATGTTATTAAACTGAAATATATTATATTATAGTATAAGATATTACGTCGAATTGCAGCTCGAATGTTTCGTAGACTAACAATTTTTTTAAATACTCGTAACATTTTGAAATTTTATATACAAGTGTTTAAATCACTCTTATGAAATAAATAATATGTAGAATAAATGAGAACGTTTATGTGTAGATTTGATACTGCCCAGTGAAATATATGGTGAAAATATCTCTCCCAGAGAGAAACAACTGATTTTAGACTCGAGGGAGATTTTCTACATAAATTTTATTAAAGGGTTTTTGTGATTTAATAAATTACTGTTAATTATATATTGTTTTCCATTTTTTAATCTTGGTCATGTTTAAATAGTACTCGTACACAATTTTACGCAAACCATTTACAATTTACGGCAGCGATTGTGTTCAAGACTACAAACTGATTTTGGGAATAAGCTATGTTTCAAAATTCCCAGTACATCGTTAGCCTAATTTAAAATTAATTAAAATTTTTAGAAAAAAATCTTGACTACTCAATATTCAAAATAGGGAGTACTAAATTCATGTAACGAGCAAAAAAACTGAACATTACAAAGAACGTACATTGGAGACACTACAAAGGCCGGAGCTGCCGGAAGGATGCCAACACTGTGGTACAGCTGATAAGAGACTCATGTGATCTTTCTGTATAGAGCCTCAGAGTATAATGATAACACAACAACGGTCCGTCAAGAGCTTATTCTCTGCGGCACCGTGAGGAAATTGCTGTGTCGTTTGGTATCTAAAACTGTAATAATATCATGGTTATTTCGCAAGAGGCTTTAGTTACAGCAGTATAGATATGCTTTAATAGAAGAACTAATGTGATTAATTGAAGAATAACATAATTTAATCATCAAATAAACTTTTATTGCAATAAATATAAACTGCTTACAGAATTTAGCTATCATTAGGGAGTAACTTGTATGGCACTAAATATGATACAATAATCATAGTTATTATTAGAGTGAACTCATAGAACGCATACAGTTTTATGATGAATTCTTTTTAAAGTTTCCAATTATTATGTACTGTTTTTAAGATGTTATACGTTGGTATTGTTAAGAAAAGTATTAAAAGACATCTTTATAAA
Organism: Homalodisca vitripennis; assembly: GCF_021130785.1. NCBI lineage: Eukaryota > Metazoa > Arthropoda > Insecta > Hemiptera > Cicadellidae > Homalodisca > Homalodisca vitripennis. The sequence continues at coordinate 42,050,512 of NC_060212.1, forward strand.
TTAGATTTCAACAAATAATTGTTATAGTGATTAAACTGATTGTTCACCCTTAAGGATTATTAAAACTTGGTTATTCTACTGTAATAGCCTATTTTAGGACAAAACAAGCTGCTCTCTCAAATCCCCAATATTTATTGTTGTTTTACTTAACGATGTCAATGGGAGAGACAATATATAAGCAATCGATTTCCTTCACCTCATTTTTCATATTTTACATAGCGGAAATTATCTTTCCGATTACTTATTTTATGATAAGATTTAGGTTTTAATAACGAAACATAACACGATAGCAAAATATTAATTAAAATAGACCAATTTCGGCGTTTTGTAATTTTTATACTAACTGGTTAAAAAAAAATCAAGTGGATAAACTGGACTTTGTAACTATCAACACACACACTTTTTTACGCTTGGTTTTTTTTAACTGGAGGACGACATCTTTGGAAACACGAATAGCCGATCAACATAACACAAAATCCAGCACCATGTTCTAAAATAAAAAAAATTCAACAATATGTTTGGAAATAATGTTATATATTTTTATTTGTCCAAAAAATTAAACGTAAAATATACGAGGAATAGAATATATGAAGATATTACTAGACAGTGTAATTTTAAATGAAATTTGGAAGGGTTAGTTTATTAAATTTAATTTTTATTTTAATTTAGTAGTTTAATTTTAATTCTTAGGAAAACTCGATGCATGAAAAATATATTTGAAACCATAATTATGAATGGAGAAGCTGATACATCAACTAAGACCGTACGAGTATAATCGGTTCGATGTAATACAAAGAACGTCATTTATGTATTTATATCAATAAATATATGCGTCAGTATTGGTAATTGTGATACAATATAATACACAATAATAATACTTTTTATACTTATTGATTGTTTCTATTGTGTACAATGCACATTTCGAATTCGTTGAATTCATCTTCAGGTACTTGTAAGTTATGGTAATGTAGCAAATAAATAATTGAAACAAAATTTTCATATGTTTTTAACTACATTGGTGACTAGATTTAGTATTTAATTTTATATGTGATCAATTTATATAGTTTTTCTAATGAAAAGTCAATCGAATAATACATTTTTTGTTAGGAAATCTTTGTCATTTAACAACACCTTAGGGTTAATTTTGGCACTTTTATACATTTTAAAATGTTCTAAAGCTGATAATAGGTGACTTTTTTGCAGGTTTGGAAAATTAAAAAAAAATGATCAAAGAGGTGTCAAAAGTTGTATTAGTGTATGTTATATATCAAACACCTTTCGAGGCTATATCTTAAATACAAATATAATAGATATGGTGTTATTTTAGAAGCTTAAAAATTTAAGATAATTTTCGGCTCAGCATTCACATGAAGTCAACATGGCTGTGCATATGGGAGGGGTACAGCATATTTCTTTCATCAGAAGGCTAGTTTTACATTTTGGTTCCTAATTTTATTACAAGAGACGCTATAAGCCAAGTATATTACTTCTAAACGTACTCTCACTGTTTGAACAACTGAATCCTTATCAAACAGATTTATAATATGTTTTTAAACATTTTAGTGCTTAGAATATGTTAAAGGCCTAAAAATCATAATGGAAAGACTATTTAATAACAAAGTGTCTTGGTCCTTGTTACGTTTCAAAATTTCAAATCAATGAATTCTTTAATTTGATATCATTTACATTTAATGATTTTTTACGCAAATAAATATCCAGATTTAGATTGAAACACAGGTAGCAATGAAAGGAAACATTTTTTTATAGTAATCTTTGCGAGAGAGGCTTTTGAAACAGAAACACTGCAAACACAACCGTATTTGTGTACGTAACCTGGACACTGTTGAAGTAACTGACGTGCTTTCGTACTTCTTTACAACAAACAATTGATGGAATCTTTCGTAGAAGCTTCTCCAAAATATGAACAATGTTATCTTGTATTAAGTGTTTCGTAAATTAAAAAGAACTAATTAATTAAAATATTGATCAAAAATTTTATAGCAATTATTCATTTAACTTTGAGATCCTTATTGAAACTAGACTAGTGACTATTTAAAATATTGTTAACTAATAATGAAGATTATTTGTAAATAAATAATAATGTAACAGCCTATATAATGAAGTGGCGGTTTGCTTCCCTATTCCAATATGTGGTGCATTTATTGCTCAGTATAAAAATCATGTTTCCATGAAAATTCTTTTGTTGAAATTGATAAAACCAAAGCTGATTTAACTAAAGTAAAAAGTGATTTCCTAGTTAAAGACTGGGATTCATAGCGAGAGTATAATATGAAATATTTTAAAGGTATATGAAATCGAAATTTTAAGAACACTCAATTAACTACTAAAACTGCATTGCACATAATCATGGTGACATCAGAGCTGCCTAGCGCTAGCTATAAATCACTGGAGATAATAATGCGATCGGTTCATCAAGTTTAAACACTCATCTACATGAACGTATTTAACTTATGTTACATACTAAGATGTGAAACAAACAATAAATATGACATCAGCCTAATACGGAGTTACTGAATGTGATTTCCTCAGCAAATATCTCCTCCTGGTTAGTAATACAATTAGCATACTTGCATGACTAATTGTCATATTCATCTAGAAAACTTATCTTACCATGCAAGAGAAATATTCCCAGCTATCAACTTGTAGGTAAATCAAACCACATGGTATAAATGTGAGACAGAAATGTTACGACACGTTTTAAAATATATGAAATGGTTAATTGTGTAGATGGCATTTTTTTACCCTTACCTATAGCGCATGAAGTGTCACAATATATATTCATACGTTCCTTTGTACCAAATAGCGGGACAGTTATTTTATTTCTTTATCGTTACCGTAAGTAGATGCAAAATTTCAAATCTATATATAGCTTGATTTAATCTTGAAATGTCGGATGGACAGACGTACAGACAAAACTTTCCACAGCCCCACGAGTGATAGGCTTTACTAACGCTCAGTCAATAAAGGTTTTTTTAAAGTATTTAGTAGTCCAAGCTTAAACGTTTATTTAGATAACGTGTGCAAAATTAATAAGCCTCGGTTTTTTTTTTAACTTCTTTTTTGAATATTGTGTGTGCAAAGAATTTTAATTGTGGAGAAGTGGGGAGAATTTGTGGTGATAAGATACAGCTAAACGAGAAGAGATAAGGACAGGCCGGCCACAGCAGTGTGCTGTTATCTACGTAACCTGTGTTTATGTTTTGTGGATAACGCTGTATCTGTGTTGTGGCCTGTTTATCACATAGTCTATTCTGTATTTACGGTTTTAATTCTCAGGGACAGAACTGCTAATGTTTCAAGTTATGTTTTATTTTATTGTTGTTATTGGTTGAGCGTTGTTGATGCCTATCACTAGAATATCGTGACGATAACTAATGAACGAACTGACTTATAGAATTTTAAATTTGCACAAAGCTTTGATTATATTAAGAGACATCGAGTTCGATGGTGGTGTATGTTACTCACATATCTGAGCGTCATCGAACACTTTTACATTGTGCTTATGGTTATTTGCAACAGGAAAAAAAATAAATACATTTGTAGAAAAACTGTTAAAAGTCATATTTATTTTTATTATGTGACATGGTAAAAACATGTAGCCTAAGGAAATGAGCATAGAGTTGAAATTTTGCAAGCGAAGTCTGTGAGGCGGCTTGAGTTGGAGAATTTTAGGGATAAGAATATATTTTTAATATTAAATTCATTGTGTGACATTGCAGTTTAAAGATCTTACAAAAGAACTAAAAGTATAAGAACGTTACAAAATTGGGATATTTTATCATTGGACTGCTTGTGACTGATGATCCCATCAATCAGAGTTTCTAATGTTATCATTTTATTTTATTTGATGGTTTTCGTTCTTATTTTGGATGGAATGTTCAGGGATTTATGTAAAAAGATTTATGTTTTTATTCTGATGTTCAATTTTTAGTATATAAAGTTCCAACTAAATTCAAAATGTTTTATCGTATCCCGGAACCCATTTTTGAGGAAAAGGGAATTCTTAATATCGTAGATTCAGACAAAAAGAAGACCCCATGACGTTGTACAGGTGTTAAAAGAAATGGGACCAATTATAGTATGTGCCGTGTAACACAAAACAGTGCACTTCCATGAGCTATAAACATTTCGTTCTGTTCATTATCTAAACAGGTTTAGCTTTCCGGTTTTGAGGTTAACCAGGAAACTACTACTTTTAACCAGTTTAGTGTTGAAATAATTAGCACAAGTTGAAATATTTGGTTTATGTTTGCGTATATAATGTATATGCAGGTATGCAAGAATTTATTCCAATATATTTTTAATTTAATTTTAATGTATGTAATTTTCAAATATAATTTAACTATAACTAACTAATATGTAAAATACCAAATAATATTTCTCAGTCGAAAAATTTATTTATTTATTATATTGAACATGATTTTAACGGCGTACATGATTTATTACAACATATAAGTTTATAATAGTCAATAATACTTTTAATAATTAGCGATAGTCAACTAGCATCTATCCTAATCCATTATAGTCTAAAACACGATGTAAATTTTTACTGTAAAATTACACACCTGATTTTCTGGAAATCGATTAGAGATATTTCTAAGAAAGAAATCAAACGTCATCCAAGCTAAGTTTAGTGAACATCTCTATTGATAGGTTACCGAAAATATTAAAATACAATATAGTTGTTTGATGTGATTTGCTTTATATGTGTTTACTGCGTGTGAAATCCTAATTGTTTAATTTTTTTTCACATAACTGTTAATGAGTCATGAATTCAAGTTACTTTGTTTTAAATTTTGAACTTACTGCAACGAATCGTCATCAAACATGTATAATCACGTATACCTTACCCACTACCTATTTTGGAAGTAATATAAAAACATCCTTATTAGCATATTTCCTTGATAAAAGACCTTTTTTAAAATTAAGAAATTGTTAATGCTAATACATGGTAGATTCAAATTTACCAGGATGGACGAAAGGAGCATTATATTTTGACTTGCAAATATAACATAACAGTTTTCGCTAGCTAGAACACTTTTTAGAACATTGAACACTTTTTACAGATTGACCTCTTAACTGGTTCCTGTTCACCATTCCTGTTCAGATTTGCATTCACTAATAAATAAGCAGAACTAATTTCTAAGAATATTTTCTTCTTCTTTTTATCGAAAATAACGTAATTTATCATTAATGTATCACCCATGGGTATAGCCACACTAAATGTTGTAATTGGATGAAGATTAATTGTGAACTTATTCAATATAACTTTTAATACAATAGAACAATGTTTACTCACAACTATACAAACATTGTAGTAGTAGTCGGAGTCGGTTATACCATAAATAACCACCAAAGTTTGTACTGAAAGGATTTGAATTAAATGTGTTATTTAAAAACATTTTAACCTACAATAATCTTGGATATGACTATTTCCAATCACTAATTCGAACGACCGTCCTATTGAAACAATTCTATCCATCAAAGTAATACAATCTGTTTTATACTGCAATAAATTGATATATGAGATATAATTATTTCCATTCATTAATTTCAACGATTGACATCTTGAAACCTTATCATATTTCAAAACATGATATTCAATAATTCAATTTTCGTTTAAATTAAATACATTAATTTGTGATTGGTTTTACTTTGAGTACCAAAATAATAATTGTAACGTCCCAAACCGATTGTAGAACAACAAACACACTTTTTGAGCCAATATGTATTTGTGACAAATACAAAACGTCTTCTTTGAAATCAAAGAAAGAGTTTACTGAAGTTCCACTGATTTCAGATAAAAACATTTTTCATCCGGTCCATTGAAGCGAACTATAATAAATCAGAAAGATAATTTCCGTTTTGAACAAAATGAAAAATGACGGCAGGGAAATCGTTTTTCTGATTTATTGCCTGAAATATTGCTACACTCACGTTGTATCGCGAAGTAAAATATTTGTAAATACCGGTACGCCGTTTTGCCGAGTGCTAACAATTTTAAGTTTTTACACCCCCCACCTATTAATAGAACCGTGTTTAGTATTTGGATATATTTATTGGTTATCTAAATACCGACCACAAAAATTTACTCCTTCATTGTTTAAATATTTCTGAAGTATAAACTAGAGAAAGAAACGAGAGCGTGTATTAATTAGGGTTTTAAATAAATTATCTAATTATACCATCAAAGGTAAGGGCGTAAAATTGTTTAAAGTTTTTGGGAAAACCTAAAAATATTTTTCTACAGCCAACACTTAACTCTTTCTCGAGATGCTTTAATTAAGGATTTATGGGTACTATCAAACATTAACGCCTCCATGTACTACCTCAAAGTTCTTTAAAGTTCAATTTATACAGCATAATGTTTAAGTAAACCTTCGATCCATAATTATAAACATTCTTCAATGCAAAATGCTCTTTTTTGAAACACTTTCAAAAATGTAACACCTGTAGGTAGGATATAGTTACTCCTCAGAGTTTTATTACTTTTACTACTAAATGCAAGTGTCGTTTCAGTAGAAACTTAAACTAAGACATAATTACAAACAGTTATTATAATACACAGCCTATAATGGGTTACAGTGTGCTGGCCTGTTGAGACCTGTATTCTTTAGCACACATGAAAATAGTGTTTATTTTACTAAGTGTATATCTTATATACACAGTAGTTTGGTGTTAGCACGCAGCTTGTTTATTGAGATGTCAAATGACTTTGGACTTGTTTTTACTACTTAAATTATAATTATGTGTTAGGTTAGTCTTCTTCCTGAGGAAGCAATAAGATCGAAAGATTTTTCTGACTGCTTCAAAGGATGCCTTCGGAGACAAATACTGACCATCTCATGTTTTATCACATTTTCTATGGTACATTTTTTAATTAGAGTACTTATCTAATTGCTGAAATCTAAAAACTGAATGAAATCTAATGGTTACTCCTTAGATGGTTTACATACTATAACTGTAAACTAATTGAAAATACTGGTTAGATTAATCAAGCACATGGTTGTGCTATTACAAAACAATCTTTACATAGAACAGCTGATTACATTTTACAAGCTCTTTTAATGCATATCTCACAACCTTAGAGACTAAGATGGGATTTTTATCTACTTTTAAAGACCAATGCCTGGTGGGAGTTTTGAAATAATAATATGCCTATAATCATCTTAGGGACCGTTCTAATGTTTAAGTACAATTTTTTGAATAATTTACGCTTGAAAGCAAGAAAAAACACCATAACACGCACTAAAACATTTATAATGTTATTAGGATTTGTGTAATGGTTAATAATAAACATTATATTGTAAACATTTCTTCTTATAAAATATCGCCTATCAATAGTTTTAATAAGTGCCATTGCAGTTTGTGTACTGAATTCATTTATACTCGTAAATGCAAATGAAATAAACGTTAAGTAAGAAAAGTACAAGGTAAAAACGCTCATTTAATTTAACATACATTCATAAAGATAGCGATTAACGCCACGTGGATTTTTAGAATTTGAAATGGACACATCATTGTTTTGAATAAAATAGAACATTTCAATTACAAGACAATATAGCAATACGCTATTCACTTTAGAACTCACACAAGTTATGTAATAGATATAATTTTAGCAGAGAACGTTTTAATTCAGATTTACGGTTCTTTTACGTAATGGTGTAGTAATACTTTATATTAACAATATTAAAATAATCATTCATTGCACTTACATTCATAAAGTTTTCAACAATATTTATTGGCAATTTTGTTCTTTCTTGAACGCTTCATAATCTCAATGGACAATGGAAAACCATTTTGAATATTTTTCACCGTTATATCCAAAAACACGCCACTTTAACAACTCAAAAACCAGAAGGAAAAGGTATTTTCCAATCCTCGAATTGATTTATATACTGGAACAGACAACGATGGAAAATTTTATACCCAATAAATTCAAAATGGATTTATCCCTTTGGGATATATAAATAATAATGAGAATACATAGACTACTGTCCAAGACATCAAATATATTATATAATACTCTTTGTTAAATTGTCTTCATTTATGTACTGTATTTAAACTATATACATTTAAAATATGATACAATGTTTTATCAGCAAGCTGTATTACTATGTGTCTTTATTTTATTAAAATATTTTTACGATGCGTTTGTATGGTGCAGTATTAGAAATAAAATTTTTAAACAATACTAACACTAAAACCTCTTACTAGATAACTTTATAAATAGACGCTGAATGTTTCTTACACAATAAATCCAGAACAAGCGTAACGTAGAGCAGGAGGTTTTTACTAACGCGTTTAACCGGGAGTCAAAGGTCCATAAATCTGAACCATAAATAGCTTACGGAACGCAGGATACAGTAACCCAGCATTTAGCGAAATACGAAGCACGACCTACAGTTGGGTTGCAATCGCGTGCGTGCTGCCCAGACCTATTATATTTGATACCGTATTCACTTTATTAATCAAGAAATTGTTTGCTCAGTTTCAAAACAAATATTTCCAAAACTCTTTGGAAAAAGTATGCCTGAAAATTTCAAAGGTTGAAATAAACGTGACGCTGAACATATTATATAAAGGGAATTTAACGTGTGTTTTTAAGAAATATTTGGTAGTAGGAATGTCAATTATATTCCTCAAAACTGGTATTAATTAACTTTGAACGTTTATAAACTTTGTATTGTATTATTTTATACCTTACATTTCAATACAGGAAAACGGGCATTGATAACCTCCGTGTTTTATGCCCTTACAAATATATAAATAATAATAAAATGAACGGTGGAAAATGTTCAGAAAACATGGTATTTCCTTCACACTCCTACCATTGTCAAAAAAAAAAATTTCAAACGAAGAATATTACCTATCTTTATTAGTTAAATATTTCAAATTTCAGTTTCATGAAATTAGGAAACGTGTTAAAAAATACAGCTGCTGTCACAGAAGATTATTAATGCATAGAAACTAATTTGTATATGCAGGGTTATTTTTCGGTCTGGATGTTATTCAGGGTTATTTATTTGACTAGTTATTGCAAATTATGTTAAATGGTACCAGCGTTAAGTAATGTACTAAAGATGGTTATCATCCTATAACTAAATTTGTATAAAAATTCAATAACTGGAAAATATTTAGGAGTAAAACGTTTTAGGTTCTGAATGGGCTTACAGCTCAGGAAAACTTAAATTCTTGCTAGTTAGTAAGCAAAAAATTACGTAAGTTAAGTTAAAGAACTGCGTTTTGAAAGTGCTAAACATATATTTTTTTTAAATATGTTTGATAATTAGTTTTGATATTAAAAGAAATTAATAGTTTAGGTATTTTTATGGGTTACAAGTACAACTTAACAGCATGCTGAACAAAAATCTGTATTGTTCAATACCTTCTTTATTTAAAGTTTACCTGTCTCGATGATGTTAATAATTCACATAACGTAAAAAATTACGATAAAGTAATTAACTTTATTACTCTGTAGTGTCTGTCATATTTAGTAACAATTATTAGAAAATTTAAGTTTTCATTGTAACAGTTTTAAAGAGGGAAAAATACATTTGTCAATTTCAATGCCGTTTCTGGTCCCTCACAATGTAAACCGGCCACTGAACAGAAGCTGTGTTTATCCACATCACATAAACACATTTCTTTGAAGATAAAACTACAACATTGTCCTTATCTCTCCTGGTTTAGTTTTAACAATCAATTTACCCAAAAGTACTTAAACTTTCTGCTTTTCAGAATACTACCAAGTGCTTTTATTAATTTCAGAACTTAGTATTGCTTTGCTTGGAATATAAATGTATAATTCAAATAAATAAACAAAAAAGCTTTATTCATATAAACATTTCACAGATATTTCTAAAGAAACTCATGTCACGTTTAAGCATTACAAAATATAACTTTTAATAAATTGTACAACAAACACAAATATTACATATTAAGTTTAATAACCTTTATTGACATTTTATATTTAAACTATAATAATTTGTATCTATACAAAAATATAGATTTGACTTTAAATCGTAACTCATAACAGAAATGAAACCCTTTATAATCTGATCACATTACCTAACTTAAAGTTGGTAATTTAAAATTTGCATGATTGTACCTTTCTAAATTAACAAATCTTTTCAACGATTAAATATAAATGGAATGATGTAAATAAATGTTTAAGTGAAAGTTAAGCATTAAGGGGGCATTGTCAAATATCTCTTTAATTGTATTAAATAATAATGAAGTCAGATATGTTTTGGCTATCGCTGAATGATTATCTGTTATACCTACAGTTTAAAAATAAGAAAAAGCTACCTTTTCAATTTTAATACAACTTCAGTAACATAGTTTGAAAAGCAATAAATGATTAGTGATACATAAGACAGTCGTCGAGGAAGATATTGCTGTGAGATAATGGTGACATGAACGGGAATGTAAAAATGTAATAAGGCTCTCTTGGTATTTATACTTGATGTATTGCTAGTTAGATCTTCTTTTATGGTTTTGTAGATTATTCTTGAAGAGTTTATATAGGTTTAACATATTTAAAAAGCAATTAATTTAATACATGAACGGAAAAGCCATCTTTATCAATAGTAATTAAAAAAACCAATAAACAATAGTAATTGTGTGCTGTGATCCGTCCTGCATATATATATATATATATATATATATATATATATATATATATATATATATATATATATATATACAGTATACTCCCGCTTATCCGAATCCAGATTAACCGAGGCTCCGGGTTATGATATTTGTATATCATATTAAAAATTTAATCAGAATAGTTCATTTTCATACAAAGTGAATAATGTCAGAAAACTAGTCTCATTATAAATTACGGTGAAATTAAGTTAATACATGAGTAATACAGTAAATTTCGCGCGTTTATCTCGGAATTAGTTTTTGATTGTATCATTTAGTTACAGAAGCTTGTTCAACAAAATAGAAGCAATTAAAGTAAGGCGCTTTATATAGCCATGCACTGTACTATAACATGTCTATATTCCAATACAGATTCTATACAAAGTTTCATCCAGCACTAATTGTGTTTTATTTTAACTGTTGAATGACTAAAGCATCTAAATCACCAAACTCTATATTATTCATTATTAATTACAAAAATTTGATCTAATATTAACTACTCATTTCGAACATAGAATGTTTTTCAATAATCTTATACTTCTAAACGCCAAATTTGGCATCGGATATAAGTAGGTTTGTAAATAACGGTACTATTGTTTTCGCTAAGAATAACAAAACTTATATATAATATATGACAGCGATGAACAACAAATCTGTTGTCAAGGGAGATATTAACAAAGGTTTAACCCGACATTAAGTGGGTGCTCAGATTTTATTTGGTGCTTCTCGTTATTTACGACGCTAAAAGTATCACTACAAGTTTATACCAGCTTTACTGTTCATGTAAGTAACGGCAGTATGCAGACCTAATAGCAATGGACAGCAAAACAGAAATGACAAGTACATTATATTTATTGTTGCCGTAATTTAAGCAAGTACACAAACCTTGCAGCAAAGGATCACAAAAATTGTCACTGCAATTTACAGAAACCACACTCAAAAAACTTTTACAACAATAACGGATTTTACTGCTGAATTAGTTATATGGATGTTCTTTCTTGCATGGAAATGAAAGAATATGAAAAGTTGACATTAATGAACAAAAAAAATGCGTCGGAAGTTAGGCTAACATTACGTATTTATTGCATTTGTAAATACTACTAAGATTATTCTAGATTTGTTGCTAGGAAACCGAAATACAATACCTAATAAGGTTCCGTCAAGATCTTTTATTGTCTGCAGTTCAATTTAGCGTTAGCTATTATCATTGCATTTCCACAAATATTGCAATATTGTATTTGCTGGCACAAGTAATAAATGTCTTGAGGACCAAACATTAAATAATGAACCATAAAGCTGTCGTGAAGGGAGAAACTAATAAAGGTTTAAGCCAACATTGAATGGATTATATGCTTTTAAAGGGTACTCCACGTTATTTACAACTCTTGAAGTTCCACTAAGATCATAGTACTGTTATAGCTAATGAGAGTAAAAAAATAAAATAACAAAGTCTTCTTCATAGCATTACAATCCATAGGTATTCAAATCAAGATTATAATAACTGTTCGGGCTGTAATAAATAGAAACAAGCGTGGTCCATCCTAAGAACATACGTAGTGTAACCTATTTTTAGGCAGTTGATTGTTTTAAACCGTCAGTTCCTTTTGTCATACTCTTCTTAGATTTGCAAAAAGTAATGATACTGAAGAATCCTCGTAGTGGCGCATCCTACTTTTATGTGACTGGCTTTACGCTATTTCAACAAGACAGAGTTTTTGTATTCAAGTGATCCCCATGAATGTTGTCAAGAATCGAGTGCGCTATACCTTCCTTTAGTTTCTGCTATGCTCATCACAGTGGTGCTAATAGCGTAGTGTTGTGGGTACGGCGATTATCGCGAGATAAAAGAATCTAGCTACTCTGAGCGTGGTTGCTTCTTGGATAGGAGGCCAGTAGATCCTGTCTTTGCAAACAGCCCACCCGGCCCTTGGTGGAGGTTCGGCAGTCACCGTCAGCCCTCTTGGTCCTCAGGCGAATTGTTAGAGCTAGCTTCTTAGTCCTTTGACTTCTATAGTTATAGAAACATGGGTTTATTATTCCTTTCAAAGCAATGTAAAAAAAAATTGTTTACTATTAATTATTTATTTAATTTTGTTATAATTCTGTAATTTAATGTTGCTATACTTACACAAATTTTAAACTATCATATGTGGTTACAAATATTATCACATCTAAACTTGAAGCAAAGTGATTTCAAAACATAAGCGGCTTTAGGTAAGAAGATTACTACAAAATTACTTACTTCTATTCAATAAATGCGGGCATTATTAATGGAAGTGTTATTCGGACGCATTAGTTTATTATATAAAATGTTCGTATAATAAATTATCAAGGTAATACACGCAAATATATAGTTACGTTAATAAATATATAATATATAATATGTATCTCAATATTTTGTAAACATATTAATTTATTTCCTAGGATATTTGTCTAGTTTAGATACGTTACAATATATTATATAATTATTAACATCAATAGATTAGACTTAATTAATTTTATGTTTATACCGATAGAATATCTGAAATCAAAATACTTTTATCTTTAATAGATTTAAACTCAGTATAGTCTTCTTTAAAGAAAGAATACATAAACCCCAAAATATTTTTTATTTATTCATGTTAATAATACCATATTAATATTTAATTCCATAAAATTATATATACACACACACACACACACACACACATATATATATATATATATATATATTATTTTATTAAAATTGGAATACAAATAGAAAATGTAATTTTTTATACCGTAGGAGCACCTGCCCATTATGGCAAATTTAGTCGTAATGTATTGAGCATTTGCGGTTTGGTTACTACGCTCACCCTACCTTCCCTTTATATTTTGTATCAAACTGAATCAAAAGCCAAGTTATAAACAATATTGAAGACTTATAGCAATGAATCAGAGCTGCAATTTGAATTGGTTACACAAGAAGTCATGATTAAAGTAAGGAAGGAGATCAAAGTTCGTCTGCACATCTGGTTCACGGAGCTCATGTCGATCTCAGTCAAACTGACAAAAATTGTTTAATGCAATCTTTAAATTTTCCAATCTTATTTTGTGCCGTATTTTATATTTTTGTAAATACATTTATGTGAATGTGTAATATGACTCTGAGGACACATTGTATATACGCCAAAAGTGCACAAGCCATTATAACATCATTGTTGCGGAGAGCCTGGTGAAATTAGACCCAGCAACTGAATCGTGCTGGCATCTGAAATCCAACCTAAATATATTTCAACGGTTCTAGTTTTACGGTTGAGTTGCAGATAACCCAGTTTTACATTTCACAGGCCGAGCTGCCGTCATTATTCCGACCACACGCACTCGGCTAAACCCACCCTGTTCTGTACGAGCTGTATTAGATTTATATTTGTGGTAAAATTACAGTATCAAACAACATGATAACTTTTTTCTCAGCAAGCGTGCTTTCAACTTTATGTTTTAGCTTTTACCAAAATCTTCGACGTTAAACACTTATGTATTACAATATACAAGATGTGGTGTGTCTCATAATGCTATGGGCCTGGAATGAGCTAAATGTTTGGAATAAACATCATAAAAAGTATTTAAGTACTCAGTTTGTGTCTCAACGACTTTTTATATGAAAATTTATTGAGCCAAAAATTACGTGCTTCTTTCCAAAAAATTCATTACCCATGCTAATATAATAGTTAAAATAATAAATTAAGATGCTATAATTGAATTTAATAATACTAAAGTTTGTAAACACAGGAAACTGGTAGGAAAGCATATAGTTTCCCTATTATAACATCATGGTCCAAAGACAAAACATCAGAGAGTACTGCCGCGCCGTTAGTAAAATGATATTGCATGTCAGATTTCACATCAGCGGATGTTTGTTTGGTATCAATTAACAACTTGCAGCTAACTCGTGCGCTAACTGCCTAACCTGTGATTGTTACATTTCTCATTGTTATCTCTGAGTGTTAGATTACTAGATAAAGTTTAAAAGTTCTGCCTCAGCGCATTTTAATTTGCAGTTACTGCCTGAATTGTATTATATCAGGAAATTTGCACATTGGCCATATAAAAATCTACTAAATTGAAACAGCTTCTTAAAGTTACGGAGAATGTCATTATTTTCTGTATTGAATATATGAAAAGCGTTGGCTATGAAAAAAATTTTAAAGATACACGAATGAACTTTTGGGATGAATTTTGTTGCCTTCAAATACACGGTTGCTTTTAAAGAATACAACATTTTTGACTTTAGAAAAAGGATTGCCGCTGTTGTTAATGATTTAAAACTTGACCGAAGGCTACCTCTGCACTGATAAATATCATCAGTTAAGTTGAGGGAAATAGCAAAGCCTCACCCTATTTTTACTCTTCTATATATTTGGCCTGGCATAAAGACTCAAGACTAATTAAAGTGGTCAAACCTGGCAGAGGACTTTGGAAACGCCAAAGCTATTTTAGAGCAGGTTCCCCATGATTAGTGTCGGTCCAACCATTACATTTAAACATTGAATATATATATATATATATATATATATATATATATATATATATATATATTGGTTACATAAATATATATATATATATATATTTATATAATTTTATACTCGTAATTTGAACATAAGAATAAGTATCTGTAGTATAGAGGTATGAATCTCATTTGGTAAATGGAATTTCGAGACCAAACGCAAACGAATATTTTATGTTAGTTAATTTTAACTTAAATTATATTAGGCTATATCAATATTTTTTTGAAGTGAAAACTTCTTTAGGCGCGTTGAGCGTTTTGGTAGAGGGTAAAATCCTCGGTTCGCGTCACTGACATGCTAATGATACTAACCTGCATGAAAAAGTCAGTCTCGCTGTGTTTTTTAACCGTAGACTTGGCCGCGGACTACTAACCTGCATGAAAAAGTCAGTCTCGCTGTGTTAAAACTGTCCCGGCGGAGTATGAAAACAGACTGCGAAAATCAGTGACCTTTACGGCTTCCTCTCGCGATTTAAAAGTGAAGCCAATGTCGTACAATTCTGTAAGATGCGTCAAATTAAAGCTCTTAATATTGGCAATATATTGGTTACATTTTTAAATATTAAAAAAATTTCGAAATTAATAATTTTGATTATTGTTTCCATTTTACATAGCGTTTACAATGACAAGAAAAAAGTAGTAAGCGAGGATTTTTTTTATTTTTTGGTCAGACAAAATTTGTCAGCGAGAAAGTTGTGTGAAAATAGATGAATATTTTTTTTTTTGTAATTTATCATTTTTTTATTGGAAGTTTAGTTTAGCCTGTAGTAGCGTATGAAGTGATGAGTGAACGTTTCTGCCGGAACTGTAGTTGGCGCATTGGCTCACTGATACCGTATTAACTCAATAAATTAGTTTATTGTGCAATAAAAATACCTTTACGAAAGAACCAAGTTAATTTAACTAATTTATTAGTTTTAAAGATATTGTGGGTTTAATTATTATTGCAATTATATACTTTATCCGTAGCAATAACTGTAGCCTATTATTTACAATGGTGTTCAACTCACTGTTGTTCACTCGGTGTTTACTCACTTATAAATGAATAATGAAAACAACGAATATATTTTTTAACATTTTTAATATTTGTACGAATATTTGTATTTAAAATTTAGCATTATTTATTTTAATTATATTTTTAATATTTAACCTCTTCATCATGAAATGAGTATTATTACGGTTTAAGATTTATCTTACTAGCGTGGTAAAATAAATTTCTAGTTATTTGATATTTTTTCGTGGATTTTAAAATTGGAAAATTAAAAACGCGTCACATTTACAATTACAGATGTACTGCTACTATAACGTATTGTTAATTACTCTCAACTTAATAGTTCCGTTTTCACTTCTATCGGCAGTCCCACGACTGCTACTGTTTTTTTTATAATTAGAGTATTTTTTTTTTTAATTTTAAAGTTATACAGTCTACCACTAATACGAGTATATTATTCTGTTTATTTGAAGACATATGGAGCAGAAAATTTAGTGGATTAAACAATAAATGAAAATGGCTCTGAGTTGTAGTGGGAGCATACTCACCCGATAGAAGAGGAATCAGGGTTAAAGTCCCAGTGGAGCAAGTATTGCATTAACATGAAATAAATATACATTATACTATTGCTATTATAAGTAGCCTATTTTTGGCATTGGATTGACCGTGAGGAAATCATGAATTATCCATAAAAATTCGTTGTTCTTTAGTGGTGCAAGTAATTAGTAAACGCATCATGATAGTTATCCACCTGTGGAAGAGGTCAGAATGCAATTCCAGAAACGTAGTGTTACTGATTTTTTTGTACCGCTGAACGTTGGCTAATGTTCGGAAAGAATCTTGCAATATATATTATTATTATTGAACTTGGTTCTAATAATTACAAATATAGATAGAATACATTGAAGAAGTTGCATTTCTTAGGAAACTTTAATGATAGTGTCTGCTGTCTAATGATAGCGGATTTAAATCAGCAGAAGATCTCAACTATAACAATTACTCTTGATCCGCCAGTCCAGTTTGAGTGATGAATCCAGGTAGAGTATTAACAAACACTTTTTAACTTTGTAATGTTTCTAATAAGTAATTATTTTAGACTTTTTTCGATTGCGTATATGATTGTGGAAGAAGCTAAAATACAATTTTTACATTGCAACAAGATTATGTTGATTCCTTACCTTCATATTTAATAACATTATTTTCTTGTGTTTATTAGAGTCATTCCACGGCTTTTAATTTTTGACTTATGCTATATATTTAAATAATGATTTTAAGTTATGCAATACCTAGTATTATAGCAGATTGCAATTTGACCTATTTCTGATGCTGTTGCCACAAATTCTCATAATTTTATGGAATTTAATGTATTTGCAGTATTAATTAAAATTCTTAACTAGTCAAAGAGTAATTGAAGCAAAATGCAATGCAGAATGAGCTAGAAGTATGGGAGATGCCTCTGCTGATATAATCTTCCTTCGTGGGTAGTAATTTAATTAACTTAAATATTGCAATATTCTGTATCCTAAGTGATTATAAGTTAACTGGTAGATGGTTGGATAATCTATATGCTATATAAAATGAAATTTCTGAAGCAATTCGAACAGCTAATGTATATGAAATAATTAAGCTGCGTACGATATGATACAACATTATATTGCAATGATAAAATATGGACTTAATCGACGTCTTAACCTGTATAGGATAAATATATTTGAAATAAAAGAAACAAATTTAATTGTACCTTATGAGAATATGCAAAGAACAGAGAATAAGTAAAAATATAAACATATTACTTTCCTTAATTAATGGGTCTACTTCTCCAATTAAGTTTCTCCTCCTCCTCTTCTTTAGTTGCCCTATTTCCTTTCCTTAGCGCACTCTCCATCTCCTAAAAATCTTGGCCGAGTCCTTAATAGCCGTTCTGCTTCTATTCTCCCACTAAAAACTCTTTTAAAATATTGTAGTTTTAAATTTTTATATTGTCTAAAATTTACGTAATTTTTACATTTAAAAATGTATTCAGCAGTAATATTTCTAAATATATCATATGATGGAATATGATATATTTAGAAATATATGATGTACATGGACAATCATAAAAATGTGCTATCTGTAGCGAAATAATGATGAATGCAAATTTTCAAAATTGCAGCTAAATGCATTCAAGAGTGTAGAGCGGATAGGTAACATTTTATCCGGCAAACTGCGTTGTTATAATCCATGAGATAGTATACAAACAATATTTTGTCTTTAAGTATTAGTATTTCTCAGAGTATTTGTAAAAGTATAATAGTTAAGAAATAATTTACATAGATGTATGAAATAGATTATTACGGTTTGTTTTAGCACATTTTACGACCAATCTGGCAGGCAGTAAGTGTCAATACAATACTAAGTATAATTATGTATCGCGTTGCCACATAAATGCTCCTGTTGATAACACATTTCCAGTAATGTTTTTATTTGACAAGGAACCGACCCAGAAACGTTCCTGTGGTCCAGATATCGCTTATGGCTCACTACTATCTGATTGCTCATGGAACATAACAATTACCATAAAACTTTGTTGCTCTGTTCATAACCAAGGTAGGCCCAACTGGTGACATTATATTAACGACATTAAACCAATACTGAGAATTTAAAGTTAATTAAAAGGCCTTAATATGAACTATTTAATTAAAAATCCAAGTGATATAACTCCGAATTATTTTTATTATATTTCACTGAAGAAATTAACATGCAGGAAACATTTGGATATTACTTAGGCTCTTTTTATTATTTATATCGTTTTTATATTCTTTTTTGTTTACATAATATCATATCACTATTATTGATTGAAGCGAAGCTTATAAATCAAGGGGCTGGGCAAATTTTAATTCTTGCTTTATGTTTTTGTACGTGTTTAGCAATCATATTTGTAGCATTTTTAAAACTGAATCTTTTTACAGGTGCAACATAACGGTTAAGAATAATTTCAAACGGGAGACTCGGTTTTACGCCAAAAGTTGGTTCATAAATTGCCGCTTGGGAACAGTTTAAACCAGTTAACTGTCCCATCTCGGACGCCTGTAGTTAAACTGTGTTTGTAGTCGGTGGTTTTCATTGTGGAAAGAAATCTGGCTTGTTGTTGTGAAATTGACGATCTTTTATATACGAAATATAAATTATTATATTTTAATGTTTTTATAATCCACAATCAAAACAAAGACATCCTATAATATGCTTGTCTGTAAGTCTTTCTATCTATAACCTACCTTTACATCCCATTTAGTACAGAGTAATAATATTGAATAATTAATGATTATTGTTTAAGTAACTATCACATACTAAACGAGAGTGTTTTATAAAATATTTGCATCTAAGTGGTATTATTGAATATTTGTTAATTAACCACCGTTAATTGACAAAGTCGTTTATAAATAAGAGAGGTTATGGTCTATCATTGTTTGATTATACGAAATATGGTTCACAAAGCGTGGGCTAAATATATCACGATTTGGAGTGCTATAGCGATTTTGGACGCAATGTGAACCAGAAAACCATAATGTAACTCGTAACCCTAGGAATTAAGATGCGGAGAATCGGGACATCTCTTTCCGATAAGTCCAAAAACTAAAAATATCTGAGTTCTTCCGATATTTCCAAGTATTCAAATTGCTATTTTTTATATCACCTAACAAATAATTGAATGCTGACCGTAATCCCCGAAACTAAACGTTCCCAACAAACTTATTTCCTTTTACTATAACAGTCCTGCATAAATAGAAACTATGTATTGTTCATGTTACTGACACGTGTAACATTGTATTATATTCCTGCTATGTTCTATTGAGAATATCCCTCGGTCTTATTTTCAAACATTTCAAGCACGTCGCATAATAAGGTTGGCTTCGTCGTTTTCATTTATAAAACAACTAATGGTTTCAGTTACTAAGGAAACATGTTAGTAGCAAAAGATTTACAATATAAATATTAAAATATTGAAATACGTTACGATGACAATAGGTAACAGACTTGCAGGTTTCAATCATCAAATAATGTGGAATGTGTTTCATACCTGCCGGATTTCGTCTATTGTGTTATACAATAAAGCTCCGAATGATAACATAAATTTAGGGACAGTCATAGAGGGAGATATTGGTAGTGAATGTAATGGTATGATAGATTAGGATGTCATATTTTATCCGCTACTGTATGTTATTATTTTGCTACATTCACGGATATATGAACTATTGTTGCTGGAGGGCATTAGTTTAATTATTATATATCTATAAATTAATATTATGTTTCGGCGTCGAATTAGCTAATGTATTGCCTATACATAGAAAATAAGGCTTAGGTCATAATAAAACCCCTTATAAACTTTACGTTATCCGTAACCTAATTAAGTGTTCATAGGTTAGGAAGGCAGATGCAAACGTTTTGAATTAAAATATTTATTATCACCAATTAAAAATTACACTGATATGAAAAAGATATCTTAAAACCATTAATAAATTTAAAAAACATCTATTACACTAAAAGATACTATACACTGTTCACGTTGTTTTCTTGTTTGTTCGATAGAAATGCTTTTTTAGTTGAGAAGATCTAAAAATGAAGATCATTAAATCCTGATAACAACGGAAATCTTATAACTTATTCATAATTCAACAAAAATGCACTGCCACATCTTAGGATATGGAAAGACAGGTCCAGATTGTTGACTATCTTTTCAAAATAGGAATGGTCCTGCCATTGGTCGTTCAGTCCCATTCTTTGAAGTTGGGGATATAATTTTTGACTGTTTTACGATTTTGCGCTCAGTCCGGGTACCAGAATGTAGGACACGATTGATGTTCGGGACCATATAAGGTTTCAGTAACAAAATTAAAGCCCTGAAAAAGGATATAAATTTCTGCTTCGTCAAGAGACAGTCGTCGAAGGAGATATTGGGACGCATATATTGGTAACATGGATTCGAATTTCAAGATTTTATTGGCCACTCTGTGTTTGAATAGAAGATATGCATTATACGAGGTTTACTTCGGTAAGCTATCACTTTGATTGTACAGTCAATGTTACTACTTGCATTGTCCTGAGGTAATGCATAAGACTGCAATTATTGCTATATTATACATTACTTAGTTCCACATAAGATAGGACCATGATTTATTTTATTTTTAAAATTCACCTTATTTTTTCTCCACGTGTAGGTTCTAAAAAACTAACAAATAATCTCATGAAAGGAACTAATGTTTAGTTTAATCAACCATTTCTAAAAGCATCACTACTCATTTTTAAGTAATATGTTTATACCAATGTTGAAAAGTAGATTTTCGGGAAACGAAAAATACATAAAAGGAGAGCACTAAATGAAAAATAAACTTGGCCTAATTTACATTAGTGCCCTCCAGTATTGTATGTGGCATTTTCTAGGTCTTCTTTGGCAGTATATAGATAATATATTTTTCTTTTAATCACAGTTCTCATTTTCCGTATTTTTAAGTTTCTTTAGCGATTTGACAGACAAGTACACAAGGCTCCTATCTAGTACCTGCATAGTTTTGACCATATATGCTCCTGTTTCTAGCCCCATCTACTTCATTACTTTCTTTTTTGTTATATAGCCATCGTTGAATAAAAGAATAGTTTCACATACCCCAAACTGTGTTGCTGTTAGTGTTTAACATGTCTATTTTGGAAGGCCAAGAACTAGTTGTTCAGTAACTCATTTAGATTTTGCGATTTACCTTTCAAACACATTTTTATTAGTTCGAATCAGCTAGGGATTTAAAATGGATTGCGGTTTGTATTAATATTGAGCCATTACATATGACTTTGATTGAAATATTTTCTATTTGTGTGATGCCAACACTGTGGCACAGCTGATAAGAGACTCATGTGATCTTTCTGTATAGAGCCTCAGAGTATAATGATAACACAACATAGGTCCGTCAAGAGCTTATTCTCTGCGGCACCGTGAGGAAACTGCTGTGTCGCTTGGGATCTAAAACTGTAATAATATATTGGTTATTTTGTAAGTGGCTTTAGTTACAGCTCTCTAGATATGCTTTATTAGAAGAACTAATGCGACTAACATAAGAATAACATAATTTAATTAACAAATAAACTTTTATTTTAATAAATATAAACTGCTTACTGAATTTTGCTATCATTAGGGACTAATTTTTATAACAGTAAATATGAGAAAATAATTATAGTTATTATTTGAGCGAACTCTTAAAAACGCATAAAGTTTTATGATTAATTCTTTTTAACCTTTTCACTTATTATGTACAGTTTTTAAGATGTTTCACGATGGCATTGCTAACAAAAATATTAAAAGACATCTTTATAAATTAGATTTCAACAAATAATTGTTGTACTGATTAAACTGATTGCTCATCCAAGACTAAAACTTGGTTATTATTCCACTGCAATAGCCTACTTTCAGGTCAAAACAAGCTGCTCTCTCAAATCCCCCATATTTATCGTTATTTTACTTCACGTTCTCAATGGGATAGACAATATATAAGCCAATCGATTTTCTTTACTTCATTTTTTATATTGCACATAGCGGAAATTATCTTTCTGGTTAATTATCTTATTAGTTTTATATTTATAGTATATTATTATATTATTATAATTATAATAGAATATTCAAGATTCACGTTTAAATAACGAAATATAACATGATAACAAAATATTAATTAAAATAGACCCATTTGGGCGTATAATTTTTAAAGTTACAGGTAAACAGATGACGATATCTTGCGAAAGAATAAGGGTCATTATAGGATCACCATAACACAAAATCCAGCACCATGTAGTAAAATACAAAAATTTAACATTCAAATGTAAATGTAAATGTCCATACTTTTTAGAGTTCCTTATAACATGGGAGTTGTCCAATCGTATATTTTGTCAAGCACTGCACCTAGTTAAACAATAACAAAATGATAGTTGAATCTTTTTTTTTAATTAACAATCCCAAATGAAGTGAACATATAATCCTACCTTATACAACGTGTAATGGATTTGAAAAGTTAAAATTTGATGACAGCAGTATTTTTGTTACTTGTTGAATAATATTAAGTTGATATATCAACTCCTCCATTAGGTTAAAATTAAAACAAATTTATTAAATTTAATAAACTAACCCATCCAAATTTAAATTAAAAGTCTTGTTACAAATCCTCGTATATTGAACGTTTTGTTTTAGGTCATATATACATATATATTTTAATAAATTTGTTTTAATTTTAACCTAATGGAGGAGTTGATATATCGACTTTAAACTAACAGCGTACGAGTATAATCGGTTCGATGCAATACAAACGTTATTTATGGATTTATATAAATAAATATATGCGTCATTATTGGTAATTGTGATACAATATAATATAATATACAATAATACTACTTTTGGCACTTTTAGATCGATTCTATTGTGTAAAATGTACCTTTCGAATTCGATGAATTCATCTTCAGGTACTTCTAGGTTAATGTAATTTAGAAAGTACACAATTGAAACCAAATTGTCATATGTTTTTAACTACCTTGGTAGCTAGATTTCGTATTTGTTTTTGTATGTAATTAATATATTTAGTTTAAAAGTCCATCGAATAATACATTTTTTGTTAGAAAATCTTTCTCATTTAATAATACCTTAGAATTAATTTTGAAACTTTTGTACATTTTAAAGTGTTCTAAAGTTAATAATAGTTAACGTTTTTGCATGTGTGTAAAATTTAAAAGTCGATCAATAAGTGTCAAAAATTGTATTAGTGTATATTATATATCAAACAATTTTCGAGGCTACATCTCAAATAACAATATAATAGAAATTGTGTTATTTAAGAACCTTAACATTTAAGATATTGTTTTGGGTCAACTTTCACATCATATCAACATAGCTATGTAGGAGGGGTACAGCATATTTCTTTCATCAGAAGGCTAGTTTTACATTTCGGATTCCAATTTTATTACAACATACGCTGTAAATGATATGAGCTAAGTATATTACTTCTAAACGTACTCTTACTGTTTGAACAACTGAATATTTATCAAACTGATGTATAATGTATTTTTTTAAATTTTTGTGCTTTGAATATTTAAAGGCCTAAAAAATAATAATTGAAAGACTATATAATAACAAAGTGTCTAGGTTCTTGTTAAGGCTCAGTTATAGAGTAAAAAATTGAATTCGTTTAATAATTTTAAAGCAATGGATTTTTTAGTTTGATATCATATACATTTTAAGATTTTCTACACAAATAAATATCCAGATTTAAATCAAAACACAGGTAGCAATGAAAGGAAACATTTGTTTTATAATAATCTTTGCGAGAGAGGCGTTTGAAACAGACACACTGCAAACACAACCATACTCGTATTTGTGTATGTAACCTGACACTGTTGAAGTAACTGACGTCCTGTCGTACTCCTTTACAACAAACAATGGATGGAATGTTTTATAGAAGCTTCTCCTAAATATTGCCAATGTTATCTTGTATTAAGTATGTTTCGTAAATTAAAAAGAACCAATTCATTATAAATATAGATCAAAACTTTTATAGAAATTATTCATTTAACTTTGAGATCCTTATTGAAACTAGACTAGTAACTATTTAAGATATTGTTAATGAATAATGAAGATTTGTAAATAAATATTACTAATGTAACACGCTATATCATTAAGTGGCG
The DNA here is from genome assembly GCF_021130785.1 of Homalodisca vitripennis. Classification (NCBI taxonomy): domain Eukaryota; kingdom Metazoa; phylum Arthropoda; class Insecta; order Hemiptera; family Cicadellidae; genus Homalodisca; species Homalodisca vitripennis. The sequence continues at coordinate 42,075,390 of NC_060212.1, forward strand.
GTTTTCTTCTCTATTCAAATATCTGGTGCATTCATTGTTCGGTATAAAAATCATGGTACATTCGAAATTTATCCTGTTGGAACTGATAAAACCAAAGCTGATTTAACTAAAGTAAAAAGTGAATTCCTAGTTACAGACTAGGATTCATAGCGAGAGTATAATTTGAATTATTTTAAAGGTATAATAAATCGAAATTTTAAGAATTAACTCAATTAACTACAAAAACTGCATTGAACATAATCAAGGTGACTGCAGGGCTGCCTAGCTCTAGCTATAAGTCACTGGAAATAGTAATGCAATCACTTCATCAAGTTTAAACACTCATCTATACGAACGTATTGAAGCAGTATTACTTAGGTTACATACTAAGGTGTGGAACAAACTATAAATAAGAAGTCAGACTTGATACTGAATGACAATGTGATTTTCTCAGCAAACATCTCCTCCTGCCGAGTACCTTCTACTTATCTAGAAAAGTTATGTTACCATGCAAGAGAAATATTTCCGGCTATATACTTGTAGGTAATTAGAACCACATGGTATATATGTGAGACAGATATTTTACGACACGTTTTTAAATCTATGATATGGGCATATTTTTACCCTCGACTATAGCGCATGAAGCGTCACAGTATATGTTTACACGTTACTTTGTACCGGGTGGGACAGGTTATTTTTTTTCTTTATCGCTACTGTAAGTTGAGGCGAAATTTCAAGTCTATATATAGCTCGTTTTTAAATTCAATTTATTTTTTATTTACAGTGAATAAATTATGGACGGAGAAAAAACATAGTATTGAAGGAAATCAAACAGTTTTTACAAGTCAAATAAGTTAAAATTTCATCTAATCAATTTTACGCCCTCATACATAATATTTGGCAAGAATTTAGTGAAAGATATATATATGTAGATCGTCTACAGATATACGCATATTCACCACACTGTTGAATATCCGTGAAAACGTTGTCTGAATCTATGGCGTTCACTTACCATTACGATCTGTGAATATTACTTTGTTTCAGCTTTTTTGGGTGTATTTTGTTTCTAGGGCCACCGCAATGGAAGATTTTACCTATAGGAATTCACTACTAAAACAGAATACTATGTTCACCCAAATTTAATCTTGAAATGTCGGATATATAGGCAGAACTTTCTAGAGCGTCTCAAGTAATAAGCTTTACTAACGCTTAGTCAATAAATGTTTATTTGAGTATGTTTCGCGTTTTAGTAGTCTAAGCTTAAACATCTAGATAAAGTGTGGAAAGTCACTAAGCCTTGGTAAGATTTTTAACATAGTAGTTAAATATTGTGTGTGTGAAAAAAAATGGGAGCAAAGAATGTTCATTGTAGAGAAAGTGAGAAGAATTGGTGGTGATAGGTTACAGCTAAACGAGAAATGATAAGGACAGGTCGGCCACAGCAGTGTACCGTTACCTACGTAACCTGTGGATAACGCCGTATCTATGTTGTGGCCAGTGTGTCGCATAGTCTATTCTATATTTACAGTTTTAATTCCCAGGGACAGCACTGCTAGTGCTTCAAGTTATGTAGTGTACTATTCTTGTAATTGGCGTTGTTGATGCATATCACTATAAGATATTGACGATAACCAGTGAATGAACTGATTTATAGAATCTTAAATTTGCAGAAAGCTTTGATTATAATATTAGAGAAACATCGAGTTCGATGGTAGTGTACGTTACTCACATAGCTGAGCGTCATTCAACACTTTTACATTGTGCTTAAGGTTAACCATGATTGCAAAAGGAAATCGCAGAATAAATAAATTTGTAGAGAAACTGATTACAGTCATATTTATTTTTATCGTGTGACATGTAGCCCAAGGAAATGAGCATCGATTGGTAATGTTGCAAGCGAAGTCTGTGAGGCGACTTGAGTTAGGGAATTTTAGGAATAAGAATATATTTTTAATATTAAATTCATTGTGTGACTTCGCAGTTTAAAGATCTTCCAAAACAACTAAAAGTATAACAACGTTGCAAAATTGGTAGATTTTTCTCATCGGACTGCTCGTTACAGATTTTTCCATCAGTCAGAGTTTCTAATGTTTTTATTTAATTTTATAATTTTATTCTATTTTATGGTTTTCGTTCTTATTTTGGATGAAATGTTCAGAAAATTGATGTAAATAGATTTATGTTTTTATTCTGATGTTCCATTTTCAGTATATAAAGTGCTAACCATTTTTAAAATGTTTTATCGTATCCCGGAATTCATTTGAGAGGAGAAGGAAATACTTTACATCGTATATTAAGACAAAAAGAAGACCCCACAACATCGTGCAGGTGTGTTAAAAGAATTGGGGCCAATTAGAGTATGTACTGCGTAACACAAAACAGTTCACTTCCATAAGCCATAAACAGTTTGTTATGCTCATTATCTAAACAGGTTTAGCTTTCCCGTTTTGAGGTTAACCGGGAAACTACGACTTTTAACCAGTTTAGTATTGAAATAATTAGCACAAGTTAAAATATTTGCGTGTATAATGTATATGACGCTATGTAAGAATTTATTTTACTATATTTATAATGCACTGAAATATAATTACTAATATTAAAAATACCAAATAATAATACTCAGTCGTAAATTTACTTATTTTTTTTGCTTTAGGGTATTGGGGTGGATTCACAGATCCTCACACGTCAACCGGAGCTTATTGTGTGCCCCTTTGATGTTAGAGGGGTAAGCCTATCTTTGTGCCCTTAATTAGGCTAAGAAGCTTTTCCCCGATACTAGCATCTGGTTCGTCGCCTGGTTGTTTATCACCGAAAAGAGCCCTTCTCCTTGCTCCCAGTCTCTCACAGTCCAGTATTATGTGTTTTGCAGTCTCTTCAGACTTATTGCAGAGTCTACACTCCGAGTCCTCATTTCGTAAACCTAGAGTGTTTAGATGTTTCCTGAAGTGGCCGTGTCCAGTGATCAAGGCAATCACTTGCTTAACCCGATCCCTGCCCAGCCCCATCAGCCATCTGGTGAAGCCGGAGCTAGAATCAGTGAGCAGTCTTTTGCCGAGTGCTTGTCCTTGGTGACTCTGCCACCGCAAGCGGTGTGTCTTCCTGGACCATTTGTTTATACTTTGGTAAGCGGCTGACTTGCTTATACCACAACTCGGTTCTGGACCGGTGTATGGCATGCTTGCTCCGCTTTTGGCAAGCCTGTCGGCGTATTCGTTGCCACCTATGCCTGTGTGGCCCGGTACCCAACCAAGACGCACAAAGTTGCGTGATCCAAGCTTGCAGAGAGTGTTAAAGCACTCCCACACAAGCCTGGATGAAATGCTGTTGGAGTCAAGAGCTTTAAGAGCTGCCTGACTGTCTGACATTATACAGATGTTCATTCCCTGGTACCCTCTGGTGAGGCCTAAGTTGGCACAGGCTAGGATACCATAGATTTCGGCTTGAAATATGGAGCAGTTCCGACCCAAACTGCCGCAAAGGGCAGTTCTAGGGGATTGACTAAACACTCCATATCCAGTTCTTCCCTTAATAAGCGAGCCATCCGTGTACCAGACAAAGCTCTTTCTTATTGTTGGGATGTTATCTTGCGATTTCCACTCATCTCTGGAGTAGAAGTCAACAGAGAATGGCTTGTTGAATACGAACTCCGTTCTCATTATGTCGGAGACCATTTCGAGAATAGCGCTTGGGTTTACAGCTTCAGTGATGGCGCCATGGCTCGCGTTAGACGCGCCATTCCTCCACAAGCCAGCAACCATCAGCCGATAAGCTGACTTACGCGCTTCAGCTTTTATATGGACATCAAGAGGTAGAAGTCCTAAAGCCACCTCGATGGTCGCTGAGGGACTGCTCCTGAATGCTCCGGTTGCAAAGATTGTGCCAAGCCTTTGTAAGCTTTCAAGCTTGGCTTTGGCAGTTACCTGATTCACCTTTGTCCACCAGACTAATGAACCATAAGTGATTTGAGGCCTTACAACTGCTTTGTAAAGCCATAGTGCTATATGGGGTTTTACGCCCCATGAGATTCCTGCAAGTCTCCTGGACGTCATGAGCGCCCACTTTGCTTTGTGCAGGATATTGTTAAGATGATCATTCCACGTAAGCTTATGGTCTAGAGTCAGTCTTAAATATTTAACTGTCTTTGACCACTCAAGCTGTGTGGATGCGAGTTTCAGCCTAGAAAGAGACTCTAGGTTCTTTTTCCTAGTGAATGGTACAACTACTGTCTTAGAGGGATTTACTTTCAGTCCCTCTCCCTGACACCAGTTATGTACATGTTGAAGGTTGGTATTCATGATATCAACAACAACATTTGTATATTTTCCCTGTACCATAAGGACTATGTCGTCTGCATATCCTTGGACATAGATTCCATTGTTAGTAAGGTCCTCAAGTAGACCATCTACTACTAGATTCCACAGTAGAGGTGACAGGATGCCTCCTTGAGGACATCCCCTTGTAGGTGCGATCACAAGCGATTCTTCATTGAGATCGGCCCTGATCCGTCTGGAGCACAGCATGGCCCTAAGCCACCGGCACAGAGCTGGCTCGAGGCCACGTCGCTGTGCTCCACTTACCATCGCAGTGAATTTAGCATTGTCAAAAGCTCCTTCAATGTCTATGAAGGTGCACAATGCCAATTCCTTGGCGCACAGGCTATCCTCAATCCTACTGACTAGTTGGTGCAGTGCTGATTCACAGGATTTGCCTTGCTGGTATGCATGTTGGTTGCGATGAAGGGGAGTGTTTGAGAGAACTCCCTTTCTCAGGTGCCTCTCTACCAGTCTTTCTAATGTTTTCAGTAGAAACGAAGATACACTGATGGGACGAAAAGATTTAGGGACAGAATAGTCCGCTCTCCCTTTTTTAGGGATGAAGACCACCCTGTTGAGACGCCAGACTTGTGGTATGTACCCATAAGCTAGGCTCGCCCTGAATAGTTCACATAGAAGGGTAAGGAGATTCTCCGGCCCTTGTTGAAGCAGGGCCGGAAAGATTCCATCCCCTCCTGCAGATTTGAAAGGGGCAAATTTAGAAATTGCCCATTTGGTTTTAGAGAGAGTGAAAAATCCTTCTGGCAATGGCCCAGCCACCACGATAAGCTCTTGGCCGTGAGCCTGCCTCATGGTTACCAGACGTTCCAGTGTCGTCATTCTCAAAGATACAATCAGGGAAGTGAGTCTCAAGGAGAAGTTTGAGGCTATCACTAGACCCGGAAGTGTGTTGACCTCCCTGGGACCTTAATGATCCCAAGTGACCGGTTGGACCTGAGGCTAGTAAACGTTGCAGTCTAGCTGCCGCGCTTAACTCATTTACCTTCTGTGTAAACTGCCTCCAGGAACTTTGTTTTGCCTTTTTAATTGCTAGGCTGTATTCTGTTAGAGCTCTATGATAGGACTCCCAGATACCACTCCTTTTGCATTGATTGTACAACTTCCTGACATTAGCCCTTTTGCGAGCGAGGTCCGCAGTCCACCACTTAGTATTGGTTCGACTCTTCCCCCGTCGCAATGGACAATTGTCGTGGAAGCTATTGATTATAGCATTCTGCAGGTCAGAAGCTATCTGATCTATGTCTGTGAAGCATCGCACCCTTCCGCCTACCGATCCCAACTGTGACTGAAGGTCAGACTTATATCCCAACCAGTCAGTCCTCCTGGGATAGCGATAGAGGACCTCTGCAGCCTCATCTTGCAAGTGTGCCCACAGTGAGATCTCTGGAGCAGAATTCGTTGAGGGTTAGAAAATCCAAGCCTCTCTTCAACAGGACGCAGGTCCTGACATTCCTTAGAGAGGTACAGTAAATTTATTTATTATATTGAACATTATTTTTTTTTCCGGTGTATATCCCTTATTATAAAATGGGAGTTCGTACTAGTCAATAATAGTCTTAATGGTTAGCGATAATCAACTAGCATCTATCCTATTCCATCATAATCTAAAAGCCTTCAGTAAATTTTCACTGTAAAATCACACAGAGATTAGAGATTGCCTATCTATTAAGAAAGAAATCAAAAGTCATCCAAGCTAATTTTAGTGGACATCTCCTTGTATTAAAATACAATATTTTTTTAGATTATATTTTTCAAGTTAATACACTTAAAACTAACCGTCAGACACACCATAGGTTTTTGTATGGTTAGCTGATCCTGATTTAACTTTTTCTTACGCGTCTGAATATTATTTCTAAGGGTGTTAAGCTATAAGAATTTATACGAAATATGATACGAATATATATGATCTAAAAATATGATATGACATATGAATTTGAAAAGTTATGAAAATAAAACAAAATCCTATTTTAAACACTTTTGATACCGTCCCATTTCGACCTTTATCAAACCTAGGGTGGCTAATGGCCAGGTTGTTTTTCCTTATCCTATCATTATTTATCATAGTTTTTTTGATGTGATTTGCTTTTTATGTGTTTACTGCGTGTGCAAACTTACGTATTAAATTTTTTACATGACGAGTTAATGAGTCATGAATTTATGTTACTTTGTTTTAAATTTTGAGCTTTCTGCAACGAATGGTCATAAAAATGTATAATCATGTATACCCCACCCACTCTTACTTTGGAAATAATACTTTCAAAAACTTCATTATTAGCATTCTCTTTGATAAACGACCTTTTGAAAAAGAAGAAATTTTAAATGCTAATGCATAATCGTTTTAAAATCACCGGCAAGGACAAAAGGAGCATCATATTTTGACTTGCAAATATAACATAGTAACAAACTTAGAATCTGTTTTCAAGTGCCCAAAGAGGTGCGTTTGCAGTGCAAACCCTTATCTAGAAGGGTTAACACGAGGGTTAGATCGAGTAGACCATGTTACCATTGTGGCAGGTATTTATTTTACTTATAATTAAGGATATATCCTGCAAAAAATTAGAATTATTATCAAAGAAAGTTAAATCGTCAACTAGGTAAATACATAAATGCTCTTAAAATATCACAATATATAGTGAACTTGTATTTATTACACAGGTACTTGTACACAGGTTTTTGTACTAAAATTTCGATTATTCCTACTAACAATATACATTTTGTTAATGTTAAAAAGCTTTAATACAATATATAATACAATTTGTACAATATAACCATATACACATTGCATAGGCTCCAAAACGTATTTAAGTTGTTTTGTACAGTGTAAAGGCCATAGGCAAGTGTTATCACGTTTAGCAGTTGACGGTTTCAAAGTGGGCAGCAGTAAGTGGGTTATTTAAATATATAATTCTCATATGTCCTCAAATATTTTAAATTTAAATAAATGCTATCTTGTTAGTTATCGTCAGAAAACAAACTTTTGTATGCCTGTCTTCAAGAAATGTTCAGAACGACCTGGCGACTGTGGACTTAAAATCTTACATGAAGCTTAGTTTCTGTACACGTAACACTGATTTGCCATGAATATCACATTCCATGGGATTTTCTGAGCATAAATAAACATTTTTATATTTATGTCTTGCGTAACCATACTAGCAAACGAAAAAATTGCAGAATAAATTATTTGTTTACGTCATGTGAGGTTTTTATCATGTTACATATTATTCTTGTAGCCGAATGAAATGAGTTGTCGAATAGAATTGTGCTTGTAACCTCAGGGAAGCATATATTTCGCGACATGTGGCTAAGGTTTTTAGTGATAAGAAGATATTTTTACATTAAATTCATTGTGTGACACCGTAGTTTAAAACTATTGGAGAATGAGTAAAAGAAGAAGTGGTGTGGCTTCCTCCTACTTTTTAAATGATAACCTCAATTACATTTGGAACTAACTATTCAAAAAAAACTCTTTCCATAATTATTCTTTTGTTTTCACTCTTAAAATCTTTCATGATTCCTATTTTGATAGAACCATTTAGTGATGCAAAGAAAAATTGGACATCACAGTAAATATGAGGTAATGAATAGAAGGTGGAATGGCAAGAACGAATCTAGACGGAGGTCGCAAAGGAAAGGTGATAAGAGCTTAAGAACTCGACTACCATATCGAGGCCAGGCATTATGAGATGCTGTATCCTTGCTGAGGCCTTATACCTTGTATGCTATTGTAGAGAGGAAAGTCAGTTTAATTTAAAACCATTTGGTTTATGTCATAAATTATATACAGTTGGAACCAACTATTCAAATAAAAACTCTTTCAATAATTATTATTTAGTTTCCACTCTTCTAAATATCTTTATTACATACTATTTTTATAGAACCATTTTGTGGTGTAAAGAAAAATCTGACATCAAAGTAAATATGAGGCAATGAATAGAAGGTGGAATGGCAAGAACGAATCTAGGCGGTGGTAGCATATGTTATGAGACCTTAAGAACACGACGACCATATCGAGGCCAGACCTTATGAGATGCTGTATCCGTGCTGAGAGCTTATTCCTCGTACGCTATTGTAGAGAGAAAAGTCAGTTGAATTTAAAGCCATTTGGTTTATGTCATAAATTACATTGTAATCATAATGGTATAGTATTTTGAGAAATCTCTGAAATAAATAATCACGTAAAGTAATCTTTTTAAGTGTTATACCATTTCAGTTGTGAACAAAGGTATTCTTTGTAAAAAGCGTAGATAATTTAATTTTTAAGTTTTGTTGAATTGTTTAAAGAAGTGACAAATTAAATAGGAGTAATAAAGTCTTATTGGAGAATATATATATCACAATCACATTATCCTGTTAAAAAATAACATAATTATCACACCATGCGTATTTATAAAGTTTTGAATAAATAAAAGCGACATTTAATTTGTAAGCACAAAGGTCATATGCTACAGATATAGTACTTGCAAAAGAGTTATATGTGACTAAGACGAAACTAATTTGTGAATTGAGTGCTGTAACTAATATATTGAACTTGTTTTTATCACATTAACCTATATTTTAATCATGCATTAGTTTAGTAATTCACCTGAAGAAATGATCACATTGCAGATATCGAAACGTAGTGTTACTGATTATATTGTATCACTGAACGGTGGAAAATATCCAGAAAACCTGGTGTTTCCTTCACACTCCTACCATTGTCAAAAAAAAACTTGAAACAAACAATATTAGCTATTTTTATTAGTTGAAATATTTCAAATTTCAGTTTCATGAAATTAGTCAGTGTTAAAAAATAAAGCTGCTGTCACAGAAGATTATTATTGCGTAGACACTAATGTGTGTATGCAGGGTTATTTTTCTGTCTGGATGTTATTCAGGGTTAGTTATCTGACTAGTTATTGCTATTATGTTAAGTGATACCAGAGTTAAGTAATGTACTAAAGATGGTTATCATCTTATTATATCTAAATTTGTGTAAAAATTAAAGAACTGGAAAATATTTCTGACTAAAACGTTTTAGGTCCTGAATAGCTCTATATATTAGGGCTTACAGCTCAGGTAAACTTAAATTTTTGCTAGTTAGTAAGCAAATAATTACGTAATTTAAGTTAAAAAAATGCGTTTTGAAAGTGACTAAACATAATTTTTTTTCTTTTCAATAATGTAGACAAATCCAGCATTTTAAATTCTCATACGTTTTAACCTATATAACCTAACAGTCTAGGAATCTGGAATCAATAGACAGCCTCGCTAGGTTTGGTGGACTATGACACTTGATATTGTTGTAAAATGGGGCAGCTTTTTACCGTAGTTGACGAATATGAAAGACATTTATACATATTTATATTGCTTTTTCACTTATTACATAACGAATTTTATTTTCTATATATATAATATCTAGGCAGCAAATCCGCATGTATCGTGATGTTGTATACATTTCCCTCATCTATTATATAATTGATTCACAAATTTCTTTAGTAATGAGATTGTAATTGCATGAAGAATATCTTTTTTAGTTCCGAAAGTATGCTTTAAATTTGTTGAAAAAAATAATTAAAATACATTTGTAAATGCTAGTTTGATGAATATACTGTGTTACGATTTACTAAAATTCTCTTAATGTATGAATAGTATATACAGAAAGCAAGTTAGTTATTTAATAATATAAGGTACTATTTCATTATTCCTATCAGTTTCTAAAAGCATTTAGATTTTAAGTTTGATATTAAAAGAAAATAATAATTTAGGTATTTTGATGGGTTACACGTACAACTTAATACCATGCAGAACAAAAATCTGTATTGTTCAATACCTTTTTTATTTAAAGTTTACCTGTCTCGATGATATTACTACTTCATATAATGTAAAATATATCGAAAAAGAAAGTAACTTTATTACTCTGTAGTGTCTCTCATATTTAGTAACAATTATTAGAAAATTTAAGTTTTCAATTGTAACAGTTTTAAGAGAGGGAAAAATACATTTGACAATTTCAATTCCGTTTCTGGTCCCTCAAACTGTAAACCGGCCACTGCACAGAAGCTGTGTTTATCCACATCACATAAACACATTTCATCGCAGATAACACTACACCACTGTCCTTATCTCTTCTGGTTTAGTTTTCACAATCAATTTACCCAAAAGTACTTGATATTTCTGCTTTTCAGAATACTCCCACATGTTTTTATTAATTTCAGAATTTAGTATTGCTTTCCTTGGAATATAAATTTATAATTCATATTAATAAACAAAAAAGCTTTATTCATATAAACATTTCACAGATATTTCCAAAGAAACTCATGTCACGTTTAAGCATTACAAAATACAACTTTTAATAAATTATACAACAAACACAAATATTACATATTAAGTTTAATAACCTTTATTGACATTTTATATTTAAAAAATAATATTTTGTATCTATAAAAAAATATAGATTTGTCTTTAAATCGTAACTCATAACAGAAATGAAACCCTTTAAAATCTGATCACATCACCTAACTTAAAGTTGGTAATTTAAAATTTGCATGACTGTACCTTTCTAAATTAACTAATCTTTTCAACGATGAAATATAAATGGAATGATGTAATTAAATTTGTTATTGAAAATTAAGGATTAATGGGGCATTGTGAAATATCTCTTTAATTGTATTAAATAATAATGAAGTCAGATATGTTTTGGCTATCGCTTATTCATATAAGAGTTTATATAGGTTTAACATATTTAAAAAGCAATTAATTTAATACATGAACGGAAAAGCCATCTTTATTAATAGTAATTAAAAAAAACAATAAACAATAGTAATTGTGTGCTGGGATCCGTCCTGCATATATATTTAAATATATATATATATATATATATATATATATATATAGTATACTCCCGCTTATCCGAATCCCGGTTAACCGAGGCTCTTGTTTATTGTATTTATATATCATATTTAAAATTTAATCAGAATAGTTCATTTTCATACAAAGTGAATAATGTCAGAAAACTAGTCTCATTATAAATTACAGTGAAATTAACTTAATACATGACAATTACAGTAAATTTCGCGCGTTTATGTCGCCTATAATTAGTTATTGATTGTATCATTTATTTACAGAAGCTTGTTCAACAAAATGGAAGCAAATAAAGTAAGGCGCTTTATATAGCCATGCACTGTACTATAACATGTCTATATTCCAATACAGATTCTATACAAAGTTTCATCCAGCACTAAATGTGTTTTACTTTAACTATTGAATGACTGAAGAAACTAAATCTCCAAACTCTATATTATTCATTAATTATTACGAAAATTTTATTTAATATTAACTATTCATTTCGAACATAGAATTTTTTTCAATAATCTTATACTTCTAAACGCCAAATTTGGAATCGGATATAAGTAGGTTTATAAATAACGGTACTATTGTTTTCGCTAAGAACAACAAAACTTATATAAAATATATGACAGCGATGAACAACAAAACTGTCGTCAAGGGAGGTATTAACAAAGGTTTAAGCCGACATTAAGTGGGTAAGTGGGTGCTCAGATTTTATTGGGTGCTTCTCGTTATTTACGACTCTAAAAGTATCACTAAGTTTATACCAGCTTTACTGTTCATGTAAATAACGGCAGTATGCAGACCTAATAGCAATGGACGGCAAAACTGACAATACAATTGAATTATTTATATTCTTGCCGTAATTTAAGCAAGTACACAAACCTTGCAGCAAAGGATCACAAAATTGTCACTGCAATTACAGAAACCACACTCAAAATGACTTTTACAACAATAACGGATTTTACTGCTGAATTAGTTATACGGATTTTCTTTCTTGCATGGAAATGAATGAAATAATAAAAGTTGACATTAATGAACAAAAAGTGTCTTCGGAAGTAAGGCTAGCATTACGTATTTATTGCATTTGTAAATACTACTAAGATTATTCTAGATTTGTTGCTAGGAAACCGAAATACAATAGCTAATAAGGTTCCGTCAAGATCTTTTATTGTCTGAAGTTCAATTTAGCGTTATTAATGGAGCTATTATCATTGCATTTCCACAAATATTGCAATATCGTATTTGCTGGCACAAGTAATAAATGTCTTGAGGACCAAAGAATAAATAATGAACCATAAAGCTGTCGTGAAGGGAGAAACTAATAAAGGTTTAAGCCAACATTGAATGGATTATATCATTTTATTGGGTGCTCCACGTTATTTACAACTCTTGAAGTACCACTAAGATCATAGTACTGTTATAGCTAATGAGATTTATGTAAAAAAATAAAATAACAAAGTCTTCTTTACAGCATTACAATCCATAGGTATTCAAATCAAAATTATAATAACTGTTCGGGCTGTAATAAGTATAAACAAGCGTGGTCCATCCTAAGAAAATACGTAGTGTAACCTATTTTTAGGCAGTTGATTGTTTTAAACCGTTAGTTCCTTTTGTCATACTCTTCTTAGATTTGCAAAAAGTAATGATACTGAAGAATCCTCATAGTGGCGCATCCTATTTTTATGTGATTGGCTTTACGCTATTTCAACAAGACAGAGTTTTTGTATTTCAAGTGATCCCCATGAATGTTGTCAAAAATCTAGTGCGCTATACCTTCCATTAGGTTTCGCTATGCTCATTAGTGCGCTGCCAATAGCGTAGTGTTGTGGGTACGGCGATTATCGCGAGATAACAGAATCTAGCCACGCCGAGCGTGGTTGCTGCTTGGATAGGAGGCCAGTTAACGATCCTGTCCTTGCAAACAGCCTGCCCGGCCCTTGGTGGTGGTTCGGCAGTCACCCTCAGCCCTTTTGGTCCTCAGGCGAATTGTTAGAGCTGGCTTCTTAGTCCTTTTACTTCTATAGTTAAAGAAAAAATGTGTTTATCATTCCTTTCAAAGCAATGTAAACACATATTTTTTACTATTAATTATTTAATTAATTATGTTATAATTCTGTAATTGAATGTTGCTATACTTGTAGTTCTAGATCTATCAAGTATACAACTTTAAAACTATCGTATGTTATCACAAATATTATCACATCTAAACTTGAAGCAATTAAAGTGATTTCAAAACATAAGTGGCTTTTGGTAAAAAGATTACTACAAAATTCCATATTTCTTTTTAATAAATGTGGCCATTATTAAGGGAAGTGGTATTCGGATGCATTAGTTTATTATATAAAATATTTATATAATAAATTACCAAGGTAATACACGCAAATATATAATTCGTTTGTACCTCAAAATGTTGTAAACATATTAATTTATTTCCTAGGATATTTGTCTAGTTTAAGATACGTTACAATGTATTACCTAATTATTAACAACAATAGATTACTTAATTAATGTTATGTTTATACCGATAGAATGTCTGAAATCAAAATACTTTTATCTTTAATAGATTTATACACAGTATAGTCTTCTTCAAAGAAAGAATAAATAAACCCCAAAATCTTTTTTATTTATTCATGTTAATAATACCATATTAATATTTCATTCCACAAAATTATAAATAAATAAATATATATATAATAAATAATATATATAAATAAATACATATATTATTTTATTAAAATTGGAATAGAAAACGAAAATTAAATTTTTTATACCGTTGGACAACCTACCCAGTATGGCAAATTTAGTCGTAATGTATTGAGCACTCGCGGCTTGGTTACTACGCTCACCCTACCTTCCCTTTATATTTTGATTTACGGAACTGTATCAAAAGCCAAGTTATACACAATATTGAAGACTTAAAGCAATGAATCAGAGCTGCAATTGAATTGGTTACGCAAGAAGTCATGATCAAAGTTAGGAAGTTGATCAAAGTTCATCTGGACATCTGGTTCACGGAGCTCTTGTCTATCTCAGACAAACTGACTAAAATTGTTTAATGCACTCTTTAATCTTTTTTCAATTTTATTTTGTGCTGTATTTTATACTTTTTTAAATACATTTATTTAAATGTGTAATATGACTCTGAGGACACATTGTATATACGCAAAAAATGCACAAGGCAGTGTAACATCATTGTTGCGGAGAGCCTGGTGAAATTAAACTCAGCAACTGAATGGTCCTGGTATCTGAAATCCAACCTAAATATATTTCAACGGATCGAGGTTTACGGTTGAGTTGCAGATAACCCAGTTTTACATTTCACAGTCCGAGCTGCCGTCATTGTTATTCCGACCACACGCACTCGGCTAAACCCACCCTGTTCTGTACGAGCTGTATTAGATTTATATTTGTGGTAAAAGTACAGTATCAAACAACATGATAACCTTCTTCTCAGCAAGAGTACTTTTAACTTTATGTTTGAGCTTTTACCAAAATCTTTGACGTCAAACAATTATTTATTACAATATAGATGATGTGGTGTGTCTCACAATGCTATGGGCCTGGAATGAGCTAAATATTTGGAATAAACTTCATAAAAAGTATTTAAATACTCAATTTGGGTCCCAATGACTTTTTATATGAAAAATGTAACAAACCAAAAAATACGTGCTTCTTTCCAAAAAATTAATTTCCTATACTAATATAATAGTTAAAATAATAAATTAAGATGATATAATTGAATTTAATAATACTAAAGTTTGTAAACACACGAAACTGGAAGGAAAGCATAAAATTTCCCTATTATAACATCATGGTCCAAAGACAAAACATCATAGAGTACCGCCGATAATAAAATGATGTCGCATGTTAGATTTCACATCCGCGGATGTTTGGTTGGTATCAATTAACAACTTGCTGCTAACTCGTGCGCTAACTGCCAAACTTGCGATTGTTACATTTCTCACTGCTTTACATCTCTGAGTTTTAGATTACTAGATCAAGTTTAAAATTTCTGCCTCACCGCATTTTAATTTGCAGTTACTGCCTGAATTGCATTATATAAAGACAGTTGCACATTGACCATATAAAAATCTACTAAATTTAATCAGCTTCTTAAAGTTACAGAGAATTTCATTATTTTCTGTAATGAATATATGGTTATGGAAACAATTTTAAAGGTACACGAAAGAGCTTTTGGGATGAATTTTTGTTGCCTTAAAATACACAGTTAAGTGCTTTTAATAATACAACATTTTTTGACTTGAGAAAAAAGATTGCCGCTGATGTTAAAGATTTAAAACTTGACCGAAGGCTACTTCGACACTGATAAAAATCATTATCAGCTAAGTTGAGAGAAATAGCATAGCCACACCCTATATTTAATCTTCTATATATTTTGCCTAGCATAAAAACTCAATGCTCATTAAAGTGGTCAAACCTTACAGAGGACTTTAGAACTGCTAAAGCAATTTTAGAGTATGTTCCCCATGATTAGTGGCGGTGCAACCATTGCATTTAAACATTGTATATATAATTATATACTCATAATTTGAACATAAAAATAAGTATCTGTAGTATAGAGGTATCAAGCTCGTTTGGTAAATGGATTTTTGAGACCACACGCAACGATTATTTTATGTTAGTATATTTGAACTTAATTGTACTAAATGAAATTAGGCTATATCAATTTAGATACATGTAGAGTAATTATTTGTTTAAATAGGTCGACAGTTTTACAGTTATACCAATAATATATTATTCTGGTTATTTAAAAACATATGCAGCAGAAACAGTTAATGGTTTAAACAGTAAATGAAAATGGCTCTGACGCGTAATGGGGGCATACTCGCCCGATAAGAGAGCAATCCGGGTTAAAGTTTCAGTGGAATAGGTATTGCATTAACATGACATGTATTAAATATACATTATATACTTGATTTTTGCAATAATACAATTAAAAATTAATATACTCTTTATTAAAATTAACTTTAAATTAAAGGTAATCTCTTTGGTTAAAGTTTATTTTTGACATTGGATTGACCGTGGAAAATCTATGTTGTTTAGTGGTGTAAGTAATTAGTAAAACGCATAATGATAGTTATCCACCTGTGTAAGAGATCAGATTTCAGATCCCGAAACGTAGTGTTACTGATATTTTGTACCGCTGAACGTTGGCAAATGTTCGGAAAGAATCTTGCAATATATATTATTATTATTGAACTACGTTCTAATAATTAAAAATATAGATAGAATACATTGGTGAAGAAGTTCCATTTCTTAGGAAACTTTAATGATAGTGTCTGCTGTCTAATGATAGCGGATTTAAATCAGCAGAAAGATCTCAACTATAACAATTACTCTTGATCCGCCGGTCCAGTTTTAGTGATGAATTCAGGTAGAGCAGTAACAAATAGTTTCCAAATTTATGATTTTTCTAATAAATAATTTTTTTATACTTTTTTCGATTGCGTATATATGATATATTTTTCTGGAAGAAGCTAAGATACAATTTTTACATTGCAACAAGATTATGTTGATTTCTTACTTTCATATTTAATTACATTATTTACTTGTGTTTATTTGAATTATTACACGGCTTTTGATTTTTGACTTATGTTATATATTTAAATAATGATTTTAAGTTATGCAATACCTAGTATTATAACAGATTGCAATTTGACCTATTTTTGATGCTGTTGCCACAAATTATCATAATTTTATGGAATTTAATGTATTTGCACACATTATTAATTAAAATTAATAACCAGTTAAAGAGTAATTTAAGCAAAGTTCAATGCAGAATGAGCTATAAGTATGCGAGATGACTCCGCTGATATAATCTCCCTTCGTGGGTAGTAATTGAATTAACTTAAATATTGCAATATTCTGTATCCTAAGTGATTATAAGTTAACTCGTGGATGGTTGGATAATCTATATTCTATATAAAATTGAGTTTCTGAGGCAATTCGAACAGCTAATGAATATGAAACAGTTGAGCTGCGTACAAAATGATACAATACAATATACCTACAATATTATATTGCAATGATAAAATATGGACTTAATCGATGTCTTTAACTCTTGGATGGTTGGATAATTTATATGCTATATAAAATTGAATTTCTGAAACAATTCGAACAGCTAATGTATATGAAACAGTTTAGCTGCGTACAAAATGATACAATACAATACCTACAATATTATATTGCAATGAAGAAATATGGACTTAATCGATGTCTTAACCTGTATAGGATAAATATATTTGAAATAAAGCAAACAAATTGAATAATTGCACCTGATGAGAATATGCAAAGAACAGAGAATAAGTAAAAAGATAACTATATTACTTTCTTTAATTAATGGGTCTAGTTCTCCAATTAATTTTCTCCTCCTCCTCCTCTTTTTTAGTTTCCCTACTTCCTTTCCTTAGCGCACTCTCTATCTCCTAAAAAATCTTGGCCGAGTCCTTAATAGTTATTCTGCTTCTATTCTCCAACTAAAAACTCTTTTGGAATTTATAATATTGTAGTTTGAAATTTCTTTTATTGTTTAAAATTTACATAACTTTTAAATTTAAAAATGTATTCAGCACTAATATTTTTTAGGGATTATTTTGGAACAGTTAGATCTACAAGTAAATTTTGGTTACCTTTGATTTTTTTATAAATTTTTCAATAAAGTAAAAATATTAAAATTGTGTTAAATCTTTTTTAGAATTGTTTCAGCATCCTGTACAGCACTATACGTACATTTAAAATTCATTTTTGAATTGATTTATTTCAAAAGATCTTAAATTTAGATACAATACGTCTTACCTTTACATTATAAAATTTTCTCAAAACAAAACGCCACGCTCCCCTCCCCAAAATACCGCTTTTTCGGAGGTTCAAAATAATGTTACGAATTATTTCGCCAAAAACTACGGTGAGTACAGTTGAAACTGAGTTTCTATCTACGTTTGTTATACCGCTAAAACCAATGGCTCAGGTTATTTGGTTCATCGTCTATAATGGTTTATTATCCTTCCAAATCACCAATCATCAATACAAAATTTTATACGAATAAATTTAGATCCATCTAAATTTTCGTATATTTCTTATATACTAATATTTTGTTGATAAAATGCGCTATCATATTTGGTTTGGTAGTTTGGTTACAATTATGCATGCTTTACTTTATGACCACCAGACGATTAGAAACAAACCACGTCCTAGACAATTAATGGTAGGTCTATTTGGTGTGCTATATCACTCACAATAGACAGTGTATTTATACAAGTATAACTTGTAAAATTTAGAGTAAAAAGGAGGTAGTCTGTATATGTTTCTTCACAAATAAAGGGTTCCTTCCAGAGGGATTTGAGACAAAAGAAGACTGCAATTTATTGTTCATAGTTCACGAGGTCTTGACATGGAGTTCACCTACTTCTTTGGATACTGCAAGGAGGAATTAGGAAATGTAGAAAGAAAGAAGACCAGTCGATTAAGAACGCGAAAGAAAGTGCACGAACAACATAACCAATAGACACAAAGAGACTACGTTACGACATCATGATCCGTCCCGAGACAGGAATGTCTGCATAAGACGTCTTTTCCCTTCTACCATGGAGAGAAATATCGGTAGGTTACTAAATAGATAGATTTACTAAATAATAAGAAATACCTATAGGACCATAGTATTCACTTACAACAGACGCTAGGTTCCCAAAAGCAATTCTCTACAATGTCATTATTGTAGTCCATAAGGTGGTTTGAAAAATTATCATGCTTTCATAGACAAACATGGATCATCATAAAAATTGTTTTACATATAGCAAAATAAAGATAAAAAGAAGTTTCAATATCTGCAATGCAAATCATTCTTGTGTGTGGAAGGGGTAAATTACATTGTATATCCAAACTGCGTTGCCATAATTCTTGAGATAGAAACAAGCAATATTTTGTAACTACGTATTGTTTATTACCTCAAATTATTCGTAAAAGTATAATAATAAGGAAATAACCGACATGAATTTGTGAAATAGATTATAACAGTTTATTATATAGCACTGTAAAGACAATATGATAGACAGTAAATGTGAATACAATACAAAGTATAATCATGTATACTTTTATAGTCATAAACACCCGCTTTGAAAATAAATGCACCTGTTGATAAAACATTTCCAGGACAGTTTATGTTTGACAATGAACCGACCTAGAAACGTTCCTGCGGTCCAGATATCGCTTATGACTCACTAATATCTGATTGTTAATGGAACATAACAATTACCATAAAACTTTATTGCTTTGTTCCTAGCCAAAGTAGGCCCAACTGCTGACATTAATTTAACGACATTAAACCATTACTAAAGAATGTAAAGGTAAGTAAAAGGCTTTAATATGAACAAATAAATACAAAAGACTAACTGTGAAATAACTAAGAATTATTTTTAATATATTAGATTGAAAAAATTAACTTGCAGGAAACTTTTGGATTATTACTTAGGCTATTTTTATTATTTATACTGTTATTATAGTCTTTATTGTTTTAAAGGTTATATCACTATTATTGTCTGAGCATTAGCGAAGCTTATAAATCAAGGGGCTGGACAAATATCAATTCTTGCTTATTGTCTTTCTATTTGTCCGTCTGCTAATACGATATCTTGAAAACTGTCTTAAATACATTTTAAACATTTCCAGTAATATTCTGTATATATATATATATATATATATATATATATATATATATATATATATATATATAAGTATTAATTCCATGATGGTGCATGGCAAACCCAACCACGGAATTCAGGTGAGCGTCATTGAAGTCTATGACTTAGTATACTTACACAATTTTCTTTTGACTTTGTATGCTTTTTCTGTATGATTGCTTGCCTATACGTCTTCCATAGAACTTATCGAGAAAGAAGTGATACAGACGTTTTGCATGTAACCTCAACGCATCCTGTTATGTGACCCTAGGGGTGGCGCACTCCTAATTATTTTATTCATTACTTTAGTATCTTCAGTAGTTTATGCATTGTATAACGAGATATTTATATATAGAAACTTCTTTCAACGTTCATGTTGTATCATTTTTAAAACTAACTCTTTTTACAGGTGCAACATAACGGTGAAGAATAATTTCAAACGGGAGACTCGGTTATGTACCAAAAGTTGGTTCATAAATTGCCGCTGGGGAACAGTTTAACCCGTTACCTCTCCCGGGATGTGACGCCTGTTGTTAAACTGTGTTTGTGGTCGGCGATTTTTTATTGTTAACAGAAATCTGGTTTTTTGTTGAGAAATTGAATAAAAATCTGAATGATAATATAAATTTAAGGACAGTCATTGCGAGATATGGGTGCGAATTTTATAGTAGGATGGATTCGGATGTCATATTTTATTATTATATGTTTCTTATACCACGTACACCATTATTTGAACTATTGTTGCTGGAGAGCATTTCCTTCATTATTCTACAAATTTAACTACTGTAACTATAGCATAACAACTGGCGTCAAAAATGCCATACCTTATCGTATTATATTGGAGGTCCAGTACAGTCTGGTCCAGTTTGTTGCCCATCTTTTCAAAATAGGGATGGTTAAGCCGTTACTCACTCAGTGCTAGTTATTGAAATTGGGGAAATAATTGTTGACAGTTGTAAAATTTCGGCGCTCAGTCTGACTATCAGAATGTAGAACACGATTAATGTTCTGAATCAAATAAAGTTGCAGCAATAAAATAAAGTCCTGAATAAGGATATAAATTTCTGCTTCGCTAAGAGACTATCGTCGAGGGAGATATTGGACCGAAGATAATGGTAAAATGGATTCGAATGTCAAGATTTTATTGGCCACTCTGTGTTATTGATGGAAGATATGCATTATACGAGGTTCACTTCGGGAAGCCATCACTTTGGTTGTATAGTCCATGTTACTAGTGCTTGTGTTGGACGATATTATGATTGAGGTATCCTTTTGAAAACTATTAATTTTACAAGACTTCGGCTGAAATGATAAATGATGTCTCACATAAGCAAAATTTTAGTAATTATTAACCTGTTTATAACATACCTGATCTTATCTACAATATCGTTCTGATATTAATTTTGCTAGCACTTGATTTTTTTCGCAACTTTCACTTTTGTATGTTTAGATGTAATGACCTGGGAAAATGACAATATCTACGGTTGCAATTTTATTTAATATTGGTCAATATCCTGTGATTAGGAAAAAACAATAACAATCACATTTATCAGAATTTCGTCACGATACCCGTTTTATTTAGAAAATTGCAGTTGCATTCATTATAAAGTGTTTGTCTTATTTATTATTTGTATTAAATAAATAGTCATCAAATATCCATATACAATTACAGCGCTCATTTTCTTTGATATTCAAAAGAATAATTATTATACGGTCGATTAATTAATAATAAACATAAAGACAAGTAGTCTTGTCATGATATTGGAAAATATGGTCTCTAAATTTAAATGGTCATTTTCTATTAATGTAACCGTTGCAAACATCTCACATGGATTACAATACGAAAATAACCTGAAATACAAATTGACTATGCAACGCTCATGATTTTATCTTACCTACCTGAAGTGAATATTTCTAAAACACTATGAAATGATGTTCCCTATTTAGTTATTCAAATATGAGTTAAGTCTATCTGCTTAAAAACAGCAGGTTAAACTAAAATATCTGTGTAGAACTTTATAGTCATTGTTCTGTCGCAGGACTGTTTAAGAATATATGTACTGAATTTCTTAAACTCAATGCTCTTGTTCTATATATAAAGCACAGTCTTCCAGCCATTTTCCATCGTGGGATCCATTTGAGCTCAAGATATTTATGGAAAGTTGATGTTAAATGTTACATATTATAACATGTTATATATACATCTTGAAAGTAAACAGGCTCGAAATTTCGCATGAAGTTTTTATTTTTATGGAGACAACATTAAGTCCGATGTTGGTGCTTGTCACCCCATTGAATTTGTATGAGCTTTAGTGAGTAATATTACAATGGTCTTTATACATAACATTGCAGAATAAATATTCTTTTTAATTAACTGATTAAAATCACGTAGAATTTTAACATGGGACACGGAAACATATAGAGAAGAAATAATAAAATGTAGTGGCATCCAGGCAAAACAGCTTGAATAAGGCTTACACTAAGTATGGAATATTGGATTGACAATCCAGCTAAAATCACATTTGATGATACTACGTTAGTACCACGAGTGCAAGTGCAATGTACGATTGCGATCCTCGTACTTGTGATTTGTGCCTAGGACTTGCATCCTGTGCAGTGACAACGCCTAGACTGGACCTCAAGCAGCTTTTGGGAGTGTTTGTTAACCCTTTCCTTTCCCTTTTTTACTTCTTTTTGTTCTTTACATTTGTATGTATTAATACCTCTCCTGACAAAGAGGATAGATTCAAATACTCTAAGCGTTGTGTTATACTTTTATAACCTATAACAATAGCAAATATTTTAAAACTTGTTATCCTTTTTTATTATTCGTACTAATTACAAAAACTGGACATAGTTAAAAAATGTCACTATTGGAAAAGTTACGCAAAATTCGACAGATTCAACATATCTTAATGATACTTAATGATAATTGTTAGTTAAATTCGAATCTTTATATTGGGCAAATTATAATAACAGTTATTGATAGAGAAATAAAACTAAATTTATGTAACAAAACAAAAAAGCGAAATTATCCAACGAACGCACAATGGAGAAGCCTACTAAGGCCGGAGCTCTTGGAAGGATGCCAACACTGTGGCACAGCTGATAAGAGACTCATGTGATCTTTCTGTATAGAGCCTCAGAGCATAATGATAACACAACAAAGGTCCGTCAAGAGCTTATTCTCTGCGGCACCGTGAGGAAACTGCTGTGTCGCTTGGGATCTACAACTTCAATACTATCTTGGTTATTTTGCAAAGAGGATTTAGTTATTTAGCACTCTGGATCTGCTTAAGTATATGTTCTAAAGAGAGTAATTTAACAATAACATAATTTCATCAATAAATAAAATTGTATTGCAATAAATAAACAGATTGTAGCATTTTGCTGTCATTAGAGACGAATTTTTACGACACAAGTTTGATATAATAATTATTGGACAAAATCTCTTCAAATGCGTCACATTTTATGATTGATCCTTTTGAAACTTTCCAAGTATAATGTACTATCTTTACAAGTAATACATTGGAATTGCAAAGATAATTCCTTATTAGCTTCTTTAAAAATTATGCAACATGAAATAATTGTATCTCTAGCTTAAACTAATTAAGCGTTAGTATTTTTATACTATCTAAAATATTTCGCAGTGCAGTAGCATTTTATGTATTTATGTATCCAATGAATCTTCTTAATTGTATAGGTTTTGATTAATGATTTTTCTCTTTTTTGTTAGTAGTCCTCATTGTTGAAAAGATTTATGAAATAAAGACAAAAGATAAAGACTCAAAAGACGGTCAGTCCTGCAACAAATTAAACCTTACGCTGTACTAGCAAGCTTTGCTGACTGATCCAGATTAAAATTTAAACACTGTAATTTATACTTAGAACAAAGAGGTTAGAAGCTATATCCGGAAATAACTTGGATATGCTCAAAATAATTGCTATCCTATACAATTTTGTATAACTATTGTAATGTTTGATTTATGATATTTTGTATCTATTGTAATATATTATTTAATCTGTATATATTTACGTTCTATTTTAAATTTATTTTTCGTTCTATCTTAAGTTCTATATATTATTTTAAAGTTATTAATGGGTATCATATAACAGTTACATTGGGATATATTTGAATAATTGTCTTTTTTATGGTTTTATATATGAAATAAATATTTTGGAAAACAAAATTTAACTTTAAATTTTTCAAATATAAGTTACATTTACCTGAAGTTACAAAACATAGAAAAATTTATAACATTTTAAATTACTACTATTGAATATTAATATATTTCCATCAAATAAAAATATTTCTAAGAACTAAAGTATATTATTACATCATAACTAAACATTTTCAAATCCTTAATACTGTTTTATAAATGCATTTAGTGATAAAAACCTTTCATTTTTAGATTTAGGTTATAAGTCTTAATTTAGATAGGCTGCCAAAAATGATAACGCATTAGTGAATAACACAACATTTAACTTAGGTTTCTGAAATTTTAATTGAAACCCCAGTTTAAATTTAAACGATTAATAATAATATACAACTCACGCTCAAGTAATCTTTCTCCGTTAAGGACTATCAAAGCCATGGTATTTCATTATAAGCAATGAGGACGATGAATTTGAACCAATCTACCAATATTTATCGTTGTTTCATTGGACTAGAGCAGTGAGAGAGGCAATATGTCATCCAATCGAGTTACTTCACTTCATTTTTTATTTCGTACATAGCATAAATTATCTCTCTGATTTATTATTTCTGATATATGATTGAGGTAGAGAAAACGAAATATAATACAATAACAGAATAAAAGTAGACTAATATGGAAAAAATCTTCCATTTTGTTTTACTTTTTAACTCACTGGTTAAACAAACGACGTTTTCTTGGAAAAAAACAATAACAATAATACGATTATCGTAACAAAAGCCCTCCATCAAGGTTTATAACACAAATATTTAACATTAAAATGTAAAAGACAAACCGTTTTAGTGTTCCTAGTAGTTTGGAAATATTGCGCCCCTTTTCTTCATTAATAAAAAATACTAAGATTTTACGATGATATTTTCCGCCAAGCACTGTACTTAGTTACATAATCACTGGAGTAAATTAAATATTATTTTCAGTGAACAACCAAAACAAACTTAACATATAATCCTCCTTCATAGATAAAAGTAAAACATTTTTTATATAAAACTTTTACGCCATCAATATTTGTGGTTACAAGATTATATTCATATTTGAGCATAACTTTAAATGTTTAATATACGATAGTTTCTAAGAAGTTAGTGTCATTTTATTGAAATTTGGATAGGGTAGTTAATTAAATTTCATAAATTATTTTTATTTCAGTATTTTAATTGTACTTCTGAGGTAAACTTGATACATCTATGGTATGTTCATATCCTAAACCATATTAAGAAACCACATTGAAAAGCGTACTCATCAACTTAAAACTAGGAGCATACGAGTATAATCAGTTCGGTACACATTAACATACGCGTAAAGGAGGTGTATGGTATATTTCTTACATAAGAAAGCTACTTTTTACATTTTATTTTCTAATTTTATTACAACATAAGCTATAAATGATATAGGCTAAACGTACTCTCACTATGTGAGCAACGAAATCTTTATCAAACAGATTTATATGTTTTTAAAAGTTGTAGTATTTTTAATATTTTAAAGGCCTAAATTATAATTATATAAAGACTGTTTATTAAAAAAGTGTCTTCATTCTTGATAGATAAGTTAAAGGATAGAACATTTAATATGTTTAAACATATCAGTCAATGAATCTTTTAGTTTGATCAAAACATTTTATGATTTTTTACATTGAACAATATCCAGATTTAAATTAGAACGCAGGTATCAATACAAGGAAACATTTGTTTTAAAGTAATATTTGCAGTAGAGGCTTTTGGAAGAGAAACACAGAAAAGACAAACGTATTTGTATACGTAATGCTGTAACCTTGACACTGTTGATGTCACTAGCATCGTGCTTTCGTACACCTTTACATTAAACAATGGATTAAATTTCTTCTTTCAAGCTTCTCCAGAATATTATCAATGTTATCTTGTATTAAGTACGTTTTAGAAACAAAAATAATTACTTAATCAAACCTTTTATATACATTTTTCTTTTACCTTAAGGATCATTATTAAAACTAGAACAACAACGTCCCAGGATAAGGTTATTGAATTGTAAATCGATATTACTAATTTATAGGCTCTATCATGAAGTACCGATTTTCTTGTCTTTTCCAATATGCTGGCAATTCATTGTTTTGTATGAAAATCATATTTTATTTGAAAATAATTCTCTTAGCGTTACTAAGACCCAAGCTGAATTAACTGACGATAAAAGTGAATGCTATTATGGGATTCAGAGCGAGAGTATAATATGGTCGATTGTAAAGGTATATTCAGTAGACGTTTTAAAGAACAATCTATTAACTACTAAAATTACACTGAACATAATCATAGTTGCAGCAGAGTTGCAATTATTACTATAAAAGTAATTTGAGATAACTGTGGCATCAGTTCATCAAGTTTAAACACTCATCTATATAAACGTATTTAATCAATATTACTACATACTAAGATGTGGAACAAACAATCAATAAGAATTCACACTTGATAAAGTTTGACGATGTGATTTCCTCAGCGAATATCTCTTCCTGCTGAGTAATACAATTAGCATACTAGCATGACAATAAACTCACCTATAAAACTTATCTTACCATGCAAGAGAAATATTCATGGCTGTAGAATTTTATGTAAATAAAACTACATGGTATATATGTGAGACAGGATTTTCAGAGTACTTTTTAAAATATATGATATGGGTCGTTCTGTAGATGGCATATTTTTAGCCGTAGTTATAGTGTATGAAGCGCCACAGTATATATTTACATGCTTCCTTTGTACTAAATGGTGAGACACCGTTATTTTATTTCTTCTCGTTACCGTAAATTCCATGCGAAATTTCAAGTCTATATATATATATATATATATATATATATATATATATATATATATATACATAGATACACACACACACACACACACACATATATATATATATATATATATATATTTAACTTTAATCTTGACAATTCGGATAGACAATTCTACAGACAGAAATTTCTTCAGCCCCCTTTAATTAATAGGCTTCACTAACGCTCAGCCAATAAAGTTGTATTTGCGTACATTTCGCGTTTCAGTAGTCCAGGCTTAAATGTTCTTTGAGATAACGTGTGGACAAATATAAATTCTTGGTATGTTTTTCAACCCATAAATGGTTGAGTATTGTGTGTGTGTGCAAAATATATAGGAGCAGAGAATATTAATTGTAGAGAAAGTGAGGAGAATTGGTGGTGATAGGATACAGCAAAACGAGAAGTGATAAGGACAGGCCGGCCACGGCAGTGTGCCGTTATCTACGTAACCTGTGTTTATGTTTTGTGGATAACACCGTATCTGTGTTGTAGACAGTTTATAGCATAGCCTATTCTGTATTTATGGTTTTTAATTCTCGGGGACAGCACTGCTAGTGCTTTAAGTTATATTAAATTTTATTTTTGTAATTGGCTAAGCGTTTTTAAAGCCTATCACTATAGGATCTAGAAACACATTATATCTGCCTGTATGTTTATCAGGACGAACTGACATATAGAATCTTAACTTTCCACAAATCAAGTTCGATGTTAGTGCATATCACTCACATGGCTGAGCGTCAGCTAACACTTTTAAATTGTGCCTACTGTTATAAATATAAATAAATCATTGTATAGTATTTATTTTAATGTGATAACTAGTTAACTGAATTCGAGTTCGCTGAAAAGTAAAAAATGTGAAAGAAATAGTGATTGCCTCTTCTATGGCATGTGTTTAGTTGGTTGCGCAATTTGCTTTTTATAAGGCTAAATCCAGACTTGTCTCACCCTGTTGTATTAACCAATGTAAAAGGCTTATCTTCGTTTTCTGATTTGTCACCAACTCGTTTTTCCTTTACGATCGCCATTTGTTTATAACTGTTCTCTGATCATACATAAGTGATAGCTTATTTCAAACCACGCCTAATATGACATATATTATTTACTAAAGTTATGCTTATTAGTAAAGAAGCTAAACTAGTACTTGTACCTGTAGTAATTGTTGTTATTAGTTGTGCTTGTTAGTGTTTGTTTTATTAAATGTATGTCTTATAGACAATGAGCATGGGGTTGTGACCGACAACATGTTTGCTGTGGTTCCTGAATTGTGCGTGGCTCAACATTTTTGTGTGATGTACTTGTTTTAACCTTTATTGTGGGTTAGGTAATATTGCCACGCCAAGAAGAGATCGTATTAAATATCCCTAAATGTAGTGTTACTGATTTATTATGACATTTTTGGCAAAACTACATGAATTAAGTTTTAGATTTCTGAATTCAAATTTCCTCCTATTTGGAACTACATGACTCAGTAGCTCAATTAAGTACCAATATACCTAAGTCTATTAATGTTAAGGAATATTATAAATATTCAAGATTCGTCTTACTCTTGCTTTTAATACCATATTTATCTCCGACTTCAAAGCTTTCACATATTGTTCACGTATTGTTTTTCCTATTCCTGATTTACACTGTGGAGTGGTGCTGCGGGTAACACTTAGCATCCTAACGTACATAGTTGAATATTATTTATATTCATGTACTTATGAGCTGAGAGGTAAATAATGTTCTATTTATTCAGTCATTTATTTAGTTCATTTTCTAATAATAATGTGCATATGCATATGAGAATAATTTATTCTGGAATACAGTATTTTATGTTAATGTTTAAATAGAACTAATTATTTATAACAACAACCATTTATAGCTGTAATTAAATGCACTTTAAAAAGAAGTTTGTGTTATATATGCATACATTACATATAGCAAACTTAAATAATTATACAATAATGCCGTATTGAACGAAAGAACAAAGCAGCAAAGATGTTACAGGAGGAGGTTTTAAAGAGCGAGTACTTGTTTAATTAAGGAAACCACAGCTCAAAATCTTACCATGCACAAGCATTAAAATGATTCCCGTTATTGCTTTCAACTGCCTTATATACCACCTTACACTAGAGTATAAATACCAGTGTTTATTTATTTACAAATGTACCCAGTTGTTTGTTTCCTTACCGTTGGCTGTATTAGGGCAAGTACGGACTTACGATAGACTTGACTCGTAGATTAAACGGTAGTAGAATTACTATTTATTAGATTACTCGGAATTTAGTCTTTTGGATATAAACAGATGACCTTAACCCTTACAAATGTACATATATTAATAAAAATATACGAATCTATCTTTAATTAAAAATTCCAATTAAAGTTTGTGATTTAAGGGGGTTCGGTATACCCTATCCTTCCCATGTTAATTTGGCCAATTTTATGTACCTTTTTCTCAGAAACCTTTAAAGCTATCATCATCAAACTTTAGGACACTACTATTTAGACCTTTGTTAACATTTAGAGCGGAAAAAAGTTAAAAAAAAGAAGTTTTTATTTAATTTGTTGTAAATAAAAAATGTATTAATTTTTTTGTAAAATAATTTATAATTATAATTTTTTTAATAAAAATTTAAAATAGATTTTTATAATGTCTTCCGCTCTAAATGTGTGTACTGGTCTTAAGTACATGTGTATTTTTTTTAATGTTAATCTGATCAGTGGATCTTGAGAAAAAGGTACATAAGTGATAAAAAAGTTAATTTTTCGGGAAATCGCAGCTAAATGCATCACACATCAAATAAGTGAATTCACTGACCTTTTTTTAAAATCAACAATATCATTTTGGAAATTAGGCTCCTTATCAGTTATGTTTTTATAATTTTGACTGATATTACCTAGTTTCACTTTTGAAGCACTAACAACATCATCTGTGTCCTCATTATTCGGCGTAGGACTAGGCTCAGTTTCACTCTCAACTAACCTATCTTCCACAGTTTCTTCCAAAACAACACCACTACCACTGCCTTCACACTCTACAACTACTTTCTTTTTGTAAAACTCACTTTTTCTCTTCTTAAAAATTCTATTACTTCTAGGCATTTTAGAAATCAAATGCGTTCTACAAACAAAATAACAGTAACTACAATCCACCAAACAGAACTTGTTTTGTTTAGAAACACAAAATTGGTTTATTGTAACTGAAGACAATTATAGACAGCTGTATTTTTTGTTAGTAGACAAGGCAGGTGTACCAACCCATAAATCTAAATTATAGTTTGGAAGAATACAACTGTGTTACTATAACAAATACTTCAGTTGCAATGGAAACACTAAATTGTTGGCATGTAGTATATTTTTAAAAATAAAAATAGTTCCCATCATCGGATTTTAATAGTTTTTTGCATTAAAATGTCAGGAATTAGTCATAGAATAATAAAATATTAAAACACGAAAATTTATAAAAATTTCATTTTTTGGATACCGAACCCCCTTAATTTAAAATTAAATAAATATATAATTACACGACTAATTATCTAAAGTTCTGGAAAAATAGATTTTAGAAATAAAAAAGTTACAGCTTATTTTATAATTTACTTTTAAAATAACAATACCATTTCATTTACAATAAACGAAGAAATAATTTGTATAATGCGGCTAAAAAAAAATTAAACTATATATGTAAATTTTTAATTGCTAGTAGTCTAAGGAGAACCCAGAAGTTATCAGAACTAGGCTTACACACAGCTCTCGTATGTCTTTACCAATGGCTTGTGATTATCCAACAAAGAAGTTGTTCGCTATTGGTTATCGAGCAGAGTAGCTTTGTGAAGACGTTGTTAGGTAATGTGGAGTCCATTAGCATCTAATACACCTTAGGTTAGGTAATAGTGAAGTCTTACATCAAGATAGAAAATTACACGTCATACGGTTCGATGCTCAAGTACAGGATTGAAAATACTTCTGTTTACGAAAGCAATAAATATTCTACTCTCTCGGTCAATTCCCCTTTTTGACTCTAACACAATACAGGATTTTTCGAGGTGGCGGACTGTGCAATAACCGGTCCTGGAAGTAAAATGTGTTTTTTAGAGTCGAATATTAAAGAACCAGATACATTTTTATCTCGTTACATAAAGGGGTTCACCAAAGAATGAACAATAGGCGCCAGGTTTTTGGATGGACATTATCAGTAGGTTTGTTAAATAGGATCAACCCTTATTTGTTTGAATTCAACTGAATTTTAGTCTAAAGTAGATGTTAATTTTTTCCAACTGTCTTATTATAGTTTTTATCGTTTTTTGTTTATGTCTTTTGAATTGCATCTTTTTGGAAAGGATGTCAGTTATTTTTGCATTCATAAGAGAACTTTAAAAACTATAAATATTTAGATAACATAGTAGCAACTGTAAATAAAACATATAAATTGAATTAAAGTTGCCTTAAATCTCTTATAATAGTAAAAAAATAAAAGTGTGAATAAGATTTAATCAATGATAAAATTAAAAACTTTTTTCTTTACTTCATACGGTTTTTGGACAAAATGAGTATATTTAATATATATATATATATATATATATATATATATATATATAATATATATATATATATATAAGTAGATAGTAATATGGGGTTTCCTGGCGCACTTTCGGAGCCAACCGAAAAGCAATGTAAAATACTGTTCAATGTACCATAAAGGAAGCTGAGAAATAACACAGCAAATCTCAATGAAAAATTAACCTAATCTACAGTCGTTCGTCTCCAAAAGCGATCGGTACAATAAAATTTAATCAATTTAAAACATTTTTACTAAAAAACATACTGTACTTTAATAAAAAACTTTTCTACTAAATAAACAACATGAACTCACCAAGCTCTCTTCAGTTTCTAGCATTTCAAAAACTTACAAAGAAAGACAATTTTAACGAGTTCAACGAATTACCAAAACATTTTAAAGAACAGTTGATACTTTCCTTAAATGATACAGAATTCAAAGAACTTGTAAAGTCTTTTGCAGAAAAAACGTCTAATGGAGTGTTTTAACTATCGGCAAAAAACTAAAAAAGTAAGGGATTACATATTTAATATAATTACGAAAGATATTGAAAAGAAAGTAAAAAATAAACAAACAGAGAGTTTTCAATCGTTTTTTATGACATTTTTCCCATATTATACGTTCTTTCAAGATAATCAAGACTTAATTGATGAATTTCTTAGGAATTTTTGTGAGTATCAAGATTTATCAACACAATTCATTAAAGAGCATTATATAATTTTTCTTATAGAATATAGCCACATTTTGTGTGAAACAAAAGGTATTACTGTAGATAATATTCCATGTGATTCCTATGAAGAAAGACACCAACTATGGTTATCAAAACAGTACTATGACGTGGGGAGGGACTGCAAGTTTTAGAGTTAAGACTTTATTCTACAAAGTTAATTGTTATAATTTCTTTATCTTTAATAGTCTTCTTTCCAGTAACAATCAAGTGTAATTTTTCATTTTTGTTTAATTCTTTAATCTTTTTTTCATCCAAAACAGTCAAAAATCTGTTCGGCAAGTGTACTTTACAATCTTCCAACTCGGCAATTATTGTAAACCCGAATTTATCTTTCATTTTCTCCAAATTCAAGATTCTATGTTTCTTCCTTTCTTCCAATTCATTTAACTTCTTATACTCTTTAAACTTACATTCTCCAATATCATTTAACTCCTTCAAGAACTCCATTTAAATAGAAAAAATTTAAAGACGGAAAAAAATGAAATTTGCTAACAATCACTCGAGAAGTCGGGGAGAATGTGAGTAAAACCGCATTCTTTTCAAGAGGTTCTTCGTTTAATTTCTCCAAATGTACTATAAAATCATCGAGGATTTCTGGTTCAAAATCATAAACAAATTCAAACATCCAGATAATGAAAAAATACAGGTAATATCTTTTCATAATAAACGTGTGTATCGATACCTACAAACCTAATGTATTCTTTGAAAAGGAAAATAATTTTGTCAATGGTTCCAAGAGATAAGTAAAAATTTTTATTCTGTTTTCTAAATTCTGTAACAAATTTTGTTTGCTTCTTGTCTCCATATTGCAATTTTGTAAGCAGGTTATTCAAATGTGTTAATTTATTTCGAAATTTCTTAGGTTTAGGTCTTTCTAACAAAATTAAATTACAACCTCTACAAACTAAATATCTTTTATCGATAATTTCTCCTCTATTAGAACACTTGTAACAGTTGGCATTATACTCTTCCATTTAAACAAAAAGATTTTTTTATTAAATGGAGATTATGGAACTAAGTCTGCCGAGATATAAATTTTTCAGCGCAAATGTTTGTGTTTACATTTCTACAACAGAGATAAATAGAAATAATTTCATTCTATTGTACAACTATTTAGGATATTATGTGTACGATTATAAAGATTATTACGGGAGAAATCGGGATTTTTCAGTGGCGAAAGAGTATATTTTTGAAATATTAGAAGGAATGAAAGAGAATAATATGAACATCATTAACTACTGAATTTCTCTAATATCGTTCTTAATCACATCATAGGCTAAAAATTTCTCAGAGACAACAACAACATAACAAATCGCGTTTGTAACAGCTTTTTGAAAATCCATATTGATAATTATATCGTTCTTTGAACCAGAAAATATTTGTCAAACTCTTTGTTGTATCAATGACATAAATAGGTCTATTCGCTAAAAATTCTTTAGGATTGTAATACATTTTCCTTATTATTACAGTAAACTTTCTTAAAATCTTGATACATCTGATACATGATTCTGAAAAGACCTCCGGAAATGTTTAAATTTTGTAATTCATCTGGATAATAAGAACCGTTCAATTTTACTCTGATATTTTTTACATTCAAACTATCGAACTTTGAAGGATTTTTTTCTTGATTATTCTGTCTATCTGTTTGAAAACCTATAATAACGAACTTGGGATTGAAGATATTTCTATATAAATATTTGTGATATCGAACGAATAAGTTGTTCCGGAAATACCTTTTTGTTCAATACATTTGCCAATCTAGAAAATTAAACATAATGTTTTGACTTTTTGTAATTTCATCAATCAACCTTATTTTACTCGTGGTTTTATAATCAATCATTGGAACTCTAATAAAAAAATCTGTAATTGTTATTTTTTCCATCAACAGGCATAACATTTCCAGTTGCAGTCTTCAGAATCACATCATCGTCTTCTGCTCTTATAAAACTTAGATAAAATCCTCCTTTATAGATCGGAATAGTAACATTTTCAAAAAATCCTAATCCAAAATGAGATAAATTTCCAGCTGCTTCAAAAACACCAAATTTAAAATCTGATTCAAAGCCATTAGAAGTTTGAGAAATAACATCACTTTTTGAATACGAAATAGTTCCTTTAATTGTGCTTAATTGGCCACAGTTTTCGACTTCTTCTATCAATTTATTGTGTTTTCTTACTTCAATCTTAGAAAATAAAAAACGGTATAAAATTATCGATTAATCTAACATTATCAGTTCCAAGATATGCTTGACCATCTTGTTTTTGTTAAAGTTCCAGAAATATAAAACTGGAAGTTAGACGAGCAAAAGTTATCTCCAAAATCAATATTAAACTCAGTTCTTTTATTCGGTTCATTCAAATGTTGTTTACTAATTGGATAGAAATTTTTAAACTCCGCCCTTTCAATATCACTAGCATATTTTCTGTAGTCCGCCATTTAATAAGAGAAAATTTAGAAATTTTAAACATCGTGTATTCATTTTTTCATCGATCTAATGTACGTTTTTATAAGAAAAGATATAAATTTTAGTAAAATAATTAAAAAGATTAGAGTCATTTTTAATGATCTACTTCGTTCATACTCAGGATTCTCTTCCTTAAATTTTTGCGATCTCGGTCACATATTTCAATAAAATCTGCACAGGATAGTAACCGCTATCTATAATATTGTTCCAATCAACTGTATCTTTATTTTCATCCAAAAACTTTATACTCAAGTGTTGATAGAGACAAAGAACAGACATATGATCTTTTAATTGATAATGTATATTTTCTTGAATGAAACTCTGATGATAAAGTTTGATATTTAGCAATGTTATACCAATTCAATTTGTTTTACGTATAATCTCATCATATCTTCGGATAATTCATATTTTTGAGAAATGTCATCCCAATGTTCTTTTTTCAAATCTCTTTCGTGTTACATGATAAAAAGATCGAAAGCACTGTAATGTCCCGCCATCTCTATTTATTAAGAAAAAATTTCAAAATCAAGTTTTTATAAATTGGCTCTTTTTTTTTTTGCGTTACATTCAGCACATTTTTCCAGAAATTCTCTTAACTCCATTGATATTTGCGTAATATTTTATATCATTTGTTGCAGTTTTTTCTTTACATCTCACACAATATATGAGCGCCATTTATATAAGGAAAATTAGTCATCATAGCCGCCTAATCCATTAAATCTGTTATCAATATTTTCAAAAGTTTTATTAACATCTTCTTTAAATTTATTAAAGTTTTCTTCTAGTTTATTTACTTTATCGAGATATAAATCGTTGTATTCAACGAGTTTATGATCAATATTCTCAAAAGTTTTTGTGGCATCTAAAACTAAACTTATCAAAAGACTGCTTATTTTTTTATAACTTTTTCATTAATTTCGCCAAAGTTTTCTTCTAGTTTAATTAATTTATCATGAAGTAAAGATTGATTAGTAACTACTCTTTTAATTAAAAACTTCACCATTTTTTCTATCGGTTTCATTAAAACCCTCTTGAAATTTAGCGAAATGTTCCAAAAAGTTTGTTATTTTTCCATAAAGATCGCCTTTATATAGATTAAAATTTTCCTCAAAATTTGTAAATTTTTCATCACAATTTTCTATAGATCTTTTACTTCTCGCTTCAAGTTTTTCATAGACTTCTGTTGTAAAATCTTGTAAAATGATTCTCATAATTTTGTTTTAGTTCATTAAACATTTTTAATAGGATCTTCTAATTGAATCATTACAACAACATCAAATGGATTAATTCCTTTACTAACACCGCTAATTCTTTTTCCTTTAAAATCTAAAGCATTTTTAACATTCGGATCATGTAAATCAACAATATCGATGTTTTCTGATAATTTTAGAGGTTTTAAAATTTGTTCTTTAACAACAACATCATGTTTGCCAATACCAGGTCGAACACCGACAATTCTTTTCTTATTAGCCAAACTAACATAATTCTTTTCAACTTTGATTGCTTCAGTAATTTCATCAGCTTTTTCGATGTGAGACATTAAATTGGTAAATAATTTTTTTACACCATCATCAACTTCTTTTTCCAATGTTTTTATTTTATCAGCAACTTCATTTGAACTCATGAAATTTGCAAGTTTGTTATCATATTTCTGCTTTAAAATCTTCAATCTCGACAGCAAACATATCTGAATCTGGAAGGTTTTGTAATAAATTTTCTAACTTGTTATCAAACTCATTTCTCAAACTATCAAAATTCAAACTATTATCTACATTTTGAATAATTTGTGTTCCAAATACGTCAAAAATATTTTGTGAATCCATATTTATTAAGTAATAATTTGTTAACAACTTCTTTAAAATCTTTACCAGTACTCAGTTCATTCAAAACAAAAACACATAAATGACCACAAATTGGGGGATCTTTATAGTCTTGAATCTGAGAATCATTGTAGTAGACGCTTGATTTTTTCAAATATTGGATCAATTCTTTCGGTGGTTTGTCCTCAATTCTTCCATACGAATCAAAATAACATGCATTCTTATCATTTTTATAATAACAAATCCAATGCGTTCCACTTCCCATAATCGAGTCTAAATTCACAATTCCACATTCAAATTTCTTAACTTTTTCTGGTAATGTATCTCTCATGAAGATTCCTCTAAAATGTTTAATATTTTTGCAGATTTCTTCCAATTCCCCGAATGTTAAAGGTTTAAATTTTTTTTTCAATGTTTGATTTCACGTAATTCAAAGTTTTTTTCATCTAATCCAGATCCTGTAACATCTTCCAACTCTTTATCTAACCAATTTAAAATGTTTCGAACAATAGGAATCACATCCTTTTAACGATTGGAGCAGCTTTACGAACATAAGGAACAACATTTTTAACAACTGGAATATTTTCTCCAAAATCTAATAAATCTTTCAAAAGTCCACCATTTTTAAGTTCTTTCAACTGATTATAAGAAAATTCTATTCTGGTTCCTTTATTGTTTTTCTTATGTTTTTCGAGTTTATTGTATTGTCTATTTGTTAAAAATATCTTATCTTCGCCATTTTTTAGTTGATCTATTTTAAATTGAATACTAACGGGTATTTTCTTCTTAAAAGCGGATTTTATTTTTTCTTTCTGATTTTTGCTGAAGTTTACGTTCACCTCCATTTATATAGTTAAAATTTCAAGTTCTCTTCGATTCCCATTCCTAGTTTTCTCTTCAAAAACATTGCTCCAGCTGTTGGAAGCGCAACAAATCTTTCACCTAAACTAGCATCTTTTGATAAAAATCTATCCATTGCCTTATCTTGCAAAACTTTATCTGCTATATGTCTGGAATTTGTGTCTCTATGTTTTGCATAAAAAATATCGTGTTCCATAGCAGCTTGATCTAATTTATTTATACCAGGATCTCCTCTTTTTAGTCTTTTTTCGAGTTTTGTGCCAGGCCCCAGATACTGATAAGTTGGTACGTGTAATTCAAAAGGTAAATTGTTGATAAA
The DNA here is from genome assembly GCF_021130785.1 of Homalodisca vitripennis. Lineage (NCBI taxonomy): Eukaryota > Metazoa > Arthropoda > Insecta > Hemiptera > Cicadellidae > Homalodisca > Homalodisca vitripennis. The sequence goes on from NC_060212.1 coordinate 42,112,970, forward strand.
ATCATTCAAAAGTCCACTACCCTCAATCATAGATGAACTTATTGCCGGCAAAACTCGTTTTAAATATTTAATTCCATCAGGTTTTTCAATCATTTCATCAAGTTTGTTCGAAATAAAATCTTTAATTCGCTTTCTTTTCGTTCAAAAAATTGTTGTTTCCAGCCTTTTCTTGAGCATAAATATAATTAATAATTCCATCGAGTTTTTGTCAAATCGTCGATATATCTGTATTCAATCTTATTATCACTGTATTTTCTCACACCTGATCCTTCGATTCTTTTTTCCCAAATTGGTTTAATCAAATTGAGATATTTTTTACCTTTACTTGACTTTGGTTTCTTAGTTGATGGATCATTATTTTTTGTAAATTGAATCAGATTTCTATAAAATTTCAGTATACTTTTTCAAGTCTTCTTCAGAATATAAACCGTCTTTTGGAACATCAGTGCCTGTTAATAATCTCCATAAACCTTGAGTTCCTTCATATGTTTTTTTCATTAATAATGATATCATTATGCTCAAAATTCACGGGCAAATTTCCAATCATAAAACTTTTCTTTTTTCTGTCCCAATACAAACCAAATTTATCATCCTTTGCTCTAGGAAGAAATTTTTTACCAACCAATTTTCACCAATTATTATATCCGTTTGTTCCAGGACTTATTGGTTTCAACTATTGTAGATTCTTCAATGATTCTAGGTCTAAATGGTGTTGACGATGGTAATTTTGGCAATTCAAACTCAGATTCTGGTATCGAAATATCAGCAAATTGTCGCACAACTGGAACCAAATTCATCAAATTTTGATTATCGCTTAAAACATTTTCAATTTTGCCCTCAACATTTTTTATTGCAGAAGTTACAGGTTGATTAATTTTTTGAATAAATTCTTGTTCTTCTTCATCCATTCGAATCTGTTCTTTAAATTCTTTGATTAATTTCTTTTCGATTTGATCAAGTTTTTTTCGCTTCTTCAGAAGTTACGTTCGCCATTTATTTAGGAAAATTTTGAAACGTGGAACGTGGAAACGTGAACACGAAACGTGAACACGGAACGTAAAACGTGAACGTGGAACGTGAAACACGAACGTGAAAACGTAAACACGAACGTAAAACATGAACGTGAAACGTAAACACGAACGTAAAACATGAACGTGAAACACGAACGTGAAACATGAACGTGAACGAGAACGTGAACATGAACGAGAACGTGAACATGAACGAGAACGTGAACACGAAACGTGGAACGTGAACACGAAACGTGAAAACGTGAACAGATTTACCGTTTTTCTGTTATTTTCATAATGTAAATAAAAATTAAAGATAATATAAAAATAATTGTAACAAATATTTTATCGAGACCACTGAGCAGCATTTATATTAGAAAATTTATTCAGATATTTACCATTTTTAGGCTTCAAAGTTAGATTAATTGTTAAAAATCCGTAGTCTTCCTTCCAAATTTTATCACACAACTCAATAAAGTGGTTTAAACTCATATCAGAACCCACATAATTGTTGTAAATCTTTCTCGAATATTGATCGTCTTGCTTAAAAACACACAACATATTCAAATTATTTCTAATAACTTGTTTATCAACCTTTGAAAAGCATTGGGAAAGATAGATACAAGATATGTTTTTGTGACGGGACATTACGAAATATTCCTTAATACCGTCTTGATTTTCTAAAATACAATCATCAAAAACTATTAACGAATTGGGTTTACATTCGCTTAACGGAACTATGTCCTCAGAAGCATTATAAAAATGTGATATTTTTTTGTTTAAGTTTTTCTCAATATTTTCAAATCTTTCTTGTAATTTTTTATAGGCGTCTTGTTCTAAAGATTTACTAAAAACATACAAATTGGAATAAGGAATCAACCTATTGTAGATAAAATTCAATAATAAAGTTGTTTTTCCACATCCACTTGAACCAACAATTAACAATCTGATTGGTTGATCTTTCTTATTTTCTTCAAACGTTTGAAGTTTTATCTGATCTTTTTGCTTTAAAAATTTCTCCATTTTAAATAGAAAATTTTCATCTTGAAGCAACGCTTGCGAAAATGAAGCTGTTCAAGTTGACTTCAGAAAGCTCTAAATTAGTTTTAAACTTGGAACATCCTATACACTTAGAGGATGAATCAAATTATTTCATCGGTTTAAGCGGTTTTTTATTCTGACAATTTTTGTAATAAATATTAGTGAAAGTTCTCCTTATTGTATAGGATATAGTGAGAAGAACGTAACAAAATATTATGGTTTAAACAAAGGATATTATACTTTCGATTAAATAAAAAATTCCCTTAAAAATTATCTTAAAACATTCAAACAATCAGATAAATCTTTAAACTTTGACGAAAACAAGTTTGAAATGCAAAAAAATTATCTCTCTAATAAAAATTCAAATAAAATCACCAGTAAGAATAATGTTTTCAGCAATTATAGTACATTTATTAGGGTTTGTTCAAGAAACTATTGAGCCAAATCAGGTATATTTAGGAAATAAAACGCCAAAATTTAGACCGTTTCGATGTAATTGAAGTACATTGTAATCTCGTTGAACCTAGTTTTGAAAATCATACCGAACATCTTCACAAAGAATCGGAAATTTTGTACACTTTTTTCCCAAATGTTGCTTATGGATCAAAAATCAGTGAAAAACCGAATGAAATCGATTATATTCCAATTAGAAAAAATATTAAAAGAATTCAAAAAATCGTTCTGACTATTCAAGACTCTGAGGGAAATTTATTAAATAATGAGAGTAAAACAACAATTTATTTAAGATTGAAAAAGGAATAAAAATGAGTTGATGATGATGACAAAATTCAATATTTTTACTTAAAAAACAAGGGTCTATTCGAATGGCCCCTTAACAATCTTCATCCTGACACTGTTTTTATCAATGAATCTGGTCTTCATTCTCAAAATAAAAATTACTAGTTAAATTTCTTTTCTATCTAAATGGAGTCAGTTGTAGACCTACTCAATAATCAACTTAGATTTAAAAGCAAACATATCTTTACAATTGTTGACGAAAATAATGAATTTTGGTTTAAGGCTAAAGATGTTGCAGAAATATTGGAATTTAAAAATACGAGACAAGCTATCATAGATCATGTTAAAGAAAAATACAAAAAAAGCTTTGAAAACATAGATTCTGACAAGGGTATCGAATCGCGACTCTTACAAAAATTACATCCAGACACTATTTTTCATCAATGAACCAGGCATATATTCTTTAATACTGAAATCTAAAATGAAGATTGCAGAAACGTTTCAAAATTGGGTTTTAGAAGAAGTTTTACCGAGTATTAGAAAATATGGCGAGTACAAACTTGAAAACGAAAATAAGCAGTTAAAAGATGAAATAAAACAGTTACAAATTAAAGATGAAATGAAATCATTGAAAATAGAGAATCAAGAATTGCGAATGGAATTAATGAAGAGAGATATGGTATGTAAAGATTTTGATAAGAAAAAACACCATGTTTTTGTGTTAATTAAGAAGAATCACATGTGGGAATGGCCTTATTACGTTATCAGAGCTCAGAAACGAGAAATACCAAACCGATTAAAACATCTAAAAATAAATTATCCTGAATTAGAGATTTTGTTTCATTGATGACGAACCAAATTCTATCAATCTGTATAACCAAATGAAAGAATCTTTGAATATTTTATACAACGGAAATCATTTTACTATAAATATGGCAGAATCTCGACTGATTTATAGAATATCTAAATTACACGATGAAAATGTTTCTAAATTTTACTAAAAACTCTCGATTTATTATATTTTGTTTGTAAATGTTTAGCATAACTAGGTAACCATCGTAGAATTCTTTTTTCATATTCACAAGGCATTTCGTTTTTATAACTTTCGCTGAAAATTTTTTTAGCACAATCTTTGCAAAAAGCATCTTTTCTATCTTTACTATACTGCCAGTTATTAAATTCAGAAATATTTTTAATTTCTTTACAAAAGTAACAATTTTTTTCTTCTAAAGTTAATTTGTCCATTTTAACGTATAATTCCTTACAATAACAGTCTTTTCTATTCTCTTCTTGACACTTTGTACATTTCTTTTGAGACTCCATTTATATAGAAAAAATTATTACACGATGAAAATGTTAAACTCTTGAATTATGATATTTTTGTTTGTAAATGTTTTTTGATAATTATTTAACCATTTTATAGTTCTTCCACATTCACATTGAGTATCTTCATAATATAATCTATGGTGATTCTTCTTTACACAATCTTTACAATATGAGTCTTTCTTATCTCTACTATAGTGATCACTATTAAACTCTGAAATTTTTTTAGTTTCTTTACATTTAAGACATTCTTTATCTTCCAAAGTTAATTTTTCTATTTTATCATATAATTCTTTATGATATTCCCTTTCAAAATCTTTGCAATTATAATGCATTCCATCTTTCCTATTTTTATCTTTATAAAATTCATTTAAATCTTTAAATTCTTTGCACTTTGTACATTTCTTTTGATGCGCCATTTATATATAGAAAATTTATATTACAGTTTTGACTTCTTCAATTCATATTCATAAAACTTTCCGGTTATTTCTTCATTATTTAAATCTTTTATACTATAAGTTACAGGATCTGTGTTATTAATTTGATAAATCACAAAGATTTCTCTTGACCAATTCTTCTTATATTTGTTCGAAAATGTTTGTTTTTTACTAACAATTCTTACATGATCATTGACTTTAAATTTAGTTTTCGTGTGAATTTCAGGTGGAACATACTTGAAAACGGTCTCTAATAACTCCTTTTCTGCATCCTTATCTACGTCTTTCGGTTTCATTTTGATTGTGCTGTGAACTGTATCGTTATAATTGTTTACGATTTTTTGAAGAATATCGATCCATTTAAAGTTTTTATTAATCTCAAAAATTACTTTCATTCTCTCATTTTGAGTTCTGTTATATCTCTCTACAATACTTGATTTCTCTTCGTTTTCAGTATGATAAATCTTAATGTTGTATTTTCTCAAAACTTCGTTAAATTCTTTATTTTTAAACTCTAAACCCTTATCTGTATGAAGTAGGTTAGGAGGTTTGTGATTGATCCTTATGGCATCTTTTACTATATCTTCGAAAGCTTTTGAAATATCCTTGCCGTTTTTTCTTTTGATAGCTCTTGACCAAGCATATTTTGAGAAAGTATCAATAACATTTAACATATATTTAAATCCATCATTTTGATCTGAATAGTTAGACATTATAACTAAATCTGCTGCCCATAAATCGTCAATTCCTAATGTTATAATTTTTCTCTTTTTAAACTTTTTTCGTACTGGTGCATGAATTTCTCGAGCTTCAATCTCTATCTCATCTTTAGTCTTCAATTCTTGCTTAACAGGTTTTGGATTTGGATTCTTTATAAACTTACTCTTGTTTGTCTTACATTTTGAACATTTTGCAGCAATTCTATACAACCCGTTTTGAGTTTGAACAATTTTTGAATCTATATTTTTCGTTTTTCTCTTTTTACACTTGTGACAGTGAATTAAATCATCTTCCATTTACATATCAAAGTTTCCAAGTTTATTTAATTCGTCTAATATATCAGATTTTGCTTCATTTTTATAGCCATACGGTACTGTATCGATCTTATTTTCTAGGACAATTCTCTTATCATCTTTAGCTTTCAGTGCCAGCTTGTTTATGGTAACAGTGTACAACTCATGTTTATAACTTTTGATGACTGTCATCTCCCTAAATTCTTCTTTATCTTCGAACAAACATCTCTTCAAGTTTTCGATATTTATTGTTTTATTTACAACGCTTCTCTTAATTCCTTTACACCTAACTGGGTTTTTATCTAGATATTTGTACGAGTACATCTTAGACCTTAAACCACAAAATTCTTCTAAAACTTCGCTATTTAACTCATCTTTGAATTTCCCTATTACCTTCTTATTTTTAGTAGTGAAACATCATTCATGATCTTTTGGATAATCACTTGTATCAAAGTCATCTATATTTTCTTTAATAATTTTAAAAGGATCACGTTTCAATTCTAGAAAATAACTGTCTGTATCCATGTAACACAGATTCAAATCTGGATCAAACTTCTTTAATTTGTTGTAATAAAACTCGTACATTAGCAATTTTGACAAATCAAGTACTGAAAACCCTATGTAAATCGGCTTGTTAAATTTTACTTTCTGTTTGTACATGTGACTCGCTATACAGTTGTCGTCAAAGATAGTGAAGCTTTTGAAGTTCGTTTTCTTGGCCTGTTTCATTGAAAATTCTTCATTTCCAAGCTTAATATCACATCTGTTTCTCACATTTTCCATAGATTTTCCAAAAACTGAGTTGTTTCATCAGCTTATAAAAGTCCTTTTCAAAGTCGCTTGTAGCTTTGGTTCTCATGTTTGTGTTAAAATCAATGTATTCTTTCATAAAAGGCTTCTGATCGAATGCAATAACTCTATTCACATGTTTCAAAATCATACCTTGTTCCAAATAGAACTTCAAATTTCTCGAATGAACAACGTATTCAGTTTTATCCAGTAGAGTTGTGCAAAGTTTGTTTTTAAAATGTTCTGGAGCAAGAGGTAAATCCTTGTGATGTTCGTGTAAATTCGTTGAATATCCAAGATCAACTTCGAGAATATAGCCATAATCTTCGTCGCCAGTGAGTTCCAAAATTGTTTCTTTCCATTCTGCAGTTGTGTAAGTTTTTGGATCCATCCACTTGATATCACTAAACGGCAGTTTTTTGCATTAGGCCATAACCATAAAGATTATTGGCATCGACGTACAACAGATAGCTTTCTGGTTTTGTCTTATCGAAATCTTTCAAATATTTGTTATTTTGCTTTAACATATCGTTTAATACATTGAGAAATGCCTCCGCGAATACCTTTTTCAATCATTAAATACATATCGTAATCGTTTATCAGCTGAAGCTCAATTTTCGTTAATTTTAACATTGCGTCCCAAGCAAGACTTGGAGCTGTTAGATAATGTGCCGGATCAAGTTTATAGCAATTTAAGCAAATATTTCTGAAATTTTCAAATATATCAGCGAGCAATAGTACATCTTGGATATTGTACAAATCAGAGTAATTTCCAAGATTTTTCTCTTTTAATTTGTTCCAAACATTTAAGTAGTGTTGAAAATCTTTCTCAGATATGCTCTCATCTGTCAAAAGTGAATAGAAATCTTGAATTCTCAATTCTTCTGTGTAATCAAGTTGTTCAATACTGTCGATAAATTCATAGGGAAATATTCCTTTTCCAGATGGAATTTTAAAAATCTCGTCGTCGTCATTTGGCTGTCTTTCTATTATCTCATTCAGTCCATCTTGTATAAAATGATTTGTATGTTTGAAGTCTTCTCTCTTTAGATTTTTAGCTAACTTTTCTATAGACGAGGCCATGAATCTGAACGTGTCTACAAACGAAAACTTGATGAATTTTCTTGGCTTATCACCTTCGAATTCATAGCCATATCCAGAATTTACAGAATAATTTATATATTTTTCATCGGTGTTTGCAATCAAATCAACATTTCCATATTGTTTAGCCAATTCTTTTATGTACAAATGAGTATCGTAATTTGACATATTGTGGCAGAAAACGGGAATATTCTGAGGAAATTTCAAATTTAGATTGCAACATGCATGAGCTGCTCCTCGAAACTTGCCGGTTAAATGACAATGATCTCTCACTTTATTATAACTCTTATCTTTCCAACTATCAGGAGTAAAACCATACTGAATTGACCCAACATCATAAGCAGACCATTCACAGATATGACAAACGTTTGAATTTTGATACGAAATTTCTTCTTCTTCTGTCAATTTCATAGGTTTCATGTTCTTAGAATTATATTTTTTTTTTTTCGCTATGTATTTCGATAATTTATTGAGTTCTTCAAACAATTTTGTCGGGACGTTTTTCAAATCTTCTTCATTTTTGGCACGATAACATATCGGTTTGTACATGCGATTGGTCACATTCGACACTAAATATAGAGTAAAAACCATAAGGAATGTGCCTCTGAATCTTGGTTGTAGTCGATCTTTGTGGATTGTTCTTGCATGTCGGAATTTTTTCTAATATGCTCTCAAAGTCCATATAAATTACGTACGGATGGTTAAATTTCTTTTGATAATTAGTAAATTTAGTTGTTTGACCTGGAAATGGCATAATTGGCTTACAAACTTCATGATTTTTACAAATTTCTAAATGATCTGTTAAATCTCCAGATTTGTAAAAATGGCTTAAACATCTTTCTACAAAGAAATTTTCTTTCCTTATGCTTGGATAACTGAGAACTCACGAGCTTATTTAAATCGGTTATCAAAACATAATGAGATTTGTCTTCTTGTTTAACATACAATAAGTCAATGTTTAACTCAGCGTCATATTTTTCAGAAATTTGTAACGGAACAATGTTAATATTTTCATCAAAACTGTAGACATTGATAGACATTGTTGGATACTTATACTTGGAATTGTAGCTTCGTTTTTCAAATATTTGTATATCTTTCAGAGACATTGGATACTCAAAACCTGAAAATATTTCGTCATTCACAAATTTTTCGTATTGCTTTACACGTTCACAGTCTCTTTCTGGTTTTTCAATAACACATCTTATTGAGTAAATAAAGCAAAAATCATCTCTATTTTTTTATATTTATACAAGCTTTTTTTATCTTTGATATTCTTTGGTAAATCGATGTATGATCCTGCATTCATCATTTCGTGTTTGTTAAGGCTCAAAACTAGTTGTTTACAACTTTTAAATGTCCATCCGGAACCTTTATTTGGATTATTCGTTTGTTCTCGATGTGTTAATTTATTAAATTGCTTAGTAATAAAGTCGTTTACGTCAAAGATTTCGTCTGCTTTGATAGTAAAATACATTAGACATGTTTGCGGTTCACCATTCACTAAAGTTCGTTCGTATTCACATTCCAAAGAGAGATAGCCCTTCATATTTTTAACATTTTCTTGAAATTTCTCGATTAAACTTTTAATTTCTGACCGCATAATTGAAAGATATTTGTAAATTGACATGGAATTGTCGTTCAAGTTTGTTAAAATGTATTGCTTGAAAAGACCGTGTATTGAGGATAAAACTTCTACATCAATGATATTTTCGGATTTTACTTTAAGAGTTTTATCAATTTCTTCGATCATTTCAGACTTGGTTTTATCGTTAGTACCGATAGCCAACTTTTCAGCTATTGAATGAAGTTTTTCATCATTAAATAGGTCGAGATTTTTCTTTTCAACTTGGAAATTTCTCTTTAATTCACGTAATTTCTCAATATTAAACATGTTTTCGTGATCGGCAATTTTATTTTCTCTAGCCCACTGTCTTAAATAATTTAGTTCATTATTGTAAATTTGCTTGTTTTTTTCATGACTTTTAGAATTATAATGGCGATCATAGTTTTTTCTTAAAATTTCTTTTTTGCAGAACGGACATGATATTTTTTCGCGCTCCATTTAGATAGAAAAATTTATTTAACTAAATGGTGCTTGTAAACCAACGATTGCGCATCTCACGGCGTGATATCACTACGGATATGACGCAAGCGAAGCGATTATCGTGATGGTCGGTCTGTAGTAGCACACCTCGACTGTCATTGATACACACAGCGCGCAATCTTTCGGAACTAAAATGTCGGTAATGCAGATTTGCTTTTAAGAATAAAAATTGTGTTCCCCCGTTTACTATTATAACATTTTCTTTTTCAAAATGTTAGATAATTCTACCTATTTTAAATATGCGTACATTTTGTTACTTGTAATTTTAAAATTATATTTTAAATTAATTTCTTAAATTTTTACTTCTCGATGGGCTGTTGTATTGTGTTGCTGAGTATATATGTCCGCGAATTCGGTTTGGTCGGTTAGGAAGTTTACTTCTGAACTGTTTTCAATGCGAGTGGCCATAGCGGAGAAACACCAAGTTCAGAAGTATTCAGATCGTATTCCGGAACCATTTCTCTATCCGTATCTCGCTCTTCTCTCTCTCTCTAGCCTGAATATAGATCCTAGCCTATAAACGGCAGAAGTGATCGTGTCATAGGCATAAAAAGAGAGGGAGAGAGAAAGAGACAGAGGGAGGAGAAAAGGTCGACCGAGAAATGGTTTTGCACTTTTTGACTTTGAATTTTTTCTATTTAAATGGAGTTCTTGAAAGAGTTAAATGATATTGGTGAATGTAAGTTTAAAGAGTATAAGAAGTTAAATGAATTGGAAGAAAGGAAGAAACATAGAATCTTGAATTTGGAGAAAATGAAAGATAAATTCGGGTTTTACAATAATTGCCGAGTTGGAAGATTGTAAAGTACACTTGCCGAACAGATTTTTGACTGTTTTTGGATGAAAAAAAGATTAAAGAATTAAACAAAAATGAAAAATTACACTTGATTGTTACTGGAAAGAAGACTATTAAAGATAAAGAAATTATAACAATTAACTTTGTAGAATAAAGTCCTTAACTCTAAAACTTGCAGTCCCTCCCCACGTCATAGTACTGTTTTGATAACCATAGTTGGTGTCTTTCTTCATAGGAATCACATGGAATATTATCTACAGTAATACCTTTTGTTTCACACAAAAATGTGGCTATATTCTATAAGAAAAATTCTATAATGCTCTTTAATGAATTGTGTTGATAAATCTTGATACTCACACAAAAATTCCTAAGAAATTCATCAATTAAGTCTTGATTATCTTGAAAGAACGTATAATATGGGAAAAATGTCATAAAAAAACTATGAAAACTCTCTGTTTGTTTATTTTTTTACTTTCTTTTCAATATCTTTCGTAATTATATTAAATATGTAATCCCTTACTTTTTTAGTTTTTTGCCGATAGTAAAACACTCCATTAGACGTTTTTTCTGCAAAAGACTTTACAAGTTCTTTGAATTCTGTATCATTTAAGGAAAGTATCAACTGTTCTTTAAAATGTTTTGGTAATTCGTTGAACTCGTTAAAATTGTCTTTCTTTGTAAGTTTTTGAAATGCTAGAAACTGAAGAGAGCTTGGTGTGAGTTCATGTTGTTTTATTTAGTAGAAAAAGTTTTTTATTAAAGTACAGTATGTTTTTAGTAAAAATGTTTTAAATTGATTAAATTTTATTAAGATAAATCCTTTATTCGTAGCAGATTTGACAACATTTTTACAAAGCACAGCTTAAGAAAGTAGAAGCAAACAGCTGTAGATTTGGTTAATTTTTCATTCCACAGAGTAGATAGTAATGTACCGATCGCTTTTGGAGACGAACGACTGTAGATTCGGTTAATTTTTCATTGAGATTTGCTGTGTTATTTCTCAGCTTCCTTTATGGTACATTGAACAGTATTTTACATTGCTTTTCGGTTGGCTCCGAAAGTGCGCCAGGAACCCCATATTACTATCTACTTATATATATATATATATATATATATATATATATATATATATATATATATATATATATATATATATAAATGTGTTATTGTATTAATTTGATGATTGATTTAGTTAGAATTAACAAATTTTAAATTTTGTTGTTTTATTTTGTAATAGTACCTTGCAAACAGAAGTTTCTTCAGTTTTGAACTGAAGCTTACTCTCACAAACCAACAAAACTTAAATGTATTTAAAATTATATATTTTAGTTTTCCTAATTAGTGTCTAAGATAAATCACGATAAAATAATTTGAATTGAATTGTAAGATCTGAGAAATAAATAAAAACATATTAATAGGCAACCTAATCGTTACATAACTTTAAAAAACGTATTTTAAACTGTAATAATGTTCCAACACTTGAAGATTTGCTGTATATGAAAATGTTTCTTTTTTGTTGCTAAACCCTTTGTAGAAGCGATTGTAAATACATTTACTTATCTATCAGCTTCTATTTATATTCTATTTGAGAATAAGCCTTCCGATTAATAAGTGATTAAAACGATTTACATTTTTTATGCAGTGAAACGCAAATGAACAAACATATGCAGGAAGACCTCACAACAATGTGCAGGTGTTAAAAGAAATGGGGCCAATTAGATGATGTTCCGTGTAACACAAAACAGTGCACTTCCTTGAGCTGTAAATATTTCGTTCTGTTCACCATCTAAACAGGTTCACCCTTTCAGTTTTGAAGTTAACTGAGAAACTACGACCTTAGTGCTAAAAAATTAGCACAAGTTAAAATATTTGATGTATTAGTTTCTGTATAATTTATAAGACAATATGTAAGAATTCATTCCAATACAATTCAAATGCACCTAACTAATATTATAAAATATTTAAAAAGACCAAATAGTATTTATGAATTGTACATTAATTTATTTATTATTTGAAGATTATTTTAATGGTGTACATCCTTTATTATAATTAGTTAATTATAGTCAATGATATTCTTGATGGTTAGCTATAGTCAGCTAGCATATGTCTTATTCCATTATAGACTAGTATTTAAGAATCAATTTGCACTGTAAAAGCACACGCCAGATTTTCTCGGAATCGATGACAGATGTTTTTAAGAAAGAAATCAAACGTCATCCAAGCTAATTTTTGTGGACATCTCCTTTAATGATAGATCAAATAAAGAATTAAAATACAACAATATATTTTATTTTGTTATTGATACAATTAAAGCTAAACGTCACACACATAAATAACTAATAGTATCAGCATTAGACAAATACATACAAAAGTCTGAAAAGTAATACTTTAAGGATCATTATATGGTTAGCTGATCCCTTTTTGCGTGCCTGAATGTTATTGTTAAATGTGTTAAAGCTATAAGATTTATTATATGAAATAAAATAAAAATCACATCTTAACCATTTTGATACTCTCCCATTTTGACCTTCACCAAACCTAATGTGGCTGATGGCCATATTGTGTTTTCCCTTCCTACCATTACTTATCATAGGGGTATGATGTGATTTGTTTTATATGTGTTTAACGTGTGTGCAATATTACTTGTTAGTGAGTGAATGAGCCACGATTTGATGTTACTTTCCATTTAATTTTGAACTTACTGCAACGAATGATCATAACACATGTATAATCAAGCATACTTTACCCACTACCTATTTTGGAAGTAATAACTTTGGAAAAACATCCTTAATCGAATTGTTCCTGTTCACAACTTTTTGCAAATTAAGTCATAGTAAATGCTAATGCATAGTCGTTTTAAATTTATCAGGATATCATTCAAAGGAGCATTATATTTTGACTTTGAAAATATATTCATATGTATGAATGCTGTTGGGATCAGAGCACTTTTTACAACAATTTTCAACTCATTGTCAGCTCTTCCATAAACTTGTTGTGTTGGGTAAGATTCCTGTTCCGATCTGTAGTCTTTGATAAATAGACAGATTAGATTGTAAAAAATTGGCTTCTTCTTTCAACCAAAATAAATAAATTAATCACTGATATAATACCAATAATAATCCACACAAAATTTTTAATTGGACGAAGATTGCTTGTGTACTTATTCAGTATAACTTTTAATAAAATAGAACAAGGTTTACTCAAAAATATGCAAAAAACAGTAGTAGTAGTCGGTGTCGATTATATCTTTATACTCTAACGATTTATCGAAAAGTTGCAATGAAAGCTTTTGAAATAAATCTGTTATTTGAGATAGTTTTTCTTTTTTCCCTGCGATATTCTAAGATATGGCTACATCCATTCACTAATATAAATGACCGCCTTCTTGAAACAATTTTATGTATCAAAGTAAATAAATTAATTTCTGGTTTGTTTTATTTTGACTACTTAAGTAATAATTGTAACGTTCCAAACCGATTGTGGAAAATTAAACACTTTTTATGAGACACTCTGTATTTCCAACAGATACAAAATGTCTTCTTTCAAATCAAAGAAACGATTTACTGAAGTTGTACTGCTTTCAAATAAAAGCATATTTCATCCAGTCCATTGAAGCGAACTATAATAAATCAGGAAGATAATTTCCGTTATGAACGGAATGAAAAATGACGGGTGGGAAATCGTTTTCTTAATTTATTGCCTGAAATATTGCTACACTCACATTATATTGCGAAGTAAAATATTTGTAAATACCTGTACGCCGCTGGGCCGTGTGCTAGCTAACAGTTTTACGTCTTTACACCCCCCCCCACACACATTACCATAACGATGTTTAGTTTTTTTATATATTTATTGGTTATCCAAAAAGAAACCGTAAACAGTTAATTTTTCATCGTTTCATTATTGCTAAATTGTAAAATGTACCATCCAAAAAAGAGCGTTTAATAAATTGAAGTAAAATATTCCCTATAATTATAGGACTAAAAGTAAGGGCGAAAAAGGGTTTGAAGTTAATGGCATAGCCTAAAAATAGTTTTCTACAGCCACTTTTTCAATCTTTATTAAGATGCGTTAATAAAGGATTTATGTACAGTATTCAATAAAAACCTCGTAGTATATTGTCCTTAAGGTACATTTTAAAAAGCATAATCATTAAGAAATCTATTAATAGATCTATTAATAAGTGTTTATATACATTCTTCGAACATTTTACAACCTTAGACACTAAGATGGGATTTTTCTCTACTTTAAAGTCCACTGGAGAGTATTCCAGAAGGATTTTAAAAATAGAAATAGCACTAAATTTATCCCAGGTACCGTATTAATGTCCATGCAAACGTTAGGTACAATAGGTTGAAAAACTTTCGCGTGAATGCAAAATAAACACACAAAAGCACTTTCGCACTTATAATAGTATTAGGATTTGTGTAACGAGTGATAATCAACATTATATTATAAAAAGCTTTAAAAAAGTATTGTCTATCAATATTTTACAATGGGTAAAAACGCTCATTTAATTTAATACTCATACATACTGACAACGATTAACGCTAGGTGGATCTTTAGAATTTTCACTGGGTACATCATTGTTCTGATTAAAATATAAACAAACCAGTTTCAAAGAGCATAGAACAATACTCTATTTACTTGAACATTTGAGCAAGATATTTAATAGATTTAATTTTTGTAGAGAACGTTTTAACTCCCTTATGTAATGATGTAATACTGGTTTGTATTATCAATACTAAAATAATAAATCATTATACTTATATTTAGAACTGAAAGTTTTCAATAGTGTATTTTCGCAATTTTTATTTGTTTTTGACGCTTCATAATGACGATGGGTGATTAAAAAAACATTTTGAATATTTTATATCCATTATAATATACGGAAAATCTGTTTACCAATCAAATAAATTCCGATCTTCGATCCATTTTATACATTAAAACAGACAACGATAGTAATATCAAAATGGCTTGATTCCTGTGCGTTATATATAAATAATGAAGTCAATAAGTAGGCTACTTTCCAACAATTCGAGTATATCGTATAATACTTTTAGTTAAATTGTTTTGGTTCATATATGGTATACTTTTAAAATATTATGTATTGAATGATAAAACATGTATAGTACTATGTGGTTTTATTTTATTTTATTACTAATTTGTTGATCTAAGACGTTACTTTGGTTCAGTTTGAGTAAATAATCTTTTTAAACAATACTACCACTAAAAACTTTTACTAGATAAATTTATAAATAAACTCAAAGCGTTTGCTTACAAAACAATCCAGAACAAGCGTAACGTAGGAGGTTTTTTTTACTAACGCGTTTAACCACGACTAAAAGGTGTATAAATTTGAACCATAAATAGCCAAGAGAACGCAGGATGTACTGTAACCCAACATTCAGCGAAATACCAAGCACGACCCACAGTTGGATTTCAACGGCGTGCTTGCTGCCCAAACCTATAGTTGGCGCTGTATATAGTTTATTATTCAAGAAAGTGTTTTTACAGTTTGAGACCAAATATTTCCAAAAATCTTTGTAACAGTAAGTCTGAACATTTTAAAGCTTGAAATGAACATGACGCTTAACATATTTTAATAAAGGGAAGGTAATGTATGTTTTAAGAAATTTTTGAGAGTAGGAATGTCAATTATACTCATCAAACTTTGTATGTGTGTCTTATTAATACACGACAGTCAATTAGTCAAGAAAAAAATAGACTGTAAGAAACTGGGCGAGCTTTCAGAGTCTGAAACACCCATATTCCAATGCTCTCAGACCCTGAAAATGAGTATATCCCAAAGACCCAGAAGATAAATGCTTCCGGACTCCAAAAGGCCATTTAAACTGGAACCTGTAGTCATGTATATTTCTGTGGAAGATGATAGGGGCATTTTCCACAGTTCAAGTTCATGATACGTACTAGACATCAGCCGCGCTGTAGACGTTATATAATTAAGTGAAGTTCCAACTTATTGTTCCAAGTGCTAATATTCACTGACTAACAGTACAGTAATGTAATTAAATAACGATTTATGATAGTCTCCATTATTATGAAGATTGTTCAAACAGAATAAGTCATTTTGGTCAGTAATAATAAATCTGTACACGAAATACTAAAATAAAATTGGTGAAATCTGACACGAATTCTTGAACATAATATAAACATATTTCTAGCTAAATGGTTTTAAAATTTTTATTAAAAATTGTTTTAAACTTCTAATATGTAATCAAGTGCCGAAGCAGTGAGTTGTCATGCATGCCCTTTTCAAGAAATTTAAATTTATGGTTTAATAGACCATATTAACGTCGTGGTGTGTATTTAATTCACTGACCATTAAGATTATTTGTGGATAAATATAAGGGTGATTATTAAATAAATTAAATCTTCAAGTAGGTAGATAATTAATTAAGAAGTGAGGCGATTCACTGGCTTAAAATGCTTATATAGAGCTCAATACCAAATAATATAATTCTAACAATCCTCTTTTGAAACACAAATACACTTAAATTTAATAATTTATAGTAAAATTGTATTGGTACACATATTTTGGTAGTAAAATTTCGAATATTCCTACTAACAACATAAATTTTGGTTATGTTTTGTATTACGACGTGAAACTGTAAATGAGATAAGAGGTGTTAAATCACACTAGTGTGGTGTGTGGTGTGTGTGTGGTGTGTGTGTGGTGTGGTGTGTGTGTGTGTGTGTGTGTGTGTGTGTGTGTGTGTGGTGTGTGTGTGTGTGTGTGTGTGTGTGTGTGTGTGTGTGTGTGTGTGTGTGTGTGTGTGTGTGTGTGTGTGTGTGTGTGTGTGTGTGTGTGTGTGTGTGTGTGTGTGTGTGTGTGTGTGTGGTCAAGAGAGTTGACAGTTTTGGAGCCCTTTGGCAATGATACGATGTGAAAGTGTGAAAGAGATAAGAGGTGATAAATCACACAACTGTAGTGTTCTGTAGGTGACATGATCCCGTTATTTATCGTGTGTGCGGCCGAGAGAGTTGACAGTGAGAGTTGGGCACCACTTTCTGTGTGTCTTGTTGGCATAAGCTACAAACTAAGATAATACATAAGCAAGAAATTTAATATAAAGCAAGTTGATCTATTAATTTTACTCTTCACTTTAAGATTAGGTTTCTGAAGAAGGCTTATTAAATTTAACATTTTCAACGAACTAAATCTAATCAGTTCACTTTTAAAACCTCGCAATAAAAATCCACTTAATTTATTATCAACATTTATAGTATATGAATAAACAAGAATAGGAATGATTTAATTGCTACAGCCTCAAATTATAGTGCTAGGTATTTCAAATAATTACAAACAATTATAATTGGAATATAGTCCTTGAATATAGTCATGATAACCAAATAGGCCATCTGCCCACTACAATGGAAGTGAAGACTTTTCTATTACAAAATATATGTTAATTATTTTCATGATCAAAATTTTTTCGATGTACTGTAAACTACGATTAGTGATTCGTTTTACATCAAAATAAACAGGTTCGATATTATGTCAGATCGTAACAGCATAACAAATCTTATTAAATACATGTTAGAATATTATAATGATGACTTGAACAAGACATAATTTAGGTTCAATTCATATTTATGTACTGATGACTGTGAGGGTAAAATGTTTAAAAGCAATTATTTTAGTAATCTACAGAATATTAGCAAATTGTACTATTCCTTGGTTTAGAGATTTTGTTGAAATACCCAGACCCAGTAGCATGAGAAATAAATTTTGAATTGTAAATTTTAGTGTTTATAATAATTTAATCATTTAGATCACAATTATCATAAATACTTGTTGATATTTTCTCAAAATTTATTTTGTAACTAAAACAATGTTTTATAATTTTAATAATCAGAAGTTAACCTTGAAAGATCATAGATAATTGGCCTTCCTACGATCCTAAAATTATTCTATACATTGTATAGATAATTATAATGCGCTTTTGGTGACCAATTTAAATTTTTTACTAAATGTTATGTTAACATTTTTAAGTCTGGAGGATCCTCGTTCTTGTATTAAACACTTATACGAAATCAAACTTAAAATAAAATTATACCAAACATGACTGATATCATTTTATGATGATTTTCTATCGTAGTCAACAAGCGAAGTGTTATTGATATACATTTTACAAGTAATGTGAAAAAACAAAGATGTTCTAACTTAATCCAATCGATGTTCCAATTTTACTATTAGATCTATTCATTAAAACTTTTTACAATATAACTATATATACATTGCATAACCTGACAACTATAGACAACATTTTGCATGAACTTTTAGTTTTTGTAAATAAATCATTGAGTTCAATTGCCGTGCACGTTACACTCTATGGGATTTGGCTGAGCATAAGCAAAAATGTTTATATTGGTGTTTTGCGTAACCATAATTTTCAACGAGAAAATTGCAGAATAAATAAATTTTTACTATTATATGACGTTTTACATGTAATATAGTACTCTTTTAGCTTATAGATATGAGTATTGGACTAAAAGTTTTTGATAATGATTAAAAGAAGGAGTGACATGGCGTACTCCTAATTTGTAATTGACAAATTCAAATAAATTTGGAGCAAACCGTTCAAAGAGAAACTCTTTTCATAAATTCTTCTTTTTATTTTCACTCTTGTCAAATTCTTTTATAATGTTATGATATAACCGACTAGTGCTGCAAAGAAAAAGTGGACAACAAAGTAAAAATGAGGAAATGAGTAGAAGGTGGAATAGCCAGAAGGAATCTATACAGCGATAGAAGAGGTGATAAAAGGTTAAGAACACGATGACCATATCGAGGCCAGGCGTTATGAGATGCTGTATCCGTGCTGAGAGCTTATACCTTGTACGCTATTGGGGGGAGGAAATTCAGTTCCTTTAAAACCATTTAGTCTCTGTCTTAAATTAAATTGAAACTCATAATGTATAGTATATTGAGAAAACTCTGAAATAATTAATGACGTAAACTAATCTTTTTAAGTGTTATGCCATTTCAGTTGTGAAGAAATGTATTCTTTGTAAAAAGCGTAGATATTTGACTTTTTAGATTTGTAGAATTATTTAAATTTATAAATTAAATAGGAGTAACAAAGTCGTATTCGAGAATACATGCTTCCCAATCACATTGTCGTGTTAAAAAAACGTACAATTATTACACTATGGGTATATCTTAAACTTTTGAATGTATGAGTGCTACATTTCATTTGCAGACACAAAGGTTGTATACTTCAGATCTAGTACTGACTAAAGAAAATAGGGGTGAATAAGACAAAAATAGTTGTTGATGGACTATATAGTAATCATGTATTAGGTTAGTAATTAACCTAAAGAAGAGCTCAGATTGCAGATCTCGAAACGTAGTATTACTACTGATTGTATTGCATCACTGAACGATGGAAAATGTCCAGAAAACATCCTGTTTTCATCTCACTCCTTCCATCGTCAGAAACAAATTTCAAATAAAAAATATTAGATGTATTTATAATTTCACATATTTCAAGTTTCATTTTCATGATATTTGCCAAAGTGTTAAAAAATACAATTGACGTCACAGAAGATTATTTATGGATATTAATGTAATATAGTTATTTTATAGACTGCATGTTATTCAGAGGTATTTTTTTACTTACAATTGCAAATTATTTGTATTATACCAGCGTTAAGCAATGTACTAAAGATGGATATCACCTTATTATAATTAAATTAGTATGAAAATTATTCAAGAACTGGAAAATATTTCGGATTTAAAACGTCTTAGATTCTAAATGGCTCTATATATTAGGGCTTACAGCTAAGGTCAACTTAAATTCTTGCTAGTCGGTAAGAGAAAAATTAAGTAAGTCAAGTTTCAAAAATGCGTTGCCTTGGAAATGTTAAAATTGCTAAAAATTATTGTTTTCTTTTCACTAATGTCGTCAAATCTAACCTTTTAATTTCATATGCGTTTTAACATGGTTAACCTAAGTGTCTAGGGAAAATACTATTTTTATTAAATCGATAACCAGCCTCGCTCGGTTTGGTGGACAATGACGGTTCATATTGTTGTAAAATGGGGCAGATTTTTTTACTATATTTGACGAATATGAAAGACATTTATCCAGACGTTCACACAATAAGCTCAGGTTGACGTGTGAGGATCTGTGAATCCACCCCAATACCCTATCCAGACGTATATTTATTTTTCTCGGTATGTCACTTAACTAAATAACGAATTTGATTTTATATATTTCATTTTTAGCCAGCAAATCTATTTGCCTCGTGATGGTGTATACATAATTCCCACATCTTTTATATAATTTATTCAAAACTTTCTTTAGTAATGAGATTTTAATTGGATGAAGGATATCTTTTTAAGTTCCAAAAGTATGCTTGAAGATTGCTGAAAAAATAATTAAAATACATGTGTAAACGCTAGTTTGCTGAATATACAGTGTTAAGATTTACAGACATTATTACAATTTTTTTTATTTACGAATAGTCTATACAGAAAGCAACTTAGTCATTCAATAATATAAGGTATTATTTTGCTATTCCAATCAGTTTCTAAAAATATTTAGAGTTTAAGTTTGATATTAAAAGAAAATAATAGTTTAGGTAATTTGATGGGTTACACGTAGAACTTAATATCATACAGATCAAAAATCTGTATTAGTCTGTACCTTTACAGACCTCTGTATTGTACCTCTTCATTTAAAATTTCCCTGTCACGATGATTTTTCTACATCACATAATTTTAAAAAATAACGAAAAAGTAATTAACTGTATTGCTCTGTATTGTCTGGAATATTTCTTAACAATTACTATAAAATTCAAGTTTTCATTGTAACAGTTTCAAGAGAGGGAAAAATACAATTGATAATTTCAAAGCCGCTCCTGATCCCTTACACAATAAACCGGCCACAACACAGAAGCTGTGTTTATCCACATCACATAAACACATGTCATCGCAGATAACACTACACCACTGTCCTTATCTCTCCTCTTTTAGTTTTCACAACCAATTTACCCAAAAGCACTTAAACTTTCTGTTGTTCAAAATACTACGACATGCTTTATAATTTCAGAATTTTGTATTGATATACTTGAAATATATATGTATAATTCAGATAAATAAATAAAAATGCTTTATTCATATAAACATTTCACAAATATTTCCAAATAAACTCGTGTCACATTTATTAATTAAAAGATATAAATTTTAATAAACCATACAACAAACTTAATATAAATAAAATTAATATTAAATATTAAGTGTAATAGCCTTTATTGAGATTTTATATTTTAAAATTAATATTTTGTATCTATTCAGGAAGATCTCTCTTTATATCTTAACTCATAACAGAAATGAAACCCTTTAAAATTACGTAACGTTAGTAATTTAAAATTCCCTTGCAGCTTTTTCAGATTAACAAATCTTTTCACTGATGAAATATAAATGGAAGGACGTAATTAAATTTTTAAGTGAAAGTTAATTATTTAGTGAGCCTTATAACATATCTCTTTAAATGTATTAAATTATAATGTAGCCAGACATATTTTGGCTATCGATAAATTATTATGTGTCTTGCTTACAGTTTAAAAATAAGATAAAGCTACTCTTTCAAACATAAATACAACTTCAATAACATCTACAGTTGAAAAGCAATAAATGTTTAGTGAGACATAAGACAGTCATCGAGGAAGATATTGCTTTGAGATAATGGTGAGATGAATTGGAATGTGAAACTTTTATAAGGCTTTCTTGGTATTTATATTTGATGTATTGCTGGTTGAAGCTACACTATTGGTTATGAAGACTATTCTTGAACAGTTTTTCCAGGTTCAAAATATTTAAAAGAAATTAATTGAATATACGGAGAAAAAAGCTGTTTTTATCAATAGTAGTTCTAATAAAACAAATTTATAGAAAAATATGAGAGTAAACCTGTTAGTTTTTTCAGAACAAAAGTGATGAATTTGGTAAATCAAGATTCCTGAAATTTCTTATTTTAGAAGGAGCAGCTTTTAAAAATATAATTAAGTTAATGATTCACTTACAACGGTAGCAGCTATTCTTGGAAATTGTTTTAAATTTCCTGTAGCTTGGAGACTACACACTACTCCAAAATTTTTAAATTAAAATTGTATATCTATATATTAAACGGTAATTCCTTAACTCTCTTACTCACATCACTAGTTCCCTAATTTCCCGATCTCTCAGGATGTTACATTTGGATATACTTAAGAAGAAAACTAAAGCATTTTCATAATACTCAAACATCCATAGGGGTTGAAATGGGTGGAGGGGAGGGACTATATTTCGTTTCTCAACTTCTCGATGTAATAGAAAGATTACATTTGATATAGAAGTATGTGTTTCGGATTACAAAGACAAATTGTTGATGTTTAACAGACCAATTAAACATATGGATATCAAGACACCGTAGGGGTTCAAATGGGGTTGCAACGGATAAGCAATTTTCGACATGAAAAACACAAACTTCGGAAGCATTTCATTTTCTTATAAATTAAGGTTGCCTATAATGTCTGTATTGTGGGGTCCGATCCGTTTTGAAATACAACGGATTTCTTATTAAACGGATTTATATATATATATATATATATATATATATATATATATATATATATAATTTTGTGTTGTTTATGTTACCGAAGCTTATTTAACCAAATGGAAGCAAATAAAGCAAGAAGCCTTACATGGCAATGCTCTGTGTAATAAGGTGATTTTTAATATTCATAATACAATACAGATTCCAACAATAATTTCGTTTCACTGTAACTTTTGAATGACTGAATAAAGAACACTTTATATCATTACTCATAATGATAGTTCAAATTAATAATGTCTACTCATCTCCAACATTGGTATTTCAATAACCTTATACTTCAAAAACGCCAAATTTTGCATCGGATGTAAGTATTTTATAAATAACTGAACTGTTGTTTTCTCTAAGAACAACGAAACTTATATAAAATATATGATAGCTTTGAACAACAAAACTGTCGTCAAGGGAGATATTAACAAAGGTTTAAGCCTACATTAAATGGGTGCTCAGATTTTATTGGGTGCTTCTCGTTATTTACGACGCTAAAAGTATCACAAAGTTTATACCAGCTTTACTGTTCATGTAAGTAAAGGCAGTATGCAGACCTAATAGCAATGGACGGCAAAAAACTGTGTATACAATTACAACACATTTACTGTTGCCGCGATTAAAGTAACTATACAAATCTAGCAGAGATACTGCAATTACAAAAGCCATACTCGAGAAAGCTTTCACGATAGTTAAAATCCTTTTACTGTTGAAATCTAAGAATAAAAAACTGGCATTAATAAACAAAAAATGTCGTCAGACGTTAAACTGATGTTTCATACTTATAATATTTATTGCGTTTGTAATACTACAAAGATTTTACTAGCTTGGTTGCTAGGTAACCCAGCTACAATAGGTAACAAACTTACGTAAAGATACTTTATTGCATATTGTTCAATTTAACGTTATTAATGGATCTATTATACTTGAATTTCTACAAATAATACAATAGCTATTTTGCTGGTAAAATTAATCAAGGTCTAGAAACTCTGAAAATAATAAACCATAACGCTGTCATGAAGAGATAAACTAACAAAGGACTAAACCGAAATTGAATCTATTACCTAGTTTTATTGGGAGCTTCACATTATTTACAACTCATGAAGTACCGCTAAGATCATACTACTTTTAAAGCTGATAAATCTAGTGTTTTTAACATTTTAAAGGGACGAACAAGCTGGTGTGCGTGGATTGCCTACCACTCTCATAGTTCGAGCGCTACAACGCACCAAAGTTATCAGTTTTTCATTTCCGACAAAATATTGGACACTTAAAGCAATGATTCAGAGCTGTGATTGAATTGGTTTCACAAGAAGTAATGATCAAAGTATGGGAAGAGATCAAAGTTCGCTTGGACATCTGCAGGGCACTTCACGGTGTTCATGTCGAGGTCAGATAAACTGACGAAAATTACTCTTTAATCTTATGTCAATTAATGGATCTATTATACTTGAATTTCTACAAATAATACAATAGCTATTTTGCTGGTAAAATTAATCAAGGTCTAGAAACTCTGAAAATAATAAACCATAACGCTGTCATGAAGAGATAAACTAACAAAGGACTAAACCGACATTGAATCTATTACCTAGTTTTATTGGGAGCTTCACATTATTTACAACTCATGAAGTACCGCTAAGATCATACTACTTTTAAAGCTGATAAATCTAGTGTTTTTAAAATTTAAAAGGGACGAACAAGCTGGTGTGCGTGGATTGCCTACCACTCTCATAGTTCGAGCGCTACAACGCACCAAAGTTATCAGTTTTTCATTTCCGACAAAATATTGAACACTTAAAGCAATGATTCAGAGCTGTGATTGAATTGGTTTCACAAGAAGTAATGATCAAAGTATGGGAAGAGATCAAAGTTCGCTTGGACATCTGCAGGGCACTTCACGGTGCTCATGTCGAGCTCAGATAAACTGACGAAAAGTACTCTTTAATCTTATGTCAATCATATTTTGTGCTCTATAAATTTTAAAAATAAATTTACCTTAATGTGTGACATGACTCTGAGGACACATTGTAATGCAAAACGTGCACAAGGCATTGGAGCGCTGTGTAACATTATTGTTGCGGAGAGCCTGGTGAAATTAAACCCAGCAACTGAATAGTCCTGGTATCTGAAATCCATCCTAAATATATTTCAACGAATCCAGGTTTACGGATGAGTTGCAGATAACCCAGTTTTACATTTCACAGGCCGAGCTGCCGTCATTGTTATTCCGACCACACGCACTCTGCTAAACCCATTTTGTTCTGTACGAGCTGTATTCGATTTGTATTTGCAGTTTTAGTACAGTAACAAGTAAGCATATCTTTAAACTCAGCAAACATACTTAAACCTTTTTCTTAGTGTAATTCATTTGATTCTGTTCAACAATAGCCCAAGCAGGTTAGTTTTACAATATTTCACTTATTATTTCATTGCAATTTTATTTTCAAATAATCATTAAATTTCAATTCTCATGATACGTAACATTTGGATTTGTAGTATATTAACCAGGAATATTCATAAAATAAAATAAATCTCATTGATCTCAACATTCCAAGCTTCATATTACGTGCATCATATAACAACTGTTAAGTACAGATTTATGGCAATAAAAAATAATATTGGACTTTTGTTGGATTTATTCAACATAAATTATTTAAAATATTAAATAGTGGAAATGTCAAGAAATACTATTTGCATTATTGATATTTATTAAATCTTCTATTTTATATCAAATTAAATACCTTTAGTTACTGTTAGCTTTGCTTTGTGTGTTTATTATATAATAATTTATAGTTACATCACGTACATCACGTAACAAATACTACATTTTTAATTAAAATGACTTACATTTTCGATAAAAGATACTAATATCTAATTCTTGCGTGATAAACCAAAACTGACAGAACCAGTAATGCACATCTGTTGATGAAGATGTGTGTAGGCAGTGAAGGGAGTGGAAGGGAAAAATTGTGTATCAAGAATGGCTAAAGCTAAATGAATAAGGAATCAATATAACGGATTATATTTACAGCATTATACTGAAAAATCATATTAATCAATACTGATAGCAAAGAGGGTGATACGTTAATCGTATAATAATTGTACCAAGAAAGAAATATTATAGGTAATTATTGAATGTATTTTATGTTAGTTATCGACTGATCAACTACTCATTGCTACCAGTTATGTCAAATTCAAATTCAATTTACAGATATAATTTGTGCTCATAATTGAGATAATATTTCCCACAACATACTCTTAAACATACTCCCATTACCAGAGCAATCAGAAACAAATCTATGGTGAACAATCTCAATACTATAAACTCAAATTTACCGTTGCATATTTGCAAGAAAACGTTCGTAACCTGCAAAATATGATCGTATATTGGTGTATTGCTAAACAAAAAGGACTACTATGAATATGGTCACTTGTTATTTTTAAGTTTAATAATAATGTTGCAATGACTGTTTACTTTGTAGAAATGTTCAATATACCTAGATAAAACCGTAAATCATTTCTTATGGTGAGCAATTAAAAAAGACAAATTATTAATTCATAGAGAATTGAAAAAAAAAACATAAACAACATGATCCGTTACTAATGGTCCCTATGAGTTGAATGACATTGTTGATTTTACACTCGCCACCAGGTTGACAATTAAAGTAATAAGAGATAAATAAATGGCTATGCACTGAAAAAGGTTTCAGAGTAAAAGGGCAATTATTTCCCGACAGCAGAGTTAGCCTTTTTTGCTCTTGAACCAGAGGACCTCTCCTATACTAGTTTTATGAGACCCACCAAACAGTTTTAAAATTATCTTTTGTTAGCGAGTTGACTATCATTTGCCTTTCTGGATCTAAATCAGGTCGTGGCCCAGCGAAAACTTTATTAGTTACATTTGGTAAGTCAATTTCATAAATTGGTGATAATTGTTTTAATAAAAACTCAATACTTCATTTGTGACACTGTAAAACAAAACTTTAAGGTTGGTATTAAATAACATTTAGAATATTATATTGAATAGTCACAAATATAGGTTTAATGTGAACTCAAATTAATCACGTTGCTCAATGACATCCTAAAACATTACATGCATAACTATGTCTTTCAATTAGGATTTGTTTAATTTAGGCGTGTAAGAGTGTTGAACAAACAATAACACCCGATGTCATAACTGTGCTAATCAAAAAAGAGTCGTGGATTTTGCATTAAAAAACTTATTTTACCCAATGCTAAACCATTGTAAAATGGAAATGTAGTTATAATGAAATTGAACCCGGAACTAATCTTTTTCCCTTTATTTAGTTCATAACATACTATTTTTACTGATTCATCTTTTCTCTCTGTTCACTATGTACAGTCTCTATATGTTTGGGGAAATTTAAAATATTTGGATTCAATGATTTAACGGATATAAACAAAAATTGTGTAAATACAAAAGTCTTATTTAATTTATTATTTAATTCGTATTTAATTTAAAATCAATTTTCTCTTAAAGTTTAAAGTTAGAATTTAGTGTTGTTGAAGGTTTAAAAACAAATGTAAGTTGAAGTGTAAACACGATTCATTTCATTATTTCCAATAAAGTACAAAATGTTATTTTAAGTGAATTAACTAAGGATGATTAGGCCTACATCTCATTTCTAGCCTTCGAGTATTGTCACCTACATATTAAAATGTGTCTGTTTAAAGTTAGGAACAAAGTTTACAAAAATTAAACACATGATTGTTTGGAGTTTAACAAAGTAAGCGTATCTTACATTACCTATTGTGTCTCGATCCTGGTCGTAACCATGGTAACTACCAACGGTAATTAAATAAAATTTGAATAATTTAAAGAAAAATGAAGTCCAATTTGACATAGAATTGAAAAAGATTTAATCAAAAGTAATATTTTTAAAAAGTAAAAGAGAGAAATTTGTAAAACTTCTTATGTTTGCTAAAAGCTTTAAAACAGAATTCTTTGCGATAAAGCGCACTATGTAACTATATTTTAAGGAATTAGTTTCGGTAGTTAATATGAAAACTATGCGAAACCCTTTAAAATTTAACATGTATACCGTATGATTTATCTTTGTTTGTTACTAAATAAGGTGTAGCATTTAACCACACAACAATTCAAGAGATTGATCTCGCTTTAAGAGTAAAATTCATGCAATAAGCATGGAAAAGATTCGAAATTTATACCACATACACAAGATTTAAGATGACATTTCTCTCCAAATTTGTTAAATGAAAATCCTTAAAAATATTTTTAACATTTACTAAAGATGTATCACGATTCAAAACTATTATATTCTATTTTTACTGCGTGTCCATATCGAAGGATATGTATATAAGCTAAGTGTTTCTCTAAATATCAGTTTTTAATTTTCATTGAATTTCATCAATCCCCTGATGAAAGCTAGGAGCTATATCGTTATAGGAAATCTATTGGAATATATCCATTCGAATCAGCCAGTTTTTCTGTTTAGAATATACTTTGTTTAAAATATTTTTCTTCTATTTTTTTCTATAATCGTACAACTGTAATAAAATGTTTGCTTTAATCACTCTGATACCAGTTTAATAAAATATTACGAGTAGTGTCGTCAAATATAGAAAACGGGTTATGAAAATAAATACCATTTTAAATATACAATTAATAAATATGTATAAATATATTTTTGTTACTGTTAAAAAATGTTAAGTTCGTTTTATCGTTTATTATTTACAATTAATAAAGTAATTGTACAGTTATAAAAAAAGAAAAACTACAACATGTTTTCCTTTTAAATGAAATATCACCTTAACTCCACAACACAAATGAGGGTGTAAAAGTATTTGAAGTGTAACATCGTTACTTTAGTGTAAAACTAAAGGTCGTTTTAATACAGTGGGTTTTTAGAAACTAAATTTTATCAGTTTCGTGATAATGATAGCAGGTAACTTCCACACTGGTAGAGGCCGAGATCTGTCACCGCAAACCCTTCACCATCTGTCTGTCACTTAATGCTAATTATAGGCCTAGAGTTAGCAACCCTCCATTAGTCGTTAATGTGACTACTCAGCCTGCATTAACGGATCTCACTTTGATCATATTTTGTTGCAACCCTACCACAGTCTGTCACCGCAATCCCTTCACCAACGTTCCGTTTGTTACTTAATGGCATTTCTGACCTAGAGTTAGTAATTTTCCATTATTCGTTACTGTGACTACTCCACCAGCATTAACGAATCTCGCTTTGATCATATTTTCGACAAAAGTTACGTAGCTGAAGTTGCTTGCACGATTTATATTCTAACTATAGCTAACTATATTCTCGAAATACATTCCGTACATATTGGCAGACAGACAACTATACAGAAAAGAAATTGTCGCAAAACTAGTTCATCCATATTCTATAGTTGGACATGCACCATCATTGAGCACATTCTAGTCTATGTAGAAATGAAGTTTTATCCAAAATGTTGAGCCTACGTAAAAGATTTCTTAAGATATCTTGCTACACGTGTTTTTATCAATAATTTAGGTTTTATAGCAATTTTTTAAAAGTTTTAGGGAGTTATAGAACGGTACAGTTTTATACTGCAACGGAAAAGTGGTCTGAAATCAAATTGTTTTCACAGAATTTTTAACATTGACTATCCATTATATATGTAATTTTTGTTTTAGTTTATGCGTAAATCATGTGATTGTACGCAATTTGTTTACAGATAAATTTATTCTGCTATTTTCTCGTTGCAATAATTTTACTCATAAGACTAATGCAAAAATATTCACGAACGCTCAGCCAATCCCAAATAGTGACGTTTACACTATCAGTCTCAGTGTCGCTTATATAAAATGAAGTCTCATGCAAAATTTCAAATCTGTAGGTCATTCCGGTTTAGAGATATCTTGTGGACAAAGGACATAAATAAATCGAATTTTCCAGCCTCTTGCGTGGTAGGCTGTGGTAATGTTCAACCAATAACTTTCTTCCTTTATTTTACATATGTATTGCTATATATAACTCTCAATGAGATACATTGCAACTGGTTGTATACAGAAAGCTGATAGTTGTATAGTCTGTGATCACTCGTCCCCGATTGGTTGGATTAATGTAAGACAACCCTTTTAAGGTAGAATTGAGATTATATAGTCTGGGCTTAGTGGTCGCAGTCTCTCAGAGCTAACCACGAGTGCAGTTTCATTTTGGGCCGAGCGCATGGCGTCGTTTTTCCTTTCTCTCCCTGAGATAACTTATTACATTTATAGTTCATCATCGAGTGTGGGCTTGTTCACCGTCGTACCGCGTTTAAGTGTAGGGTTTGTGAGTTTTGATCTCTTCCTCCGTATTGAAAGGCGAATCTAAATTTTTGTTACGTGTTTGCACTCTATCCTGTGTGCTCTTCCATACCAGTGACCAGGTAGTGTGTCGACCCTGAGACAATCCGTACAGGTGTGGAGTTAGTTTTCCTTCTTCTATGCTGCAGACGAAAGAAGAAATTTCCGGTGACGCTCCTAACAATTTTTACCCATATTAACTACCATGAAAATCTTTTACCTATACCGACTACCATACCATTTTGTTCTCATATCAAGTACCATACCAATGTATACCCATACCATTTACTATACCAAATTGTACAAATAATAATTTGTGTCTCAACGGCAACTTGACATGTATACCTCGTACTCTTCTACCTAAAAAGCGTTACATTTGAACTTTTTCCCCAAGACATGTTTATGTATCTAACTTTTTCAGTGATAAATCTCCTAATTAAATTTCGGGTTCACTTTGAGCCTTAATACTTTCATTTGTTGTGCCGCACAACCTAGATACTTGTCATTCCTTTATTTAAAACTAGTGAAAGCTAAATTAGTAAGAAGTTACTACAGTTTTCACTGATCTTTGCAAATTATTTGTAGTAATAATAATGTGACATTTTATTTGTTTTAAAGTTACTTTTCTCAATTATCACCGTCGTAGATTAAAATAGCTCCAGCAGTTTCAAAGAATATCATAAGACAATTAAATGACTACGTGTAGACAAAATATTATCGTATTTTTGGTACAATGGTACATGGTAGTGTCAGAGAATACATGAATGTTTTGAGCAGAGAATTCCAGAAACTGTGCAGAACGGTTGGAAGGATGAATCACCTTTATAGTTCTCCTCATATGACGTTATATTGGAATGAAATTACAAACTTTAAAGTTTCTCTTTCTTGTCATTTACTATATTCTCGTCACATTGTAATCCCACACTAATATCCAGTAACCGAAGCCAAGATTCAGATGAAATTAGGTGCTAATGAACTATTTCTTCATAAAAGTCTGACCTTACACATTCCACTGTTGTCTGAAGTACTTAGAACTGGAGCCAAGTAAATGACTGCAGAAAATGGAGTGCTGCGAATATTTTGAGATTTCCCTAGGGCCGAAGCTGCTTCGAACCTCTTAACAGTTATTTTGGAAGCACTGAGACGTCTCTGCGTATTTTAGATAAGCCCTACTTATTATTTTATGCTAAATTTGAAATAAAATTAATATAAATTCTTAATCAAAATTTGTATAACGCTTTTAACACCTTTAAGAGCGCCTTCTTTTTCGTTGAAAAATATTACAATAGACATGAAATAAACTAGGAGAATTTACTGTGGTACACATCTTGAAATACTACTTTCTTTAAAACTTCCTCTAACACTTTAAATATTTGTAAAGTAACTCTCATATTTCCGCAAATACTAATTATAATGTCAACCACGAATTGTATAAAACAACATAAGTTAAGACACACTAGAAATTGTTCGCACATGTTATGAGTGCCACGTTTATAGCAGCAAGTATCAATAAAGGTTTTCATGTGGTTTTTTGGCATAATATATTTGTTTAGAAGATGGAAACATGAATTTATATGAGTAGGTGGAATACTTTATGGAGAAGTACGATAAACTCTTTTGTAGTATTTAGTAAGAATATTTGTGTAACAGTTAGTAATTTGAAAGTGTATCTGGTAGTTAATAGTAAGTGAGATTGTTTTGATAGAATAAAGGTGTGTGTTTTTATTGTTAAAGTTTATTAGTTTGTGGTATGAATATGTTTGTGAGCTTATGGTACGAAAGTGTATGATCAGATGGTAATATGGAGGTTTCTGTAGTAGTTGATGATAGTTAGGTGACAGTAATTGGTACGATAGTTTGTGTGTTAGTTGTTGTTATGATAGCTGGCGTGCATTGTGGTATGTTAGTTTTTGTACTAGTTGGTGGTATGATAATTGGTTACAAATATTAGCAGTACTCTTATATTTCTTTAAATGTTTGTGGCATGAAGCCGTAGGTGTTAGTTAGTGGTATAATGCCAGTTTATATTAGTTCAGTTTTTTGTAGAGGTTTGGAATTCTGTAATCTTAGCGTAGAGCCCATCGGTATTTAATTATTGATTTGATCCTTCCTTTCTTGGAAAAAACTATCAGTTCTCAGTTAAAATGATAAGGTTGATTAATTTTGTAATTTTTAAATTGTGTGACATAAACAACGTGCACTAACTACTTGCGACTGAATACCAATAACAACATGATCTCATGATTTTAGAAATATAAAGTTTTAACAATTTGGCCACGTCTCTTACATCAGATTATATTGTTTCATTGTTATTAAAAAGGTACACTAAATAAATAAAATGCTAATTCCAAGTGTTACTTTTAAAATGATAGTTTTCAATTACATTTGTAATAAAATATCCAATACTTTAAACTTAATGAAAGTTCAATGGTAAATATAATTGATATTAGGAGTTATGGCTTGGTGTTACCCATAATATAGCAATTATAAATTTTACATATATATAAAAATTCCAAAATATAACCAACACATAGCATTTACACCGTATCAAAAATTATCTCATTTTGTTACAAGACAATATTGAAATTAAACTAGAAAAGTTATATATTTTTATGTATTAGACAACATATTCTAAACTTAAATTGCTGTTATATAATTTTTGTTTCATAACGAAAAACAAATAACAGAATGGTCTTCCAAACTGCTGTAACTTATATTATTGTATCAAAGACGAACAAGTATCATATAAAAGAACAAAATAAAGCGGTATTACTCTAACCTGGAAGAAAAATGTGTTTAATCTTTAAAGAGGAGATGAGAAGGAGGAAGTAGTAAGGGATACAAATGATGCTTATTTCCCTCCGAGTTTGATTGTCATGAGCTCCAGTGTCACATTTGTGTTCTTTGTGTCTTCTTTTCTCTTGTCTCACGTAATGGCCAACATTATTTATTCTGTCGTGCTGTACAGAAAAATAAATATAAAAATTGAATATTTCATTGCCAATATAGCTAATTTTCTTCAATGTTTTAATGTGGAATATACGTGACTATTTGTGTATGTATAACGCAAAAAATTGAATAGAAAATTAAATGTTATACTAATGATAACTATCAAGAGAAGTAGCACTGGTGATCTGCTCCAGCAGGCTTATCTCCAGCGAAATGAAAGGTTTATGTGACCTAAATTAAGCTATTATACCATGTTTATATTAATCCCTTCGTACATGAGTAAATTCTTGATATTTTTTATTATTTACCACTCTAAAAATTTTTGAATGATTGCTGCTTTACATTCTGATTGTTATTATCATTACTATTTATTTTAATTAGTGATATTTCTTATTATTAGTCTATCTCGAATATTTATTGCTACCTATATCTTGTGTATATATTGTTATTTTTATCATTCCAGATATTTTTTATAACGCTACGATGAATAATTATTCGATTTAATAATCATTTTGCTTTTATATTCGGCTTACTAGAATTTTAAAAATATTATGAAACATTAAGGATCATTCAAGAAGGCCAATAAGTATATAATAAAAATATTTAATAGTTGAAAATGTATATAAAAATATTGAAGGTCTTACTGTAATTAATATTCTTATGTTGTTGATAAAAAAAATCTGATTTATCCAGGTTTTAGAGAAATTCCTGTCTTAATTTACGGTTTTTGTCATGAAAGGAAGGGGGTTTGTTTAGTTACAGAAATACAGAAGTTATTATTAGTACAGAAAAAATATAACTCAATCAATACCAACTACATTTCTGCAAAATGGTTAAAAAATAATTAATACTCATTACAGGCTATCATCCAGGATAGAAAATACTTTTAACGAAATTAATTGCACCGCAAGAGACCAAAACCTTTGAACCACTGAATTAAATTTTATTTTATTCTATTCTTGGAGCCTACATTGTCAAAATTAGTGACGCACTGTATCGTAACATTAATAAGTCATTATTGGATTTTCAGTAAACCTGTCTCAAACAGACTGCAAACAGCTAAATTCCGAAAGCGGTATTCGAAAAAGTTTTATTTTAAATAAGTTGTAAAACTTGCAATATAACAAATTTCTCTGTTTTTACTCGCCTGTTTATTTTAAGTAATTTCACGCCTGCAATGTTTACTCTACTTTCTACCGTACGAAGGTTGTCTATCTAACTGGCTTATCAGTTAGATGTTATTCAAAATTTATATTAGAGAAATGTTTAATTTAGATTTATTATCATAATGCTTATGGAAGTGTGTGTCCCTTTCAAATTTCTCACTTTATTTTATATTTAAACGTTCTTTTATTCTTAAAATTTGTTTAAATTGTCTTTAGGTTATAGTTTTCAGATACAAACAATCTGAATCCAGTCTCAAGGAAATAATGTACAAATATTTACCAATTTTAAAACTATAGTAAATTATGGGAAAAACTGGAGTTAAATGGAATAATGTAAAATAATTACATGCTAAAATGAAAGCATTTCAGTAGAGATTATTCCTAATATCCAATTAGTTTTTAATTTAACTAATTTATATTTAAATCAAACCACATTAAACAATGTGTTCAAATTATTCAATGTGTAATAAAAAGGCCAATTTATTGATATCCACTATTACTGTGCAATCGCTAAGTCACTTCTCATTTCCTGTTAGTTTCACAATAACAAAAATTCAAGAAGAAACTATTAACTATACACATTATATAACAAAATCTTCCAATTAAGATTAACAACCCTTTACTTTAACTTTTCATTGTCTTAGAAGTTCCACTACAGTTAAAAATACATTAATGTAAACTCCAAAATAAATAATTTAATACTTAAATCGAACACATATTTGTTCTTTATAATTACTTATTTCAGATAAATACAGTCTATTTTTTACTTCTTTGTTTTAAAATAACGAACTTTACTAACGATTCAGTGACATATTATTTTTAATTCATGCCTGCACTGTTCTCATTATATAATGTCAAGTATGAAATTTATTAGTAAGTAGCCATGCAGTAACAGCGTGGTCACGCGTACAGACAATAAAAGGTTTATCGATATTGCCCAGCCCACGTGTCACAGCCACAGCCAAACCATTTCACGGCTACACATATCTCATCTCCTCTCATCCAGAATTGTTTACTAACTCCCTTCAATTTCCAATTTAATACAAATAACTGTACCTGCCAATCACTGTCCATTTACACAGTGTGTCAGGTACGGCCAATTAAAGTGTTAGTTATATTTCCCAGCTCATGTATCACAGCCACAGCCAAACCATTTCACGGCTACACATATCTTCATCCACAATTGTTTACTAACTCCCTTAAATTTCCAATTTAATACAAATAACTGTACCTCACACTGTCCATTTACACAGTGTGTCAGGCACGGCCATATTTCCCAGCCTATCACAGCCACAGCCAAACCATTTCACCTACACATATCTCACATCCAGAATTGTTTACTAACTCCCTTCAATTTCCAATTTAATACAAATAACTGTACCTGCCAATCACTGTCCATTTTACACAGTGTGTCAGGTACGGCCAATTAAAGTGTTAGTTATATTTCCCAGCTCATGTATCACAGCCACAGCCAAACCATTTCACGGCCACATACATCTCCTCTCCTCTCATCCACAATTGTTTACTAACTCCATCAGTTTCCAATTTAATACAAACATCTGCACCAGACACTGCGCAGTTTACACAGTTCAATGATGTACCAGTTTGGTAAACTGTATGAGTTGGTCTCAACTATTCTATTGTAATCTGGAATAACCAGCATGTTTTTTTATAAATTTAAAACTAGTTTTTTTGTGACTCCCATAGTAAAGCAAAAATCCTGAGATTGTACATTAAATAGGTCTTTTTGAGTGATTTTAAAAGATTCTTTTCTGATGAATTCATGAAAAGATGAATTTTCTTTCGATTCTCTTGAAATATATAAAAAATGGTTAACTACGTTTTGTAAAATATGCTGCATACCAATAAACTCTTATATTGCTTTTACTACACTAATTTTTTCTATTCACAAAATTCTATTATATATAAATAATTTTAGGCTACTATTTTATTAATTTATTATAGTGACTACGTAAAACTGGTTAACATACGGATAGCATCTTAGATTAGAGAGGGTGTGTATAATTTTTTATTCCAATGATTTTAGACTGAACATTAAGAGAAGTCCCTCATATTTCATCAGGGAAAACGACGTTTTCCTTGTGGATAATGTGTCTGTCTGTCCGCAGGATACCTTGAAAACGAAATAACTTACAGATTGAAATTGTGAATGAACAAACGAAGATTGAGTTTAACTTATCCATAATATGTTCCTTATATAATATAGATACTGTCAAGAATGCGTACATGACCTTCTCACAACAGGAAGTGTAGAGGGGTGTAGGATTGAAGCATCTCTGAAATGATTACAGAGCAAAATTTACTACATTTTGGTGGTAGGGAAGAGATTAACGGGTATGGGACATTTTCCTAGAACAACGCTTACGACCTTGAAAATTGTGAAGCTGTTATATACTACTGGCTTACATCCTCTGAGGTACTCTTATCATGAAATAAGACCCAACGTAAGACTGGTATCCGAATTTATTTTCTCTAATGTTAATATATAAGGAATAATGATTGGTAATAAGAGACCTTTATTAATGTGAAACAAGTTAAATTTAAAAATAGTTACAAATTGTTATTCATCCCTAAAAATGGGAGTTTGTAATAGTATGAAAAAAGATAGAATACATTCCCTAACGACGCACAGTTTTGATATTATTTTGGCGTTCTCCTTTAAAAGAAGTAGAAGAGAGAGACAGTTATAAGGCAATTATTAGAGATCTAAATACTGACTGTATCAAACAAAACACAAATTGTCCACATTTGGGAAAATTAGATAGGAATTGCGTTTTCTGTGTGTTAGTGGCCTCATCAAGCCTTTAATTTAAAATTAAAAATCGTTTCTATTGTTTTTATTTAGCTTTTTACTTCCGCATTTCCTAGAAATGAAGGTAACTTAAAAGCTCACCATAAACCTTTTAAGTATAATTCATTATATATCCTCAAAGGCTATCTGAAAAGCTCGCAACCTTTCCAATGTTAAGTAATTATTGACAGTAGTTTCTAATTTAAAGCTCCTCTCCAAAGACAATATTATCACCAACATAGGGCATGAGAATTATGAATTAGGCAATGTTTAATCACCATATTCAATTTGAGATGCACAAATATTCGTTTAAAAATATCGTTGAGATACAATTAAGAAAAAACTGGGACTTAGATATTTGTGAGAAGATATAGTTATTTAGATATAGATATTGATTTTATTTGTTTTACTTTAAGGCTTGTTCAGAGGCTCAGTCGGTAAAGGAAAGGTATTCATAATGATATTACTGTTGGATTTTGTAGTTATTTTTCAAATAAATGAATTTTAACCCAGAAAATTTATAAAATCGAAAATGCATAAGTCCAGCACTGCATAGCAGCACTAGATATGCGTAGGTGTAATAAACAGTCAATGCTCAGAAGTATAGTGATCCTCTAGGGTATATATTTGATTTCTAAAATCATCCTGATATCCAGAAGCATCATTTTCTCAGAAGAATTCTGATTTTTATATACAAGTCTGAAGAACTTCGTGGTTTCTTGATACTAAACATAAAATAAAAACATAAATAATAATATTTTATTACCGTAATGTAAACGTGCATGTAAACTTCAATGTAACATTTGTATAATGCAACGAATTTTTCATTTTATTTTTATTATTAATTTTTATTTTTTTCATTATCTGCTTAAAAATTATCGTAATGCTGAATGAGACTTAACTTTCAGCTAGAAAATTTAATTTCTAGGTGAAGTGATTTGCTTTCTGATCAAACACTGTACTTGCCGTACATACAGAGAGCTGTCGGCTAGTTAAGCTTCATAATAAAAATATTTAATAAACATATCATAATAAAAAGATATTTATACAATTTCAACATTCATTTGGTGATACTTGAGCATAATATGAGATAATATATGTTCTGAACGATAATATATTATTATTCTGATAATATATTCTGAAGATGCATGCTTTTATTATAATTAATTTTGATTTCAGAGTCACAATACTTTAAAATATCTGAAGATAACTAACCCTTAGATAGACAAATAAAAAAGATACTTTTAACCTCTTTTTGAGTCTTTTGCCAATTTTCTCACGAAGTCCAATAAATAAACGTCTGAAGGTAAGTATGTGAAAAGTTTACAGAAAATATATTTATTGACTTTAACAAATGAATTTAAACGAACTTCTTAAATTTGTTATGACTTTTTGAATGAAATTTTATTTAAGAAAATTACATGTATTTTTAATAAATTATTATTAAAGGGAATTGATGTGCAAATATGCAGTATAAAAATACGTCGTTCTTTTTGGGGTAGCCTAACAAATATTTTCAATTTAAAAGGCTGTTACCAAAATATTTAAAAAAAACTTGACCCAAAAGAACACATATCGGCTTTTTTCACTTTAAAAAAGTTTAATGTACGAGTATGTTCACAAAATGATGTCATTATATTAAAACAAATTTCCTAATGAAATATAAACTCATTTACAGATCCCATTTATTATTTTAAAACGGGGCAAATCCGAAACACTTCAACATAATATAAAGGAAAATAGACTCTGGCCTTTAAAAAAGGTAGGGAAATTGAATGCCGCTAGCTACTTTGATCAGTAACAAAAGTGCACGTGACGTTATTAATTAAATTAAGGTAACCTGGTTTTACATTCACATTAATTAGATTTATAAAAGCAGAACTATTGTACAACGTTGTTTTTAATTTACTGTAATTAATTAGTGCTCTCTTTGAAAGTCGTTGGAAATGTGTTCCCTGCTGGTATGGAAACATAGTATATTTTATTAGCTGAACTTTAGCCTATCACTCGTGCGACTAGAAAAATTCAATTATATCTGTCTGTCTGTCCGCAGGATATATAAAATGTGAAGTAGCTTATAAACTTAAAATTGTGAATGAAGCTTCATTTATATATGAGGAACAAATAGTTCGATAAAGGAGCATATCATGGAATTCGACTGAGCGTTAGCACATATTTTTTAAGTTTTCATATGCATAAATATGTGAAAATTAGAAAAGAAGGGAATGAATAAATGTGCAAGCAAACTGTATACAGGCAAATGAGATTTGCAACAAGTGGAAATTTATAGTCATACAATAAAAATAAAATATAATAGACTGGAGTCAAAGTTATCAGTCAGTGAAAATTTTTTTAGTATTTTTTACTCTTATGTTGTGGTACTCGCACTAGCTTACTAGACATTTTATTTGAAATCTGCAATAAAAATCTAACTTTTAAGTAAAAATCTTTATTTTAATTAAATAATTACGTTGAAACTTTATAAAAAAGAATGAGGCACAACTATAAGATGAGATAATTGATAATTATAAAGTTAGTAATCTGCAGGCTATTGTATATGTTCGGGACTTAAGGAGTAAGGCGAACAAGGGATAAAACCAATGACTATAACTTGATGTCAATCTGGATTAAGATTTAGTTTCAACCTTTATACTGGAGAATTTGCAAGTAATTAGGTGTTTTTTAATAATAATAACAACCAGAAATGTACACCTAGGAAGGGGTCTTCAAATAAATAATACATTTATTTCAATGATGAGATATTTAATAATTATAAAGTTAGTAATCTGCATGCTATTGTATATGTTTAGGGCTTAAGGAGTGAGGCAAACGAGGGATAAAACCAATGACTATAGCTTGATGTCGATCTGGATTATAATTTAATTTCAACCTTATACTGGAGAATTTACAAGTAATTAGTTGTTTTTTTAATTAATAATAATAACAACCAGAAATATACACCTAGGAAGGGGTTTCCAAATAAATATTATATATTTATTTCAATAAGTTGTTAGCATTCCATTAATTCAATAAATATGTCTATATTTAAATTGTGCTATCAATAGGCCTAAATAAATGTATTCAGCCATGTAATATGTGACACAATGTTTTGAACTTTTTGAGATTCACACACGGAACTTCCGGTTTCTGCTCGAAATATTTCATAAAATCTGCCAAACTGTGTTAATGAGCGTAATATTTTTAATTTTGTGATACTTAGATACGTTTGAACTAATTTTAACTTATTTTACTTCGTTTTTAAATATTGTACAGTGGGCTGCAAAGTGGGAGAAAATCAAAACACTTGGTGTAAAATAATAATGGTGGTACTGCTATTATTATAACCTAATAACAGCAACAATAAAAGTACTTTAACCAATTCAATACCATTTGCCATTGCTATATGTTTCAAAAGGTATCATACAACATTTCGAGGGTTAGAATCTATTACCTTATTTAGGTGGGATAGATCTTTTTTTGTAACATATAACGATGGTAAATTTCCGAAATTAGAAATCCTTTCAAATCTATCATCGTCAATAACAAAATTTAAACAAAGAACATTCAATATCGTAAAGATCATTCATAAATCTTTATCGGAGGCAATATCGATAATATGATACGACTAATAATCGATCACAATCTTGAATTTAGAATCCATTAAGCAATCTCAATCAAACAGCATTCGTTCGGAAACAGTAAATGGTTTCAATTTCTGGAGTCAGTAAGAAGCGAAAGTTGTTTCTCTTGAAATGGGAGTAACAAATGACACGAATTTGTAGCTATCTCAGCGTCGCAGTTCACCGTGTCATTTGTCTGTTTGCGTTTGAGTGATTTTTCGATATACGTTTCTGTAAATTGTATGAATGTAATGATAATGTTATAAAA
Source organism: Homalodisca vitripennis (assembly GCF_021130785.1). Classification (NCBI taxonomy): domain Eukaryota; kingdom Metazoa; phylum Arthropoda; class Insecta; order Hemiptera; family Cicadellidae; genus Homalodisca; species Homalodisca vitripennis. Next base: position 42,154,057 of record NC_060212.1, read on the forward strand.
GATCGAAGCCCTATTTGTTAATACATGTATATAGCCAGTGTAAATGGACATTTAAGTAAACGGTTTTTATGATACTATAATGTAAGGTTTTTGTTAAAAATACTCATAGTATTTTGATAAATCCTTAATTAAAATAGATTATAATTTTTGATTGTAAAATATTAATGTAGACTATATTGTAGCTCTTGTTTTAAACTAATAGTATAGTTTATTAACTTATGGTTAGGTGTAAGAGTGGACTTAATAGTCCTAACCTCGCCAATTGAGTATGTTTTACCTGTAATTCAATACAGACAGTTTTCATGTTATTTAATTTAATTTCATTTCATTATTACAGTATACGCCTTTCTTATTGCTCTATGTTAGCGAAGATTATAGTATTCGAAGAACTGGAAAAATTTCATTTATCTCGTTCTGCCTGTCTGTCCATCTGTTCTCAAGACATTTTAAATAGCAACTGACTTATAGACCTAAAATTTTGCATGAAGCTTCATTTGGATTTGGATGAGTGTTAGCAAATATGTTTACGCTGGCGTGATTTTTAACCATGATGGAAACTAAAAATAGCAGAATAAATAAATTAGTTACTTGAATCATATGAAAATTATTCAACATAATTATTCATACAGTAGAAAGAAAAGAGTTTATTTAGTTAGTGTTAAAATTGGATGATAAAAACATTTTGATTTCAGCGCACTCTTGCAATGTAGCACCATCCTCCGTAGTGCACAGTAACTTTTATTATTAAAAAATTTTGCTATGAAACCTAATTTAGTGAACTAAAGTGTGAATGTATGTTCTAAATTAATATATGTAACTAAACATAATAATTCGCAATTAAATTAATTAAAGCTTCTTTTAAATTTCTTATAAAAGCCGGGTGTGGTAAAACTTTTAAACCGTCCACCTATATGCACAAATTTCCTCGTTTGCACAAACTGACAGGCATCTTAGAACTGTGTGGGGGATTTTTTACGGTGCTTTTTAGTTTGGTTCGTGATTCTTGGAGGTTTTTGAGATTATTTTGGTAAATCTTACATTCAAGTAAACCCTCATAATAGTTAATCACAAACCAAAAATTTCGAGATATTGGAGTGCAATGGTAAATCAGTAGCTCTAGCCTAGGCGTTTTAGGTGTTAAAGGCTGTTGCTATCCTGTACATGATGGACAAGAGAAAAAAAGAGAACAAATGTCAAATGTGATCCTGCGTGAACTTCAACTTTGATTGAGCACAGCAATGGCTATCTATACTTTTACAGGAGAAGGAATACGGTAGTAACAATAGTTTAGTTTAGTTTTGATAATTCTGCAGTTATAAGTAATTACTGCTTTTATCTATAGTATGATGGGTTTTCAACAATCTTTTATAGACCGAAAACATTGATTTATTTTCTTCTTGAATAAATTATAAATGAACGCTTGGCATCTGTAGACAAACTACTCAAAACCTCAAAGTGTACAGATTTGTTGTGAATCATAAAGAAATACAGCCACATTTTAATCGGTTGAACTCTGCTGTTATAGTGTGTTTTCATGCTGATAGAACAAAATTTAACTCAAAACCCCAAAGCATAAACATTTCTTATGAATCGTTACGAAACACAGTCACATTTTTCACCTGTCGAACTCTGCTGGGTTATAGTAATTTTTATACTGATGCTACAAGCTTAGTTAAAACTAATAGATTGGATTTATAACTTCACACCTAAGTAAAGACCTAATGAAATTATTTCATCTTTTACGTACATTTAAGTCAAGAACTGGAGTTAGTCGACTGTTTTCCTTTCAGGAAAGTCTACACGAATATTAATATAATATAGAAGGACATTAACACCTCCTCTTTACAAGTTATTCCTAGAACCTTGTCTGTGTGCTTCGATAAGAGGAGAAATCACACGTGTAGATCACTTGAAGATGAGGAAAGAACTTTGTCAGACAGGTTCTCCGTTTCCCTGATGAATCAGACACTACGAACAGTTCATTCACATCTCTACAACAAAGACTCGTAACTCAGCTCCTTCTATTTTATCATTTCTCTATCATTCTGATTTCACCTTTAGTTAGGTGATGGTGTGGATGGCATGTGACTTGCAAGAGAATATACTAATATGCAGTTAGTACCTAGAGATATAGCCTAATGTTCTTAATTCATAGGAAAACGCGTTTTAAATAACTAAATTAATTAACAAAATGCGTATATTACATTAGTAATTATTTGTATTTACACTATTGTTTTTAAATAAAAACATTATGATATTAGAATTAATTTGTTTCGTTAAAAATAATAAACATGTTTTGATTGAATGCGGTAATTTACTAATTACAATGGGGTTCCTAATTAGTTATGGAGTCAGCCCTTGAACCGTAGTTACTAACTTCGACAAATCCATAACGACTTTTTTGTTTGAAAAATATTTCCCAAAAATTTATTTTTTGCCTTGATATTATGAATGTCAGTGTTAATTCATTGTACTTTATACTTTATACCCACATAGGTGGTCGAAATTAACACAATTAATTATTAGCCTAAGTAATAAATATACTTACGATATTTAAGATACATATGTAGCGAATAATATATTTAAAAAATATGTCTTCTAATATTTAAACAATAAAACAATAAAATATATTTTAAACTTTTTAAATAAATGGTTAAATCTTATTTAGATAATACCTTTTATATAACTTTTTCGACTACAAATAAAATTATTTCCCTCAAGTTTAGTTATGTTACAGGGTACAATGTTTTAATGGATAATAGAAGAAGTGAAACAACAAAAAACATAATTTTTTATTACGATTAAACTGTATGGTAATTCGTATACAAATTTCAATAATGATCTTATATTAGATATATATATATATATATATATATATATATATATATATGCTTTTTACCTGGAAATCTATTTTTATATTTGTTTATCGAAGATTATTATTGAAATTTGTATACGAATTACCATACAGTTCAATCGTAATAAAAAAATTATATATATATATATATATATATATATATATATATATATATAATTTTATTAGAATAATAAATCGTAAACTAAAACCCTTTTAAATTCTTTTATTTCAGACACGTGTTTCGGTATAAACCATCTTCAGTGTGAACATTAACCTCTAATTAAATTATAAACAAAACAAATAAATATACACCTGTCGACTATTTAAACAGATGTTAAACTTATATGACACAGTTGTAATTTTGATTAAGATTCTGTGTTTGATATTTTTTCAAAGATAGGATTTGTTTTATTTTTTAAATTGCTATTTAATATGTTGTGAGGATCTTTTTTATAATTTAGATAAATGTGTAATTCTTCTTTAGTGTTTAATTTTTCTCCTTTCCTTTCGATATCCAAAATTTCCATGTTCTTTTCAATATTTTTGTAGTTATGTCCAGTTTCTAATAAATGTTCAGCGAAATTTGATTTTATTGTAGACATGTTGTTTGTTTTCAAAGCCTGTATATGTTCTTTAAACCTTTTATTAAAATTTCTGCCAGTTTGTCCAATATAGTAGCTTTCACAGTCACTACAGTTAATTTTGTATACTCCATATTGTTTGTATAAATCTTGTTTGTCATCTTTTTGGCTTATTTTGTTTTCAATTAGTTTAAACGTATTATTTCTTGTTTGGTAACTGATGGAAAATTTTTGAATTTTGAAAGGTTTTTCGAACAGCTTTGTTTATTTTAGTATTGAAAGGTACACATATATATTTCTGAATTTCATTATTATTAGGATTAGGCCGTATTGTATTGGTTTTATTGATTTTTCTTGTTTTTTTCTGAATCATTTTGTCTACAATATGGGGTTGATATCCATTTTTGACAGCTAGATATTTTATGATTTCTATTTCCTTAGTTTTATTTTCATCACTCATTGGTATATTTAACATTCTATTTATCATTGAGTGAAATGCTGCTAATTTGTGTTTCCATGGATGGTTAGAGGTTGATGGTATTAGAAGATCTGTTTGGGTTGTTTTTCTATAAATTTCAAATGAGTGGTTTCCATTAAGATTAGAAATGCTTATATCAAGAAAGTTAATTTTGACTTTTTGGATTTCTTTTGAAAACTTGATTGTTGGGGATATAGAATTGAGGAATGTTAAAAACTGGTCTGCTTGCTTCTCATCTCCTTTGAAAAGACATAAGATATCATCAACATATCTAAACCAGTAAATTATTTTATCTTTAAATGGATTAGTAACACTCATTATTTTGTTGTTTTCTAAATGTTGCATATATATATTTGCAAGAAGGCCTGAAAGAGGAGATCCCATTGCCAACCCATCTTCTTGTTTGTAATTTTATATATATAGTGTTAAATTTATTGCACAATACCAGTGGATCTGTAATTATAAACACTCTATGGAGTGATATGTGTAATAAACTTTCCAAGTAATGGAAACACTGACGTTTAGAAACCCGAATAGAACAAACTATACACAGCTACATGCTTATAACGGACCGTAACTAATTCCAAGGAAGAACCCATAATTATGGAATCGGTTGAAACATATTATACTTGGTAATAACCAAGTATAATATGTAATAACAACTTATTTGTTTGTAGTTAAATGTACATCCATCAGGCCACGCTCAGAACAACATTCAAATCAAACTTATCAAGGAATGTAACTGATTACTAGTATAAACTGATTTTTATCGACCCTAACAGAAAACATTATACACGGCCAAATGCAGTCGTTAGGTATTCGGCCCAAACTATTCTCGGGACTACACACAAGCCAATCTTACTTGGGCCCTAATTACTTACAAGGGAGCATTTTTTGAAAAAAAAAAAAAAAAAATATATATATATATATATATATATATATATATCACTATTAAATCTGAAATTGGTCAGCTCAAATAAGATCGGGAGTTGATAACATTTTCAAAAGCTGTACTGAATAATTAAGTAATTAATAAAGTAACTTTGTAATAAGTTTGGTTATCTAAAGTCAGAGTAAGAACAGATAAATTGCCGGAATAAATATCTTTTTTGAATCAACATTTTAGACTTAATTTTTTATATATCCACCGTAAGAATTCTGCAAATGTGTGCAGAAGGTTTTGAACTTTGGAAATAAAAAATAAAAGGAAAAGGAATAAATACCCATTTGACCTGCATTACCGAAGTGGTACCACAGAACTGGCCATATTGAAAAAAAAAGCTACTCAAATTTTACAATCCAAATAGTAAAAATATTAACTGTCAGTCAAATTAATAAAGTTAAAACTTAGCATAGTGGGAGAAAATGATTTGTGGAATATAGCTAAAAATGTAACAAACGTTATAGTTATTCAAACGTAATTATAAAAATAAACTTTTTAATAAACTTTAAAAATGGTAAGAAAGGGTAAGTGGGCTGCAAATGTATTAGTTTGTTGTCAGCTTTGTCTCCAAAAAAGTTGTTGATATTTTAACAGACTTAAGTTTGTTGTTTATTTTTCGACTTAGTCTTTTATTTTAAACGTGTTCCTCACTTTTATTATTTTTTAATCCTTTTGTATGAAAGAAAGACCGTCTGGAATGCTCCTGTAAGTACTCGGACACCCGTGGTGTCCCAACACTGACAACAAGTGTTTCTTGTTATCTATTGTATGATTATTGCTTTTGTTAGTGAGTAGTTATTACGAAAATTATATAAATCTGTCTTAAACTTCGACAAATTTCCAAGAATGTTAATCTACGAACTAAAGCTATTAAATGCTAAGGTTTTACAAAGTTTGTTTCATAACCGAGTTGGTATCATGTACTATGTTTTTAAAACTGTATAAGAGTGATTAAATTTAGAAGTGCAGTAATGTTTATACAAACGGCTTTAATCAATAGATGATCATGATTAAATTACATTTTTAAATTTTGAGAACAAATATTTACTTTTGCTTGGTTTTGGAATGAAGATTGAGGTTAATTTACTGACCGTGCACTTGTAAGAATTTCTCTAACCTCACTGATAGTACGGTTTTGTTCATTTGACAGAACAGAACAGAAAAGGATGAATCGATTTTGGTTTCATTTAAATGCAATAATAGGAAGTGATACGTCATATGCAGTGAATGTTTGCACGTATATAAATGTTAAATTACTAAGGATCTGGTTTTCTCACCAATGTCAGTGTCTCATGGCGAAAGATTTCCGAAATCTAGAATGCGCAGAGAGCCATGTTCAATAGCTAGTTTATATCTCAATACTCAGTACCAATGTTAGACATTATAAAGGAATTTGTAGCTTTAAATTAATTTGTTTCATTTACTGAAACACTTCCATTTAATGTTAAGATTAAACCAACAACCTTATTACACAACACTTTTGAATGAAATTATTTAAATTCCTTAAAAAAAGGAGATTACTATTAATATTTAGTAATATTCCAAACTATAGAAATGATACCCTATGGATAGAACCATCGGCAGTCTACACACCTTTGATCGTAGTGAAACATAAAAAAATCAATGTGAGACTGAATGCGATGTAGCAGCAGTGTAGTGTCGGCACATCACACAGAAGCACTGAAGGACAGTCCAGGTAATGGTATAAAGGCAGCTAATGATGTAAATGGTACTTACCATGCGGCCAGTTAGTTCTATACTATCTACACTTTACTGATCATTGAACTACTTAGAGTACTCGTTTTTTGGCACTTGTTTTGTATATTCTACACCGAGTTGTCTGCTTCAAAACAAAAGAAAACCCAAATTGTTTCGTGGTCCGTATAAAGTTTACTTTGCGTACTCAATTCTATTTTGGACTCAGATTATAAAATTTGGATCTAATCTGTCTTGACTGAAATGGAGGCACATATAAAAATTAACTATTCATCAATCACTCATGAAATCCTAAACTAATTATAATGTATAGATATAAGGAGTTCATAAAACTCATTTATAGTCATGTAGATGTATGGTATGTATGCACAAAAAAGATTTCATGTTAAAATTGGTCTAAAAAAGTTCTTTCACTAATAAGGACATCCATAAATAAACGTAAATTACTTTTCCGCTTTTCAAAGCTCAAACCTAACGAAAACTACGATATTGGGAAGCTTTTGATTGTAAAGTGCGAACTATAGGAATAGTCCTCCGAGCTCAGTCTCTAGAAGTTGGTAGATAAAGTTACAAGCATTATTAATATTATTTCAGCTCTCTGCGATTTACTAAATATCTTGAATAATAAAAAAGGAAACATTATAAACAGTCCAGAACAGTTTTAGCTTTTTTATTTAGGTTCATAGACGTGGTGGATTTATTGAAAGTCCAAACGCCATAGACGCTGCCATATAGACAAGAAATGCTATCTAATAAACTTTGTTATTTCGTTGAAAACAGATTTTTGTACTAAGCTTGAACTTGTTTCAAAATTTCTATCACTAGTTGATAGTCAACCCATACGTTTGGCCAATACTATGCTGTGAGGTGGATAGGAAAATCAATTAAATATCTAGTAAAAACAAAGACCTTGTTTCATTATGTGAAATATGTTTAGTTTCAATCCCTCTAACATGTAAATTTTAAAATAATAACTTTTATGAAAACATGTGTATAAACTTAAGCAAATTACATGCATGTAGCTTGCGTGCTAGATTAATTTCCCTTCTGTTTGAGACACATTGCCCAATCAGGGAATAACTGTGCAAGTTAGGCTGAAACTGAGGTAACAACCACCCAGGCTCCTGTTGTGGGGCTGTATATCTCCCTAGGGGCCGCTTCGCCTTACTAAACTCGGTTCTGTTTGGGAGCCTGACTTTGTGTGAGGAACATTTATGTGCGCCTGTAACATGCTTTTACTTTTACTATAATACTTACTATTCAATGTTTTATTTGGTGTAGAGTTTTGTATAGCATTCCCATCTATAATTGGCATTAAGATTGTTTTAGTTTTAAACTAATGTTGATTGTTACTTGCAAATAAAAAAATATACATGTAAGCAACTAGGGTTGTTGATAAATATAAGTAGTCCTGTTTTGTTCAATGTTTCTTAATAACTGCTAAACAGGTTTTAGTAAATAGAAATTAAATTAAGCAAAACATTAAAGCTTGTGCGGAAATTTTTTGGGAGTTTTCGTTGGTTGTGGGCATTTTAGTTTAATTTCGATTAATTTTTAATCGAAAACTCAACATTTATCAAATTACAATACTTACTTAGAGAAATGTCCTTATCCGGCCTTTGCTTGCCGAAGCATTATAAATATAACTTAATTATATATACTTAACTAAAACTAACCTGTGAATTTTAAATTTAGATTAAATTCACTAAACTCAAAGGGCAGCCCGTCACAGACTTGAGTCCTGAAATCTGAAGTCATGTTCGTCTGTAGAGATCCAAAACTTAGTCGGTGACAAAGAAATCAAAAAAGAACTCGTTACATCGTTTCGTCACCAGAGACACAAAGATTACAAAATATAAAACTACAGTGTAATATAGATGAAAAAGTATTCTAGTTCTTTCATCAGATCTAAAAATAAGCAGTACAATGCTTCGACAAGATCTCTAAGCACCGTGGAGCAACCGAGTGTTTTACACATAACGTAGCTACGGTGGGAAGGGTTTAGTTCACCTTTCTCATTTAAAGTATCGTCTGGAATCTGAGAGTCACGTTATCTGAGAAAATCTAAAAAGGCAGAGCTGAAGGATGTAAAAATTAACTATATACATTTTTTTATTATTGAAGACACCTAGTATTAAAAATATAAAAATATAGATTAATCTAGATGAAGATTCCAGACGCTGCACTAACAGGAAGGCGAACGGAAGCTGAACTCAATATTCACTTTGATTGAATTCTTCCCGCATGTGTACTACCCTGTTGGTACACTGAATTTTATACACGTTGTTTGAAAAATGTCGTTTTGTAGAAACATTGAATGAGATTTGAGACACTGTTTCGCTGAACTATATAGATGCGCGCGCACATTACCAACCACACGCTAAATTCCCTTGATACTGAAATATTAGTGCACAATAATTGTTAGTTCCTACCGTCACACCCTTTCAGAGGATCTAGAGTTTTGTTGTTTTAATTTTAGATTAGTGAAGTAAATTTAAGAAGTTATTTATGAATGAAGTAGGGAGTAAGTAATTTAGTATTTTTTTGTATTACATTTGTGAGAAAAGCAACCATCAAGAAAACCCGGTATGATAGTATTACATAATTTTAAGGGGTGCAAGAATAAAATTATAAAGACAGTTGAATGTCAGTTAATAGAATCGGCACAGATCCGTTCATTATATTATGCAGAATTACCTTCAGGAGAACTCATTTGACACATGAGTCTACAACAAAGTGCACTTTATCGTGATAGATGAGCAAGTAAAATAACAAGTTTAAATCTGATTGGATAAAGTTTTAATTAGAGAAATAGATTTTACAGTATTTAAAATACGACACTCTTACGCGAAAGATCAAACTTGCACCTTTAATTTACAGTTCAAGCGCAATCAAAAGCTAATTTTATAATTAATAAATAATTGTACTAGATTTTCACCCAATTAAATAGGTTCGTTTATTTATTTGACTTAACATTCATAAAGGTTTACAAATAATAATTCCTGAATTCTCTTTTAATTATTTGGTTTCTCATTGCAATGTAATAATAAACTGAATAATTTATTAAATTTATGATTACATTTCAAAACATGGCCACAGCACACGTCATGTATGCTAAGGTTGTACATAAAACTTTGCCTATAAGTGATTTCATTAAGATACTCATGTCTGTGTAACACGCTAAAAAGTCATTTAGTTGTACTTGGTTCTCTTAGAAACGTCTTCGTTCTGGAATTTTTCTCGTTGCCTTCAAGGCCAGAGAATCCCTTCTTTATACAGGATCTTTACGTTAAAATATATCAGAAGACATAACCTTCCAGACGGTAAGAGGCTGATCTCTCCCAAGAGTGGGAATCCCGGGAGATTCGGATGCTTCATGAAAGGGGAAGCTTTCAGTGAATGGGAAAAAGTTGGAAGTGTTAGTTTCCAGCTACTTAACAATACGGGAACCTAAGGAATTTTCTTTTACTGGTCCGAAAGGAAATTTGGCGTCGGAAAGGACGGCAACAAAGTACAAAATGTCATAATATCTAAAACAAATTTAAGACTTCTTATATATCAGAACACTAGCTTATGTTTAAAAGCTGTTGCAGCTTATGTTTTAAGACTTGTTTAAGAACATACAGGTAGTTTCAAAACTGTTATGACCTTCTTTCACAAATTTGACGTAGAAAATCTATTAGTCCATAGACTCATTAAACTACACGGCTTGCGATATCGCTTGTTTAAAAGTGATATGATTTTAATCAGTTTACAAATTGATTTATTCCGTGCTTTTCTCGTTGCTATTAGAATACTATAAGACCAGTTTAAATGCTCGCTCATGCTTAGGTAAACCCATGGAGTTATGTGTACAAACATAAAATGCGATGATGCTTACATAGAAATGATGCGTCATCGAAACTCCTATAATTTCCATCGGGTTATAGTGACAATGAAGATATACATTTTTCCTTCTCTCTTTAGGAACTGAATGCTCCTTAACACTAACCTTTCTTAAGTAGCACACTAGTAAGCTTGTACAAAACAGCTACTGCAGCGTGACCTAAAGTCTTTCCCCGGGTTGTTTCTATCGATCTTAGCACCCAGACAAGCCGAGAGAGCCTGAGGTGACTGTTGCAGAGGTCGTTATTCACAGACGCAATCATTGTAGACTAAAAGAGCTATAATTTCCTGGGGTAGTGACAATGAAGATGTACGCTTTTCCTTCTCTCTTTAGCAATTGAATACTCCTTAATACATTCTTCCTTAGCAGATCATTAGTAAGCTAGTAAACCTACTATTACTGCAACGTAAACCGTAGCCTCTCTCGGGTTGGTTTCCGTCAACCTTGGAACCCAGACAAGACGACAGAGCCCGAAGTGACTGTTACAAGAACTGGTTTTTACAGACGCAAGAGATATACCCTTGGGTTATAGTTATTATGGTGTAGTCCATTTCTGCTTCAATCTTAGATTCTAAGCGACAGATTTTTTCTTCCTTTTCTTTCTCTTTTTAGTGTCAGTGCACGGCCGCATGTTTTTACATTTATCGCTAATCGATTTATTACCTGACGAGGAGGATAGAATTAAATTCTTGAAACATAATGTATGTAATGTGGCTAATACATGAAATCCTATTTTCCTTTCACTTCAATAATTGTTGGTTTTGTAAGCAATGTTAGGAATACTATTCAAATATACTTAACAAATGTAAATTTTATATTAGTTATAATGGAATAATAAATTAATGTTAATATATAATGAGGATCTGTAATGAAATCATTACAGGATGCAGATACAAACGAGGTGATTTCACTAACAAAAGAACATCTTGCGGTGAGATAATTGCTGCCTCTTTCTGCGCCTTTTGTCTCACTCTACTTTTTAACGGCTCAAGCAGAAATGTACATAAAGTCTATTGTGTTGTGTGCTGATGTTTCTACTAAGTTAGCAAATCAGGTCATTAGATTCCCCAACATAGAAAATTAAATACGGTTTAAAATGGAGCAAATTATTGGTTTTGTTAAAGTTTCGGTTAGTTAGTAGTAGATAGGTAAATCTGTATAGTATCGGTAATTATTATATACATATTTTAATTAATAGGAATATTATTAGTTACAGATTAATAAACACTAAGCCGTTCCTTAAATTATTGTAACGATTGTTCCATGAGTACAGACATATTTTCCTAGTCTATTAGACATATTTTTCTTGATTCACTAAAATATACAAACTTAATAAAGAAATAGAATAAATGAGGTAAATTTATTGAAATTGTACTGATTAAAACGTACGCTGTATAAGTAGCCTAATAGTAGTAATAGAATTATTTATACTCCTCATAAATAAATTTGCCACAAAACTAAAGTTAGTTAATTAATAAAGAAACAGGAAACTTATTAGATTTATTTTTATTATAAGTTTTTTTAAATCAAGTCCATCATTATTGAAGATATTAAAATACTACACAGATATCTGGGGGGTGTACACTAATAAGAAAATCTTAGCCTTTCGGAGCCTTTAATAATAATTTATTATACAATCTGGTACCATATACTGACAATTCGTCTGGATAAATTAGCTGTCATAGCTTTGTATAGGAACACATAATCCTAATCTGCACACTTCCCCTCTGACATCGTTAACTTCAATAATGTCAAAATATAATAACACTTCTCAAAAATTGAACTATTCCATTCCTTCCTATGGATTTGAAATGTTGGCTCCACGAACAGATAATGACTACTGAGGTGCTGACCACGAAGGTTGCCAACACAAACTCCTGACGCTACTCCCATTCAAATGAAATGGAAATGGTGGCTCCGTGAAGGGATGATGACCACTAAGGTGCTGACTTCGAAAGATGCCACTACGTACTCCTGGCACTATTTTCACCTAAAACATCCCCTACATAATTAACTTTGAGGTGAGAATCATTGATAAAAGAAAATCCACTTTACTAGATTAAAGCCACTTCTGGCTTATCAAAATGAAAATAAAAGAACCTGATTTATTTTATCATTTATTGCATAACACATGAAATGTTCTAATTGCAATTTGTAAGATGCAAAAATTAAACATTGACAGAGTTCGTGAGACTGTATGTAAAACACAGACCAATTTGTGTAACTTAAACCGCCACACTTAAGCCGGAAGTGTTTGTTTAACTCAAGGATGCATAAGTCATATGGGAAAAATTCGATATAATTGTGGTATCTAAAATTTTATATTATAACCTATTGTAATCTGTACCTACAGGTACTAATAAATCGATATTTCACAATTATACGTAATAAATTGGATTAAAAGTTAACTATGTCATAGAAAACCAATTATGTTAATTTTGTATAATTGTAATAAAATACAAACTATAATAATGGATACATGTTCTGTTAATCAACAGGGTTTTTTAAATACAATTTCAGAGTAATTTTGGTTAAATTCAAATGAAACGAGTATTGGTGGTCTATACTATAACATACGATAACACCTTATAATAAATTAAACCATTCGGAATTATAACTATATGGATTGTAAATCTGTTATATTTTACAATAATATGGTTAAACACTTTGTATGGGGTATATTGCATTAAAATTTACGGTTTTCTCATTATTGTAACACCCTGAGCTGAGAAAGAGTTTAATTCATAGTGATCATTAAATTCAGCCTCTTTCATAAACAATTCTTTTTAGAAGCAAGACTATAGGTTTGAATATTAGCTGGTAACAAATTAAGCTAAAAAATATTACACTATCCATATAGAATAAAAATATCCAAACACTGTATTCTTAGTTTAAGTAAATCCTTTTATTTTAGTTTATGAAAGGGACTGTGGTTTTTTTAAATTCTTTATTGACCTAGGCTTTAAACCTTATTCTAGTGTTCCATTTTCATGTATGGCTGTACGTAATAAATGTTCTCACCGGATTACAATTGGATATCAATTGTGGTTTGGGATAATTTAAATTAGTTTGATATAGTGTTCCCAGATAAATGTTTAAAAATAAATTGTATTGCATATATGAATTTTAAATTGATTTCTAAATCCATTCAAAATTAGTATAGTTCTTTAAGGGCCTAAAGCAACTCTATTAATTAATTAACGACTGTACATTTTGAATAAGATTGTAACTAAATCCCATGAAGTGCCATGTTAAATTCTATGATTTATATTATACTTAATGTTGTGCATTTGGTAATAATCGAATTTATAAGTAAAAAACGAATAGTATGTTTTTGAAACAGTAGATCATACTTATAAACAACTTAATAATAATATTACTAAATAAAAATTTAAAATTTTTGTAAATATTAAACCAAATACACAGTTTAGTATTAGTTAAAAAAAATTATTAAAACGTGAAATAAAACAAAATAAATAAAATTCCCGAAAATCATAAAACATGTCCTCTTATTACACAGTGACAAATATATTTTTTTAGAATATTTTTCTTGAAGGTTTATCTTAATTTCTTTGATCTATAGCAATTAGGATCCATGCAAACACTTTTACTCTTAGGTTTCTATCTTCCAGTAGCATCTCATTAGAAGCGAGTTGTCTTATTGCAAGTGTGAATTACTTTCTTTCTGGAGATAGTAGATACTTTTATTTGTATTATTAAAGGGAGAGGATTCAGCCGAATCATTGGGGGAGAATTTCTACAGTGTTAAAGGAGAATATTTTCTGCGGTGTCAAAGGAAATTTTGACCTCTATGCACTTTCAAGAGGGAGCTTCCTTTTTAGGTTAAATGAGACGGTTTTCTGTAGAGACAAGGGAGCAGAATTCTGCAGTGTCAAGAGAGCTACACATTCAGTGTCTAATGGGAGCGCTTTCTTTAGAGTCAAGGGAGCGGGGTTTTCGCATTTTTTTAAGGGTTTTACATTGAGTTGGGCATTTAAATAAAGGATTTATCGTGGTAATCCTTAAAAGTTTATTACCTCAGTTGTGTATTCTTTCCGAGTCCTTTTTGATGGTCTTTCCCTTAACTGGAGTGGTAGGGGAAATCCTTTGAGACAACTGAGTGGTAGGGACAGTGGACGGTAAGTTACATTAACATAGAGTTTCCAATTAGAAGGTAAATATTCCGTAACTGGGTTGGGCTCAAACAATAAACCTAAGATCAGAGAGTAGAAATGCACTGGAATTTTAATTAATATTACAAATGAAAAACATATTAGCAGGTGATAGCAGATGTATCTTTTATAAACACCATAACATGACCTACAGTTTTTTATTAATGTATATTGCACAGATTATAAAAGATAATTGTCTGTGGCAGCCCAAAACTAAAATTTATATCAAAAATTATACAAAACTTATTTGAAATTTAAATTATAGAATTAAAGCTGAATGTATTATGTAAATTATACAATTAAAGTTGAATTTATTTTATCAAAATTATTATTACTATAATAAATCTAAGTCTCATGCTGCACAAACTTCCAAGACAAAATAATTTACATTTGATTTTATCTAACCTCATTTTCCGTGGATGTAAATATAAGAATTAAGTTATACATTCTAATATAGTATTTCGTTATTATTCTAAAAGACATTCTATGTGGTCGTTAAGTAACAAAGCCTTCGCCCTCTCAGCGTTAGGGGAGAGTGTGTGACACTAATCACTAACTCTCCAATTTCTCATGCTTGAACAGAGAAACCATATTTTCGAAGATAAACCATCGATTGGGATTGGAAACGGTTACCAACCCAGATTTCAAATTCCCGAAGACCTACAGTCATTACATAAAAAAACGCGTGCTTTATTCTCTATGTAGAATAATTAAAGATTTTTCATGAAGATCGCCCACCCATAGTGGTTAAATTGGGTTACAAGTCCCAAAAGGACTGTATTTTGTTTTTCATCTTTCTACTGTTCTATAATTGAAAGTGAAATTTGACATTAAAATATATTAGACTAGTTCAAGAATACATTGGCCAGAATTAGTTGTTTTTTGAATGAATTTTACTTTTTAGACCGATCTTTGTTATAATCTTGTGATAGAGACAAGGCAAACGCAACTACTGCTCCGGAAATAACTTAGACCGGAAGTATATTCATTTTAGTCGAAGAAGACTTTTCGGACCTTTGTGTTTGTATGTGCTCTTTATTGGAGCAAGAATGCTTCAAAGTGGCATCGGGACCACTTTACATCAGAAGTTGATACACAGACTGGAAATAAACGCTTTTTTATTAAAATATACTTTTCAGACCAACGTGCATATCTAATTTTTCTTGGTACGAGCAAAAATGCTAACAGAAATAGGAAACCGGGAATAAAAGGAAGAAGAATACAATTGATGAAAGAGACAGTTTTGACTGAAATAGACTCTCAGATATATGGCGATTATCTATAGACATTTTTTATCGTAACAACAAGGCATATTCTAATATGGCGTGTACAGTATCATTGATTCGATCCAGAAACACTTCTTCATACGCTGTACCTGAAGAAATAGCCAGTGGTAATTGTTTAACTTTTGACAATGATGACTGAAATAATACTTGCAATAAACATGTCTACTTCCGATTATCAATAATTATTACAGGGCTCTATCATGCTACATCATGTAAATAAAATAGTTTAATTTTTTACTAAAATTGTCGGAACCATCCACTCAAATATTGTGGAATTTCGCAAAGAAATTTGAGTAAGATTAATTTTTGGGTACTCATATTTTCTTTTCTTTTTCCAGAGAGAAGGTCCTATAAAAATTGCTCTTTAAACTTAAAGACAATATATTCAGAAATTTATCAGAATGGACTGTCTTCCACTGACAAACCACCTGTGTGAAAAAAAATATTTATCCAGAGTTAAACTAATTTAATAACTAGTTATAACTAGTTAACTAGTTAAACTAGTTAATGAGTTTACACTAAAGATTAATAGATTTTTTAAACCTTGCTCCTCTTAATTTAGTATTGGATAATAATATATATGTGCTCATATTATAAAGTATACAATAAACAATAATAAAAAATCTTTATTGTTTTTTAACAGCTTTCATAAACTGCATACAAACATAAGTTTAAGAAATTGTATTAAGGAGTAAATTAAGTTACTCCACTAAGTTATAATTATATACATTTAATTAACAGGTATTCCACATTATTTGTTTATATAGGAATACTATTATCTACTAGAGCTGGTGGTTCGGTCTGTTCTTGACAGACAATTATGCTGCGTTTCATCCCAGCGACTCACCATACTCTCATCAACTGAGTAGAATGCCTTTGATACTAAAGTGTGACTTTACCGAGCTATGAATATTGCTCGATCATTGAGGTTTGTGATGCATAATGAAGCCTATTAAGTATCCGGACACCAATATAGGTCAACAAGAGATCGGCTGCTGCAGTTCTGGGTTGTTGAAAGTGGAAGTTCTCCCTACCCTTAGCCCTGTAGAGGTAAACATCCTTGGCTTGAACTAGATTGCAATACAAATTAGCACTAATAATATTACAAATGATAAAAGAGCTGTATCTCAACTATTTATTTTCCGGATGAAATAACAAATTCAGTTATTTTACCTTCATAAAAATGTTTTGCAATCTGTTGGGTATAATTTAAATTATCATTTCATAAAACGAAATTAGTCAAAACAGGTGGCATAGTCTAAGCCGGGTAGTTGAAAACCACAAACAGGACAGAAATAATGCTCTACACCTCCTCCTTGGCAGACGTAAATAAGACATGAATAGACGTAAAACTTTTAACTCTCAACTATTCATTGTATTATTCTTTGCCTTTTGTACGTTTCTCATAATAATGTATTTCTGGTTATGATTGAAAAAGTACAATCTAAGTCGCTGATAACTTTATATCCATATATTCGTAACCCATTGCATACTGCCATCAAAGCTGTGGCGGAAATGATAAATGAAAGAAATGTGAATTTTGAGTTTAGTTCCAGTCCCCACTATAGATATGTTATGTGTAGACAACTCTGTGTGGTGCTTCATTGTATTTAGATATCGCTTCTAAAATATCATAGACCACTCAATTGTGTACATGATGAAAAATTGAAAAAAAAACATTTCAACTAGACTACTGCATATTTTGTAGTTATGTTCCTCGAAGCGAGGGGTTAACATGTAAACATTTCATTTTACACTTCTTTATCGCCGATTTGTATCATCTCAACAGACGTTCTTGACTCCAGATTCTAGGAGTCAGAAAGTCAGCATTCACGTTAAATCAACCCCTCCCGCTATAGCTACATTACGTGACTGGTAAGCCTTTTGGGAAGAGAATACAAGGAAGTATATCTAAAACATCAGGACACAAATTTGTTGTAACATTTTCTTCTTAATTCGTAAAATAAATTATAAAGTAAACTGAACCGTTGTAGTGGATACACACTTGAAAAACAAATCCCAACTCTGTACTTGAAATATAAAAGCCTTTATAACCGATACTCTATTCGTTTTACATTGCATAGAGCGTTGTGTATGCAAAATTAACTGGTATTGTTTATATATATCCAGGTAACGCTGAGATAATCCGCCATTACTGTTTGAATGCAGAATGGTCGTACCACACTGTTCTCATTTCTGCATTCATTCATATTCGCCTATACACTGGTATTCCAATTGTACACATCAAAGAAGCATTTTTTGTGGTTTAATTTTATATAAATTTAATGTTTTTTAGAGGCCAACAATAAAGAAACATTTATGATAAACTTTACAATTCTGAGTACGCTGTATTTTTAACTTATATTATATGAGGAGATGTAATTATAGTTGCAAATGTAACTGAGATTAATGAGCATAATAATGGCTTTTAGTTCTTTACCTTCAAAGTTTAATATATGTTTGAAATTCTTCTCCTTACCTCTGGAAAGCATTGTTAATTTTTTATATCTTGAAGTATTATATAGATATTCTAAAATATTGGAATAAATGCCAGATCCCAACGCATTAGTATCCCAGCCTAATGCGGGATACTAATTGGTAATTGATTGATTGAATGTCAGTAGGATAAGAATTGCAATCTGATCGTTTTATGTGAATAAAATAAAAAAACCGTGTTCATTATTAAGGTTTCATATAAGAAAATATGGATAAAATTAAATTAAATTATTCTTAGAATACAATAATAGTTTATTAATAACATAATCGACTATTAATCTAATATTAACGAGTAGGGTGCTCATTTGAAATGTATTGCATTTTGTTCAAAATGCTTCCTAATTCTCACGTTCCTACTGTTAATATTATTAAACTTTTTTCACAGCACATTTGTCGGTATATAAAACAGTTATATATTTTTTAATACTTTTTGTGAATGCATGAAAAATTTCTATTCACGTTGCCGTTACCAAAATCTTACATTGCTAACGTTTAAACTATGTTGAATGAATATGGCTTTCCACAATGAGGGCGAAGCATTTCAAGAAAGCAAAAGTGTAATAATTGTCGTCTCGGTATGAACTGAAAGACTCAAATTTAGTTACGACACCAACCTCCTAAATCTATGAAATAAGTAAAAAAATATACCTTAATGTATTTGATACAGATTTTAAATTTTTACCATCTGTATGCACGTGATAGGCAACGTATTTTGCTACTGTTAAAATAATTTCAATTGTTAAAGTCTATCTATTTACAAATCAAACTTTTGAAAATGTGTGAGAACTTTCAACCTGCAGTTTAAAATACAAGTTAAAAATTGAAAAATTAAGTTTTAGAGTTAAATATGCCTATATAAGTAATTAATTAAAACTAGAAAACAACCAACATTACACGTTTATACTGCTTACAAAGTGATGGAAATACAACACATTTTTGAACAAATAAGGGTCCTAAATTGTAAAGGCATAAAAGATATGTAAAAATGTACATATTCAAACAATCTTTTAATATTAATTCATGTATAAATTTAGTTGGTAAAAAATGTGACACCTGTAAAGGTTAAACGGATAAAATTTGACCCTAGTTTTTTTCTGAAGATGAAAAATATTCTCATAATGCACAGTATTTGAATGAGAACTGTTGACAATGATTAGGCAATGAATGTATTTCTCTGCACTCAAACCACAATGGCGGCTTATTAATAACTTTTCGTCACCTCGAAACATGAACAATGCCACTTACTGTTTCCTGGAATACTGCACCTATTCAGCAAACAACACACTGTAATGAATAGGCCTTGTTCAGCACAACTGATGTTAAGCCTTTCAGGGACAAAGCCGTGTTTGCCACGAGTTTCTGTGGCTCATTACTTCAGTATTATTACCTTTGTAGTTTTACTGAAAGGCATATTATTTGAAAATCCGAAAGCAATTGCTGAATGTATTAATTTAGTTGAACAATAAATTGTAATTATTTCACTAAAGAGGAACTTAATGCAACAATAATACATTTAAAAATAATCGTTTGATAAATGTGTTTCTTGTGCTCGTGCAATCATGGCAGCTTATTAATAACACTGCGTCACCTGAAAACATTAACAATAACACTTACTTTTGCATTGAATACAGCACCTGTCCAGCACATAATACCGAGTGAAATAAAAAGGCCTTATTCTAGTAGGATGGTTGACGTTCCACCATCGGATGGAAACTAGTTTGTCCTAAGTAGCTGATGTTAATAACAACAGTACTACCTAGGCGTGTAAATAAAGCATGAACAAAAACACTTACTTTTGCATTGAATACAGCGCCTGTCCAGCACACAACAGCGAGTGTAATAGGGCTTGCTTTAGCAGGGTTGTTGTCATTCCACTTTCGAATAGACACTTGTTTTCCTGAGTTTCTCATGTTCATTAAAACAATGTAATATAGGCATGTAAATAAAACAAAATATATTTTATATATTTGTCACAATAAATGTGGATCTAGCTTGAGTTGAGATAAATTGTTAAAATTATTGTTTTATGTCGTCTAAAATTACATTCTATAAACGATGCAGTCTAAGAAGTTAGCTCTTTAAGAAAATATTACATTTGTATGCTTCGAATCACACAGAAATATCACCGTTTCAAGATTTCCTAAATTCTAAATAGTGATTCGATTGTACAAGAAATTATTTATGGGTTTTCTGATAGCAATGGACTACATACATTTGTAAATAATACACTTCACGGTAGAGTACAAATTAATAAACGATAAACGTTTATTTGTATAAGAAATAATTTATTGTTGCAAGAAGTAAAACAAGGATTATTTTATAAATGATAAATAAACTATTTTAATTACTTAAATAACAGGTGTTGTCAATTTTCCAACACTCAATTCAGTTTAACTTCTACAATTTTACTAGTTAATATAATGTGTCCCTTTTTACAGTGGTTTTAAAACAAACATCTATGAGATTCCGAACCTATCCTTAAATAATATTTGTCAAATAAAAGATTATCAATAACTCACACTTGAGAGACTATAGCTTTTGATGCCCCTTAAATACACCTGTTCTATCGTCATGGTATGATAGGAATAAATATAATTGATTCTACAATCATTACTGGAGTCAAATATAGTTTTAGGACATTGGGACTATAGGTGAGAGTACCTAAAAACTATGTAAGATTCAAAATTGGGGGCTTCACTGTACAGGTTACACACTGGCGTTGTGCTGTTCATTCCAAATTCTTTGGAGCGACTGTCCGCGATAACTCTACCATCCGCCCACACTTTGGTACTGAATGATCAGTGCCCAAGTCTCTCACATTTCCTGGTGCGTGTGACATGTGTTGTGCAGTGCTCGTGTATCTTTTCAGTGACATTGTTTGGGTTTATTCTTCCCTTTCTTTACTTATAAGTTAAAATCTGGTTATTCTAACGCACTACACTTTTGTTAATTCAACAAGCGCCAAGTTAGATGCTAGTTAAGTACCACACATTTATGAAATAAAAGGTTTATAAAGGTTTTATTTTATATGTATGCATAGCATCGTGTCTTTCCACAAGAAGAAGAGGATAAATTGTAATTCTGGAAACTTAGTACTCTATTATATATAATATATATATATAAGACAGAAAATATTTGAAATATTGACAATATTTAAATGTTGGCAGGGGCTGGGAATTTTATGGCTAGAATAGGGAGGGTGGGGTTACATTTTTGTACTAATGGTGCAAACTTTACTGAATTTCCAGAACCCATAACTGAATTTGTTAAAACCCAACTTGTACAAATGTATTAAATTGCGAAATGTAATTATGTTTTATGGATAAAACATTTTTACTGAACAATATTTTCCTAAGAGCAGACCTTCAGGGATGAAATAAAAAGTGAATATATGATTTGTCTAATAAGTATGAGTCAGTTACTTATATCATTGTTATCACACCCTATAGTGAGGGAGGACATCCTACTTAGCTTTAAAAGGAGGACTGAGAAGAGGTCTAAAAAGATTTATTTGGAGTTGCAAAAGCTATAGTACCTTTCTTAACAGTGTATTATTTATCTTGTTACTCGGTACATGGTAGGTTGCTGATCTCTAATGAATATAAGTATTTGTGAAAGATGGAAACGAGCGCAATATAAGTAATCGATAATAACTCAGTAAGAGAGATACCACGGGTACGTCTCATGTAGACGACATTGAAGGTAGGAGGTGTCTCATAGGTGGAGTGGGTGAGTCAAGGTCTTAAGTACTGTGGTGATAAAACGTCACCATATATGCTATACGAGAATAGTAATAACGGTCAGATTGGGCATAATATTATTTAAAATACTAATCCATTTGTATATACATATATTAATAAAAGGTCATTTGTTATTTCAGTAGTTAAGTTGTATAAATTAATATTCCAGCAATTAATGACTACTTAATAGAAATACGACAACTCAAAACTTATGACGATGTCATGTTTGAAATGTGTGAAGTAAAAATAATTCTATTTATGGTAAAAAATTTGAACTTACCTATGGTTTTGTATAATCTAAACATGTTTTATGAATGATTTAATCTTAATTTAAAAAATTGTTTTAAGCGAAAGAGCATTGTTAGATCAATTTTTTTGAGACCTGTCACGGAAGTTGAATTAAGAACAGCTGTATAT
This sequence comes from Homalodisca vitripennis, assembly GCF_021130785.1. Classification (NCBI taxonomy): domain Eukaryota; kingdom Metazoa; phylum Arthropoda; class Insecta; order Hemiptera; family Cicadellidae; genus Homalodisca; species Homalodisca vitripennis. Next base: position 42,176,626 of record NC_060212.1, read on the forward strand.
TCTCTTAAAAACCGGTACCTCTCCGGGACTTGATGGTATTACTTCCTCGTTTATTATGCTAATATATTGTAAGATATCACATGTTTTGTTGTATATTATTAATTTAAGTTTAGAAAAAGGAGAATTTCCTGAAAAACTGAAAGAAGCTGTTATTATACCTATATATAAAAAGGGTTCAAGGACAAGTTGTTGTAACTATAGGCCAATATCATTGTTGTCTTCGTTTGCTAAGGTATTTGAAAAAATAGTTAAAGATAAATTATTGCAATTTTTGGAAGAATCCAGTTTTTTTAGTAAAAATCAATTCGGCTTTCGGCAAGGGATGAGTACAGAGACAGCGTTGCACGATTTTATGGATACAGTAACGAAAGGACTTAACAACAAAAAGAAAATTACTGGACTTTTTTTAGATATTACTAAAGCATTTGACACGGTTCACCATGATATACTTCTAGATAAATTATACAATGCCGGAATCAGAGGAGTTGCCTATAACTGGTTTAAAAGTTATCTGTCAGGGCGGAAACAGTGTGTTAAAGTTAAAGATTCGAGAAGTAAATTTGGGGATGTAAAATTTGGAGTACCTCAAGGGTCGGTGTTGGGAGCAACATTATTTTTAATTTATATAAATGATCTTTTTGATGGGAGTTTTAATGGAAAAGTAACCTCTTTTGCTGATGATACAGCACTATGTTATGTTGAAGATGCATGGGGAGATATAAGGGTAAAGATTGATTTTGATTTGCAAGCACTTAGATGGTGGTTTTCTAAAAATAACATGGTGTTAAGTCCGGAGAAGACAAAATTTATAAATTTTAGTCTCAGAGGAAATTTTAACTTTGAAAATAGTATAATTTACAAATGTTTGGACTGTATAAATAACAATAGTGCATGTAACTCAGAGTGTGGACTGGTAAAGAGTGAGAAATCTTTGAAATATTTAGGAGTTTGGGTGGACAAACAATTGAACTGGAAGATTCATCTAGCATACTTAAAGAATAAACTGAATAATGTAATTAGAATCTTTTATTTTCTGAAGAATATTTGTGATGAAAAACTCTTGAGAATGGTATACTTTTCCTTAGTCCATAGTAGGATAGATTATGCGATCTCGTGTTGGGGAGGGACGTACATATCAAATCTCAAACCTGTAATTACAATGCAAAAACATTTTATTCGAATTATATTAAAAAAGAGAGTAACAGAGTCATCTTTTCCTTTGTTTTTGGAATTGAGGATTCTACCTCTCAGATATATGTATGTGTATAAGGTACTAAAATTATTTTATATAAGAAGCAAAAATAGTAAAGAAAGTAATGAATATAAATTGAGATTAAGGCATGCTGACAATTATACCACACCAATGCCAACAAACACCTTCTTTTTAAAAAATTATTCATTTTTAGCACCAAAATTGTTTAATGTATTACCTTGTGAAATTAGTAGTCTGTCGTTTATACCTTTCTTGAAATGTTAAGGAGTGGGTATTTTCATTACAGAATGTTGAATGTTTATTAAATGTAAATTGAATGTTTTTAAATGTATTTTATGTACTGTTTTGATGTCCAATTTTATTGTCCAAAACTAGTGGGAGGGATATGTACTGTTAATGGCCATGGTTTATAATAATAAACACTAATGCTGAAATAATAGTATTTTGTCTTTGTATTATGAGTTATGTATGAAATGTTGTATTGTTGGTTGATAGGGAAATGTATGTGTGGGTGTAGGAAATTGTACAATGGATAGTATTTGTTTAAAATAGATGTAGACATAATGATGATTATAATTTATAGTTTATTTTATATAATTAGTGTATGTGTGATTTATCTGTTTTATCTTGCAAGTATGAATCTAATTGAATTTTGTTGGAAAGAGGGTTTTAGGATTATGTTATAATATTTGAAAATGTATAATTGTTGTTCTATCACTGCTAGTTCTTTTATTTTTATGAATCATGTAAATGCCTCAAAACAGGCTTTGCCTTGGAGGCCAATACTTTATTTCTCGGTATATGTATGTATGTATGTGTGGCATGAATGTTAATGTGTCAAGGTCAGCCAGTACTGATATACTATGTAATCGCGTGCTATGCACATTATTTTGCTATGTATGTGGTTTGCATTTATATTTGTTGTATATTTGTATTGAATATGTTGGAATGTGTGCATATTTATGAGAAATAAAGTTTATTCTATTCTATTCTATTCTAATTTTAAAGCATTTAACACTTAATGTTAGAGGTTTTAGTCTACACACTGAAACAATAATAAAAATCGATTTAAATGTCCTAGTCCATATCTGTAATAATAATTCAAAAATTTAAGCTGTACACTAAGGCGTTGTGAAAAATTCAAGAGGGATTCGCTGCGATAGAGCGTTCTTTTATCATTTTTTATGATTATTATTAAAATTAACCCTTTGTAACATGTGCAATTGTTTCTTTTATATTTTTTAGGGTGAATTTGTTTCAGAATTGTATCTGATATTGTTCTTTATTATTGAAAGCAAATAAATTGAAATGAATACTTAAAACATAATTGATTTGAGCAATTAAGGAAAACGTGTTGCGCTGAATAGGATGAATTCATGAATGAGGGAACTGTGAGAGAATGATCAGATTATGATGTCATTCTTTGCATTCTGATGCATTATTATTGCCACAGTGTCACCTGGAGACAAACAATACCGATTAATTTAGCCTGGAATACATCGCCCGCTCAGCACCTAAACACAAAGAGAAGGAAAGTGAATATAGCAGGGCTGTTATATTTCTCATAAAGGATCAGGACTTTTTGTCACGTGTTTCGTGATCTATCACAACGTATTACTTAAACTTTATTTTTAACCTTTTTAAAGTACATCAAGCACCTTTGCAGGAAGTGATTTATTAAAAATTCCATAACATTAATATAAAAAAACACGTAAAGAATTGTATTTAAATTACAGTTCAGTTTCATGGTGAACTTTTGTAATGTATTTATCATCACGCTAAGGTATTAAATAAACAAGAACAGTATTAAAAAAAGTTTTTTTAAAGTAATTTATAGAAAAGTTTTCATTATTATTTAATAACGTACAACAAGCGATAAAATAGCTAAATTTTTTATCACTAGTACAAAGTAAATCTAAAAATAAAGTTTCGCTATGGATTATATTTAAGATAATTTATTGACTTACTTAAAAAATCAGTCCCAAACGTTTTCCGCAAGGTTTCTTTGTTCACTGTTGGACGAAAATTAGTGGAGTTCTTCTTCATCTTTAGGCTTTTTCTAAAAGACCCTCGGGAGTGATATGATTTTAAGGATGGGTAAATTTGGTATTGGGAGTGTCTCCTTTAGAAGACCCATTCGGAGAGATAACAGCGATTACATCACAGTAATGACCCTTTAGAAGAAGGAGAGGCTAGTTCTGTTCCAGCCGCTTCTTGTTAAAGAAGGCATGAGACAATACTCCGTTATGCTCAAGATAATAACAGTCTTTAACACTGAGAGAGCTGCAACCACTCCTGCAGTTGGTCTCAGACCATATTTATCGATATTTTACACCAATTATATCTCGACGTTTTTGGTTAGTGATGTGCTGCTCCTAGAAATCCATGGGGTTACCCAGGTGCCAGTGACACGTCAGTTTTTTCTGTACTATGTCAGTTTCGGTTCAACTACAAGGTATGAGGTAGCCAGAAATGAACGCTACAGGAATGTTAAAGGGTTAATAACGAAGACAATGATCTCATTCATTGGCCACGAATTGGCGTTGGCTGCCAAAATTACCAACCCTTGGGATTCATATAGGTTGAGAGTCAAGCCTCTCTAGTAATGTGCTGAGGCAGAGCTCTACAAAGCATCGTACACTTTACTGAACTGTGTGGAAGACGAAATTTATAAATTCTGTAAGGCTACTTCATGGTAATGCCTCGTATTATAACGATGGGTGTGACAAACAAGTCAACAGTTCATAAAGATTCTTAGGAAAGTCTGTTTATTCCTTCCGAGTGATGATTTTGGAGTTTAACTTGTAATCCTAGAACTAAATGTAATAGTATAGTAGTAATATCTCTAAGTTGTATCTTCGTACTTATTATTTGTAAATTTTTTATGGGCACTGGAGTATTGCCGATCCTATTTGTTCTTTTGATGAGTCTGATAAATAATCGTATGTGCCAGCAGAATAAGAAGCTTAGTCATCTAAATAACACCCACTTTTCTTGGCATAAAATGTTGTTTGTAGCCACTTGTAAAAATGTTAGTATTATTTGCTAAAAGCAATAAAAGTTTAAAGCATATTTATTTTGTGTAATTATATGTAAATTAACGTTAAGGTAGACTAAATTCGTTTTCTCTACACTAAGTCAAGCTTCTGAATCATGGGCAGAATAACAATTGCATTTAAATGAAGTGTAAGTACACTTAAAGATACATTTAAAGTAAAACGTATCTTACATCCAAACTTATTGTCTTTAATCTTAATATGTTTATTCAAATTCAAATATTATTGATACAATAAAGCAGAAAACCAATTTATAAGTGTATTCTTGCTGTAACGCAGTGGTTTACGTAAGATACTTAAAAAGGGTTTACATATGCACATTAATGCTTTTTATTTGGTTAAAAAGTAACATTTATAATAAGGCGTTAACATATGTTATTTTCTGGGCCTGCTTGTTCCTGTTATTCTCAACCCATTAAGTGTAATATACGTTTTACTTGCACGCTCTGTACCAATGGACTTCCCTCCAAAATGACATATATACTTTTACACATAACAATTTTAATTCAATTATTTCAAGTGCATGATTAAAAGAATGTTACAGTGAATGATATTGAATAGAAGAATGAGACTGGTTTACAATTATTAGGTAATGAATGTATTTCTCTGCGCTCAAACCACAATGGCGGCTTATTAATAACTTTGCGTCACCTGGAAACATGAACAATGCCACTTACTGTTTCCCGGAATACTGAGCCCATTCAGCAAACAATACACTGTAATGAATAGGCCTTGTTCAGCACAACTGATGTTAAGCCTTTCAGGGACAAAGCCGTGTTTGCCACGGGTTTCCGTGGCTCATTACTACAGTGTTATTACATTTATAGCATTACTCAAAGCCATATTGTATAATGAAACAAAAAATTCTGTTATGTTAAACATGAGGATTTCTCACACCTTAGTGTTTAATTTAATATAAAAATTAAAATATTCAATTTGTACAGTATTTTTTTTTTTTGGAGGAGGCAAAAACTTATTGTTTACAAAAAACAAAAACTCTTGATCTTGAACATAAATATAAAAAACCCGTTAAGCTATATTGAAGAGAGGCTCTCTTCAAATAATTCCGTTGGAAGCCTAATAGAATGTGGGCTTTGAAGTATACAATATGAGATCATAAGGATGTTCAAATAACAAACGGTATTTGGTGAAAAATCAAAACAGCATTGTTATCCTACAAAATATTTCCATAAGGGTTAATGAAACTCGTAAAAAAATAATGCTTTTGAGCTTTTTTGGACTATTAGGACTACACTCGATTTGAAGTTTGTTTTTGTGGATGGAAGGATTGTAAAGAAACAGGAAATTTCTTGAAATTTGACATAATTCAGTGATACAAGAAATCAGTAACAATACGTTTCGAGTTGTGCAATCTGATGTCTTTTTCAAGTCTAACCTACATATAACTACAGTCCAGGTTATAATATACAAATTATTCCTGATCGTTATGACATGCATATATCAGGAATTCTACATCATCTCTGATAAAAGAAATCTATCTTTGAAACCGAAATAAAAATACCGTACAAAATAGATCTAAAATGAATGAGTGCCCAGTGAAAACTGTAAATCTTAAATTGTTACACGCTGATGTTATTGTTTCTATACTGTAAAAAATTGAAGGCGATTAAAAAACATGGCAAAATATTTTTCAAATTAGTTGTGATTCGATATATTGATTAAAAACAGTTATAATACTATGCATTGTAAATACTTTTAGTCGTTTAAAATATTTTAATGAGTTTTGTCTACATTTTTGTTGTTCTATTTAGTAGTTGGTAAATGTAAAATGTAACAAAAACACAAAATTACTTACAGAACTGATCATAGGGTATTCAGGATACATATATAGAAAGATTAATATCAATAAGAATAAGTAAGTTTAAATATATTTTATGGTTATATTTGGATTTTAATTACAATTTTCCTCAAATTGGCATTAAAAGTATGAAAACCCCTGTATTATTATAGCAAAGTGAAGTTTTGCTAACCGATTGAAAGAATATGATGGATATGTGCAAAAAGAAAGATGCGAGCAAAATACATAGAGTCTCAATTGGCCAAAATCGTACTTACTGAAGGTCTGGATTAACAGAATCAATATAGAACAAATACATATTACTTACGAATATAAATAAAGACGTATTCCATGTTAAAATTCTAAATAAGAATGAAATAATTAAATTTACATTTTAGCTTCTTGTGTTGTATAGTAAAGAAAACTATGTTAATCTTTTTTTTCTTGATACGAATGTTACAATATTGGTAATCAAATCAATACATGTTATAATATCTTCAGACACGTAAATAAAATTGGTTCACGTTTATGCGGCTGCATTATTTGGTAGCTTCGTCTGCAAATGGTTACCTAACTATATAACAATATTTAAGTGCCCCAACGTTTATGCCAAACACGTCAAACTAAGAAAAATATAACCACAGAACAAAGCTATTGATTAGTATTACTAAAACATTTCATACGCCATATCAAACCGATAACATATAATGATCCATTTAATTCGTTTCAATAATTTCTTTATCAAATCTAGTAAAACATGTTTCATCCTAGACTATCAGGTTTAGTACTCATTAAAATCTAACATTTAATCTACATCTATATATGTCAAATTTATAGATTCATATGATTCAGCTCATGATTGAATCATTTGATTTTACTGTTTTAACGTTGTGATTATTCGTAGAGCTTGTATAAAACAAGGGTTAATTTCTACATAAAGTAAATTATATTTAGGTTTAGATGTACAATTTGTATGAATTATCATTCTTGAACTCCACTGGCCAGAGTTTTTAAAGTGAGATAAGATGGGTAACACAGTAAAACATTACACAAGACTTTCGATATAACTGGAAAGAAAAGGTTATATGCTCATTAATTATAAAACTATACATTATTTATTATAATGCACTATATTAAATAAAAAAGTTTTGGAAACATTGAATTGTTTTGTACGAAAATGAGACGTGCGACGATAGACGTTTCCCAGTTAAATGTATCACATGAAATTTGTATAACGTTTGCATGGATGGTACCTCTTCAGCGCTCGACAGTCTCATTCTGTAGCCAAATCCCTTGTTATTTATTTGCAAGTCTTCTCTTTTCGTTCAGTTTCTTCTTTTTCAGTTAGTTAAAAGTTTGTAGAGTTAAAATCACAAGCGATAGTGTTGCTTTATTGTATTGGTAACGTTTAATTTTTCACAATCAATAACATTGCTATAAATCTATGGCTGAGCTTCAGCGAAGCGTACTGCTCGTGGGGCAGAATAACTTCATTTCTGTCAGTCTGTCTCAACAATACCTAAAAAAAATTATCTATTCACAAGATTTTGTATAATGACATAGAAAATTAAGTTAAACGATGGTGCATGCCACTCTGTGAATTCAAATTTATTTAGAGAAGGAGATTTGGTAGTTTTCGTCCTTGGGCCAATTTGTAGATACAACATTTTAATCTCTTGCATCTCCTAGATATAATTTGAACGTGAGAGAAATAAGACATGGAGCATAATATTCCAAGCTCTGAGACGATGTACCTAAAGAGAAATTTCGAGAAATATTAAAAGATTACTGCCCTAATTCGTTCTTTATATCCAGAGAGTTTTAGGATTTTGGAGTTTTCGACTTCCGAGATAATCTGAATTCTAGTAACTCCGACGTCTGTAATTCACATTCTCCAGGTATTTCAGAAATATTCTTTGTATGTGGAGGCGTTGTATGTAATTTGGAAAATTGCGATCTGCGAAAACCTCTGAAGTATTCTCCTGTCCACTATAAGCTTTCCACTTCATGGGCTTTCCATAAATAATTCTCTATAACGCTTCGAGAGCCTATGATTATTCTGGACGATGTTTAACTTGTGGTATGTCCGATTCGTGGAGCTTTAAAACAGCTTGGAGTCCCTAGCTTCTAGAAGTTCTTGTGTTCTGGAAGATCCTGACGAATAACAATTTCTTGTATATGAACTGTTCCTAATGAGATTCCCATGAATGAGGCACGGTATCAAACTAATATTCACTACTTATTATTAGATTTTTACAACTTCGTCAGATAGAAATTTTCATGCTGCAAAGTATTTTGGTCTCTGGAATTTCCTGGAATCTGCAAGGTCTTGGAAATTTGAAAAATTCAGTCTCAAAAATATCCCGAGCTGTTTAAGATCCCATTGTGTACCTAAGCTTTGGAAGCTCTGACTTAATATCCTGCTTTCAAAATCTTTCAAGCTTCTTAATCTTCCAGCACATAAAATATTCAAGCTCCAAAACTAGGCCTATGCAAGTAAATTTCTTATGGTTGCAGGCTTATACACTCTGAGATATCTTACATGTTGCAAGTTCTCTGTTATTGGAAGCTTTTAATTTGTAGAGTATTTCGGTCTCTAAGAGAATCCAACCTTACAAATGTCTAACATTAAGGCCAATTTGCATGTGGAAGCTTCCTGCCTCAACGGCTTTGCAACTTTCTGGAATCTCAACCTAATTTCGCAACTTTTAGAGATTTTTTATTTCTTCTCACATATTACTTTTCAAAACACAAAAGCTTTCTTTAAATGAAAACAGAAGTATAAGTCTGTTTTAATTTAATATTTTTATTTGAAAACGATGTAATCATATTATTTGTTGAGAAATTTTCTACCTAGTAGAAACAAAAGTATACACGATTGTCTTTATGTACATTTCTGCTTGAGCCGTTACAAAGTACAGTCATACAAAAGGGTGCAGAAAGAGGCAGCAATTATCCCACCACAAGATGTACTTTTGTTAGTGAAATCACCTCGTTTGTACCGGCATCGTGTAGTGATTTCATTAAGGATCCTCATTAAATGGTAACGTTTCTTTATTTCCTTTTTAATTAGTATGAGAGAGGCATTTGTAACAAACATCTTATGAATAAAAATTATCGTATAGTGCGTTATTAAGCGTTAAAACAGAGAACAGCAGAAATATTTATTTAGTAAAATATTTACGGGGGTCTGAGGAAGGTTTATATAAAGAGGAGGTTTAAAAAATGTACAGTATTTTGGAATTTTCAAACAAATAATTTTTGTTATGTATCATAATCCAACTCAACTGGCATAGCTGTTACAATTTTCATATGAAGTTCGAAATTTTAGCCAAAACAGGTACAGAAAATATCAAAATTTTATTCCAAGTTGAACCAAGAACAGCTTAAAAATATCTAAACCATTGCAACAATATTTCAAGACTGTTATAAAACCAGACTTAATGAAACAACTTGGGATTGTTTAAGTACGGTACTCCAAACTAGTAAGATTCCTGGATATTGTGATATGGAACTATAATAGAGTCTTAAGGAAAAGTAAGGAAATGAACAATAAGTGGTCTTAGCAATCACTTCTTTTTCGGAATAGAGCTCGAATAACGACAAGACTTCTCAACGTAAAAATGATTATTTTGGAAATTTCGTCATATACCGGAAGTAGATAAGATTTACCCTACACCATAATAGACTTAAGTATGTGCGTTTAACAATATTCCTATATTTTCAAAGGGATAACATCAATCTCAACTATGGTACTGGAAATACCTTAGATCAAAAGTAGATTACAAGTGCAGGAAATAGTCGCTTTCTGGGCAATGTAAATTTTGAATTATGTAAATAGTTTTTTGAACGAGACAATTTGGCAAATTCAGCTGTGTAGTCTTATGTGATTTTATACGGTCGTAAGAAGACACATTTTAATCAAAGTAGCCATCTCAGAACTACGTATGGACATTTTTTTTCCTTCGTCATGATAGCAAGGCAAACTTTCCTAAGAAACTAGAAATGTCTTAGACAACGAGTACATAACAATGATTGCAGTTAACTTTTTTGACACAAGTACGCCCCCGAGACGTATGTATTTGGGTTTTTGATCGAGGTAACAAGGCAGACTCAGCTGTGACGTTGGAAATATAACGAATTCGAGTCAGTTAAATATAATGGGGTAATATTATAAGTCAGGTTAAACTCTGTTACTCTTGAGCGTGCACAATAGTATGATGTATACCTACTTGGGCTTTAAATATAGTTATAGAACTATCATATTAATTAATATGAGGTTTTACTAAGTATTATAACAGATTAAAATTTGAAAATTGTGTGAAGCTGCGGTAAAAGCTAGTCCTTTATATTTTTACCGACTTGAAAAAAGGTATTTAATTAATGCTGTATGTATATGTTCTAACATGACCACAGTACTATAATTTTAATCGAGCCTGGAAGTGCATTAATAAAGGTACCGACATGAATGTTGGTAATTACACTTAGACCTCCGTTCCAAAATATTTCTTTCAATTTTTACCTTTTTTCATGGCATTAAATAATGAATTGTATATAAAAAAATCGACCCTCGAAAATTCTACTAGAAGAACAAAAGAAAATTTGCATAAAATTACTGAAAAAAGAATTTTCCTAAGGTGTTTGTTGGTTTCTCAGTATGAAGAAAGTATGAAAAAGTAAAGCAAGAAGCTACGTCATCAAAATGAATAATTTACAACTATGACGCATATTTTAATTTCATAGCATAATTAATATTTTTAACCCTAAAGTAAATTCTTTCGAATATATTCCTTCACAATAGATTGTGCACCTACCCTTCCTGGAGAGAATCTAACAGATCAGATTTTGTAATAATCCGCCTTCAATAAACCACTTATTGCCTTGAGCTGTCAAAAGGGAAGGCACAAGTTGTTACCACAGCTGGATGTTCCCGTCCGGGACAACCTTCTGCTGAACCCAGCGACAACATGGCTGAGCCTCTCCTAAACTACCCTAGTTTCCAAATATATCAATACAAGATGTAACTACAGATGGCTGTTCCAGTCCGCAAGTTCTTCTGCAGATCCCAGTGTCAACATAGTGGAGCCTGTACTAAACGTCTTCTCTCTACCGTCTTTATAATGACTGTATAACAAGCTCCATTGCGAAAGATCCAGCTCAACCTTACAAATTACCAATAAATGAACAAAATATATATCACTTAACACCCGGTGTTGTGATTTTCCTTTCCATTCCAACCGGAATATTCTCCTTTGATTTGTTCGAACTAAAATCAACCACAGAATCTATAAATGATTGATATTTACGTTCCATGTCACATTACTCGGTATGAAACTATTATAGTACACGGTCTATAGTCTGTAGCTTATTTCAATAGTTGAAAATTATTATGTTTCGCCTTAAGACGTCATTGATTAAGAAGTTTGCAAATTTATTTATTTATTTTTTATTCATAAATATTTGTTTATAAATATTGTTTATTCTTGTCTCTTTTTGGTTTTCCCATGACCTCTAAATCCCATGCTCTGCTAAATCCCATGAAGTGACGTGCACCATCATTGAATTCAATGTTCCTTGTATAAAAATGAAGCTCCATTTATAATCTTGTTAGATTTCAGTTCGTTGTTGTTTTATATATCGTAAAGATAATCAGAAATGAAGCTCTTCTGCCCTACTATTGGTTGGCTTCGATAAAGCTCAGGTAGATTTATAACAATGTTATTTATTGTGAAAAATTAAACGTAACTAATAAAATATAAGTATCACTTGTGATTATAACTCAAACTTACAAAATTATGTAAAAGAGGTGTAACTGAACGAAAAGAGAATTGCTGAACATAAATGACAAGGGATTTGGCTACAGAATGAGACTGTCGAGCGTTGAAGAGGTACCATCCTTGCAAACGTTATACAAATTTCATGTGATACATTCAACTGGGAAACGTCTATCGTCGTGCATCTTATTTTCGTACAAAGCAATTCAATGTTTCCAGTACTTTTGTATTCATTTAATATTGTTTTATTTTCGTAAATAATGAGCTTTTTCAACTTTGTTTCCAGTTATATCGAAAGTATTTTGTAATGCTTTGCTGTCTTATTATCTTATCCACTTCATACATTCATGTAAATGCAGTTTAAGAATGATAATTCATACAAATTGATTTACATCATGTGTACATCTAAAACGAAATATATTTAATTCCCACAGAACCAAGAAAAACCCTTATTTTATGCAAACTCTAGAAATAATCACAACCATAAAAACACATGATTTAATCATGAGCTAATTCGTATGAACCTTTTAGATTTGATACAAAAATAGACATAGAATAAATGTCAGAATTAAATTAGTTATAAACCTCATAATCTAGGAGGAAACATATTTTCCTGGAATCGATTAAGAAATTATTGAATTGAATTGAATGGATCATTATATATTGCCGCTTTGATATTGTGTATCAAATATTTTAATAATACTAGTCGATATTTTTGTTCTCTGGTCATATTTTTCTTAGTTTGACATGTTCGACATCAACCGTTTGGAACTTACATAAATATTGCATAGCGTTGGGTGATCACGTGCAGACGAAAATATCGGGTTATCGATCTTCTTGACTGTAAAATAGTTATTATTTACATGTCTGACGATTTTATAATATGTGTTGATGAGATTGCAAACTTTAATATTCATATCTAGAGAAATAAAAGAATGAACGAGTTTTCTTTAATGTACAATACAACAAGCTTATCATCTGCGTCTATAATTTTTTAACCACTTTTTACTTAACAAATAGTCTGATTTTTGTCTGACAACCCAATTCAAGTCACCGTCATCTCACTGTTATTTTCAAATAAAACACTGATTTAATTAATGATTTTGGGCTTTTAATCTGTGTGATCATCAAGTACACGCTAGATTACTTGACACCAATGCTATTCCTTCTGCTAACAAAACTCTGCTCTAAAAGTTTGGATTTTCAATAGTATACTACCTCATAATTTTGTATCACAAATTTTTAGTACACATATGATAAGACTATATTTCTAGTACAGTTATCATAACACTATATTTCTAAATACAATTAAAAAAGTAAACATAATATCTAAATTATAGAAAACTAATATCGGTATATTCATAACTCTTGTCTGTGACACATTTTGTAGCTATGGCCGGAAGGGTTGATTTAACGTGACTGTAGTTTAGTTATAGCCTTAACCCTTCCGACCTTGCAACCTTCATCTTGAGTAGAAAATTCAGTTGCTCTACAAACCCTTATGGGTCATGTCTAAAATATCATAGTACACTCAGCTGTGTACCTGGTGAAACAACGAAAAAACCTCTTCTCCTAGATTGCAATTGATTTTTCATTCTAGGTGTCTCTGATATGAAACGGTGCCAGGAGTTCAATATGTATTTCTACGTGACCGACGTTTTTTTAATCTATTTAGATTAGCTCTATTTAAGGAGTCAGGTAAGTGACAGAGTCAAACTTCACACGCTACACTAAATAGAAAAAGAACTGAAGCTTAATTCTACATACCAACCTGGTGTAAAGTTTCACCCAACTTATATTAGGCTCCCATCGGAACTACTTGGGAAGAATATTTCTTAAATTTCATATTTAAAGTTTTGTTATATGTATGTACAAGGAAACGTTCTTTGCCTCTACTAAAAAAAAAACAAAACAAAACTGTAACCCTTGAATATTGCAATTTTTAAAAGACTAATAACTGATAAATTGTTGGAAAGCTACTTTTTAAGACAATAAAACTAATTTTTTATATTATAATATGCCTTTGAGTAAAACTATACACGTAATAATACTGTAGTAATGAGCCACGGAAACTTATGGTAAACAAGGCTTTGTCCCTGAAAGGCTTAACATCAGTTGTGCTGAACAAGGCCTATTCATTACAGTGTGTTGTTTGCTGAATAGACTCAGTATTCCGGGAAACAGTAAGTTGCATTGTTCATGTTTCCAGGTGACGCAAAGTTATTAATAAGCCGCCATTGTTATTTGGGTGCAGAGAAATGCATTCATTACCTAATCATTGTCAACAATTCTAATTCTTCTGTTCAATTTCATTCACCATAAAATTCTTTTATTGTGCACTTAAAATAAATTGAATTACAATTGCTTTGTGTACAATTATACATATGTTTGAAGGGAAGTTCATTGGTAGGAGGTGTCTAAATTAAATTTAAAAATTGCACTAACTGTGTTGAGAATAACAAATAAAAGCAGGCCCAGAATATAAAATGTGCGCTTTCTAATGAATGCTATTTTTGTAATAAAGTATAAAGGAATTAAAATGAAGAAATAATGTGCATTTGTATAAATTATTTAAGTATCTTATGTATACCACTGCGTTACAGCAGGAATACATATGAAAATTAGTTTACTTTTGATTATAACAGTAAGATTTTAATTTTTAAAAATACTATAGTTAAGGACATTATTTTTTGAAGAAATATACATTTAAAGCGCAGTTTATCTCAATACAGTTGTTATACTACCTATGATTCAAATGTTCGGCTTTAAAATATTTCTCAACAAAATATTTAATATTCGACTTAAGACATTTTGTCTACCTTAATGTTATTTACAAAAAATATATGCTTACAACTTTTATTGCTTTCGGTACATAATACTCACGATTTTACAAGTTACCAGTAAAAATATTTTATAGTAGGAAAAGTGGGTTATATTTAGACGACCAAGCTTCTTTTCCGCTGGTCCATACAAGTAGTTAGCAGATGTATGTTAAAAGCAATATAATCGACTATACTAATTACACTAAACCGGATGCTTTTTCAGGGAGATCCTGGCTAAATACCAAATAAAAAACCCGGTTTCCTACGAAAAATTTGCAAATAATAGGTATGATCAAACGACTGAGAAATATTACTATAACACTCTTATATCTAGTGCTATAATTACAAGACAGACTTGTTGAAAGAACTAATTCTTTAAAAAATTTTGATTAGCTAACAGATATATTCTAACACAATTAAATTACCTTAACAGTAAAGAATATCTTGCCTATCATATGAATAGAGATAAAAAAAGTCAACCCAGTTTAGAGCTCATTTTAAATGTTAGTTAACATTAAAAATTACACATACCACAAATAGTTGTTTTTGTAACATGTAGAAATTGAATTAAGCAACATTTTTCAAAAATGCAATACATTTAAAATGTGCGCTCCATTCGTTAATATCAGATCAGTAGTTGATTGTTTGATTCTAAAAAAAACTGTTATGGTATTCTTATAATAATATAATGTCGTTTAATCTATATATTCATATATTGAAGATTTCATACTAAACACCGATATTTTAGTTTCATCCGTTTAAAACGAACTGTTTGTTGTTTTATCCTACTGGCTTTCAATATTAATTTGTTCTAATATTTTATGGAATGTATCTAATAATTCAAGATATAAAAATAAACTTTTTTCCAGAGGTAAGGAGAAGAATTAAAAGCTATTTTATGTGATCGTGAATATTAGTTGCCTTTCCAACTATTTCATTCCTATTATATCAGAAATGTGCCTTTAGTGTTGCCCTCTAGAAAACATTATATTTGTATCAAATTAAATCACAAACAGTGCTTCTTTGATATGTATAATTAGAATACAAGTGTTCGGGTGAATATATTTGAATGTAGAAACGAGAACAGTGTTGTCCGACCAAGTAAAGATTGACGTAGTCTGCACTCAAACAGCAATGGCGGATTACCTCGGCGTTACATGGATATAAAAAATAAGAATTAATTTTGCATACACAACACTCAATACAATGTGAAATGAATAAAATATCGGTTATAAAGGCCTTTATATTTCAAGTACAGAATTGGGATTTGCTTTTCAAGTGTATGTGATCCACTACAACGGTTCAGGTTACTTAATAATTCATTTTACGAAATAGGAGAAAATGTTACAACCCATATGCGTTCTTATGTTGTACTTATCCTTCCTCGTATCCTCTTCCCAAACGGCTTACCAGCCACGTAATTTATCTATCGTGGAAGGGGTTGATTTAACGTCAATATTGAGATTAGCTTCAGTTCACCTTATTCTTTGACTGAGATCTGACGCTGTCACAGACTTTGAGTCCTGAAATTTGGAGTCATGTTTTTCTAAATACGTAATAAAAATCGGTGATTAAAAAGCTAAGAATTACCTTTTTAAATTATCCAACTCCCTCCCTGAGTGGAACATGACTAAACAGTTAGCAGTTTTCTAGTTGAAGACGTACTCCCAAAGTGTCATCAGGTGCACAGTTGAGTAACGTAGCAGAGTGCGTGTTGTGTTGTGGTATCTGGAGCTAAACTCAACATTCACATTTAATCTACCCTTCCCACCATAGCTTCATTGCGCAGTATGCAACAGTTACGACTATATGGATATAGAGTTATCTGTCACGTAGATTGTACTTAAGTTGTACTCTTTTATTCATAACCGGAAATACATTTGTATGAAAAACGTACTAAAGGCAAAGAATAATTTAATGAATATTTGGCAGTTTTACGACTATTCACGTCTGCCAAGGAGTAGGTGTAAAGCATCATTTGCTGTCCCCGTTTGGGGTTATCCACTTCTCGGCATAAACATTTTACTGTTGGAACAACCTGTTTGGACTCATTCTACTTCATGAAATTATCATTTAAATTATAACCAACAGATTGCACTACTATTTTTATGAGGATAGAAAATATTTAGGTTGTAGCTCCTTTGTCATTTGTAACAGTATTAATGCTTATTGGTATTTTAAGCTGGTTCAGGGGAGGATTTTTACCTCTACAGGACTAAAGGCAGGGAGAACTTCCACTTCCAGCACAGAACTTCAATAGCCGATCCCTTGCTGATCCATATTGGTGTCCGGATAATAAACAGACTTCCTTAGGTACCACAAACCTCAATGGTCGGGCAATATCCATAGCTCATTAAGTCAGATTTTAGTATCAAAGCAGTCTACTCAGTTGATGAGAGTATGGTGAGTCGCTGAGATGAAACGCAGGATAATTGCCTGTCAAGAATACCGACCTATGTAACCGCAAGTTCTAGTAAATAGTAGTATTGCTATATAAACAAACTTTAGTATGTGGATGACTGGCTGAATTAAATGTGTAAAAATATAAATTAGAGATTGACTATATTTACTTTGAAAAGCTTCTTTTTGAACTTTATATTTATATGCAATTTATGATAGCTGTTAGAAACAAACAAGTTTAAGTGTTATTATTTATTATATACTTTACGATATAAGGGAAGTGTTATCCAATAAATAATTAGAGGAGCAACCGTAATAAAGCATTACGCCTGAGTGTAAATTAGGTACAATTAGTTTGAATCTAGATAGCCCAATCTCATAAATTTCTAAATACTTGGACAATAAGTTTAAAGAGGAATGTTTTAGTGGACCTAACCGCTGGAGGAAGAATCAACTTTTATGAGTACAAATTAATTACTCGTAAACAAATTTCTCTGCAACATTCCATAATATTTGAGTTGATAGCTCCATCGATTTCAGTAACAATGAACCATTTTAGGCAAGACAGAAGGAATAATAATCTCGCAATATTATTTGTACAAGCATACATCATAAAGCTCTTTAATAATTTTGAGTGGGATGTTAAAATTTTTATTTCAACTATTATTTTAGTGTCGTTGTCAAAGTAAAATAAATACTGGCTATTTCATTAGGTTTAATGTATTATAAAGTGCTTCTGGTTCAAATCAATGATATTTTATACGCCATATTAGAATTGGCCTTGTTGCCACGATAAACGTATGTAAATGTCTATACATACTCGGCATATATTTGTGAAGCCCGTTTCAGAAAATAAGTGTCTACTTTCATATATTGTAATCTTCTTCCGGTTGGTTCCGGTTTTCTAGTTTCGTTAGTATTGTTACTCAGACCAAGAAAATATAAATACGCACGTTGGTTTAAAAAATATATTTTAATAAAGCGTATATATCTAATCTTAGTAAATGCTTATAATGTAAAGCGATTCCGGTGCTATATTGGCGTTTTAATTCTTGCCCCGATCAAGAGCATATATATTAATATATAGGTCTGGAAAGTCTTCTTCGACTAAATCGCAAATACTTATGGTCTAGGTTTGTATTTCCGGCACTTTAGCTATGTTTGCTTTGTCTCTTTAAAACATTATACACATTGACCGGTCTAAAAATTAAAATCCTATCAAAAAGCAACTAATTCTGGCCAGTCTAACCCTTATCTGGTCTAATATTTTTTAGTGTTTCAAATTTTCCATTTATATAAATTTAGAAAGGTAAAAGAATATAGTACTTCTAGGAGTTGTAAACCGATTTAACCACAGTGGTTATTTGATCTATATAAATTCTATAATAATAATAATTTTTCATTGGTATACGTAGAGAATATGGCACGTGTATTTCAAATTTCATAGCTTTAGGTCTGCAGGAATTTGAAATATAGGAATGTAAACCCTTTCTAATCCCAATAGATGGTTTATTTTAGTAAATATTATTTTTCTATTAAAGCATCAGGCACAAATGTGTCATAGAATTTATGGTTGGAAAATAAAATATTTATCTTTTAGGGGTTGAAATCTTACTTAAACCCCTGCATAATTGATCATTATTAAACTTCTATAGTTTTATATTTGGGTGTAATTGCCAAATTTTCACTTTATGTGATTAACTTTCTGTGATATTGAGAAGTTGCAGAATTAGTGATGAGTGTTACTCACACATTTTTAACACTGACTGAGCGCGGGTTCTGTTATATAACGACTAAATAGTATGCCTTATAGAATAATAACGTTATTCTATATTAGGATGTATTGTACATCACAAGTTTATACATCTAAGTTTCGTTCATGTATTTTCCTTCACGTTAAAACAGGTTAGATTAGATCAAATCTACAACATATTTTTCCATTTGGAAGATTTTCCAGTAGGTGCCTTCAAATTTGTATGGTAATAATAGTTTTAATAAAATAATTTCAAATTTATTTTTATATTTTAAATTTTCAATAATGTTTGTATACTTGTCTTATAAATGTTAGTTTTGTGATGACGCAAACAATTAAATTTTATAATTTGTGCAATCAACATTAATAACAACAACTGTAGGTTTCATAACGGTTTTTAAAAATATACATCTAGTACCACCTTGTAATATATTTTTTCTTTTGTAATATTAATGAAAATTTAAGAGCATTTGTACTTTATGAAACTGCATTAATTGTTTTTGGGCAACCCTGTTAAAAATATCTTTTTTCTAATTGGGTACTCTCAGTTAATGGAAATTTTCCGTCTAAAGTTCCTACCTCTAAGTTACCTACAGTTAGGAAGAAAAACTTTCAGAACTGAGGCAATACACTTTTATGAATAAAAATAATAAATCCTTTTTTTTAAGCTCAACTCAGTAGAAAACCCTTTTGAATAAAATTGCGAAAATCCTGCTCCCTTGACCCAACAGAAAACCCTTTAATTTGACACTAATGAAACAGAGAGATCCCTCTTGAAAGTTCATAAATTGACAAGCTTTACTTTAACACCGCGGAAAATATTCTCTCTTGACATTGTAAAAATTCTGCGCCTGTGATTCTGGAGAAATTTCTCACTTTGATAATACGAGTGAAAGTATCTGCTTTCTGGAGAAAGATAGTATCTTTCACTCATTATAAGACAACTCTCTTCTAATCAGATGCCACTGGAAGATAGAATCCTAAGATCACGGTTTGAATGATATAATCGTAAAAAGCTTAACATGGGACTCTAAAACACAAACATTTGGTGAAAAGGCACCGAACATACATAATGATTGAGGTAATTATAAAGGTTCGATTCTAGGTTATATTTCGTATATCTACAACAAAACACACAAGCTAGCAGACTAAACTAACTTTCCTATGGTCTGTGTGGAGAGGGACAGCTGCAAATAGAAACATGTACAATCCCGAACGATGGCACTTTATTGTTTCCAGTATAACAATATACTAAACTATATTAAAATCTAGTATATAAAATTTGTCTCTTGCTACTTATCTTCTTCCTTTATTTGCTTAGCCCACTACTGCTGTTATTTTTGAAGTTTTTTTTATTCTGAATTGGTAATAAAAATAAACGGTGTTTCTTTTATAAAGAGTTTCTAAATTGTCAAGAGGGTGTGTTTTTTCGTCGGTAAAATAACTCCTTGCTTCTCTTTCCAAGTAGTCATTTATAAACACAGTTTATAAGAGCCTTTACTATGTGTTCTGTATCACTAGGAATTTGTTTAATAAATCCAAACTATCTATATCGTTTGGTAATTGTTTCACATACTTTGCTTTAGGTATAAACACAATTTATACGAGCCTTTACTATGTGTTCTATATCACTAGGAATTTGTTTAATAAATCCACACAAACTATATCGTCTGGTAATTGTTTCACATACTTTGTTTTAGTCGTATATCTAGTGTTCAGTATTCGTTTAAGTTCGTGTTTAATGTTTTTATTATTATACGTGTTTTAACGGAGTTCTTTTGTATTAAACGCCTTTTGGGTTTTAGTTGCCCTATTGTGTTAAAATTTTGCTCATTATCTAATGTTTTTAAACCTAAATTCTGTAAGCAGGTAATAATATTTAAGTGGGTATCATAAGCAGTTCACTTTCTACTCAGTTTGTCAGGAAACCTGTGCATTACAATCTAATGTTTCTAAACCTAACTTCTGTAAGCAGGTAATAATGTTTAAGTGGGTATCATAAGCAGTTCATCTTTCTACTCAGTTTGTCAGGAAACCTGTGCATTACAATCTAATGTTTCTAAACCTAACTTCTGTAAGCAGGTAATAATGTTTAAGTGGGTATCATAAGCAGTTCATCTTTCTACTCAGTTTATCAGGAAACCTGTGCATTACAATCTAATGTTTCTAAACCTAACTTCTGTAACCAGGTAATAATGTTTAAGTAGGTATCATAAGCAGTTCATCTTTCTACTCAGTTTGTCAGGAAACCTGTGCATTACAATCTAATATTTCTAAATCTAACTTCTGTAAGCAGGTAATAATGTTTAAGTGGGTATCATAAGCAGTTCATCTTTCTACTCAGTTTGTCAGGAAACCTGTGCATTACAGGTTTGTATACACTTATAGAAAGGTACATGTTCTTTCCCATCCAACAGTGAGTCATAAGTGAGTTATATGGTAAGTTTAACTATGATAATATTTCCACAGAGGTATTGATTTATCCATTTTTGATAGGCAATCTGCTGTTCTTAATGCACACAAAATATATACTTTTTTATTTACTAAATCTTTCTTTGAATATTTAATGTAAGTAATAAAATTTATTCACTGTCTATTAACATTCATTGAAAGCCCCTTATGTGCCATAATTTCTAAAATTATTATTAAATAACACAAGTTGTAAAAGTCTAGGTTCAAACAGGGATGCCTGCCTTGTAAACTACAAATGCTGCCAATGCGATAAATAAAAGAATGACACTATTTGATATTGATCAGCTAAAGGATGCAATTATATTATGTGAACTTAAAAAACAATGGTAACCCACTAACAGCTAGGCGATAACTGACACATAATTCATACCACTTATGTTTACTCTTAATCAGTGCACAGAATATGGTAGTGAATTAACCCTGTATCAGCAATACCGTAGTAAAAAGCACTATGCGCCATTACTACAGTAATATTAGCAGTTCAACTAAAAATTACATCCTGCGTTTAAATATTATACGTCCTTTAATGTAAAAAGATGCATTAGTATAACTTAGTCATTTATTATGCATTATTTATTTAACATTATTCCGTCTTATAAGCAATTATTTTAATTATTGAATTTAATGTGTTATACAATAAACTATAAGATATACGAAATTCTTTCATTATTATTATGTTAATTATAATCTTTTATCAATAATTATCTCAGCTAAAAATAATTTACTCAGGGGATGTTTAGGTGATTCCGTGGTGACAAGAGTTCGTGAAGCAAACATTTCAAGTTCATAGGAAAGTAAGTAGTTGTTCAATTTTTGGGAAGTGTTTTTATATTTGGATAATTATTGAAGTAAAGGATATTAGACAGGAAGTGTGCAAATTAGGACTATGTTTTCCTATACAAAGTTATGTCAGGTTCTTGTCCCAGACAAATTGTCAGTATCAAGCACCAGATTGTATAATAAATTGTTATTATAGGCTCCGAAATGCCAAGATTTCCTCATTAGTTTATACCTTACATTTCTGTGTAGTCTTTTAATATCTTCAATAATAATTGACATGATTAGAAAAAAGCAAAATTAAAAATTAAATAGCTTTCCTGTTTGATACTAGAAAAACTCATAATTAGACCATTTTAAACTATTATTTTATTTTATTCTTTTTTGTTGAGGAACCTAATGACCTGATTTAATTACCCAGTAGAAACATCACTACACACAATACACTTTATTTACATTTCTGCTAGAGGCGTTAAAAAGTAGAGTGAGACAAAAGGCACAGAAAAAGGCATCAATTATCTCACCGTAAGATGTTCTTTTGCTAGTGAAATCACCTCGTTTGTATCTACATCCTGTAATAATTTCGTTACAGATCCTCATTATATGGTAACATAAACTTTTATTCCAATACAAATAATATAAAATTTACATTTCTTAAGTTTAATACATTCTAAAAATTTCTTAAAAACCAAACATTATTGTAGTGAAAGAATACTACTATTTCGTGCATTTGCCATCGTTATGTAATACTATGTTTCGAGAATCTAATTCATTCCTCTTCGTCAGGTAAAATGTCAATTAGTACATAAAAGTAAAAACATGAGGCCATGCACTGATACTACAAAGAGAAAGAAAAGTAGAAAGAAGGAAGATATATTAGTTTAAGAATGATTGTGTCACTAAGAATCTAAGAATGAATTTGAAGCAGACTGCACCATAATAACTATAACCCAAGGGTATAGCTGTTGCAGTCTAGAATGATTGTAGCTGGGAATAACAACCATTATAACAATTTTCTCGGGCTTTCTTGTCTTGTCTGGGTGATGAGTTCGATAAAAACAACCCAGGGAGAGGCTGGGTGGACAGTACAGTACCATTCAATCTGTATTAACAGCAGGTTTACTAGTTTACTAGTGTGCTACTCAAGGAAGATAGTATGAATAGATGAGGATAGTATGCTACTCCATTGCTGAAGAGAGAAGGAAATGCGATCATCTTCATTATCACTACAACACAAGGGATATAATAGCTCTTGTAGTTTAGAATGATTGCGTCTGTGTGTAAAGGCCCCTATAGCAGTTACCTCGGGTTCTCTCGTCTAGTCTGGCTGGTAATATTGATAGAAACAAATTGAGGATAGGCTATAGTTACGCTGCAGTAACGGCAGGAGTAATAGCTTACTAACCTTTTACTTAGGCAGGGCTTGGACTTTCTTTACTCCTCTACTTGAGTATGAGCGAATTGTTCTAGTGCCATTAACGGAAATGAATGAAGATGTAATAAAACGAAATGGATACATTTATATGTAGAGGGTTTAGAAATTTATAAATAGATGATTTGTTTTTTAATCAGAAGTTAGACTCTTTATTCTAACTATATATCCATTCCAATAAGGATAGTGTGGTTTTATTACTCTTTAATAATTATTATAATAATTTCTTTATTGCAGTAGGAGAATTATACGTTGTATTGCAAGCGTCGTATATACATAAAAATAACAGTTCGTTTTACATTCAGTCATCCATGATAAAACTATCCGCTCACTCACTACGCTATTATCGGATCCAAATTTTATATAGACGATGAAACAAAAAGAATTAACAAACCTGATTTATACCTTATACATAAGTAGAACCTTAGTTGGATACCTATGTATTTCATATTTGCTTAATTTGCTAATAACTATTATGATAATTTAAAACTAAGAAAATCTTGATATAAATTATAGTATTTTTTATTACAAAACTCCTCGCCAAACAACACATTGAACAATTAATATTACAGTAAAAGTAAAAGATATTCACAGACGCACATAAATGTTTCTCGCACATAGCGAAGCTCCCAAACAGAAACATGTTTAGTAACGCCAAGCCGCCCCTAGGGAGATATACAGCCCCACAACAGGAGCCTGGGTGGTTGTTACCTCAGTTGTAGCCTAACTTGCTGAGTTATTCCTGATTGGGCATTGTGTCTCAAACTGTTATAAGGAAATTAATCTAGCTAGCTACATGTATGTAATTTGTTGAAGTTGTTACATACGTTTTCATAACAGCTATTATTTATTTATTTTAATTTATTACTTTAATTTATTACTTCAACATTTATATGTAAGAAGGATCAAATTCAACATATTTCAAATAACGAAATCATTGTGTATTAACAGAACATTTAGTTTATCTTCTTATCTATTTTACAGTACAGAAATGGCCAACGTATGGATCGATTATCTAACGGGAATAGAAATCTGAATTACGTTCAAGATTGATAAAACCTTTGCTTTATTTATTTATTTCGAACGGACATTATTCTCCATTTTATATTTAAGATTGTTATAATTAACTTATAATCAACTTAACCTAAACAATAACTTCTAAAAACAAAACTTGTGTATGACTGAAAAATAATACTAACATAATAAACTACGGCAGGGCATAATATAACAAGAATATAAATTAATGTTTTAATACAGTAACAATACTAACAGGAAAACAGTAACAATAAATAAACCATAGCAAAATGTAACAAGAATATATGTATTAATGTTTCAAAACAGCAACTACAACATTAAAGTAGTAACTATAACAGTGAAGCAGTAACTATAGCAATAATAACATGATAAACTATTGCATAAAATAACAAAGAATATAAATATTACATACACATAGCAAACCAGCAGCAAAGATAACAAAAACTGATGGTGGTAAAATACGTAAGAAATAGAGTGGAAGCATTTAAGTTGGTAGCATTGCACGTTTCGCTTTCCACTTGAATGTTCTCACACTTTCGTGGGACAGGTCGATAGTCGAAGGCAGGTTGATGCCGGATTTCTGTAGGCGTGCCACAGTGCTGTTTGCCGCATAGTTTGTCCTGTTATCTTTAAACGAAATTATGACGTTTATTGGACAGCCTGGAACGTCATTTCTTGCTATTGTGGCAGCCGTTTAAACTAATTTTTATAATCAATTTCCCAGACCTATAAACGTAACTAAACAGCTAAACATATTCTGGATTATGTATACAATAATAAACCTTTTTAACACTTTTTAACTTTTTAATTTTCGTACAATGTACATTTCGAATTCTGGGAATTCATCTTAAGGTACCAAGGGTTTAAATTATGAAAATAAATAATTAAAACCAAATTGTTATTGTTTTTTCACTACCTTAGTGGCTACATTTGTTGTATTTACTTTTATGTGTGATCAATGTATATTGTTTAAAAGTCTATCGAATAATAAATTTTACACAAAAGAAAAAAAGTCGCCTATTTTTTACTGTAGAACATTTTGAAATGTACAAAAGTGCCAAAATTAATTATAATATATAATTAATTGACAAAGATTTTCTAACAACAAATTTATTATTCGATTTATGTATATATATACATATATTAATATATATATATATATGTGTGTGTGTGTATGTGTGTGTGTGTGTGTGTGTGTGTGTGTGTGTGTGTGTGTGTGTGTGTGTGTGTGTGTGTGTGTGTGTGTGTGTGTGTGTGTGTGTGTGTGTGTGTGTGTGTGTGTGTGTGTGTGTGTGTGTGTGTGTGTGTGTGTGTGTGTGTGTGTGTGTGTGTGTGTGTGTGTGTGTGTGTGTGTGTGTGTGTGTGTGTGTGTGTGTGTGTGTGTGTGTGTGTGTGTGTGTGCAACCTTCACTGAATATGGCGTATTAGTTTCTATTATTCCATCATTCAAATGAAATCAAAATCTCTAGATGCTTTTCTTGTTCTGTCAACTTGAGGTTGAGTGGTAGAGAGGGGTAAATAGCCCTAACTCCGCCTCTTAAATAAAGGCATATTTCATTCAAATGAAGAAACAATACTTTCTCTGAGGCAATGAAAATGTTTACAATTGCACATTTTTACAATTTTTTTCATTTTGTTCTATAAAAATAATTGCTTTTCAGTAATTAATTAAACCCCGAAGTAAGGTTGGCATGTTTTGTCCTGAATGGTTAATATTACACCTGACGGCTGGTTTTGACCGTGTATACTGGTTTCTGTTAGGGTCTAAAACTATCGGTTCATCTCTATAATTATTTAGTGTCAGTGGTAATTTAGATTTGAATGTTGCCCGGAGCCTGGTCTATGTTACACCTGATGACAGTAGATTCAATAGATTATTTAACTATCGGAGTTTCCCTCTAATTACAGTAGTTACTGTTCCTGGTAAGATTGACTTGTGTGCAGTCCTGAGCCTGGTCATTGTTACAACAGCCGACTGACTGCTTGTAACTGTGTATAGTTTGTTCTATTCAGCTCTTTAACGTCAGTGCTTCCATGATTTGGTCATTTCCTTTGCGTAAAACATCTCACTCTATAAAGTGTTCATAGTTACAGATCCAACGATATTGTGCAATACATTGAGCAATGTATATATATATATATATATATATATATATATATATATATATATATATATATATTTATGCTAGTTTCTTTAAATTAATTTGTATTTTATCTATTGAAGTTCAATAACAAAAGTTTAATACGAATTACCACTTAAATTATTAGTAAGAAGACAAATTTTGTTATTTTCTTTTGTTTTATATTATATTGATTAAAAAAGAACATCCCTTGTAACAAAACACAAATAAAATAAGTTATCTTTAGTCTAAAATGTGTCGGTAAAGACATTTTTAAAATAAGATTTTACTATTTTTAACGAGGGAATAATATATTCTAAATTTATTTTTTCTGGTAATTATTAAAACCGGGTTTTTCAAATATACCATTATTAAATATTGTATTTGTACTTATTGCTTAGGATAATTTTTTATGCTAATCCCGACCAACTATATAAGTGTAAAGTGCAAGCAATTATCACTGGAAAACCATTAACACCATCAAGCCAAAAAGGGTTTTTGAAAATGTTTTCTCACTCAAAATTAGTTATGGATTTAATGGAAGTTAGTAAATACATTTTTTAGAACATACATTCACACTTTAGTTCACTAAGTTCATAACATAATTTTAAAATAATAAAAGTTACTGTGCAGTAGGAAGGGTATACTACAACGCAAGTTTGCGTTAAAATCAAAGTTTTTTATCACAAAATTTTGACATTGACTCAACTCTTTTCTTTTTTACGCTATGAATAAAAGTCTCATGTAGAATATTCATACGATTTGAAATTGGTTACAAATTTATTTGTCTGCTATCTTTTGGTTTTCATCATGTTTACAAATCATAATAAAGTAAAAATATTTGCTACCGTACAGCACAATCCTATTTAGTGGTGTGCTTAATTATCAAATTCAGTGTTGCCAATCTAAAAATGAAGCATCATGCGAAATGTTAAGCCTGTAGGTCAGTTTGATTTTAAAGATTTCGCGCGTACGGAAGGAGAGACTGGCAGACCGAGAGGATTAAAATGATAGAATAAAATTTATCCAGTCCCTAGAGTGTAATAGTCTTCGATTGTATCGACCAAAAATATAGGCGTATACTTTAATAATACACTTACCAATACTAAGAGTATTTTAACCTTACATTAATGTATCATAAAAACCAGTTACGTTTCCCACTCGTTAATTAACACATAGTGCTTAGATTGATTATAAAACTATCATTATATTCGTAAAATTTACAGAAACATAGATCAAAAAATCACTCAAACGAAAACAGACAAATGACCCGGTGAACTGCGACGCTGAGATAGCTACAAATTCGTGTCATTTGTTACTCCCATTTCAAGAGAAACAACTTTCGCTTCTGACTGACTCCAGAAATTGAAACCATTTACTGTTTCCGAACGAATGCTGTTTGATTGAGATTGTTTAATGGATTCTAAATTCAAGATTTTGATCGATTATTACTCGTATCATTTCGATATTGCCTCCGATAAAGATTTAGTAATAATCTTTACGATATTGAATGTTCTTTGTTTAAAGTTTGTTGTTGACGACGATAGGTTTGAATGGATTTCAGAATTTCGGAAATTTGCCATCGTTGCATGTTACAAAAAATTATTCATCAAACCTAAATAAGCTGATAGATTCAAATCATTGAAATGTTTTATTGCACTTTATGAAATGTATAGCATTGACAAATGGTATTGAAAGATCAAAGTATTGTTATTGTTGCCGTTATGCCTACTGGTACTGCTATTATTCTTTTACACTGCGATTTTTTATTTTATCCAACTTTGCAACGCAATGTGAAACCTGTACAGGCTAAGTAAGATGGGTTAAATTAGTTCAAACATATCTAAGTATCATAAAATAAAAATTATTCCATCCATTGACACAGTTTTGGCAGATTTTAAGGAACATTTTGAGCTGAAACTGGATGTTTCATCTGCGAATCTAAAACAGATAAAATAAAATAGTATTAATCCTACATGGCTGAATATATTGTTTAGGCTTATTGACGGCACAATTTGGTTATAGGTTTATTTTACGAATTAATAATGTGCTAACAATTATTGAAATAAAAACTTATTTCTTTGTAGAGCCCGTCCCAGTTTGACATATCTTATTATTTTTGCTACAAAAATAATTAATTATTTGTAAATTCCTTCAGTATAAGTTTGAAGTTAAATTATACTCCAGATCGACACACCAAAAAGCTATAGTCGCTGGTTTTATCCCTCGATTGCCCCAATCTTGAAGGACTGAACATATATAACTGCCTGCAGAGTAATAAACTTATAATTATCACTAACCCCAGCTTTAAGTTTTCCCTCAGTCCTTGACTCCTGACCATATAACATCATGCAAATTAGTAACTGAATAGTTATTACTAATTCTTATTTTAGGTTGTGCATCAGTCCTTGATCCTTGCGTATATATAACTGCCTAAACAAACTAACTTTATATAACAGCATGCAAATTACTAACTTTAAAGTTATCTCTAATCTCTACTTTAAGTCGTGCATGAGCTCTTAAATTCTCAACATATAACAGCCTTTAAATTACTATCTTTAGTATTATCACTAATCCCCGCTTTATCACCATCTCGATGGAAAACCGCCAGGCTGGTGCTTATTGGCAAGGCAAAAGGTGATCCAGAGCTGCCGTCGTACTACAGACCTCTCTGCATGCTGGACACGGCTGGAAAACTTTTTGAAAAGTTGATCCGTTCCCCCCTGATTTCTGCCGTGGTAGCTGTCGGGGACCTTTGCCCTCTTCGACATTTCTCCCGCCAGTAGTGTTTCTTGTTACGCTTGATGTCCAGAATGTCTTCAACTCGGCGAGATGGGTCGATATGTTGGATGCACTTCGTGAAACCTTCCGCATTCCAACGTATCTGTTGCGGCTCATCGAGGACTACCTCCGTTCTAGGCGTCTGATATACGACACTCGAGACGGAGCGCGGACGGTGGAAGTCACGTCTGGTGCCGCGCAGGGTTCAATACTCGGCCCGGATCTCTGGAATATCGCTTATGACAGCCTCCTGAGATCCGGGATGCCAGAGGAAACCGTCTTAGTTGGGTACGCAGATGACGTTGCGGCTCTCATCGCCGCACGCAACGTTGAGCTGGCCCAGCTAAAGTTGAATCAGGTCATGCGAGTAGTCAACGCCTGGATGTCCGATCACGGTCTTTCACTTGCTCTGAGCAAGACGGAGCTCGTGATTCTCACAAAGAAGAGAATTGACACCGTCGTCCCGCTGCGAGTGGGAAGGAAAGTGGTCCAGTCAACGCGTGCCGCCAAGTACCTCGGAGTCATGGTGGACAACAAGTTAAGCTGGAGAGACCAGATCTTCCGTTCGGCGGACAAGGCTGCTAAGGTGGTCTCTTATCTTAGGAAGCTGATGGCCAATGTCGGGGTCCTCGGTCCAGCAAAAGACGGTTATTGATGCCCGCAGTCCAGTCCGTGCTACTTTATGGGGCAGATGTGTGGGCAGACGCTCTTACCAAGGAATGTTATAGGTTGCGACTCGCCCGGGTTCAGCGTCAAGCTGCGCCTATCGGACAGTATCCGAGCCTGCCGTCCTGGTGGTTTCAGGAGTCATCCCTGCTAACTCTTGGCAGGGGAGAGGAAGGCGATTTATCAGAGAAAAGGCGAGATCGGCAAGGACGCAGCAAGATCCTAAGAACGTGCCTGAACCTTCCAGCAGTGGCAACACAGCTTTGAGCACGAAACGCGAGGACGATGGACTGCGCGACTCATCGAGCAGGTTCAACCATGGGTCGAAAGGCGGCATGGCGAGGTGGACTACTACCTCACGCAGTTCCTTACAGGTCACGGCTATTTCAAGTCGTACCTGAACCGGATGGGCAAGACCTGTTCACCGGATTGCATCTACTGCCTGGGCGTTCCCGACGACGTGGAACACACCTTCTTCCGCTGTCCGCGTTGGGAAAGGTCCTGCCTGGAGGCCACAAGAAAACTCGGTGTTTTTTCGGTGGATACGATCTGCGAAAAGATATTGGAGGATGAGAGGAACTGGGATTGTTTGTCACAGTTCGTCCGGGGCATCATCCTGGAAAAGAAACCCGATCTGGACCGCGAAGTGGCCCAGATCCCTTCACCGAGCGGCTGGATAAGGAGCGAGCCCCACGGGCTTAAGCCAAATTTAGGCCTAGCCTGATGTAATGTGATAAACAATCCAAGGTTAGAATCCTACAGATTAGAGGAGGTTTTTTAGTGGGTAAACCCGTTTTTAGGGGAGTCCCACACTACAGGCTGGCCACCTGCGTGCGTAATTGCATTTTTCCTGCATCTACCTCAGAAAAAAATCCCCGCTTTAAGTTGTGCCTTATTCTTTTCCATAACATTTGATCGTAATGATTTCATACCAAAAACGTTTTGTATTGTAAAGGTTTTATAACAAATTTCAAATACAAGCTTTTGTAAACTAGCGAGAGTACTATAACGTAACCTCCAGTCTATTATATTTCATTTTTATTGGAAGACTATAATTTCAACTTGTTAAAATCTCACATGCTGTATATAGTTTGCTTGCAAATTTATTTATTCAATTCTGTTTTAATTTCCACATCATTACTCATATGAAAACTATGAATATATTTGATAACGCTCAGTAGAATAGCATAACATGCACTTACATGGAATGAAGTATTCCTCATACATAAATGAAGCTTCATTCAGTATAAGTATAAGGTAAGTCATGTTTTATATATTCTACGGACAGACAGACAGACAGAAATTAATCTTTCTTGTCGCACGAGTGATAGGCTTAGCTAAAGTTCAGCTAATAAAATATAATATGTTTCCATACCAGCAGGGAGCAAATTTCCAACGACTTTCAAAGAGAGCACTAATTAATTAAAGTAAATTAAAAACAACGTTGCACAATAGTTCTGCTTTCATAAATTTAATTAATGTGAATGTAAAAACAGGTTACCTTAATTTAATTAGTAACGTCACATGCATTTTTGTTACTGATCAAAGTAGCTAGCGGCATTCAATTTCCCTACCTTTTTAAAGGCAGAGTCTATTTTCATGTTGAAGTGATTCAGGATTTTCCCTTTTTAAAAGAATAAATGGAATCTGTATATGCGTTTATATTTCATTACGAATTTTTTAAAATATATTACCATAATTTTTTTTACACATATTTAATCTTTTTACACAAAGCCACAAAAATCTTTTGGTAACAGCCATTTTAATTGGATATGTGCATTAGTTAACCCCAAAGAGAACGGCATATTTTTATTAGTCAAAGTATCAATCAAACACGAATTGCTACACTTTAACTATACTAAAGCACTAACTTAAGTTACGCGTTATATATCACAGCGTATTTTCCTCTAATATCACGAAATAAATGTTGAAATACAATTATGAAGCTAACTAGCCGACAACTTTGTATATGTACGGCAAGTACAGCGTTTGATCATAAAAAAGATGTTTTTTAGAAATTTAATTTTTGAGCTGACAGTTAAGTCTGATTCAACATTACGATCAGTTTTGAAGCAGAAAGTGAGGCACTTCTTTTTGAGAAGAGCTTTTCGTCACCACAACAAATTAATTTGCTTTCAATTAATAAAATGAAAAATTAGTTGCCTTAATTTAATATATATGTTGTAAAATAAACGTTTACAATGCGGTTGAATAATATTATTAATTATGTTTTTATTCTATGCTTAGTAGTATTGTTTTAAAAAAGTTCCTCAGACTTGTATCTAGAAGCAATAAAAAATCAGAATGTTCCTGAAGTATAAGGATTGCTTTTGAGTATTAGGGTGCTTCTGGATATCAGGACGCTTAAAGAAATGAAATATACACCTTAGAGAATTTCGATACTTCTGAGCATTCACTGTTTATTACGCCCACGCATCTCTTGTGCGGCCATGTAATGATGGACGTAATACATTTTCCATTATAGAAATGTTTATGGGTACAATTAATTTTGTTGTAAACAAATCCAAAACTAACAGTAATATTAACAATTTAACACGACTCTATATATTAAAGCAAAAACACTTCAAAACTTGAAAATAGTTACTTTTTCTGAGTTGAATTCCTGTATTCTTTTTTTCTGACATCAACCTGAAAACAAATGAATCTAAATCAAATTTCATGATAGTTTTGCTAGGAAAACGAGGATCTGAAACAAGACTTTCAGTTTTTGTGGATGATCTCGCGCTCGATGAAACGGAATCGACAAAATTCCTAGGAATGATCCTAGATCGAGGACTAACCTGGGACGTTCACGTGGATCACGTCTGTGCCAAGGTTGCGTCGGGCATATTTGCCCTTCGCAATTTGGCAAAGCACTCCCAATTACGGTATTGAAAATGGTCTAATATGGCTTAATTTATCCCCACTATGTAATGGGATATGTAATCAGCCTTTGGGTCAAAAATTGTGCACGGCACAAGCTTAAGCGAGTCTTCAGGCTCATAAAAAGCAATAGGAGTAATTCTGAATTTAAACAATAGAAATTCGTGAACTAACGCATTTAGAGACCTGGGATTTCTGACTCTGCCCTGTCTCTACATTCTTGATATGATCCATTACTACGTGTCGAGGTGTGCTTTAGTTCGGGGAGGGGATGTTCACCAACACGAGACGAGAAGCAGCGACAACTTTAGCGTCCAACAGCACAGGACAAAAGAAAGTTATCATCCCAAGTTGGTGTCATATTGATCAATAGTCTCCCTGAACACATCAAATAACAAAATGGAAAACAATTCAGAACTCAGTTGAAAACCCTTCTGAACTCGAAAGCATTTTACTCAGTTGGCGAATTTATGATGGAGCGCTGAGATAATTGAAACCAAAAATTCTCAAAGACCAGCAAAGGAAATAAATTTACCGGGCCTCTAAAATTTTGTAAAAGAGGCATGAGTGATATAATGTATGTCTGAATGGTCTATTCTCAGAATGAATGATTAGGTTAGGTAGGACGGATTGTGATACAACGTGGGCATTAGACCACAACCATTAACCAGAGATTGGTACATCTAAAATTGAATTAAGGTGATTAAATACGACCAAAATTCATAATTCTCATGCTATCTAGAGTTAATAATAAAGTGTTTAGAAATTGGCTTATAATTAGAAGCTACTGTCCGAAAATTCCTCAAAATTACAAAGAGAGCTTACAGTTTATTTTTCTTTGGATTTTTAATACCGCATTTCGTAGAAAAGAAGATAACTTTAAAGCCCACCATAAACCCAAGGGGATGTGTAAAAACCTATTCTTAGGAGGTTTATGGTGGGCTTTAAAGTTATCTTCTTTTCTACGAAATGCGGTATTAAAAATCCAAAGAAAAATCTACCTGTTGTGAGATGGTCATGTACGCATCCTTGACGGAATTCAGGCTATATAAGGAATATATTATAGACGAATTTAATCCAACCTTCAATTTATTAGTTCAAAATTTCAATCTGTAAATTATTTCCTTTAATAGGTAGCTTACAGACAGGCAGACAGTCTGTCAACAAGGAAAGTTTCGTAAGTTCCTTCTGAAAGTTGAGGTGCGCCTCATAATGTTCATTATAAAATCATTGAAATCAAAAATTATACACACCCTCTCTAATGTAAGATGCAAGTTATATTTTATCAAATTTTACGAAGTCCTATAAGAAATTAAGTGAAATAGCCTAAGACTGTTTACAGATAACAGAATGTTTTAAATAGAGAAAATTGGTCCCTTATAATCAATTGAAGGGCTTATTGGTATGCAGCGTACATTACAAAACGTAGTAAAATATTTCTATTATATATCAAGAGAATCGACAGAAAATACGGTATTTAAAAAGCACTCTAAACGTGCTTATCAATCTACAATCTCAGGATTTTTGGTCTACTATGGGAGTCACCGAAAAAATAAGTTTTACATTTGAAAAAAATATGTTCGTTTTTTAAGATTAAAAAAGAACAGTCGAGAACAACTCACAAAGTTTGCCAAACTAGTCCATCATGGAACTGTGTAAACTGCACAGTGACTGGCAGGTACAGTTGTTTGTATTTAATTGGAAACTTATGGGGTTAGTAAACAACTGTGGATGAGAGAATAGGATATGTATGTGGCTGTGACACCTGGGCTGGGCAATATCTATACAACTTGTATTGTCCGTTCGTGAAAGACTGTTTAGAATGGACATTGAGTGGCACATACAGTTGTTTGTATTACATTGGAAACTGATGTAGTTAGTAACCAACTGTGGATGAGAGAAGAGGAGATGTATGTGGCTGTGACACCTGGGCTGGGCAATATCTATAAAACTTTTATTGTCCGTTCGTGAAAGACTGTTTAGAATGGACATTGAGTGGCACATACAGTTGTTTGTATTACATTGGAAACTGATGTAGTTAGTAACCAACTGTGGATGAGAGAAGAGGAGATGTATGTGGCTGTGACACCTGGGCTGGGCAATATCTATAAAACTTTTATTGTCCGTTCGTGAAAGACTGTTTAGAATGGACATTGAGTGGCACATACAGTTGTTTGTATTACATTGGAAACTGATGTAGTTAGTAACCAACTGTGGATGAGAGAAGAGGAGATGTATGTGGCTGTGACACCTGGGCTGGGCAATATCTATAAAACTTTTATTGTCCGTTCGTGAAAGACTGTTTAGAATGGACATTGAGTGGCACATACAGTTGTTTGTATTACATTGGAAACTGATGTAGTTAGTAACCAACTGTGGATGAGAGAAGAGGAGATGTATGTGGCCGTGAAATGGTTTGGCTGTGGCTGTGACACGTAGGCTGGGCAATATCGATAAACCTTTTATTATCTGTACGCGTCACCACGCTGTTACTTCATGGCTGAATATGAATTAATTTCATACTTGACTTAATGCAATGAGAACAGTGCAAACAAGAGTTAAATATAATATGTTACTTACATCGTTAACAAGGCTTTTTAGTTGAAAGCAAAGACGTAAAAAAGAGTATATTATATCTGAAATAAGTAATTATGAAGATCAAATATGTATGTGTGTATAATAAAAAAATTTAACTATTTCTACTGTCATTACCAGTGTTCTATTTTTAACTGTGGCGTAACATCAAAGAGAATGAGACGTTAAAGTGATGGGTCATAAATCCGAATTGGAAAATGTTGTTACGTCGTGTATAGAGTTTCTACTTGAAAATTTTTACTGTGAACTAACGGGAAATGAGATGTGACTCAGCGATTACGCAGTATTAGTGGATATGAATAAATTGGATTCCTCCTTTAACTTTGAATAATTTGAACACATTAATTATTGTGTTTTCTATAAACCGTAAATTATTTAATGAACAATTAATTAATTGTTTCAGAATAACAATCTGTGCTCAAACTTTTCCCTTTTTGCAAGTTATTATTTGATATTTTGTCATTGAACTCTATTTTTCCTAAATTTTCTATCGTTTTAAAAATAGGTAATTGTTTGTACCTTATTTACTCGAGTCTTTATTTAGATTTATTGTATCTGAAATCTATGACGTAAACGAATGAAAAGAATTTCAATACTAAAATCTTTAACTACAAAATAAATGTCATTTGAAAGGGACACACACATCCATAAGCGATATGGTAATAACCGCCAATTAAAAATTTCTGTAAAATACATTTTACTAATAACCCAATGATGAAGCAGTTATATATATTGATACACTCCTTGAAAATAGAGTAAACATTACAGGCGTAAAATTACTTTAAATAAATAGTCGAGTAAAACACTGCAATTGATATATCCAAATTTTACTACTTATTTTAAGTAACACAATTTCGACTACTACTTTCATAATTTAGTTATTTGCAGTCTGGTTTACTGAAAAACCAATAATGACTCATCAATGTTACATTACAGTGCGTCATTAATTTTGACAATGTGGGCTCCAAGAATAGAATTTGTTAGTGATTCAAACGTTTTGATATCTTGATGTGCAATTAGTTTCATTACAACAATTCTATATACTGAATGATAGCCGTTAACTTTTTTAAATTATTTTGAACCATTTTTTGAAATTTAGTTGATATTTATAGGGCTGTATTTTGTCTTTACTATTATACGTTCTTGTATTTCCGCAACTAAGCAATACCACGTCATTTAATGCCAAAAAACGAGGCGAATAAAGAGGGGACTTCATGTAAAACCTGGAAAATTTTTAATTATTTTTTAACTTCAATATCAGTAATGTAAAAATGTAGTTTAACTACAGTACGTTCTTCAATATTGTATATACATTTTCAACCAATAAATATTTTTTTTAATATACTTATTAGGCTTGCTGAATAATTCTTGATACATTTAAGTTAAGGTATGTTTCAGTACTGATTGTACAGGGGAGATTTTTTTGTATTTTGAGTCTAAATTGTTTCATAATAATTAAAATTTCAAGTAAGCTGAATTAAACAAGTAAAATTGTTATAAAAATACCAAAGAAATATATTCTTTCTTTCTAATCTAGTTATCAGGATTTTCACAATAAATTTCCGACCATAAAAAAGGTTCTTAAGGCTTTCTGAAAGATCCTTGACACATTTCTGGGATTTTCCGTTTCAGTCCTGACGTTACAGATGTCGAATCCCAAATAAATAAAAGGATATAATTTAATTGACGCCTTCTTTAATTAGTTGATTGTGAGAAAAATTTTGATTAAAGAATAGGATAAGCTAAAGTAGTTTTCATAATGACGTTTTCACTGACATAATTTGTTCCAGTTTCTTATAGGTTTGTTTTGTAAGGAAACACCGTTAAGAGAGTATGCAAGATACTTGTGAAATATGCAGAGTAAATAATCACAATCGATTATCACTTCCTAATTTTCCAACTTCTAATAAATTTACTTACTTCTACTAAATAAATAAATCAAATCTATGATCATTTGATGCTTTTAAATATAAATATTAAAAAATTTAACTTTTATCATATAAGCACCTAGATTTTGTTCACAGCTGTTCGATAGAAAGTAAAACATGTGGTTTCTGACAAATAAACATGTTTTAATTTCTATACTATTTTATATTTCAACGGTGCATTTTCATTTTAAGAAAAACTCACATGCAAATAACACGCACACTTAAAAATAGCAAAATAATGCAAAATGGCAGTATTATAATGAACATGCATTTTATATGTATCCTTGCGTTATACTAAAATATTTAGAATGTCACAATTATCAATATACAAGATATACGTTATAATAAATATTCGAGATGGACTAGTAATACAAACTAAGAATAACTATCGCTAAATATATAAAAAAGTAAAGATAATAACATTCAGGATATAAAAACGGCAAATATTCAATATAGTTTGTAGATTGGTAACTTAGAGTGGTAATCATAAGTAAAAAATATCAAGAATATACTCAATATTATAACATGATATAACAGTTTAATTCAGACCACTTAAACTTTTCAATTGGCAAACTTAGATATGTCTGATCAAGCTACCTCTCATCATGGTGCTACCTTCCTTGAAAGTTATCTTTAATAAAATATTTATTTTTAGTTTCATTTTTGACGTTAGGTGTACATAAATAGCCACGTATATTGTACATTCGTAACATTGAAGACAACTATTAATATTCGCAATTAAATATTCAATTTTTATATTTATTACAGCAAGGCAGAATAAAGAATGTTGGCAGTTACGTAAGACAACAGAAAAGAAGACACAAAGAACACAAATGTGACACTAGAGCTCATGACAATCAAACGCGGAGGGAAATGAGCATCATTTGTATTCCTTACTACTTCCTCCTTCTCATCTCCTCTTTAAAGATTAAACACATTTTTCTTCCAGGTTAGAGTAAGATCACTTTATTTTCTCTTTTATATGGTATTTGATTTTGTTTAAAGTATGTAACAAAAAGGCTGGGCTGGCTATTCTTATTCAGATTTAATGTATGATTCTAAGCTAAATATTAAGGATAACTGTTTCAATTTTCACTCTGTTTAGCCACTAGCTGCTATTTTTGTATGAGTAAGAAAGACACAAAATGTTATCGGTCGATGGGCTTGTGCTCAGACGAGGCGTGAGAGCATAAGATTGGACTCTTAAAGACGGTTTTTGAAAACTAGAAGATATTATGGTAAAGATGACGGAGATTTAAAAAAGTAAAAAAAGCTGAATAGAATGTAAACACATCACATGAAGCTTTAATTCATAAAATAGAAGAAAACTAACAAACAACTGACCAGAGCTTTCCCCAAAAAGTGTGAAAAAAGGATGATTAATGAGCTGGCTGCCAAGAAAAGAATCCTTAGAGAGAAAGTGAATAGTCTGGAGATGCGTATTGACGACTTGAAACAAAACTCAAGAGCCAATTCTGTGAATATGCATGGCATCCCTAAGATAGAAGATCGAAGTGGCGGGTGTAGTGGAAGTTGGAAAAGCGCTCAACGTAAACGTCTCGGACTCAATCTTTGACGTCTGTAATCAGGAAAGTCTGTATTATCTGAAAGATATCTGTGTCGAGCAGCCCGCAACCAAGAATTATAATATAATTTTTTTGACATCTCGACAAGGAATAAAATTCATATTTATTCCTTTTTTTTATAATTCAATTAGCCTTTATTTATTTTATTTTGTTAATATGAATTAGCCAATTCATATTAACAAAATAATAAATTGCAAAATTCGTATTAATACAAAATTCGTAAAAAAACTATCTAAACAACATTTTGAGATACTTTTTTATATGGCACATTGATATGAATGTTATATTTTACTTTAATTTAAAGTAGATTAAAATGTGGAATAGTTTTTTTTTTGTGAAGGACGTATTTTACAATTAATAATCTATGTTACATACTGCAAAACATTTAATATGATTAATATCCTTAAATCTAAAACTCAGTTTTGAAATCCTCTTTTTGAAAATTTAAATCTACTTCCATTGCAGTATGTGTTTCTGCGGTGTTATGAGACTGTTCTATAATAATAATAGCAACATGCCTCGTAATAATAACGCATAAAAATATAAACCTAATAATAGAAGTGCATTTTTGTTCCGCAAACTACCTATGTCTAAAGACAACTAAAATGAGTTTTATAACAGACTTTAAATTTATAGTATGCAATAGAAAGTAACTTTATCTTTTATATCTAAAACCTACTGCAATCTAAAATGTACAGTTAAAAAAATATTACTATGTCACATATATGTGTGTCTAAGTATAATTTAAAATATTTGTAATATTTTAGAACATTAAGAACTGGAATTAGTAAATTATTATATCTTACATAATTCACCCCGACCGTTTTAAAGGGGGTCTTCTGTATCAAATTCTGACATCGTATATTTTAAGACATTTTCTAATAAATAGGAGTATTTAACTAGTCGCCAAAATATAAAAACAGCGTGCTAAATAATTATTACCCCTTAGAGAACTTACATACTATAAATATAAACAAATTGAAAATATTGGCTAAATTAATTATATGTGTGGTTGTACTGTAACAAGTATGGTTTACATAGAACAGTTTATTACATACACTTTCAAATTAT
Organism: Homalodisca vitripennis; assembly: GCF_021130785.1. Taxonomy (NCBI): domain Eukaryota; kingdom Metazoa; phylum Arthropoda; class Insecta; order Hemiptera; family Cicadellidae; genus Homalodisca; species Homalodisca vitripennis. The sequence continues at coordinate 42,216,788 of NC_060212.1, forward strand.
ATTTCGAAACTTTAAAGATCAATGGATCGTAGTCCGGTTGTATTTTTGAAATAAGAATAGGCTTTTATTCATCCATAGTATCTTAAAAATGCCCATTGAAAATTACAGTACAGTGGATTTAATACTTTAAGGTGGGAAGGCAAAACAAAGAAACACGAGCAATTTGACACTTATATTACTATTATGGTGTACATATGTATATTTTATAAGAAGTTACTTTATTTTATTACATACGGCAAAATTTAAGAATATGAAATAAAAGCGTGGCTTGTTTTGTTCATGATTTTAAGCGAAAAGTTGAATTTTCCTTTATTGTGAAGGTGGATTCTTTATTTATATCTCTAATCATAGTACACTGATGGAGCCTCCAAACAGACTTATCCTCGGAGGCCTATTGTTTCCTCAAACATAGTAACAATATATTTTTTATTTTGTTTTAGAACTATTAAAGTAAACTGTAATTGTTTTTCTTCAATGTCATTTATGAAGCTTTCAAAACATCGTGCTACAAGATAATTGAATTTTAGCTTTTTATTCTTTTATTGCTTAAAATAAATTACGTGAAAATATGTATTGCATTTCGAGGAAATACTCGAAATACACTGTCTTTACTCTTTACTCTGTTAATAAAAATGTTACGTGTTCAAAAATCTCTTAGCAGTAAGTTTCTCACAAATGTATTTTTATTATGCTAAATTCTTGTTGTCATCAAGGTTAGGTTACGCATAAAAGTGATTCAAAAATATTCACTGACACTCAGCAAAGTCCCATATAATAACATGCGAGATCATTGAGCTCGGTTCAGTGCATAGAACGAAGCTTCATTCAAACCAGTATATCTGCAGTTCTGTTCGTTTTCGTTGTAGTGGCTAAACAGACATAAAGGCAGACTGACACAAGACGGTTCAAGTCTCACGAACGATAGACTTCGCTGACGCTCAGCCAAGTACATCGTTAACCACACGGCGTCGTCTGTTACTATTAGTTGTACAAAATTAAGAGCTGTCATCCTGAAACCTTAATTATTGTTACTGGCTTAAGAACATATCCAACGAACCTAGTTTAGTTTGATTTAATAATAAACTGCGGGTGAAATTGTGTACTCTAGCCCGTGTTATATTGAGTTACACATTAAATAAATAAATTGTTCTATATACATTTTTAGTGCATAGTAACAAATAGTACGCATGAACTTACACGATTTAAGATTTATAGTTTAGTACCTTAATTAATGATAGAAAGGGAAAATTTATTAAATATATGAAAAGTTTTCAAAAGGCAAAAAACACCAGGATTCATAATTATACGTAACTAAACAATAATTGCTTTTATTTATTACGAGTAATGAACATAATATTTCTCATCGATATTTAGTACAGAAATATTTTACTCGTCTATCTCTTATATTTCGAATAACTAATAACATGTTGATTAGAAAATTTATTTTAAATCAGTACAGACAAAATTGTTTCATTTGTAAATATAAAAATATTTATAAAGATTACATACAACAGTACAACACTTTCATTTAGTTTGTTTAAAAGCAACAATGAAACTTGAGCTACACTAGGAAGATATTGTAAAGGAATTCTGTTGCTAAAGAGAGAATGAGAGGGAGAATGCACCATGCTCACTATAACCCGAGGGAAATTATAGCTATTGTAGTCTAGAATTGTTGCAACTGTTCCCCTTGTAACAATCACCTCGAGATCTCTTGTCTTGTCTGGCAGCTAAGATCAATAGAAACAACCAGGGGAGGGACTGATAGACAGTAATATACTATTAATAGACATGTAATAGACCGATATATAGTAAGATATTAACTGCAGGGTTACTATCTTACTAATTTGCTACTGAAGGAAGATAGTGTGAAGGAGTTCTGTTGCTAAAGAGAGAATGAGAAGCAGACTGCACCATACTAACTATAACCCAAGGGAAATTATAGCTCTTGTAGTCTAGAATTGTTGCATCTGTGAATAATGATCCCTTTAACAATCACCTCAGGCTCTATCGTCTTGTCTGGGTGCTAAGATCAATAGAAATAACCCGGGGAGAGGTTACACCTCATCCTGTACATGGTTACTGCTTTACTATTATTTCATGTATATTTCAAGGTTATGATATTTTGGTCTATTCTATCTGCATGAGCTTTTTTCTATTAAAAGAAAACGGATATAAGAAAGGTGTATATTAGAAGACAAATTTAACCCTTCCAACGCGGCTAACGCCTAAAGACGCGGAACTGCCGATGCTTTAAACGCGGATTACGTCTACAAACGCAAAAGCTTTACTTTTGAAATGGCGAAGAATTAGTTGTTAAAACTTCCGTAAGAGAGTAGATCGATGTTTTTTTTCGACTGTCGGGACTATACAAAACGCTTTTTTCACCGTTGGTGGACTTTGTAACGGTATCTACTCGGGTTGAAAGCAATCGCCGCCATTTTTTGTATGGCCTGTGACGCGGCATACGCCTACAGACGCGTTCGTTTCATTCAGCTGTTTAAATACGTGTGTGTTGGTCGTATGTTGGTTATATTGTTAAACAAAGTGTTTTGAATCATTCCGTTGTAATTCTTATACAATTATCTTATACAATTCTTATAAAATTGTTTTTACTAACATTTAGTATAATTTTTTGTTATAATGGCTAATCCAGATGATCCAAGTTTTGACAAATGAGCGCATTTTTGGTATATAATGTGTAATATTTTTCTTCAATTATTTGTTTTGTATTTTATACCAGTTTCACCATACAAGTCTAGTTTATTTATTCTAAATAAATAAGGTTTATAAGTACAATATTTGTTTCATCTCCCTTGTAGGCTATCATATAAATAAGTTTGTGTTGAATTTCACATTATTACATTACAAAATCTTATACTAAACTTATTTATTTTATGTACTAATTATACAGGAACTTCAGTTACAATTTACTCATTATAAATAACCTGTATAAATGTAATGTAATCTGTCAAATAGTGTTGCTATGTCCATTATCCTGCAATGCAGTTTATTCAAAATTTCAAATATTTTCGTGCGTATAAAGTTCTCAAAAATATGTAATATTACATGTTTATTATTTTTTCTTATTAAGGTAATACCAAGGTATATGAAAAAAAATTAGCATTGGGAAATTAAAAAAAAAATATGTTTTTATGTCTTAGCGTTTGACAGTAATTTAGATTAGCGCTTTAAGGGTTAAGTAACGTAGGATGACTTGTACAATACTACCCTTTTCAATTCATTCTCTATAATTCAATTCTCAAATATAGGATTACTATAGGATCAATGTTTTTAGATCACTAGCTTACATACAGCATCTGTAACTTTGTGAAAACCTTGATTCATTTATTTGTCTACACAGCATTATACATCTCTACGATGATCCTAACAAAAGTTATTGGCAAACAAGTCCTAATTTATATATAAGGGTAGAAATTAAGTTCTGATACACCTGAATATATTCCAAACGAATTGAGATATCAATGTACAACTTTCACCAGACTTTGTAAATTACTTATTTGGATTTTTTAGTGAGGCAAAAATTTTATCCCCCATCTCAATGGTGTGTAGAATGGGTTAACTTTAACATTTCAAATTGCTACTCCTATATTGTGACAATTCATGTTAAAAGTATATTCAATAGAAACACAACGACACCTATACGCCATTTATAGCATACGTTATAGGCAAATAACGAAAAAAGTAATAATATGTAGGGACAATGCCAATATCTTTCACATATCAACACAATGCATGCGTGATATCTTTTGGTACGTCTTTTAAGGGTCCCAGCTTTTTTACGTAGTATCTAATGTTCCTGGTGTGTATAGTTTAGTACGAGGTGTCTTTTTTCTAGATGGCATTACAATGTAAGGGATTATTTCACTATAACTGGACATAGGATCGTCATAGAAATGTTTTGTTAATGCCATTGTGTTTCCATTGAATAGAATTTTAAAGTGACATGTTAGGACTCCAAATACACCCTTTGTATGGTTACCCATAACTTTTGCAGGGTTCTTCGTAGAGATGTTTGTTCATGTCATTGTGTTTCTTTGGATTTTACCATTCAAATGACACTACATTAAATTTCAAGTGACCCCCCTTTTTCCCCACTTTTTCAAATGGGGAAATATTTTAATCTTTCATAAAGTCCTAAAATATTTTAATAAGTATGGTGAAGACTTTACATAGATATCTCAAATCATTTGGAATATATCCAGGAGTATCAAAAATTAATTTACACCCTTTGTATATACATGCATAGGTATTCAACAAATCTATCTCAAGAATACATATATGTATCTTTAATTTTAATCACAAAAAGTACCTTGTCCTCTGGGACTCGACCCCAGTTCTCTCACAGCCGAGTGCTTTAGTACTATACCACAAGGTCCCTATTTATAACGATTTTATTATAAAAATAACCAAACTAATATATTATCGGAAGGCAAAATACTTGACAAATGACTTTTATTTACATTCATTAAATTTGTGTAAATGACAATAACTTAAATTTTTAACGAAGGGTTTTTTTGGTTTTTGTGGCCATATTCATTGAAGCTGTGTTGAAAACTGTATTGAGTTCTACCATAAGTACAATTGGAATAACTGTTTTTATGCATAATATAACAAAATAAATAATTCAATGTTTGATAGCTGTTATTATTTTCAAATGCTACATGATATAGTCGCGAAAAATAAGAAGGTGGTTTAAATAAGGAGTTTATATGCAGAGATCAACATTAACAAACAGATGACAGTAATTTGGGCATTGGATGAAGATACTTAGGAATTTTTAAAACCTAAAAAACATTTTAAGATAAAGGTTTCCAAAGGAAAACCGCTAAAGGCCATAATTGTAAAAGACGTTTATTCTCTCGTCACTAATTCCCACGCGTTTCGCGAAACAAAACACTTGACGTTCAGCACATCGATAATTCACGTCTTGAATTGTGAAGACGTTATCTTTTTACTTAAAATGGTTTTAATCTTAAGATTATCTGAGAGCTATTTCAATTTGTAGCTTAATAAATAACATTATGACTGTATATAATTTATGTAGTAAAAAAAGTGGTCCAACAAAACTAAAGTGATTGCAATTTTCACATTTGACCATTATGGTCTCATTTCTTGGCTTCTAGAAAAAAAGATTATTACTTTCGAAAAAACCTCCAAGCACTGTTCACCCACCCATTGATGTTATAAATTACATTTTTGTGGAAACAAAATATTATGTTTATTACTATTTACTCACATATTGTTGACGATCCTTTATCCTATTTAAATTATAAATGCAAAATTGAGTATTTTTTTGTTGCGTTTTCACGGGTAAACTATTTAACCGATTGTACTGATATTTTACACTGACATTCTCAACGTCCTTGGTAAGAATATAGGATTATTCTTACATCTAGAATCCCTCCAGTCTACTCCTTATTCGTTTCTAAATTTGCGAAAATCCCATCTAGGTCTGTAAAGTTGCATTAGAAAAATTAATAAACAAATATTATTCATTGAAAGAGCTTGTTACTTTTAGATAGCACAACCACGTGTTCAAATAATTTAACAAATATTTTCAATCTGTTTACATTAATAGTGTGAAAGCTTAGATTATGCTTGATAGTAACACTTCTGAATTCACCTTTTTCTGGAACAGCTGTTGTGCACAGAATAAGAAATTATCTATATTAGAAAATTAAAAGTTTTAGTAAAACGTACTTGTACTGTACATTGTAACAAATATTAAGTATTAAGTACATTAAGTATAAATGAGTGTAGCATCTAAATTTTTCTATACATTTAAACCCATCTTAGTTGCCTTTTGAGAAGAAGGCTTCTCAGACCTGTGTATGTAAGTATTTTTTTTTTCAGAAACAAGGCAAACACAAGTATAGTACAAAAGATACTAAGACCGGACATTAGTAAATTATAATATACACTTTTTGACAGATTTTCTTGATCGTAGCAAACTTAACATTAACGTCAGAAATATAATTCACTCTAACCAGAAGTGATTGTAAAAATGCAAAGTCTACGAAATTGCATGGGAATTCATGGAGGCTGAATCAAAAACTAATTCTAGAATCGAAATGTTCGATGTTATACATGGAATGCAATGCAAATAAATTGAGGACGAGGTCAAAACATAACTTGGTTCTCCAACTGTACAGCTATACAGTTTAAATGTATGCACAGAAACCATAATGTTACCTATCAGACGTTCACTAACACAGGCCTTGAAGGACAGGGAAGGTAATGGTATAAAGGCAGCTAACGGTGTAAATGGTATTTACAGTGATGGCAGTTAGTTCTATACTATCTGCACTTTCCTGCTCATTGATCTACTCGGAGTACAAGTTTGTTGGCCCTTGTACTCCACCGATTTTTATGTTTGTTATGTATTTTAGAAACAAAAGACAAATCAAACCTCTTAGCGGTCCTCGTCTAAAAAGCCGGCTTCGAAAACTAATTTCATTTATTATCTTTGCAATGACTGAATTGGAGTTGATATATTACTAACTCGTGAATTATAACCTCAAGCAAAATGTCAAGGCTATAGGTTTATTCGTTTCTGAGATATTGTGCAGACACGCAGACAGGTACACGTTGTTCTTCCCCACTAGTGAATGTCTACAATGTCTACAATAAAAATAATACTTACATTTCCAATACGATGTTTAAGCTTATTTATTTATCATAATTTCCATCATTGGTGCCCATAAAACCCAAGTAAATATATTCACTAACGCTCAACCAACCCCCAATGACTGACATGAACCGTTATCGAACACAGTACTTCCTGCATAGAAATGAAGTTTCATGAAACATTCCAAGGATATAAGTAATTTTTATTTCGAGGTATTGTGTAATGTACAGATAGACAGATAAACAGACAGGCTGACAAACAGAAATTACATTTTGAAAATCACTCAGTGATACACTTCGCTAATGTAATATAATTTTATTTTTGTGTGCTTAGTTTTATGTAAACGCGTTTAAAATATTTTAAAGAAATTTCATTGAGCTCATCTTGTTTATTAGAACATTTTTACGTCCTTTTTGTAAAATGTCAAAAAAGATGGGCAGCATTAGGGGAGTCGAAGTTTAAAACATAAATCAGACTCAAACATTATAGATCCAGTGTTGTTTTGATGCGGCAGAAAGTCATTGCGATTTTCACATTGACCATTATGTTCTCATTTCTTTGCTTCTAGAAAAAAAAGATTTTTACTTAAAAAAAAAATATCCAAGCATTATTCACCCACCGATTGATGATATAAATTATATTTTTGTAGAAAAAATATTATGATTAATACTATTTACTCACATATTGCTGACAATTCTATATCCTTTTTAAATTATAAATGCAAAATTGAGTATGTTTTTGTTGCGCTTTCACGCGTAAACTATTTAACTGATTATACTGATATTTTACACTGGCATTCTTAGCGTCCTTGGCTCAGATATAGGATTATTCTTATATCGAGAACCCTCCGGACTACTCCTCATTTGTTTCTAAATTTGCGGAAAATTCCATCTAGGTCTCTAAAGTTGCATTAGAAAAAAATAATAAACAAATATTATTCATTGAAAGAGCCTGATAGCATAACCACGATTTTAAATAATTTAAAAACTATTTTCAATATGTTTACATTAGTAGTGTGAAATCTCAGATTATGCTTGATAGTAACAAAACTTCTAAATTCACCCTTTTCTGCAACAGCTGTTGTGCACAGAATAAGAAAATATCTATATTACAAAATTGAAAGTTTTAGTAAAAATAAACTTGTACTGTACATTTTAGCAAATATTAATGTATATTACGTATAAACGACGAGGTTAGTAACTAAGTTTGTCTTCACATTTAAATACTGATATAAACCCACCTTACTTGTCATTTGAGCAGAAGGCTTCTCAGACCTGTGTATGTAAGTTTATTTTTTATTTGGAAACAAGGCAAAATAAAGTATAGAACACAAAATTCTAGTACCGAAGTAAATTAAAATAGTCATAAATATACACTTTTTGACAGATTTTCTTGATCGTAGCAAACTTAACATTAACGTCGGAAATATAATTCACTCTGACCAGAAGTTATTATACAAATTCAAAGCCTACAAAATTTCATGCGAAGCCATGGCAACTGGAGGCTAAATAAAAACCTAATACTAGAATTGAATTATTCGTTGTTATATATCGGATGCAATGCAAATAAATTGAGACGAACTCAAAACATAACTTTTACAGCTATACAGTTTAAATGTATGCACAGAAACCATAATGTTACCTATCAGACGTTCACTAACACAGGCCTTGAAGGACAGGGAAGGTAATGGTATAAAGGCAGCTAACGGTGTAAATGGTATTTACAGTGATGGCAGTTAGTTCTATACTATCTGCACTTTCCTGCTCATTGATCTACTCGGAGTACAAGTTTGTTGGCCCTTGTACTCCACCGATTTGTATGTTTGTTATGTATTTTAGAAATAAAAGACAAATCAAACCTCTTAGCGGTCCCCGTCTAAAAAGCCGGCTTCGAAAACTAATTTCATTTATTATCTTTGCAACGACTGAATTTGAGTTGATATATTACTAACTCGTGAATTATAACCTCAAGCAAAATGTCAAGGCTATAGGTTTATTCGTTTCTGAGATATTGTGCAGACACGCAGACAGGTACACGTTGTTCTTCCCCACTAGTGAATGTCTACAATGTCTACAATAAAAATAATACTTACATTTCCAATACGATGTTTAAGCTTATTTATTTATCATAATTTCCATCATTGGTGCCCATAAAACCCAAGTAAATATATTCACTAACGCTCAACCAACCCCAATGACTGACATGAACCGTTCTCGAACTCAGTATTTCCTGCATATAAATAAAGTTTCATGACACTATAGGATGCTATAGGATGCTATATTATTGAATTACTAGTAGGAATATTTTTATTTTTAATTCAGAGAATTGTAAACTTGTATAATAGTTGAATTGTAAGATTGTGAGCCTTCCAGCAGTGCTGAATTTCTTGTCAATTCGGGTTCAAGGAATGCTAGAAGCTTCCTTTTGTATGTAGGTATTGAGCACAGGTTACATGTCTGGGTTGGATAGGTACCATTCAACACAGACATTGTGTTGCTCAATTTTGATTGGCCAATGTTAGCTTGATTAGATGGTGGGAGGGACTTCTAGATCCTTCCGGTGGCTTCAACCACGTTTTCAGGGGATTCTTTGCTGTGTGCTCAGAGAGTGTAGTCGTGTTAAGTGATAGCCTACTCTTGCCGTATTGATTTTTCGGCAAGAAGGTTGAGTTGTAAGATTTAAAATTCTTTTCAAAATTTAAAGTTGTGTTTCAATTAAGTAATATATAATAGTCATTTTGGTTACTTGGTGAAGTCTTCAGGAGAAGTGCGAGGTACTGTGAAGGTTAGAATTTAATATTGAAATAGAAAATTACTTGATGATATTTTCCTGTACAATTTGGTTTAATCAGGAATAGCCTACTGAAAAAGAAAATTTATTTAATCTTCTGAGATTCTATAAATATTTTAACAAGTTCCTTAATTTAACATTCAAAGCCAAGCGTATAATTCTAGATAATTCAATAATTTGCAAATTGGAAATTTACAGAAAATAAGTAGTTTGAAATTGATACAATTTTGAGTTTAACTGGTTGGACATTGTGTTTGTTCATAAATTAAATATTAATATTACCTTTATTTGTTTGATTTTTATTTTGAGAAGAAGTCATTTTATTATTTGTTTTATTTTATATTAGAAGAAGATTATTTTATTTTGAAGTTTAATGAAGATTTTTATTTTGAGTATGTGTTGAAACATTAGAACTGAGAACTTGAAGGACACAATTATTGAATGATTGATTGATTGTTAGTTTTAAGACTGAACTTGTGAACATTTTATGGGTTAAAAATATGAAAGAATTGAGAATAAATTAAAAAGTAAAAAAGATAGCTTGGCGTTGCTGTATTATTGATTTTAAATTTTATTAAAATTACTATAATTTCATACTGAGTTTAATTATTGAATTCCATTGGATTTTGTGCATTCTTAAAATAAAGGGTTATTAGTTCAGAACACAATTGATCGCTCTTATACTAAAACAAAAATAGTTGTAATTGGTTTATAGAAGATAACCCTACTATAGACACGTTACAGACACCAAACCAAGTATATAAGTAATTTTGATTTCAAGGTATTGTGTAATATACAGATATGCAGATAAACAGACAGGCTGACAAACAGAAACTACATTTTGAAAATCACTCGTGATACACTTCGCTAATGTAATATAATTTTACTTTTGTGTGCTTTGTTTTATGTAAACGCGTTTCAGATTTGTTAAGGAAATTTCATTGAGCTGATCTTGTTTATTAGAACATTTTTACGTACTTTTTGTAAAATTTAAAAAAAGATGGGCAGCATTAGAGGAGTTGAAGTTTAAAACATAAATCAGACTCAAACATTATAGATCTAGTGTTGTTTTGATGCGGCAGAACGATTTTGAAAAACGTACATAACGAAACCACGTACGCTCTACTGGCTTTGATTTACAATCAGTTACCGAACAAACATAACATGTTCATTTGAAAACAAAGCTCATTTTAAGGGCAACACTCATTCAACATGGACATAAATTTGGAGATATTTTTACTCTACATATTGATCATTCCGATTGACATTGTGATTGGGTTGGATCTTGTCATATGGTGTTACCGCGTCCCGTCAATCGACAGGGTTCTTTTGAATAGTCGTGTGGTGGAGCCCGGCTAGGACCCTTGTAAGATTGCCGGAAAAAGATGGTCTAACTACGGGGCTGGTTACCGTTACAAAATATAAAGTGTATTTGAACAATAGGAACCATGAACTTTAGAAATTGGTGAATGGGTAAAATTAATGTTCAAACTATTTCTTTCTACAAAGATACAATTATTTGATGAAACCCCATAATTTGTGAATAATTTTTAAAAGTTGACCAAAATTTTGAAATCTCACCTCCATTTAACTCAAAGGAGACGCTCGTAAAGTCTGGATTCAAAACAGCGCATCAAATTTGAAAAATTTTAGTGGTAAAATCCTTAATTCATATTAGTGAAATTTAGGCGAGATTTCACCATTTTTAAACATTTTCATTAAAATGTACTCACAAGTGTGGGCGTTTTATAAAAGAAGTTAGAATTTTAATGAGCCACAAAATTTTGTATACTAACCTTAAAGGCCTCTATTTTTTATGTATTCTTCCTCTTTTTATAATCACTTTAAATTGATGTTATACTTGCTAGGGATTCTTATTTAAATATTTTAGCTTACCACTAAAAATATACTATTAAAGTACTCCTCATTTGGTAATATAAACACCCCTTAAAGTAAATTTCTTCATCTCTATCAATAATAATATTAATTAGTTGGTTAGAGGATGGGACTTTTAAGTTTAATAGATATAAGTTAATGAAATTGTGTATTATTAGAGAAAGTAATAAAGTAATTAATTAGGTATATACGCGTTTCATAATACTAAATATGACGTATTTTAATAATATATAAATAAACAAAGCCGGTGCTAGGCACGTGCTAAGGGTGCTTAAGGATGCCAACTCAAAACAATATTTAGGTTGGATACGAATTATAAAGTTTTTACAGTAAGGAACTATATATAGACAACTGCTACTAGGATAACGATCGTAATAGTGTGATAATTTTGCTATTTTGAACATTACCGCTGCCTGCATAAATCACAGAATGAGTTCTATTTGTCCATCGCAATAAGAAACAAAGTTTTGTGTGTACCGACTAAAATCCGTTAAAAACTATCACATAAAAGTTATGTATAGTAAACAGTATTTAGTAAATTTGTGTAACATGCAAATTTCATGAGCCATACAATTTATATTTAACAGTTTGACTGTAACGAACCAATCAAAACGCTAACTTATAGTAATGAAATGTTGTTAATCATTTACACGTACAAATCACATCAATAAAATAGCCTACGTCTATTGTTAGTTAGATATATTATTGCTATAACTTATTTTACTTTATATCCATGTGTCATACTGTATTTGCATCAGTTAAGTTTCACGTTTTAGTAGGCAAGAACAGGGTGCTAGATGAGTGCGAAATTGAGGGATCCCGCATTAAAATTTGCCCCGGGCCCCGCACAAGCTAAGTTCGGCCCTTTATGAATCAACGTAACATGCGTTTCAGTGATGTGTGAAAATGAGCTTAGCTTATCCATGTCAGCACATGACACAACTAAACACTAATCAGATTGTCTGATGGCTCATGAATAACATTAGCCGTTCGATATTGTTTGCTCCATCAGATGCTAATACAAGCACAGAATTTGCGCTGAGTATACTATTCTACGTAACTGCGTTATCCTGTTAATGTTATAAGTGGAAATATAGTATATGTCTCTGTATACCTATTTTTATATGACGAGGAATATTTAAAAATATATGGATATTAAAACCAAACATATAGTAACTGAACTGTTCTGCTGAATCATCCCCAACTAATCAATTAATATTCTCACCAATCCCAATTGAATGTTACTGTTGAATATTTCGGTGAGTAATAAACAGATAATAAACGTTATTTTTTTACTTTATAAGTTTCTATGCGATATTATGTATCGAGGGCGATTGTATGCTGTTGGTAGTTGCAGAGTTAGACCTATATATAATAGTCTTATAAAAGACTATTTTCTTTCTCCCAAAATACAGTAAACACAGAAAAAGCTAAGAGTGTTATACGTCATTAAGTATATATGATAATAGTAAAATATAAAGAAGTGTCTAAAATTAATGTTAATAGTTAAAAAAATTATTTTTTGCTTATCACTCTCTTTCTAAAACAAAAATTCTATCAACCATTTCTTGGAGGTGTTACTTAATGTTTTCATTAATATCATGTTTTATTACTAAAATAATTTTTTTTCGGTTCACGTCACTTTGAGAAATTATGAACAAATTATTAAAATCTACTTTACGAGTTCGTGAGCATATTGGGCAAGAAAACATAAGGATAACGAGAAATCAGCCGGAATTGGTATTTTAGGTGCATTTTGTAAGTGCAGTTGATTAAAAGTATTTAAAAAAATATCATACAAGTATTAAAGGATAACAAAAGAACCCTTAGAAATAAACAAGAAATATTTTGACTCTAAAGAAAACAGCATAAAATTGTACAAACGCTTACATCCTGTGAATAAGAAGCCTCATTAATTGATTGGATAGACTGATCGGTGATTGGATGAGTTACAGCCAAACACGATACAGATCCGCCCCATATCCTCGATATTGCAAGCTGATGTGCATAACTGGCCTTGCAAGTAAGTTTCCTATCTTATTCATCCAATCTCTCAAAAACTGCTCTTCATAAAGAGACCAAAATATTTATACAGTACCTATAAATTAAATTAAAAATAAATTTAATAATGTACAGTTGATCCTGTTTTCGCAATCAAATTTCCAATCATTATATCTTTATTTTATGTTATTTCATCGTAATAAATTTAATATTCTAAACAGAAGTTATATATTTATAATAGAAGTATCAGTTTCCCTATTAATGTAAATAGATGCAATTTATTTCAACCAAGACATTACTTACATATGTTAATGATAGCAAAGGGTACAGCGTATACACATCTGATTGGGAAATAGGGAAGATCTCCAATGACTTCATTTCTGTACTAAATTAAAAATGACATATACAATTATTATTATGTTCCAATATTTAATTTATGTTTCATAATCAATCTTAGTTCTTAGTTCTTAGTTTCATACCTGAAATATAATTCAATATAAGGACAATAAAAATATACAGCAGACAATTTGTATAATCTTCCTTTCGAAGAATAATTAAACCACTGTTATCTGTTTTCTTTCCAAATATCTAGAACTTTATTAACAAATTATAACAAGGAACTTTATTACTTAAATATATTTCAATTCAGCGTTATATATTATAGTATTTCCAATATTACCACAATTAATTGTAAGTATGTATTATACAAATGGTGTAGCTTCCAGCTCTAACTATTGTAAAGTCATTATGGTCTTTACAAAGGCATTTGTAAAGCAGTTACAGAGAGAACAAAGCTAACGTTAGGCACAGTGGGTTACTAGTGCACTACACGGCCCGGCGGTACAAACACGTTGTCTAATGACACGGCCATTTTAAGGTTGTTTCTAAATAACGTGTTCCGTTATTGTACAGTTTCTGTTCATGTATCCTCTTACGGTTCCTTTGTTCATGGCTTCCTTCCTATATGTACTTATTCTGTGGCCTTCATATCCCCTTGATAGTAACACCTTTTAACAGCTGCTGTATTAAAGAAATAGAATACCACTCTGGCCAACGAACTTTCCCAAGATATTTATGTGTAAAATATTTTTTTTTTACGAGTTCCAGCTTTTTTGGAACTTTTGGAACAATTATAGTTTCCAAAATTTGTATTGCATATTGCTATAATTACATGTAATTCTGTTATAGTTTACGAACCAAATGATCCAATAACTTTACAACAAATATTTCACCTGCGTACTTCATATTACAATAGTTTACATACAATTATACAGGGACATTATCATTAATTTTAATATTAAAGACTTTAAAATTGATAACCCCACAGATAGAAGCAACAACAGTATAAATGCCTTTGACCGTACTATATATCATATACTGTGTGTGAAATGACATGGATAGGTGGTAAACTATAAAGAACCCATTTCATTACAAAGTAAATATTTAAAATAGGTATTCTGCCCATTCCACTATTTCCCCAAGTTGAGGGTCCTTGTTTTTCAAATTCACTGTATATGGATGGTAACAACAAAATTTAAATATAGTTTTATTGTTTTTCATTTCGTACTTTTCAACCTGTCACGTTGTAAATACGAATGATCAGTAAATAATAAATATAACTTTTTATTTACATTTTAAATGAATAAAAACTAAACTTGAAATAAGCGTTAGATTAAACGAATCTGTTTGGTCTGTATATGACTGTAAATCAAAACCAGTAGAGCGTACGTGGTTTTGTTACGTACGTTTATTCAAACTTGTTCCGTAGCTTCAAAACTACACTGGATCCATAATGTTTGAGCTAGATTTACGTTTCTTTTTAATTTCAAGTAATATTCAAAGAAGGCTATCCTTTTATATTTTACAATGAGAACACAAATTTATCTATTTGACAAAATCACCTTGAGAAATTTTAAACCCTTGTAAATGAAACAAAGTAGAATAAAATTAAATTGAATTACTTTTAAATAATATATTATTCAAATTATTTGGCTGTAAATTATCAAAGCCTATCTATCAATCCCGAAAGGTTCGACAAATTTCATTTCTGTTTGATTGTCTGCTTGATACTTCGAAAATTAATTACAAACATATATATATATATATATAATTTCAATAAGCATTGAATCGCAAAAAGTACTTGCTCCGCCGGGAGTCGAACCCGGATCTCTCACTTGCCGGGTGAATGTGCTACCATTACACCACAGAGCGCTTACTTTAATATATATAATAAGTATTAAATTTTTAATTAAATTTCATTTCTACATAAACAGTTGTGTGTTTTATAATGGTGCATGTCCATTAATAATATTGAAGAGGTTAATGTTAATGTCCCTAGTTATGTTCATAAAAATTGTTTTTGGCTGCGGGACGGAGAAGCATAAATGAGTTTACCTCTTATCATAGTTTATCATAGTCTGAATAATGAAATGAAATTTCGCATGCACCCCCTCAGTGAACCTTGTTACATGACCCTATACATATGGCCTACTCCTGCCAAAGTTTTTAAAGCTTGTATATATATATATATATATATATATATATATATATATATATATGTGTGTGTGTGTGTGTGTGTGTGTGTGTGTGTGTGTGTGTGTGTGTGTTTAACTGGAAATTAAATTTGGAACACAACTGAACATGTCCATTTGCAGTCATAACACAACTAGACACAAATCACAGTGCCTGATAGTTCATGAATATCATTACATATCCAATTGTCTGTACTGTTAGTTACGAATATATGCGCTGGATATGCTTTGAATGTAGTACAACTAAGTTATCTCGTTAGTTTTGTTTTGGGTGATATACCATACAGTTTATGTTACCAAACAATTGTGTGTATATGGCGACTACAAGTATAAAGACAACTGCTATAATAAATTATTATTTATACTTTGTAAAATATAGTCAGTAGAAAATAATAATACTAATTTAAAGTATCTAATTTGTTAAGAGTAAGCAGAGCCAATCTTATGAGGGACCGGACAAAAATTCTTCTTGTCTAATTTTTAACTCAAGAACTCATACACTGGAAATATTTGCGTGAAACATTTATACAGTCAAACTTGTTTTTAAACAGAAAATTTGAGTTATTAGAAAAGCTAAGAGTTTATAATTCCTTAAATGTTTTGAATAAAAGATTTTTGACTTTGACTTTGACTTTGACTTTGACACACACACACACACACACACACACATATATGACATAATTTTAACGAGAGGTTGTTTTCTGTTTTAAGAGTCAATTTCAGCGAACCACGTAAACCATTTTCTTATGTGCTAACATGAGTACAATCGCAATAAACATATTTTCTAAGCTAAATATACTAAAGCAAGAGAAATTTACCACATTGGCAGGAAATTTTAAAAAATTGATCTAAATGTATTCAATTTTTATTATTTTTACACCTTACACGATATAGTGGCTTCAAATTTTATGTTGCGGAATGGAATTGAAAGGATAAGAATATTCAAGAATTTTTTTTTTTACGTTGCTGAATAAAGATACTTAGGAATTTTTAAGTCTGAAAAAAGGATTAAGATAAAGGTTTCTAAAGGCAAACTGCTGAAGGCCATAATTATAAAAGGCAAAGCGTTTATTCTCTCGTCACTACTTCTCCCGCTTTTTGCAAAACAAAACACTTGACGTTTTGCACAGAGATAATTAGGTCTTGAATCGAAAACATTTTCAACTGACTATTATCTGTATTTTTAAGTCAATAAATAACATTATTTTTACTGCTAAGTGAAATATTTAGCATATTTTATAAGCTAAAATACATTAGTCACTGTAATTTTCAACTTTGACCACTATATTCTCATTTCTAGGATCCTAGAAAAGTAAGGTCATTAATTATTACTAGAGATAACTTAAAGAGACTATCCAAACACCATTTGACGTTATTAATGTATTTTATGGAAACAATCATTATTCGTTCCTTATTTTAATTACAAATTCTGGACAGCTCATATTTTATATAAATTATAAATGTGAGTGTGTATGTTGTTTGTTACCCTTACACACTACTAAATCGATTGTACAAATATTTACATGGATATTCTTAGTACCGTAGCATCTCTCGTTAGGATAGAGGCTTATTCATATTTTGAGAATCCCTCCACACTGGTTTATGAAAAAAAAACGCAAAATCCAATTTTGGTGTAATATACTGTTTTGTATAAACATGATTTTATGATAGCACAAATAAATGTTTAATTAGATTTACCACTATGTTGAATTAGTTTACATTTATATTATGAAAGCATAGATAAAACTCCATAGTGACAACGCTTTTAATATCAAAAATAGGTTAACCCCGATGACGGTATATTTTGTTTTGCATCATTTAAATCTATCTTTAATAAAATAGCTTAATAGCTTCGCAGACTTTAAAAAAATGATCTGACTTGATCTTCTTAGGAGGAATAGTACATCATAGATAGGGTTTAACTTCCAAGCCAATTTCCAATGATCAAAGCACACAAACTTGTTTCTTGCAAATTTAGAGAGGAATTTCCTCTAAACAAGAAATTGATCGTCAGCTGCGATAATGTCGGTGGAGGTTGAAATTGAAATGTTTCAAAAGGGTTAAAATGTAAAATAATAATTTTACTCCAACCATATATATTATAGTCTGCCACGTTTGAAGACAACTGTGAAACAATTAAAAATTTTAAATCAACGTCAGGTAATCAAACTATGACTGATTTATGTACATGTTGAATAAATTAAACCTGACCTTAAAATGAGCGTTGTTGTGTAATCATTTTCATTCAGTAAATGACAGTAAATCATAACCAGTAGACCATGGCTTTGTCTGGTATGTTTATATAACTCACTCTGACTGATAAAAAAAACCTTTGATTAATAATGATTCTGTTTAATTTATGTTTTGATATCTAGTTTTGAAATAATAAGAAAAATAAATATAAGTAAAAGACATTTTTTTCGCTCGTAAGACAAAAACAAGTTTTTTTAACATACACGAAATTTATGAAAATAAATTAAGTTACACACTAAACCTAATTTCTAAGTTTATCAAATTAAGTATCTGAGAGTATTTTTAAATTATACAAAATTTTAACAATGGAAAATTTTACAAATATAACTGCTACTACAGCAGCGAGCAGAGTAGTTTGATAATTTTGTTATTTTTCCATATTACCATTGCCTGCACAAAACACAGTATCAGTAGCTATTTCTTCATTCCAGTGACAAACAATATTTCTTGCGTGAGGATTACAACCAGTTAGAAAATATCTCATGAAATTATATTAAGTGAACATTTACAATATATAAATTTAGAATGGCACAAATTAAATTTAACAATATGGCAATAACGGACTAGTCAAATCATATAACTTATGGTTATGAAACAATGTCAAAGTTCACACATGAAAATAAAATTAAACATAGCATAATTTAGTTGTTAGTTAAGTGTTATAGACTTTTACAACATATTTTATTCAATGTCATACTGCATTTACGTCATTTAGGTTGTAAATTATAGTGGACGGAAACAAGATGCTAGATGGATCCCACAGTAAAAGTTTGCCTCGGGCCCCGCACAAGCTAAGGCCGGTACTGGATGGATCGACGCGACGTAAGTGATGTGTCGAACTCACTCAGCTTATCCATGCCAGCACATGACACAACTAAACACTAATCAGAGTGTCTGATGGCTGATAAATAACATTAGCCGTTCAGTACTGTCTGCACTATCAGATGCTAATATAAGCGCAGTGTATATGCTGAATATTCTATACATTTTGTTGTAAGTGAAAATAGAGTACGTGTTTCTTTATAGCTATTGTACCTGACACAGACTATATAAAACCAACTAATGTAGTATTTGACTATTTCTGCTGTTTGATTATTATACTGATGTTCTTATAACCCCTAAGTTATATTATATTCCCCGACATAAATGTTTCTTTGCGTTTTGTATAAACCGTTGGTCAATTTCAGGCGGTCGGTAATTTCAGAGCCAGACAAACAGAATATTCATAAGGATGAGTGTGCGCTGTCCCAAAATCCATTCGAGGCAGAAACTCTAAAATTCCTATACATTGTATGTAGTATTACTACTTAAAAAATAGCGTATATCAATTTTCTTAAAAGCAGCAGAATATAGTTTATGATAACCATTCTCCTTATGAAACAATAATAATACTGCCAATCGTTAAGTGGTGGTGTTTACTTATTTATTAATACCATGTCTTTTCGGTTTACATTACAATTAAAAGTTAATAACTCGGCAATAAAATCTAAAATACGATTTCGTGTGCATTTTGGGTTACAAAACATTAGGATTTCGAGAAATCTGCTGTACGAGAATATATTTAAACACCTAAACTTGGGATAGGATTAGTATAATGGGTAGATTTGATATGTGCGATAGATTAAAAATATTTCCAAATTATTGGATTATAGTGTTCAAGGATAACAAGACAGTGAATAGAAATAAAGACGAATATATGTAACTCCAAAGAAGGCAGCATAAAATGTACGAAATTCATACAGCTTGTGATAAGAAAGCCGCATCAATGGTTAATTCATCGGACTAATCTGGAATTGGATAAGCTTCAACCAATTACGATGCAGCTCTGTAATTGTTTTTCTTATATGTCATTTATGAAGCCTTCAAAACATCATGCAACAAGATAATTGAATTTTAGCTTTTTATTCTTTTATTACTTAAAATAAATTACGTGTAAATATTTATTGTATTTTGAGGAAATAAAAAACTTTTTCGCGTTCAAATATCTGTTAGCAGTCAAGTTCTCACAAATGTATTCTGCTATATTCTTGTTGTAATCATGTTTAGGTTACCCATAAGATCGATTCAAAAATATTCTCTAACGCTAAGAAAAGTCCCATATGACATAATTACGGAGATAATTTTTTCATTTGTAAATATAAAAATATTAAAAAAGATTACACAGTACAACACTTTCATTCTGTTTGTCTGCCACACTAGGAAGATATTGTACAGGAGTTCTGTTGCTAAACAGAGAATGAGAAGCAGATTGCACCATACTCACTATAACCCGTGGGAAATTATAGCTCTTGTAGTCTAGAATTGTTGCAACTGTTCCCCTTGATACAATCACCTCGAGAGCTCTTGTCTTGTCTGGCAGCTAAGATCAATAGAAACAACCAGGGGAGGGACTGATAGACAGTAATATACTATTAAAAAACATGTAATAGACTGATATATAGTAAGATAGTAACTGCAGGTTTACTATCTTACTAATTTGCTACTGAAGGAAGATAGTTTGAAGGAGTTCTGTTGCTAAAGAGAGAATGAGAAGCAGACTGCACCATACTAACTATAACCCGATAGAAATTATAGCTCTTGTAGTCTAGAATTGTTGCATCTGTGAATAATGATCCATTTAACAATCACCTCAGGCTCTATCGTCTTGTCTGGGTGCTAAGATCAATAGAAATAACCCGGGGAGTGGATACACCTCACCTTGTACATGGTTACTGCTTTACTATTATTTCATGTATATTTCAAGGTTATGATATTTTTGTCTATTCTATCTGCATGAGCTTTCTTCTGTAAAAGTAACGGATGTACGTAAGAAAGGTGTATATTAGAAGACAAATTTAAGTAACGTAGGATGACTTGTGCAATACTACCCTTTTCAATTCATTCTCTATAATTCAATTCTCAAATATAAGACAAATGTTCACATCACTAGCTTACATACAGCATCTGTAACTTTGTGAAAACCTTGATTCATTTAATTGTCTACACAGCATTATACATCTCTACGATGATCCTAACAAAATTTATCGGCAAACAAGTCCTAATTTATATATAAGGGTATAGCTTAAGTTCTGATACACCTGAATATATTCCAAACGAATTGAGATATCAATGTACAACTTTCACCAGACTTTCTAAATTACTTTTTTGGATTTTTTAGGATTGCAAACATTTAACCCCCCCCCCATTTCAATGGAATGTAGAATGGGGTAACTTTAAAATTTCAACTCCTATATTTTGACAAGTCCTGTTAAAAGTCTATTTAATAGAAACACAACGACACTAAGAAAACATCTATACGCCTTTTAGCATAAGTTATGGACAAATAAAGTAAAAAAGTAATAATCTGTAGGGACAATGCCAATATCTTTCACGTATTAACACAATGCATTCGTGATATCATTTGGCAAGTCTTTTAAGGGCCCCAGCTGTTTTTACGTAGTATCTAATGTTCCTGGTGTGTATAGTTTTAGTAAACAGTTTATTCTTTCTAGATTCCATTACGATGTAAGGGATTATTTGTCTATAACTTAACGTAGGCTCGTCGTAGGAATGTTTTTGTAATGCCATTATGTTTCTATTGAATATACCTTTAAAGTTACATGTCAGGACTCTACATACACCCTTTGTATACACCCATAACTTTAGCAGGGTTCTTGGTAGAGATGTTTGTTTATGTCATTGTATTTTTTTTATTTTACCATTCAAATGATACGCCACAAGATAGGAGTTGTAGTTTTTAAATTTCAAGTGACCCCCCCCCACCTTTCCACACTTTTTCAAATAGGGAAAAATTTTAATCTTTCAGAAAGTCTTCCATAAAAGTAATTTAATAAGTCTGGTGAAGGTTGTACACTTATATCTCTATCTATTTGGAATATATACAGGCGGATCAGTACTTCATATACACCCTTTGATGTAAGGGGTTGTTTGCCCATAACTTTTGCAGGGTTCGTCATAGAGATGTTTTGTTCATGTCATTGTGTTTCTTTTGAATTTACCATTCAAATAATATGCCACAAAATAGGGATTGCAGTTTTAAATGTTAACTCTCAGACGTTCACTAACACAAGCATTGAAGGACAGGGCAGGTAATGGTATAAAGGCAGATACCGGTGTAAATGGTACTTACCATGATGGCAGTTAGCTCTATACTATCTGCACTTTACTGCTCGTTGAACTATTCAGGGTACTCGTTTGTTGGTCCTTGTTTTTTGTTCTCCACCGGTTTGTGTGTTTGTTTTGTATTTTAGAAACAAAAGGAAAAGCATACCGCTCCGCCCTCCTTGTTTATAAAGCTGGCTTCGAAAACTAATTTCATTTATTTTGTTTGCAATAACTCAATTGGAGCTGATTTATTACTAAATCGTGAATTATAACCTCAAGCAAAATTTCAAGGGTGCAGGTTTATTTGTTTTCGAGATATTGTGGAGACAGGCGGACAGGTACACGTTGTTATACTCCCACTAGTGCAGTGCTCTAAAATAAAAATAAAAATTTCTAATACAATGTTTAAGCTTATTTATTTATCATAATTCCCATCATTGGTTCCCATAAAACCCAAGTAAATATATTCACTTATGCTCAACCAACCCCAATGACTGACATGAACCGTTCTCGAACTCAGTATTTCCTGCATAGAAATGAAGTTTTATGACACATTCCAAGGGTATAAGTAATTTTGATTTCGATGTATTGTGTAATATATAGATAAACATAAGGGCTGACAAACAGAAATTAAATTTTAAAAATCACTCGTGATACGCTTTGCTAATGTAATATAATTTTATTTTTGTATAATTTGTTTTATTTGAATGCGTTTAAAATTTTTAAGGAAATTTCATTCAGCTGATCTTGTTTATTAGAACATTTTTACGTCCTTTTCTTCAAATGTCAAAAAGAATGGGCAGCACTAGGGGAGTTGAAGTTTAAAACATAAATCAGACTCAAACAGAATAGATCCAGTGTTGTTTTGATGCAACAGAAAAAGTTTGATAAACGTACATAACAAAACCACGTACACTCTACTGACTTTGATTTACAATCAGTTACCGAACAAACACAACATGTTCATTTGAAAACAACGCTCTAAGGGCAACATTCATTTCACATGGACATACATTTGGAGATATGTTTACTCTATACATGTTATTGATCATTCCGGTTGACAATGTGATTGGGTTGGATCTTGTCAAGTCCTGTTACCGCGTCCCGGCAATCGACAGGGTTCTTTTAAATAATCGTGTGGCGGAACCTAGCTAGGACCCTTGTAAGATTGCCGGAATAAGAATGATCTAACTATGGGCCTGGTTACCGTTACAAAATATACAATATATACAAAAAGTGTATATGAACAAAAGGAACCATGAACTTTAGAAATTGGTGAATGGGTAAAATAAATGTTTAAAATATTTCTTTCTACAAAGATTCAATTGTTCTCTAAAACTCCATAACTTTTGAATAATTTTTTAAAGTTGGTAAAAATCTTGAAATCTCACCTCCATTTAACTCAAAGGAGACGCTCGTAAAGTCTGGATTAAAAACAACGTCTCACATTGTGTAAACTTTTAGTTGTAGGAGTTAAAGATCCTCAACTTAATTCATATTAGTGAAATTTAGGCGAGATTTCAATATTTTTAAAACTTTTCATTAAAATGTACTCACAAGTATGGGCGTTTTATAAAAGAAGTTAGAATTTTAATGAGAAAAATCTTGTATACTAACATGAAACACCTGTAGTATTTCTATTTTCCCTCTTTTTATAATCACTTTAAATTGATGTTATACTTGCTAGAGATTCTTATTTAAATATTTTAGCTTACCCCTAAAAATACACTATTAAAACACTCCTCATTTGGTAAAATAAACACACCCTAAAGTAAATTCCTTCATCTCAATCCATAATAAAGTTAATTAGTTGGGTAGAAGGTGGGACTTTTAAGTTTAATATATATATAAGTTGATGAAATTGTATAGCCGAGAAAGTAATAAAGTAATTAGATATATACGCATCTCATAATACTAAATATGACTTATTTTAATAATATAAAGAAACAAAGTCGGTGCTAGGCACGTTCTAATGCTGCTTAAGGATGTCAACACAAAATAAATATTTAGGTTGAATATGAATTATAAAATGTTACAGTAATAAAATGTACATAGATAACTGCTACTCAATAACGATCATAATAGTGTGATAATTTTGATATTTTGTATATTACCGCTGCCTGCATAAATCACGGTATGAGTTATATTTGTCCATCGCAAAGTTTTGCGTGTACCGACTAAAATCCGTTAGAAGTTATCACATGAAAAGTTATGTATAGTAAACAGTATTTAGTAAATTTATGTAACATGCAAATTTCATGAGCAATAAAATTTATATTTAACAATTTGACTGTAACGAACCAATCAAAACGCTAAGTTATGGTAATGAAATGTTATTAATCATTTACACGTACAAATCACATCAATAAAGGCTGACTACACCCAATTCTGCAAAGATACGAACAAGAGATGGCTTTGTAACCGAGTGGACTGCGTGCCATTTCTTGAGGAACCTATCGTAGTTTTGACATCTAGTCTTAATAAGCTCATGAATAAGATTGATAGTTGGTCCGATCAAATAGGAAAAAGTAACAGAAGTCACAGAGGGCATCGGGGAAATAAAAACAGATATTGGACTTATCAAAAAACAGATTTCTATGCTTGAAC
Organism: Homalodisca vitripennis; assembly: GCF_021130785.1. Lineage (NCBI taxonomy): Eukaryota > Metazoa > Arthropoda > Insecta > Hemiptera > Cicadellidae > Homalodisca > Homalodisca vitripennis. The sequence goes on from NC_060212.1 coordinate 42,241,622, forward strand.
CGTGAGTCTCAGCGAACGAAGCAAAAATAGAAAATTTAATATCTGCAGTGGAATCTATTAAAGAAAATAAATCAAACAGCCCTGAGTGTATCATCAGTGAAGTCAATGATCGATCCCAGCGTGCCAAAAATGCTATTATACACGGAATTCCAGAGCCTAATGGCAGGGATGCAAGTGCAGGGGTTGAACAAGATAACGGGTCAGTTAAATCTATCTTTCAGTCCTTTAATTTATCTAACCTTCAAGTGACCAAAGTAATCAGGATTGGGAAGCAGTCGCCAGATAAATCACGCCCAGTTAAAGTAGCATTCAAGGACGCAAAGATGCCATTTCCTTTTTTAAAACTTTCCATCCAGACTCCTGTAAAGAAATCTTCCCAGGTTGCAAAATGTATGTATCCCGCGATCGCACGCAAATGGAAAGGTCTTATTTGGCTGAACTCAGAAACACTCTCGACACTAGATCAAAGGCTGGTGAAAGAAACCTCACCATAAAATATCAGAATGGAACCCCTAAAAGTGTGCAATCCTCAAAAAACTAGCTTCGATCAATGGACATCTCTTAGCTTATTACCAAAACGCTAATGGTTTAAGAAGCAAACTGGAAGAACTAAAATTATCCATAGCCACATCCAAATTTGATTTAATAATTATCACTGAAACAAATCTCTCTGATGACATACATGATGAAATATCTCCTAGTAACTATACCTCTTATCGTTGCGACAGATCGCATTTAACCTGCTCCAAATCCTGTAAGGGTGGAGTCATGGTCGCTATTAAAAACAACATTGCATCAACCCGGCTATTGTCTGGTGTGAGCAATATTGAGCATTTGCTGGTAAAGATTGAGCCCTTTAAGGGCCTTTCCTGGCTCCTAGTAGTTTGCTATATCCCTCCTCAACAGCATGCGTCCAGTTACAACAGTCTTCTATCGTCCATTGAAGAGGTGTCTACAGAACATGAATTCCACGAAATTATTGTAATCGGGGATTTCAACTTACCCGGTGTGGATTGGGCAGATGCTCTAAATTGTGTTCATACTCCTGCCTCCAGAGTGATGCTACCTCTCATGGAGCTATACGACCTTCAACAAGTTAATTCTATTTACAACGGAAGAGGAGTCCTGTTGGATCTAGTTCTATGCACAAATAAAAACACTATCGTATCTCTAGAAATTGATGCGCTTCTGCCTGCGGAGGAGAGGCACCACCCTCCACTGTCCATTATCTTGCACTGCAGCAACAGAAACACCAAGGTTTACACCACCAAACACTTTAAGCCTGACTTTAAAAGATGCAATCTTTGGGAAACTTACAATTCCCTCTCAGTCGTAGACTTCACAGCCATCCTGAGTTCCACTGATCTCAATGAAGCAACCGAAAAATTCCTTTCTACGATTGCTGAAGCAGTCAGGCTGAACTCACCATTGAGAAGAGTTGGTGTCTCACCATTTCCCAGATGGTTCTCTGCCGAAACTAAAGATCTGGTAATTGCAAAAAAAACTCTACACAGACAGTATAAGGAGCGACCGACAGCCTGCAATTATCTTCGTTTTCTCCAATATGAGAGCGTCTTGTAAGTTATCTGCGAAGAGAGACTACCGTCAGCACTTAGAGCAAGTGGATCAGGGAGTATCCGTGAACCTTCGTTTCTTCTGGAGCCACGTTAACGCTATTAGAAACTCTTCCTCGCTGCCCTCACGCATGTTTTACAACGACATCGAATCAAAGGAACCTCAAGGGATGTGCGAACTGTTCAGGGATTTTTTCTCCTCAGTGTATACAAGGCCCACGGAGATTATACCGGTTAGTGGTGACCACTTTGGAAACTCCATTTTTTCAAGAATCTCACACCAAGAAGTATTGAGCAAGCTGAGGAAGCTCGATGAGACCGAAGGATGGGGCCCTAATGAAATTCCCCCGATGGTTTTGAAACATTGCGGTGGTCTGTTGGCGGGGCCAATTTGTGATATTTTCAATGCGTCACTGTCATCTGGTGTCTTCCCAGAATCTTTAAAATTAGCCTACGTTGTTCCCCTCCACAAAAAAGGGGCCATTGAAGATGTTGCTAATTATAGACCAATCTCGATTTTGCCAGCTATTGCCAAAGTTTTTTGAGGACCTCTTTCTTGACCGTTTAAAGCATAAACTGGCTGGCTTAATCTGCCCACAGCAGCATGGTTTCATGCGTGAGGTCTACTGTGTCGAACTTAACGTTATTTCAGTCCAAAATACATGAGGCCTTCACCATCAATAATCAGTTAGATGCCATATATCTGGATTTCTCCAAGGCTTTCGACACGGTAGACCACACAATACTTTTGAGAAAATTGCTTGATCAAGGATTTGGAAGCACGGAAATTAAGTGGCTGACAAGCTACCTCTCAAACCGGCGTTCATTCATCAAGTTTGTTTCGGCCACTTCATCAGATTTCATTTCATACTCTGGAGTTCCCCAAGGATCGCTGTTGGGACCCTATCTCTTTTCACTCTTCATAAATGACCTTCCTGAAGCTCTACAATGCAACTCACTTCTGTTTGCTGATGATGTGAAACTGTTTTCCATCGTATCCACTGAAGAGGACTGCCTACGAATCCAGGAAGATCTTTGTGCGATCGACCGCTGGTGCGAAGAGAACAAAATGAAACTCAACACTAAGAAATGCCAAGTGATGACAGTAGTATACTTTGGCCGTTCCTGGGACAAAGCACCTGAGACCGGTTCTGGGACAAACCGTGTGAGACCGAATCTGGGACAGAATTTTTAGAGAGCGACTAAGAGTGTGAGTATGGGTAGTCAGAACCGCGCCGCGCGAATCACCACACATGTCATCGCTGTCCCGTCACCGCCACCGCGCAGACACCACGCGTTTTTATCTACCACAATTGTGAGTATGTATGTGTTTGTGATTTACTGATCAGATCTAAATAGACGATGTTGTTTACATGGTTGTTCTGGAGCAGTTGGTTGTTTTGGTCTACAAGTGTGATTGTGATAAGTTGAATCTTTCGTAAACCGCTCCGAAGAGGTATGTAGTGTTTTTCTTGAGGTGATTGAGATATTTTGTAGCCGTGTGGTACATTAGGGAAAAGGAGTAGAGGATTGCTGTCTCCAAATGTTTGTGAGAGTGAACATCATGATTGACAAGACTGTTGTTGACAATATTGCAGTGTATCTCGATGATATCAACGGCTCTGAGATTCGGTGGATTCGATGCAATTACATTTTCATTTGAGTTGAAGTAAGACGATTCTTTTTGTAAGTTTGTTGCATCATATTTTTCAAAACCTAAGAGATCACTAACGGTTTTATCCAAGTAGAATTTAATTGAAGAATTAATTGATATTTTGTCACCATCTTTAAAGATCTTGAAATCATTTTTAATTTATACTAAGATTCAACGATTTTATGTAATATCTGAAACTCTTTTCAAGTCGTTCAATGGTCCAGTAACCGCATTGAAGTATCAGTGGTTTCGGAATGAAATGTATTTCCAAGTCCCAAAAATAGACTTTTGCATGTTGCAACAAGTTGTATATGTTGTTCTCAGAGTAAAATCCAACAAGAGCCATATAATACTCTGCGTTTGGATCCAAGTGAATGGGGTGTTCTAGATGGAGAGACAGTACAGACTCAGCTCCAGTTAGTTTGAGTAATGGCATGGTTGCAGTTTTTTATATACTTATAATTCTATACAAGTTTTAGATGAAGTTACTACCATCATGGAAGTCTTCAAAACCTCTTTCCATATATTTTTTATTTCGTTGTTGAATTTTTTCTGCATGATGTATATCTTACCTTCTAATTCACTCAATTGAACTTTGACAACCACATCATATGGCTCCACTGCTTTGCTCACTTGACCAATTCTCTGGTGGTTTTTCAGTAGGAAGCTGACCCATATCTTTTCACCATTTACGGTACTAGTGGGGACAATCTCGATCGCATTTATTATTTTTTTCCGATTTTACCAAATGTGATTCCAATAATTTCTTGACTTCGGATAAATCTTGTGAGACTTTTGATACATCACTTGCAAGCTCAATTATCTCGCCAGGAGAAGGGTCTGAATTGGGTTGAGTAGGTATTGATCCAATTTCAATTTCTTCTCCAAATATGTTGAAAATAAAACCACGGTTTCCATGCATTTTTATTGTTTCTTATATTACGAAGAATATCTTCCCAGTCCTCACCAGCTGAATCTCGTCGTAGAACCTCCAGGCACAGATGTCCACAGATAGGAGGATCGTCAAACCCCTGAATACGCTCTGAGTTATAAACCAACCCTTTTGGCCCCAAATACCTGACTACTTCTATTGGAGGATTGACATCGCCATATGAATCAAAATATAGAATTTCTTTTCACCACGTTTCACATAACACGTCCAGTGAGTACCAACAGATGAAAGGTCACCAAGATTTACAACACCACGTTCAATATTTGTAGGTTTGTCTGGAAGTAACTGTCGCATGAAAACACCTCTAAACTCATTAATGTTTAATATACCTGCTAATGTTTCTATTTTCACCAAGAGACAGTGGGAAGATCTCTTTTTTTATTCCCAGACAACAATGCATCAAGCTTCCGACCAATACGTCGTTTCAAACCTCTACCCGTAGGGTCTTTTTCAATAATGGTGTCCAACTCCTCATCGACTAAACTCTTTAACCAAGGTATAAATTTTTCTCTCAGTAAAGGAGCCACCTTTCTTCTTATTAATGGAGAGATGAAGCGTTTACCTCCAGGAACTGACGAATCCACCATTTCCATAATTTCCTTCAAAAACCCTCCTTGTTTATTAGATACGAGTTGATTGTAAATTAGAAGCAATTGTAAACCTTTTTTGTTCTTAACAGCTCTAGAAACGGCTTTGTGTTGCTCTCCAGAAAGAAGTATACGATCACTTCCGTGAGACAGCTGTTCATTAGATAATCTGATTACTGTAGGTTTTCCGTCTTTTGTACGTTGTACGAAGCTTACGTTTTTAAGCTTCGGATAGCCGAACTGTATAATTATACTGACTTTCCATTCTATACGCTTTCTTATATACAACACACTGACATGAAAACAATAATTGCCCCTACTAATGAAAAAAATAAATCATTTTTTATTTTACTTTTTTTTGTCTCTTTTTGTTTGTTTGTTTGTTTTGTTTTTACAGGAATTTGATTATGTTTCGAGTAATGTCATATGAGAAATGTGCCTCAGATACAACGACAATATATGCTGTGGTGCCGCTGCTCCCCTGTGGAGATGCAATAGCTTTTACAAAATCTAATTCAATCTGAATGTCACTTCGAGATCTGTCTGTTCTTGGTTGATGTAGATGTGTGTCAATTACAAACCAAAGGTGAGTTATCAATAAATTCTTTCAGGTTTACTAACACGTTATTGTCTCCGAAGTTTATTTTTCGGAACCCTAGGTACTGATCGTACATGATCCTGTATATACCATTAGTAATATAACAATTCTGCAATTCCTGAGGGTACCTTCCTCCATTAATTTTCACAGACACATTTTTGATGTTGCAGCTGTCAAATCTACTAGGATCTTTTGCCTGGGTGTTTGTTCTGTTTGTGTGAAGTGCGATTATAACAAATCTAGGATTGTACACATTTCTGTAAACACTTGTAATATCGAAGCTGAACGATGAACCGAACACCCCTCTTTTGTCGATGCATTGCCATGGAAAGAAGTTGTAGACTAAAGCATCCTTGTCACTCAAATGTTTCACACCATCAATTAACTGGATTTTGGAAGTGCTGGTTTAATCGACTATGGGGACTCGTAGCACAAACGACTCTATCACAATTTTCCCATCGCCAGGATCCGTTGCTGTGGACCCTGCCCCTTTCCAGTGAAACAACGCATCATTATCTTCATTCCTAGTAAATGTGATTTCAAAAACCTCCTCCCTTGTACATCGGGTAACGTAGGTGGTCAAAGAACCCTAATCCTAAATGCCCAAGTGTACCGAGTGCCTCAAACTTCCCACCTCCTGTAAACGATGATGAGAAACCACTACTTGAGAGTGTTTGTTTTTCAGTGTTACTGTAACTAACAATCCCCATTATAGTGCTGGTGATGCCGGGGAGTTCTACTGTGTCGATCAATGTATTGTGTTTCCTCAGCTCTATTCTTGAAAACAAGAAGGCCGCGAAGTTGTCTACCAGTTTGACGGTAGAGTTAGTTTGATAATCAGATCCATCAGATTTTTGCACATACTTTCCTTGAATGTGGTACATTACGCGTGAATCATAAAATGCGTCTCCATGATCCAGTTTGAATGTTGTATTGTTGTTGGGTATGGGTGCATTGAAGTTGAGCTCTGAAACTGGCATTGCAGTTCTATACTCACTTCTTGCTATACCGCTCGAAAATTCAATATACAGTTTCTCCATCACTGGTTTTACCACTGATCACTGTTCTAATATATCCTCTCTTATATATATAGGGTAAAAAATATTTGCTTTCATTGTTTTATATATCTGATGGGTAGATACATCCTGAAGTTCCTAACCCCATACCAAGTTTACGTTTCAACCACATTCCTCCTGTTGTTGCTAGGAGGCCGACCATACGCTCATTCAAGTCAGCATCATCTGAGGTAACCCTCTCCCAAGCTTTCTTTTGTAATATTTTGTCCGCCTCCCACCTGTCTTCTGTGTTTTTATGATCCCTATACCATATATCATGCTTCTTACAAGCCTCATTGGGGGGGTTAATTCCCTTATCTCCCCTAGCAAGTCTCTTGTCAAGCTGGGTGCCGGGCCCACAGTAGTTGTACGTATCAAGATTCCAGTTTTTTGGGCGCATGTAACTCGAATGGTAACTTGTTAATTATGTCGTTCAAAAGCCCTTTACCTTCTATAACACGTTCAGGCAAAACAGACAAACATCTGACTAGGTACTTTAACCCTTTAGGTGTAGCAATTAGGTCTTCCATTTCATCGTGAAGGAAATCAACCACAGACAGTTTTTCATTATGAAAGTTGTTGTTCCCAGCTTCTTCCTGTGCTTGAATGTAGTGTAACCTGTCAATGAGGTCTTTGAAGTTCTTTATGTACTTATATTCGACCGGACTTTCATTGTAAACCTTTAACCCTGAACCAATTGTTGCCACTTTTCCATTCACCAACTCATCCCAGATAGGTTTTATCATATGTTTCCACTTTAGTCCTTGACTTGATTTGGGACGACTACTTTTGGAATTGTTTTTCTTTGGAAAAGCGAGTTTGTCCTCACCAATATGTCCTTGTAAGAGTTCCAGTCTTCATCGGTGTACAGATCCTTCTCTACTATATTGTTTTTCGTCAACAATCTCCAAAGACCCTCAGTCCCTTTGTATTTCTTTTGAGAGCTGACTAATATAATGTCATCATAATCAAATGTAATCGGTTCGGAACCGATCATCGGCTGCTCTAGATTTTCATCGTACGAAATACCAAACTGTTTGTCGTTGGATTTTGGAAGGTATCGGGCTCCTAGAGAACCAAGTGTTACTACTTTAGAATCCATCAACTGTTTCATCGATTGCTCTTGAGGTTGTACTTCTGGCTCATCATCGTAATCTACATCCTCAAACGTTCGACGATCTGATGCTTGAGGCTGAAATCTTACCAGCTGTTTCATACGGTTTTGACTACGTATCTTTTGTGTTTCTAATTCTCTATGTTGTTGTTCCCTAATAGCTCTGGTGATTGGTTCGTACTTTTTCTCATTTTCACGAACATCTTGTAACTCTTTGAAATGGGTCTGAGCAAACTCACTTTGTAATTTCTGGTTTAACTCATCCAACTTTCTAGCTTTAGAAACAGTGAGCGGTCGATCATGTATTATTGATATGTTTACGATTGGCAGACGTCTCATTAGCATTTGATGATATAATATTTTTGTTTGAGAAGTTTTTTAATTCATCCTGTTCAGCACGTTTGAACTTTGCAGGCAAGACACTCTGAATTTTTTCAAGTCGCCTTGCTTCTTTTGCATCTAGTTTATTCGGCATGTTGTATACTTATAGTAATAGATACAGAGTTATTCTTCAAATCTTTCAAGTCACGTTTACACTGGAACGTCAAATCACGTTTAGAAAACGCCAAATTACGTTTATAGAACGTCAAATTACGTTTAGAGAACGTCAAATTACGTTTAGAGAACGTCAAATTACGTTTAGAAAACGTCAAATTACGTTTATAGAACGTCAAATTACGTTTAGAAAAACGTCACATTACGTTTAGAGAACGTCAAATTACGTTTAAAAAAGAACGTCAAATTACGTTTATAGAACGTCAAATTACGTTTGCTGTAACGTCAAATAACATTTAGAGAACGTCAAATTACGTTTATAGAACGTCAAATTACGTTTGCTGTAACGTCAAATTACGTTTGCTGTAACGTCAAATTACGTTTAGAGAACGTCAAATTACGTTTAGAGAACGTCAAATTACGTTTAGAGGACGTCAAATTACGTTTAGAGAACGTCAAATTACGTTTAGAGAACGTCAAATTACGTTTAGAGAACGTCAAATTACGTTTTCTGTAACGTTGTACAACGAAGTATTTTTCAACACTTAGTTTCCTTTTTAAATTGCACATGTATTTCCTTTTTTGTGGTTTAGCTGTTGTATTAATAGATATGAATCCATGAGGTCTTTTCCAGCACTCAAAACAGAGAGCCTCAAATTGGTTGAAAGTCATGTCAGAACCTACAAAGTCCTGGAACACTCTCTTTGTATAGTACTTGTTTATTGTAAACAGACACAACAGATTAACATTGTTTCGTATGACCTGCATATCAACCCGACCATAGCTCTGACTCAGGTAGACACAAGAAATCCCTTTATGACGTCCTCTAATGAAATAGTCTTTAATTTTAGTTTGCTCTTCTAGGAGGCAGTCATCGAATACCACAAGTGAGTTTGGTTTGCAGTCATCAATAGAAATGAGATCCTGACAGGACGAATAGAAAAACGCTATGTGTCTTCTGAGGTTTTTTTCTAATCTACTGTATTGTTCACGCAGATCTACATATGCAGGTTGTTCTATTGAACGACTAAACACGTATAGATTCTTGATTGAACAGCCTTTTTGGATTGAATCTGTTTTGGTAGAACCACATAGCTGGATCCGTAAAAAGGAACGTATCGGTTGACTCTGATCTCCAAGTCTTTCACACTTTTTAGTGACCATTGAAAACCGTTTGCCTCAAACTCCTCCATCTCAACCAACATCTTAAGTTTTGCTGAGTTATAATAGTCGTTGTCGAGTAAAGAATTTCATTTTTTGTTTTAAAGTTCATGACTTCAGTCACCTCCACATCGTTTATTATTTTCTTGAATTCAGCATGATAAACCATGTTTACCTTAAGATTTTTTTCTTTTACAGCTTCCTGAAGATTTTTCAACAACGAGTGGTTTGCATGTCTCAAGAAACATTTTTGGATCTTTGATCCCACGTTTGTTCATAATCACATACGTTTTCAATCTTCCCGTGAATGGCCGACTGGACTTCTGATATTTCATCAAGTATTGTCTGTGACTCCTCTGGAGTACGTACCGGAACCAGATGAGGTGTTGAAGGTGATTCTGTTTCAGACAGACGCTGTCCTCTCTTCCATGGTAGGGCTAATCGAATTCTCACTATTAATTGTACTAGTCGGTGTCTCACTAATAATCTTTTTCACACCTGTAGGAATAGTTTGTGGTCTAGTCGGTTTTCGGATCATCGCTTCAAGAGCTATATCGTTTGTATTGACCTTCGGCACTTGTTAGACTTCCCTTGGTCGTTTTGGGTATTTCTTTACCAGCATGTTGATGTCTGGAGTGGGTGCCGGCAGTCTTGGTGTCAGTCTCGTAATGGGTAATATTTCACTCCTGTATCGAGGACCTTCATGAAGTGCTGACAAACGGATATGGCGTTTCGATTGTTTGTGACGGTTCCAGTTGGATGACTCTATTGGTGTTTCACAAATCCAACACATTTTACTTTTAGGAGCTGGTTTGATTTCCATCTTTTTCAGACGTTCGTTATATGTCATACCATGCTGGTTGTTGGCACATTTCTGAGATTTTTGGTGCCGAGCCATGTTTTATTTGAGCACGTACATCGGTCGGACTAAGCACGTTGTATGTTGGACTCTCTGGGATATGTAGTGGTGAATGGTATACAGGACTATATGGTATATGCAGTGAATAGTCTGACTTATCCGGAACTTCAAATGGTGGTGGACCAAGTATTGATTTAATTTTCAATGAATCGGGGTGTATCCTTTTTACTGGTGGTTCAAACTTTGGAGCGTCAGCTGTAGATGGACCAATTATAGTTCTAATTTTGGAATATAAATCTGGAGTGTCTAACATAGACAAATCAAAATCAGCAATCGCGTCTTGTTCTTCAGGTCTGAGATTTGAATAGGACTCTGGCAACATAGACATATCAAAATCAGTAATCGCGTCTTGTTCTTCAGGACTGAGATTTGAATAGGACTCTGGCAACATAGACATATCAAAATCAGCAATCACGTTCTGGAATTGATTGTCACTCACAGCATCAGCGTAGTTTTCAAACATAGACATATCAAAATCCGGAGTTTGTCTGTCTAACGTGGACATGCATTTCTTTGTTATTTTATGGCGGAACATGGAGGAGTTCCTGACTTCAGCACCACACCTTGAACATACTTGTTTCTTCGAAGGAGGTTTTTCATTGAATCCGTTGGAAGAAGCATAAGCTGGTGGATTTGACACTGACATACACTTCTTTGTTTTTTGGTGGCGGGATAGGTTAGATGCAGTAACCTCTGCTCCACAATTCGGACATTTCTTGACTGATGATCTTCGAAGACCATCCGTAGCATTGAGAAATGCTGTTTGCTTGCTAGCAGGAGAAAACGCCATTATTATAGAGCTGGCTACTCTCTTACTGTATGGGCGATTGACGATGGAAAAGGATGAGGTATGGATACACTTCTTTGTTTTTTGGTGGCGGGATAGGTTAGATGCAGTAACCTCTGCTCCACAATTCGGACATTTCTTGACTGATGATATTCGAAGACCATCCGTAACATTGGGAAATGCTGTTTGCTTACTAGCAGGAGAAAACGCCATTATTATAGAGCTGGCTACTCTCTTACTATATGGGCGATTGAGGATGGAAAAGGATGAGGTATGGATGGATGAGAATAGGAAGAGGAGTAGGAAGAGGATGAGTGGAAGGAAGGATGAGAGCATTATTAATACATTTGACTCTGAACTAGAACATAGTTTTTTGTAACTCTTTTCATAAAACGATCCTATTATTTCCTCACCAGACTGGTCTGCGATTTTGTAGGTAACAGGGCAAGTTTTGTTGACAGCCACAATCCGAAAAATTTCTCTTGTCCAATTTCTGCGGTATTTATTTCCAAATACATCTTTCTTTATAGTAATTCTTACGCGGTCTCTAACCGAAAGTCTGGGTCTGAATACTAGACATCGTCCAGTGTTTGCGTAACATGTTTCTTAAAGTTTGTTCATTGCTTGAATTCACTTCTGATGGGCTCATCTTTATAGTGCTATGAAATTTAGTGTTATATTGACATAGAAGCTTCTGTAAATGTGACACACCCATCTAAAAGAGTTTTGAATTTCAAAGTGCACTTTCATTTTTTCATTGAGAGTTCTATGGAAAAGCTCTATAATGGCACTTTTTCCCTCATTTTCAGTATGGTATAACTTTATTTGATTTTTGTGTAAAAAACTCTCTAAATTCCTTATTAACAAATTCTCGTCCTTTATCCGTGTGAAGAAGGTTCGGGGGTTTGTGACCAACCAATTTCGCTCTTCTTAATATTTTACCAAACGATTTAGTAACCTCTTGTGAGCTTTTAGTTTTTAATGGTTCTGACCACGCATATTTTGAAAACGTATCAATTACATTAAGTATGTATCTGAATCCATCATTTTCCTTTGAAAACCTAATCATTACAACAAGGTCTGCAGCCCACAAATCATCAATACCCAAAGTTACAATTTTTCTCTTAGGGAATCGCTTAACCACAGGTTTATGAACCTCTAATGCTCGAAGCAGGATTTCTTTCCGACTTTTCTGCTTCATTAATTCCTGATACTATCTACAATACACTTACAGTATACCAAACTAGTAATTTATAAGGTGCGGTGTCTCGCGGGCGCGGCGGTGACTGGACAGTGACGAGGCGCGTCGTACCGATTGTTTGTATACTTATAGAAATAACACGCGGTGTCTCGCACCGCAATGTCTGGCGCGGTGGTGGTGACGGTTCAGCAGTCGCGCGGCGCGGTGCTGACGAGGCGCGTGCCAATTGCTTGGCGGTGACGGTTCAGCAGTCGCGCGGCGCGGCGATGACGAGGCGCGTGCCGATTGCTTGTATGCTTACAGTAACAACGCGTGGTGTCTGCGCGGTGGCGGGACAGCGATGACATGCGTGGTGATTCGCGCGGCGCGGTTCTGACTACCCATACTCACACTCTTAGTCGCTCTCTAAAAAATTCTGTCCCAGATTCGGTCTCTCACGGTTTGTCCCAGAACCGGTCTCGGGTGCTTTGTCCCAGGAACGGCCAAAGTATACTACTGATGACCTTCCATCAGAATCTCTCTCCCGTTGTCCATGAGTACAATATACGCAGTGAGCTCTTAACTCGTGTACTGCAGGTAAAAGATCTTGGTATTACATTAGTACCTTCACTGAATCCTGAGTTGCATGTGCGAAACATTTGCAGCAGAGCAAAAAAATGCTTGGATTTGTCTCCCGCTTCTCAAAAGGCTTAAGTGACACGGCTTTAAAAACTTTGTATTGTGCTTTGGTACGCCAAAACCTTGAATATGGCTCTCCAATGTGGAACCCCCACCAGAAGTTTCTCATAGATGAACTAGAGACTATTCAAAGAAGATTTATTCGATTAGTGGGTGTCAGGAGTGGTCTTCTCTATCGTCAGGTTCCCATCGGGGAAGTGTCTCGTGATCCGGGACTCTTGACTCTTGCGGATCGCAGATTCTCCGCTGACGTTGTACTGCTGTCAAAGATCGTTAACGGCAAGATCGACTGTCCCGATATGCTGAGCCAGATCCTCTTCAGGACCCCTTCAGCCACTCGCTCCAGAGACCTGTTCGCTAGGCAGCAACATCGCACCAACTACGCAGCAAACGATACGATGTACCGACTTCAGAGTTCTGGTAATAGCGTCGCCGACATCGTTGACTTTTTTGTGGACAGTATACCAGTGCTCAAGAGGAAGATCGCCAGTCTGCATGAGTTATCTGCCTAGGAGTTGCACAATGAGGGAAGACACTCGTTCTTACACTTTACCTGCACGTCTCTCATTGCTGTTATTTATATATTGTGTCTTGTTAATTCTTGTCTATTCTTGTTTATTCATGGTTTTATTCTCATTGTTTCGTGCTAATTTATTGCTGTTATTGTTCGTTGTTTTCCATAGTTCAAATCACGGTACACTAATAATTAATTACGTTATTGTCATTCATAGTTTTATATCCGTTTCGTCACTTAAATAGTTTATTAATCGTTATTGCTCTATTTGTCACTGTGGGTGTTTATTTTCATTGTTTAATTATTGTTCAAAACTGTAAAAATGGAGATGTCCGTTGAAATGTAAAATAAAATAAAATAGCCTACTTCTATTGTTAGTTAGGTATATTATTGTTATAACTTATTTTACTTTATATCCATGTGTCACACTGTATTTGCATCAATTAAGTTTCAAGTTTTAGTGGGCAAGAACAGGGTGCTAGATGAGTGCGAAATTGAGGGATCTCGCAGTAAAAGTCTGCCCCGGGCCCAGCACAAGCTAAGTTCGGCCCTTTACGAATCAACGCAAAATGCGTTTCAGTGATGTGTGAAACTGGGCTCAGCTTATCCATGTCAGCACATGACACAACTAAACACTAATCAGATTGTCTGATGGCTCATGAATAACATTAGCTGTTCGATATTGTTTTGCTCCATCAGATGCTAATACAAGCACAGAATTTGCGCTGAGTATACTATACTACGTCACAGCGTTATCATGTTAATGTTTTAAGTGAAAATATAAAATATGTCTCTGTATACCTATTTTTATATGACGAGGACTATTTATATACAGGTATGGATATTTCAAACCAAAAGATGTAGTAACTGAATAGTTCTGCTGAATCATCCCCAACTAATCAATTAATATCCTCACAAATCCCAATTGAATGTTGATGTTGAATATTTCTGTGAGTAATATACGGAGAATAAACGCAGTTTGTTTTTTTTTACTTTATAAGTTTCTATGCGATATTGTGAATATATGGTTATATCATGCTTTTGGTAGTTTCACTCGGTATATCACTTTGTATATTACTAAAATAATTTTTTTTCAGTTCACGTCAATTTGAGAAATTATTAACACATCATTAAAATCTACTTTACGAATTTGTGAGCATATTGGGCAAGAATACATAAGGATAGCGAACAATCAGCCGGTATTTTAGGTACATTTTGTAAGTGCAGTTGATTAAAAATATTTAAACAAATGTCATACAAGTATTAAAGGATAACAAGAGAACCCTTAGAAATAAACAAGAAATATTTTGACTCTAAATAAAACAACATAAAATTGTAAAAACGCTTACATCCTGTGAATAAGAAGGGACCATTAATTGATTGGTCAGACTGATCGGTGATTTGATGAGTAACAGAATCACGGTACAGATCCGCCCCATATCCTCGCTATTGCAAGCGGATGTACATAACTGGCCTTGCAAGTAAGTTTCCTATCTTATTCATCCAATCTCTCAAAAACTGCTCTTCATAAACAGACCAACATATTTATACAGTAGCTATAAATTAAATTAAAAATCAATTTAATAATGTACAGTTGATCCTGTTTTCGCAATCAAATTTCCAATCATTATATCTTTATTTTATGTCATTTCATCGACATAAATGTAATATTCTAAACAGAAGTTATATATTTATAATAGAAGTATCAGTTACTCCCTATTAATGTAAATAGATGCAATTAATTTCAACCAAGACATTACTTACATATGGTAATGATAGCAAAGGGTACAGCGTATACACATCCGATTGGGAAATAAGGAAGATCTCCAACGACTTCATTTCTGTACTAAATTATAAATGACATATACAATAATTATTATGTTCCAATATTTAATTTATGTTTCATAATCAATCTTAGGTTTAGTTCTTAGTTTCATACCTGAAATATAATTCAATATAAGGACAATAAAAATATAAAACAGACAATTTGTATAATCTTCCTTTCGAAGAATAATTAAACCAATGTTATCTGTTTTCTTGAATTGAAATATTATTTCAATTCAGCGTTATATAATATTATAGTATTTCCAATATTACCACAATTAATTGTAAGTATGTATTATACAAATGGTGTAGCTTCCAGCTCTAACTATTGTAAAGTCATTTGGTCTTTACAAAAGCATTTGTAAAGCACTTACAGAGAGAACAAAGCTAACGCTAGGCACAGTGGGTTACTAGTGCACTACACGGCCCGGCGGTACAAACACGTTGTCTAATGACACGGCCATTTTGAGGTTGTTTCTAAATAACGTGTTCCGTTATGATAACAGTTTCTATTCATGTATCCTGTTACGGCACCTTTGTTCATGGTTTCCTTCCTATATGTACTTATTCTGTGGACTTTATTACCCATGAAATTAATACGTTTGAACAGTTGCAATATTAATAACATTGATTACCACGCTGGCCAACAAACTTTGGCAAGATATTTATTTATAAAATATGTTTTTTTAACGAGTTCCAACTTTTTTGGAACTTTTGTAACAGTTATAGTTTCCAAAATCTGTATTGCATATCACTGTAATCATATGTAATTCTGTTATAATTTACGAACCAAATAATCCAATAATTTTATAACGAATATTTTAGCTGCGTACCTCTTACTACAATAGTTTATATAGAATTATACAGGGATATTATCATTAATTTTAATATTAAAGACTTTAAAATTGATAACCCCACAGGTAGAAGCAACAACAGTATAAATGCCTTTGACCGTACTATGTAACAGATGCTTTGTGTGGAATGAAATGGATAGGTGGTAAACTATAAAGAACCCATTTCATTACAAAATAAATATTTAAAATAGGTATTCTGCCCATTCCACTATTTCCCCAAGTTGAAAGTCCTTGTTTTTCAAATACACTGTATATGGATGGTAACAACAAAATTTAAATATAGTTTTATTGTTTTTCATTTCGTATTTTTCAACATGTCACGTTGTAAATACAAATGATTAGTAAATAATAAATATAACTTTTTATTTACATTTTAAATTAATAAAAATTAAACTTGAAATAAGCGTTCGATTAAACGAATCTGTTTGTTCTGTATATGACTGTAAATCAAAGCCAGTAGAGCGTACGTGGTTTTGTTACGTACGTTTATAAAACTTGTTCCGTAGCTTCATTAAAACTACACTGGATCAATAATGTCTGAGCCAGATTTATGTTTCAAACTTTATTTCACGTAATATTCAAAGCAGGCTATCCTTGTTTATATTTTACAATGAGAACACAAATTTATCTATTGGAAAAAATGACCTGGACAAATTTTAAACCCTTGTAAATGAAACAAAGTAGAAAAAAATTAAATTGAGTTACTATTAAATAATATATTATTCAAATTATTTGGCTGAAAAATTATCAAAGCCTATCTATCAATCTCGAAAGGTTGGACAAATTTCATTTCTGTTTGGTGTCTGCTTGATACTTCGAAAATTAATTACAAACATATACATATATACATATATATATATATATATATATATATATATATATATATATATATATAATATATATATATAATAAGAATTGAATTTTTCATTAAATTTCATTTCTACATAAACAGTCGTGTGTTTTATATTGGTGCATGTCCATTAATAATACTGAAGAGGTTAATGTTAATGTCCCTAGTTATGTTCATAAAAATTGTTTTTGGCTGCGGGACGGAGAAGCATAAATGTGTTTATCTCTTATCATAGTTTATCATAGTCTGAATAGTGAAATGAAATTTCGCATGCTCCCTCAGTGAACCTTGTTACATGACTTATGATATGGCCTACTCCTGCCAATGTTTTTAAAGCTTGTATATATACTGTATATATATATATATATATATATGTATGTATGTATGTATGTATGTGTGTGTGTGTGTGCGTGTGCGTGTGCGTGTGCGTGTGTGTGTGTGTGTGTGTGTGTGTGTGTGTGTGTGTGTGTGTGTGTGTGTGTGTGTGTGTGTGTGTGTGTGTGTGTGTGTTTAACTGGAAATTAAATTTTGAACACAACTGAACATGTCCATTTGCAGTCATAACACAACCAGACACAAATCACAGTGCCTGATAGTTCATGAATATCATTACATATCCAATTGCCTGTACTGTTAGTTACGAATATATGCGCTGGATATGCGTTGAATGTAGTACAACTAAGTTATCTCGTTAGTTTTGTTTTGGGTGATATACCATACAGTTTATGTTACCAAACAATTGTGTGTATATGGCGACTACAAGTATAAAGACAACTGCTATAATAAATTATTATTTAAACTTTGTAACATATAGTCATTAGAAAATAATAATACTAATTTAAAGTATCTAGTTTGTTCAGAATAAGCCAAGCTAATTTTTTATCATGGACTGGACAACATTTTTATTGTCTACTTTTTAACTCAAGAACTCATAAACTGCAAATATGTGCGTGAAGCATTTATACATGCAAACTTGTTTTTAAACAGAAAATTTGAGTTATTAGAAAAGCTAAGAGTTTATAATTCCTTAAATAAAGAATTAAAAAGTTATAAATTAAATATTGCGTAAATGATAACTACGCAAATGCTAAGGAAGTTATACATTTTTAAGTCTAAAGAAATATCCTAAAATTTTTTATTTCTCGTGGTAAATGTGGGCTTAAATAAGATAAATGCAGTATAATTAAAATATATTGTAATGACGTAATCAACTTGTTTTTAACAATTGTATGGTTCGAAGCTCCTGCATGTTTTAGCATAAATTATATAATTCTAGTTTGTAATGCACTGGATTGCGTTTTTGAAGGGACTAGGAGACCATTTCCCTTGCCAAATATTTCGCCTAACTTTAGATCTCAGTTAAAGATAGTGCAGGCCCAATTCCTGTCTTCGGCCGCAGCCTTCTTTTAGTACAATATACATTTCACTGTATTGACCATCCCCTTTATTATTTTGTATAATACTATCACACAGTCTAGTAGCCCTTGAGGATGAGCAGGATAAGGGTAGAAAGAGGACCGGCCTTTCAAATACATTTGTGATACTTCTGTTTGTATGTATTTTTATCGTAGTTACCTTCAGTTTAGCCGTATGGATACAGTAGTATAAACTTACTCTGATTTTAATTGTACCATATTACTTTTTTAGATTTTCCAGATTGGATTTGACGTTTAATGCACACTAAATATCCAAATTAATTGGATTGGCAAAACCACATCTTTAGATAAGGACCGGGAATAGATTGAACTTGGCTTTTGTATTTTAAATTCAAAGCAAACAGATAACTCAGTGTGGCTACAGTCATAACGAAAACTAAGAAACGAGCACTCTGAGAAGTTAAATAAGCAGTAAAGTGCAGATAGTATAGATCTGGCAGGACGTAAGTACTATTTACAAAATTATCATTGGATTTTGTACTGGTGTTTTTATTTGAACTTTAAGACCTTATAAAAGTTTCTCTTACATGAAAAACGTTCCTGTTTCTTAGTGAATGTCAGTGAGTTAAAAACTAGTGTTTGTATAAAAAGAACACATATATGGCTGTATATTTTATATTGGAACAAGCAACCCTATATAAGCGTACTTATGGAAATGGCCTAAATAATTATATTGACATAGTTATAAGTGAAAAGATCGTGCATCAGGTGAAAACATCTGAATATAAAAGATGTACAAAATTTAACGCTTTATTCTCGATTTAAGTCCTGAATTATCTCTGTGCTTAACGTCAAGTGTTTTGTTTCGCAGAAAGCGGGAGAATTGGTGACGAGACAATACAAGTTTTGCATTTTATAATTATGGCCTTCACAAGTTTGCCCTTGGAAACCATTATCTGAAACCTCATCTCCAGACTTTTACAAATATCTCTTAGTATCTCCAACAGGGAACAGGATTTACCAAATATTCCATGCAAATTGTGACCTTTGTATTTCTACTTGATATTTCACTCCTATTCGAATTGCAACTTACTATATCATATAAAATTTGAAGAAATAAACAAAATCGTATGTAATTAAAAATAGAATGTCATTTAATTAAAAAAAAGCACATTTTATCATTTTTACTTTTTTTCATTTTCATCTAATAATAACGATTAAGATAATGTAACGCTTCTAGAACCTTATTAAAGTAAATTAAAATTGAGTATTTAATCCTCAAAATGGAGTTGTTTTAATGTTAAAATAAACTAGAAATGTAAAGCAGTGGTTCATTAAAATGGAGAAGACATGCTAGATTCGTATTTCCAAAGTACCTGAGCTTCCGTACCTGTTCTGATCATCATCTTCCATTTTATAATTTACATGACTACCACAAAGTATCTTGGCTGTGAGCCTGACAATCCAATAGTTTGTAAATCACAAAATCTTGGCTTTGCTATAAACATGTATCATTGTAGTACCCACTAAAATAATGCGTTCTTCATAGTGTTAGTGTTCCCTAGACAACCACTGAGGATAATAACTGCTTCGTTGGTAAACGCTTTAGTATCAACTTGTTGCATATTTCAGTAAATTGGTTTGTGACACTTTTATACTATACCTTATAATCTAGTTGAAATATCAGATACACAAGTTGAACTCAAATTCTCTTATGTAAATAAAAATGCACTACAAAAGAAAGCAGTTTTTGTCCTACCAATGCACTATCTAGATAAGAAATAAAATAATAACTTTTTATTTCATATTGCCGTCCCCAGAAAAAAATTAGGTGTGGATCTTATACGTGTTAATATTGACAGGAAGCAAAGAAGACTTTGCAATATACATGAAAAAAATTAAAATAAACATTATCAGGACTCATGAAATATTATATAAGGCGCTACAAGAAGAATTTATTTAGAAATTGCTGTATCTGTAAGTTTCAGGTGTATCAGTGATTCTAGAATTTGTTGTAAAGGGATAGGAGACGTTATCCTTACCGATAAAAGGAAGGATATGACTAGCTTCACAGTTTCGTCATGAAAATTCGTTATAACCGGAACTATCAGCGTTGGCAGTCTTTTGGTGGGGTAAGACTAACTATGTAAATGTTTGTTAATATGAAGATTAGATTTGTATCTTTTATCTTTCAAATTAAAAAATATTTAAGCATATAAAACAAATTTTACTAAAACTAAAGTTGCTTCTAAAGCTATAACAACCAATTGTGTAATCTTAAGATGAAGGTGATTTTTGACATTGAAAAATTGGTTATACAAATATCCTATTCTGTGCCGCTGAAATATTTTAAACAGAGATCAAACCTATCTCAGGTGTCTTTCTTTATTTATTGACCACTTAAATAAATTTCCCAATGCTGCGTGGATTTCACCAATAGGACGGGCCGAGAAATAGCGCTGGCAATAGTGTTCTAAAGACACTTGTTTGATATGTTATGTTATTTAAACACTTATAATATTTAAACTAAAAAGAAAATGTGTATAAACGCAGAAATCATAAAACAGAAAAAACAGTCACTATAACTGCAAATTGGGAACCATCACTAACGAACTTTGGTAACTAGGTTTATTGAATAATCTTAGTTAGAGATCTGAGATTGTATTTATTGGTTCTACAGTTTAGCCTAACATAATATAATGAATTAATGACCTTTGTTAAATAATTGTTATAACTAGTTTGCTATTTCTTGAGTCGATATGAAATTCATCACGGATAACTGATACCCGGAAGTACGTATACACAGGAAGGAACAAAGGAACCGTAATACATGTAATTATACATGTACACAAACTGCTTCCATAACAGAACACGTTGTTTAGTAACAAGTTCAAAATGGCCGTGTCATTAAACCACGTGTTTGTACGCCGTGTAGTATACTATAGTGTCTGACTGTATAACATTAGCTTTGTTCATGGTGTAACTGCTTCAGTAAAGGACGCCTTTTAATTACTGGGAACTGGGAGCTATTCCTTTTGTAGAATTTGAAAAAAATGTAGGTAGAAAAGACTTTAATTATAAATGCATCTAAAACTATGAACCCAAATTAACATCGGCTTTAAAAACAAATCTAATTAAATATATGTCAACAAATAAATATCATATAAACGATTATATATACTCGAAAGTTACATATTAATGAACTGACCTGCATAGGACCCGAAAGGCTAAATAATGGGTTCAGAGTGAAGAAGCCGTTGAAGACCTGTCCTTCTTTCCCGAGCAGTCGTAGTGGACTGAACACTTTACCCTTATGAATACTTTACGTAGGTATGCAAAGCTGTGGTTGAAACGATGGGAAACTAAGTATTTAAATATGTAGAGCAGTTTTTAATAAGAGATTCGTGGTAAGTTAGAGATTTATTGCAGAATTACTAATTTATGATGAATCATGTAATATTTTGAATGACGATAGATGTAATGATGTCATATAGATATGGTAATAGAAAAGTAAAACATAATGATAGAAATTGTATTTTTTTAAAGATTTTAAAGCGTAGACTTCACTATGTATTGTTTACATTTTTAAATCATTTTAATAGAGATACGTACAGACAATATCGAACAGCTGATGTTATTCATGTCCCATCACACACACTAACTAGTGCTTAGCTGTGTTATGTGCTGACATGGATAAGCTGAGCTGAGTTTCACACATCACTCGCGTCACGTCGATTCATCCAGTGCCGAGATTAGCTGATACGGGCCCGGGGCAAACATGTACTGCGGGACCTCTTAATTTGCCACCCATCTTGGTCCATGTTCTAGCTCCCTATAACTACAACCTTTAATGAAGTAAACGCAGTACGACATATGGATAATAAAAGGAAACATATTATAATACCTAAACAAAATATACAATTAGGCTATTATGAAAAGTACCACAAACATACTAGTTTATTTTTTAAAATTAAAACTTCTCTTGTACCAATATTCTTGATGGGAATATCACTTAAAATGATTAATAGTATATCATAAATATAAATTATTAGTTTTTATTCGTAAAATTTTGTTTTTGTAATTGTTGGCACTCAAAACGTATATATTTTAAAAATTTAAAAACTACTCTCTCTCTTATAAATTACAAAAAACGTCATTGGATATGTTTTATGGCTGGTTTTAATAGCAGCATCGTACAAATGTTTTTTTTCTTATATTATAGAGAAATAACGATTATATACGGTTCGGTTACCAACAAAGATATTTTTAGTGTCTTTTCCTAATTTTTGTTTTTATTTATCGTTCACTAAGTAACTTTCACACCCATGTTCGTGTCAAACTTACGCTTAAAAACCCGATTATTTTTTCATGAGTCACTTAAATAAAATCTTTAAATTTTGCAACGGTTATGAAGCAAGAAGAACACATGTTGGCGGTCTGCACTGTGCGACTCCAGTGTCCTCATCAAGGTAACAAAGCGTATTATTACGTCAGATGCTAAATACCATGCAGTCCTTATGCACGTGATATTACGTCGGAAAACGTAAAGGGTTTAAAAGTACTGTTTTTTTAAGTTGCCCATAAGCGCGGAGTACGGTGCGACCGCAATTGCCTAAGGCTGTATTTCCTTTAAGTGTACTTAAATACATAACATTTTATATCATGTAACCAAGCGATGTACATATGGTTCTTATATTATTACTCCCAACAACTTTCATACCTGCAATATTTTATCAACTGCTATTAATAATATCATAGTTTGTTTACTCATAAGACTAATACAAAAATATTCGCTAACGATAAACCTGATCCCCTACACTGACATTCACTATCATTGAGATCAGTGCTGTATAAATACAATGACAGACAAACTGAAGCGAGATTTTTCTAGCCTCGGACTCACAGGCTTTTCTGACGCTCAGCCAATCCTAACTTAATACCTTATTTTCCTCGTAAGAATTCGGTTAATAAATTATTTACTCGTCTATCTTTTATCGTATGAATAAAGATATAAATTATAATGTTTGGAAAATATATATTCTAAAAATTATTACTGAACGATGGAATGGTTTTTTATTCTATTACATTGTTTTTCAAAACCATAGCAACATGAACATTTTCAATTTGTTTCTTACATACCAACACAAAAATTTGAGCTACTCAAAGAAGATGGTGTGAAGGAATACTGTCACTAAATAGGGAAGGAGAAGCAGACTGAACCTGCTCACTATAACCCAGGGGAAATTTAGCTATTGTAGTCTAGAATTGTTGCAACTGTTACCCTTGTAACACCTCGGAAACAATCACCTCGAGATCTCTTGTCTTGTCTGGTTGTTAAGATCGATAAAAGTAACCAGGGAAGAGACTACAGTAACTGCAGAGTTACTTTCTTACTTGATACTCAAGGAATATAGTGTAAGGGAGTTCTATTGATAAAGAGAGAATGAGAGGCAGACTGCGCCATAATGACTATAAACCCGAGGTAAATTATAGCCCTTGTAGTCTAGAATGATTGCGTCTGTGAATAACGACCTCTGTAACAGTTACCTCGGGCTCTCGTCTTGTCTGGTTGCGAAGATCAATAGAACCCTCCCGGAGGGGCTCACGCTGCAGTAATCGCAGGGTGCTAGATTACTAGTGTACTACTGAAGAAAGATAGTGTTAAATAGTGTTTCTAAAGAGAGAGGGAGTAGCAGACTGCACCATACTCACTATAACCCAAGGGAAATTATAGCCCTTTTAGTCTAGAATGATTGCGTCTGTGAATAACGACCTCTGTAACAGTTACCTTGGACTCTCGTCTTGTCTGGGTGCGAAGATCAATATAACTCACCCGGAGGGGCTTAAGATCGAGCTGCAGTTATCGCAGGGTGCTAGATTACTAGTGTACTACTGAAGAAAGATAGTGTTAAAGAGTGTTTCTAAAGAGAGAGGGAGTAGCAGACTGCACCATACTCACTATAACCCAAGGGAAGTTATAGCCCTTGTAGTCTAGAATGATTGCGCTGTGAATAACGACCACTGTAACAGTTACCTTGGACTCTCGTCTTGTCTGGGTGCGAAGATCAATAGAACCCTCCCGGAGGGGCTCACGCTGCAGTAATCGGAGGGTGCTAGTTTACTAGTGTACTACTGAAGAAAGATAGTGTTAAAAGAGTGCTTCTAAAGATAGAGGGAGTAGCAGAATGCACCATACTCACTATAACCCGAGGAAATTATGACTCTTGTAGACTACAATAGTTGTGTCTGTGAATAACGATTCTGGAAATTTTCTAACAGACGATTTGGGCCCTCTCGTCTTTCGATGCTAAGATGGATAAAAACTACAAGGAGAGGCTACATGTCGAATCTTGAAAGTCGTTTGAAAGATTTGTGGCCTTCCGATTAATAGTTAGTTTTTCTTTTTTGAATACAGAAAAGCATCAGAAACGATGAAATACAAAATAATCGGATCGTAAAAGTAAGTGCTCTGTGGTTTAGTGGTAACATGCTCGGTAGGAAAATGAGAGACCTGGGTTTGAGTTCTGGCAAAGCAAGTACGTTTTGCGGTCTATTTTTTATTGATAATAAAATCAGGCTATTGTCATTTATAAACCTTTATATATATATAATATAATATATATATATGACATAATTTTTACGAGAGGTTGTTTTCTGTTTTAACAGTCAATTTCAGCGAACCACCTAAACCATTTTCTTATGTGCTAACATGAGTACAATCGCAATAAACAGATTTTGCAAGCTAAAAACATTAAAACAAGAGAAATTTACCACATTGGGAGGAAATTTGAAAGAATTAATCTAAATTTATCCATTTTTTGTTATTTTTACACCTTACACCATGTAGTGGCTTGAAATTTTATGTTGAGGAATGGAAATTGAAAGGATAATAATATTCAAGAACTATTTTCTTAATTACGTTGCTGAATAAAGATACTTAGGCATTTTTAAGTCTGAAAAAGGATTAAGATAAAGGTTTTAAAAAGGCAAACTGCTGAAGGTCATAATTATAAAAGGCAAAGCTTTTATCCTCCCGTCACTACTTCTCCCGCTTTTTGCGAAACACAACACTGGACGTTTAGCACAGAGATAATTCAGGTCTTGAATCGAGAACATTTTCAACTGACTATTATCTGTGTTTCTAAGTCAATAAATAACATTATTTTTACTGCTAAGTGAAATATTTAGTATATTTTATAAGCTAAAATACACTAGTCACTGTAATTTCCAACTTTGACCACTACACAGTATTCTCATTTCTAGGATCCTGGAAAAGTAAGGTCATTAATTATTACTAGAGATAACTGAAAGAGACTATCCAAACACCATTTGACGTTATTAATGTATTTTATGGAAACAATCATTATTCGTTCTTTATTTTAATTACAAATTCTGGACAGCTCATATTTTATATAATATTATAAATGTGAGTGTGTATGTTGTTTGTTACCCTTACACACTATTAAACCGATTGTACAAATATTTTACATGGATATTCTTAGCACCGTAGCATCTCTCGTTAGGATAGAGGCTTATTCATATTTTGAGAATCCCACCACACTGGTTTATGAAAAAAAACGCAAAATCCAATTTTGGTGTAATATACTGTTTTGTATAAACATGATTTTATGATAGCACAAATAAATGTTTAATTAGCTTTACCACTATGTTGAATTAGTTTACATTTATATTATGAAAGCATAGATTAAACTCCATAGTGACAACGCTTCTAATATCAAAAATAGGTTAACCCCGATGTCGGTATATTTTGTTTTGCAACATTTAAATCTATCTTTAATAAAATAGCTTAATAGCTCCGCAGACTTTAAAAAAATGATCTGACTTGTTTTTCTTAGGAGGAACAGTACATCATAGATAGGGTTTAACTTCCAAGCCAATTTCCAATGATCAAAGCACACAAACTTGTTTCTTGCAAATTGAGAGAGGAATTTCCTCTAAACAAGAAATTGATCGTCAGCTGCGATAATGTCGGTGGAGGTTGAAATTGAAATGTATCAAAAGGGTTAAAATATAAAATAATAAGTTTACTCCAACCGTATATTTTATAGGCCTGCAACGTTTGAAGACAACTGTGAAACAATTAAAAATTTTAAAATCAACGTCAGGTAATCAAACTATGACTGATTTATGTACATGTTGAATAAATTAAACCTGACCTTAATATGCGCGTTGTTTTATAATCATGTTCTTTCAGTAAATGACAGAAAATCATAACCAGTAGACCATGGCTTTGTCTGGTAATGTTTATAAAACTCACTCTGACTGATAAAAAAACATTTGATCCATAATGATTCTGTTTAATTTATGTTTTGATATCTAGTTTTGAAATAATAAGAAAAATAAATATAAGTAAAAGACATTATTTTTCGTTCGTAAGACAAAAACAAGTTTTTTTAACATGCACGAAATTTATGAAAATAAATCAAGTTACACACTAAACCTAATTTCTAAAGTTTATCAAGTTAAGTATGTGAGAGTTGTTTTTAAATTATACAATTTTAACAATGGAAAATTGTACAAATATAAAGCAGCGAGCAGAGTAGTGTGATAATTTTGATATTTTCCATATTACCATTGCCTGCACAAAACACAGTATCAGTAGCTATTTCTGTATTCCAAAGACAAACAAAATTTTTTGCGTAGGGATTACAACCAGTTAGAAAATATCACATAAAATTTTGAGTATACATTGAGTGAACATTTATAACATATAAATTTCTAAAGGCAGAAGTTAAATTTAAAAAATATAAACAATAACGGACTAGTCAAATCATATAACTTATGGTAGTACATAATATATAACATGGTAAGTACCATTCACACGACTAGGTTCCTTTATACTATTACCTGACCTGTCCTTCAGTACTTCTGTGTCATGTTGACCCTCCACTGCTGGGGCATTTAGTTATTTTATTTTTTATAGTATAACCGTTACCTGCCCTTTCATTTAATACTGTGGAACAATCAATCCTATACGACTTACGTTTGGATTGACAAATAATGTTCTAAATTACAGGAACAAATGTAATACGAATGATATTTGATTCAGTAAAAACGGTTTCTGTCAAAAAAGCAAGTTTGAAAGAGGATAAACAGTCTTATTGATTTAATTCGAAATTTAAGATATTAGATCAGATAAAAACATACGTACGAAAAGTGTTTGAACCCGTCACGCTGTATTCACGATTCAAGACCTGAATTATCAGGGTGCTGAACATCAAGTGTTTGTTTGCGAAAAACAAGAGAATCAGTGACGCTTTGCTTTATATAATTATGGCCTTCAGCAGTTTAGCTTTAGAAACGTTTATCTTAAACCTATTTTCCAGACTCTATAAAATACCTTAGTAACTTCACTCAACAATGGAATTTAGAAAACAATATCCATGGAATTCTTTGTTCGAAGTTTGTTTATGACAATGGAATGTTTGAAAGGGTAACAGCCTTTCCAACATGTACAATAGTGAAATGTTATTGTTCAAACATATTTAATTAATTTGAAAACATTATGTCTTATTATAACTTTTTTTATTATAACCATTAAGCTAATGTCATTCTAGTTTTTTTTAGAATTGAATTCGATTTGTGTATGTCCTATGCTATCAATGAGTTGATTGAGACTATCTGAACGTATAAGATGATGTCATGCTGTGCCGGAGTGATATTTTTTATATATATTTCATTGCGTGATGCAATCAGTTTTGTGCACAGTTTTATATGCACAATATGAATTGTCAAATATTTTTTTGCCCCTTATTATCTGGCAGAAAAGCATGAACAGTCTTTGTAGCATTTTACGACTAAACCGTACCAGTTTGGTGCAATTATTTTCAGCGTTTCTTTAAAATGTTTTGTTATTATTCTAAGGGTTCTCTTGTTATACTCTTGTATAACATTTCTGCAAATACTGGTAATATTCTCCACCTAATAATCTACCTATAACACCAATTTCATAGCACGTTCGGGTTTACAACTATATTATAGGAATCATGATATATTGTGTATAATAATATGCTCACGAACCCGAATGGTAAATTTTAAAACTTGAATATTACTTTACTATGATTCACAAAAATCTGAAATAAATTATTAATCTAAAATAAAATTAATCTGAATTTATTCTCCTTCGGAGTATTCAGCAGTGGCGTACAATTAGGATTTGCGAGAACATTTATAATCTAGTCGGAGATGAATTAACAGAAGTATTCAATTACTGTATATGTAGTGAGTTTACAGTCTACGTCAGATACAAATAGGTATACATACACACATATTATACTTTACTATTTTACAAATATTAACAGGATAGTATTAATTTACGTGGTGTAGTATAGTCAGCATGGTGCAGACATTATTGAATAGATCCTTAACGTTATTCATGAGCCATCAGACACTCTGATTAGTGCTTAGCTGTATTATATGCTGAAATGGATAAGGTGAGTTGAGTTTCACATATCACGCTCGTCACGACCTTAGCTGGTGCGGAGTCCGGGGCAAACTTTTACTACGGAACCTCTCAATGTTGGAATGAACGATAGATAATGCGAGGCTTTCAGCAATCACGTTCTGAATATCTTTGGTTTAGTAATGAAGAAGCATGTAGGCCGATTTAAATATTAAATTTTTTGCCGGATTCGAAGCTTTAAAAGAAATCATTGCTGCGAAACACAGACTAACCCTATTTTAATCGTAGGACCAAAAAGCATCGTCCTTTAGGCGTATATATCAACCGTCGTTGATCTGGTTCTATCACAGTGAAAAATTTCTACATAAGTTTGTATTTTACAAATTACTAGCTTGTGGGATTCATGATCATGACTCTTCGCGGTGACCATAGAAATTATAAAAAGGGGGGTGACCAAGAAAGCTGCAAAACCTACGGGGCTCAGATACTTTGTTGATTCATCTTTTGCAATTATTCTTGATTCCAAAGCGCCATTCCTTCACACCCCTTTTTCAATCCATTTCCAGTTCAACCTAATTTTGAAAAAAATCAGTTCTACAGATGAGATACAAAAATTGAATGCAATTTGATAAACATCTATTAGTATGGCATTACTGCATTCGTTATAATTAAATAAGAATAACAAAATAACTATAATAAAAAGGTTTTTCAAATTAACTGGTGATGCCTGAAATAACGAGTAAAATATGCAGCGATCATAATTTCTAGTCATTGAGAGGATAACTGGATTTCGGATATTGGCCACCGTTATTCGTGACAACAAACATTTAGTACGATTGTAACAAATATAACGATTGTAAATGTTAGAAACCCTGTTATCCTTTCAATCATTCCATCTTCATTAACAAAATTTGAATAAAGATTTCCATGGAGTATTGTTTTCTAAATTCAATTGTAGAGTGAAGATACTAAGGTATTTTTTACAGTCTGGAAAATAGGTTTAAGATAAGGGTTTCTAAAGCCAAACTGCTGAAGGCTATAATTATAAAAGGCAAAGCGTCACTAATTCTCCCGCTTTTCGCGAACAAACACTTGATGTTCAGCAGCCTGATAATTCAGGTCTTAAATATTGAATACAGCGTCACGGGTTTAAAAATTGTTCTTATGTATGTTTTGTATCTGACGTAAGATCTTAAATTTTGAAATAAATAAATAAGACTGGTTATACTCTTTCAAACTTGCCTTTTTGTCACAAACCATTTTTACGGAATTAAATATAATTGCTAATACATTTTGTTTGTGTAATTTAGAACATTATTGATCCATGCTCGTCGTATAGGATTGCTTGTTCCACAGCATTAAGTCGACCAACGATTTACACAAAACGCAAAGAAAATTTTCTTTTGGAGTTCCAAAAAATCATATATGTATTTAGGCTTTGTAAGAACATTAATACTAGTCGGAGATGATTCAGCAGAAATAGAAAAATATTATATCAGTTGGTTTTATATAGTCTGTGTCAGATACAATATGTTTTCTACGCTTATATTAGTATCTGATAGTGCAGACAATATGGAACAGCTAATGTTATTCATCAGCCATCAGACACTCTGATTAGTGCTTAGTTGTGTTACGTGCTGACCCTGGATAAGCTGAGTTGAATTCGACACATCACTTGCATCGTGTCAATACATCCAGTACCGGCTATAGTTTGTGCGGGGCCTGAAGCAAACTTGTACTGCAGGCCCCCAATTAGGCACCAATTTAGCATCTTGCTTTCTCCTACTGTTATTTGCAACATAAATGACATAAATACACAATGACACAAAATAAAAACATGTTTTTAGCAATAATTATGCTTTACTAAAAATTAAAATTAGGCTATATTCTTGATATGATTTTTCATGTATAAATGATTAACAGTGTTTCATAACTATAAAAAACATGTGTTTGATTGGTCTGTTATTGTCACACTGTTATATTAAAATTTGTGACATACAAATTTATATGTTATATATATAGTTACAAAGAACTGTTCACAATACTCAAAATTTCATGTGATAATTTAACTGGTTTTAATCGTTAAGAGTAAAATAATATATGTTATTGCGATGGACAAATAGCTACCGATACTGTGTTTTGTGCAGGCCAAGATAACACAAAATAACAAAATTATCACAGTATTTGACTCGCTATTGTAGTAGCAGTTATCTTTGTACAATTTGTCATTGTTAAATGTATTCATGACCATTTCGTATACTGTTTTTGTGCGGGCCCCCTTAAGCAACTTTAGTAGGTGTCTAGAGCCGGATCTGCTTATTGCTTACTTAAATTTATCACATTTAGGCTTATGAAATGCGCATAAAGAAACGAGATGCTTGCGCTTATTACATGATATTATATATTGACTACTCCATAACTGGCATCATAATTTTGCAGTGTCCCATTGTAGGAGACTAATATGATTTCAACAATAAAGTATTGCTATTTTACATTTTTTATTCGTTATATGAAGGGAAATGCAGTTTCAATAATACACTTAATGTTTGATTATTTTATTGAAAGTAGCGAGACTAATACAGACTCCGAGATACCTTGCAATTAACAGAGTTCAACATACTTTAAAAAACAATAAAATAATTTAACAGTAAATTAATTACTTGAATTTCATTTGCCATCATATAAGGATTGTTTGAAACCTAAAATTTAAAATCTTCCACCCAAATATGGTTGAAATAAGATTAGTTTCCTAAAATTGCACACTACAAAATTGAGTTGCTGGTCATGAGAATAAATGACTGTAGTTTTAAATGATCTATAAAGTAATTAATTAAACTAAAGCTACTAGTCCGTCATTTTATTACACCTTCAGTCATCTTTCTAATTAGCTACATATCCGGATTACGAAGCTATGGGTTTTAAGTTACTTTTCGTTATTTTTTTTTTATAGAATACAGTATCTTAAGGTCTTGTCATGAGCAGTACACTGTAATACAAAGGGATTCTGTTAACACGACACGGCTAACATTGACTGATTATTTAAACAAGTTTTAATTATTTGAACTTAGATTATTTGCTACTGTTAGTGGGACATTTAAGTATAACTTTATGGGTCATACGATAAAGATGTTTGATCGATAATTAACGTTATCTCTAATAGTATAAGACTCGAGAGCTACTTTTGGTGTTTTAAGAGTATTCAAACACAACCTAAGTTTTGAAAATCGATTTAAAAAACGACTTGTTCGAAGAATATAATCGATTCTCTACACTACTTGTGATGTTGTCGTACGTTACCTGACACATAAGTATAAATATATATATATATATTATATATATATATATCACAGTATATAAATAAATATAAATATATATATATATATATACCAGGGTGAGTTTTTTAAAGTGATCCAATAGCTAACTCTTTAATTACACGACTTAGCACCACACTTTAAATTTGGAACTTGCTCAATTTTAAGTTTCACTCAGGGATACGCTTTCAAATTTTTTGAAGATGGGCGCCATTTTCCAATATGGCGGTCAACTTTAAAATCTCTTATGGAACACCCTGTATTTTTATGTTGTTTTTAGATTTTACTCAACAAAATAATACATTTTTGCTTTTGAGAGTTTTTCAATATCTCTAATGGTTCAGGAGCTACGTGGACTGGAAGTTGTCATAATTTTTGCCAATATGGCGGGCCAACTTTAAAATATTTTATGGAACACCCTGTATTTTATGTTGTTTTTATATTCTACACTACAAAATAAGACATTTTTGCATTTTAGAGTTTTTCTATATCTCTAATGGTTCAGGAGCTACGTGGACTGCAAAGTTTTCAGATTTTTTCGGATGATGATAAATTTGAAAGTGTATCCCTGAGTGAAACTTAAAATTGAGCAAGTTCCAAATTTAAAGTGTGGTGCTAAGTCGTGTAATTAAAAAGTTAGCTATTGGATCACTTTAAAAAACTCACCCTGTATATATATAATTTCAATAAACATTGAATCGCAAAAAGTACTTGCTCCGCCGGGAGTCGAACCCGGATCTCTCACACTATATAATATATTATATATATTATATATATAGGTAGAAAAGAAAACAAAACACGTTTCTTCAACTCGAAATGCTTGATATATCGTTAATTTTCTATAAAATTATGAAAAGCATGTACAAAATAAAATAGAACCAAATATAAGAACTATATATATATATCACTATCAGACCACTGTATAAACAGACTGATATTCACAACCAACGAGGCCCATATGTAGTTTACCTGCCACTGATTTATATTGTTATAAGCTTTACAGTTGTATTCAAATGTGGCAGGCTAGAAAAAGATACGATTGGAGAAATATTATCTTTTTAAGTGTTTACCCTGTTTATACCTTTAAATTTCAACTTCCACCATAATTGAGGAAATTACTCTATCAATTTCATTGAAAACAAGTTTGTGTGCTTGGTACAATAGAAAATCGGCTCTCGGAAATAGTATTAAGAGCATAATTAAAAATTTAAACGTCTATGATTGTATTGCTACTTTTATGAAGGGCAATTCAGGTCATTTTTTCGAGTCCCCTGAATTAAGCTATTTTATGAAAGGTAGTTTGAAATTTTACAAACAATAATAGACGAACATTGAGGTAGCATTTTTTGAAACAAGAAGTGTTGTTACTATGAGAACTAATGTATGCTTTCACACTATAAATGTAAACAAATAAAAAATAGTGTTAAATATTATTTAAACATTTAGTTGTTCTGTCATAAATCTATGTTAACACAAAACAGTTTTTTTCATGTTACAGATATATTCTTGTAATGAATAATATTTGTATAAAATGTTGTATTTTAATTGCAATTTTAGGGGGAAAAAAATTGGATCTTTTATTACTTTATAAACCAGTGTGGCGTACCCGGTGGGATTCTTAAAATATGAATAAGTCTTTATCTTAACCAGGGATGGTAAGATGCTAAGACTATGCATGTAAAATATCAGTACAATCGGTTAAATAGTGTGTAAGCGCAACAAGCAACTTACTCACTCGCATTAATACTAACGATAGCTGGTAAAGAATATGTGAGTAGAATATAGTAAGAAATTACATTTGTTTTATAAAATACATTTATATAACGTCAGTTTTTGGGTAGTGTCTTTAAGTTATCTCGAAAGTAAAAATCTATGTTTTACAGGATCTTAGAAATATGAACATAGTATTCCAATTTGTGAATTACAACGACTACTATATTTTATACTTTCCTGTTTACTCCACATACAGTATACCATGATAATGTTATTTATTTACTTAAAAACTAAAATAGTTCATAGATAATCTTTAGTTGAAAAGCATCACGATTCAAGATATGAGTTATCGGTGTGCTAAACGTCAAGTGTTTCTTTTTAGCAAAAAGCAGGAGAATTAGTGACGATAGAATAAACGCTTTGCCTTTTTATAATTATAAATTTCAACAATTTT
Source organism: Homalodisca vitripennis (assembly GCF_021130785.1). Classification (NCBI taxonomy): domain Eukaryota; kingdom Metazoa; phylum Arthropoda; class Insecta; order Hemiptera; family Cicadellidae; genus Homalodisca; species Homalodisca vitripennis. Next base: position 42,275,716 of record NC_060212.1, read on the forward strand.
CCCTTGGAAACCTTTATCTTAAACTTTTTCAGACTATAAAATTCCTTACTATTTTTAAACAGCAACTTAATAAAAAAAAATATTCTTGTATATTATTATCTCTTAAAACCTATTCCTTCTTTTTCCTGAACATCAAATTTCAAGCAACTATACCGTATAAGGTGTAAAAAGAATACAAAATTGAATACATTCAGATTAACATATTTAAAACTTTTCTCTCGATGTGGTTAATTTATGTTGTTTAAGTATATTTTATTTTAAAAAATCTGTTTATTGCTATTTGTGCTGGCACCTAAGACATGTTTTACATATATTCACTGAATTTAACCCGTACGTTAAAAAAAGCCACCATTGTTAAAAATCTCTCTCTCTCTCTCTCTCTCTCTCTCTCTCTCTCTAATGTATGTATGTATGTGTATGTATTAAAGTTGAATAAGTGCCTATAGCCTCATTTTATTTTCAATAAAAATTTTACAGCAAAAAGCACTTGCTCTGCCGGGACGCAAAACCTCACTGGCATACCGAGCATGATTGAGAAATCCTTTTCTTTTTTAATTCGTTAATTTTGTATTTGACCGTTTCTGCCTCATATGTGTTTAAAAAAACTAACGTACAATCGGAAGGCCAAAAATCTTTTAAACGACTTTCAAGATTCGATAATGTAGCTTCCCTCCTTGGAGGTTTTATCGATCCTAGCAGCCAGACAAGCCGAGAGAGCCCGAGGTAACTGTTACAGAGGTCGTTATTCACAGACACAATCATTCTAGACTACAAGAGCTATAATTTCCCTCGGGTTATAGTGAGTATGGCGCAGTCTGCTTCTCCTTCTCTCTTTAGCAACTGGACTCCTTCACAGCATCTTCCTTGAGTAGTTCAATTTCCTTGTTGGTCTCAAACAAAAACAAAAATTGTAATTTTTTCTTATTTTTAAAATAATTTAATTGTTAGAAATAAAACCATTTCATCCATACAGTAATTTATATAATCATTTTATAAACATTATAATATTAACTATTCGTACCATCAAATCTAAACTAATAAATAATGTCGTAACCCAGTTGTAAATGATATCCTTGGATGAGCGTCAGCAAAGCCTATTCATCGCGAGGCTATAAAAATATCGTTTCAGTCTGTCTGTATGTCACCTTGTCTGTCTGACTGTCCAATATATCGGAAACTGAATTGCAGATTTCAGGGTTTGCCTGAAGCTTCATTTTATAGAGGCAGGACTGATCTCAATGATGGCACATATCACTCTACTGGATTAGGTTGAGCGTTAACGAACATTTTTAAATTGTTCTTATGAGTAAATTCACTATACTATTAATATCAGTTGATGAAACAGTGGAGGTTATTTTAAGTAAGATTTAAGAAAATCCGGCCTAGGAAAATGCGGTCGTACCGAGCTCTACACCACGTACAAAAAAAAACAGTATTTAACTTTTTCACATTTTCCTAAGATAAAATCAACCAAAAGTTATGTTTTTTTTTAATCACTTCGAAACAAGATAACTTATTTAAATTTAAACTTATTTTATTTCTTCGTTCCTATGGCTGAGCAAATTTCTCAAAGTTTACAATATTGCTATACATTAGATAATTTATTGTATATACGCAAGACAGCGATTCGTATCAAAAATTTAAACTCTAATTACAGTAGTAAAATATGTCAATAATTATATATGAATGTACAGTGATAGTGTAATGTTTATAAATAAATATCAAATAATGTGCAAAATTTGATAAGTAATTTTAACATGACAGTCTTAAAAATGTTTTAATCTTTATATATTTTGGATTAATTGTAGAGGGTCATTTTTGGTAAGTACAATTTCGTAAATACATGTGTTAAAAAATATCACATTTACCAGAATATTCTTACGAAACCAAATACGTAATAGAATTTCATAAACTGGAAATATTTATAAAAACTATCATAATAGCCTTCAAGAATAATATAAAACCTTTTAGAAATAAAAAGGAAATTAAATAACGTAAATAAAGAAGACAGTATAAAATTGTCAAAATGCTGTCAGCCTGACCTAAGGAAGCTACATTAATTTGTAATTAATTAATCACAACACAGCTCTGCCCTCTCTATTCGCTATTGCAAGCGGATGTGCATCACTGGCTTTGTAAGTGAGTTTTGGTTTTACATCTGATCACTGATTGCAGGGCTCTTTACAAAGAGAGCAAAACATCTGTGTTTCAAATATCTATCAAATTAAAAATAAATGTAAACATTACAGGGTGAATTCCGTGCTTTAAAATCTAAAATATTAAGTACATTCCCTATAGTTATGTTCCATTTCTTTCACTATATCTATATGATGTTCCTACACAGATCCTTCTTCTAAATATTACATAATTCAGTGTAAATTACTAATTCTGCAATAACACTTACCACTTGCTAAAAATTTCTCCACATACTTAAAACACTTTCCAAAACGTTCCCTTTGTTTCAACCACTAAGGGTAAAGCGTTTAGTCTATTAAGTCTGCTCGGGAAAGAGAATGGATCTTCAACGGTTTCCTCACTCAGAACCCTTTGTTTTATCCGTTAGATCAGGCCCTTATTCATATACAGGTCAGTGCATTACTATATTACTTGCGAGTATGAATATAACATATCGTTATATGACATGACACTTTTGTCAGATATTTAATTTCATTAGTTTTTAAAGTTGATTTTAATTAGGATTCACATTTTTATATGGAAGTTTTACTGAAATATATTTACGAAAATAACAACAAACTAATCTTTATTGGAAATATAGTGCAAAAAACTATTTTAAGTTTTTTTATCCAAAATATATAATATTAATATACTTTTTTAGTGTTTAATATTACAGTATTTTTTACCACCATGTTCTTGTAAGCTATAAAAATGGTGAATTTTCCAGCTCCCAGTATTGTAAAGGCGTCCTCAAAACATAAGTTACACCGAGAACAAAGCTAATGTTAGATTCAGTCAGTCACTAGTGAACTACACGACGTACAAACACGTGGTCTAATGACACGGCCATTTTGAAGTTGTTACTAAACAACGTGTTCTGTTATGATAACAGTTTGTGTACATGTATCCTGTTACGGTTCCTTTGTTCATCCTATGTGTACGTATTTCCTGGTATGCATTATCCGTGATAAAGTTAATTTCAACTCAAGAAATAGCAAAAACAGTTAAAAACTTTAATAAAATCCAATAATTTATCATATTATGTTGGAATAAAATCGTAGAACCAACACATCAAATCTCATATCTCTAATCGAGGCCACTAAGGAAATCCAGATACCAAAAGTTCTGTGTTCTGTTCTAGTAAAAGTTTTTCTATTTTATGATTTCTGTGTGTATAAAAAATGTTCTCTTTTATTTAAAATAATATAAATGTTTAATAGCACCAAAGATAAGCAAGTATCATTATAAAAACTATTTCCGGAGCTATACGACGGCCAGTTCCCTTGGTGAAATCCGCGCCGCATTGGGAAACTTTATTGACTGGTAGTAAATAAATAAAGTATGACACTTTGGTTTGGTTTTTACCTTGGTTTAAACGATTTATTCTGCACATAATGAAATACTTGTATAACCACTTTATCAATTTCAAAAATCACCTTCTTCTAACGATTACACACTTATTTGCAATAGCTTCAGACAAAAATATAGCTATAGCTCAGTGTATGGTAATAAGCTTAAATGTTCTTTTATTTTAATGCTAAAAGATAAAACCCTAATCTTCAGATTTATTGAAAACATTTCAGTAATTTGTATTATACCCCGAACAGACTATCAACTCTGTCCTTTCCTTTCGGTTATAAAGTATTTGTAGGACAAAGCTGTCTAAGGCTGGTCACAACCTGAATTCTTGTTATCGGTACGTACAACGTCGATAACCCTTTCATAATAGTCTCAGTATTTACGTTACAACTGAAACATTTAAACAAATTCTTCTCATAGTGCCTCATATAAAATCTCAGGTGTCCTGATAATTTTTCTTTTAATTTCTTATTTTTATATATATAGCACGTTTTATTCCACTTCCTGTCAAAATAACATGTTCAAAAACCATACTTAATTTACTTTATTGGGTACGAAGGCAAGAAATTAAATTTTATTATTTTATTTCTTATCTTGATAGTACATTGGAAGCACACAGCTGCTTTTCATCTAGTACATTTTTATTTACAAGGCATGTATATTCATTGTGGCTTGATAAAACTTGAGCTGCATGGCCTAATTATGAATTGAGAGAATTTGAGTTCAAATCAAATCAACATTTATTCCTTAAACAAATGCACACTTTACAAATACAAATTAAAATATAGGAATAAAACCCCGCAAAGACTGTAGGTCTGTGAGCGGGGAGAGTTCAACGGAAACAGTTGCACACATTAATCTAAAAATACAAAATAAAAAACTTCTTACACATGGTACTTAATTAAATATACATTGTAGGTTTATAATTAAAAAAATTTAACTACTAATAAATAGTTAACTAAGTTCATCTTGTGTATCTGATATTACAAACAAATATTAAGATAGAGTGTCACAAACAAATTTACTGAAATATGCAACAAGTTGATACTAAAGCGTTTATTAACGAAGCAGTTATTAACCTCAGTGGGTGTCTAGAGAACACTAACACTATGATGAGAACATTATTTCAGTGGCGATGGATACCGCAATGATGCATGTTTATGACAAAGCTTTGGTAAAATGAATATTGTGCTTTTATCCAAAACAGGAACAAGTATATGGTTATTTACTGTATAGCTTACTAAATAATTAAAATTAATATTATTACATTAGTACAAATAGTAATAAAAGTTAAGCGGTAGTATTTTAGTTTTTTTGTTAATGGACTACTAATTACAAAATAATGTAAAAGTCTAGTGGTAAGGAGGACCAAAAGGGTTACACAAAGCGAACTAGTTAAATTTTCTTGCTTCATCTCAGGTAAATTGTGGAGAAATTGTTAATTTTAAATGTATCATGTAGTTGAGAACATGTTTGAATTCATGTAATTTTAAACCAAAAAAGATAAGTGAAAATTTGTAATGCTATCGTGTTCGATTGTTAAATAGTCCCTCAAAATGAATCCATGCTAAGGCAGAAATTGTATAAATAATCATAAAAATGTATTCATTATAACTACTGCTGACAATTTAATCGAATGTTCGAAGGGATAACAACTGCGATGTCAGTTTAAAGTAGAGTTTGTGATAATAATTTGTTATTGCAGTAAAAACAATTAACGAAAGTTTTTAATTGTATTTAACGCTTGTATTGCAAGAGTCATTTCATAATATTCATTAAAATTGTATAAACTAAATCTATCGTAAGTTATGAGGCAGTCATTTTCAAAATATTAATGTGTGAACCTAACAATATACATTTATATTTTGCATGTTTTGGATATCAGAAAAGGAGAAATAGATTTATAATAAAATGCTAACTTTCATCTCAGCGGTCCTTAGTAAACTCATCAACGAAGTAAAATGCCTTTGACATCAAAAAGTGTCTTAATCGAGATTTCAATTGTTTGGGTTCATTAATTTCATAAGTTTGGATACCAGTTACTTAATCATATTTCACGAAAATTAACAGTCAAGGTGTAGGTATCACTCATAACTTGTGCAATTGTTTTAGGTCGGGAGCAATGATACTCTGTCGTTAGAATAGCCAAATATATTAGAGTTAATATCGTCTAGAATATCATTTACTTATATTGTAGAAAAAAGAAAGATTCCCAACATCAAGCATTAAAATTAATAAAGTTAGAATCAGTAGGCCATAAAACATAGTGCTTGTAAAGAATAGAAGATGCTTTTCCTTTACCATTTTGAAGTAGGTTTTTCCAGTATATTGTCCTGTGTAAACGTATGTTTTGAGAGGACTCTCGTGGTTAAATTATTTATTCTCTAGTCTGAAATTTGGAATCAAAAAGATGTAAGGATAAACTGATCCTTAAATAAATATATATTGAGACAATAAATAGTCTTAGCCATCCAACCTGCATTGTGCAAACTACCTGTGGCTCGAAAATTTACTTTCTATTCTTAGCTTGTATCACTAAGAAACAAAATTACACAACTGTAGAAGCTCTAAGTAGTCATCTCGAGGTTGCTTTGGTTGATTTGTGTCCTCTGAAATAGCGCCATAATACTCCATCGTATTTTTCGTGGTCAATGGCTTCAAACAAATCATTATTATCGGAGGAAAATTTTCCCTGTTTAATCTGAGGCCGCTATTTCTTGAAACTTTTAGATATGGAAACATCCAGGGCCCTCACTAACTCCAAAAGCTGTACTAAAAACTGAGGAGAGCACAATTTCAAGTACATGGTGTCTACATGGAATGCACACAAGGCTAGAATTTAAACTGTCTTGAAGAATGGCACATGTGCCACTCTTCTACCCTGTATTGGCAGCTGTTTAAATAATCAAGTACGCACATTTTTTTCTCATTTTCCAATCATCTAGTCTATACATCCGGTCTCAAGATCAATCTTTGGAACTCCTATTAGATTTTCAACCCCGTATCCAGTAACAAGAATCGCCAATATGTCAACTTTTTCGGTGCTGCCCCTAGCAATGTCTGTGCGTAATTTACCGTCCAAGTGTAAGAATAATGGATCTTCACAAGTAAAAGTTGATGAATATAAAGTAGGTGAAATTTTTACAACTAATTAAACTTATTAAAAGCAAGTTTGTTGTAATTGTTAGCTAAATTGCTTAAATATAACCTTTCAACGGTTAATTTATACAAATTTAAATTATAATTTAGAACTTTCAAATCATAGGTACCCCTAAACGTTCTTCAAGGGCCCAATTTTTTTCTAGTGATTCAGCATGCATAGTGGAAGAAAAGCAGCAATGTGGAGATACAATTTTCAAACATTTTATTTTACGTACATAATTGTGGACCACCATACTGTAAATACTCCTTGTACTTTATATTTCTACATAATTTAAACTAAATAGGCTAATAATTATTTATACGTTGCCAGTTTTTAACGGCCTTTCGTTTTTAATGGGAGTATACTGAATATGTACTTAGTCTTAAGAAAATAATTATTTTTTAACGTAATAAGATATAGTAATTAGAGATTCTACCGTATAGCAAAAACGCTCCGCCCATTTCGCTCAGATTTAGGAGGATGTGTATTACTAGCAGCTTAGCTAGCCCAACCCAATTCCACTAACAAGTAAGAGGATATGTATTCTGATAGTATAGCAAAGCACGACCCCATTTTTAGTACCTTGGGTAATTTTTACAACAAAGCCTCTTGTTTTATATTATTACTAACAATAAAAAATTTTGTTTGACAAAACTTATTTTTAAAATTACTCATGAAATAATGAAATGAGCAAATACTTTAAAATGATATATTTTACACATTAAGTAAAATGTTGACTTAAATGTCGAGTTCTGTAAAAGAGTCCACATTGACCCTTCAGTACTGAACCTTTTAAAACCCACCCTCATCAAAACTCGGTTTTATTCTCAAGAATGTTTAGGAACGCTCTCTGACAGCGGCTCTGTCAAGGATCTCAATAACTACTGGTAGCGACGGCACTTAATTAGTGCGCTCATTAGTTACTGCTGTTACCATGTTGTGGCGGAGTTTATGTCAATCAACCGCTTGAAACACCTTGAGGTGAAGTGGCACATTTGTACAGTCTTCTTAGAATTTACCAAACAGTAATTAAGGTGAAAGTGTGAAAATAATTATTTTACATACATTCATACTGAGATTATTTGTTCAGGTAATTATATACTTAATGAGAGATAATTCTGTGAAACTAATTTCAGCATCGAATAGAGGGTTTTAATTAGCATGGTAAATATCTTTAAACAAATAATGCAAAATAATAACACAAATTTAAGTATCATAATTGAGTCCGTGACACCTTCAGATACAAACGCTGAAACACAAGGGGGATAAACTGGAGTTAAACTCAACATTCGAAATAGGTATTAATAATTACGTTCAATAAAAAAGTACAAATAACAGTTAATGGTGTCAGAGTTTAAATACTAGTTTAAGTACTGAGCTCCAAAGTAGTCCGATATTATTTGGGTCGGTGTTTTTATATCGCTGCTGATCATGAGCTGTTTCCACTATCTCCATATTGCCCGTAAAAATTTATTAATTCCAGTGATATACGAATATTTATACACAGTAACAGCTGGTTTTCGTTTATAAATAACAGATATTAAGGCAGATCACTAACTTCCCAAACATGACAATCTTGCAACACTCTAGAGTGTGGGGTATAAAAGAGAAATTCAGATGAATCAGTCTCAACCCGCCTAATTTCGTGAGGGCTGTTATAGTCTAAAATTTGCAAGAAGCAAAAAAAATCAATGTGACATATAAATCACCTGATATCCAATTAAATCACTTATCATAATTTTATTCAAAGAAATAATCTAGTTTATTTAATCCTCTGATGCCCATAAAATGTTTTCTTTTATTATAGTTAAAACTGAATCTCAAGTTAATGCTAATACATTTCCTATATAACTTAAAATGATACAGAGATTCAGGCATATAACTATATAAAATTTACTGGTCTTGCTAGTTAAAGATAACTAGTTGAGTTTATTTGTTTCAGTGTCATAAACAACAAGTTGAGTGAACCTGTATAGAAACTCTGTTATTGTAGTTCCATGGAAGTTTTTATAACAGTCGATACTCTGCTACCATTATTCCTAATAACTCTAACTCTCCGGTCATATCGCCAAACCCCAAAAGAGTGACTATCAATGAGACAAAATAAATTAAAGATTGGTGGACGAAAAAGATGGACCTTTTCTAAAGAAAAACAGTTAGGGAAATATTTCTGTATTAAATATAAAATCAAAATAATAATAAAATGAATTCTCGGAGACATTTTCAATGTACTTGATAATTATATATTATAGGCAAAGTTATTTCACAACGTTAATAATTTTATTTTATTGAGTAACAGTGTAAATGGTGTTGAAGTTTAAGCTTAGCGTGGATAATTTGTTTAAGAGTTAATCCTAAAAGCACATCGTGTTTTTTTTTCAAACGACTTACTAATTTATGAAGTCAGCTTATTTATTCGCGTTCATAAAATGTATATATGTAATAATCATTCACAGCATTCAGTCCCAAACACACAAATTCTCGCAGTTATTTTTTATAAACTACATCATTTCTTGTAGGATTTAACTAAAACTATATTCAGTATTCACTGCCTCATCTTTCCTTTTAACATTTATGGAAGGGCATAGGTACCATGACGACCATAGTGATTGCTGTCGGACGGAAAAGTAATCGTAAATTCTTATTTCTTTCTGGTCATTAGTAAGAGAGCAACAACCCTGAAACCTTTCCATCTTATTTTAGCAAAGAACATTTTATTGTTCTGTAAAGTTTTTTATAGTTTATAATTTTATCCACAACCAAGCCTGTACTTTTATATTCCTTTTATGACTGGGGGAATATTAAACTGGTATTTTAAATACGAGTATACCTAGTAACAATTACGTACAGTGTTTAAATTTAGAATATACTTTGCAAAAAAAAGTGTGTGTTTAAATTAAACTATGTGATTATGTAAAAAAACTTTTTTTATTAATTAAACCTAACATGTCGTAAAAGATATTTGACAGGGAAGCCAACCTCTTCGACAGCTTTTGATTCAATGTATGTTTTAATCTTAACTTCCTACAACTAACCAGTGTTTTCGTGCATTTTATTTCTAGCTGACATTGTTCCTGTTCCTGGGTTTTATCTCCGATACTGTAGACCCTAGGCAGAACGAAGCTTGACTTTGTAGTGTAACTTAAACAACTGGCTTGAACCTTAAAACTTCCATATTTATTCATATTTTTGATCAAACAATTTAGACAGCAAACGTTTAGAATCTGTATTATGTCTGCCTCTCACAGGAAAATGATTGTTTTGTCCTCATTAAGCGGCTACTCAGAAGGACGTTACATTTTCACGCTTACTTTATCCTGCCTATTTCACTGTCTTCTATACCTAAGTAGATTAACTTACAACACTGTTCTTCTGTGTTATATACAGTTATGTAATTAATATCACTTTCTAAATAAACCTACGCTATAAAATATTATGTGTACGTTTGCTGATTTTGGCACAGATCTTTGCAAATAAAAACCTGTTTGCGTATTCTTAGGGAAGACGAAATATACCATTGTGTGTTACCATGTTGTTGATTCTTCGCAATAAGTTGAGCTAATAGGACAATATTATTTTGTATTAGGTATTCTCTAATAAATAACAATAATACATAATATTTAATCAATTATTAGAATCTTTTCAAAAAATCTGATCCTGGATATATTTTTAAGATACCTTCTATTGATCATGAAATGTTTTGCGGCTACTGAACTGCCTTGTGTTACAAAGTCAGTTTATCAATATATAGTGTTCCAGAACTCGTTCCATAGAAAATAAAGAGCACACCTGCTACATTAGCTAAAATTGAAATATTTTGTCATTTTCACTCGATTTACTTAAACAATGTCATTTGATTTGAAAGAAAGTGTTCTAAGATCTATTTATTTTATAATGAACGTGTTTTGTGATAGTTTCAGTACGTTTTAACCAGCCGCCATCATGAAATATATAAATTGAACATCATGTTTTTTTTAATGGATGTTACGAAGTTTATATGCATGCAAACTTTGCTATGGCTAACGATGACTTTAATGAATAAAAAACGATCCGTTAATATAGTTTTAAATATATACTTACAGAAAAGAGTATGTGTGTCAATACATAGGTTATATAAGTAATGTATCATACCTTAATTGACATTTCTTTTAAGGTACTGCAGAAAGCGTGTTCTTGAAGCCACTCCTGCAATCGACGCGACGTCTAGAACAGGTATACGTCTGAGAAGGGTTCTGAAACATCCTGTCCAGACAACAAAACTAATTTTTCACATTCTCAATATGTCACTTATAATCGTGGAAATGGTCTAACAGAAAAATACAACAACTGAAATAATAAAATTGAACTACTAAATTATACGAATCAACGAGTCAGCCATTCATCCGTACAAGTATACCAGCTGTAAACATAGCAGGGCAGACATTGCACAAGTTTATCCAATGTTATCATTTCAACACTTTAGTGCCAGAGTTACGTTACTTGCCGTAGTAAAGCGAACAATTTTAACTTGGTTATGACTCGCATGCAACTCATATTCCAGTGCAAATCGTACGATTCCGTCGAAGATGGTTAAATTGTAACAGTTTTATATGCTTAACTTACGGTAGTAGTTTCATATATTAGAGTTGAGTTTCATAACCCTTGTTCGATACTTGAAGGTTATTTCAGGTCGTTACTATTTGAAATTACTATCATGGTACACGTAATATAATGTATTATTGTTTATTGCATGAGTTTTTTCATTTAGGTACATAAGGTGTTTTACTAAAATATGCAGTATCACACTCTCAGTAATGCAAAAAATAGTCATTCAGTTAAATATGTGCATAAATAAATAAATATTTAAATTACTTAAAACATAATCTGAAGAAAAAATCTCTATGTTAACGATGGAATACTTCTTCACAGGAAATGTTTCTGAGTTTTCGGCTTAGTATTAATTTTGAATGTTGGTACTCAATTTTACAGAGATTTACTCACTATACTATTGTGAATTAATATTATTGGAGATTTTATTTGAGTTTATAAGTTTTATTTTACAATATTTCTTTATTTTTTTGTAATATCCGTTTAGAAAATAAAAGAAATATTTGGGATAGTAATTCTAAAAACAAAATAGACCAGATCTTCTGGGTTCCAAAGACTGGTAATATACTTAAAAAAGTTGGATGATAGAAACGTTTTTAGAGCTAATGTGAAATTGAGTTTGCTGATTTAGTCCTTCGTCGGTACCTTTGAGGTTATGTTCTGCAGGTCAAGGGTGCTTTAAATCATGGCAGGAAAGTCTAAAGTACGAAAGTAGAAGAACAGACAGTTTCAAATTAAACCCGTTATTATTTCAAGGCCTGCATATAGTTACTTTTGGACTGATCAATAAGCCTCTGATTGAAACAAAATTTGAGAAGTAGGCTAATCTTGTCTTCAGTGTCATTTACTTTCTAAAGTTTCCTACTCTGCTAATAAGTTCATTTATAGCGATAAACTTCCAATAAAGATCAGTATTAAAATGATAACTTGTATGCAACAGATATAGAAAAAGAGATCAGACAAGTATAAAAAATCTCCTAAGCAGACAATGAGCTGTCTGCAAGTTGTGCATAAAATATTAGGTACGTTATTATATGTTTGATACTATTTATTTACTGAGCAGTTTTAATATTACATTATCACCCCCTAATTTCGTCACCCGTTTCTCTGACGGCTATAATGTTAATGATAAAATCTAATCTTAACTATGTAATATTAACTGTTATCATTCAATGCTGATCGACATCGCTAGTGGGGCCTATTAATCTTGAGACTGCAAACATTTCTTAGGTCTATCCGCAAGATTTCGTACACACGACCTGTACACTTGCGTGAAACTTCATTTCTATAAAGGTAACATTGATTTGGATGATGAAGCAAGTCACTCGATGGGATATTCCAGGCCGTTAACCAATATTGTTACATTAGGTTACCATGATAACAATGAAAAATTTCCAAAATACATACATTAATTATAAATAAATTAAATACAATCATATGTGATTTTAACAAACTCCATGTTACCAATTATTATATATATCCGCTTTACGTATTTAGAAAACATTTCCTTATTTTGGTTAAGAAACTTCATCTCATCTACAATGTTGCATGTCCGTGAGAGTTACTAAAGCCAACCACTCAGTAGGCTATCACAGTTTCACTTTATCTACCTGATTGGTGTAAACATTTATTTCCGTTCGTCTTTCTGTAACCAGGACATCTCAAGAATAAAGTGAACTATGCCATTTGAGACATTTTGCATGCTGCTTGAGCGAAGCGTATTTTGCGGCAAGTAGTGTGACTGACACCTTTACATTCAAACCAATTTACAAAATTAAAAGGAGATTATATATATATATATATATATATATATATATATATATATATATATATATATATTTACCTAGTAACAGTCATTTACATTTACGCACTTATTCTCAATCTAACTAAAGCCGATTAGTTCTAAAATTATTGTTGGATCTTGCCTTCAGGTATATATGAAGTATCCAGGCAACCTAGTATAACAGCCACGTCGCGTCGGCGCATTGCATTATTTAGCTTTCGAACCCCAGTCTATACATGTAACCAGCTAGACTGTGTGCCAATATTTGTCTCTGGATTAAATTATTTGCCTCTCGACCCCTTTCTATATAAAGTATCCAGGCAACCTAGTGTAACAGCCATGTCGCCGGATTGCATTATGCGGCTTTCGTCTACTGGTCTATACAATGTAACCAGACATCCTGTGTGCCAGTCATGTCAAACGGATTACATTATTGTTCGCACAATATCTAGGCAATTGTGGGTCCAGTCTACAAAGGCATTCAATACCGAGTATGTGTGATGAAAAAAAGGCAGAATAAAGGGATCGTTCCCGGGCACAAACTACGGATAAATAAGCTGTACACGTTTACTCGTGAATGGAATGTAAGTACTGCACTGGTTGCAGTCTGCACTCAATCACTGCACGGAAATGTATTGGAAGTAGTTTATGGAGTCTAGGACTAAAACTTCCTATATTCATATTTAACCTTATTGAAAATTCTAATCCGTCAGAATTGTTTAGTAGCCACTTTGTTTCATCTATTTTGTTTTCTTCATACAGTTATTTATTTCTTTCACCAGCAACATGTTTTGTTAGCGCGTGATGCTAAAGAAAATGTGTTTTAGCAAGTTATTTGTACCCAAATATAATCTCCTTTCCCTCCTATTTCTAATAAATGTGAATCATATTTATATACTAGACCCTGATATTAAAACATAAAAGTATTTTTATTATGATATGATATGGTTAACACCGGATTAATCGTTACACTCGTTTTCGAACTCCATTAGCACTCCTCTGTCCACTAGAACTTTATATAGTATGAATTACGCAAAATAACTGATCGCTCCAATATAAATGCACACGCAATTTAGTATGTTTTGTGTTGCATAATAACATAGCACAAATCTCTCTTATGCGAGAAGTTCCTGCTGGATTTATTTTGATAGTGTTTTCACTTTTGGGATACAGGAAGTTAGTCTAAATACGGATCATAGCAATCATATAAATTATAATATGATGCCATTTTAATTACTGGTACAGCTACTGCAATTAATATGATGCCCAAGACTTGAATAATGTTACTATTCAAAATCACAGGTAAATAAGAATGACACAAAAACTAAGTCGTACAATTAATTATGCCGTTGTTAGTGTGTATCCCTGAAGTAGTTTGAATGTCTGTGATAATATAAAAGTATTACACAAGTATTTTATTTATATTATGTCCATCATTACTTTTTAAACATCTGAGGAGCCCATGCAATTTTAGACAAAAGTAGTTTTAAAGTGACTACTAAACTGCTGACTTCATATGTAGCAGGCTTTGTAAATCAAATTGAAGGTGCATAGTTTCTTTTAAATGATTTGAAGATGTTTTAACAGTAGGCATGTCATAATAAGGCTGTTTTTATCAATTAATTGATCTACAGTGTTGAAGTTTTACAAAAATTGTAATACTTATATCATATAAAATTATTGTGCAAAAATTTAGATTTAATCTATTACACTTTGCTATTTCAAAATCGTAAGTTCTATAAGTGTATAAATATAGATGATCTATCACTGCGATAGTTTAAATTACCAGTCTTTAATTGAGAAGTAATTATGCACAAGTTTCATAAAATATTACTCGTAGATAATGATAATAGATTAAAACTATCACTTAATGATTAGTAATCACAGCATACCAAACATAATCATTTACAAATTATGTTTGAAATACGTCTCCTATTAAGGCACCTTAATGGATAACGGGGACTATATCTAATTCATGTCATGTTGGAAGAAGGGGAGGCACCTGTGTTCAGCTAGAGAACCATTCATATTTGCATTTAGTGATGTCCCGTTCCTAGACATTACTCAGACAGATGGGCTTTTGTTATAACATGTGTAAGACATTTCCTATTTCATTCTAAGTTATACTACGGCTAAGATATATTCACATCCTCTAAAATAGTTACGACAACTACAAATAGTTTACCTTTTTTTAAACTTTATATTTATTGACTTTTACTGCAGAAGTAATGTATTAAAAAACGTTTATGAGATCTAAAGTACATTAGTATGAGAAATATACAATGTACTGTGGACTATGAACTGGCTAATATACAGTAAACAGTGTTATGACCTATTCTGGAATGGATTAGAGTATATTTGGATTACACTCCAAACATGAAAGCTTACAAAGATACAGAATATGGTATTAATGCTGTATCTGTATCAGTAATTACAAAGAATCATATAATTTATATGATTCCTCGTATTTGTTAGACTAACTTCCTGTATCACAAAAGTAAAAAAAAAACCATCAAAATACATCCAGCAAGAACTTCCGCCATAAGAGAGACTTCAGCCATGTTATTATGCAATACAAAACATGGTAATTGCGTGAGCATTTATATTGGAGCGGTCATTTATTTTGCGTAATTCGTACCATATAAAGTTCTACTCGACATAGGAGTGCCAATGAGTTTGTTAATGAATCTAATGACTAATCCGGTGTTAACCATACCAGATCATAATAAACCTTTTATCGTGTACACTGATGGAAGTGATAAGACCATAGGAAGATGTTTGATGCAGGAAGTAGACGGAATGAATAGGCCTATGTTTCTCTAAATAATCGATGACGTAGAGCAGAGGACTTTGCCTGTGTAGTTAAAAGAAGCCTTTTTCACTCATACATAAAGTAAATAGGTTTAAGAATTACCTAGAGGTAACACATTTTACAACAATAACCGAGAACAGCGTACTTACATGAGTACTGAGTAACATAATTACATAACACACTCAACGCTGGGCTTCTGAGTTGTAGATTTGTTACTTTAGGATTATATTTATATATCAGGAGTCAAAATATCTTGAACAAGAAATTAAATATAATCGGAAATAGGCATTTTCAATTAAAGTGTAAATAGATAATACTAGGGTATTCGTTAGTTAATTATTTAACTGAATTAGTAGCTGAATATGTTCATGTTTTGATATACATGTTTAATATAAATATCATTCACGTTTATTAGACATAGGATGGAAAGGAAGATTAAATTTGGGTTAGAAATCAAACACAATTTTTCTTTAGCATCACGTGCTAAAAAAACAATTTCCTTACTGGGTGAACAAACTATAAGAAGAAAAGAAAAGAGATGACACAAATTACTACTAAAATAATTACGACGGATTAGAATTTTTGTAAAAGTTCATTATGAATATAGGGCATTCAGTTCCTAAATTCTGCAATACAATATATTTCAGTGCAGTGATTGAATGCAGACTGCAAATCAGTGCAGTACCTAAATTCCATTCACGAGTAAAACGTGTGCACCCTCCTTTGCATAGTTGTGCTCGGGAACGTTTCCCTTTATTCTGCCTTCATTCATCACAAAATATTCCATATTGAATGCCTTTATAGACCGGACCTACCAATTACCTAGTTAGTGTGCGAACATTGATGTAATCTGGTAAACATGACTGGTACAATAGGCTAGCTGGGTTACGTTATATAAAGCAGGAGCAGAGAGCCAAATAATGTAATACAGAAACATGATTGGCACACCAGGGATGTCTGGTTACATAATATAGACCAGTAGTCGAAAGTCACATAATGCAATCCGGTGGACAATGCTGTTTCACTAGATTGCTTGGATACTTTATATAGACCAAAAGCCAAGATCCAACAATAATAATAAGACTAATCAGCTTTAGTTAGTTTATTAGTGGATAGAGAATTACTGCATACATGTAAATGGTTGGTTACTGGGCACCCCCCCCCCCCCCCACCCCCCCCCCCCCCCACCCCCCCCCCCCCCCACCCCCCCCCCCCCCCACCCCCCCCCCCCCCCACCCCCCCCCCCCCCCACCATATATAATTAACTTGATCAGACCACTTAAAATTATTACTTAATCTTAAACCTAAATTAACAACACATTTCTCATAATTTAATGATTCCTCATTAATTTTTACTGACACTATATTATTAAAATCAATGTTATTTAAAATTCGTGAATATCCAATAATTATAGGTTTACATTTTGATACATTAAGATGTAAACCATGATTCATACACCATCTATACAAAACTTTTAAATCTTCGTTAATTAATTCAACAGCATTATTAATATTGTCACAATTACTATGAATATAAAGCTTGCATATCATCAGCGTACAACATGGTTTTACTAAACACTACTGAATCTCCTATTCTATTAATATAAATGGAAAACAACATTGCTGATAAAGTAGACCCTTGGGGTACACCAACACTATTCAATTTCCAATCCGAAAAATTGCCTTCAGCTGTTTTGACCCTTTGGTATCTGTCACAAAGATAAGCACCAAACCACTTTATTGCATCAAAACTAAAATTATATGACTCTAATATTGACAGTAAAAGTTCATGATTTACAGTATCAAAGGCTCTAGAAAAATTAAGTAACATTAACACAGTCAATTGCCTTTGATCCATTGCTCTTCTTATGTCATCGGTTACTCTAATCAAAGCTGTTTGTGTGCTAAATGAGGCTCTATATCCAGACTGATATTTGTATAAAATATTATTATCATTTAAAAACTTATATACTTGTTGATACACTAACTTATCTAATACTTTACCTAAAACACATAATAAGTTTTATTGGTCTATAATGCTTACACTCTACTGGATTTTTTATTTTAAGAAGTGGTAGGACTAAGGAATATTTCCACTGACTAGGATATACACATTTCTCCAATGAATAATTAAAAATATGACACAATACAAGTTTTATCTCTTCAAAAATTAATTTAATAAACCTTACTTGAATACCATCATTACCAACGGCATTAGATGATATATCCATTAAAGCTTTGTGTATAACTTCACTATTAACTTGGTCAAACTTAAAACTACCATAATTAGCACTATTTCTTTCTGATTTGTAATAATCTATTAGATCAATATCAATGTCATTGTTTATACCACAGAAATACTCATTAAGGCTATTTAAATCAACTACAGGACTTGGATTACTTTTTGGTTCTTTGCTACTTCCAAAGTTTTTTAAGGCACCCCACACTTTTTTACTACTCTTATCTGGCCCCAACAAACTTGAGAAATATTGATTTCTAGCATCTCTCATTACAGTCTTTACTCTATTTCTAATAATTTTATAATTTTCCCATATTTGATAATCTTTAGTTTGTACATATCTTTTATAAATTACATTCCTTTCTTTCATCATATTTTTTATTCTATCATTTAGCCATGGGCATGGATTCCTTTTATTTGACACATTTCTAACACATATATGTTTATTAAATAAGTTATTGAGATTATTTTCCAAATATAGTACTTTATCATCTATGAATTCACTCGTAAAAACATCATTCCACTCTAGAGAATTGCAATCTTGTTTCAACTGTTCCAAATTTACATTTTTAAAATCTCTTATAGCAATACTACCCTTACTAGCTAATAGTTTGTTTCTTTAAATTTATCTCAACATATATGCCATCGTGATAAGACATTCCAGATACATGTAACTGACCAAATTTCATTATTCTAGATTCATTATTTGTTATTATCAAGTCTAATAAAGAATCAGTATCAGGTCTATGATAAGTCGAATTCAATGGCAAAATATACTAACTTAAAGTATTTACAAAGGTTAACATTTGTTCTCTTTCTGAAAAAGATCTATCAGTCTTCAAATCAATATTGAAATCTCCTATCAAAATAACATTATCATAAGAGGGTAAAAAATTTCCTACTAATTGATAAAATTCACACATATAACCTGCTTTAGGTGGCCGGTACATAACACACAATAACAACCTCCAATTACAACACAATTCCATTAGTATAAACTCAGGTTTCTTACTATATTTTTTTCTCAGATGAGGCAACAACTTTATAACTAATATGATTTTTTATATAAACAGCTACACCTCCTCCTTCCTTATCCTCCCTATCATGACGTATTAATGTGTAGTCATCCATCAAATAAGACACATATGGAATATTTGGTTTTAAGAAAGTCTCGGATACTGCTATAACATCAAACAGTTTATGATTAAAGGTACTTAAAAAAGTATCTCTATCAGCGATAATACTTTCAACGTTTACATGAACTAACTTTAGAAACTTTGTTTTACTATTAAAAATATCCTTTAAAATTACTTAAAGACAAAGGCTCTTGATCAAATTCTACACTACTTGTCATTGATACAACAAATGAAAGTTTTACACCCTATTACTAAAATCACTTTACATACTAAACATAACCCGAAATAATACATTAGACAAACAAACAAAAATATATAAACACCCATTTTAACACTACACACATAAAAATTAACACCCTGAAACCAGATATGACATCACGCTAATTTTTCTACGTCATCCAAACTGTCGACAACTACCACCCTGTCTCCTTGATTTTTCCGAAGAAAAATACGTCCATTTTTCACCCAAATAAATGTATATTGTTTTTCTCGTTGGGCTATTCTAGCAGCATTCAACACCTTGCGCTTATCTTGAGTCAGACTTTCATTTATGTACACAGGTGAGGCCTCCCCTCCCATGAACCCAAGGTCACGAGTATTTACATTCCGCTTCTTCCGCCGCATCAAAATAAACCGTTCCTTATCCAGTTTTCTCAGGAATTTTACAACAATAGATCCTGGTTTAGCGGGGCCCGCTGCAGAACTTTTTATTCTATAACAATTGTCAATCATTTCAGACCCAAAATCGAATCCAATTACCTTAGAAATATTGCTTACAATTGTTATTATGTCCTCGTCTTTGTTGTACGGTACACCATATATTTCCACAGTATTGTCCCTTAATGACTGTTCCAACTCAACTACTTTTTAGGCAGCTGCTCATTGTTCTTTTTTAAGGTACAATTTTCCTGACGTATAATTTCAATTTCCTTTGTAATGTTGCTTAAATTCATGTCTATTGACTTAATTCTTTCAGAATTTTCCTGCACCCACTCAGAGTAACTGTTTAAGTTGTCAGTAAAATTTGTATTACTTTCAGCAACTTCTAATCTGAACGCTTTCATTTCTGTTAGAATCTCTAGCAAAGTTACTCCTGCCTGTTCTGTTTTGTGTATGCGACAATTCTATCTCATGAATATCCTGTCTCTGTACACAGTTTTCACACACCCATTTATTTTGAAACTTGCCATATTCGTCTTTATTTATTGAACAATTAAAATGATAAGAAAAGTTACACTTTACAACACCTCGCTCTGTATGAGTTATGTGAGAAACCCTTTCTACATTTACGGCAAATATCTTTTCGTTTTGTTTCACCTTCCGAATTTGTGGCTTCCGAATCAGAATTACCAATGGAATAGATAGGTTTATTTTTTTCCATAATTGGAATGTCTGGTGTTTCATCATTACGAACAGATTTAGTTTTAAAACATTTAGAAACATTTCCATAAATTTTTAGATGTAATAATAAACTTGTAGTCCTCATCAGTAACTTCATTTAAACAAGAAACATGGAAGCAATACTCACATTGAACACATTTCAAGTATTTTTCCTCATCACCTATACCTTTTAAACAACTGTTACACTGCATGATGAATAAAAATGTTCACTGCACTAATTCTTCATTCACTTCCTGTAACTTGCCAAAAGTACTAGTCCTATGATCATCCATGAGAGAGAGAGAGAGAGAGAGAGAGAGAGAGAGAGAGAGAGAGAGAGAGAGAGAGAGAGAGAGAGAGAGAGAGAGAGAGAGAGAGGTGGTTGGCCGAAGCCCAGCGGTCCCTCCTCCACCCCTGGTTTAAGTCGGAGACTTATTCACCAGGCCGCTTTCCTGACTTCCTCTTGAGCCTTCCTCTTGATTACTCTTGATCCTCTTCCGGGCACTCTTGTTGTGCCTATCCAACACACCTCTCCCCTCACCTAGCACTTATGTACTAGGATCATCGGAATTTTGAATTCTTCTTTCGTTTTGTTTTTATCAGCCTATGTTCTTATGCTCCTCTTCAAGCTGCTTGCTGTCTTCCGGCATTTTCTAGGTCATGCTTCTTACTCCCTGTCCGTCTACACATACGTGAAAACTCCAGTGCTGATACTTTACTTCTAAGAAAGTTTATCTTTTCCCAAGCCCACATCTTCCGTCGGAGGAGTTCCTTGAAATCTCTCCGTTCTTCTTCGTAGAACCAACACTCCATCAGCACATGCTGAGATGTCTCCAGCTCTCCGCAGTGGGTGCAGCGGTCATCTTCCACGAGGTTAAAGCTCTTCAGTTTGGCCTTAAAGTTGCCATGTCCACTCACGAACTGTGTGGTGTAGTGGTCCGTCTCCCAGTGCACCTTCTTCCTGATCCTCACATCCGGGACGAACGCAAATGTCTCTCTTCCTTTAGTGCTTCTTTCCCACAACCTCTGCCATTCGTCAAGTGTTTCTTCTCTTCTAATCCCCCTGCTCTCCCCGCTGTCTAACCCATCCTCCTTGTCCCTTCTTCGCTTGATTCTTTCTTCTACCATCAGGTCTAGCGGGATCACTCCGGCAATCACTCTCACAGCTTCGTGGGATATTGTGCTGTAACCCTTGATCACTCCTAATAGCATCTTCCTCTGCAGGCTCATCAGCTTCGACCTCTCTCCTCGTCCTCTCATTCTTTGCTCCCATATTTCACAGCCGTACAGGACCATGGGCTCCAGCGCTCCGATGTACAGTCTCCTTAAGTTTTCACACTTCATTCCATGATTTCTTTTTGCCAGTCCTTTCAATTTTCCAAAGGCTTTCATAGACTTGTCGATCACCTGGTCATAATGCCCTGCAAACTTCATCCTGCTTCCCACTACTACTCCTAGATATTTTGTCTCGTTCGAGCACCGGATTGTCACATCTCCCATGTTCACACGGATAAACCTTTCAACTAACTTTCCTTTGAGTAATACCATCACAGTCTTCTCCTTCGAGAACGTCATCTTCCTTTCATCTCCCCATCCTGTAATAAGCTCTAGGGCTCTTGTCGCCTTCCCCATGAGATCTGGGCTCGTGTTGGACTTCACCAGCAGCAGTCCGTCATCCGCATAAGCTCTCGCCGAAATACCCTCCTCAAATGGCAGCCGTAGGAACCCATCGAACAGGATATTCCAGAACAGAGGGCCCACCACTGATCCTTGGGGGCAGCCTTTTGTGATGCTCTTGCTCACCTCACCGTTGCCAGCTCTCAGCGTCACTGTCCTCCCCCTAAAGTAGTCCCTCACCAGACGGTAGATGTTGTTGGGGCATCGCCATTTTACCAGCACCCTCAGGATCTCTGGCCACCAAGCGGAGTCGAACGCTCCGGAGATGTCCAGGAACAATCCAACGACGTATTTTTCCTCAGATTCTTCTACCTCTCCTCTCATGTCCAGCAATGCATCGACTGTTCCCACACCTTCCGTGAAACCATACTGAGCAGCATTCGTCCTATTTTCTCTCTCCATCCAATCCTTCATCCTCTTCACGACCAGTCTTTCCCCTAACTTTCCCAACACGGGTAGGAGGGTCACCGGCCTGTAGGATTTGACTTTGCTCGGGTCTTTATCTTCGCTTTTCAAGAATACTTTCACTATTCCTTTCTTCCAGACGTCCGGAAACCTGCCTTCTCTCAGCATCTTGTTGTACAAGTTCAGCAGCGTACCTTTGATTCGTCCGTACATCCTCTTGACGACTTCGCCCTTTATTCCGTCATATCCCGATGCCTTCCGGTCTTTCATTTGTTTGACACATGCGGTCACCTCTTCCTCCGTGAAGTCTTCCTCATTTGCTCCAGTGCTCTCCTCCATCATCCCCCCTCTAACTTCTCTCTGTTGCTCAGTGTCTTCATCCTCCCTATCGTCCGGTAGCAGACCTTCGATCAATCTCCGTAGAGTGTCTTCCACTGTTTCTGTCATCGTTCCATCTTCCTTCTCTAGGCTGACCAATTCGATATCCTTCTTTATCTTCTCCGCAACGATCTTGTAAACCTTTTCCCATGGATCACCTTCTTCGTCTGCGATGAGCTTTTCCCACATCTTCCTCTTCTGCTTCCTGATTTCCCAGATGTATTCTGTTCTTGATCCAGTAAACGCTCTCCTGTCAACCTCCCTTCCTGTTCTTCTCCAAATCCTGCTCTTCCCCCTCATCTTCACTTGTAATTTCTCCAGATCTTCCGACCACCAATAGACCTTCTTCATTCCTTTAGTTGCCTTGGGAAACTGGTCCTCCATCAGGTTCAACGTCATTTCCGTGATTTTCTCCGCATGAACCTCTGCTGTAGTCATTTCCAGTTCCATGACTTCGATACTTCTACGTAGCGCCTCGTCAAATCTCGTCCAGTTCACCTTCCTCAAGCAGTACGTTCCTAGTCTCTGCTCGTTTTGGTTACCCCGATTCTCCTGATCTGATATCACCTTCATTGTGATAAGTCTGTGGTCACTCAAGGTCTCTTCCTGTACTGTCCAGTCTTTAATCCTGCTTGAGATACCCCTCGTCACTATCGTCACATCTATGTTCGACTTGCCTCCCTGTGTGTTCTCAAAGGTCATCCACCTACTAAATTTTTTCAGCACCTGAAGATCCCAAGCCGAGACAACGTCTTCTACCTTGGACCCTTTTTCATCTGTAGAACCACTGCGCCACAGTCCTCACCTCGCATTCAGATCCCCTCCACATAAGACTTCCTTGTTTCCTTTCTTCCTAATTATGTCCACTAACCATGTTAAATGCCCATCAATAGGTTCTGATGGCCTGCAGTATAGACTAATCACTTGCATCGACTTTCCTCCTTGTTCCAACCTTACACTGACGCACGTTCCGCTTGTTTCACCTGCGTTCATGATTGCTCCGATCTTCTCATTCATCACAAAAATTGCACTCCAGATATCTTCTCTTCCACTCCGGTCATGAAAAACTCTGCATCCAGAAATCCTCACTCTCCCACCCACTATGTATGGAGAGAGAGAGAGAGAGAGAGAGAGAGAGAGAGAGAGAGAGAGAGAGAGAGGGAGAGAGAGAGAGAGAGAGAGAGAGAGAGAGAGAGAGAGAGAGAGAGAGAGAGAGAGGTGGTTGGCCGAAGCCCAGCGGTCCCTCCTCCACCCCTGGTTTAAGTCGGAGACTTATTCACCAGGCCGCTTTCCTGACTTCCTTTTGAGCCTTCCTCTTGATTACTCTTGATCCTCTTCCGGGCACTCTTGTTGTGCCTATCCAACACACCTCTCCCCTCACCTAGCACTTATGTACTAGGATCATCGGAATTTTGAATTCTTCTTTCGTTTTGTTTTTATCAGCCTATGTTCTTATGCTCCTCTTCTAGCTGCTTGCTGTCTTCCGGCATTTTCTAGGTCATGCTTCTTACTCCCTATCCGTCTACACATACGTGAAAACTCCAGTGCTGATACTTTACTTCTAAGAAAGTTTATCTTTTCCCAAGCCCACATCTTCCGTCGGAGGAGTTCCTTGAAATCTCTCCGTTCTTCTTCGTAGAACCAACACTCCATCAGCACATGCTGAGATGTCTCCAGCTCTCCGCAGTGGGTGCAGTGGTCATCTTCCACGAGGTTAAAGCTCTTCAGTTTGGCCTTAAATTTGCCATGTCCACTCACGAACTGTGTGGTGTAGTAGTCCGTCTCCCAGTGCACCTTCTTCCTGATCCTCACATCCGGGACGAACGCAAATGTCTCTCTTCCTTTAGTGCTTCTTTCCCACAACCTCTGCCATTCGTCAAGTGTTTCTTCTCTTCTAATCCCCCTGCTCTCCCCGCTGTCTAACCCATCCTCCTTGTCCCTTCTTCGCTTGATTCTTTCTTCTACCATCAGGTCTAGCGGGATCACTCCGGCAATCACTCTCACAGCTTCGTGGGATATTGTGCTGTAACCCTTGATCACTCCTAATAGCATCTTCCTCTGCAGGCTCATCAGCTTCGACCTCTCTACTCGTCCTCTCATTCTTTGCCCCCACATTTCACAGCCGTACAGGACCATGGGCTCCAGCGCTCCGATGTACAGTCTCCTTAAGTTTTCACACTTCATTCCATGATTTTTTTTTTTGCCAGTCCTTTCAATTTTCCAAAGGCTTTCATAGACTTGTCGATCACCTGGTCATAATGCCCTGCAAACTTCATCCTGCTTCCCACTACTACTCCTAGATATTTTGTCTCGTTCGAGCACCGGATTGTCACATCTCCCATGTTCACACGGATAAACCTTTCAACTAACTTTCCTTTGAGTAATACCATCACAGTCTTCTCCTTCGAGAACGTCATCTTCCTTTCTTCTCCCCATCCTGTAATAAGCTCTAGGGCTCTTGTCGCCTTCCCCATGAGATCTGGGCTCGTGTTGGACTTCACCAGCAGCAGTCCGTCATCCGCATAAGCTCTCGCCGAAATACCCTCCTCAAATGGCAGCCGTAGGAACCCATCGAACAGGATATTCCAGAACAGAGGGCCCACCACTGATCCTTGGGGGCAGCCTTTTGTGATGCTCTTGCTCACCTCACCGTTGCCAGCTCTCAGCGTCACTGTCCTCCCCCCTAAAGTAGTCCCTCACCAGACGGTAGATGTTGTTGGGGCATCGCCATTTTACCAGCACCCTCAGGATCTCTGGCCACCAAGCGGAGTCGAACGCTCCGGAGATGTCCAGGAACAATCCAACGACGTATTTTTCCTCAGATTCTTCTACCTCTCCTCTCATGTCCAGCAATGCATCGACTGTTCCCACACCTTCCGTGAAAACCATACTGAGCAGCATTCGTCCTATTTTCTCTCTCCATCCAATCCTTCATCCTCTTCACGACCAGTCTTTCCCCTAACTTTCCCAACACGGGTAGGAGGGTCACCGGCCTGTAGGATTTGACTTTGCTCGGGTCTTTATCTTCGCTTTTCAAGAATACTTTCACTATTCCTTTCTTCCAGACGTCCGGAAACCTGCCTTCTCTCAGCATCTTGTTGTACAAGTTCAGCAGCGTACCTTTGATTCGTCCGTACATCCTCTTGACGACTTCGCCCTTTATTCCGTCATATCCCGATGCCTTCCGGTCTTTCATTTGTTTGACACATGCGGTCACCTCTTCCTCCGTGAAGTCTTCCTCATTTGCTCCAGTGCTCTCCTCCATCATCCCCCCTCTAACTTCTCTCTGTTGCTCAGTGTCTTCATCCTCCCTATCGTCCGGTAGCAGACCTTCGATCAATCTCCGTAGAGTGTCTTCCACTGTTTCTGTCATCGTTCCATCTTCCTTCTCTAGGCTGACCAATTCGATATCCTTCTTTATCTTCTCCGCAACGATCTTGTAAAACCTTTCCCCATGGATCACCTTCTTCGTCTGCGATGAGCTTTTCTCACATCTTCCTCTTCTGCTTCCTGATTTCCCAGATGTATTCTGTTCTTGATCCGGTAAAACGCTCTCCTGTCAACCTCCCTTCCTGTTTTTCTCCAAATCCTGCTCTTCCCCCTCATCTTCACTCGTAATTTCTCCAGATCTTCCGACCACCAATAGACCTTCTTCATTCCTTTAGTTGCCTTGGGAAACTGGTTCTCCATCAGGTTCAACGTCATTTCCGTGATTTTCTCCGCATGAACCTCTGCTGTAGTCGTTTCCAGTTCCATGACTTCGATACTTCTACGTAGCGCCTCGTCAAATCTCGTCCAGTTCACCTTCCTCAAGCAGTACGTTCCTAGTCTCTGCTCGTTTTGGTTACCCCGATTCTCCTGATCTGATATCACCTTCATTGTGATAAGTCTGTGGTCACTCAAGGTCTCTTCCTGTACTGTCCAGTCTTTAATCCTGCTTGAGATATCCCTCGTCACTATCGTCACATCTATGTTCGACTTGCCTCCCTGTGTGTTCTCAAAGGTCATCCACCTACTAAATTTGTTCAGCACCTGAAGATCCCAAGCCGAGACAACGTCTTCTACCTTGGACCCTTTTTCATCTGTAGAACCACTGCGCCACAGTCCTGACCTCGCATTCAGATCCCCTCCACATAAGACTTCCTTGTTTCCTTTCTTCCTAATTATGTCCACTAACCATGTTAAATGCCCATCAATAGGTTCTGATGGCCTGCAGTATAGACTAATCACTTGCATCGACTTTCCTCCTTGTTCCAACCTTACACTGACGCACGTTCCGCTTGTTTCACCTGCGTTCATGATTGCTCCGATCTTCTCATTCATCACAAAAATTGCACTCCAGATATCTTCTCTTCCACTCCTGTCATGAAAAACTCTGCATCCAGAAATCCTCACTCTCCCACCCACTATGTATGGATAGAGAGAGAGAGAGAGAGAGAGAGAGAGAGAGAGAGAGAGAGAGAGAGAGAGAGAGAGAGAGAGAGAGAGAGGGAGAGAGAGCGAGAAAGAGGGGGAGAGAGAGAGAGAGTAAAATAAATGTATATTGTTTTTCTCGTTGGGCTATTCTAGAAGCATTCAACAGCTTGCGCTTATCTTGAGTCAGACTTTCATTTATGTACACAGTTGAGGCCTCCCCTCCCATGAACACAAGGTCACGAGTATTTACATTCCGCTTCTTCCGCCGCATCAAAATAAACCGTTCCTTATCCAGTTTTCTCAGGAATTTTACAACAATAGATCCTGGTTTAGCGGGGCCCGCTGCAGAACTTTTTATTCTATAACAATTGTCAATCATTTCAGATCCAAAATCGAATCCAATTACCTTAGAAATATTGCTTACAATTGTTATTATGTCCTCGTCTTTGTTGTACGGTACACCATATATTTCCACAGTATTGTCCCTTAATGACTGTTCCAACTCAACTACTTTTTTAGTCAGCTGCTCATTGTTCTTTTTTAAGGTACAATTTTCCTGACGTATAATTTCAATTGCCTTTGTAATGTTGCTTAAATTCATGTCTATTGACTTAATTCTTTCAGAGTTTTCCTGCACCCACTCAGAGTAACTGTTTAAGTTGTCAGTAAAATTTGTATTACTTTCAGCAACTTCTAATCTGAACGCTTTCATTTCTGTTAGAATCTCTAGCAAAGTTACTCCTGCCTGTTCTGTTTATGTATGCGACATTCCTATCTCATGAATATCCTGTCTCTGTACACAGTTTTCACACACCCATTTATTTTGAAACTTGCCATATTCGTCTTTATTTATTGAAAACTTAAAATGATAAGAAAAGTTACACTTTACACACCTCGCTCTGTATGAGTTATGTGAGAAACCCTTTCTACATTTACGGCAAATATCTTTTCGTTTTGTTTCACCTTCCGAATTTGTGGCTTCCGAATCAGAATTACCAGTGGAATAGATAGGTTTATTTTTTTCCATAATTGGAGTGACTAGTGTTTCATCATTACGAACAGATTTAGGTTTAAAATATTTAGAACATTTCCATAAATTTTTAGATGTAATAATAAACTTGTAGTCCTCATCAGTAACTTCATTTAAACAAGAAACATGGAAGCAATACTCACATTGAACACATTTCAAGTATTTTTCCTCATCACCTATACCTTTTAAACAACTGTTACACTGCATGATGAATAAAAATGTTCACTGCACTAATTCTTCATTCACTTCCTGTAACTTGCCAAAAGTACTAGTCCTATGATCATCCACAACCGGTATAACGACAATGCATAACCTCAAAATCGGAGCGCGCCCAATCAGACCTGGGTTCCGCTCGAAGCCACTACGAGAGAGAGAGAGAGATAGAGAGAGAGAGAGAGAGAGAGAGAGAGAGAGAGAGAGAGAGAATGAATTGACACTTTTGTGATTATTACGAGGCCAGTACTAGAATATGTGCATTAAAACGGAATAATTGTTAAGTAATTTTGAGACAGGTTGAATAAAGATGGTTACATTGAGGTTAGCAGTTGACGAGATACGTATAAACTTGCTAAAAAATGAATTGAGTTTCTTTAATTTATTTATGAGTTTAAATTATATTTTACATTCTTGTATTTTCGTGCAGTATGATTTTACTGTTTAGAGAAGTTACAGATGATTATGAAAGAAAAGATATTTGGTAAATCTAAACGCTTGACATTATTAAGTTTATTATATAAGACGTGCCTTGGACCAGTACAACATATATTAATTAAAAATTTAATTACTGGATTCGTATGTTTGTTTTAGACAACTTTTTATAAAATTATTTATGACAATTATCAAATAAGAATCAATTTAATGTATAAAAAGTTATACACCTTAGCTAACATGTTGATATCAATGAAGAGTTCTGTAAAAGAGGGATATTACCTTTGAATACTAGAACGTTTAAAGGGCAACCTAATCAAAACCTGGTGGTTTTCTCAGGAATGTTTAAGGAACATTCTCTGACAGCGGCTCTGTCAAGGATCTCACTAACTATTGGTAGCGACGGCACATAATTAGTGCGCTCATTAGTTACTGCTGATAGTGTTGTGGCGGAGTTGGTGTCAATCAACCGCTTGAAACACCTAGAGGTGAGTTGGCGCATTCACACAGTCTGCCTAAACTCACCAAAGAGTAATTAGCGTGAAATTTATTTCTTTTACTATTAAGTGTTAAAGTAATGATTTTAAATACATATATACTGATATTATATCTTTAGATAGTTATATACCATATTAAAAAACCATATTAAAAGATAATTCAGTAAAATAAATATCGGCATTTAATTGGGTATTTATTGGTATTTTAAATATCATAAAAAGCTCATGCAAAATATTAAAATTTTGTTAAGTATACGTTTCTTAATTGTAGTGTGCATAACAATCAAATCGGCCGTCATGTAGTATAGATATACAAAAAAGGTAAAATGAACTTATTTTATTGCGACGATAGTTATGTTACATTTGCATAGGAAACGTCAATTTGAGTAACCTTAAACTTTTTAACGTTCATTCAATCGCGTTCTTTTCACTCTTCGCCAAAGCTTACTTTACGTTGTGTAACTCAATTGTAACAACTGATTCCAGTCGATTGCCAAAAGCATACCTGAAATGCTTGTGACGCCAAACGAGTTTTTACTTCCTCGGGTGTTAGTTATTGAGGAGGGCAGTCTGTTGAGGACATGTGGAACTGCCTGCGAAGGCAAATCTTCTTAAACCACCGCTCAGTGGCTACCAATTCGATAATCCTCTTAGCCTCGTGTCTCATGCATATGTATGTCCCGGCCTCTGATTAAGGCACATTTGTACATACAAAACCGTTGTCTCAAAATATAGAGACACGGCAGTGAAAAAGCTGCAATGACTTGAATGCTGGCCTGCAACACCCTCTAAACTTTATTTTTGCAATGAATCGGATCGTTTGTTTTTTGTATAAATATTCTCTAGAACTTAGTGTACCCAAAAGTACCACCAAGGATTAATACGTAGTTATCAGTAACGTAATCGGCCATTATTTTGCTACATATCTCAGAAAAAAGATGCCTGAGGAAATTTTATTGCAGATATTTTCGTCCTAAGTCCACTTTGTATGAAGGTGTATTAAAACAAACTTTTAAGAACAGACTTCTTCCAGTGTGGAGTTTACCAAAAAGACCCAAAAACTTCCCTTTTCACTGAAAAAGGCAGTAAAAATAATGTTTGACAAACAGGGTGGCAACAGTAAACATATGGCAGGAGATGTGAGACTTTATTTTGAGGAATCAGGAGCTCAAAGACAGGAAAATATAATGTATTCTACGCGATGAGGTATTCTCATAGTTTCATCAGCTGTAATACTGTGTGCACTGCGATGTTTTCAACACAATAATATAGCACAATGGAGCAACTGAGTTTACCATATATAAAATACCTAAAGATTGGTTCAGTGTGAGTCAATCTGACATCCAGGTTGATACAATCATACAAATTCGACAATTTTGCAATTTTAATGAATAATTTAACAAAAAAATTGTTTCAAATAAATCTCTTTTAGTGTTAAGAATAATTACTCCAGGTAAGTAACATATATGGAGTTTAATACGTTTCAAGTCTGTGGCAACGTCAGATGGCTGACAATGCAAGAGAAAGAACTCAACACTGAGGCGAAACTCAACATTCAAATTGAATCAATCCTTTTCACTAAAGCTACGTTATGTGTAGTCTTTTTATCCTCATCGATTGGCGATGAATCACGGTGCATCACTCGTCAATATGATTAGTATAGAATAAGTTTGTTATTTGTTAAATTAAGATTACACGTGCAAAAGCAACATCTAGAAATTCTCTTAGCTCTTTGGTTTAATAAAGCTTTATGGCTTAATAGCTTTCGAAGTGTTCTAGCTCTTAGACTTAATAGCTCCAAAAATCTAGAGTATTTCTACATTTAACTGTTTCTGTACAGTAGAAATTTCGTTTCGTACTTGTATTTCAATGGTAAAAACCAAACAGTCCAAACTTTCGGCTTCTGGACCGTCCTAGCATCCGCAAGATTTGATAATTTAGTCTTTTCATATTCTGGGAGATATTTTGATAACCTCAGACGAACATGAAATTATAATTTTAATATATATGCAAATCTTTTTCAATATACAAGTTAGGAAAATAGAAAAGGAAAGAAAGAAAAGTTTTGATTTAAACATATGCAATCAGAACACAACAAGATTTAAAGTCCAACTAAGGCTAACAATTAGTTTAATATAACAAAGAGGAATGAACCATTGATATTTTTTACATATTTTTTAATATATCACCATCAATATAAAGAAGCTTCAATCTTATATTGGATAAATACAACATTTTCAACATTTGCTATCAGAATACAAACAAACTAAAAATTCAGCTTTGGCTAACAATGAGTTTAATATCACAATAGGAACAACCCATGAATATTTTTTGCATATTATTAGAAAAACAGTCAGTGTGTCAATACATAGGTTATATAAGTAAATTATCATATTACAGGTGTCAGTTCTTTGAATGTTTTCATTGAGGTTGTATAAAACGAATGATTGAAGCCAGTCCCTCAGTCGATCACCAAACCGGTGAATATTTGGCTACAGTTTTCAAAAATCCTATTTATACAACTAATAAACTCCTGATAATGCTGAACATTCAACATGTCACTTACAATCATGGAAAATGTTTTACAAAAAAATTAAATACTCCTGAAATTTCAAAATTGAACTACTAACTTTTATATAAAGGAACGAGTCAGCCATTCTTCCTTACGAGTAACTCTATCCTTGCTGTATACCAGCTGTAAACAGAGTTTACAGCTGGTAGACATTGCACAAGTTTATCCAATGTTATCATTTCAACACTTTAGTTGCCAGAGTTACGTTACTGCCGTAGTAAAGCAAACAATTTTAACTTGGTTACGACTCGCATGTAACTCGCATTCTAGTGCAATTCTGACAGTTCCATCATAGATGGTTAAATTAAACAGTTGTATATGCTTAATTTAGTAAGCTTACTTATGATAATTATGGTTATTTTGATAACCCTTGTCACTGTATCGATACCTCGTCATTTCAGGTCAATACTGTCTTGAACTTTCTATCATGCACAGTGTACGTATTACACATTAGTATTATTTTATTGCATGAGTTGAACCCTTACAATAAAAGAATCAGTCATGCAATCATCTATTTATCCTATGAAACTAAACTTCATTTAGGGATCATAGAAAGGTTTTTTTACTAAAAACACTAAACCATCCTTCCAGTAATGTAACAATAAGGTCATTTATTTAAATAGTTTTGTAAATATGTAAACATTTTAATGAATTAAATCACTACCAGTAGATACAATCCATATGTTAACCTCGGGATAATCTTTCGCAATAAATGTTTGTGGTATTCCGGCTTGCGTATAGGTTTTAAAACGGACCTGTACTGACAGCTGCAATGTTATTGTTAGTATTTCTTAGTAATTGTGTAATATTAACAGTTATTATTGATTAAAGTCACTTACCTTGCTGATGTTCTGAGTATTGACGAAGCATATTACTCTAGGGGCTGTGAAAACGTTATTTCACTATTTATATATTATAAGATTTATTATAAATAAACTCACCTGTGGACTTGATTTTAGAGTAGAACTTTATTTCTATAAAGGCAATATCGAGTTAATGATAATGCATGGCACTCCATGGGACTTTCTGGACCGTTATTCAACAATTTTAAATTACCTTAAAAACCATGGAAACGTTAAAGTTTCAAAATAAATATATTTATAATTAACTTTTCACAGTCATACACTGTTTTAACATAACATCCGCTATAGACATCTAAATAAATATTTCTTTATATTTGTTACAAAACTTCATTAGAACGTAGACCAAAATAAGATCTACAATGTTGCATGCACATCCGTGGTATTTGGCTGACCGTTATTAAATGCTAATAGTCTATCACACTTTCTATTTTGCGTACCTAGTGGGTGAAAACGTTTATCTGTCAGTTTTTCTGTCCCTAGGACATCTCAAGAATGCAGAGAGCTGTGGATTAGATATTTTTTATGCAGTCTCTACTGAACCCATTATACGTCACTTAGCGCAACGTACTCCCGCGTTTTATATAAATAGATTAGAAACAATTAAACGATTTATTAATGCCCTCTTGAATTTTCAAAATGTAAATGAATAATAAAACAATGAAATGTACACGCATATTTATATGTAAAAATATTAACTGTGTTAAAATTGGTGCATAATTTAACGAAGAAATGAAGCATTATCAAGTGGAATATGAAGGGTTCAACCAGGTGAAGATTTGATTTATTCTATTGAGTTTATTGAGGTAATATGAAAGTGTAAAGCAAAAGAGGCCTAAACTTCTTCACTCTCCCAACACAATTTCCTAAGGTGAATTTCTTATCTGTTCTTTAAGTCTTTTCCAGGTCAACTTCATTGCCATGCAAAATCATTCCATTTGCGAAATTAGCACATGAAATGCACACTTCCTGTTGTTATGAAATATCCTTTCTAGAAATAATAAATTATAATCTAATATTTTTGATCCGGCTATTTGGACATTGTTTACATTATGGGAACAATTCACCCAAAAATATTCCAGAACGTATTTGTCATATCGCTTTTGTCTGTGTTCAAGTTTCGCTCCCGACCGCGGCCTGGTTTATATTAGGCTCCCATTACAATTTTTTTATAAAAATCCAGTTGACAAATTCCGTCTACAAAAATGTCTTCTTATAAGGATAAGACACTCTTTTGGAAAGTATTGTTGTATAAGACAACAATACTTTGGTTTTTTAAAACGGATTCTAAGGTGTGATCTTGACCAATTTCTCATTAGTTAGCAAATTTACAATAAAAATACCTACATGATGAATAGCCATACACCCTGTAAAAGTTTGTTTTCACTGATTTGTTGATCTGCTGAAACTGTAAACTGGATGGTTTGGTCCTCATGGCATATTTCTGGGTAACACAGAGGTACTTTCAGGCTTAATTGCATGACAATAGGCTGCCCCTTGGAAGAAGACGCCTTTAAACACACTAAGATATTTTACCGTAAATTTACATTGTTGATTCGATTTCCACCAAATTTACCTTGGTTTCATTCCACTTTCTGCCTGTTATTTGAGAGCACTTAACGATAACCATGAACATTTTGTACAGCGTCAACAATGTTACTAAGGAAATTTGGTTAATTATATCTCTATAACAAAAGTTTTGAAATGATTTTAAGAGTCTTAATTTCTTATAAGACACGTTTTGCCCAATTTATAACGTTATATCATTAAAACGTCCTTCATATTCTCTTAAATCCTCTGAACGTTTTCCAACGACTTTAAAGTTTTAAAACCAGCCTAGTTTATATATACTAAGTTTAGCTAAAACGTATTTCTAAAATAGAATTATTATAAAACACGGCACCAACTGCGAGATTCCAGCCTCTTTATTTTAAAAAGAGTAAAGCTGGATTTCTCTCAAAATGTCTTACTGTACGTTAATTTCTTTAAACAATCTCACCGTATAAAGCAAGGTGAACGTTTTTTAAATTTAAAACCTTCAGAGTTCATTTAAGGGTAGTTTAAGATTAAAACTACTTCAAAGGATCTTTATATTCAACAAACCAGCTTCCACTTGGTTAATCATTAACTCAGACCCTTCCCTGTTTAATAGATTCAATTTGTTACAAGCTTTCAATTTTAGAGATGCTGCTTGAATGCTTTAAGCTAGCTGCTGTTTCTAGAGGAAACAGTTTTATAGGAAACTAAATGGTTCTAGCCAACTATTAACTGAATATAGAACAAGTTTATGGTCGTATCCGAATTTACATCCCGTATGTGGGCTGCTGTAACTGTTAAGGTTGTTGTACTATTTTGTACGAATAAACGTACAGACGAAAATATTCAAATATAGAAGTATTAAAATGGTAATTTATTAAAATTAATTACTTTAAAATCTAATAATACGTAGGTATAAGAATATGTACAGTGCAAAATTCTAAGAAAGATACATCAATTCTTTCAAGGAAACTCGTGAAACTGTATAATTTTATAAATCAAATCAAGCATTTTTATAATTGAATACACTATTAAAGTTGATTTTTTTTTGTTATCATTAGATTATACTTCAGTACAAATATGCATCTTCAATTTAAGATTACATGATATGAGTTCGACCATGTGTCCCGTAATAAAAATAGTTAGACATCTATCTATATTAATATGTCACAAAGTAATAGGATTTTACCCAGTTTTTTACAAATTGTTTTATAAATGCAATTACCTCTTTAAAATCGAGGCTACACATCATATTTAATAATATTTACTACCACTCAATATATTTACACATATATTGAGATGAAACGTCAATTAACTTGATGCTGCATATATAAAAATGAAAGTTAACACACAATTTCAAATTAAAACCTCAGTGCCTTCCCGAGATAAAGTATGGACAGGCTGGCAGAAATGAAATTTGTTTCACAATGAGTTTTCATATTAAACAAGTTGACTTAGTATGTAATTTGTCACCAGAATAAGTCTCCCTTGAATACACTTGTAAATGTTGTAGTAGTCCCTTATAAAACAAACAGAAAAACATTTAAATTAAACGAACAGATTATTTACATAGTTATTGATTACTTAGCACATTATTTAATGTGAATTTAAAGATGATTTATGAAAGTAACGTAATTATTTCTTTTATATTATCTTGTTTCAAGGCTCTCAGTTAGAGCCAGCTAAAGTTCTAAGCGTGACGTAACGCATGCACTATCTACGTCATCGGTAATGAGTCTCATGACGTAACTGGCACCATAAATATGTTTAAAGGAAAATAATAGGAAAACACACGTACATACGAAAACATTTAACTACAAATATAAAAGTGATAAAACAATAATGGTCGTATAAGTTCACTACTATAAAATACGTTATAACGTGTTTTTTCTATCCAACGTGGGTTATGTCTCATGGGCTGTTAACTAATCTGAAGAGGTCGGATTCCACACGCCTTTTGATCTGGCAGTTCAAGTTTATTTCAGGATCAGAGGTGGGGGAATATACAAAGTTAATGTGTTCTACGAGATGTTTCTGCTCACACTTTATCAGCGTTGCACTAATGATACATAAGCATGAATCAGGGTGTCTATTCGTGGTTATAAATACAATTTCACAATTAAAACTTGCACAAAAATAACATAAAACACCACAGCGTTAGGTTAGGAATCGTAAACCGTTTGTAAATTGATAATATAATGGTAATGCGATACATTTCCTACAAAATGCAAGAGGGAATCAATTGGTTGGGAATATACTAATATTAATAAACATGACTTATTATCTATTATGTAACCTTAAATCCTAAAAATTTACAAAGTTAACTTGAAATTTACAAATAATCAGTTCCGTTCAAAAAAATAATTCACTTTTTGAAGATTTCTTACACAGATTGGTGTTCTAATAACTATACACACGTTTTTATATTTACACGTTTTTAAATAATATGATTCACTAAGCATAATAATCTACTACTATTTGATGGATAAAATGGATTGGTTTTGATGTGAAGATAACTGTCGAGGCTTTTATCTTAGTTTTTTATAAACTGTATATTAAAAGAAACATAAATGTTCCAGATTTTCAATATAATTACAATGTTTTTTTATCCTTATCCATTTTAATAGCCCTAACTCCGCCTCTTGAATAAAGGCATATTTCATTTAATGTTTCATTTGATTTCATTTTTAAATATCATAATATAAGAAGAAATCCTATATTAAATTTTTTCGTTACTTATTACTGTTTTTAACAAACAGTTGGAACATTCCATGTAAAATATTTTCCCGTTTTGCCGTAAAACATTCATAATCCTTTCCGAATGAAACTCAAAAAGGGTTTACAACAAAATTAGAAAACACAAGACATATAAGAGTCACCTTCCTGTCCAATGTTAAATGACGCTTCTTAGTAAAATGAACCCGAGGTCAGTAAATATCATTTCACTGATGCTGAAATGTCTCTTCCTTTCAAGACTGTCTAAATGATGTTTAGGCGCTCTGACAGTTGCGGTAATTAATAATTAGGAAACAGGAGCGGTTGAGGTGATACTTAGGGCCACTATAGAGACACAAAGCTCCCCACATTGACCCGAGCTAAGTGGACTAGTTAGTAGACCTAGCATCCGGAGTAAGTAGAAGTGTAGCTCCGAATAAAATGAATTGCAATTATTCATGTCCAATTTGCAATTCATGTCCAAATAATATCAAAATGACTCTATAATATATATAGAAAGATATGCGGTTATATCTTTTTCAAATACCCAAAACCATACAATAAATCTCAAGGCATACGGTGCTGAGCAGGATCGGAAAAGGGCAGAACAAATTATATTAATACTATTAAAAGAAAATACCGTTTATAATATTGGAATAATATATTTCTTAGATGTTAAAAATATCTATTATGTCAAGATGGTATATGCTCAAACCGTATACAATCATTTTCAACACAACGAAATACTGTAATATTTAGCCAACGCATGTTAACCAAAATTACTAATATGCATATCCGTGTATACAAGTTAGATGAAGGGGCGGAGCTTTATCGAGATCGGCTGAAGATTGACTAATAAACAATTTGTATGACCTGTATGGGAAACTATTTCGCAATAGTTATTGATTACCATTCATACGTTCTGTCATTTATATATTTTATACCTGCGTCAAACAAATAGAAAGTGCATCATTTGTTTTAAACGGAATCCTAGGATTTGGGGATGTTTTAACAGTAGGAATGTTGTAAATATTTTATTTTAATATAAAGTTCCACAGTGTCTGAAACTTTCAACATAATAATAATTAAATCATACAAGATCTGTATAAAACTTTGCTTTTAAACTATTTAATATTGCTTTCTAAATTTTTGGTATGAACATATAATAATACATATGTTCAATCACTTAGATAATTTTAAACTACCGGTCTTTATTGTGAAGTAGTTACTTAGAAGTTTCATAAATTATTATTCATAGTTTCTGGCTGCCATAATGCAAACTTCATACATATTATTAGCCATCAGAGCATATTAAATATGATTACGACATGTGTGATTGCAACCATTTAGAAATTATGTTTGAAACCTCCTGTTAAGATATCGTAAGGAGGGATAATGGGGGCTATATCTCATTCATGTCATCTGGGAAGAAGGGAAGGCACCTGCTGTGTTCCTCTAGACTGCCATTCATATTCGAAAGTAATAATCTTTCGTTCCTAGACATTTATAGAGTTACCCCAGATCTAAATGACTCATGCATTTTTGCTGCAACATGTGTAGGTTAAACTTAGAGGTAAAAAGGAATTTTTATTTATGAGGTGTAAGATATTTACTCTTTTATTCTACGATATCTTGCAGCTAAGATATATTCACAAGCTCAAAAAAAACGGCTACATTTTTAATGATTCTACCTGTTTTGAAACTTCATTGATAAAGCTTAGGAGATTCAGATTGCATTAGTTTGAGCATTTACAATGTACCATGCACTATGAACCGGCTTATATAGAGTAAACAGTGTTATGGCCTGTCCTGAAATGCATTAAAGTCTATTTGCATTCCCACTCCAAACATGAAAGCTTACACAGGGACATAATATATTCATGCTGTACCTGTACATCATATTAACATACAGTAATTGTACTAACATCATATAGTTTATATGATTCCTCGTATATGCTTGACTGACTAACTGTTGAAACTACCTATCATATATTCTGAAAGATAATTTAGAACCAAATGAAAAAGCATCTTAATTGTTTTATTGCCTGAGCGAAAGCAAAACCTATGAATCAAAATGCTAGAGAAATTCCATTTCCGTACTTTTTCTTGTGTTTTCAGCACAATATCTTGAGAATGAAATGGTCTACGTAATGCAATTTTCTTAATCCATCTTAATGACTGTGTATTATTATTATTTAATAGCGCTTGTGTGGTATTATCAATTATTATCCTGTGTTTAAGACATTTACCTTGTTTATTTTTTACTGTATTCTTAATTAATTGCGATATACAGATATTAGATTGAATAAGATTGTATAAGATTAATTTAAAGAGTACCTACCTGAAGTAATTCCAATGTGTGGAATTGTAAAATAAAGTCTTTTCAATAATGTGGATTTAGTTGAATTCTGATTTTTTTTGTACCAAAAATACAACGTGATTGTTTTAAATACAAAATTAATTTACTCAAAAAAATGTAACTAAGAGTCAGGTTATATTTTGCAGACAGGATATCAATTCTTGGACGAACAGTAAACCCAGATAAGGTAAGGGTTAACTGAAAATTATTGAGTTACTTAGCCACATAATAAGTGAAATAATATTACTTAGCCACATAATAAGTGAAATAATACTACTTGGTCACATACTAAGTAAAATAATACTAAAATATATTTTTTAAACACTTCCACAATAAGAAAAAATAGGCCACTAAAAGGTTCTAATTGTATAAATGAACTCAGAAAGAAGAACATAAAGTTCAAGTCGACAGAGAGTTGCCAAAGGAGTGTTGAGAAAATTAAAACGTGTTTAATGACTCCTTTGGTGTTAGAAATACTAGATGATAATAAAACTTTTATACTGTAGATGAAGGAAGCTGTACGTATAATAGAGAAGGTGGACGGAATGACTAGGATTATCGCTTTCTAACAAATGTAATGACGTACTGTTGAATTCTTTTTTGTGTATTTAAAGGAAGCTTTTATACTCGACCATGCAGTAAATAAATTTAGAAATTATATGGAGGTAACACTGTTTACATTAATCACTGACAATAGAGCACTGTCAAGGGTCTGAGTAACATAATTACAATATACCCAACGCTGATTAGAAAGATTTACAAAGTGTTTTATGTTATACATTTACATTTAAATGTAAATTTTAAAATGTACATTTTAAATTAAGGCGTAAATACAAAATAATTACGTATTTATTTCTGAATGAATTAATGGTATTACTTATATTAAACAGTATACGTTTCATGTTTTAAAATAAATACTATAATTTACGTTTATTACATACAGAAGGAAATAAAAGCCAAATTTGAGTAGAAATAAATTACTTGCCTAGTAAACATTTTCTTTATCATTACGAGGGAACAAAACTGATATTGCTGGTGAAACAAAAGAAATAACTGTAACAACAAAAAAGACACGAAAGAAATAACTACTTCAAAATCATTGCAGATTCGAGGTTTAGCAAAGTTAATTATCAATATAGGGCATTCAGTTCCTCCATAAATACTTCCAATACATTTCCGTGCAGCGATTGAATGCAGACTGCAATCAGTGCAGTACCTAAATTCCATTCACAAGTAAACGTGTGCAGCTTACTTATGCATAGTTGTGCCCGGGAACGTTCCCTTTATTCTGCCTTCATTCATCACAAATACTCCGTATTGAATGCCTTTGTAGACTGAACCCTCAAATGCCTAGTTATTGTATGAACACTAATGCAGTCTGGTGACATGACTGGTACACAGGCTAACTTTTTTCACAGTTTTAATGTATATGACCAGTTTAATTTTTTGGAGGCTAATATTTCAGTTAAGAATCGTTTTGCGATTAAAGCAGTTTATTTAATGTACTTTCTAATAGGCAATTTAGTATATACACGATTTTACATGAAACGACTTACTATGTCAGTATAGTTTATTCTTGAAAGAGTACATTGCGTTTATCATCTTAAATTATGAATATGATGGTGCCATTAAGGCTATTTTTGATGTGTTATTGTCGTTAGTGCATAAATAAATTAAATTGTATTATAAAAGGAAAATAAACTACAACATACAACCTTTGAAGTACCATAAACACATCCAATGGACATATTAAAAAAGGTGTATTTGCTTTATTTATTATGTTAGTCTCAGTACTATAAAGCCAACTGTGTGTCATAAAACGATTATTTTCTGTATATGAGGTCAACAAAAAGCTAATACCCAAATATCATTCCCTTATTACGATAATGTAGAAATTAATACCAAATATAAATTGTGATTAACTTCCATAATGAACAAAAGGCATTTTTATGTTATATACATAAACCCCATCGCATCATAATTCCCTTACTAGATAAAAACACTCGGTTTTCAAAATTACTGCATTTTTATTTTTGAGATCAGTAGAGGTTCACTTTATTCCATTAGTGCTTGCCTTGAAAATCTATTTCTGATAACTGCTTATCATGGACGTGTATATTTGACAAGGTCAGGCCAAGGTCAGCAGTTGACATCGATGCAACTGTTGCCAACTGTTGCAAGCGCACTTAATTGACAGATGACACGATCTCAGAGCCGTAGTGACAGATGTCACGCTATCCCAGTTAAAGACGTTTACTACGAATGTGAAGACTAGGATAAGACGCAGCGTTTTATTGCTTTAAATATATACAAGGTCATTAACGTGCCAGCCAGATTCACAGACGTCATTCAATCAGTCATGTAGAATTTACTTTTAATTTTATAATTAATGTTATAACAAATCAGTTAAAGTAGTTATTAAGTTGATTGATAATAACAGCCTGAAAAACATATGACTGTGTTGTAGTTAATTATCCGTTTTTATCGCAATAAAATACTCTTAAAGATTAACATTGCCACTATAGAATCTCGTGGGGTCAGATGTGTTTAAGTTGACAAAAATCATATATAGAGAGTACTATGTTTTTTAATTATATCCAATACACACAGAAAAATATTGTTTTAGGTAGGTACCTATATTTGCATTAAAACTTCTAAAAAATGTTTTAGTGCGAGAGATAACTCAACATATGTTCCTACGAAGGACTTTTACTGACTTTGAACATAAATTATTTCAGAGGTCTTTGTACGTCAACACAATAATGGTATTCTGCTTTATCTGTGAAAGGAAACACATTTTTTTAATAGATTTAATTATTAGTAATTGCACCGGAATGTTTTTCTATGTAAGAAACAAAATTATATATGAAATATATCCACCCTGAAGGTTGTAAAATAATAATGTGATTTCCAATTTTAGTTTTACTTTAGATACGTGTGCTATGATGTTAGTAAAGATCCTCAAGCACTGCTTCAACTTGCAGCTGGTAAGAGCAGTTACCTAAACTTTGTAGGCTTTGTTGTGATTTTCTGTTCATGTACAGCCTTGTTCTGAATTTCGGACAAGATCAAGTTTATTGATATTTTCAGAGTCCAGACTATATAATTTGTTACCGAATGAAAATTTAAATTGAGACATTGTCCTTCAAAAACATAAAATATAACGTAAATGTCCCGATTGAAACCGATTTATTCTATTACAATAAAATCACGTACTGTTTTATAGTGAAAGATTAAATATTTAATTACAAAATGTTCTTACCAAGCTATGAGCTATTAATAATAAGTTTTAATCCTAATATTCTTTAGTTAAAATATAACAGGAGTGTTTGATAGTAATAGTGGACTATATAATGGTCGAAAAATAAAAAAAATATCTAGCTACATATGCAATTCGGTAATAATTACCACATAGATACATGCATTTATGCCAAAACAAAGTTATTTATTGTAAATATAATGACAGGTCCCAGCTTGCAAAAATCATATAGAATATAAATCAGTTATGGAATAAAAATACTCAAACTTTAAAATTACTAAATATTTTAATTTTCGCATGTTACTAGTGGTTCTTTCCTTTCCCATTTTCTTTTTACCTGAAATTTTAATTCCAGATTAACAATTTATATTGGTCGAACATCTTGTAGTACGATCAGGTCACTCATCTGTGATATATTTACGTTCCTTTTATATCAATTTTATCAAATATATAATGTTGGCTACGCGAAATCAATTTCATAAAACATTTATCCAAATTGTGTTTTTCTCTTAGCCATTGCTTGTATATTTGCATTTGTTTATCATATTTTA
Source organism: Homalodisca vitripennis (assembly GCF_021130785.1). NCBI lineage: Eukaryota > Metazoa > Arthropoda > Insecta > Hemiptera > Cicadellidae > Homalodisca > Homalodisca vitripennis. Next base: position 42,319,232 of record NC_060212.1, read on the forward strand.
AGTGTATTCGATTTTTATGTACGTATTTATTTGAAGTCTTCACAGTATATTTGTAACATTCTTTTAACATTTCCACAACAGTTCCAATAAATATACTCGTATATAGACAATGATATACACCACCCAAAACTGACTGGGTGTACTGTTACTATATTAGTCATCAATAGTTTGAAAATAAACGTAAATAAAAAATAAAATAAAAAAGAGGAATAGTATTACAACTATTTCACAGTATTACGTGAGGTGTTCAGTAATGACTTCCTTTGACCTACTTCTAGACGAACAGGAGCGTCTAGAGATGGCAATGTTATTCCCTCTACATAAATCCTGCTTGGAACTTATGTCTCGCCGACTATTCATACGCCTGCATACACCACACTTGCTGTGAGTCTTCAAAAACTATCTGATAACTTCGGAAATTGTAATGTGATCACCTAGAAAATGTTTACTCTAAAAGAATTTATCTTACTTTGAGGTTAAAATCCGTTTATGCAGATCCAGATACGTAATGCAGATACTGTTAAATTTCGAAATTGTAGTGCTCTCTTCCATTTTAAAATTGTATGCGGTGTAAACTGAATTCATTCATTCAAATTCTGGCAAATTTCTGCTGTAAGTCCGTAATTTATGCAGCATTGAAGCATAATATACAACTAAAACAGTCGTTGAATTCCATTTTCTAAGAAATTTATGAAGGCTAAAATGTGCCGCCCTAGGAAAACCACCTGCACAGAGTGTCAATCGATGATGATTTCATTAAATTCTACGGTTTCATCCAGGGTCACAGTGGTGGACCTAGAGTTTATCCTTTATAATAAGTGTAATAAAGAATCCTAAAATTTCTTGTACAAAATTGTCAACAGAACTTAGAAACATCCGATTCTAGCCTTAGTAAAAGTGCAATTGTTAATAAAAATTAGTTTATTACTGTTACACGTAAGAGTGAACCACATCACGTGTCCGTAACAGGCGTCAGTGAGGTTACATGTGAAAGTAGCCTACATGGCTATACTTCATTTCCTTCATGATATGTCCTGCGGATAGATTGACAAGCAGGAAAGATATCCTCTCCAGAAATAAAGAGTTTTTTAAAGAGAGATTTCATAGCGGTGTTTAAATATGAATAGAAATATAAAGGTATTCAGTGCTTAAAAGAATCATGGATTATAAGTCAATCCTCATTATAAGTCATGCATAAAGTTTGCTATTATCGGAGTTTCAATTGAAGGAACTTTAAGGATATTTTGACCAATGAATTAATTACTAACACAACGCTACTTGAGGATACCTAATGTAGATAAATATCAACTTATAGTGTCAGTTATTTTCAAAACACTTGTCATTATTCATAAGCGGAGAGCTAATGCACTTCTTAAACATACAACTTGGTTTATAAATCGATAGAGGAATTTACCCAGAACAAGAAATACAGTGTCTAACTCTATAATTTTTGTGGATCTTGAAATGGAAGGTATGAAAAAGGCTATATGAAACAATATTCTAAATTTTCTTACACAATATTTTCTTAGCTTGGTACGCTTGAAAGGCTGAGATTATTGGTTTTCAAGTTTAAAGACAGAGAAGACTTAAAGTTCTGACTTTATTACTATAAAAAAGACGTATTCCATTTCATTTCACAAATAAACCCAACCGTCAGCCGCTTAAGTAAAATTAAAACAACTTTACTTAACCATAAATCGCCTCTACAAGTAATGAATTTTAGTTTAGTTATCTCTTCTAGCGTTGATAAAAATATTCCCTGTAAATATAATTGTACATATGTGTGTGTATATATATACATATATATATATATATATACACACACATATGTATACAGAGTGAGTTCTATGTCCTGGCACACCTGGATATAATTTAAACGGCCCGAGATATCTATGTGAAACCTTGACCCTACCTATTATAACATATTTTTTATTTTTCAAGTTGTTGAAAATGTTTGCCCCCCTTTTCTAAAGGAGAGTAAAGGGGGGAACTAAACATTTTCAAATACAAATTGAAAAAATTAAAATATGTTATAATAGGTAGGGTCAAGGTTTCACATAGATATCTCGGGCCGTTTAAATTATATCCAGGTGTGACAGGACATAAAACTCACTCTGTATATATATATATATATATATATATATATATATATATATATATATATATATAGTTAAATATCAGGTTATATATTTAACTCCTTTAATACCCTTCCATATAGGAGGAAGGGTAAAAAAAACGTTTTAATAACCTTTTATATCTTTACCAAAAAAATATGTTGATAGAAAAAATTCTCTATGGATTTCAAGAAAATGAGGATGTGTTCTCTAAATTGAATATTATGCTTTATTTGTAATGCATGCTCAGTTTTAGACTGCACGATAATTATAAGTAAGTTCGAATTTCAATTATAACCCTCGTAACTATTAAATTCAGATTTGTCAAGATCCAACGACGATCTGATATCCAATCAACCAAAAAATTGGTACATACTCATAAGATAAAATTGCCATGTATTTAAATCAGCACATATAGTTTGCTAGAATTTGCGAAGAAGCAAATTTAAAACGTACAAAAATCTACTTTGGTTGACAAATGAGCACCCTGGAAAAATCCATTGTTATCACTCTGTTCTGGAAGTTTGTCAAATGCAGAGTTAACAAGTGGCTCGTAGTTACAAACTGCCGCCATTCACATTCAAGGCCTGCCCGGACGTTTATGGTAATGTCGTTGAAAGCCGAGCAAATCTTTCATTCAACAAGCTCTGCCGAATCAAAAATACAACTCAACTTTTGTCTTTTAGATCTAATAATTTTAGACTGTGTACATAAATATTATAATCCTTATGAATGCAAAATTAAATAATGTTCTCTTTATACGAATGTTTTTTGTTTCCAAATAAAAGAAGAAGCTGATTTTAAGTGACAGGGGTTATAAAACAAATAAACGAACACGTAAGGAATGAAAAATTATAAATGTAATTTTAAAACCATTTTTGAAAAATAATGAATACATGAATTCATCAAATACATAATAAATTAAAATTAGTAGTTTAATATGGATATAAAAATTTGCAATGTAAAAGAACTTAAACCTAGATTCAAACTATATTACTATAAAAATGATATTTTAATGCATCAAAACTTATATTGGACAAACATCAAAAGTAGTACACGTACTAATAATAATAATAAAACATACTCATAATCATATAAATATACAATTTGTAAATATAAATAAAAAGAATAAAAGATAAATAGAAAACATTTGACAAATTTTGGATCATCAAGTTTAGAGAAAACCAAATTTAAAGTAAATAATATACGTATATAGTTTTTAATCGAAAATATTTATAAATTTTTTAGTTATTTATAATTTATTAGAGTGGTATATCTTATTATTTTGTAAATAATACATACATTCCAAAATTATTAACAGTACAATATATATGCATACCTCATATTTTTCTGTTTTATATAACTCTGGAAAGTTACTTTTACAACTATATCTCATGTATTTTAACTTGTATTCTATTTTCAATACTCGTTATGCCTTCAACTCCTTAGAGCACTTATGTATTATAGTTTTTTTTATCGTAAGCTTTTCTTCAATATAAAATCATAATTACGCCTTGTATAGATGAATTTAAAATTTGTATTCAAAACATACCATGTCACTTTAAAAATTTTCAGAAAACTTAAATATATTTTGTTTTCCATGACATTTTTAGATAAAAATAATACAACACAATTTCTAGTAATTGTTAAATATAAAAAAGTATAGAAATATTGAATTAGAAAATATTTTTTGTTTTGTAAATTTTATAATTTTCCTCCTAATAATATATAAAAAAAAGGCGGTAGTTATTTAAAATTTTGCATTACTTAAAGTTTTAAATTTTGAACCATCTCGTTCAAAATGCTAAACATGCTAGATGCAACAAAAAATAATAAAACACATTTTTAATTACTGTGTATACTATTGTAAGATGTTTTTTTTTCAAATATAACTTTCAAATATAAGAAACTGTTTAGGCTTAGCCACAGGTATTCGTAAAAATATAAATACTATACTAGAGCTACTGTGAGTCGAATCTGAAAAGTATGATCAACATTGTGTTTGTGAGGTTAACAAATTTCAATGAAGCAACACTTAAACTGAAGATACTGCAGTAAAGCAGTGATTGTGATAGAGAATATAAAAACACGCAGAGGTATAAGGTAAAGTATGTAATTAGTGGACTCATTTAGCGTTGGTACAGTGACAATTTTATTTAAAATTGCAAGTTACAGGTTGAACTGGTTAATAATTTAAAACTGAAGACATAATAGTAACGCAATGATTGTGATAGAGAATAAAAATACCTCTTAGCGAGTCAGGTTTAAGATTAAGCATGAAGTCGGTGGGTTCATTAGCATGGGTACAGTGGCAATAATACATTGTGAGGTTGAAAAAGTTGAATGAGGCAGCACTTAAACTTAAGATATTACAATAGAGCAATGATAGTAATACGAAACACAAAAACACCTACACCTAGCAACGTTTAAGGGTTAAGAATGTAATCTGAGACTTATTAGCGTTGAACATTGACAGTTGCGACCTGACGACTTCTTGAAACTTGATTACTGGCTCTCATTCCAGGAAGTTCAGAAAAAAGGTTGAAGGAGGACTTCTTTTGTTCCTGAATTGCTTCTGAGTAGGTCAAAGTTTTAGGTAGTAACATTGGGAACTGCGTGTGTGTGTATCATTCCTAATTTAGTTTTGTGAATATATAATACTGAACTCACAATAATTGTTATAGATTTAATATAGTTAAAAAAGTCTCTCTAAACAATACATATACAATTTAAATGTATTTTACAAATTTAAATCAGATTTTTTAATTGTGTTTTATTATGTAACAGCATCTTAAACCACCACTTAAAAACTGTATTTTTATATGATCCACTAAGTCGTTGTCTCTTTACATGCACGTTTCACCGTTACGCAAACGAAGCCAATCGTCTATTTGAGCGCCGGGTATTTCCATGGTACAGCAAGAAACACTATAAATCAAAACATAAAATACTCCATCACTGGTGATATGTGATATGCAACACAAAATATGCGGTAGATCAGAGCTGAATATAGCGAGTTAACCTATGTGCTAACACTCATAACAGAGGACCAAAGAAGTGCTGACATCTAGTATAAAATACTGCAATACGCGATGTTGTAGAAATGCCTCTGGTGCAGTATTACGGCAAACATCATACTAACCATGAACATAAATATGCGTAATATTACGTCCAGATCACACTTTTACGTAATTGGTATAAACGTAATATTACGTAAAAATATTGAATGCGTTAAGAATTTTCACACGGACAGTTTGATTTAAAAATTGTTTATTGCAATTTATAAAAAATGCCACATTCGTAAATTAGAGAGAAAAAAAAATGGATTCCCTTTACAGGAAGTGTGAGCTACAATAACAGTAGGGAACAATGTAAATCCTCAAGCAGTGGTTACAAGTGTAGCTGGTAGTTGTATATTGACACTCGTGTGTATGTTTGTATGATTGACAGTGAACCTCTTGGTGATTGACCTTCACCCACTGTTCAGAGTTCCTAGAGCGATGCATCTCCTAATAGGCCGTGACATCTTGACAGCGGCGGACTTGAAAGCTGCCGTCAACCAGATGACGTCACTGGGCCTCGCTCTTCCTCATTCCTTGTCAATGGAGATTGGTTGGATTGCCTCACCCACTAGAGCCGGAGTGAAAATATAGATTAGTAGTCTTCAGCTCGAAATTCGGAATTACGTATAATTGTTTGTGAATTTCAAACAACTTACTTTAAACGTTAGGTATTGTAATGTCAGTTGTAATATACTTGGTCTATATTATTAGGATGTTATATTTATTCCAATAGGTCTCGTCAGAAGAATATTTTAGAAATGTTACTAAATTTTTCATTTATACTCTCTCGATTACAGCTTAAAAATTACTGTTCAACCATGATCCAATTTTGTTTAAAAACAATACAATGATATTACACCATATTTTCTCCTATAGTGTGGATTTTTCCATAAAGTGCAAAATAGTAATCATTTGTGACAGTTGGAAGATATACTGAATGTCTCAGAAAGTTTATTGCATTTTTAAAGCTTCTAGGTGAATATACACAATCGATATAAAAGTTTGAATACCAATTATAAAAAAATCTGACATCAATACCTGAAATGGAAAGAAGAAGCGGCTGCCGACAGTGTATGCTGTTTAAATATCATATAAAAAAACGTCAAAATTGCATTTTATTTTGTTACTGATTGTTATACCTACTGTTTTTATGTCTTATCGACTTTTCGAAAATAAGTTTTATAAGCCATAACTTTTATATTGTAGTAATTAATATAAATCGTAATCGTCTTAATTATGGCTGAGCGTCAGGGAAATTACCTGCGTGTATGGAAACTGTTCAATTCCCTGTCTCTCTGTACGATATCCTTAGAACTAACTGAGATATAGGCCTGAAATTTTGATGAATCTTCGTTTCTATATAAGGAACATTTCGATGGTGACCCATATCACTCATGAAATTTGGCTGATCATTAATGAACACATTTGCATTGTTTTTATTAGTTAATCAGTTGCAGAATAAATAAACTTATCAACAAGGTTAGTGCAATCGTATGATATTTTACATATTAACGCATATTAACGCATGTATCCTATAGAAATGAATTGCAAATAGAAAAATAGAATAAAAAATGAGCTGAATTTTTACATGCACGGCAGAAGCATGTTACGTTGCCTAATCTATCGTTTTCCTACCTTGTAATTTAACATTACGTATCCTAATACAACCTAACTGACCTAATACAACCTAACACTACGTAACTTAACGTAATGTAACCTAATCGTATAGGTGTTATGCAAAATCAACGTTTGTGTCAAAAAGTCAATTTGGTCTCACTGAAATCAGACGGGATAGTAATACAGATAGGTTTTTATAATAGAAAATACATTAAACATAATTTCCCTAGGAGGCACTGAAATGTTTTCATCAGTATAGAATAAATCAAAGTAATCAATGTAGTGAAACTGTCAGGTCCAACAAAGACGATGGCACACATCGTGTACGGGACTGCTATGCACGTACGCTCTCATTGTTCGCTCTTCCCTGCTAAAGTACGCTCCTTGCAACCCTTTTATCTCACCGACACTCAATGTAAATCCTTTTTCCGTGGGAAATACAATTATCCGTCACCATTGTACCGGGAACTGTCTGTAGAATGGAAGAATAATCAGCTATCACCGTTAATAAAGGGATGTTCCCTTCCATCTATTGTGCTCTGTACAATACCTGCAACACTTTCGGATTTACTGCAATTCTGGAAATTAATAAATACATACATATCTGTTGGAAAAACCTAATTATAATACAGAAATGTATACAATAGTATAAAATCCAATATTTAACTAGATAATTGAAATTTGTAAGTAAAACTATGAGATTTTTTTATGAGATTATCTGTAAAAAAAACAAATCACGTGACAATAAGGTGTACGAATAGTGTTAGTCGTTCGGATTTCATCATATAAAGATAGAGATACATATGGATATGTTAAAAATACATCAAATTATAATATTATCACCACCATGTGTTGAATTTCAACTGAGGTGCTACTTATACTTCCAAGTATTTTGTTCAAATCAAGAAAAATACATCCATCATTTCCAGATAGTAAAAAGCATAATTTTATACTGTGGCGTGGTGGGAGGGGTTTGCACTATTGGAAATATTATTTTTAGGAGTTTTTAATAAATTAATATTTACTTCTAAGGTCTGTGAGGAAATCCAATCCTGGATATAATTAACTATCGAGACCCAATCGGTAATCACAGTCAATTATAAAGAACGATGTGCGAGCAGCAAACACTGGGTGAAGGTCAACTTGAGTTGGGCACGACACGAGTTAAGTACCTCCCACGTTAAGTATCGGTAGATGAAAACTGCAACATTACAGCATTATCTTTAGTTGGATCTGTTCTCCTTCATTCAACACACCTTCTAAACTTCTAATAAAGGAATCAATACATGATGTTACAATATAAAACCTCAACCGTCTCATCTTGGAAATTATAATTTAATAAGGTTTGCGCTATCTATTTTTTTAGGTTTCTTAAGATTTGAAGCGTATCTCAGTTAAATTTTGGAGGCAATAAGGTTTGAAAATGAAACTAACAATATCATACTTAATGAGTTTCTGCCCCTACACAAATGTAAAACTCTATATACCATACAGGTATGTCCTGTTATTATCTGTAAGAAGATATGCAGGCACTAACAACAACACCCAATTTATAACAATATTTTTATATCATTAATTACAGTTAACTATAATATCTGAAAACAATAATACACGATTAGAATTTATAAGAATTTAAATTAGATTACATGAAATTATGTCTGGCGTTTTTATAATCATGCCCAAGAAAAAAAGTTTGAAAATAATGATGTGAATTGTTACAATGAATCGAAAAATTTTTAGAAATATTATATTTTTAGTAAAATCACGTTTAAGAATGTTGTACGTTAATGTGGTTTTAGACATCATTCATGCTTTGTCCACTATCATTTGTGTTTCTCCCTGTTTATGTACTTTTATGCTAAGAAGAGGATTAATAAAACAATACTTAAGGAAGTTACATCATTATGTAGTAAAAATCATACCCTGAAGTTTTTTTGCACTTGTATAATGAAAAAAAATGTTTGGCCCTAATTATAAGAGAAATCTAAAGCACAAAACATTTATAAATTAACATTATGTAATTCAGTCCAATAGCACTTTCCCTATACAGTGCCCTCTTGCACTCTTCCAGCTAGTAAAATAATCAAAACAATCAATGGGTTGGACCATCAGATTCTGGTGATTGACAAAAGTTGTAAAATAATGTTTATGTTTTAAAAAACATTATGTTAAGAGTTATTAATTATGTTAGAGTTAACCTAGACTATCCTCACCTATTTATAAGGCTATTTAAAAAAATATTTATTTAACAATAGTGTGTATGGAGGATTCCTACGTTTAATAACCGAATACATCGTTGAATAGAGGGACCGTACCTAAGGAAAATTACGAAAAACTTTCACACAATCGAATAGACATAAGGACGGGCTGTCACTTATGTTTTGACTCAAAAGAGCCGTTCCTTGCATCAAGAGAAACTAACAACTAAGTCTCTGAAAGTTTTATCAAGAATTGTCACACAGGCTGACTAATATTTTAAACTTTTACCCAGAAACAGTAGGGTTCTTCCTTGCACCTAGTTTCAATTCTTTAGGACCTTACTATTAAGTGTTAAATTAGAAACGGATATACTGGTAGAAGATTTTATGAACGTATAATATAATAACGAGTTTTGGTAACTGCTGTAAGATAGTGTACTATATATAATGAGAAATGATATTGAACATACTATAACAGTCAATAAATCAGTTAAAAATAAAACGACGCAATGTTAGAACCTCTTACATATTACATTGCGTAGTCTCTGTTGTCAGTCAACCTATAGTCTAATCTGGAAGAAGAAAGCATTTAAAGACCTACAAGGCCCTCGAAACAGGTTTTTTCAACTTTATGTTTGTATTCCAATAATCATGTCCTTTTAACGTCTACAAACCAATTCAAAAACTATTTCCAGTCTAATAGAAAGGCCAAGAAAAGACTCAGTTAGCCTTTTTTAATATTGTTAATTTAAAACATGTTTATCGAAATAACTACTTTTCGCAAATCCCTTACTTAAATAGGGATACTAGAATTAATCGTACTACATATATTTTAAAAATTATTTCTTAATCGTAAATTTGAAAATTATCGTAACAAAAACCTTTACTGATATGACTTTAAATATCACAAGCTTTCTTGTCCGTTTATACAGATACTGCACTACATAAGTTCTTCAAGGATGTGTGCTATATTTAAAAAAATCCTTAAATGCTTAAAGCACTCTTTATATTATTTTCGATATAATAAAGTATTATAAGTAACGGTAACTTATATAATTATGAATTTAATACGTAAACCAATTAAGAATATAAAACTTACTCAGAAATAAAGTTGTAATAATTGGGACAACGTAGAGTTTTGTAATAAAGCTAGTACAAGCACAGAAGCTAGTATATAGGGTTTACATTACGACCTTTACATGGCTATGAAACACTCAAGTAGTCCCAGAAGCAATATCCACTAGCTTATGGTGCAATATGTTGAAGTTAGGGTTCTCCGTTATGGCTCTGTTGATGACCTTCTGTTTTAAATAACAGATAGTTTTTATAACACGGGATGAATTTTATTATTTCTTACATTCTAACTCAATTAATTCCTCTTCAGTTTTGATAAATTTTTCAGGCATTTTATTATTAAATAAATTAACCTGTTTATCGTATTAGATTTCCTCCCGACGACTAAAATTATCAAGGCAGGAGAACGACACACCACTGGCGCTTTGCAGACTTTGCTGAGGTTATATAGAAAATTTAACATGTATACCTCATTTTATTTTATAAATATACTGCGAAGAAATAAACAGATGGAAAATCGCAGAGCAAAGAAACATTTTCCTTTTCCAGGGTGATGAAAGAGAAGTTATGTCAGTGTATTGAGTGAATTTGATGATGCTCAATCATATTCCATGGTTGGATATACCTCATTCTTTCCTATTTCGAAAAAAATCATTCAAAATTGAAAAACTTCAAATGAAAGCTTTCTCGAGATAACTTGCCATGTGCTTCAAGATTCATATAAGATTCAAATGTGCACAATTGTTCGTTAAGTTGGGTTATAGCTGTGTTCAAATAATAACATTTTCGGTTAATTGCATCGGTTTCTACAACGCAATGTTGATATGCAATCAAATATTGTTACAAATTTCTAATATTAAATTTTTAGTCTATTATTTATATCTTTTCGCACTTTAATTCACAATCTGACATTATTAAATCTCATATGAGGGGACTCAGCTTGTTTTCAAACTTATTTATTCTGTTATTTTCTCGTTACCATCATTAAAATACTGTAAGGTCTATATATTTTACTTAAAATTTTTTACCGTTTCAGATATAGGTTTAAGTTACCGTATGGACCATAATAGAGTCAATAAATAATGATTCTTGTAAAATTGGTTTGTAACTACTTTGCTCAAGTTGTTTGATTTGTTTTAGTTATTTTTTATGAGAAACTTTAACTACCTTGTAACATAAAAATGCTGAGTCTGTAAGTGTTATAAACAAAGCTTTCAATAAATTAAAAGAAACAAGGATCAATATTGCTTTAAGGATAAATAGTGCTAACAGTTTTAAATCAACTACAGGAACTATAAAACACAATATTTAATACGAATTTATTTTGACAAATTGTATTTTTATAATAAAATTGCATTGCAAATCCTCAAGCTAATTAAAATGGGTTACTTCAACTAGTGATTTTTTCTGTATTAAAGGTATTACGGATAAATAAAATTTTCTGAATGTCAAAGGGTTCAAAGTTCAAGAATATATTATTTTATAAGTTAGGGCTAAGAAGCCTTACTAACACTTAACTTACGGACAAACGGCGTATACGTGACCACCAGCAAAGATCGGGCAGGCTGGATGCTTGCAAGTAGTACTCATTCCAGCAGCAGCCACGATCAACGTTGATTGCTTTAGTCATACGAAACACTCCACCTATAACAAGAGACATACCAGCCAAATAGCTTCCATAGACGAAGAAGGAAAAAAACGTGTTCACCAATTTGTCACCTAAATAATCTGTCACCATATTTAAGTTAACTCTATCAAAGAGTCAGACTATCGCAAAAATTTTAGAAGTTAAAATAGAAATTTATGTAAAAATACCAACAACCTGTGCAACACTAAGTAAACATGATATTCCTCTTTACATTTGTCTTGGAATGGACATATACATTTATATTAAATGTAGTATACAAAGATCTTTCAATCTGTATTGCGTATTTTTCATTTGCCCTTTTATACCTTTTGGATATTTATCCTTATTTAATTACTCGGACAGTGGATCCTATCTATGTGACTCTTCACAAAATATCCTGCCAAACCATTTCCAAATCTCGATTTGTATCCTGAATTTGCATTCTTCCATTTTCATTATTATTCATTGTCATCTTGGACCAATCCGGATGAGTAACGATTAATACATACGGAAGTTTATTTTCTATACTTTTAGATAATTGGTCTTGATAGGTCTCTAGGTGATCAGTTGGAGGTGTTATATGGAATTAATATGACCTGAACAGTTTCAGTATTAGAGGTAATGTATGTGACTTTACCTCTCTGACAGCAAGCGGAAGTGGTGGAATGAGATTAAGATTAGGAGCTGCCTTTGACCACAGAACGGTTTCAGGTGTCAGAGGTAATGGATGTGACATTACCTCCCTGACAGTATACGGAAGTGGTAGACTAGGACTGCTATTAGGAGCTGGCTGTACTACAATGTAAAACTCAAACGGTTTCAGGTGTTAGAGGTAATGGATGTGACATTACCTCCCTGACAGGATACGGAAGTGGTGGACTAGGACTAAGTTTAGGACCTGGCTGTACTGCAATGTAACACTTAAACGGTTTCAGGTGTTAGAGGTAATGGATGTGACACTACCTACCTGACAGGATACGGAAGTGGTGGACTAGGACTAAGGTTAGGAGCTGGCTGTACTACAATGTAACACTCAAACGATTTTAGGTGTTAGAGGTAATGGATGTGACACTACCTCCCTGACAGTATACGGAAGTGGTGGATTAGGACTAAGATTAGGAGCTGGCTGTACTACAATGTAACACTCAAACAGATTCAGGTGTTAGAGGTAATGGATGTGACACTACCTACCTGACAGGATACGGAAGTGGTGGATTAGGACTAAGATTAGGAGCTGGCTGTACTACAATGTAACACTCAAACAGATTCAGGTGTTAGAGGTAATGGATGTGACACTACCTCCCTGACAGTATACGGAAGTGGTGGACTAGGACTAAGATTAGGAGCTGGCTGTACTACAATGTAACACTCAAACAGATTCAGGTGTTAGAGTTAATGGATGTGACACTACCTCCCTGACAGTATACGGATGTGGTGGACTAGGACTAAGATTAGGAGCTGGCTGTACTACAATGTAACACTCAAACAGATTCAGGTGTTAGAGGTAATGGATGTGACACTACCTCCCTGACAGTATACGGATGTGGTGGATTAGGACTAAGATTAGGAGCTGGCTGTACTACAATGTAACACTCAAACAGATTCAGGTGTTAGAGGTAATGGATGTGACACTACCTCCCTGACAGTATACGGAAGTGGTGGACTAGGACTAAGATTAGGAGCTGGCTGTACTACAATGTAACACTCAAACAGATTCAGGTGTTAGAGGTAATGGATGTGACACTACCTCCCTGACAGTATACGGAAGTGGTGGACTAGGACTAAGATTAGGAGCTGGCTGTACTACAATGTAACACTCAAACAGATTCAGGTGTTAGAGGTAATGGATGTGACACTACCTCCCTGACAGTATACGGAAGTGGTGGACTAGGACTAAGATTAGGAGCTGGCTGTACTACAATGTAACACTCAAACAGATTCAGGTGTTAGAGGTAATGGATGTGACACTACCTCCCTGACAGTATACGGAAGTGGTGGACTAGGACTAAGATTAGGAGCTGGCTGTACTACAATGTAACACTCAAACAGATTCAGGTGTTAGAGGTAATGGATGTGACACTACCTCCCTGACAGTATACGGAAGTGGTGGACTAGGACTAAGATTAGGAGCTGGCTGTACTACAATGTAACACTCAAACAGATTCAGGTGTTAGAGGTAATGGATGTGACACTACCTCCCTGACAGTATACGGATGTGGTGGACTAGGACTAAGATTAGGAGCTAGCTGTACTACAATGTAACACTCAAACAGATTCAGGTGTTAGAGGTAATGGATGTGACACTACCTCCCTGACAGTATACGGAAGTGGTGGACTAGGACTAAGATTAGGAGCTGGCTGTACTACAATGTAACACTCAAACAGATTCAGGTGTTAGAGTTAATGGATGTGACACTACCTCCCTGACAGTATACGGATGTGGTGGACTAGGACTAAGATTAGGAGCTGGTCTGTACTACAATGTAACACTCAAACAGATTCAGGTGTTAGAGGTAATGGATGTGACACTACCTACCTGACAGTATACGGAAGTGGTGGACTAGGACTAAGATTAGGAGCTGGCTGTACTACAATGTAACACTCAAACAGATTCAGGTGTTAGAGGTAATGGATGTGACACACCTACCTCCCTGACAGTATACGGATGTGGTGGACTAGGACTAAGATTAGGAGCTGGCTGTACTACAATGTAACACTCAAACAGATTCAGGTGTTAGAGGTAATGGATGTGACACTACCTCCCTGACAGTATACGGAAGTGGTGGACTAGGACTAAGATTAGGAGCTGGCTGTACTACAATGTAACACTCAAACAGATTCAGGTGTTAGAGGTAATGGATGTGACACTACCTCCCTGACAGTATACGGAAGTGGTGGACTAGGACTAAGATTAGGAGCTGGCTGTACTACAATGTAACACTCAAACAGATTCAGGTGTTAGAGGTAATGGATGTGACACTACCTCCCTGACAGTATACGGATGTGGTGGACTAGGACTAAGATTAGGAGCTGGCTGTACTACAATGTAACACTCCAAACAGATTCAGGTGTTAGAGGTAATGGATGTGACACTACCTCCCTGACAGTATACGGATGTGGTGGACTAGGACTAGATTAGGAGCTGGCTGTACTACAATGTAACACTCAAACAGATTCAGGTGTTAGAGTTAATGGATGTGACACTACCTCCCTGACAGTATACGGATGAGGTGGTGACTAGGACTAAGATTTAGGAGCTGGCTGTACTACAATGTAACACTCAACAGATTTAGGTGTTAGAGTTAATGGATGTGACACTACTACCTGACAGTATACGGAAGTGGTGGACTAGGACTATGATTAGGAGCTAGCTGTACTACAATGTAACACTCAAAACAGATTCAGGTGTTAGAGGTAATGGATGTGACACTACCTACCTGACAGTATACGGAAGTGGTGGACTAGGACTAAGATTAGGAGCTGGCTGTACTACAATGTAACACTCAAACAGATTCAGGTGTTAGAGGTAATGGATGTGACACTACCTCCCTGACAGTATACGGAAGTGGTGGACTAGGACTAAGATTAGGAGCTGGCTGTACTACAATGTAACACTCAAACAGATTCAGGTGTTAGAGTTAATGGATGTGACACTACCTCCCTGACAGTATACGGAAGTGGTGGACTAGGACTAAGATTAGGAGCTGGCTGTACTACAATGTAACACTCAAACAGATTCAGGTGTTAGAGGTAATGGATGTGACACTACCTCCCTGACAGTATACGGAAGTGGTGGACTAGGACTAAGATTAGGAGCTGGCTGTACTACAATGTAACACTCAAACAGATTCAGGTGTTAGAGGTAATGGATGTGACACTACCTCCCTGACAGTATACGGAAGTGGTGGACTAGGACTAAGATTAGGAGCTGGCTGTACTACAATGTAACACTCAAACAGATTCAGGTGTTAGAGGTAATGGATGTGACACTACCTCCCTGACAGTATACGGAAGTGGTGGACTAGGACTAAGATTAGGAGCTAGCTGTACTACAATGTAACACTCAAACAGATTCAGGTGTTAGAGGTAATGGATGTGACACTACCTCCCTGACAGTATACGGAAGTGGTGGATTAGGACTAAGATTAGGAGCTGGCTGTACTACAATGTAACACTCAAACAGATTCAGGTGTTAGAGTAATGGATGTGACACTACCTCCCTGACAGTATACGGATGTGGTGGACTAGGACTAAGATTAGGAGCTGGCTGTACTACAATGTAACACTCAAACAGATTCAGGTGTTAGAGTTAATGGATGTGACACTACCTCCCTGACAGTATACGGATGTGGTGGATTAGGACTAAGATTAGGAGCTGGCTGTACTACAATGTAACACTCAAACAGATTCAGGTGATGTGACACTATGACTACACAGGAGCAGTATGTACATGTGTACCACCTGACAGTATACGGAAGTGGTGGACTAGGACTAAGATTAGGAGCTGGCTGTACTACAATGTAACACTCAAACAGATTCAGGTGTTAGAGGTAATGGATGTGACACTACCTCCCTGACAGTATACGGATGTGGTGGACTAGGACTAAGATTAGGAGCTGGTCTGTACTACAATGTAACACTCAAACAGATTCAGGTGTTAGAGGTAATGGATGTGACACTACCTCCCTGACAGTATACGGAAGTGGTGGACTAGGACTAAGATTAGGAGCTGGCTGTACTACAATGTAACACTCAAACAGATTCAGGTGTTAGAGGTAATGGATGTGACACTACCTCCCTGACAGTATACGGAAGTGGTGGACTAGGACTAAGATTAGGAGCTGGCTGTACTACAATGTAACACTCAAACAGATTCAGGTGTTAGAGTTAATGGATGTGACACTACCTCCCTGACAGTATACGGATGTGGTGGACTAGGACTAAGATTAGGAGCTGGCTGTACTACAATGTAACACTCAAACAGATTCAGGTGTTAGAGGTAATGGATGTGACACTACCTCCCTGACAGTATACGGAAGTGGTGGACTAGGACTAAGATTAGGAGCTGTCTGTACTACAATGTAACACTCAAACAGATTCAGGTGTTAGAGGTAATGGATGTGACACTACCTCCCTGACAGTATACGGATGTGGTGGACTAGGACTAAGATTAGGAGCTGGCTGTACTACAATGTAACACTTAAACGGTTTCAGGTGTTAGAGTTAATGGATGTGACACTACCTCCCTGACAGTATACGGATGTGGTGGACTAGGACTATGATTAGGAGCTGTCTGTACTACAATGTAACACTCAAACAGATTCAGGTGTTAGAGGTAATGGATGTGACACTACCTACCTGACAGTATACGGAAGTGGTGGACTAGGACTAAGATTAGGAGCTGGCTGTACTACAATGTAACACTCAAACAGATTCAGGTGTTAGAGGTAATGGATGTGACACTACCTCCCTGACAGTATACGGAAGTGGTGGACTAGGACTACTATTAGGAGCTGGCTGTACTACAATGTAACACTCAAACAGATTCAGGTGTTAGAGGTAATGGATGTGACACTACCTACCTGACAGTATACGGAAGTGGTGGACTAGGACTAAGATTAGGAGCTGGCTGTACTACAATGTAACACTCAAACAGATTCAGGTGTTAGAGGTAATGGATGTGACACTACCTCCCTGACAGTATACGGATGTGGTGGATTAGGACTAAGATTAGGAGCTAGCTGTACTACAATGTAACACTCAAACAGATTCAGGTGTTAGAGGTAATGGATGTGACACTACCTCCCTGACAGTATACGGAAGTGGTGGATTAGGACTAAGATTAGGAGCTGGCAGTACTACAATGTAACACTCAAACAGATTCAGGTGTTAGAGGTAATGGATGTGACACTACCTCCCTGACAGTATACGGAAGTGGTGGACTAGGACTAAGATTAGGAGCTGGCTGTACTACAATGTAACACTCAAACAGATTCAGGTGTTAGAGTTAATGGATGTGACACTACCTCCCTGACAGTATACGGATGTGGTGGACTAGGACTAAGATTAGGAGCTGGCTGTACTACAATGTAACACTTAAACGGTTTCAGGTGTTAGAGTTAATGGATGTGACACTACCTCCCTGACAGTATACGGATGTGGTGGACTAGGACTATGATTAGGAGCTGTCTGTACTACAATGTAACACTCAAACAGATTCAGGTGTTAGAGGTAATGGATGTGACACTACCTACCTGACAGTATACGGAAGTGGTGGACTAGGACTAACCCTTTAAGCGTCATGAAAAATTAGACCTGATCTTTGATAAAGTTACAATTTTTTTTAAATTTCCAATGTGTAAAGTTAAATTTATTTTCGTTTCTGTATGTCAAAATAGAGTTATTTAACGGTAAATAAAATTTGTTTAGCCTTTTTTTAGATTACCTAGGATAATTTTTAACTTTTGAGAATATCGTAGAATAGCAGTGTAGTTGTCACTAATATTTTTATAATTTATTCAGTAAGTATGGGAATGAAACACAGTTTTATAGATAAACGTTATACTATATTACAAACCAATAAAATTAGAAAAATACAAAAGTAGACAAAGAGTGTTTGTGGTGGCGGGTTGTCACAACTGACATTCCGCGCGTCTCCCGCAAGCCACTGTTATCGCGTGGACTTTGAACCTTCTTATCGCTCGGCAACCTGTAGGACAGCCTTGCAGGGCTTGAATTATGTTTCTTGCTTTGTGATAACATCCTTTTGACCGTAGTAAAATATTAAAAAATTTGGGGTTGACCAAGTAATTGCTCAGAATTACCAAATCTTCAAATTCCAAATCGTCTGGATTCGCCATTCACACGAAATAATGGTAAAAAACACTAAATGAATACTGAAAACTGCTGTATTTAATATGAATAATTTACTTTAAAAAGAATGAGACACAACAGAAAATTAGCGATAACCGAAATACATATGCGTGTACCGGACGCTTCTCACTAACAACTGGCTAGATGCCTTGACGGGAGCTCCCGTCAATGACTTTGTGAAAGGCGCGGGGCCACGCCCGCTAGACAGTTTTTTTGGCCAATTAGAAGCAAACTGCCACTCCCATTGTAACAGAATTCGAGGCAGGGCAACCCGTCTGTATGTCGCATGACTACTAGAACCATCTAGCAGCAAAATATTCAACTAACATAGCAGTAAGAAAATAAAGAATGCAAAAACGCGGATCCACGGCAATAACGTTTTGAGCTTGTAGTGGCCCTCCGCGGATCCGCGTCAATAACGCTGGAAAGGCTAAGATTAGGAGCTGGCTGTACTACAATGTAACACTCAAACAGATTCAGGTGTTAGACGTAATGGATGTGACACTACCTCCCTGACAGTATACGGAAGTGGTGGACTAGGACTAAGATTAGGAGCTGGCTGTACTACAATGTAACACTCAAACAGATTCAGGTGTTAGAGGTAATGGATGTGACACTACCTCCCTGACAGTATACGGATGTGGTGGACTAGGACTAAGATTAGGAGCTGGCTGTACTACAATGTAACACTCAAACAGATTCAGGTGTTAGAGGTAATGGATGTGACACTACCTACCTGACAGTATACGGAAGTGGTGGACTAGGACTAAGATTAGGAGCTGGCTGTACTACAATGTAACACTCAAACAGATTCAGGTGTTAGAGGTAATGGATGTGACACTACCTCCCTGACAGTATACGGATGTGGTGGATTAGGACTAAGATTAGGAGCTGGCTGTACTACAATGTAACACTCAAACAGATTCAGGTGTTAGAGGTAATGGATGTGACACTACCTCCCTGACAGTATACGGAAGTGGTGGATTAGGACTAAGATTAGGAGCTGGCAGTACTACAATGTAACACTCAAACAGATTCAGGTGTTAGAGGTAATGGATGTGACACTACCTCCCTGACAGTATACGGAAGTGGTGGACTAGGACTAAGATTAGGAGCTGGCTGTACTACAATGTAACACTCAAACAGATTCAGGTGTTAGAGTTAATGGATGTGACACTACCTCCCTGACAGTATACGGATGTGGTGGACTAGGACTAAGATTAGGAGCTGGCTGTACTACAATGTAACACTCAAACGGATTCAGGTGTTAGAGTTAATGGATGTGACACTACCTCCCTGACAGTATACGGATGTGGTGGACTAGGACTATGATTAGGAGCTAGCTGTACTACAATGTAACACTCAAACAGATTCAGGTGTTAGAGGTAATGGATGTGACACTACCTACCTGACAGTATACGGAAGTGGTGGACTAGGACTAAGATTAGGAGCTGGCTGTACTACAATGTAACACTCAAACAGATTCAGGTGTTAGAGGTAATGGATGTGACACTACCGCGTCCCTGACAGTATACGGAAGTGGTGGACTAGGACTAAGATTAGGAGCTGGCTGTACTACAATGTAACACTCAAACAGATTCAGGTGTTAGAGTTAATGGATGTGACACTACCTCCCTGACAGTATACGGATGTGGTGGACTAGGACTAAGATTAGGAGCTGGCTGTACTACAATGTAACACTCAAACAGATTCAGGTGTTAGAGGTAATGGATGTGACACTACCTCCCTGACAGTATACGGAAGTGGTGGACTAGGACTAAGATTAGGAGCTGTCTGTACTACAATGTAACACTCAAACAGATTCAGGTGTTAGAGGTAATGGATGTGACACTACCTCCCTGGCAGTATACGGATGTGGTGGACTAGGACTAAGATTAGGAGCTGGCTGTACTACAATGTAACACTTAAACGGTTTCAGGTGTTAGAGTTAATGGATGTGACACTACCTCCCTGACAGTATACGGATGTGGTGGACTAGGACTAAGATTAGGAGCTGGTCTGTACTACAATGTAACACTCAAACAGATTCAGGTGTTAGAGGTAATGGATGTGACACTACCTACCTGACAGTATACGGAAGTGGTGGACTAGGACTAAGATTAGGAGCTGGCTGTACTACAATGTAACACTCAAACAGATTCAGGTGTTAGAGGTAATGGATGTGACACTACCTCCCTGACAGTATACGGAAGTGGTGGACTAGGACTAAGATTAGGAGCTGGCTGTACTACAATGTAACACTCAAACAGATTCAGGTGTTAGAGGTAATGGATGTGACACTACCTACCTGACAGTATACGGAAGTGGTGGACTAGGACTAAGATTAGGAGCTGGCTGTACTACAATGTAACACTCAAACAGATTCAGGTGTTAGAGGTAATGGATGTGACACTACCTCCCTGACAGTATACGGATGTGGTGGACTAGGACTAAGATTAGGAGCTGTCTGTACTACAATGTAACACTCAAACAGATTCAGGTGTTAGAGGTAATGGATGTGACACTACCTACCTGACAGTATACGGAAGTGGTGGACTAGGACTAAGATTAGGAGCTGGCTGTACTACAATGTAACACTTAAACGGTTTCAGGTGTTAGAGGTAATGGATGTGACACTACCTCCCTGACAGTATACGGAAGTGGTGGACTAGGACTAAGATTAGGAGCTGTCTGTACTACAATGTAACACTCAAAACAGATTCAGGTGTTAGAGGTAATGGATGTGACACTACCTACCTGACAGTATACGGAAGTGGTGGACTAGGACTAAGATTAGGAGCTGGCTGTACTACAATGTAACACTTAAACGGTTTCAGGTGTTAAAGGTAATGGATGTGACACTACCTCCCTGACAGTATACGGAAAGTGGTGGACTAGGACTAAGATTAGGAGCTGGCTGTACTACAATGTAACACTCAAACAGATTCAGGTGTTAGAGGTAATGGATGTGACACTACCTACCTGACAGTATACGGAAGTGGTGGACTAGGACTAAGATTAGGAGCTGGCTGTACTACAATGTAACACTCAAACAGATTCAGGTGTTAGAGGTAATGGATGTGACACTACCTACCTGACAGTATACGGAAGTGGTGGACTAGGACTAAGATTAGGAGCTGGCTGTACTACAATGTAACACTTAAACGGTTTCAGGTGTTAGAGGTAATGGATGTGACACTACCTCCCTGACAGTATACGGATGTGGTGGACTAGGACTAAGATTAGGAGCTGGCTGTACTACAATGTAACACTTAAACGGTTTCAGGTGTTAGAGGTAATGGATGTGACACTACCTCCCTGACAGTATACGGAAGTGGTGGGACTAGGACTAAGGATTACCTACCCCGACAGTATAGAGTGGTGAAGACTATAGGACTGCTGTACTCATGTAAATAAACGTTAGTTAGAGGAATGGTGTGACTCACGATCGAGTGGATAACTAAGTAGGGCTGGTGTATACATACACTAACGTAGTGTTAAGGTATATGTCACTACCTCGGGGGGGGGGGGGGGGGGGGGGGGGGGGGGGGGGGGGGGGGGGGGGGGGGGGGGGGGGGGGGGGGGGGGGGGGGGGGGGGGGGGGGGGGGGGGGGGGGGGGGGGGGGGGGGGGGGGGGGGGGGGGGGGGGGGGGGGGGGGGGGGGGGGGGGGGGGGGGGGGGGGGGGGGGGGGGGGGGGGGGGGGGGGGGGGGGGGGGGGGGGGGGGGGGGGGGGGGGGGGGGGGGGGGGGGGGGGGGGGGGGGGGGGGGGGGGGGGGGGGGGGGGGGGGGGGGGGGGGGGGGGGGGGGGGGGGGGGGGGGGGGGGGGGGGGGGGGGGGGGGGGGGGGGGGGGGGGGGGGGGGGGGGGGGGGGGGGGGGGGGGGGGGGGGGGGGGGGGGGGGGGGGGGGGGGGGGGGGGGGGGGGGGGGGGGGGGGGGGGGGGGGGGGGGGGGGGGGGGGGGGGGGGGGGGGGGGGGGGGGGGGGGGGGGGGGGGGGGGGGGGGGGGGGGGGGGGGGGGCCCACCCCCCCCCCCCCCCACCCCCCCCCCCCCCCACCCCCCCCCCCCCCCACCCCCCCCCCCCCCCACCCCCCCCCCCCCCCACCCCCCCCCCCCCCCAAGAAAATTTCGGGGATAAGCGGAATTCGGTGATCTGTTAAGTCCGGACATTAAGTAAGTAAAAGATGACAAAGGGATTTTAAATAATTGACCCATTTTTCATTAGAATTTTTTCTGGATTCGTTAAAAACTTTTGACTTTGAGGGCCAGTTTTGCGGTTAAACCGTTAGAGATACGACAAAAAGATGAGCTGGGACCTTTCTTGTTGGAAATTTATATCGGATTGGTGTCCCTTCAGATTCTAGATCCTACGGACCTATGGTTTAAGGCCAGAAATGAGCTCGGGAGAAAAGTCTGCAACGGTGTCAGCATATCTTTGAATTGTTTAGTATAAAACATAATAAAAACCGACACTCAACGGCATGTATTTTTAGTCGAACAGGGGGTTTAATATCATCCAGGAGACTATCTAGTCAAGGCCGGAGAAATTCTCCACTGGAGTGGGTGATTAATTGTTTAAGGAGGTTAAGACCAAGAGGGGGTTTAATTTTCGTCAGGATTATTGTCTGAGTCATCATGAACACAATTCCCAGGGGGGTTGTTAAACCGTTACCGGGGGATATAGGTCTCCAGGGGGTTATCTGGTCTTACATACCTCAGGATCTTCCCAGGGGGGGGGGGGGGGGTTTAAGAGATTTGGTTGACTGGGTTAAAAATTCGGGACATGAGGTCATGGCAGGACAATTCCCTGGGGGGGGTTAATGTTACCAGGGGTCGGTGTTTACACATCAGGGGGATTGAATGTTACAGGAGGTTTAATCCAGGTCCATACAAGGAAATCCCCGGGGGCGGGGGGGGTGTTAATATTACTGGGGGGTTAATGACACCAACTTGGGCCTTTTTTAGAGGGGTATTGTGTCTGTGAAACATATATTAATATTCCTCTGTCCCTATCTAGACTATTGACACTTAGCTTAACGCTCAAGCCCAACTCCCGAATGTCACTGAACCTTTTCTGTTAGATCACGTTGATTTCCTAAATCAGCCGCGTTCTAAAATCTTGTTTTGAGCTATACGACACAACCGTTTTAGCCTGCTATCAAGCCCCGGAATGTTAAAATTTTTAGGCCGAAAATGTCCAATATTTTCCACTTAATCCGCGTGTTTGCGGTCCGCAACTAAGGGAAATATAGTTAAAAAGTCACTGTGACCTTTTTTGTTAGGTCATCTTATTTCCTAAATAAACAACGTTAGGTCTGTATTTTGACCTCCGACCAAAATGGTTTCGCCGATCGCTTATCGACCCCAAACCAAAAAAAACAAAATGTTTTTCAGCGTAAAAGTTACAACAAAATTGTACATAATCACGTTATTTCGGCCCCAAATTACCAATCGAGATAGGGCAAAAGATTACGCTGGTGACCTTTTCTGTAGAATCGCCGGCAATTTGCTAATTTGATGGGGTCAATTCAGATTTGAGCAGCTACGACCAACGGCGGGATCGGCCGACTATCGGGCTGTGAAAACATTATATTTTTATCGAAACAAAATTCTCTGGAAATTTCTAATGTTCAGAAGCGGTTTTGTCGCTTAACCATGGAAGATAGAGCAAAAAAATAGTCATATTAGATTTTTTTTTTGGTAGTTCACTTCATTCCTGGGACTATGAAATTTTCCGTCAGATCCGAGCTAGCTCCAAAACGGTTCACGCCCCGGCTATCGAGGCCTTTACAAAAAAATGCCTCTGTCAGGGGTTGAAGGAATGCGCCAGGGTTTTTATTTTTTGGGAATTTTTTTTGAGGGGTTGGATACATATGAAAAATTCTCACTTTTCGGGATTTTCACTGGTGGTTACACGTTGGAAGAAGCATTAATCTGTGTTATACCAAATTTCTAAGTCTACTAAACTCATTCTGGAAGTAGGTCTAGATTTTAGTATACGTGGGGGAGAGTCAGGTCAGTACAGTCAGTTTACCACATTGCGGTTGTATATATATAATTAGACTCCGCCTTCGGCTTCGCTGGGGGGCTAACGCCCCCCAAGGCCCCCATGATGGTACGCATCTTGCAAAATTCGGGGATAAGACGGTCGAATTTGGTGATTGGTTTAAATTCAGACATGAGGTTTCCAAATTTAATGTTATCCCGTTCTCGACAATCGTACGGGTTCGTTAATGCTTCGGCTAAATCGCTGATGTGCCAATTTGATGTGTGGTGTATAATAATAATAAATCAATTAGATATTCGTTAGAAACAGCTTAATAGTTTATGTGTTCGCTCAGAAATTAAGAAGACAAGTAAGAAATTTGATGGTAACTAAAGGTCTAGAGATTATAGTTTTGTTATGATCAATAGTTTTAAATTTATCCGGATATTTACCCAAACTTTTGGAACTTTGATAGTAGCGGTTTTTTTACGGCTTAATCGGTTTGAGCTATACGACCAAGTAAGTGACTGGACAATTTTGCTTGTCGGAAATTTTTATATTTTTTGTGTATGTTTCGATTCTCGGTGTGTGAGATTTGAGGTACACGATGTCTGGGTTTAGGTTGGGTTGCAATTGCCTTGGGATTAAAAAGTCTGCACTGGTACAGCTATTGTGAATTTTGTCAAGGGTTGTAAATATAACAAAACATTCGAATCCTAAGTCAGTATTTTTCAGTTTGTTTAGGGGGTTGGTTAATATTTGCTTCAGAAGAGTTTATCTAGTCATACAAGTACAGATTTCCCGGGAAGGGGGGTTAAATTGTTTATCGCAGGGTTATACAATTATTTACGTCGGAGTTACCACAGGGGCGTTATGAGGGGAATAAGCTGTGTTGTTACCTGAAGAGTAAATCAAAAGACTAGGTCAGTAATTATTTAAACTAGATTAAGAAAATTGATTAGGGGGTTTTTAATTTTAGCTCCGGGGAGTTTGATCTGGTTCATACCAGGAAATATCCCAAGGGGGCGGTTTGAGGGTTTAATGTTACCGGGGTTTAAAAAAACATCACGGTGATTTTAATATTACTCAGGAGGTTATCTAGGTTTCATACAAGGAGAGGGATAATTTCCAGGGGGGTTTAATGTTACCTTCGCTAACGCTCAGCCAATTCACGATGTGCTCCAGTAGACGTATACTAGTCAGTCGTTTACGAAAGTAGGGTGGTTAATTTTAACCAAAGCTTTGATTTAAAGAGCATTTTGCGGCTTAATCGTTAGAGATACGACAAAAAGTTTACTAAACCTTACTTGTAGAAAATTTAAAATTGAAGGAGGATTCTGCTATCTGATTTCATTTACGACCTCTAGTTTTGCAGTACAGAGCTTGGGAGAAAAGACTGCACTAGCCACCTATGGTGAATTGTTTAGTCTGAACAAAATAAAAACTAACTTTATCAGATTATTAGGTTGATCAGGAGGTCTAATTTAATCAGGAATTCATCTACCAGGAAATTCGCGGGAGGGGGTTATGCTATAGAGGGTTATAAGAAACGCGTTGTACTTTTCTGGGAAATGTGTGTCGTCTGTGCTACAAAAATATGTGTACAGTAATTTGTATAAAAAAAACGTTGATCAGAGGTTACAATTATTTAGGAAATTATCATTCCATACCACAGTGTTTCACTATTTCATTAAGGGGAGATGTACGCCTTTATTGTAAAAAAAAATCAATATTTTTTTTATATTTTTATCTTAAAGTATAGATTTTTCTGAGTTCAGTGATATATAATACATATATATTTGGGTTATATTTATATGCTAAAAAAAAAATTATAAACATGCTAGTCGGGCGCACGGATCCGTGGTCAGACGTATCGAAGACGTTCTGAACGATAGGATATTGTTTTGAGCATTTTTAATATACATAACTTGCACTTTTTAATATTACTTAATATTATTTTAATAATATTTTAATATTATTTTTCACACAGACCTGCTTAAAAAATGTCTCCATGGTCAAACACAGAATGTTTTAATTCTGTGTTGTGGACGCGTATACCTAAATTAAATTTTGTAGGCCTGCAAAACACTAAGATTTGGTGTTTTTGACAGTATTATTACTTTTAATGAAGGAAGTCAAGGCAGAATAAAAGTACTTAATGATCTAGGTATAAAGCTAGGCCAAAACTGTGTTTATACCCTACGTCAGATTGATGAGGACCGAGTGAGGAAAGCCGAAAAAAGCTGGTGAAGAAGAGACAAAGCAAGCTAGGAAACGGGCAAGAATGGTGAGGAAGAAACTAATTGATGATGATAAGGCCAAGGAACAAGACTATGAAGCAGGAATGTTTTAAAAGGTACTTTTCAATCATATTTTTGTATACATAAAAGTTTTTTGTGAATTACCGAAAATTTACTTTTTTGGTACATAAATGTTCCTTTTTCTCAGGAACTAGTTGTCCAATCTTCATGAAATTTATATCATATATATAACGTACCTATTCATACGATCCCTGCCACTTTCATAAGTCTAGGTCAAAATAAAAAAAATAAAAATTATTTTTAAAAACTAATAATTAAAAAAAATATTGAGTATCCTTAAAAAATTTCTAAAGCCAAAAATATTGATTGTAAATCTTTAAAAGTGACAGGGCTTGTGTATAATAGTATTTTTTTAGAAGTGCTAAAAATTCCAATTCGTTAGGTATCATAGTTCTTGAGAAAAAGGAACATAAATATTTGAAAATTAACATGAGCTGGTATAGGGGCGTACATCTCCCCTTAAATTAATTAACTCTTAGCCAATTTCAAATCTGGGGTTGTATTCACTCGTTAACCTAGCAAAGCAAGTGCAATCGGAATTCTGGAATGAATTGCACAAATATTAGTCGCATATAAATTAAAATCTCAAAAAATTGCCAATTCACGACAAATATTTTACTAATTAAAGCGATTTTCGGGCTTGCGAAAGGATTATACTACAAAAAGCTACAAGACCTTTTTCGTACTCCTTGTCATTTTATATTATTGGAAACTTACATATTTAATCTAAGACTGAAGGTTCGGACCGTTATACACTCCAGAAACAAAAGTATCACGTCAAAATTACATAATATTTAGCATTTATTAGCCAAAAAAATAAAGATAGAGCAAAAAGCTACCAAACCTTTTTTGAAGGTCGCTTCAATTAATAAACAAAAACAGTTTTTAGTTTTAAGCTAGAACCAACGGTTCGGTCACTATCGAGCCGGAAGGTAAGTTTTTAAGTACAATTTTGATCATAATCACGTTTTACGGCCTAAACCAATGAAGGATAGGAGTAAAAAATCACTTAATCTTTTTTGTTAGATCGCCTTATTTTGTATTGAAATCACATTTTTAATTTTGTGCTAAACAAACTGCTGACTGCAATGTAGCCCAGAATCACAAATTTAACGGGAAAAAGTAATGGGTTTAAACGCGTTTTCCGGCCCAAAACCATTGAGGATAGGGCAAAATGTTGTTAAACCTTTTTTTGTAGAATGCGCTCTTTCCTAAGTTCCCATTGAAATTTTTTTTGAGCTACGACCAACCATGTAGCCGCTATCAAGCCCGGAATGTAAATTTTTAGGCTGAAAATTTCCAAATATTTTCACTTAATTCGCGTTTTGCGGTCAAACTAATGGAGATAGAGTAAAAAGTCACTTGACCTTTTTTTTAGACCATATTATTCCCTAAATCTAACCTTTGTTTTATTTTGACCTCCGACCAATGGTTTCGCCGCTATCGACCCCAAAAACAATTTTTCACGTAAACATTACAAAAAAAATTGCACATAATCACGTTTTTCGGCCAAAACTAATGGAGATTTGGCAAAAAGTCACTAGACCTTCTCTGTAGATCGCGAAATTTGCTAATTTGATGGGTCAATTCAGATTTGAGCTACGACAAACGGTTCGGCAGCTATCGGGCCCAAAACATTATTTCTGGCGAAAAAATCTCTGGAATGTCAAATATTCGAGCGTTTTGTCGCTTAAACCATGGGAGATAGAGCAAAAAGTCACTGGACCTTTTTTGTAGTTCACTTCATTCCTGACTAACGATTTTTCATCAGATCCGAGCTAGCTCCAATGGTTCGCCCGCTATCGGGCTTACAAAAAAGGCCTGCAAGGGTAAAAATGCGCGTTTTTTTGCGAAATTTTTTGAGGGGTTTAAAATTAAAAATTCCCGGTTTTCAGACTTTTCTGTTGGTTTCACGTAAAAAGTACCTCCGTGCCAAATTTCAAGTTTCTAGCACTTCTAGAAGTAGGTTAGAATTTGTATACATATATCAGTCAGTAAAGTCAGTTTCACATGCGGCTTGTATAGTATATTAGACTCGCCTTCGGCTCGCTGGGGGCTACGCCCCCAGGCCCCCAAAGTAAACGCTTGCAAATTCGGGGATAAGCGGAATTCGGTGACTGGTTAAGTCCGGGACATTAAGTAAATGACAAGGGATTTAAAAATTGACCTTTTTCATAGATTTTTTTCCGGATTCGTAAAAACTTTTGACTTTGAGGGCATTTTGCGGTTTAAACCGTTAGAGATACGACAAAAAGTGACTGGACCTTTCTTGTTGGAAATTGAATTTTGTCTTTCGATTGTGCCCTCAGATCTGATCTACGACCTATGGTTTAGCCAGAAATGAGCTCGGGAGAAAAGTCTGCACGGGTCAGCTATCTTGAATTGTTTAGTACAAACATAATAAAAACCGACCTCAAGGCAGTATTTTAAGTCGAACAGGGGGTTTAATATCACCAGGAGACTATCTAGTCAAGGCGAGAAAATTCCCTGGGTGGGTGCATTAATGTTAAGGAGGTTAAGACAAGAGGGGGTTTAATTTCGTCAGGATATTGTCTGGTCATATGAACAAATTCCCAGGGGGGGTGTTAACGTTACCGGGGGATAAGTCTCCAGGGGGTTATCTGGTCATACCAGGATCTTCCCAGGGGGGGGGGTTAAGAGATTTGGTGGACTGGTAAAATTCGGACATGAGGTCATGGCAGGAAATTCCCTGGGGGGGTTTAATGTTACCAGGGGGGTTAACACATCAGGGGGGTTGAATGTACAGGAGGTTATCAGGTCATACCAGGAAATCCCCGGGGGGGGGTTAATATTACCGGGGGTTAATGACACACTTGGGCCTTTTTTTAGAGGGTATTGTGTCTGTGAACATAATAAATATTCCTCTGTCCCTATCTACTATTGGACGCTTAGCTAACGCTCAGCCAACTCCCTCGAAGTCACTGAACCTTTTCTGTAGATCACGTGATTTCCTAAATCCCGTTTAAAATTTGTTTTGAAGTTACGGACCAACCGTTTAGCCGCTATCAAGCCCGGAATGTAAATTTTTAGGCGAAAATGTCCAATATTTTCACTTAATCGCGTTTTTGCGGTCAAACTAAGGGAAATATAGTAAAAAGTCACTGGACCTTTTTTGTAGGTCATCTTATTTCCTAAATAAAACGTTAGTCTTATTTTGACCTCCGACCAATGGTTTCGCCGCTATCGACCCCAAAAACAAAAGTTTCGCGTAAAAGTTACAACAAAATTGTACATAATCACGTTTTTCGGCCAAACCAATCGAGATAGGGCAAAAGATTACTGGACCTTTTCTGTAGATCGCGCAATTTGCTAATTTGATGGGTCAATCAGATTTGAGCTACGACCAACGGTTCGGCCGCTATCGGGCTTGAAACATTATTTTTATCGAAAAAATCTCTGGAATTTCAAATGTTCGAGCGTTTTGTCGCTTTAACCATGGAAGATAGAGCAAAAAGTCTTTAGACCTTTTTTTGTAGTTCACTTCATTCCTGACCATGAATTTTCCGTCAGATCCGAGCTAGCTCCAACGGTTCGCCCGCTATCGGGCTTACAAAAAATGCCTGCAGGGGTGAAGAATGCGCGATTTTTTGGGAATTTTTTTGAGGGAGTTGTTTGAAAATGAAAAATTCTCACTTTTCGGGGATTTTCCTGGTGGTTACACGTGGAAAGCTATCTGTGTACCAAATTTCAAGTCTCTAACTCATCTGGAAGTAGGTTAGAATTAGTATACGTGAGTGAGTGAGTCAGTCAGTCAGTTACACATGCGGTTGTATATATATTAGATATGAAGGTAAACGCTACGGTTATTGTCAATCTGTTCTTGACATTCGTTTTACCTTTCTTTGACCAAAACCCATTTGAGTCTGAGTGACGTTTCTTTACTCGCCGTTACTCGACCTACGTCCTGCTTCCACATTTTTGCACCTCTCTTCACATTTTACCTTAGGATTTGACTTATCTGAATGTATTTTATATAATACATAATTGAGTTAATTTCCAACGTATTTTCATAACATTTACGCCTCTTCGTTAAATGATTATACAAAAAAGGTTTTCGTGAAATTTCAGTGTTATTTAATGTCATGTCATAATATGTACAAATATATCAGTAATATATTTAAAAGACTGTTCAAATTTGTAATGCATTGCATTGTATTTGTATCATTTTTCACGAAATTAAAAATAGTCTTATTTTGGACATGTTCGGGGGCGGTATGTGGGAAGGAGGTAATAACTTAAATGTATGGTATAGAGACACTTAAAAGTAAATCTGTATTTCGCAGAAAATTATAAATTCTGTGTAAAAAATATAGCTTAACATATTACATAATACACGGCTATGAAGAATTAAAAGTTTTATTAATAACCTACAAATAATGTAAAAAAAATCATCACGTTTTTTCATGGGTGTTTTGATGTTTTTACGTTTTAATAATACAAACATATTACCATAAAATTATTACATAATATATGTTCGAATTAAACAAATAAAGTGACTATATTTAATTTATTTTTCTAACTGGTAAATAAATATTTATACAGGAATTAATTATAAATAGCATTAAATTCAATAATCATTAGACTTTAATTGATTAAAATATTATTATTATTAATTAGTAATTATTATTAAATGTATTAATCATTACGTACATTTTTCCACATATCTAATCCTATGTTGGGTGTAGTTGATTCAATGTGAACGTTTAGTTTAGCTGTCACAAATGGACTCTTGGAATCTGGAGTTATATTCGTCGAAATGGATTAAAAAACATCAGAGTTCGTTTTAAAAATTCTTTGTTAACGACTTTATTTAAATCTCTCCAAATTCCAGGAGTTAATTCTGTGACAGTGTCATATTTCAACCGCTGTACTAAGGGGAAGCTAAAATCATCATTTACAAATATTTTTATGATTTTCAACATCTATTTTTATTTGTATGTTTTCTGTTACGGTATAGTTACTGCACTCTTGGTCATCTACCGTGGTCGTAGCAGTATTGCCAAAACACGAAATAATACATTTGTGTCCATGAATTCAAATTATTATTGAATTGTACTATTTTTTATGTTTTTTTTTCAAATTTTAATTATTATAATAGCTTTACATATTTCACTGTAATTTTCAATTAGATAATTATATATGCAATGCACAATTGAATTGTAAGCAATGAATTGATTATACAATACTACATAGAATTGATTCATACTGTGTACATGATTTGCATATATGGTCCACAATCAATGGACCCTACATTATAATAATAGTGCTATTACTGAACGGGCCATGATTGTACCTGTCAATTATAGTTCCATAATGTGCTCTATACTTGTAACACACAGATATGTTGACAAACTTCATCAATAAAGAATTTTAAATGAGAATGTTCATATTGTTCAATCGTTGGTTATCAAAATAGCTAGTAATTGTGTAATGAATAGCAATAATACAGGTGAGAAATAATAATATTTGTTATATTTAAAAGTTATAAACTGACGAACTGAAGATCTTTTGGTATATTTAATTTAAAGTAATAGTATATTGTTTCTCAGGTCTATCATTTTCATCCTCTACATACACACTAGGATTGCATCAGTATGAATGTCACCTTTACTTCAAAGTCAAGTAAATCGAGATGATTTCGTCGTATTATAGTAGGATCTTCTTTACCTTGCCTCTGTTTCTGAACATGCAGCAGCCAAAGAAAAGTCAATAAAATGGAAAATGGCTCTGACTATATAATGATTGTAAAGTTTGAGTTCTTTCAAAGAACATGAATCAGGCGTAGGCTGCTGAATTCCATTAGCCCGTGTCTCTTTTGATTATATAGTATAGGGGATTTCGTAAAAGATTTTATTTTGAGAAAATATCGGACTTGCATCCTCATGATCTAAAATCCCTTGACCTCAAAAGTGTTTTTATCCAAAATGTGATTGATGAAGTTATTTTACATATATGTGTATTATCTAAGAAATTCTTATAATCACTTTAAATGCAATTAATAATACATTAAACTCAAAATAACGTAACTCACAATTAATGGGTATAACTATTAGATATTATTAAAAACCTGTAAACATAAATAAAAAAAGTAAATATTAATTTTTAATTTTTACCAGTATATAATTAAGTAAACTGGAGACCTACCTAAACGTGACACAAATATTAAAGTGTCTATGTTATGCTAGGAACAAATCGTTATAAAAACATTGATCAAGTGTTGGTGTAAAACTATTATATACTACTTAAATATTTGAAAAATATGTCAATATAAGTAATTATAATCTTATATTATATTCACCTCCAGTAAAGAATGTTTGCATTAATGGTCACGGCTCATCGCTATATTTCATGAGAATTAAACAGTGGGCAGAACGATGACAGGTGCTCCGGCAAGTGCTACAATCTAGTGGGAAACAAAGTAACTATTGACGCAGCACTGGATTCTGTGTTGGCACTGCAGATTTAGGTGACACAGTGTCTGAACAGGTTATAGAAATCTGAAAAAGCTACTACAAAATAAATCATGAGTTTTGATTTTTCATTGTTTCTTACACAATACAGACAATTTATGTACGAGAATTTTTGTCTTGTTATACAAAAAATATTAGAAAACAGACGGGTGAACAAAAAATTAGAGAAGAAAATTACAGGAAAAAGTGGGCCCAGGGGAGTAAAAAAAAAAAACACACTGAATATATAAGAGGTTTTTATGAAGAAACCCAACGAGCGAATAGAGACACAGAACAAAAGACTAATAATTATTTATGAATTAACACTCCCCAACTACAGGAATCATCAAAAATTATAGTAACAATCACTGTTTTATTGTTAAAACCAACTAATATTTTATAGTTAGTGAAGATTGAGTGTATTTTAAATTATTGATTAATAGCAGTGTAAAAATGCTCGTACATAGCATTTTTGTAATTTAAGAAAGAATTTGGCTTGGCATGATACACGTAACATTGCAGTACACCAACAGTGTCTGTCAGAACTCTGCCAAAAACTGCAAGTGATATTATGACTTTTCAGTTGCAGTGTTTCTTCGATACATATTTAGTCTGGTAGAAATACAAATGACAGTGTAATCTAGTTGTCAATGACGTAGAATACCTGGTTGTTTACATAGTAGTAATACTCACAAGATGTTTGTACTATGGGGTTCCATCTATAGTATTTTACAGGAAATTAAACTGTGTTTAAATATAAGTTTAGATAACCGATCCAGGGTATATGTACCGAAAACAAGCTACAACACGTGTTTATTACAAGTTAAAAATAAGTTTATGATTACGTACCTGTACACTTTACAATGAAATCTAATTACAGTTCAAAAGTTGTAATAAGGTCTATCGAACTCTTTAGCACAGTTGCAAACTTAATGTTAAAAAGCTGTTTAATTTATATTATTTGTAATTAGGTTCGTGTTAACAAGGGTCCAATTTGTAAAGTTTGTGACGAAATTAAAAATGTTAACAAAACTAGTAGAATAATTAACTTTCCTTCTGAGCTTCTCCTTTAATGCAGAGTTAATTATTAGTGCTTCTGAGAAACTATAAAAATGCGTATAAGGAAAATTGCATTTTTTGAAAGGGTAAGGATGGTGGCTTTGAGAAAATTTTCTGATCAAAACCAGTGTAGTTACTGCCATAAATAGCGATCTACACTTCAACGATATTTTTTTAGTTAAATAAAAGACAATAAAATTTGTAATTGACTCTCAAGTATGCAATTCAATAACATAAAACAAAACATTTTTGCGATAATATAATATTATTAATGCTTTGTCCTTGTAATCGCTCTCAGCAAAGACATTTTTCATTTAATTTAGTTTTACAGTAAAGAAATTGCTGTGGAGAAAGATTTTTATTATAAACTACTATTAATATTATTGTACAGGCTTATACAGATCCAATCAACCCTCAAGTTCTTTGTTTAAAATTAGTTGTGGATGATGGAAAGGTTTGGAATGATAATAGTATATCAGACATTTGCAATCGATATATGTTAAGAAATGTAGAGCGCAACGTTTCAAGAATTGGAATCTGTCCTCTCCGTCAGGTGAGAAGAAAATTAGTACAATTCTAATATAAAGCCTTTTGTCACCGCACCTCCTATCATATGGAAACGTACTCCAGTTCTCGCACGGAAAAATAATAATTTTCTTGACATCTCAAAAAAACTATTAGGACTATTATAAAAACGGGATAAGAAATAATGTCCTCATCCACCATTCCCCGTGATGCTCTTACAGTGGTACCGAGTAAACAGCAATATTATGAAACCAAGCCTTCTATCTCCGCATAAAAAAATGTTTGATTGAACACTTATGTAGCAAACAAGGGTGATAGGTTATACAGGCATAAAGAAAATTAAATTTCTCCAGCCCCTTTATTGATACGCTTTGCTAACGCTTAGCTTAAAAAATTTATGTATATCATTAGTGTAGTGTTAGAATAACTTGACTTATTACTTGAATTTAGTATCATTGTACCGGCGATAGAATACCGATATTAACGAGTGACCCTGTATGTACAAAACTAGTTCTGGAATCAATATAACACTCATTACATTACATGTTGTTATTCCACACAAGTTTTATTCTACATAGTTCACGCCATACTTTGTATACATCCACTTTGTTATGTAATCCTGACTGTGTCCAAAGTAAAATTGCAGTTTTCCATTACTAGGTAAAGTATTTACTTAATAGAACATAAATTAGTGATTAAAATAGGAGTACTGTAAGTTCTAGTTTCAACTCTCTCATGTGTACGGCAGTAGTTATAATATTCCGATCCATTTGTGCATCTGAATTTGAAAATCTTCCAAAACGTGTGATAAAAGGTATACACTCTTTCTTCATTCATATAATTTGGCATAAACATAAATATGTCATCCTTCCTAGAAAAATATTTACTTATGTAATTGATACTGCTTAGGTTAAACAACTATTAAGTAATCCTTAAGTATTTATCGTACTTGTACGAGTATATACTGAAGATTAGTTCTAGCTGCTGGTAGAGATATGACCTCATATGATTTTTATGAAAATATTTTACTTTGAACAAATATAAAATATGAAGGAAACTGTAGCAGAATTTCCAAGTTTGTAAGTTTCCTGCACCACGGAGTTCGTCCCAGTCGTCTGTATAGTGACAAGTTTTTTATGTTCTGACGAGAAGTTTTCTTTTACAAGTACAGGAGGAGATATATACCAGTAAATAAGTCTTAGTCTTTGGAGCTGACAAGAATTTATTACAAAACTCTGATATTATGAACTGGCACTTGCCTGATACGAATCGCTGACTGACCTAATAATGATATAGCCATAACCTAGTCCTATAGGCTTAGACACCTTATTTATATTAATGCAGAGTTCCTAAATAAGTTTCTAAAGATAATAACTTTTTCTTAATAAGACGTTTATTAATTAAATAAAAAACGCTTCACCTGATGTTTAAACACATGCAACTGAACTACTGGCTTTAATAATTAAAAGAAAAAAGTTAAGAACAGAATTATTTTTACCATTTTTCCACAGTACGTTAATATTAATATTTATAAGAAGTTCTCCTCTAAATAACTGTTTATTATACGAAATATTATTACTTACGGAGACAGCTCACGGGAATGTGATTTGGTGGCAATTTGTGTAACGGATATCCCCACAATTATACCGGAAGTAGGTATTTGACTTATAAAGAAGCGTCGATGACAATATTTTGAATCGTAGTAACAAATGCTATATTTACTACACATGGCACACTATTTTTGAAGGATTTGTGTTAAGTATACTAATAATAATAACTTCTTTATTGTAATAATAAAATTAAAATTGTGTTGTAACCACCTTCGTATTATCTTTCTAAATCAAACATCTACAAACAATTAAAACAAATTCAGACATACATTTTGTTAACAGCCATACCACCATTCATACTCCTAACACCAGAATATGTGATTGGGGGCTAATTACCGATTATTGCTGCGACATTAGAATATTCCTCAAATGTGCAACAAAATATAGGATACAATTTTAATCAAAATTTTAATTATAATGTTTCCTTTTTAATTACAAATATTTTAAATTCATTTTTTCGAAAATGCTCCAAATCATGGAAGTAATGCTGTACAATCCTTATTACAGTCTTTAATACATTATGTTTGATGGAAAGTGGAGGTAAAATTTGCATGCTCTACTTGTATTGTTAAACATTGATTCTTGCCGAAGTATCGTGTAAACAAAAACCTTTATTCGGTTACTTATATTAATGTATTTTTATTGATAAACTCTACGCGCAAATGATCCTGAATATTTATGTAATGGAAAATAATGCAGTTATGTTCGTTCATAATTTATAGAAATATGACATCGAAAGTTTCTTAACACTACAGGAATCCTTAACTTCAATAGGCAATCGATGCAGAAGTGTTGTTACAAATATGCAGGTATACAGGTATTTAAGGAGTTAGGGCAGCGTATATTTTTAAATTGTACATTTTTTACTGTCATAAATTATTTTATCATATTATACCGAATATGTAGATATATATATTTTATATACCCAGAAAACAGTATAGCCTAGCTTACGTAATTTGAAAAGTAACCATAAGTCATGCTCAATTAATTATGTTTAGAAACCCCATTTTCTAGTTCGTTCACGGATAGCCATGTCTAGTATTTTTTTTTACCATATAAAGTTTGATATATTAAAAGATTTGTTATTATTTTACAAGATAAATTTAAATCAGGACCTTTTAAACTTGCTTACAGGGGCAAACACAAACCCCAAAATGGTTAGCCAAAATTGGATGAATACGAATCAATATGTTATAATTACACATAACTGGTGCTTTACAGGAACACTATGAAAGGATGTAGACAAAGCCTCGTTTTTTGAAGTGTTTAGGATTTAGATTAAGCTCAGAAACAATTGAAGCTATCTGCAAAGTCGATAAATCAGTCTTCGAAATTACGAAAGAATCCAGAATGAAACCGAAACAGATGTAGATGGACAGCGTAGACAACGTAAAACAGTACAAAAACCATGTTATTTAACAGGCATATTTTAATGTCAGAAAATACATACAGTAAGCTTTTGTGCCTCGTACTACATTAGTACTTTAAACGCAATCGTCCGATAAACTAAAGCGTAATGTGGGCATCGTGGAAGAACACTTAAAAGCTTACAAAATGGATAAAACATATTTATAAATTAATATAATTATTATTCACATATATTTGAAATAATACATTAACAAACAGTACAAAAACCATGTTATTTAACAGGCATATTTTAATATCAGAAAATACATACAGTAAGCTTTTGTGCCTCGTACTACATTAGTACTTTAAACGCAATCGTCCGATAAACTAAAGCGTAATGTGGGCATCGTGGAAGAACACTTAAAAGCTTACAAAATGGATAAAACATATTTATAAATTAATATAATTATTATTCACATATATTTGAAATAATACATTAACAAACAACTTTATTTATTTATTTTAAGGGTTTCAATTATAAAGTGTTTAGTCGAAAATTTACTTCACAATATGATTTGTATTTGATTTTTATTTGAAACCTCTTTATAAAGTATTGTAGGCAATATGTACCAGAATATGCCCATATTCAGGTGCGTGAGATGGGGCTGCACTTATCTCTTCATGTGTCAAATAACTTAAAGGAAGGTTAAGTAAAAATTAACGAAAATTAAAAAAAAAAAAACTGGTAAATATTTTCGATTACAAATAGTTTTTTCAATAGTTTTTCATGTTGAAACTACTGCCTTAAACTTTCTATGGCACCTGATGAAGAGGATAGATTCCAATTATTGAAGCTCTCAA
This sequence comes from Homalodisca vitripennis, assembly GCF_021130785.1. NCBI lineage: Eukaryota > Metazoa > Arthropoda > Insecta > Hemiptera > Cicadellidae > Homalodisca > Homalodisca vitripennis. The sequence goes on from NC_060212.1 coordinate 42,357,974, forward strand.
TTATCGTAAAATATACGATTGCAAATCTCCGAAATAATATTATTCCTTAAATCATTCATCGTCACTACTTAAAATTAGATTGTTTCTGACTGATTAATAAAGAGAAATGAAATCTTAAAAAAGACAAATAGAAAAGTAGTATACATTTCTATCTTTTGGGGTTTATAAGAATAAAACACTTTATGTTTTAATGCAAACAAGCAAATGCCAATTCATTGTTTCCAACTCGAATGACGTGACGGTTGTTACTCATTGGCACTAAGTCAAGGTCAATTAATGGTCAAGCGTGGTGGTTGCATTTGTGAGAGATGACAATAGACTATTCCTTCTTCGCTTCTTTGTTCTTAAATAATAAGGAATTGTCAAATCCATTTAGTAACAGAAACATGGAAATTAAATACAAACAAAACTGTATTGGACCACAATTAAATACCGTAAAAACTACTGAGTATATTTTGAAGATTTTATTCTCGTTTGATGCATAACTAACAGATAGTTCCTAATAATTTAAATTTTCAGAGTGAGAATGAATAGTTCCTTAGCGATGCTATTCTGAGGAGCAACCATAGGAGTTTGTATAAAGCAAGAGACTTACCAAATATTCCGTACATAACAAGGCTCACTAGAAAAGCAAAATATCAAATATAACATTGTAACAAAAAACGGGTTCCTTTCACAGTGATTTGTTGTAATGTCCAAGTTAAATTATAGTAGCCATTAAACATCATCTCTATCCACTTTTTATTTTCAGGAAAAGGGACTATTTAATATTTAAAATTATTAATATTCAAAAATTAAATGTAATAACACCATTAAATTTTGAGTTTAATAACTACAACTATAAATGTGTTGGCAATCTTTTACCTGTGAACTGGAAACCTTAAATGATAATTTGTTAATAATATTATCTACGTAACTAACGAAATAAGACTGTATGGCATAGTATATATATCATATATACTATATATATATATATATATATATATATATATATATATATATATATATTTATATATATGTAACAGGTAGCGCATGTACTGACATAGAAACGACGCATGTACTGACATTACCTAAAGCCCTCAGTATCTAGTGGTATCAACCTATAATGTCAGCACCATATAGTTAACTGTGTCACACACTACCTCTGAACATTGCTGTTGCTGCTCATGGAGTTGAAACTCGCTATTGTAATAAGATCCGACTTTTGATATTGTGTTTCAAGTGAAGCGTTTTTTTTTTCCAAAAATATTCTAGACGTGATAACTGCTATAGTGATTAAGGTGCATACACGTTAGGTAAGTTATGAAGGAATTGGGTTTAACATTTAATATTCAATATCTTTTGGTTAAAAAATCCATATATATATATATATATATATATATATATATATATATATATATATATAAATATAAAACTCAATCTTCGGTATTCTTTATATACGAGAATAACTGAACAAACTGGGAAATTATATAACATACGTTTATTACACTATTGGTAATATTCAAAACATAATTCGACACTCTGGAATGATTTTCTACGTTGCACATTTATAAGTAAAATAGAAATTCGAAATATTGGAGAACAAAAAAATTGGAATAATACTAAAAAACAATGTTCATAGTAAAGAAATATTTATTTTAATTTTTGTTGTATCAATTAATTACTTGTGAAGAAACAATCTACTTGTTCCAGTCTTCAAATGTGTTTTATGTTTCACTATATTGTACCAGACAATAAGTTTATTCATTGATTATCCTATTAAACTTTAGAAACTAAAATGTATAAAAATGTTGACATTAGTTCTTACATAATTTTAATTAAATATATCTAATGCAAATTTTAAGATTAGTTTAAGATAGTTTAAATGTTTAATTATCAAAACAATATTTTTTCTCAGAAACGAATCCTTTAAGATATTAACTAAAAATACAAATTAAACCTCAAATCTATGGAGGCAATCAAATTTAAACTTCCTTATCGGAAATTTATTGTTTAAATGAGTATTATAATGATGCACATATATTTGTCATCGTTCAGTAAGAAAATTTTAAAAAGGTTTCAGTATCGCTCAGGTCTCTTCTTCAGGTGACAATATGAAAAGCTCCAAATCCAGAAATACATACGTATAAAAATAACACAAAGATAACGTTTATACCAAATTAATCACAAATGATAAATGGACTATAAATACCAAACAAAGTTAGTATTGCACTATACGAGTTAATGTAGCCTATCCGTATCAGAACTAACGAATTAATGGATGGAAAGCTCGGCGGGACTGAACTTGCCTGGAATAAAACATAAAGCATGATAGTGAATTTGAAAAGGTGCTACAAGTTGGTGACTGTATCCTGAATGAATGTATCCTACCAGAGAATCATATTAAGGTTCTGGAATATTCGCTATATCTTCTTTCGCTTTTTGAATATTTTTCTAATTCCTAATTTTAATTTTTAAAGTTCTGTACCTGAAGAAAACATCAGGGAGGAGTTGCCGAAACGTCAGACATGTTAATGATTACCAATTTCCAAACAACACATTGGTTTTGCTTGACATCACTTCAGTCAAAATATTATTCATGTGTTGAGAAATTAATACTTCAATAACAGCTACTGCACCACAAGGTGCAGCTTCTACAAACCCTCAAAGACTGCGAGCATTAGTATTCACATGATAAACGGTCGCAGAGCTGAAGCTGTGGTTCACAGAAGCATTCAATACAGAGTATGGGATGACTGATGGGCAGAATGAGGAGCGAATATTCCCGGGTTGAACGATGCGTACGTATGCTTCACACGTACACTGATGAATGCAGTTCTGCGGTATTGCATGGTACAAAGCATGCACTCAATCACGTACGACAATGAACTGTAAGTTGTGTGTAGCTTCGGGTACTATTCAGAGCTATATTTGATGGCATTCACGTTTATAGATTTGAACATAATTGGATAGTAAGGATAAGAAATTAGGATTTTAAAGTATTTTTGAAAGTTTGGAAGAAAATTATATATAATGGGAGTGGTTAACTATGTCACGTTATCTCTACATCTATCATTTTATGACACTCCCCCTTTGAATATATAACCTCTCCAGTTGAAATGTTAATTGTTTTCACACATCTGTGATCTGATAACTTTGTATGTAAAAAAAATTGAAATATGTGTTTGAAGTTATAAAATCTCAGACATGTTCTTCAATGAGGAGAACCATGTAATTGAATTTATCATGCTAATTTTAAGAAGTGTGTTTTTTGGATAGCTATTGTGAGACTCTCTGTCCGAATAATCTCAAGTGCTTTCACTTACGTATTTAATAACACTTGTCATACTCGTATGTTGGATAAAAAGTATGAGTGAGAAAAAATCGTCATTTATAAGAGATCCAACTGTCATTGATTAATTTTTCGATATTAAACTGTTGAAGATTGGTGAGGGTTAAAACTTGAAGGGGAAGAGTTAAGCTGGGAATAGCTTAATTATTGAAATTCTTATCTCTGTTTTGATGGGCTGTATGCATTCGAATATTATTTTTATAATGTATTTTATAACTAACAACCATTTGTAAAGAGCGGGTGTGGAATTTGGGGTTAACGGGAAATCAAGAGGGTTTTCATGTGAGGTATTATTAGTAAAAGCTTTTTACTCATCGATTCGTTTTTAATGCAGAGACAATTAAATATTTTAGAAGAAGAAACCTTGAGAAACGTAACAAAAATATTAGTGTTCAAAAATATTTACAGTCTTTAAAAAGGTACAGTTCACATTTGCTAGCTTTAGTGAAGTAAGTGTCAGTCAGTTCATTTTTTTTTTTTTTAAGAAAAGGAGAGACCGATCCCCTTTTAAGCCTTATTCTGTCCGTCCTCATGGCCCACTGGCCTGTGCGAGGATCTTATCAAACAGAATAAGGGGGAGAGTCGATACAGTACAAGGTCAATGGTACTGATAAAAAGTGCAAACGGTCACAGTTCAGGATTCGAAACCTGCGCTATCTCTAACTCAGACCCAAAGTCCAACGACTTAGACCGCTCGGCCATCGGCACTCCCAATCATGTCCAGTTGTCCAGTTGTATTGTGACATGTATTCTTTTCGTTTTAGGCCTAATAATTAGTGTTTTGTTTTTATTAAGTGCACGTTTATACAAACATGTGCATGGATTTTATACATACATTGTTCTTGTGATTCCTGAGTTATGCGTTGTATCACAAAACTCTCATTATTTGTTAATTTGAAAAATTCGGGCTTAAAAACTCAAATAAATTTTAACATGTTAATACTCCTTACACCAAATTAGCCAAATCAATGCATGTTTATTAAAAGGACATACAAATTAGCTGTAAATACAACCATTAACCAGAAATTATTTGGTATCTTTTTAGAACTAACGCGTTTATTAGGCTTAAAACTAGTTTCCAATTATTACTCTACAATAGCTTTTACCTTTCGGGTAGTGAATCGACCTATTAATGCATTTTAAACAGGAAATAAATGTATTTACTGCATTCCAGTTTTGCAAAGTGCTCATAAAGTTGTATATTTTCTAAATTGTTTATCTGCATCTTCTACAAGCAATGTAGGTCACTCATTATAGCAGTAAACATAATGTCCAGTATCTTCATTCATATTCATGATTTAAGAGTCATGCCACTTGAATGCAAAATTAAGTTGTTATTTAAAACGAAGACCTTTTTATTCACCATGAATCCTTAATACACTTTAATACAACTACAAACATAGAGACTGGTACATAATGTTTTTAGAATTATGAATCGATATTTCAACGTACATAGACAGACTTCACTATATATTTATTATAGTTTAAAAAGTAACCAAATATCCCGTATGACCATGTTGTACTATACTAACTTATTTTATATTACATTTTATTGTATTTTATGTCCAATTTTATTTATTATTTACTACGTAAACAATAAAATGTTAATATGCTCCTCATATTATTAAAATTTTCCGAGACCTTTCTCAATAAGCAACCTTTCAATTGTTCCACATAGGTAAAATATTATTTCTGTCTGCTGTCTGTTGTATTTACGTCTCCTCGTTTGGAAAAACAAATTGACCTATAATGCATATTAAAAATTTAAACTTAGCTTTCCGAAGAGACAATACTGAGTTCGAATAATGGTGCAAATTTCACACTTTGGGATTTAGCAGAGTGTTAGCTTAAGGGAAGCTGCAATGCAAAACAGCGTAAAATATAAATTTAAATTTTTATTTTATAATTTTTTTCAAATGTTTTAAAAAAACAAATTTGTTTTAAATTGTTTAATTTAAAACAAATTTGAATTGAATCGGGTGGTTAGAAACAAATTCTTCATAGCTTTTTAGAAACAATGTCATACTGTTTTCAACTTAAAATAATTGCAATGACAAGATTGACCAAGACATTTTTTGTTATATATCACTTTGCTGATCAAGGATATTTTTCCTCCTTATGTCTAGTAATATCCATCTGTTACATTAATCAGATTTGTATCTATTGTTTTGATTGTTTGTTGTGAAGTAATATATGGTTATTATTTGTTAGAATTGTGATTTCGGTTATATTTACGAAATGTAAAAATTTGTTTGTTTCCTTGGTAACCCTTAAGATTAGTGCATTTGACGCTGTTGCTACATTTAATAAAGACAATCTTGCTTCAATCAAGTGCTTCAAGCTTTAAATAATTTTGCTATTCAACTGTTTATAAAATTGTACAACAAAGGTTTGTTAGAAAGTTAGTAAAAGTTTAAAATAAATACCTACCTGTTTTCCTTTCTGAGAAAAAGGTTATTAAAAATTTAAAATTTTAATTTAAGAAATGTAGGGTGTTTCTGACCCTTATAAAAACAGAAAACTCATATGAGATTGCTTCATATCACATATAACGACCCCACCACATACAAGATCACATCTAGGTTAGTTGGTGTGTAGATCTTTACTATAACAAACACTGTTATAAAACCAACTTTAAGGTAAAATTTTTATTCGTCATATGGTAGGATATTATGAAAAAATATCATCTGAAAACTTTAAATTTAGCATAATACTTCATTTGTACATCATTAAGCATGAGTTCTCTGATGGTGCACTTTCAAACCATGGAGTTTGGCTGAATTAATATTGAAACCTATTACTCAGTAGGCTTTCAAAATGTCTCTTCTGTCTTCTAAGGGTAGGTAAAATTGTGCTATTCTCTTAGCCGTTCCTCAGGATATCTCGAGATTAAAATGAGCTACAGATTTTAAATTGCATGCAACTTCTGCAGGACTTCTTACGCGACATTTGGTGTGGCGTGCTCCTACGTTTCTCCAAAGCTTTTCCTTAGTTTAAAGTATATTTTATTATGACCCAGCAGTAGAATAAAAATGTTTGTTTAACATGTATAACACATTAATGAGGGTGTCTACGTATTTGTTATGGATTGAAACACATCACATACATCACAACAAAGAACGCACAATGATAACATATCTACATGGTATCTGTTACAGTCGTTTGTATTCCGGTCAGTCGGTGCCAAAACAAACAAGAACTGCCAGATCAAAGACTGGTGGAATGTGACCTCTTCTGAGGAGTTATCGCGCCACACTGTTCGGAAATACTTGTACACACGTGGCTCTCAGTTGCCCGATAGATCAGTTTCCCGCAAATACACTCGTTTTATAGCAACCGTTCCAAGTTCCTCCGTTCCTTTCCATGCTGTTATATCTGGAGTATTAACCTGCAAAGGTAAGCTGGTTTGAAGCTTCAAGTATATTATACCGAAGCAGTTAAAATTTACATGGAAAAGCTTTACGTCAGCTCTGAACGTCCATTGTTGGGATAAACATAATTTCCAGTAGGCATCCGTAGTCCCCTCAGAAGGACGTACTTAAAGGTGTGGAAAAATCGTAAAGGAAACCCAAGTGAAGCTGTATCTCATTCTTAATTGCCTAGCGAAGCAAATTCGGAAAGCTCTTACAAAACTGCTGCCATCCGACAGAGAACCCTAAAAAAATTCTGCATATTTATGAGCGAAAATGATGCTACAAGACGTGACTGATTTTACCATTTTTTGGAAAAGAGGGTCTCGAAGGGAAAATATTTTAAGAACTCACCTTTTGAATCACAAATTTCTGGTGTGTAACCTTTCTAAACCATGTTATGTATTTTTTATTTTTTATTAAATTATATGACCTATCAATAACCAAAAAAACACAAAATCTTGAAATGGCTATGAATTTCATTTTTTGTTTGAATTTTTATTTTACAAGGAATAATTGACCTGTCTCATTAGGACCTATTAAATATATGTTACACAGCATACCCGATCGATGTTGGCACGAAATTATCTTAATCGAATCCACGTAGTAGCAGTGTCCGCCTTAGAAAATGAAGAGTAATTATTGATACAAGAAATCGAATGTTACATTATGTTTTTAAATACAGGATGCCATTAAACTACTCTATTACGTACTAAACTTTACCCATTAGGTTATTAATATAAAAATGTCCAGAAAAGTTAGATAAAGTACAGTATTCTCTTATTTAATTTGTCGTTTTATTGTTATCATATACTTATCGGTTATTATTTGTTGTAAATAATAAAATCTGGTACACAATTTTCATGTTAAAATTAACCCACATTTTTTTATCAAGTCACCTGTATTTAGTTATGTAGTTGGACAAATTTTAGATGGCTGCCACTTGGAACCTGATATATTTTTCCTAAACTGTTATTCAAAATATTTTTTAATTAGAATAGACAAATTACAAAATTCAAACCTTACACCCTTATTCAATTTAAATATGTAAATTCCCCTCAAAGTACTAACAGTCAGACATACAATGAACTTATCAAGATAGGACACGTAATTTACATCGCATTTCTTCTTTATTCAGTCCTGAGAAATAAAAATTGTTGACACAGTAATTTATGAAAACACTGTTTCAATACAGGAATGAAAGTCATCATTTTAACATTAAGTTTTTGTATCGTTGTTTAAAAATATAAAAATGGAAATGAACTAAAGGTCTGTTTTAGAAGTTAAGTTTTTTACCAGAGTTTTTTCACTCTGGAGACAATTTGTATTGTGAAAACCGGAGCCTAGTTTATTATGAAATCGAAATTTATGAAATCGGTAAGTTTCAAACGACTTTTCCCTAGATCGTATTTATACAGTTAAATGCTTTTAAAAATCAATCGCCCAGACACGTAATAATTATGACACAACAAAATTATTATTATACATTGTCATTATTAATTATTATAGGACATTCCTACTGCTTTTATGTCGTTAATACTAACAAAATATAAATTTATCTTTTGTCGTACCTAAATAATGTGGCTTTTCAACGCGTTTTTTCTCCTATTACATATTTAGGTATCCATGCATTAGCGTTTAGATGCATATTAATGTAATATATTTAATATTACTACTCTATGCTTTAATTCAGAAACTATGATTGCATAGGTTGTAAATTCTCTTGCAAAGTTATAAACAAGGACAAAAACAACACAAATGTATAAAAATATGTATATAAATACATAAAATATGTACTCTAAATATATATATATATATATATATATATATATATGTGTGTGTGTATATCTGTATACGACCATTATTCTGGTTCAGGTGAATCATATTTATATTTACTTATGAAGTAATCTGGTAATCTGTTCTGGCTACAGATAAGTAGCATTCTCTAAAAACTACGGTTGGCAAACATGAATCCATATAAACACATCCAAATAAAAACAATAATAGAGCATTAAAATGTAAAACAAAAAATCGTATACTCGGATAGTTTAAAAATTATTATACACCTACTTGGCTATGCTTTTTATTTTCTTATAAAACTAGTATAAATATTTTAGCTTGAAGCAAATTTATATAGCATGTAATTAAAAAAGTCCACACCTAATAATTAAGCCTTTTGTTTACTTTTTATTAGTGCTATAAATTCATGTTACAAAATACAGTAGCAGTTGGTGAAAGTAGTAAAAAGTAGAAAGGAATTCCCTTTAACCTTAAAGTTCTTTTATGCGTAATTTTTTTACTGTTAAGTGCCGTCACATTTATACCTTTACTGGGCATAAACAAAAAAATAATAAAGAATATGAGTTTAAACACTTGTAAAGCCTCTTTACTTTTAATAAGATATTTTTGTTGAGAGGAAGTGAATTAATAAGTATATCCGTATCAATTTCTAACTAAACTAATATTGTAAATAACTACTCCAAAATATATTTCTCTCTTAACCAATTGTATTTAAACAAGATCTAGTTCCGGAGCCAATTCAAGGAATCGAGCAGAATAAGGTTATTAGACTATATCAGCTTATTCTCAGAGTTCAGACCATCTTAGGCACCGCCGACAAGATAAAGGTCATCGCAGCTGATTTAATGCCAGCTGTTTTGACAGATTCCCATTGCGTGATGTTCAATTAATTTAGGTTACACACTACTAATGAGCCGCCAACACGGGGTAATTTGTGTGATTTAATACCAGCTGTCAATGTGTTTTAATCGCTTTTGTGTTGTAAAACTAAAGTATTAATTAATATGTCATAAATCCCTTATAAATAGCACACATCTCTATTTCAAACAGACAAACATTGAAACTCAAAAGAAAATATGATAAGAAGTCCATGATGACATGTGAATATTGAGTGTTTCTCTAGTTCACCTTCCTTATGCAACGTCCGGAATCACTATGGCCGATGTCTCGTACTTGTCTTCTGAGGAGTCATATTCGTCTGAAGAAATACACGTAAAATAGTGACGAATAAGCTGCCAAAGAAAAGTGGTCTGGAGCTAAAATCAAAATTCACATCAAATATTATGAATCAAATCCACTAGCTAACTTGATGACATATTAACTAAAAAGTACTCTGACAAAGGTATCTAGGTCTGCGGAGGACCAAAAATTGTTTATTTATAACTTTAAACCATTTCCTTCCGATAACCATTAATAAAAAAATTACACGCGGTTGAGAAGGCACCTAAATATTAGATGAGATGAGAACATTGCATATCTTTGACCGTTTTACTTCTTCATAATACTCAATATTATTTCACACTGCTCAACCTTTTAAATTAAAAATTATCATGACAAATTATGAATTTCGATCCTTTTAGACTCATCATTGTAAAACATTACCAAAATTTGAATAATGATTGTTATCAAGTTATTTTAGAATATACCCAAACAAAGTGGCAATAGCGAATGTATATAAAATTTTTTTGCCTGTTAAATATATGCAGTAACAAAGTAATAGCAATTTAGATTTGAATAATTATTAACTTTAAAAGATGTTAGAAATGATTAGGTCTTAAACATATTAATCTTAAATCAACCGTAAGTCAAATTTATACAGCAAAGTCATTTTACTCGTACATTTCAATTAAATATAATGTGTTGTTTTACTGTTTTCACAAATTGAAAGAACAAAAACTTAAATTTTGTAATATCTTGAATAATTATTAGCAAATTCAAACTCCAATTTAGCAGAAATGAAAAGAAAATTATCACACATAATCTTAAGTCTGTAATATGGTTATTTACTGATTTATATCCTTTAGTTTGTTTTACCTTTCCTTGCCGAAATGAAACAAATAGATTATATTTTTTAATGCAACTTGTAAATAAAGGAATTTCTAGATATGCGATTTATATTTGAACAATTGTAGTTAAAAAAAAAAATGAGGTCTTTCTTACAAAAATTATGTTTAATCCGATTATACGTTTTTTACGTATAACAATTAATCAAACCTCCTAGTGGGGAATAAGTAATCTACATGTACTTCCTGCAACCCTTTTGACGAAAAATGCAAAATTTTACTACTCCTGGTTACTGATTGTGTCATAAAAGTAATTAGTTTGTGTGAATAATTCTATTTATTGGGGTGTAGTTATAATTTTTTGTAATGAATTAAAAAATTGTATTTATTTTGTTATTTATATAGTGAATTTGATTTGATCTTCAGTTCAACCTTTCTTTTAGTTTTGATTCCATACAAATTTTATGATGTTTATAGATTCCAGTAGTCCGTGTTCATCTGAAGAAATGCAATACCGTCGGCAACGAAGAAGCTCGAAATAACAAGAAACATAAACATTGTTTTCGACATGAGAGACACCCAGGGCTAAAAAATATAGTGCACCTGAAAGTATAATTCTTAATGATCTCATTAGGGTACAATTAGAAGTTAACTGGAGCTAAACTCACAGTCACTTTGATCAACCCTCACCTACTACACTACGTTATAACAGATAGCACCTAATTTTTATGTACTCATATTTTTTTTCTTAAATCATATAATATATCTTTGTTCACCTTCAAAAAGTAGTAATGTAATAATTTTGACCGCATAAAATTATAATAAAGGTATTTATATTAGTATTTCAATATATAGGCTAACCATAAAAATAGTAGTAAAGTAAAAAGAAAAACATTATATTTGTTGATTTTACCATAATTATTTAAAACTCTAACATATGTTCGAAATCCCTATCATCCTATAAAACTTCTTTAACTTTTCCACATTCAGTAACAAACTAGAAGGCAAAAATAATCAACAAGCTTACACACCTCGATGTATCTTAAGTGACATATTCCGTTTTATAGTTGGCTTATTTTATGTATAACAATATTAATTTAAAAGGTAAGTAAGTTAACTTGAAACTTGAACGGCTATGACTGGCAATCTTAAGAATAAATAACAGACTCAAAATTCTGTTGGCATAATATTAATTTTTCTGTTTCAGATAAGATTATTATACGTTGTGAAATTTTTATATAAAACATATGTAAAAGCATTATTAATAAAAACAAAATCAGAATATAATACTTACAGACACGTTTCATTGTCATAGGTAAATAGTATTTCCAATATAACTTGGAAAAATTTTAAAAACGGCAATAATCTGAATTTAATGCTTTCGTTGTCTTAAGAAGAGTTGGAAAATGAAGGAGTTACGCTTGAAAGGATGATATGGATGGCTAAAAACGAAAAGCTGCTTTGAACAAACCATTCCCCGTCAAAAATACGATCCTTTCTCTCAAAGGAGTATATAATGGTTTTCCTATCGCTCTAAAAATACTCATTAGATCCTGAAGTGTGCAATTATCTCTCGCTAGTTTAAGTTCGATATAAAATGTTAATGTCATTTTGATAAACAAATCCCATATAAAGTCTAGTGGATTCATAATATCAGACAAAGAAATTTAAACTATTTTAGATTAGATTTAAATAAAGCGAGCAAAGTATTATTACATTTTGGGAAAAAGATATGTTTTTATAAGTCTTTAAAGCTTCCGACAAGGAAATTCTTGGAGGACTCCATACTCCCAATCCATCTGGAATAGATGCACCCCATTTTATCTTTCATCTATATAAATATACATCACCGTAATTATGGCCTATAAGGATAGCTGGATATTTAGGATTAACCGACCTATTCACTGTCGTAAGAGGTAAGGCACCCGAATAGACTACCAATTAGTTTAATTAATAAATAAACTATCATCCCCTTCGCAGCTTCCATACAGTTTAAGTGTGGTTGGGGCTACCTAAAGTCTATACTTTATTCGCCTATGGGTAGTAAACTGAACAGCTTTGTGACAGCGTGACTCACCAGTGGGTCACAGGCTTTTACGAACAGAGTGACCTGTAGATAGGTCACGCTATCGATTAGACAAGCGCGTCATGCCTCAGAAAGGTCACGCAACAGCAGTTTCTTTAAGAAGTTGAATTAATGGCTTTCTGACGCTTGCAAGTCGAAAAAATTCGTGATGGCTAACCAACCAACTTGTTCTGGATCAAGTCTAGACAGAAACGACGCAGATTCCAGAATCTCAAGGTCCCATGTGACAATAACGGCTCTCAGACGTTGCAATAAGCGGAAGTTAAAAGAATACGAACTCACATTTCACACATCCTATCCAAGAAATACCAATGTTATGTGTAGTGTAACTCGGTTTGGACCTCCTTGCTTTGGGATTCACGCCAAGAACACAATAGTGCACACAATTTTGCTCCTGAAGACACGATCCGAACACTTCTTCCTATATATTAACACCTTATTGAGGGTCTAGGATGTGTCTGATATCAAAAAGGAATCCAAAAGTGTTCGGCTTCTTCGGCACAGACTTATTTTGAATCTCTTTAAACATACATCACTCTAGATTCCATGGAGACAAATTTCTGAACAGATTTCATATTTCAGACGCTGCACTGAAAGGCAGAATGGAGCATCACTCGATTATTCGGAAACATACACTTTCTTTTTCTTATAAGGTATTTCTGTGAATTTTAGCGTGTTTTTCCTCCTCTGATGTTATGGCTCTCGGAGAATAGTTCTGGATGATAAAATCTCTCCAGGTACGCATCATGGCATAAGGCTTAAACAATAGTAGGTGAATTGCATTTTAGTGGTTACAAGTTATTCTTATTCGGCCTTAAATTTGGATCAAAATTGGTTAATAAGTAGTTCGCCAATTAATATTTGTCAGGTTTTCTTTCCCTTTTATTTTGAATCAAGGATGTTTAAGTGTCTTTATCCTCGATCGAATTATTAAAAATTAACTTTAACAACATGGAAGTTGAAAAGTACAGTTTTTTACAATATATTGTAGTCAAATATTTGAACGGTAAACACCTGAGGTAAATTTATATAATTATATAATTTTAAACTAAACTTGACACTCCCATTGCTAGTAAGTATTATAAATATAATCTTTCGTTACATTGCTTTTGGCTGATTTCTATGCAACCAAATTATTACGTGGAAGAAACGTTTTATTTCATTACTCCCCATGGTAAGTTTTTTAAAAGCTAAATAATATTTTTCTAATAAGGAATCTTTGACCGAGGTGCCGACATAATTGAACGTCTCAAGGAAAATAGTTTATTATCGGCTAATGATTTTTTTTATTTTTTATAAATAAACGCAATTGGAAAATGTAAATTTTTAGGGCACAAGGAAAAGCTGGAATAAAAAGTTTAATAGTTTTTAAAATTTTTGACACATTGTAACAGATAAACAGAAAGGAACATCATCATGAACGAAATTCCTCTATTCAATATCCGTTGCTACTAAATCCCCCAGTTTAACAGCCCCAATTAAGAGTGTTTGTCAGTTGCTCCTACCATTTCTCACTAATAAATAGTGCTTTGGGCGAACCGCGTTTTAATTTGTAATACTCTAAAAGCATTTGCTGCAGCTCATTTTAAAATAGTTATTAAAGTACCATTAAATAACAATAGATGTTTTTGAAACCGGCGTGTGCTACTTTGTGTCTCTCAAGTTAGTAATTAAATAATAAGAAACAGACGTAACTAATAACTCTCCTGCAATTATTTAACCTTTTTATATGCAAAATGTGTGATTTTTAATGAGGAAAATAGGATTAGAAAATGCCTATAATGTTATAATTATTTTAAAGTTATTTTGCACAGATCCCAATTAAATATAATATGCGGCACTTGAATACATATTTTTATTAAAACGTTTACCACAAAAACGAAGATATTTGCTGTCAAAGCGGCTTGTCAAAAATACAAACGAATATGCATAAATTGAAGTTCATCATATCCTGACATTCGTTTAAATCTATTCTTAGCCCAAACCCATTTTGATTTAAAGATCCATGTCCTTAGCAGCTATTGAAACCTAATCAAGATGTTCACAGATTCATGATTATTTTGTGACTGAATTATACTAATCACAGATTAGAATAAACCTACGAATTGTTGTGTCAACAATGTAGAAAACCAAAATCCAACGAGGAATATTGTTGAAAACTATTAAATATATATATTATCCATACTGTTTACAACGTGAAATTAAAAAGTTAAGCTCATGTTTTTCATACTATTTTATTTTAAGAATTTACTTAGGACAGATCTCGTAATAACGAATTACGTTATATTTAATTATTTAAGTGTCACAAAGATATAAACAACATAACTAAATATCAGAACACATTTTATACATGATTGTCCCGCATAGATTTTCATTTAATATAGACTAAAATTTCCCCGAAGAGTATTTTATTAGTTATTAACTAAAGTAACTTATGGTGCGGCGAGTTAGGCCATTAATCGCGTTATCATTATTACTAACCAATTTAAACGTCTACCGCCAGTTTTTTTTGTTTAAATATTTCGTCCTTTTCGGACATTATTAAATGGGCCTCGTTACAGATTATGATGTGTTAAATTATGGAATAAATCTAACCAAGCACTTAAAAATTTTTTGAAGACTTAAATTTAGAATATTTAGTTTTTTTTATATTTTAGTGACCTTTTTCAAATTATAACAATATTATAATTATAAAATGTGCTATATCATAATTTAAAATTTTAAATTTTTTTCCTTTGTTATGATGTGAAGTTATATATTTGTTACATATAGTGTGAGCCAATACAATTATAAAGATAAAAAAACATAGTTGAATAATATAATTTATATAAAACAAATATGAGACAAAGTAACAACAGTAGAACAAAGTCTGTGAAGAATTCATCCTTGACCAATCAACTGATATACTGAACATAACGTATCACAAATATATCAGCCGCGGTGGTATCCCTCGTAGTCATAGACGTGGCTAATCCTTGCTAAGTTCATTTAACAGACCTGTTCCACTGCCACTCGCCCCTCATACTGTTATTAGTCGATCCACAAGGCCCAGCACATCACGACCCTTTATAAATAATTATTAGAATCTCGAAAACTGTGAGTGTTTTGAACATTGCTCGGACGTTAAAGATCTTGTTTGAGAAACCTTCAATCAAACACTATTTATTATTTACAACATCCACGCAGCTTGTTCCTGAAAAAGAATAAGCAAAAGAAAACAATATTCAGACAGGTGGATAACTACGAAGGTGTAACTGCCATAACTGTTAATGTAAATTTTTCTTAAACTGCAAGGCAATAAATAAGTATCAAATTATTCTTTAAATATTACAGAATAAATAATAAAAAATATAATTGTTGTCTCAAAGATCATTGGTATAAAAAAAGAGAATAAATTCTGAAAATTATTTCGTAAACAACCTTGAACAATAATAATTAACTCAGAAACAATAAATACTACTACTCAATCACCCTGAGATATCCAAGATAACAAATCCTTGTGTGGTTGGAGATTATACAATAGTTTTCGGGAATGTTGATCCAAAAAAATATGGTGCTAACTGACTTTAAGAAAAATTAAGTATACAAAACCCATTGTGTAATGGAATTAAATGGAAGTGCAAGGCAATAACTTTATTTAAATATTTAGTAAATATACTGATTTAGGGAGATATTATTTTTAAGATTAATTCAAGAATTGTATTACATTTAGATTACAATTTAAGATACAGAGACATTTTGGTTTCAACGATAATAAAATAACTGTTGCAAATTATTACCTGAATCCTTTGGAATTCCAAACCTAATAAATCGTTACCAAGAGACTGCATTACCTTCAGAAACAAGATACTGATAGAAAAATCGTTGAAAAATTATTTTATATCTCTATAAGATAATGGACGAGTTTTTCCAATTTAATAAAACAATTTAAAAGAAAGAGTAAAAAGAAAGTCATACCATTAAGTAATAAGAAAATTCAGCATAACACATTCACCACAATTAATCATAGTCAATGCTCAAATAACCGTACATGTCATATTAGTACTCTATAATATTTAGATGGTTTAAAGTTTTATTCGAATATTTTGATACATTTTTGTAAAATAAGAGAGACCTACCCAAAAGGGCGTCCCTTGAGGCTGACACCAGGTATTAATTATTATAAATTAAATATGTCAACCTTAATATTTCTTTGGATCAAAAATTTAGAAAAATGTGTAAATGAGAGTAAAAGTTACCTGAAGGAATGCTAGCTCAGACATAATCCACGTAATCAAGCAATCACAGTGCAATTCTTGAATGTAATAGAATATCTGTTCGTAAAACGTGAGTTCATCTCCAAATATTTGTATGTATTAAGAAAAACTATTTTAATAGTGTGAATGTCATTAAATGTATTTTAAATATTTTTTACTGTGAATTTGATAAAAGATTATTTCAGATATTTAAGCTAAGAAAATGTAATATTTCCAAGTTTCAAGGAAAGTAGTGCCATACGCATAATTAATGCCTTTCCCTTATAGACATATTGATTAGATTATTTAAATATATCAGGAAAAATATGAATCCTAAGATAGATCCTAAATGGTGCTTTATATGGTAATATTTCATTCGGTGAAAACGTTCTTATCCCACAACTGTCATTGACTATAGCCGCTTATAGGCAAGCCTCATTTGTAAAAGATAGAACACAAAAATATATACTTGAAATGAGGCATATGTTTAAAATTGACTCTAGTGATTAAATACATCGAGCATAGAACTAATGCCCCAAAGTTTCAATGATATATAATAATAGTAATTTTGGTTTCGTTTTCAAACAACAGAACATAAAAATTGGTTGTATAAATAACAAGCAAGGGCATTTACACACAAAATAAAGTGTATATAACATCCACTAGATGTAAAATAATTCAAAGATAAATAAAAAACAAAAGGTAAAATGTTAAAAAGTATTTTCAACAGTATTTGGAATAAATACGCAATATTTTAATGTTAAAAACCGTGACAAAAAAAAGTTCCAAGAGGGCACTGTGGTTTCTACACCGAAAAAAAAGCAACAAACCGACAACCAGATTGCTCGTTTTAAAAACCCGCAGAGCGGGGGGGGGTGGGGGGGGGGGGCCCCGTTCATCCATCTTCTTGCGTATCATGGCCACCTGGGAAACATACTCTTTCATTCTCGCCTCACCTATATGTTTTACTTTCCTGCTTTAAGCTAGTTATTGTACTATGATCTAATTGAACTCACTATCGTTTCGATTATCAATGACCTCGTATAAACTTATGTTACATTAAAAATCCAAATATTTATATAAACAACTAGTATACAAATCCGAATATGTATCTGTTTAATAATTTTAGTAAACAAGGAATTATTTGATTTAAAAACGAGCTAAATGTTTTATTTCAATTTTGGCAAAAGCACGAAATCGGAATATCAGCTTGTACTTTTTATCTTGTAACATATATCATAAAATATATCAACGATATAAATGTTAATGCATGTAATTAATGACAGATATAACACAGACTAAAAAATATTTATGTCCTTCAGTATTATGATGTGATCAGTTACATGAAGTTTTAAATAAATTAAGTATTAACTTAAAGTTTTAAAGAAGTTCGAGAGGCATGTAAGTTTCCTTAATGAGAGATTTAATAAAATCCACTCAATGTTCTGTATTTTCAAAACCAAATCCCCCGACAGGCCATTATGGGCTTAAGTTACTCATTAAGCTCCAGTAAATTTACTGAGTAATGAGATAAACGTTCCGAAATCTTCTTACATCGTTTAAATTTTCTTCTTGTGAGGTATAATTACTTGAATAAAAGTAAGACGTGCTCGAAAAATTTTCCTTATAATTAAATCATATCTTGATTTAAAATATATCATTTCTATTAATTAATTATGTTACTGATTTTAGTAAGTTAATGATGTAACTGTGGTAAAATATGGTTTAATTGTGTCATTCCTAATATTGTATACTATGAGCTGAACATTAGCGAACAACACTTGAGGGCTAGAAAAAGTTTCATTTCAGTCTGTCTGTTTGACCACAGGATTATCTGGAACAAACTGATCTCCATACTAGCAATTTAGCATGTACCGGCCATGGTAAAACGCATAATAAATCTATGTTTCTATACCAAACTGAATACCAACTGGTATGATGTGATATTTGGTGGATATTTTAATAAGAATTTGTTAAAATCTTCGAGTCCCTCGATACTCTCTTATAAGGTTTTTATTTAGTTTACCCTCCTCATAAGAATTTTTGCTATCAATAAAATGTTTTCATATTTTTCTTAGTGACTTCTAAATTGTCTAGCCTAATTCCTCTTCTCTCCTATCTGTTCCGGCCTGTTCTTTTCCTTCAGGTACCGAATGAGTGGAATTAAGTTACGAACTTTGGAATTTGGAATGTAACGTAATTACGATTGTGTACAGTCATATTTGTAACATAACCCTCCACAGGGTATTTTGATATTGATTTCGCATTGACTGAGCAAGCCAAATTTCCTATTTGTCCACATACAAGATTAGTTCGAGGATCGGTGCTAAGTAGCCGAAGTAGGGATCTCTTTCTCTCTTTCCCTACTATAGATTTCCTCAAATGAAACACTCTATTTAGGATTTATCTACAAGAAAATAAATACAAAGCAATAACAACAATTGTTGACTAAAATATTTTAACTGCTCTGATTTCCACTATGTCCTTTCCTATCTTGTCAACAGCTATTTAGTATTTAACTCTGGTCATTCTTTGTGACATATACTTCTCCTTTTCCTTTTCTCTTTCCTTTATACTCTCTCTCTCTCTCTCTCATATTCTGTCTCCTCTCCCCCCCTCAATCCTCTCCTCCCCTCAACCTCTCCTCTCTCTATTTACTCTCTCTTCTTTCTCTCCTCCTCTTTACGCAATACATGTAATCCTACCTAGTGTTAGAACTGGCCTTCAATTATCACAGCCACACTTTCACATTCATATTCAGCAAAACAAATAACCAACATGCATCTCTAATTTTTATTTAAAGTCCTGAAAAAAAATTTCTTCGTATATACTAACAATGAATTTATTATTAATCCTCACAATCTAGTCCGAAAAGAAGTACAGATAATAAAAGTTAACAGTCGCAAGATTACACATGATATATTGATCCTTTAAACCAATTTGGCAAAGGCACCATTATCTTGATTGCTAGTTTAGCGGACCAAGCTATTACGTGCACGTAAATTGAACTGGTTGTGCTTTAGCCGAGTGTGCTCTCAGGGTGTCCTTATCATCGTAAATTGAGCCTAATTATAGACAAGAATGCGATTATTGTGACCAAATTTGAATATATACTCAATTACTCGTTTTTTTATTAATGTAATTAATATTTGCAACTATACATAATACTGTATAATAATTATATAAAATAACAATATGAAATATTATTTTTATTATTTCCGATTTTCCTAAAGTAGAAGCGTTTATACAAAAAGTTTTGTGATGGGCATTAATTTATTTTCCTGTTTATAATAATTAAACGAAATCACTGTGATACTCGAAAGACACTTTTAACTATACTGAGAACACTAGCTACGAGTATATAAAAATCCACCGGAAACCGTCTATCGTGATCATTTTAACGAAACTTTCTACCTATAATGATTAAAATAGTGTGGTTAACCAATTTACACAGGTGACAGAGGTATAGAATTTCATTAGGATTTTACTACTATGTAATGGAGAACAACTTTTTCCTTATGAAGTGTCACTACCAACTATCTTAAATAACTCACTGTTCACTCTTATCACAATTTTAAATGTCTCTATAAAAGTAATTAGCACTACTCTACCTTGTGAAGTTAGTTTTTTTTTAACACCGTCAAGATTTGACTGATGGGATAATGATGGACATTGTTAAATAGCACGAAAAACCTTTGTTACACTTGAAATAGTAAATTAATAATTTAAAATCCATGTTTTTAAACGGGCATACCAATTTTATTATAATTTCAATTTCATTCGTACATATTCTTAATTTTCATTCGGAATGAGATAAATATTTATTACTAATAACTAATCGCATGTAAACCATTTGTAATGTATTGTTAGAATTTCCGTAATTGATGCATAATAAACTGAAAACTGTGAGTCCATTTTAACTTACTATTTTTGGGTTTAATAAGTATTAATATCGATATCCAATATTGCCTTATTTCTGTTGTTTAGTGCTTGTGTGATAATTTTAAAATAAATAATCTGTTTTTTCAAACTAAATCTTCGAATAATATAATACTTATAATAATGAAAAGAATTGCAATAATAACAAGCGAAATTAAGTTTGTTTAAAATATTAAATTGTCGTTGATTAAAAAAATAAAAGTTTACAACAGTTACTTAGAAGATCCACTTCTAAATAGTGCATATTAAAGAATAATTTCTTATGACAAAACGACTTGAGCAACTGACATTTTAACTATGGATCGTCAAGAGTGTGCTCACCATGAAATAAATCAACATTTTAGTGACAAACAATGGTAAGGTAATAAAAAGTTAAGGAAACGAGAGAAACCTACTTGTGTGGCTCTGACTGTCAGGGAGAAGGATGGACGAAGGCCCGAGGTTTATATCCAGCAATCTGCCCGTTGTTGTTACTTCCATGGGGCTTAAAGACAGACAAACTCGTACACAGCTAGTTGGCCGTACTTCATGAGACACAGTGTTAAAACTTCGAACGTGGCAGAGTTTTATGTCATGGTAAGCCTACTTAGACCTGCTTGTCGTTATATTCTCTCCATTTGTATTTGTGATATTGTGGTAAGGAAACTGTTTCAGGATTTTCAGGAATCGTCGTAAAATATTTCTTAAAACATTGTATCATTAGTTGATCGTGACAACAATAAAAGGTACCAACAAAAAATAAAAAGATGGAATTGTACTCATGCACGTGAAATGCTTAAATAAAGCCTGCCGATGGCTTGTGTTTACCCTCTAAAAATGAACACCTTTCTTAAGATGTACTCGTTACGGAGAAATTCGATTTATTTTTCATTGGTACCTAATAAAACCTATTTTCACTCCTCCGATTTACAAGGCCCGCCAAAACCTGCTCTTAAACATAAAATCGCATTGTTCAAAAAGGATCAGAAGACTGAAGTATTTTCCAATGGCCAACACTTATGTCAGATTTATATTATTCTAATTAAAAATTGAAGTACGCATCATAATGATCTATTAATTCTATATGGAAATTTCTTGAATAACCCGAGTGAACTGCCAGTTCATTTATAATACTCTGCTAATTGCTGTACTCTATATTTTTTTACAGTTACTAGTGCTAAACTACAGAAAGACGATAGAGTTGAAAAAAGTTTCATTTTTGTTCCCGTATTACAATTATTGTAAATAAACATAATCAAAATTAGTAGGAAAATATAAACGAACCATTATTGCTTGAAAAAATATTTTATTTTATAAACATGATGCAAAAGAAGGGATGAAAACACCACATCCGTGATGTGTTCCTCTATTCAATAGTCCGTAACTCTCTCACTCTCTCATCGCTCCTCTCTCTTCGTCATTCTCTCTCTCTCTTTTACTCTCTCTTTCTTTCTCTCCTCTCTTTGACGCAATACATGGTACTCCTACCTAGTGTTTGAACTGCCTTCAATTATCACAGCCACACTTTCATATTCAAATATCAGCAAAACAAACAACACATGCCATTTTTTTCAAATTTTTATTTAACAGGCCCTGAAAAAAATTTCTTCGTATAAATCTAACATGAATTATTATTAATCCACGCAATTCTAGTCCGAACAGAATACAGTTTAATAAACGAAACAGTCAAAATAACATGATATATTGATCTTTAAAGCAATTTGCAAAGGCAACCATTATCTTGATTGCTAGTTTAGGGCGGGCCCAAGCTATTACGGCACGTAAATGAACTTGTGTTGTGCTTTAGCCGAAAGTGCTCTCAGGTGTCCTTGAACATCTATATTAGCCAATTTATATACAATGAGATGCGATTATTGGACAAATTGATATAAACGCTCAATTACTAGTTTTTTATTAATGTAATGAATGATTTGCATAACGTAACATATATACTCGTATTATATTTATATAAAATAACAAATATGAAATATTATTTTTATTATTTCCGAGTTTCCTAAAGGAGAGGTTTTTATACCAAAAGGTTGTGAAGGCTTTAATTTATTTTCCTGTTTATAATAATTAACTATCACTATGATACTCGGAAAGACACTTTAACTAAACTGAGAAACGACTAACTACGAGTATAAATAAAAATCCACCGAAACATCTATCGTGATCATGTTTAACGACCGTCCCTACGTATAAATGAATAAATAGTGTGGTTAAACAATTTACACAGGTGACAGAGGTATAAATTTCATAGGATTTTTACTACTGAGTGAACAGACTTTCCTTATGAAGTTTCACTACCCAACTAGCTTAAATAACTCACTGTTCACTCTTATCACAATTTTTAAATGTCTCTATAAAAGTACTTAGCACTAACTGTACCTTGTGAATTAGTTTTTTTACAACCCTCAAGATTTAACTGATGTATAATGAGGGATATTTTAAATAGCAACGAAAAACCTTTGTCCCATCTTGAAATATAAATTAATATTTTAAATCCAAGTTGTTTAAACGGCATACAATTTATTATAATTTCTATTTCATTCGTACACAATTCTTTAATTTAATCGGAATGTAGATAAATATTTATTTGTAATAACTAATAGGCATGTAAACCTTTTTTGGTAATTACATTAGAAATTCAGTAATTGATGCATAATTACTAAAAACTGTGAGTCCATTTTACTTACCATTTGGGTTTAATGAGTATTAATATCACTATCAATATTGACTTTATTTCTGTTGTTGTCTTGTTCATAATTTTTAAAATAATAATCTGTTTCAAACTATCTTCGAATAATATAATACTTATATTAACTTGTAAAAGATTTGCAATTATATAACAAGCGAATTATGTTTTTAAAATTTTAAATGTCGTTGAATTAAAAAAATATAAGTGTTTAACACATTTACTTCAAAGATCCACTCTAAATAGTGCATATTAAAGAATAATTTCCTATACAAAACGACGTGAGCAACTGACATTTTAATCTATGGATCGTCAAGAGTGTGCTCACCAAAATAAATCAACATTACTACAAACCATTTAGTGACAAACAAGTAAGTAATACAAAGTTAAGGAACGAGAGAAACTGCTTGTTGTGGACTCTGACTGTCAGGGAGATGGATGGCGGAGGGAGGCGCGCCGAGGTTAACAACAGCACTTCTGTCGTTGTTGTTCACGTTCCATGGGGCTGTTGAGACAGGACAAACATCGTACACAAGTTGCCGTACTTCATGATACACATATAAACTTGTAACGTGCAGAGTTTATTGTCATGGGTAAGCGACTTAGACCTGCTTGTCGTTATATTCTCTCCATGTTCTATTTGTGATATTGGGTAAGGAAACTGTTCCAGGATTCAGGATCGTGTAAAACATTTTCCTTTAAAATCAATTTTTTGTAATTCCCATTGAAATTCCCCCCAAAAAAATTATTTGATCGTGACAACAATAATAAAAGGGTACCAATAAAAAATGGAAGTTGTAACTCATGCACGTGAATCTTTAAATAAAAGCCTGCGTTGGCTTTGTGTTTTGACCTCTTAAAAATGAACACCTTCTTAAATGTACTGTTACGGAGAAATTTCGCTCTATTTCATTGGTACCAAATAAAACCTATTTTCAACTCTCCGATTTCAAGCCCCCAAAACCTGCTTCTTTAAACATACAAATACGCATGTTTTCAAAAAGGATCAGAAGACTGAAGGTATTTTCCAGTGGGCCAACACTTATGTCAGGAGTTTATATTATTCTAATTAACAAATGAATACGCATATAATGTCTATTACTTCTTTGAAATTTCTTGAATACCTCGAGGGTAACTGCCAGTAATTTATAATACTAATGCAAATTGCTGTTCTCTAATTTTTTTACAGTTACTAGTGTCTTAAACTAACGAAAAATAAAACGAAGAGTTGAAAAAGTTTTCATTTTTGTCAATATCAAAAATTATGGAGGGAAAATATTAAAGAATCATTATTGCTTGAAAAAAATATTTTATTTTATAAACATGCAAAACGAAGTGATGAAAACACTCACAGCATGGATGGTTCTCTCTACTTCAATATCCGTAACTCCTGCATCCACCCTATTGAATTCCCACACTTACGACTCGGTTTTCACTTTCTCCACCCTGTCATGTATGTACTACACTTTAATGTGTAAAGTCTGTTTAAAGACTAGTATGCCCCATTTTAAGATGTCCATTTTTCAGATTTATAATTTTAAAATGTTCAAAATGTATTAGAAGGATGTTTTTAAAAAGAATTTTTGGTATCTTTTTCATTAGGGATGTAACTAATTTTTTAATAATTAGATAACAAAATGGCGATGGGATACATTTTACATAAATACATTTTAACTATTTTCATATTTAAACAATAAGTAAATTATTTGTTATTTAGTGACAGGAATTCACTGCGTTTGATTTAATTGAAGAGAATAATGTTAACAGTTAGCCAGGGGCTTTATGTACAATCAAACTTATGTAAATGCAATCATATTAATGTGGACCACCGTAACGAAATGTGCAGGTGTTTGAGCCGGTTGCCAATATGGCACGTGGTTAATATTCAAAGCCAGCGAGGTGATCTCGGATGTCCCCCATTCCTAACTTATGAGTTAATCCCAATTACATATACCCACCAATATATGCCCAGAACATCTAAATCCTAATATTTTAAACAACTTTTAAGAATTAGAATTACTTATACGCATCATCTAACTGCAAAGAATTCTATTTATTTTAAATGAGTATTATAGAACAACGTCCTTTTATTCTTAGGACCACCGATCACATGGGAATCTGAGCAAGAATCTTATCATAAATAATTGAAATCCCCTAAAAGTTACAAAAAAGTTTGTTACTCTCTGAGAGAAGGTTCGATTTCTAATGAGGTAAATCATATTTTGCATTTGTTTTGGATCATTTAACTCTTAACCAAAATGATTAGTTTAATGAAAAATCGTTTATATTTTATGGAATAATCACGAAAAAAACAGATATTCCAATGTAGCAACATTTTAAAAAATGAATAGCTTTCAAGATATACCTTTCCGAAATACGTAGATTATCAAATGTAGCCTGTTATCCCGAAATGTGAAACTGATATATTATTATCTAGTATGTATTATTGATAGACGTTAAATTTCTACATCTCTGATGAGAAATCAACGGTTTGAAAGTACTCGAATGTTGATTTGCAGATATATTTCACATCCGAATAGTGAAGCGTCTGAAATCTTAAGAATTCCTATCAGTATTTGTCATTTTTTCGAAAGAAGAGAGTATAGAGTAATCATAATATTAGGCGAGTAATATGGCTCTGAAAATAAGTACTGATTAAATAAATATTGTCCCACCGTATTGCACTAAACTTTTATCGTGAGGTGTTGTCGTCCTGGAGCGCTACTGTTGTCGAACCTGAGAATCACAATTAATACAGTTCCATGAAGGCATTCAGCGCTTATCGTTTTCTTTTATACCCAGCGCTACAACTATGTCAGAGATGGATAATCTGGCATCATAGACAATAACAAACATCGAATCAAAACTAAACTTCTATGTTACTACGTATTAACAAATCAAAACCTAGGTTTGGTACTCGCAAATGGAGTTCTCAAGCTTGCAACAACGTTTAGCACTTCTTTTTGGCACGCCATCCTTAATATTCCAAAGCCTGTTGCAAATAGCCATTTTTAACTTTCAAACGACTTAAGCAAAAAATCATTAGGAACACTTTCGAAATGCAGTAAATAACTTCCTCACATTCAAATATTTCCAAATTCTCTTTATAATACAAAGGTAAGAAGTACGCAACAACCCTTCAGTAACAGGCTTTGTTCTTTAGAATGCAAAATTTCAATTGTATAAATCACTTTACTGACAATATTTTTTAGCGAACAAAACCGCTATCGTACTGAAAATAATCTACTCCTTTCTGCTAAAAAGAGGAATCGTGTCAGCCTACTGCATATAAGGCTTTAAATGAGCTCATCCCAATTTTTTAGAATGCATTGACATTTAATTTATACAATAACGTAAAAAAATAAATTAGGTTTGATGCAAAGAATTAAATCTAGGGATAAAACCTTTCTTGTGATGAATCTTACCAAGTGATATAATTAAAGAGTTTTTTTGTAATAATCATCCAATAAAAAAATTTACAGATGGCAATCAAATCTAATTTAATATTAACTTGACTCTCAATAATTTTTCATTTCTCTTATAAATAAAAATGTTACGCTATGAAATCTGAAATAATAGTACTTAGCTTGTTTATATATCTATTTATTATGCATATATTTGCTGCAATCATTGTTTACCCATTATAAAATATAGTATAGGCTACTCTCAATAACGCTCAGCTAAATCCTATCTAGAGACGTACATATTCCATACGAAGTACAATCAATTCTGGATAAACATGAAGTGCAATCAAAAATTTCAATGTTATATTTATCAGTTGGTTTTTCAGAATCGAGCACGGGCAGCGCACAGAACAAGCAACAAACAGAAATGAAATTTTTTTCTAGCCCCTTCTAGGCTTTGCTACCGCTCAGCAATATATAACCGTTTCTTTGAATAAAAACATTAAACAAACAGACTAAAATTTGACCTTATGTACTTCTTGTTTATCTATCACGATGAATGTCAGAGCAAGACCTTACTTTACGTCTTGTCCGCCAATTCACTCATAGAGTTGATAAGATAAGAAGTTGACCCACTGCTCTAATCTTTGCATTAACGATTAGCACTTACCTATCCTGCCCGTGTTATTGAATATTAACCTTGTACGTTACTTCATTGGCTTCGTGAAAATTATGCGGTTGATAAAAAAGTACGTTTTTTTCACACATTTCAATCTGTTATATTCAGGCTGAATAATATTCCACAATAGTAATGTTTAAAATATTCAGCGTAACTAAGTTAATGAATAAAGTATTATTTCCGCACAATTTGAGATCATCTGAAGTTATTTCAAAATGATCTCCAAATTTTTTTCAAAATAAAACCATAATAGTTATAATCATTATTATGAACTACTAATCATTTTTAAATAGTACAAGGTGCCAATCATATTGCAATTTTATTTCACGTTTATATTTAAATAAATTATTATCATTTATTCTTAATTGTACAAACGTAACCATTGAGAGTAAAAAAAACTTTGCCTAACAAATAGGTCTCGTTAAAGTGATACAAAATTAGAACTATCAATCTTCATTGAATTTGATCTTCATATAAGAAAATATAGGAAGGGACTTAATTTTAAAACTGAGATCTGGGATGAATAAGAATTCTCTAAGAGCACTGGAATAAACAGATGGCCATATTTTAAGGTATAAAATCGAACAAACAAATGACGGGGATTGTAAGTTATACACATACAAACATATGACCTGCTTGTAAAGGTTATAGGGCTGTTGCCGGTCACAGGAGTTTAAGGCTTGAAAGACGTCAACCTAATGAATAATTTTACAATAAAGGAGTTTTGCTGCACTAGACCTAGCTAGATCTCACACTAAATGTTTTTCTTTGCACTTCTCTCTGAACTCATGAACGTCGCCAGGTGAAAACATTTCAACAATGAATTACTCATCCCCAATTCCAACATGTGATTTATCATACGCAAAGAGAGTATGAATCGCAATGAAAAATACCCTATTTTCAATCTACGTTAATAATTTATAAGATTCAATTAATAATTTCAATATTAAAGTTATTTAACAATTCTAAAGTAATTGTTTGTTTATAGCTTACATGGTAATTTTTGTAAAAGTTCTCTACATAATTCAGGCTTTAGAATGTATGATACAGTTAATATAAAATTAGCGATATGAAAGGAATCAAAAACTATCAGCAATTTAAGAAATTACCAGAAATAAATACTATATAACAACAAGAAAATTATATTCTAGATATGAAATTCTTTTCTACTTAAACAGACTGAAAACGCTTTAGAACACGATAATACATGAAGTATAATATATGAATAACACCTTCACTGCAGCTTTGACTGCTTAAAGATCTTAACAGCTAGCACGGCTGTGATGATACCTGACTTTGCATGCAACATGTTAGAACAGATTAACTGCACTGAATTTTGATCCTTATTCGTGGAAGAACGATAAAACTATTTTTTTCGTGACAATTGATTGACCAAGGACAATAATCTTCTTTATTTTTTCTATGATGAAAGATTATTATGCTAATGTTGGTAGACCTGAAGAACGAGCTGTCCTAAGGAGCGGTCAAACGTTGCCTCTGAATAAGGATATCGCAGATTCAAATATTTCTTCATCTTTGCAGCATTTAATCAGCACTGTCAATATGCATTCTTCCCTTTACTCTGTTCAATCAATCCTCTCAAATGCCCATCGAGCTATGAGGATAATCATAAAGGAAAATCGGTGATTGGCCTTCCCTTTTAAAAAATAACAGGCTGTTAATCAATCGTGTGGCGATCAGCTACGATAACGTCAACGTAGCTGATACTGCATGATGAAAAGAAATGCAAACGTTTCCAGGCATGTGAATAGCTTTGGTCTCGTTTTAATGAATTCATTACGTCTTTACTTTACAACAAATCTACTATTACAATTCTCATCCATTCATTACTCAACACATTTAAGCTCTGTTTAAATAATCTGCTTAAAAACACCTTGGACAGCATCCTCAATCCACTAACTAATCGTTCTTCGCATATTATTAAATATGGCTTAACCTTTCTGACAGAGGTTGATTAGTTAGTAAGAATTTATTGACAGTTCATGAAATGGAATATCTGAAATCAGAAGTCCTTTCTCTACTGTAGATGATTAATGCGCTTTAAATAACAGTAAGAACACCTGTAAATATTTCAAGATATTTATTGAAATTCATCTTTAGCTGACGTGATGGTTATACAGAAGTCTGAAATATACAAAATAAGCAATATCTCATCAAAATAAATATAAAAAATTATCAATATTTCGAAATTCAATAAGGAGATTTTCGCTTTAGGGTCACGAAAAATTTTATAGAACAGGTTTCTATTAACCTTCATACGTTTTGTTTCAACTTATACAACCTGAAGAATAATATAGATTTAAAGATTTTTATCTTGGATATTTTTCGTTCATTTTCCTAATAGCATTATTTCAATATGAAAGTCACCATCGGTTTGCAATGCAACCTTTCCAAAAAATCAACTGCAAGAAAATATATGCCAGCGATGGATTACTTTGATGGGCCTTGGAAGGCATTTTAACTACATAATAAATTTAATTTTTATAGTTTATACTAGACTTACGTAATTGTATTAATTTATTTTGTTATAAAACCTTATGTTCCTAAAATTTCAACGATTCGTATACTATGTTTATATAATAAAATCATTTGTAAATATCTTTTTTGGCAATGGTTAACTCTATTGTCCAAACGTTCTACTTTAAAGGCAACCTTTTCAAACGGAAATAAACATTTTTTTTAATTCTTCGACTTTAAAAAGTTATTGTTTTTATATGCTCCTGAATCCTTGAAAGCTTTTGCTTACTACAATATTACAAACACAACTTTTAGGAGGATGCAACAAAAAGTTTATTAAGACCCTGACCTACAGCATTTCACGTAACCACAATATACAACCCAGCTTAGACAGAAATGACCAACAAGCCGGTCAAAGTAGCTTACAATGCCCAGAAACTCTGCCACGTTACAAGTATACACCTGTGACTCAACTGTATACTAAAACTTGTATGTACGAGTTTCTCCTGTCTCCAAGACCCCATGGAACGATAACAACAACGACAGATATTGCTGTGTTAACCTCCGTATCGTTTTGTCACCTCCCCACCCGTGTCAGTATGTTCTAAACTTTAATGTGTAATGTCTGTTTAACAGACTTCTATGACCCATTTAAGATGTCCATTTCAGATTTATATTTTAAAATTCAAAATGAAATTAGAAGGATGTTTGTTAAAGAATTTTTTGTATCTTTTTCATTTAGGGATTAAACTAATCTTTTTAATAATTTAAATAACAAAATGTCGATGGATACTTTGTTACATAAATGGCATTTTACTATTTTCCACATTTTAACAATAAAGGTAAATATTTGTTTTATTTAGTTACAGGAATTCACTGCCCGCATTGATAATTTGAAGAGAATAAATGTGACAGTTGCCAGGGACTTTTGTAAATCAACTAAAAGTATGCAATCGTGAATTGTGGAGCACCGTAACGGAAATGTGCAGGTGTTGAGCCCTGGTGCCATATGGCAACCGTGGTTAATCATTCAAACCTGCGAGGTGAGCTCGATGTCCCCCATTTCTAAATTAGAGTTACTCCAATTACATGATACCACCAATATATTCCAAACAATCTAAATCCTAATATTTTAAAACAAATTTATAAGAATTGAATAATTATCGCATCATCTAACTGCAAAGAATTCTATTTATTTTAAGATTGAGTATTATAGAACCAACGTCCCTTTTACTCTTAGACCAGCCGATCTCAAGGGATTTCTGCAAGAATCTTATCATGAAACTATTGATACCGCAGAAAGTTACAAAAAGGTTTGTACTCTCTGAGAGAGGTTCGATTTCTAATGAGGTAAATAATAATTTTCCATATTTTGGGATCATTTACCTTAAAAAATGATTAGTTTTTAATGAAAATCGTTTTTATTTGGAATAATCACGAAAAAACAGTATTCCAATGTAGGCAACATTTAAAATGAATAGCTTTAAAGATATAACTTCTCCGAAATACGTAGATTTCAAATGTAGCTGTTATCCCGAAATGTGAAACTGATATATTATATGATTATAGACGTTAAATTTTCACTACTTCTCTGATGAGATGTAGAACTTAGAAAGTAACTACGAATGTTATTGCAGATTATTTCACATTTCGTATATTGCTGCGTCTGAAATCTTAAGAATTCCGTTTTTTCAGTATTGTCATTCTTGCGAAAGAAGAGAACTATAGAGTAATCATATATTTGGCGAGTATATGCTCCTGAAAAATTAAGTATTGATAAATAAACAATGTCCCACAGTATTGCACTAAACTATTATCGTGAAAAAAAGGGTGTAGTCGTCTTGAGCAGTTTCTGTTGTCGACCTGAGAATCACAATTATTACAGTTCATGAAGGCATTCAGCGCTTAGAGTTTCTTATTTATACCAGAGCTACACTATGTTCAGAGATAGATAATCTGGCTTCATAAACAATAAACAAACAACGAATCGAAACTTAAACTTCTTATGTTATACTATTAACAAATCAGAAACCTAGGATTGGTACACGACAATAGAGATTCTCAAGCTTGCAACAGCGTTTAAGAGGCATTTTCTTTGGCACGCCATCTTTAAATCTTCCAAAGCTGATTGCAAATGAGCATTTTAACTTACAACGACTAAGCAAAAATATTAGTAACACATTCAATGCATAATAGTTTTTTCCTCACATTCAAATATATCAAATTCTTCTTTATTAATGAAAAAAGGTAAGAGTACCAACAAAACCCCCGTCTGTAACAGGCTTTGTTTTTTAGACTGCAAAATTTCATTTATAAATCACTTTAACTAGACAAATTTTAGGCGAACAAACCGCATATCGTACTGAAAATAATCTACAACATGACCTGCTAAAAAAGAGGACTCGTGTCAGCCTACTGCAAAATAAGCTTTAATGAAAGCGAACCCAAATTTTAGAATGCAATTACATTTATTTATCTAAGCAGTAACGTATATAAATAAATTAGTTTTTTTGTGCAAAGAATTAAATCTATGGATAAAATCTTTCTTGTGATATTTTACCAATTGATATAATTAAAAGTTTTTGGTCATTATAACCAAATAATAAAATTACAGATGCAATCAAATCTAAGTTTAATATTAACTTGACTCTCTATAATTTTTCATTTCTCTTATAAATAAAAATGTTACGCTATGTAATCCCTGAAATAATAGTAATTAACTGTTTATATATTCTAATTAATTCCTGCATATTTTTGCTGCAATCATTTTACCCATTATTAGAAATATTTAAGTATAGGCTACTCAATAACGCTTCAGCTAAATCCTATAATAGAGACGTACATAGTCATACGAATTCAATCAATTCTGGTATACAGACATGAAGTTTGCAATCAAAATTATAAGTGTTTTTAACTGTTTGGTTTTCAGAAATCGAGCACTGGGCAGCGCACAACAAGCAACAGACAAATGAAATTTTTCTAGCCCCTTGATTGATAGGCTTTGCACCGGCGCAGCGAATATATAACCGTTTCTTTCAGTACAAACGTTAAACAAACATACTAAATTCGACCTTATGTACTTCTCTATCTATCACTATGAAATGTCATAGCAAGACTTTACTTTACGTCTTGTCACGCCAATCACTCATAGTAGTTTGGATAAGATACAAAGTGTCCCACTGCTCAATCTTGGCTTAACTTTAGCACATACTTTATCCCTCCGTCTTATTAATATTAAACCTTCACGTTAACTCATTGGCTTTCGTGGAAAATTATGGGGTTTGAAAAAAAAAAGTACGTTTTTCACTAACAGTTTCAACAAATACTTTTGGGTATATATCAGGCTGAAATAATATTCACAAGAGTAATGTTAAATATTCATGCTACTAAGTTTATGAAGTAAAATATTATTCCGCACAATTTGAGATCATCTGAAGATATTTTAAATGATTTTCAAATTTTTTTCAAATTAAACCCATATTAGTATATATCATTAATTATAATAGCTAATCATTATTTAAATAGGTACAAGTCCAATCATAATTGCAGATTATTTCACGTTTATATTTAAATAAATTATTGTCATTTATTCTTAATTGTGACAACTTACTGTTCGAATAATTTCCCCAAAAGTGTTGTTTGTATAGAGTCCTGTCCAGCTTTGTGCATAGCACAACGCCTCAAAGTCTAATTAAGTACTCCCAAAATAGGATAAGGATCATAAAAGGCAGTTTTCAAAGACCTTAATCAAACAATAACACTCCAATCCATTGAAGTAAAAAAAAAAAACTTGCCTTATCAAATAGTCGCGTTAAAGTGACAAAATCTAGACTAGTCCAATCTCATTGAATGATCTTCAATTAATAAGAGAATTAGAAGGGTCTTAATTTTAAAACTGGGATCTGTGATGAATAGAATCTAAGATCAATTTATAAACAGATGGCCATATTTTAAGGATATAAAACGAACAAACAAATGACGAGGTAAGTAAGTTGTACACAGAACAAACAATGACCTGTATTTAAGTTATAGGGCTGTTTGCCCGGTCATACAAGGGAGTTAAGGGCTTGAAAGACGTCAACCTCTGAATAATTTACAATAAAGGAGTTTTGCTGCAACTAGACCTAGTTAGATCATCACACTAAATGTTTTCTTTGCAACTTCTCCTGAACTTCATTGAATGTCGCAGTGAAAACATAAATTGCTCATTCCAATACAACCTGGATTTACATACATACGCAAAGAGAGAAGTGAAATTTTGCAATGGAAAATAACCTGTTTCAATCTAAGTTAATAATTTAATAAGGTTACAATAATAATTCAACCAAAGTCATTTAAATAAATTCTAAATGAATTATTTTGTTTATAACTTACATGGTATTTTGTAAAAGTTCTGTACATAATCTAGGTTCTTTTGATGTTATCGATCCTGGGGGGCCATTATATTTTGAAAGAATACAAACTAACGCAGATGTAAGAAATACCAAGATAAATACAATAATACAATAAGTATATATTCTATAATGTATTTCTGTCTTTATTTATACATAGTTAATTGCTTATCAACACGATATACGTGTAGTATAATATATGATTAACGACCTTCACTGCCAACACTACCTGAGAGATCTTAACGAGCTACACCACGGCTTAATGATACCGATTGTCACCTGCATTTAACATGTTAGAGCAGATTAACTGCACTGAATTTTTGAACTTAATTCATAAAGTATCGATAGAACTATTTTTCCTGGTCATTTATTGACGACGGAAATGTACTTTTTTTTAAATTTTCTACGATAAAAGATTATTTTTGCTATGATATTGGGAGAGCTGAAGTCGAGGCTGTCCTAAGGCGTGAAAGTTACCCTCGAGATAGGGATAGCGCAGATTCAAATATGTCCTTTCACTTTGGGTACATTTTATCAGTAATAATTTTTTTCACTTTGCAACTATGCACTCTTCCCTTTACTTCTGTTCAAGTCAAATCCTCTCAAATGCCATGAGCTTTGAGGGGTTTGATAAAGGAAAATGGGGATTGCCTCGTCCTTTAAAAAATAATCAGGCAGGTTTATCAATCGTATAGCGATCTACGATAACGTCAACGTAGCTGATACTGGCGTGATGAAAGATATTGAAACCTTCCCAGGCCAGTGAATAGCTTTGGGTCCTTCAAATCTACCCATCTTCAGCTCTAAACATTTATAATCGAATTCATTACATCTTACGTTTACAAACAAATCTAACTTTTTACATCATTCATCCATTCCTTATTTTAATCAACACATTTGGACTCTGTTTGAATATTGTGCTTATGACCCTTGTACAGCATCCTCAACCACTACTATCTCTTTCTCTATTATAAACCATGGGCTAACCTTTCTGACTAGGTTAATTAGTTATTAAGAAATTTTGACAATTCTTGAAATGGAATATCTGAACTCTGTAGTCTCTTACAAACTGTTTATGATTATGCCGCTTCGATAACAATAAGAAACACCAGTATTTCTTTAAAGATATTTAATGAAAATAAACCTGAGTTGACGGTTTGGTATCTGAGACAGAAATTCATACAAAAAAGGCAATACCCCTCGTAACAATAAATGGAAACGATTCCAGGCCATTGTGATAAATGGAATTCATTACGTCTTACTTTACAACAAATCTACGAACGTTTACACATTCCAACCATTAAATTACTCACCACTTTTAGGCTCCCTTTAAATATTTCTGCTCATAGACCCTTGTACAAATCAATCCTCAACCACTACATCTCTTCTATATTATCAAAATGCTAACCTTTCTAACTGGAATTAATTAAGTTAGTAATAATTTCGACAGTTCATGAAATGGAATGTCTGGAACACTGTAGTCCCTTCAAACTGTTATGATTATGGCTCTTCGAATAACAATAAGAAACACCTTATATCTTTAAAGATATTTATTGAAAATAAACTGATGTTGACGGTTTTGATATCTGAAGATAGAAATATACAAAAAAGCAATACCTCGTAACATAAATATAAGAAAATTATCAAATTTCCGGAAAATTCAAATTAAAGGAGACTTTTCCGCTTTATTCGATAAACATTGTATAAACAGGCTTTCCATTTAACTTTCCATGCGTTGTTTCAAGCTTAAACAAACTGCGTAATTTAAACATTATGATCTTGATATTTTTCGTTCATTTCCAAATAGCATTAATCAATTGAAAGTCAGAACGTTTGCGTCCTTTCCGAAAAACATCTATTGCATAGAAAAAATATGCCAGCGATGGATTACTTGGAGTAGGCCTTGGAAGTGCATATAACTACATAATAAATTCAATTTTTATTAGTTATACTAGACATAAGTAATTTTATTATTCAATTTATTCAAACCACCTTATTTTCCTAAGTTTACCATTCGGATGCTATGGCTATAAATAAAATCAGTTGTAAGTATCTTTTGTTAAGTATGGTTACAGAATTGTCCAAATTTCCTACTTTAAATGCCATAAGTATTCATACGATACTAAACAGTTTTTCTAATTCTTACGACTTTAAAAAATTTTGTTTTTACATGATCCTGAATCTTGAAAGCAATTTACTTACGACAAAATTACAACACAACTTTGAGAGATACAACAAAATGTTTATTAAGACCCCTGCCTGAAAGGCATTTCACGTACCTCAATATAACAACACAGCTTAGAGAGAATTGACCAACAAGCATGTTCTAAGTAGCTTACAATGCCATAACTCTGCGACGTTATATAGTTTACACTGTGTCTCATGAAGTATCGACAGACCTTGTGTACGAGTTTGTCCTGTCTCCAAGCCACATGGAACGTAACAACAACGACAGATTGCTGGTGTTAACCCGCGGGCCTCGACCATGCCATCTCCCTGACAGACAGGGCAACACAAGCAGTTTTTCCTCGTTCCATTAACTTTTTATTAGCCTTACCCCAAGTTTGTCACTGTAATTGTTTGTAGTGATGTAGGTTATTTCCGGTGATCACACTCATCCCGTACATTAAAATTTCATTTGCATTAGTTAGTTTAGTCTCAATTTTAGGTGCTCTAAAGTGTTTAGTACAGCTAGTTAAATATATTCAATTCCATCATCTCCCTGACAGTCAGGGCCACAACAAGCAGTTCTCTCGTTCCCGTTAACTTTTATTACATTACCCCGTTTGTCACTGTATTGTTTTGTAGTGATGTAGGTTTATTTCGGTGAGAGCACAACTCATGGCCCGTACATTAAAATTTCAGTTGCATTATTTAGTGTTTAATGAGCAATTTAGGTGCTCTATTTTT
The DNA here is from genome assembly GCF_021130785.1 of Homalodisca vitripennis. Taxonomy (NCBI): domain Eukaryota; kingdom Metazoa; phylum Arthropoda; class Insecta; order Hemiptera; family Cicadellidae; genus Homalodisca; species Homalodisca vitripennis. Next base: position 42,395,317 of record NC_060212.1, read on the forward strand.
AGTAACAGCTAGTAAATATATTCAATTTCTAATCATTAAAATTATCATTTTTAAACTATTAACTATTTGGAAATGCTAATTATTGAGTTTAATTGCTACTTTATTGTTAAATTAAAGTGAATTTTCTGTTAAATCACTATTAATTATATGTTATTCATGGATATAAAAAGATTTGTGTTTTTGAATGTAATGACAAAATAACAAAGACGAAACACAGAAAAGCAGTGAATATTGATAGCAATGATAATACTTGATCAACTCAACACGAGTAAAGTGGATCATAGTTTGTAAATTATTTATGCATAAATTACTGAAAAAATGACACAAAAGATCTAGCAGAAGTATAACTATAAAATTGAAATTTTTATACAATTCAAGATGAGATTATGAACCTTAGGAATGAAGTATGAATTATCTCACACTTTTTATTTCCGTACAACACCTTGTGTATTTTTAAAAATACTATTGTCCTAAATTCATAACTGATATTAGTTTCTTCGGGCTATCTCAAATCATTTTATATATCGAGCAGTTACATCTATACGGTCATAAAAAAAAGACCAACCTGCAGTTTTTCAGTTAAAATTGATCTTAATTTCTAAAATTATTTTTAATTTTGTTTGGTATTGTTTCTAGTCATTAGTAAAAAAACTATTGTAATAATTCAGAAAAATACCAATTAAAAATGAAAACATTGTTCTTATACATTGCAAATATTTTTAAACTTCTATTGGGTTTTTATAGCTAATGTAGTTTTCCGAAGATAATGAAAAAAAACTTAATTTAAATTTTGTAAGAAAATGACTAAATGTTTGGTCTCTACAGTATATTTACACAAAATGAACACACGTGTCAATTTAGTCTTTTAAAACTCAGAAATCGTGTTTAGAGGGTAGGGTAATAAGCTTTACTTTCGCGAGTTTCTTATTACGTCCATTTTCTTATTTGAAGTTAACTAATAAGTTAACTAGCCACTGTAGAAGTATAAGTCACAACAAATTATAGAATGTGCTAAGATTAGGTTAGTGTGTGAATGTGGACCAAACAAGTCGTAGCTTATTGGCACATTTCTTACTTACTTGTGTCAAGTCCATATGTGCCAATGTGATGCAGTTTATTTCGAGATCACGGGCAACCCTCATAGATGCAGCGCAAACAAAGTACGATCTTTAGTTTCTGAGAGTCTGTTTCTAGCCATGTTTATGGACTCTTGTAATAGAAGTAAGTCAAGGCGTTTAAAATCTTCTGGCGGACGCATCAAACATATTCAAATCTCTTGCAAGTAGCCAATAATAATTAGCACATATATTTTGAATAGTAGAAATCAGCATACAAAAAGTTATATCCCTTACAATATTATCGTTAAAGTATTTTATGAACACAGTGTAGTACGAAAACAAATATGCTAATAAGGGGAGACACTAATTTCGATTTTTTGCAAACAATTAAATAATTATTTACTGATATTAAGTGTATATTTTAACACTCACATCTACACGTGAAGCGTCATGATAACGACGTTTTACTCTTACTGTAGAGTAGCGTAGACACCAGGGACTGGTAAGTGTTATATTATGTTATATTTATTGTGGGAGGGGTTGTATTATGACTGGAAGTGTTATATTATGTTATATTTACAATTGGAAGTGTTGTATTATGACTGGAAGTGTTATATTATGTTTATATTAATGGTTGGAAGGGGTGAATTATGACTGGAAGTGTTATATTATGTTATATTTATGATGGGAAGGGTTGTATTATGACTGGAAGTGTTATATTATGTTATATTTATGGTGGAAAAGGTTGATTCAACGTGAATCTTGAGTTTATTCCAGTAACTAATGACTTCAATAATAACTGTAAGGTGTTTTATTCAAGAGAACACTGCCAATTACGTTCCATTATGACAGAGAAAACGAATGACGAATAAAATTTCACAACAAAAATTACTAAATTGGACATTTCTGTGTGATAAATTACTCTGGGCAAGCTCTTGATTCCGCTGCGTCTGTTCACAGAGCTGTTTAATGTTGTATTATCATTCATTTGTAGTTACAAACATATCTTAAATAGCTCCTTGAAATTATTACAAATACTCAATAATACGCAAATACGTAGGGATCAGGTCTGCTAATAGTGTTATATGTTTTATTATCTTTCGAATAGTATATGTTGGGGGTAAAACACCTTTACAAAAAATATAAAGAAAAAAATATTACACACGTATTTAGCTACTAAAAAGTACCTAATGTTTCTTCCGAATTGCTTAGAATTAAGTATATTACTGTGTTCAAACAAGTTCAGTTAGGCTTCAGGAAAACTATACGTCTTACTTATACCACTAAATTTGGCGAGTACCCTAGATTGTTTACATAATATAACCAACTACTAAGAAATTTCTGAATTTCTAGGAGATAGGACAATGGTCTTTAAAAACATTCCATAAATAAACAGGTATACGACAGGAAGTAAAGATACATTAACTGATTACTACTGACTGAGCGTTATCAAAGCCTATCACTCAATGGACATGAATAATTTCATTTCTGTCTGTCTGTCTAAAACATAATACCCGAATGAAGTGAAATATAAATTTAAAGCTTTTTATGAAACTAAATTTCAATAAAGACTCCCTTGGGAATGCTGAGTTCGTGGTCAATGTGACTCCATGTTTTTTGGTTTAGTGTTAGTAAACGTTTTTATACTAGTCTTCATAAGGTAATCATAATGAAATGAAGAATAATAAATTTGTATAACTAAGTTGATACAATCATATGAGATTTTAAAACGTGACTTAGTAAAACATACAGCCTATCAGAATGAAATGAGATATATAATTGAAATTGTGCACGCAACCTTAGCAAAGCCTAGATCTCTACAAATGGTATGGTGCTGTGTACATCTATTTTGTATAGGAACTTAGTATTAACTCCAATTTAAGAAAACTACTTCAATGACGTGATCTCTTAACGTAAACTTTCTTCATTTTTAATTTCAAAATCTAACAGATTACCTCTTAGAGACGGGTGTGATCTCTGACTTTTTTTTTGTTCATACAAATACCTGCAAATCATACAAATTTCCTAGTGGTGGAAAATTGCATTAGAACTTTTTCTAACTCATTTTTTTATCCTAGATGTACTATGAGAGTAGTTAAAACTAAAGTTTTACATACAATTGTTTTTACAGCATACTATTTAAACTGAGGTAGAAATATATATATATATATATATATATATATATATATATATATATATATATATGTATCTTCTGCAATGCCAATCGGCTTCAATATTCTTCGAAGTAGTATATATATATATATATATATATATATACATAACATTAAATAATTTTTATACGTTCACAAAAACTCATGAGAACTATCATCTTTAAAAAGGAAAACGCTATATACCATTGAGGATGTTCCGGTAATAAATTAAAATCACCCTTACACTGTAATTACACTAGTTTAAATGCATAAAAACGAAATTTAGATAAACTCACGTTTTTACGTATTATTGTAAGATCAAAATGTTAAATAAAAGTACTATTTTAAGCGAAAATGGTCTAAAGCCAAACTACCGTTTGTTAATCCCAAAGATGATTAAAAAGTTGTATTGTTTAACAAAACTTGATGAGAACATTGAGAATAGGTGTAGGAAGGTCATTTGTTATTTGACAATGGTTAGCATGGCCTCCGAACGAACAGAATAGGTTGATTGTTTCCACATTGACAAGAGACCAATAATGGGACAGGGGTAAACAAAGCGACAAGTCATCAGAGCCCATTTTGCCCCCAACATACGTCCCTACAATAACCCTCTTTCTCGATTTCTTTTCATATTGACACACCAATTTTATCTTCCTAATGCTTAAGTATTTCTTATCTTAGAATTTCACAAGGTTTAGCATGGTACAAATTAATAAGGTCTACACGATTTTCACATACTAAATATATAAGATCGTGTTTAACTAATACAAAACATTCCAACAAATGTCTTTGGAAACTATAGTCATTAGAATTATATTCCCTTATACTGAGAAATAATAACATTGTGCTTATCGGTCGAAAAGCAAAGATTCTACATCACAGTGAACAGCCATAATATGCAAATTCCGTTTCTATTATGCAATGGATATAGGAAAAATTTAGGAACAATAAACAAATCATTTGAACGGAAAAGATAGTCGAAGTATAAAAAATCTGCAACCCATGAAAATAAGCTGTATTGTTTTGCTGTTTGTTCATATTAGTAATTGATTTGCATTTTTCCAGCAAATTAAAATATAGCTCCATTCTAATCAATTGGCAGACTCGATTTATCATCTTTTGGTTGAAAAGGCTCTCCAGAACGAGGACGATAATGTTCAGAAAAACTTAAAAAACATTAAATGTGGCTTTTTTTATAAAATGACAGAAATCCCACAGTATGTATAGAGCAAGATGACATCGTATGCAGAGAGTCGGTGTAGGATGAGGAACAGATCGTTTGTAATTGATGGTATATTCCTAAAGTACAGCATTTTTTATGGAACGGATTCAAAATATAATTATAAAGAATCGATTGATAATATACCCATAATAGTTTTATTTATTGTGTATTGTATCAATTGCATAATGCACTGCATACATACAATTCTTGCATTCATAAAATATAAACAGCAACTACTGTATACAAGCTAAAAATAACAACAAGCGGAAATACGTAAAAATTACTTGCAACGCTTACAAAAAACCTCTGGATGATTGTTTTCAACTTTTTGTGTTTGTATTCCATTACTTCTGTTGGTTTTGACGTCTAAACATCAATTAAAAACCAATTTCAAGCCTCATAGAAAAGCTATGACGTCTAATAAAAAAACTCAGTTACTTTATTTTCATAACGTTAATTTAATAAAAAACTTTGACTACTACTTTTCGCTAATCGTTTTATTGAATAGGATACGGGAAAGAAGAAAATTAAAATTTAAGACCAAAATATTTCTTGAATTATATCAAAATTAATTCTTACTTGTAAATTTAAAATGAATTTTAGTAATGATTAATAATGACAAAGGTTGAAATACGAACAATCAGTCATGGTACGCTTAATGCAAATAAAATTCCACGTAAAAATATTTTACGATGTGGAGCTATAAAAAACCCCTAGTTTATTTAATCTTGTTTAAATTAAAAATAAAATGAAATGAGTAACAGTAACTTACATTAATTAAGAGGTTTATATGTAATTAACCAAGAATATAAACCTTAATCAGATATTAATTTTTAATAAGAACAACACACAGCTTTGTAATAAAGCGACTACAAGCACAGAAGCTAGTATATAGGGTTTTACATTAAGACCTTGTACATGGCTATGAAACACTCAAGTAGTCCCAGCAGCAATAATCCACTAGCTTATGGTGCAATATGTTGAAGTTACGGTTCTCCGTTGATGACCTTTTGTTTTTAAGAACAGAAAGTTTTTATAACACGTAATTATTTCTGAAACACTAGTTAAACACAATTAATTCCGCTTCTCATTTATAACTTGTAAAGGCTGCTTATTACTATTGTTTAATAAAACATGTTTATCCTTCTAGATCTGCTCTCCATGAATAAAATTATAAATAAGATAGGAATACGCTACACCACTGGCACACTAGAGGCTTTGCTGAGGAGGTATTTAAAATTTAAAATCTATAGCTCATTTTAACTCTCTAGGATATATTGCAGACAGAGAGAAAGACAGGCAATTGCAGAGAAAATAAATATTTCACTTTACCACAGCAGACAATGGAAAAAGTTTTGTCAGCTGCTGAGTGACAGACTTTTAATGATACTCAGTTAAAATTCTATAGTTGGTCTTATGCCATTCAAAGCTCATTATTGTCTATTTAGAAAAAAGATTTAAGTAAAATTTAAATTCTTCATATAACTTGTTTATCGTGATAACTTGCCACATGCATCAACAATCACATACTTGTTCGTTAAGTTGGGTTTGAAGCTGTGTTCAAAATAATAACAGTAGCAGAGAGCTAAACCGGTTTCCACAACGCATGATTACGCTAAAATACACTCGTGTCACCGATTTGTAATATTGACTTACCACTTTAATTATTTATTTCTTTTTACACTATGAATAACAATGTGACGTTTTAAAATCTCAAAGAGTGGACTCAAAGTGATTTATTAAACTTGCTTATTTTCTCGTTGCCATCATGGAAATACTTTACAAACTATTTATTTTGCTTGAAATTAGTGTATTTGAGATACAAAGTTGTATGTTGAGAAAACACTACTTATTCTAAAAAAGCAATTAAACTTTGAAAGAAATAAACTATAAGGTTTATGTAAAATTTAAATAATTACAATGAATTATAGTAACAAAGTATTATGATACTAACATATTTTTAAAGTTTTTATTTTTTTTTTAACTGTGGTAAATAATAGTTTTACAAAATTTGTGTTAACTCAAGCTTAATATTTTACCCAATACACCGTTTTTATATGAGTAAGGAGTCAGTCAATAACTTTTTGAAATGATTTGAACTACTTAACCTTTCAAAATAAAGTAAATATATTATTTTAACTCTAAGGATTTCTCTAAGGAGCTACTTAGCCTTTTTAGTTTAACAGTTTTTAAATTCGAATTCAACCTAAAGTTTGAAAAGTATTATTTGAAAAGTATAGTTTGGACATAAGTTAAGTTTTAATGAACTCTTCAGAGTTACTTTTAGTTTAACTATAAAGTAACAATTTATTTGGTTCAAACATTTTATTTTATTCATTAAAAGCATTTTATAATTATTATTTTAATTTAACTCATAATTTTTATTTAGCATTACCATTTGTATAGAATGAAAGTTTTTGTTTAAAGTCATTTAAATTAGTTTTAGCTTTTAATTAGCTTATACAAAGCCATTCATTTACGCACCCCATATTTGTAAAATATGTTAACCCATGGAAGGCAATAAGTGAAATTAAATATTAAAAACAATCAAAGGTCACTCTGATTATTAAATTAGAATATATATATACAGTTTGTATATTATGTCTGGAAACACCCAAATATATCCTTTAATCTTATAATATAAAAAATGAAAACTGTTCGTGTGTAACAGCATCACTCACAAACGGCTGGACGGAATTCGCCTAATTTTTTTTTTTAATTTGTTCGTCTTGATCTGTAGAAGGATATAGGATACTTTTTATCCCTTTTCCCATTCAGGATTCCGCCCACTGGTTACAGAAATACCCGTAAGAAATGCATTGCAGCAAACATATGTTATTAAGTGAAAGAGTCTTTTCAAATTTTTAATCAGCTGTTTCTTTGTAAAACATATATAATGCGACAAAAAATATATTTATATATAAATTTCTTTACACTTATAGTTTTAAAGCATAGAGTAAGCTTAAGAGAAACGACAAATTTTGTTTAAACTGTTTTCTGCAATCATAAATATATAAAAATGAATGTTTTTGTGTTTTGTCCTTTATAGACTCAGAAACTATTGGACCGATCACTATGAAAATTTGTATTTTTCTATGTAGAAGGTTTAATAACGCAATGCCCATTGATGTAACTAACCACCAGGCTTGTACTGCAAGATATAAAAGTTATCAAAGCGCCTGCACATTATAAACTGCAATTACAACACAGTAGTTACGTATATTAAAATATCCAAACACTATTTGAAGGCAAAGAAATATACGGGCAAAGCTTAAGAGACGCGTGCGAAGCCGCGGGAAACAGCTAGTAATTTAAATATAAATTTGAAACCTCTTACAATCGTGATAGAGATTGGGCATCTACTTTTTGGAACAATGTTTGTTATGTCACACCAACGGGGACGTCCTGCCGAGGGTATCGTGAATATTCTTAATGGAAGCCTATACCTTGTGATACATAATTTTAAAGGTAATAGCTTACTGAATTGAATGCCACAAACCGCATCTCAAAGGAATTATTCTATCAGAAAATAGAGCATTTTTAGTATTGAAAATTTACTGATGTTCAACAATGTAATTTTTACATGGTTCTTGCCACAAAATGTGTTACACCTAATTTTTTAGCATTTTTTAAATGTTCAATTAAAATAAAATAAACAATTTATTTTTAAGCTGGTTTCATTAGTACAAAATTTACCAGTTTTTATTACAATGAATAAAACTTATGAGTCACTTTCTCTGATTACTTATGAATCTGTACTTGGTGTATTTCCAGTCAGCAGGAAGGTTTAAGGAGACAAAGGTCACTAGCCTATGAAGAAAAATTATTGTGTTATTAATCATCTGGTCTACAGGGTTCAGTTTTGTTGAGCATGGAGCTTTCACTAGACAGGTCTAAGCTTGGGAATTACAAATGGACAAAGGTCATATCATTCCTGTCGAGTTAATCAGTGTCCTCTGAAGCATTGCTGTCAACAAGTTATCTAATTACAGTAGTTCAGTTTTTATTTTGGCATTTTAATGGAATTGTCTGAAAGAGAACGAATTACTCTGTTGATGATGCGAGGATATGGCGATCGTCAAAGATCTATCGGGAAGTTTGTAATTTGTTTAATGACACTTTCCCAGAAAGGAAATCCCATAAGTGTTTTCAACAATATCAAAAACTATTGAGCGTTTTGAAATGACAGGGAGTGTACGTAATCGGCCAAAGTCGGGTAGGATACAATCTGCAACAGATGAAGAACATGCACTAGATGTTTTGCAAACATTTATTGAAGACCCACATACATCGCTCAGAAAAGCTGCACAGCAACATGATATGCACCCTATGTCTGTGAGTAAGATTTTGAAAATTAATAAATACAAACCATTTAAAGTTCATTTAAGTCCAACAGTTAAGTGAGGATGATTACGACAGAAGAGTTGAGTTTTTGTGAACTTGTGATGCGCAAATGTGATGACAATAGAGATTTTCTGACCAACATACTATTTTCTGATGGCAACTTTTTTCCTAAATGGTAATGTTAACAGGCACAATTGCCGTTACTGGGCTAGTGAAAACCCACATTGGATTACTGAGTCCCCATTCACAGCAACCACAAAAACTGAACGTATGGTGTGGAATTTTAGGTAACAAAATTGTTGGACCCTTTTTCATCAATGGAAATTTAAATGCCGAACTTTACTACAATATGCTCCAAAATGAAATAATCCCAGCTATTCAAATTGCATCAGGAGAATACTTTGATAATGTATGGTTTTCAGCAGGATGGTGCTCCACCCCATTATGGGAGAGAGGTAAGAGAGTATTTGGATTTAAGGTTTCCTCATAAATGGATTGGCCGAAGAGGAGAAATCGAATGGCCTCCAAGATCTCCGGATTTGTCACCAATCGATTATTTCCTATGGGGTCATTTAAAATCCAATGTTTTATAGAAGAAAGCCTCATAATTTGGAAGACCTAAGAAACAGGATTATAGAGGAGATTGCTTTGATAACTGAAGAAATGTTAGGCAACTCTGTCGAATCATTTTAACACAAGATTTGGCTCATTGGCAAACCGTAGAAGGAACACAGTTTCGAACAATTGCTTTGAAACCAAATGCAGGTAAAAACAGTTTGTTTGTAAAGACTTTTCTAACAGCATACATTATTTTTTATTTGTAATAAGAAATCAATAACATAAGTATTTCCATAATTGTACTGTAATAAAAACTGGCAAATTTGTGCTAATAGAAACCAGCTTAAAATGAAATTTTTGTTTTATTTAATTGAACATTTAAAAAAATGCTAAAAAATTAGTGGTAACACATTTTGTGGCCAAGAACCATGTTAAAATTACATTGTTGAACATCAGTAAATTTTCAATACTAAAAATGCTCTATTTTCTGATAGAATAATTCCATTGAGATGCGGTTTGTGGCATTCAATTCAGTAAGCTATTACCTTTAAAATTATGTATCACAAGGTATAGGCTTCCATTAAGAATATTCACGATACCCTCGGCAGGACGTCCCCCGTTGGTGTGACATAACAAAACATTGTTCCAAAAAGTAGATGCCCAATCTCTATCACGATTGTAAGAGGTTTCAAATTTATATTTAAATTATTAAAGGATATATTTTGGGTGTTTCCAGGACATAATATACACCCTGTATATATATATATATATATATATATATATATATATATATATATAAGTAGATATGAATATGGGGTTTCTAGGACACTTTTGGGACAGACAGAAAATCAATGTAAAATACTGTCCATTGAACCATAAACAAATCTGAGAAATCAAACAGGAAATCACGAATGTTAAATAACCGAATCTATAGCTGTTTTACTGTTCATTGTAGGCTTCTACATTTATAAGCTGTTTTAATGAAAAAATCCAGAAATCTTAAATGAAAAATCTATAAACGGAAAAAATGAAATTTGCTAATAATCACTCGAGAAGTCGGGGAGAATGTGAGTAAAAACCGCATTCTTTTCACGAGGTTCTTCATTTACTTTCTCCAAATGTACTATAAAATCATCACAGATTTCAGGTTTAAAATCGTAGTCAAATTCAATGTCCAAATAGTGAAAGATTATAGGTAAAATTTTCTCATAATAAAACGCGTGTATTTAAACCTTCAAACCTAATGTATTCTTTGAAAAGGAAAATAATTTTTTCAACGGTTCCAAGAGATAAGTAAAAATTTTTATTCTGTTTTCTAAATTCTGTAACAAATTGTGTTTGTTTTTTAACCTCCATATTGCAATTTTGTAAGCAGATTATTCAAATGTGTTAGTTTATTTCGAAATTTTCTTAGGTTTAGGTCTTTCATACAAAATTAAATTACAATCTCTACAAACTAATCTTTTATCAACAATTTCTCCTCTATTATAACACTTGTAACAGTTGGCATTATACTCTTCCATTTTTTACAAAAAGAATAAATGGAAGGTATGGAACTAACTCTGCCGAGATATAAATTTTTTCAGCGCAAATGTTTATGTTTATATTTCAACTACCGAGATAAAAAGAAATGATTTTTATTTTATTATTTAACTATTTAGGATATTTTGTCTATGATTACAAAGATTATTCCGGAAGAAATCGTGATTTTTCATCAGCGAAAGAGTATATTTTTGAAGTTTTAGAAGGAATGAAAGAGAACAATATGAACATCATTAACTACTGAATTTCTCTAATATCGTTCTTAATCACATCATAGGCTAAAAATTTCTCAGAAACAACAACAACATAACAAATCGCGTTTGTAACAGCATTTTGAAAATCCATATTGATAATTATATCGTTCTTTGAACCAGAAATATTTGTCAAATTCTTTGTTGTATCAATGACATAAATAGGTCTATTCGCTAAAAGTTCTTTAGGATTATAATACATTTCCATATTTTTGTAGTAAACTTTCTTAAAATCTTGATACATCTGATACATGATTCTGAAAAGACCTCCTGAAATGTTTAAATTTTGTAATTCATCTGGATAATAAGAACCGTTCAATTTTACTCTGATATTTTTTTACATTCAAACTATCAAACTTTGAAGGATTTTTTCTCTTGATTATTCTGTCTATCTGTTTGAAAACCTATAATAACAAACTTAGGATTGAAGATATTTCTATAAATATTTGTGATATCGAACGAATAACTTGTTCCGGAAATACCTTTTTGCTCAATACATTGCCAATCTAGAAAATTAAACATAATGTTTTGAGATTGTGTAATTTCATCAATCAACTGAATTTTACTCGTGGTTTTGTAATAAATCATCGGAACTCTGATGAAAAACTCGTTAATTGTAATTTTGCCATCAAACAGGCATAACATTTCCAGTTGCAGTCTTCAGAATCACATCATCGTCTTCAGCTCTTATGAAACTAATGTAAAATCCACCTTTATAGATTGGAAAATTTACATTTTCAAAGAATCCTAAGCCGAAATGTGCTAAATCAACCGACTCGCTTCAAATTGTCCAAATTTAAAAGTTGATTCAAAACTGTTTGAAAATACATCACTTTTGGAAATGGTTCCTTTAATAGTGCTTAATTGGCCACAGTTTTCGACTTCTTCTATCAATTTATTGTGTTTTCTTACTTCAATCTTAGAAAATAAAAACGGTATAAAATTATCGATTAATCTAACATTATCAGTTCCAAGATATGCTTGACCATCTTGTTTTGTTAAAGTTCCAGAAATATAAAACTGGAAGTTAGACGAGCAAAAGTTATCTCCAAAATCAATATTAAACTCAGTTTCTTTTATTCGGTTCATTCAAATGTTGTTTACTAATTGGATAGAAATTTTTAAACTCCGCCCTTTCAATATCACTAGCATATTTTCTGTAGTCCGCCATTTAATAAGAGAAAATTTAAACATCATGTATAAGAAAGATATCATTTTTTCATCGATCTAACGTACGTTTTTATAAGAAAAGATATAAATTTTAGTCATTTTTAATGATCTACTTCGTCATATTCGGGATTCTCTTCCTTAAATTTTGCGATCTCGGTCACATATTTCAATAAAATTTGCACAGGATAGTAAACCGCTATCTATAATATTGTTCCAATCAACTGTATCTTTATTTTCATCCAAAAATTTTATACTCAAGTGTTGATAGAGACAAAGAACAGACATATGATCTTTTAATTGATAATGTATATTTTCTTGAATGAGCTCTGGGGACAGATTTTGATATTTTGCAATGTTATACCAATTCAATTTGTTTACGTATAATCTCATCATATCTTCGGATAATTCATATTTTTGAGAAATGTCATCCCAATGTTCTTTTTTCAAATCTCTTTCGTTGTTGCATTATAAAAAGATCGAAAGCACTGTAATGTCCCGCCATCTCTATTTATTAAGAAAAAAATTTCAAGTTTTTATAAATTGGCTCTTTTTAGCGTTACATTCAGCACATTTTCCAGAAATTCTTTTAACTCCATTGATATTTGCATAGTATTTTATATCATTTGTTGCAGTTTTTTCTTTACATCTCACACAGTATATGAGCGCCATTTATTTAGGGAAAATTTATCGTGCATAAAACCCTACGAGAATACCTATTTCAGTAAGATCTTCCTCGAACTTATTAATTTTTTCTTCTAATTTTTGAAATTTGACAGCAATAAGAATCATTGTATTCAACAAATTTATGACCAATATTCTCAAAAGTTTTCGTAGCATCTAAACTAAACTTATCAAAAGACTCTTTAAAATTAGTAAGTTTTTCATTAATTTCACCAACATCGTCTACTGATCTTCTATTTCTGGCTTCTAACTTGTCATAGACTTCTGTTGTAAAATCTTTAACATGCTGTTTATGATTCTCATAATTTTGTTTTAGTTCATTAAACATTTTAATAGGATCTTCTAATTGAATCATTACAACAACATCAAAAGGATTAATTCCTTTACTAACACTGCTAATTCTTTTTCCTTTAAAATCTAAGGCATTTTTAACATTCGGATCATGTAAATCAACAATATCGATGTTTTCTGATAATTTTAGAGGTTTTTAAAATTTGTTCTTTAACAACAACATCATGTTTGTCAATACCAGGTCGAACACCGACAATTCTTTTTTTATTAGCCAAACTAACATAATTCTTTTCAACTTTGATCGCTTCAGTAATTTTATCAGCTTTTTCAATATGAGACATTAAATTGGTAAATAATTTTTTTACACCATCATCGACTTCTTTTTCCAATGTTTTTATTTTATCAGCAACTTCATTTGAACTCATGAAATTTGCAAGTTTGTTATCATATTCTGCTTTAAAATCTTCAATCTCGACAGCAAACATATCTGAATCTGGAAGGGTTTGTAATAAATTTTTCTAACTTGTTATCAAACTCATTTCTCAAACTATCAAAATTGAAACTATTATCTACATTTTGAATAATTTGTGTACCAAATACGTCAAAAATATTTTGTGAATCCATATTTATTAAGCAATAATTTGTTAACAACTTCTTTAAAATCGTTACCATTACTCAGTTCATTCAAAACAAAAACACATAAATGACCACAAATTGGGGGATCTTTGTAGTCTTGAATTTGAGAATCGTTATAATAAACGTTTGATTTTTTCAAATATTTAATCAATTCTATAGGTGGTATGTCCTCAATTCTTCCATACGAATCAAAATAACATGCATTCTTATCATTTTTATAATAACAAATCCAATGTGTTCCACTTCCCATAATCGAGTCTAAATTCACAATTCCACATTCAAATTTCTTAACTTTTTCAGGTAATGTATCTCTCATGAAGATTCCTCTAAAATGTTTAATATTTTTGCAGATTTCTTCCAATTCCCCGAATGTTAAATGTTTAAATTTTTTTTTCAATGTTTGATTTCACGTAATTCAAAGTTTTTTCATCTAATCCAGATCCTGTAACATCTTCCAACTCTTTATCTAACCAATTAAAAATGTTTCGAACAATAGGAATCACATCTTTTTTAACGATTGGAGCAGCTTTACGAACATAAGGAACAACATTTTTAACAACTGGAATATTTTCTCCAAAATCTAATAAATCTTTCAAAAGTCCACCATTTTTGAGTTCTTTCAACTGATTATAAGAAAATTCTATTCTGGTTCCTTTATTGTTTTTCTTATGTTTTTCGAGTTTATTGTATTGTCTATTTGTTAAAAAAATCTTATCTTCGCCATTTTTTAGTTGATCTATTTTAAATTGAATACTAACGGGTATTTTTTTCTTAAAAGCGGATTTTATTTTTTCTTTCTGATTTTTGCTGAAATTTACGTTCACCTCCATTTATATAGTTAAAATTTCAAGTTCTCTTCGATTCCCATTCCTAGTTTTCTCTTCAAAAACATTGCTCCAGCTGTTGGAAGCGCAACAAATCTTTCACCTAAACTAGCATCTTTTGATAAAAATCTATCCATTGCCTTATCTTGCAAAACTTTATCTGCTATATGTCTGGAATTTGTGTCTCTATGTTTTGCATAAAAAATATCGTGTTCCATAGCAGCTTGATCTAATTTATTCACACCAGGATCTCCTCTTTTTAGTCTTTTTTCGAGTTTTGTGCCAGGCCCCAGATACTGATAAGTTGGTACGTGTAATTCAAAAGGTAAATTGTTGATAAAATCATTCAAAAGTCCACTACCCTCAATCATAGATGAACTTATTGCCGGCAAAATTCGTTTTAAATATTTAATTCCATCAGGTTTTTTCAATCATTTCGTCAAGTTTGTTCGAAATAAAATCTTTAATTGCTTTCTTTTCGTTCAAAAAACTGTTGTTTCCAGCCTTTTCTTGAGCATAAATATAAATAATAATTCCATCGAGTTTTGTCAAATCGTTGATATATCTGTACTCAATCTTATTATCACTGTATTTTCTTACACCTGATCCTTCGATTCGTTTTTCCCAAATTGGTTTAATCAAATTGAGATATTTTTTACCTTTACTTGACTTTGGTTTCTTAGTTGATGGATCATTATTTTTGTAAATTGAATCAGATTTCCATAAAATTTCTGTATACTTTTTCAAGTCTTCTTCAGAATATAAACCGTCTTTTGGAGCGTTATGGTCTGTTAATAATCTCCATAAACCTTGAGTTCCTTCATATGTTTTTTCATTAATAATGATATCATTATGTTCAAAATTCACTGGCAAATTTCCAATCATAAAACTTCTCTTTTTTCTGTCCCAATACAAACCAAATTTATCATCCTTTGCTCTAGGAAGAAATTTTTTACCAATTTCACCAATTATTATATCCGTTGTTCCAGGACTTATTGGTTCAACTATGGTAGAGTCTTCAATGATTCGAGGTCTTAATGGTGTTTGAAGATGGTAATTTTGGCAATTCAAACTCAGATTCTGGTATCGAAATATCGGCAAACTGTCGTACAACTGGAACCAAATTCATTAAATTTTGATTATCGCTTAAAACATTTTCAATTTTGGCCCTCAACATTTTTTATTGCAGAAGTTACAGGTTGATTAATTTTTTGAATAAATTCTTGTTCTTTTTTCATCAATTCGAATCTGTTCTTTAAATTCTTTGATTAATTTCTTTTCTATTTGATCAAGTTTTTTTGCTTCTTCTGAAGTTTACGTTCGCCATTTATTTAGGAAAATTTTGAAACGTAAACGTGAACGAGAACGAGAACGAGAACGAGAACGAGAACGAGAACGAGAACGAGAACGAGAACGAGAAACGTGAACGTGTAACGTAAAACGTGAACACGAAGCGTGAAAACGTGAACAGATTTACCGTGTTTTCAGTTGTTTTCATAATGTAAATAAAAAGTAAAGATAATGTAAAAATAATTGTAACAAATATTTTATCGAGTAAATTTGTCAGACCACTAAGCAGCATTTATATCAGAAAATTTATTCAAATATTTGCCATTTTTAGGCTTCAAAGTTAGATTAATAGTTAAAAATCCGTAGTCTTCCTTCCAAATTTTATCACATAACTCAATAAAGTGGTTAAAACTCATATCAGATCCCACATAATTGTTGTAAATATTTCTCGAATAGTGATCGTCTTGCTTAAAAATACACAACATATTCAGGTTATTTCTTATAACTTGTTTATCAACCTTTGAAAAGCATTGAGAAAGATAGATACAAGAGATATTTTTGTGACGAGACATTACGAAATATTCCTTAATAACGTCCTGTTTTTCCAAAATACAATCATCAAAAACGATTAACGAATTGGGTTTACATTCGCTTAATGGAACTATGTCCTCAGAAGCATTGTAAAAAATGTGATATTTCTTTGCTTAAGTTCTTCTCAATATTTTCAAATCTTTCTTGTAATTTTTTATAGGCGTCTTGTTCTAAAGATTTACTAAAAACATACAAATTGGAATAAGGAATCAACCTATTGTAGATAAAATTCAATAATAAAGTTGTTTTTCCACATCCACTTGAACCAACAATTAACAATCTGATTGGTTGATCTTTCTTATTTTCTTCAAACGTTTGAAGTTTTATCTGATCTTTTTGGTTTAAAAATTTCTCCATTTAAATAGCGAAAATGAAGCTGTTCAAGTTGACTTCAGAAAGCTCTCAATTATTTTTAAACTTGGAACATCCTATACACTTAGAGGAAGAATCAAATTATTTTATCGGTTTAAGCGGTTTTTATTCTGACAATTTTGTAATAAAATATTAGTGAAAGTTCTCCTTATTGTATAGGATTTAGTGAGAAGAACATAACAAAATATTATGGTTTAAACAAAGGATATTATACCTTCGATCAAATAAAAAATTCCCTTAAAAATTATCTGAAAACATTCAAACAATCAGATAAATCTTTAAACTTTGACGAAAACAAGTTTGAAATGCAAAAAAAATTATCTCTCTAATAAAATTCAAATAAAATCACCAGTAAGAATAATGTTTTCAGCAATTATTGTAGATTCATTAGGGTTTGTTCAAGAAACTATTGAGCCAAATCAGGTATATTTAGGAAATAAAACGCCAAAATTTAGACCGTTTGATGTAATTGAAGTACATTGTAATCTCGTTGAACCTAGTTTTGAAAATCATACCGAACATTTACACAAAGAATCTGAAATTTTGTACACATTTTTCCCAAATGTTGCTTATGGATCAAAAATTAGTGAAAAACCGAATGAAATCGATTATATTCCTATTAGAAAAAAATATGAAAAGAATTCAAAAAATCGTTCTAACTATACAAGACTCTGAGGGAAATCTATTGAAAAATGAGAGTAAAACTACAATTTACTTAAGATTGTTGAAGCAACGGACATGAATCAAGGGGGTCTATTGAATAGACTACCTTTAAACTTTCAAGAAAAGACTAGAAGATATACATTTTCAAGGGTATCGAATCGCGACTCTTACAAAAATTACATCCACACACTATTTTCGACCTTTAAACTCAAAATAATAATTGCTTGTTAAATTTTTTTCTATCTAAATGGAGTCAGTCATAGATCTAAGAAATAATCAACTTACATTCGATAACACGAATATCTTAACGATTGTAGACGAAAACAATGTGATCTGGTTTAAGGCTAAAGATGTTGCAGAAATTTTACAATATGAAAATACTAGACAAGCTATCATAAATAATATTGATAATGACGAGAAAATAGCCTTTAAATATATAAATTACAAGAGTCTATGCCATAGACCCTTTCAAAATCTTCATCCTGACACTATTTTCATTAATGAATCTGGCCTTTATTCTCGAAATAAAAATTACTAGTTAAATTTCTTTTCTATCTAAATGGAGTCAGTTGTAGACCTGCTCAATAATCAACTTAGATTTGAAAACAAACATATTTTTACGATTGTGGATAAAAATAACGAATTTTGGTTTAAAGCTAAAGATGTTGCAGAAATTCTAGAATATGAAAATACGAAACAAGCAGTTAGAGAGCATGTTGATAATGATGATAAATTATCATATTCTGAAATAAATAAGGTGGGTCATTCGATTGCCCTACCTTCTAACTTTCAAAAAAATACTATTTTCATCAATGAATCAGGACTTTATTCTTTAATTTTGAGATCACATAAAAAAGAGGCAAAAATCTTCAAAACTTGGGTTACAAAAGAAGTTTTGCCCTCTATTAGAAAACTTGGTGAGTACAAACTTGAAAAACAAGATTAAATATTTAGAGAATGAAGTAAAACACTTGCAAATTAAAGATGAAATCAAAACGGAAATAATCGCAAAACAAAGTGTAAAAATTGACTTGATGAAACCAGACCTTGTTTGTAAAGATTTTGATAAGAAAAAACACCATGTTTTTGTGTTAATTAAGAAGAATCACATGTGGGAATGGCCTTATTACGTTATCAGAGCTCAGAAACGAGAAATACCAAACCGATTAAAACATCTAAAAATAAATTATCCTGAATTAGAGATTTTGTTCATTGATGACGAACCAAATTCTATCAATCTCTACAACCAAATGAAAGAATCTTTGAATATTTTATACAACGGAAATCATTTTACTACAAATATGGCAGAATCTCGACTGATTTATAGAATATCTAAATTACACGATGAAAATGTTACTACATTTTATTAAACTCTCGAATTATGATACTTTGTTTGTAAATGTTTAGCATAACTAGGTAACCATTGTAGAATTCTTTTTTCATATTCACAAGGCATTTCGTTTTTTATAACTTTCGCTGAAAATTTTTTTAGCACAATCTTTGCAAAAAGCATCTTTTCTATCTTTACTATACTGCCACTTATTAAATTCAGAAATATTTTTAATTTCTTTACAAAAGTAACACTTTTTCTCTTCTAAAGTTAATTTTGTTCATTTTATCATATAATTCCTTACAATAACAGTCTTTTCTATTCTCTTCTTGACACTTTGTACATTTCTTTTGAGACTCCATTTATATAGAACAAATTATTACACGATGAAAATGTTAAACTCTTGAATTATGATATTTTGTTTGTAAATGTTTTTGATAATTATTTAACCATTTTATAGTTCTTCCACATTCACATTGAGTATCTTCATAATATAATCTATGGTGATTCTTCTTTACACAATCTTTACAATATGAGTCTTTCTTATCTCTACTATAGTGATGACTATTAAACTCTGAATTTTTTTTAGTTTCTTTACATTTAAGACATTCTTTCTCTTCCAAAGTTAATTTTTCTATTTTATCATACAGCTCTTTATGATACTTCCTATAACAATCTTACAATTATAATTAATTCCATCTTTTCTATTCTTATCTTTATAAAATTCTTCAAAACCTTTTAATTCTTTGCACATTGAACATTTCTTTTGGGCCTCCATTTATATAGAAAAAATCTTTGACTTTCTCAATTCATATTCATAAAACTTTCCGGTTATTTCTTCATTATTTAAATCTTTTATACTATAAGTTACAGGATCTGAGTTATTAATTTGATAAATCACAAAGATTTCTCTTGACCAATTGTTCTTATATTTGTTCGAAAAATGTTGTTTTTTTTACTAACAATTCTTACATGATCATTGATTTTAAATTTAGTTTTCGTGTGAATTTCAGGTGGAAACATACTTGAAAACGGTCTCTAAAAACTCCTTTTCTGCATCCTTATCTACGTCTTTGGGCTTCATTTTGATTGTGCTGTGAACTGTATCGTTATAATTGTTTACGATTTTTTGAAGAATATCGATCCATTTAAAGTTTTTATTAATCTCAAAAATTACTTTCATTCTCTCATTTTGAGTTCTGTTATATCTCTCTACAATACTTGATTTCTCTTCGTTTTCAGTATGATAAATCTTGATGTCGTATTTTCTCAAAACATCATTAAATTCTTTATTTTTAAACTCTAAACCCTTATCTGTATGAAGTAGGTTTGGAGGTTTGTGATTGATCATTATGGCATCTTTTACTATATCTTCGAAAGCTTTTGAAACATCCTTGCCGTTTTTTCTTTTGATAGCTCTTGACCAAGCATATTTTGAGAAAGTATCAATAACATTTAACATATACTTGAATCCATCATTTTGATCCGAATAGTTAGACATTATAACTAAATCTGCTACCCATAAATCGTCAATTCCTAAAGTTATAATTTTTCTCTTTTTAAACTTTTTTCGTACTGGTGCATGAATTTCTCTAGCTTCAATCTCGATTTCTTCCTTATTCTTAGATTCTTTCTTTACTTGTTTTTCATTTGGATTCTTTATAAATTTACTCTTATTTGTCTTACATTTTGAACATTTTGCTGCAATTCTATACAATCCGTTTTGAATTTGAACGATTTTAGAATCTATATTTTTCGTTTTTTTTCTTGCATTTGTGGCAGTGAATCAAATCATCTTCCATTTACATGTCAAAGTTTCCAAGTTTATTTAACTCATCTAATATATCAGATTTTGCTTCATTTTTATAGCCATAAGGTACTGTATCGATCTTATTTTCTAGGACAATTCTCTTATCATCTTTAGCGTTTAGTGCCAGTTTGTTTATGGTGATGGTATACAATTCATGTTTATAGCTTTTTATTACAGTCATCTCCCTAAATTCTTCTTTATCTTCGAACAAAACATCTCTTCAAGTTTTCGATATTTATTGTTTTATTTACAACGCTTCTCTTAATTCCTTTACACCTAACTGGATTTTTGTCTAGATATTTGTACGAGTACATCTTTGATCTTAAACCACAAAATTCTTCTAAAACTTCGCTATTTAGTTCGTCTTTGAATTTTCCTATGACTTTCTTATTTTTAGTAGTGAAACATTCGTGATCTTTTGGATAATCGCTCGTATCAAAGTCCTCTATATTTTCTTTAATAATTTTGTAAGGATCACGTTTTAATTCTAGAAAGTAACTGTCTGTATCCATGTAACACAGATTCAAATCTGGATCAAACTTCTTTAATTTGTTGTAATAAAACTCGTACATTAGCAATTTTGAGAGGTCGAGAACTGAAAATCCTATGTAGATTGGCTTGTTAAATTTAACCTTTTGTTTGTACATGTGACTCGCTATACAGTTGTCGTCAAAGATGTTAAAGCATTTGAAATTTGTTTTCTTAGCTTGTTTCATTGAAAATTCTTCATTTCCAAGCTTAATATCACATCTGTTTCTCACATTTTCCATAGATTTTCCAAAAACTGAGTTGTTCATCAGCTTATAAAAGTCCTTTTCAAAGTCGCTTGTAGCTTTGGTTCTCATATTAGTATTAAAATCAATGTACTCTTTCATAAAAGGCTTCTGATCGAATGCAATAACTCTATTCACATGTTTCAAAATCATACCTTGTTCCAGATAGAATTTCAAATTTCTTGAATGAACAACGTATTCAGTTTTATCCAGTAGAGTTGTGCAAAGTTTGTTTTTAAAATGTTCTGGAGCAAGAGGTAAATCCTTGTGATGTTCGTGTAAATTTGTTGGATATCCTAGATCGACTTCAAGAATATAGCCATAATCTTCGTCGCCAGTGAGTTCCAAAATTGTTTCTTTCCATTCTGCTGTTGTATACGTTTTAGGATCCATCCACTTGATTTCGTTATATGGTAAATTTTGCATTAGGCCATACCCATAAAGGTTATTAGCATCGACGTATAACAGATAGTTTTCGGGCTTTGTCTTATCAAAATCTTTCAAATATTTGTTATTTGCTTTAACATATCGTTTAATACATTGAGAAATGCCTCCGCGAATACCTTTTTTCGATCATCAAATACATGTTATAATCGTTAATTAACTGAAGCTCAATTTTCGTTAATTTTAACATAGCGTCCCATGCGAGACTTGGAGCTGTTAGATAATGTGCTGGATCAAGCTTGTAACAATTTAAGCAAATATTTCTGAAATTTTCAAATATATCAGCAAGCAATAATACATCTTGGATATTGTACAAATCAGAGTAATTTCCAAGATTTTTTCTGTTTTAATTTGTTCCAAACGCTCAAATAGTGTTGATAATCTTTCTCAGATATGCTCTCGTCTGTCAAAAGTGAATAGAAATCTTGAATTCTCAATTCTTCTGTGTAATCAAGTTTTTCAATACTGTCGATAAATTCGTAAGGAAATATGCCTTTTCCAGATAGAATTTTAAAGATTTCTTCTTCGTCATTTGGTTGTCTATCTAGAATTGCGTTCAGACCATCTTGTATAAAATGATTTGTATGCTTGAAATCATCTTTTTTGAGGTTTTTAGCTAACTTTTCTATAGACGAGGCCATGAATCTGAACGTATCTACGAATGAAAACTTGATGAACTTTCTTGGTTTATCATCTTCAAACTCATACCCATATCCTGAATTTACTGAATAATTTATATATTTCTTATCTGTGTTTGCGATCAAATCAACATTACCATACTGTTTTGCCAATTCTTTTATGTACAAATGAGTATCATAATTTGACATATTGTGACAGAAAACTGGAATATTTTGAGGAAATTTGAGATTCAGATTACAAGATAAATGAGCAGCACCTCGAAATTTGCCGGTTAAATGACAATGATCTCTTACTTTTTTTCTTGTTTGATTATCAAAACCCTCACATTCACAAATATGACAAAGACTGGAATTTTGGTACGCTAATTCTTCTTCTTCAGTCAATTTTCATAGGTTTTTTGTTCTTAGAATTATACTTTTTAGCTATGTATTTTGATATTTTATTGAGTTCTTCAAACAATTTTGCAGGAACATTTGGCAAATCTTCTTCATTTTTTGCTCTATAACATATAGGCCTAGGTTTGTACATGCGATTTGTCACATTTGACACTAAATATAGAGTAAAACCATAAGGAATGTGCTTCTGAATCTTGGTTGTAATCGATCTTTGTGGATTGTTCTTGCATGTCGGAATTTTTTCTAATATGCTCTCAAAATCCATATAAATAACGTAAGGATGAGAAAATTTCTTTTGATAATTAGTAAATGATGTTGTTTGACCTGGAAAGGGCATAATTGGCTTACAAACTTCGTGTTGCTTGCAAATTTCTAAATGATCTGTTAAATCTCCAGATTTGTAGAAATGGCTTAAACATCTTCTACAAAGAAATTTTCTTTCCTTATGCTTGGATAACTGAGAACTCACGAGTTTATTTAAATCGGTTATCAAAACATAATGAGATTTATCTTCTTGCTTAACATACAATAAATCGATTTCTAACTCGGCATCATAAATTTCTGAAATTTGTAACGGAACAATATTAATTTTTTCATCATAAGTATAGATATTTATAGACATTTTTGGATATTTGTACTTGGAATTGGAGCTGCGTTTCTCGAATAATTGTATATCTTACAAAGACATTGGATACTCGAAACCTGAAAATATCTCGTCATTTACAAATTTTTTCATATTGTTTTACACGTTCAGGATGAAATTTTGATTTTTCAATTGCACATCGGATAGAGTAAATAAAGCAATAGTCATCTTCATTTTTGATATATACACAAGCTTTCTTTACCTTTATTTCTTGTGGTAAATCGATATATGATCCTGCGTTCAGCATTTCGTGTTTATTAAGGCTCAAAATCAGTTGTTTACAGCGTTTTAATGTCCATCCAGAACCTCGATTTGGATGATTTGTCTGTTCTCGATGTGTTAATTTATTAAATTGTTTAGAAATAAAGTCGTTTACATCAAAGATCTCGTCTGCTTTTATAGTAAAGTACATTGGACAAGTTTGTGTTTCACCGTTCACTAAAGTTCGTTCGTATTCGCATTCTAAAGAGAGATATCCTTTACTATTTTTCACAGTTTCTTGAAATTTTTCGATTAAACTTTTAATTTCTGGGCGCAAAATAGAAAGATATTTGTAAATTGACATGAAATTGTCGTTCAAATTTGTTAAAATGTATTGCTTAAATAGACCGTGTATTTAGGATAAAACTTCTACATCAATGATATTTTCAGGTTTCTCATTAATCGTTTTATCAATTTCTTCGATCATTTCTGACTTAGTTTTGTCGTTAGTTTCGATAGCCAATTTTTCAGCTATTGAATGAATTTTTTCATCATTAAATAGATTGAGATCTTTTTTACTTTCCTTAAAATTTTTCTTTAGTTCACGCAATTTTTCTATATTATCCATGTTTTGGTGATCGGCAATTTGATTTTCTTTAGCCCAAGTCCTCAAATAATTTAGTTCTTTTTCATAAATGTCTTTGTTTTTTAGATGATTTTTCGACTTATAATGTCGGGTATAATGATGTTCGAAAATGTCTTTTTTGCAGTACGGGCAGGATATCTTTTTCCTATCCATTTAAATAGGGAAAATTTGAATCTGCCAAGTTTTACTATTTAGTAAAATATCTTTTTATTAAGCTGAAAAATAGCAATAATTCAGTAGATTTCTAAGGATTTTTATCAAAATTTGATAAAAATTAGCACAATTTATGTAGAAACAGCGTTAAATGTTTCTATTTATATAGGAAAAATTTTAAGATTTTGATACAAATCAGCAGAATTTATGATTTAACAGCGTTAGATTCTTCTATTTATATAGGGAAAATTTGTATAACTCAGACTTTGAAAAGTGGAGAATTTTACTAGAATTTGACACAAATCAGCACAAATTGTAGTAAAACAGCTGTAGATTCTTCTATTTATTATAGAAAAATCTGTAAACTAAGACTTAAAATTATTGAAAAAATAGTATAGTTATAGGACAAAATATTACTATATTGGTTTGTAGGAGGCAATTTATATTCTTTATACTATTTTTTCAATATTTTTTTCTTTAACTTTTCCAAGATTTTTTATTAAGATTTTAATATATTTACAACAGAATTTTCGTTTATTCGTAGCAGATATGAGATCATTTCGAAGCAGATTTGACTAAGTTTCAGCTTAAGAAAGTAAAAGCAAACAGATATAGATTCGGTTATTTAACATTCGTGATTTACAGATTTGTTTATGGTTCAATGGACAGTATTTTACATTGATTTTCTGACTGTCCCAAAAGTGTCCTAGAAACCCCATATTCATATCTACTTATATATATATATATATATATATATATATATATATATATATATATATATATATATATATATCGTGTACGGTTGGAAGTATCTAAAATCTAGTATGATGATATTTACCATGAGGAACAATTAAGTTAACCCCGTTAATCGAAAATTGTACTTACTCGCCATAGTTTATTTAACAAAATTTAAATCTCCCAAAACGAGTGAAGATTTAACATTTAAAGTTTACTCAGAAATTTTTAATTTTAAATATCCGAAAGGGGACTTACTTAAAAAACATATGTAGACGTTTATGAAATTTTTTGTATTAACAAAAACAAATCAATGTAGAAACATTGATCCTCGTTTACAGTGGCTTGCTTAACACTTATCCCATCACAATATATATTAATAAATTCTGGACTTATACATAGCTGGACATATATGTTTATCAAATACAAGAATTGCATTCATTGTATATGGAATATTTGAACGCTTTACTTTTGTCACTGATATTTATAAATGTGCATTGAACGTGATGAAGCATGTGAATCTTAGTTGATTATAAATGTTTAACTGATTGACTCTTAAATATATTTACTAAACGTTATACTCTACATCATAACTTAGCAATATGAAGTTTACTTAAAAAATAACAGATTTCAAATTTAAAGTTTACTCGGTGAATTTACTGTTCAATATTCCAAATGTGAAATACTTAAAAAACTTGTGCAGAAATGTATGTAATTTTTAGTGTTAACAGAAACAAATCAATGTATATTGATTTTGACCTTGACTTGAATTTGTCTTAGACTTTTGACTTTATACATGAACTTTAAAAGATGCTAACCATCAATGCTGATTTTTTAAATAATAAGGAGCATCTAGATTCCAGTGTTTAGTTTCAATTCCTCGAGTCGATATAGACTGTGTTTAATCCACGATACGCATACTTTGTTTGATACGTAATATTTAGTCTCTGATTTTACACTTTACATCGCTTACTCCAAGTTGAGCAGTGCAAACACGTCATAGCTTAAACAACGTCTTAAAAAAACATTTTAATTCGTTGCTTTGGCCAACATGTTTTGACACTGACAAATATACGAAATTTATTATCCTTCAAAACCGTTCTCAGAGAAAAACAAACTTTAAACAAATAAAAACAACATCTAATACGTGTAAAATATCTTAGAGAGACGTATTCAGTTCAAATTTTTCTTCTTGTATTCATAATAATATATCTATATAGTAAGTAAGTTAATTACCAAACCAAGCTCAATCAACCTCAATCTCAACACCAACCAACCCCAACCTCAATCCTAGAACAAATAACAGATCCAAAATTATGTTGCATTAATAGTTATTTTCTGTTTCATATAAGATTATTATATGGTGTGATAGTTTTATATTAAACATAATATGATAAAGCAATACTAATACAACAAAATTAAGATTTATTTATTACTACCTACTGAAACGTTCATTGTTAATAAGTAAATAGTATGTCCAATATTAACTGTGGAAATATTTTATTACAGCAATAATTTAATTTAAATGCTTTCGTTGTCCTAAGAAGAGTTGGAAAATGAAGGGTGTAAAGTTTTGAAAGGATGATGCTGGTGGCTTAAGCGATAAGCTGCTTTGAACAAACCATCCCCTTCTAAATAGCGATCCGTTCCTCAAAGGAGATATATAATGGTTTCCTATCGCCCTGGAAATACTCATTAGATCCTGAAGTGTGCAATTATCTCGCTAGTTTAAGTTTGATGAAATTGTCAATCCATTTGGATAAACAAAACTATAAAGTCTAGTGAATTTACAATATCAGACCAAGAAATATAAATATTGTTAGGATTAGATGTAATAAAGTGAGCAAAGCATTATTACATTTTGTGAATCAAGATTTGGTTGTTTATAAGTCTTTAAAGCTTTCGACAAAGTTAATTCATAGAGGGATCCATACTCCCAATCCTACATCCCGTAAGTATGGCCTATAAGGATAACCGGATATTTAGGATTACCAACCTATGCACTGTCGTAAGAGGTAAGGCACCTATTGGACTTCCAATTAGGCTAATTAATAAACTATCAACCCCTCGTAGCTTCCATACTGATTAAGTGTGATTGGGAATCACCAAAGTCAATACTATACTCGCCTCGAGTAGTAAATTAGCAGTTTCGGGACAGGGTGACTCACCAGTGGGTCACAGGAATTTTCTACGAACGGAGTTACCTGTAGATAAGGTCACGTTATCTATTAGACAAGCGTGTCATGCCTCATCAAAAGGTCACGCAACAGGAGTTTTTTTAAGAAATTGTTGTTGATGGCTTTCTGACGCTTGCAAGTCAAAAACATTTGTTTTCGGCTTCTTTTTCACCAACTTGTTCTGGATCTCTTCCGACAGAAACAGACTGCAGATTCCAGGACTCAAGTCTGTGACAGGAACGGCTCTCAGAAGTTGCAATAAGCGGATGTTAAAAAGAAGATGAACTCAACATTCCCAATCCTTCCAAGCTAAACCAATTGTATGTGTAGTGTACTCGGCTCGACCTCCGTGTTATGGGATCACGTCTAGAACACCATAGTGCACACAACTGTGCTCCTGAAGACACAATCAGAACACTTCTTCCTCTATAGTATACCTTATTTGATGTCTAGATGTTTCTGATATCAAAAAGATCCAAAAAGTGTTCAGCTTCTTCGGCACAGACTTATTTTGAATCTCTTCAAACATACATGAACATACATGACTCTAAAGTCCATGGAGTCAAGTCTAAGACAGTTTCAGATTTCAGACGCTGCACTGAAAGGTAGAATGGAGCATCACTGTGTTTTTGTCCTTTCTCTTATGTCTGGCTCCCGGATAAATAGTTCTGGATGATAAAATCTCTCCTAGGTACGTATCCTGCCTTAAGGCTTTAACAATTAGGTAGTAGATTGCATTTTAGTGGGTTACAGTTCTTCTATTCAGCCTTAATTTTGGATCATAATTTGGTTAATAAGCAATTAGCAAATTAATATCTGTCATGTTTTCTTTCCCTTTTTATTTTGAACAGAAATTGGAAGTTAATTATCCTCTCGAGTCATTAAAAATAATTTTACAACATGGAAGTTAAAAGTACAGTTTTTTTTAATAAATGTAAGTCAATATTTGAACTGTAAACATCTGAGCGTAAATTTATATAATTTTACTTAACTAGACACTCCATGCTAGTATGTTTTATAATATTAATCTTTTCGTTTACATTGTTTTTGGCTGATTGCTATGCAACCAAATTATTGCAAGAGAAATAAATTTTATCATAACTCCCTTGATTGTGTTTTCAAAAGCTTAAATAGTATTTTCTAATAAAGAATTTTTGGACGCGGTACCGACATATTTGAACGTTTCAAGGAAATTTGTTATCAGCAAATTAATTATTTTAATTTAAAGTATTAAAACAATTGAAAATAAACATTTTTAGGGCACAAAGAAAGAGCGGAATAAAAAATTTTAATAGTTCCTAATATTTTGGCAAACTGTAACAGATAAACAGAAAGGACAAATCCTGAAAAGGTTCCTCTATTCAATTGTCCGTTGCTACTAAATCCGTCCCATTTAACAGCCGCAGTTAAGTTAAGAGCGGTTTGTCAGTTGCTCTACCAGTTTCTCACTAATAGAATAGTGCTTTTAGCGAACAGCGTTTAATTGTATGTCTCTAAAAGCATTTGCAGCATCTAATTTTAAAAATAGTATTTAAAGTGAATTAAATAATAATAAATACTTTTCCAACAGGTAGTATTGTGCGTTTTGTCTTTCATGTTAGTAATTAATATTTAAAGTCCAGTTTTTCAAACGAGACATACATTTAATAACTCCTACCAATTATTTGACTTTTTATGTTTCGAATTTCTGTCTTATAATGAGAAAAAAGATTAGAAAATTCAATAATGTTTTAATTATTTTTCACAGGTCCAATATAAGTAGAATAGACGGGCACATACATACATATTTTATTAAAACCAGTTACCACAAGAAACGAAAATATTGGCAGACAAAGCGGCTTGTCAAAAATACAAATGGATATGCAAAGATTAACATCAACATGGTCCTGACATTCGTTTTAATCTTTTCTTAGCCCGAAAAGTTTGAGTTTAACTTACATTTCCATAGGTGTTATTGAACCTAACCAAGACCTTCACATATTCTGATTACTCTGAAATTTACTAATTTCGTATTTGAACGAAGCGCAATTTTGGTGTAACAATTTATTATCCATCTCCATTTGTTACTTAATTACTAAAAAATTAGTTTCATCCTTAAATTAAAAACATACCAAAATGCTTCTAATATATTTTCAATATTTAAAATTATAAACCTAAAATGGACATCTTAATATGTGGATATCTAATCTTTAAACAGACATTACCCATAAAATGTAGACCATATCATTACACGGGTGGAGGAAGTGACAAACGAGACGTAAGTGTGGGAATTCAATGGGGTGGATACAGGAGTTACGGACTATTGAATAGAGGAACCATCACGTAGGTGAGTGTTTTTCATCCCTTCTTTTGCTTGTTATAAAATAAAATATTTTTTCAAGCAATAATGCTTTTTCAGCGCTAATCATTAGATACTCTCATGAACTTCGGTAATATTTTATTACATAATTTTGATATGTATAATTACAATGATTTTAGTACGGGTAAAAAATGAAACATTTTTCTACACTTCGTCTTTCTGTAGTTTCCTACAGAATAAAAAGACACAATATGCGTATTCCTTTTTAAGGAATAAAACAAACTCCTGACATAGAGTTGGCGACTGGAAAAATTTCAGTCTTCTGGTCCATTTTGAAATAATAGGATTCTATGTTTAAAGAGTAGGTTTTTTGGACCTTGAAGTGGGACAGTGAAGTAGGTTTTATTAGTATTATTAGTATGAAATAAATAATATATCTGTAATATTCCATTTTAAGAAGTTTCCAAGGTCAAGAGGTGAAGAATTCAAGCCAATCACAGGTTTTTATTTAAAGTATTACGTTTGCAGGAGTAGTTCCTACCTTTTATTTGTTGTTGGTCGTGTTTTTATTGTGGTGACGATTGAAACAAGGACATGACAAGCCTGCTTCAGCCTAAAAGCATCTGGTCCTTGTGATTTAATTCCGTCTAAGGTATCTTCGGTGCGGCGATGGATGAGTTTGCATTTCTAACACACATACATACGAGAAGATTTTGTCTTCAAAATACATCTACATCACCTTCTTTCTTATGAATGGTCATAATTTTGTAATAAATAAATATTCACTTATGATAAATTACTCTTAATTCTTAATTGTCAAAATATAATAAAATAAACACAATCAATTTAAACATAAAAAATCTGTTATGTAGGCCTACTTAGTGATTTTTCTATGAAATGGGATAACATAAATGGACATATTTTGATACAGGGGTTTCTGCACCTGCCTTTTGAGATCATAAGGCACACATGTATCTAAAGTATTTGTTTATGGATAATGTTTAGGTGTAAAAAAATATAGGTAGGCCTAGTTCTTATAGAGATATGAGTTAAAATATATTGTTCATCTCAATACTATTGCCTGATCCTTGTAGAGCTTTCATAACCACTACTGATTTCTTCTCTATCATTAAACATTGCAAAGCTTTCAATCGGAGGGTTTTTAATAACTAAAAATGTTTTCAGTTCTAGACACTGAACTGAAATTGTCAGGAAATAGATAGTCTTGCGTATTCTTGTGATTCAATATATGTAATTCATATTAATTGTGTGCGCTTCAAATAACATAAAAGAACACCGCTAATATTTCAAAATAATAATTGAAAACAGATTTTAGTTGACGGTTGACTTTTAATCAGCAATATAAAAACATCAGAATAAAAAAATCATCAATAATCAGAAAATCAAGTTCTTGACTTTTTTATTTTCTATATAGAACGTCTAAAAGATTTTCATTCACCATATAAACACTACAGTGGATATCAAGAGTGACTTAAAAACCGTTCTTGTACCTAAAAACCTATATTAGCTACCCTAGAAATTAGGAACTTTGCAGATAAAAACAACTCTGATTTCTTTGTTTAATTTCGTTATTTATAATTGAAGGCTTGGAAGTATATGCTATAGGTTGTAATATTATAATATGGAATAATGTAATACAAAGAAATCTCAGAATTTTTGTTTACAATATGTTTGGAAATAGGTAAAGTATAACCAAATAAAATTGAAGTATAACACTATCAAAGGGCAACTATAAGACAAATCCAGAGCAATTTTGGGATAACAAGAAAATATATTTGCATTTACAATCGATATTCGGCAGGTGTAATTAAAAAAGTATTTTGATAATCTTTCAATCGCAGGCGTTAAAGATGGTAGATTTTCTTTAAGCTAAATACTCTAAATTTTTTTCCTAGGTAAAATAAAAAAAAGTTTTCGACTTTTCTATATGGAGTAACATTTATTTGAAATAGAACTTAAAGGCTTCTTATTATCAGGCCAAAATATTTTTAAAATAAGAATATAAATTTCTAATATTATTCATTAAAATGAATGTAGTTTTTAGTTTGGAGTAGTTATTAATGTATATGTGAATGAGTTACTGCTAAAAAACGTTTAAAGAGAACTTATTGCATAATAATGTTGATTTCTCTGAAGTTTAATTAGTTTTATTTGTCTAAAGAAATGTTACTATTATAGTATTATGGTTATTAGTACAAGAGGGCCTTATGGCCCTAAGCGCGACCTTCTGTGCATTATTTAACATATCATTTGTTTGATAGGTCTAGTAAAAAAATATTGTAAAAATGTGCTATTTTACATGCACATATTTACTCGTATATAGGTACATAAAATTATATTGCGTGATACTGAATATGAAAGCAATTCACTTACCACAATATTACAACACAACTAGAACAGAATGTAACGATATTACAAGCAGGGCTAAGTAGGCTTACAATGACAGAAATTCTACCGTGTTACAAGTTGTACACTGTGTCTCATGAAGTACGGCAACTTGTGTACGAGTTTGTCCTGTCTCCAAGCCCCATGGAACGTAACAACAACGACAGATTTCTGGTGTTAACCTCGGGCCTCGTCCATCCATCTCCCTGACAGCCAGGGCTACACAAGTAGTTTCTCTCGTTCCCTTAACTTTTTATTTCCTTACCCTTGTTTGTCACTAAATTGTTTTTAGTAATTTTGATTTATTTCTGGTGAACACACTCTTGACGGCCCATACATAAATATGTGAGTTTCACAAGTCGTTTTGTCGTAAGAAATTACTCTTTAATATGCACTGTTTAGAGTGGATCGTCTAAGTAACTTTTGTAAACTTTTATTTTTTTATCAACGGCAATTTAAAATAAAAAAAATCCTAATTTGCTTGTTATATATTGTAATTATTTTACAATTAATATAATTATTATATTATTCGTAGATAGTTTGAAACAGATTAATATTTTAAAATTATGACACAAGACTAAACAACAGGAATGAAGTCAATATTGATAGTAATAATAATACTTTTTAAACCCCAGATGGTAAGTAGAGTTTTTAAAGTGTTAGATTTTAGTAATCATGCATCAATTACTGAATTCTAAAATAATTACAGAAATTGTCTCCATGTGATTAGCTATTAGAAATAAATACGTATCTCAATCCGAATGAGATTTTGAATATGTATGAATGAAATAGAAATTATCCAAAAAAATTTATGGCGTTTAAAAGCATGGATTTTAAAATATTAATTTCATATTTCAAGTCTGACAAAGTTTTTCGTGCTATTTAAAAGTCATCAGTGTCCATCAGTTAAATCTTGACGGGTATAAAAAAACTAACTTCACAAAGTAGAGTTAGTGCTAATTACTTTTATACAGACATTTAAAATTGTGATAAGAGTGAACAGTGAGTTATTCCAGCTAGTTGGTAGTGACTTTTTATAAGGAAAAGTTTTTGTGGTACTAGTAGTAAAATCCTGATGAAATTCTATACCTCTGTCACCTTGGGTAAATTGGTTATTACAAAAATGTTAATCATTATATGTAGAAGTTTCCTTAAAATTATCACGAAAGTACGTTTCCGATGGATTTTTATATACTCGTAGTTCTCAGTTAATTGAAAAGTGTCTTACGAGTATCATAAAGATTACGTTAATTATTATAAACGGGAAAATAATTTAAAGCCATGACAAACTTTTTGCTACCATCCTCGCCTTTATGAAAAATAATAAATAATAAAAAGTAATATTTAACATTGTTATTGCATATAAATATAATATAATATTGTGTATATTTATTCAGATCATTAATTACATTCATTAAAAACGAGTAAATGAGCTATATATAAATTGGTTTAATATTCTGTATCTCATGTCAATAATTAGGTTAATGTAGATGATCAAGGACACCTGAGAGCACAGCTCGGCTAAAGCACAACCAGTTCATTTACGTGCCGTAATAGTTACGTCCCGCTTAACTGGCAATCAAGATAATGGTGCCTTTGCAAATTCGCTTTAAAGATCAATATATAATATTATCTTGACTGTTAATTTTTTTTAACTTTACTTCTTATCGGACTATAATTGTGTGGGTGAGTAATATTTTATTGTTAGCTTTATATGTAGAAAATTTTTTTCACGACTTTTAATAAAAATTTGAGATGAATGTGTTATTTGTTTGTTTGCGAATATTAAAGTGTGGCAGTGATAATTGAAGGAAGCTCTAACACTAGGAAGGAGTACAACACACCATGTATTGCGTAAAAGAGAGAGAGAGAGAGAGAGAGAGAGAGAGAGAGAGAGAGAGAGAGAGAGAGAGAGAGAGAGAGAGAGAGAGAGAGAGAGAGAGAGAGAGAGAGAGAGAGAGAGAGAGAGAGAGAGAGAGAGAGAGAGAGAGAGAGAGAGAGAGAGAGAGAGAGAGAGAGAGAGAGAGAGAGAGAGAGAGAGAGAGAGAGAGAGAGAGAGAGAGAGAGAGAGAGAGAGAGAGAGAGAGAGAGAGAGAGAGAGAGAGAAGAGAGAGAGAGGAGAGAGAGAGAGAGAGAGAGAGAGAGAGAGAGAGAGAGAGAGAGAGAGAGAGAGAGAGAGAGAGAGAGAGAGAGAGAGAGAGAGAGAGAGAGAGAGAGAGAGAGAGAGAGAGAGAGAAGAGAGAGAGAGAGAGAGAGAGAGAGAGAGAGAGAGAGAGAGAGAGAGAGAGAGAGAGAGAGAGAGAGAGAGAGAGAGAGAGAGAGAGAGAGAGAGAGAGAGAGAGAGAGAGAGAGAGAGAGAGAGAGAGAGAGAGAGAGAGAGAGAGAGAGAGAGAGAGAGAGAGAGAGAGAGAGAGAGAGAGAGAGGAGAGAGAGAGAGAGAGAGAGAGAGAGAGAGAGAGAGACAGAGATCTATACTTATGCACCGTCCTCGAACTAATACTCGCCTGTGTACAAATAGGAAATTAAGTCCAAAGGGTAAATCAATCTCAATATACCCTGTGGATGGTTATGTTAAAATAAAAAAAATTTCGTTACGGTACCACAAACGAAATTACGTTACATCCAAATTTCAAAGTTCGTAACTTAATTTCCTCATAAGGTATCCTGAAGGAAAAGAACAGGCTGAACAGATAGAGAGAAGAGGAACTATGCTAGAAACCTTAGAAACTACTAAGAAAAATATATCATTTCTATTTGATAGCACAAATCTCTTATGAGGAAGCGTAAACTAATAAATGATATAAGAGAGTATCGAGGAACTCGAAAGAATTTAACAAACTTCTTATTCAAATATCCACCAAATATCACATCATACAGTGGTACTCAGTTTGTAAAACATTTATTTATTATGCGATTTTACCATGCCCGGTGCATGCTAAATTGCTAGTATGGAGATCAGTTTGTTCCAGATACATCCTGTGGTAAAACAGACAGACTGAAATGAAACGTTCTAGCCCCTAAACTGTTCTTCGCTAATGTTCAACTAATAGTGTACAGTACTAGGAATGACAAAATTAAAACTTATTTAACACAGTTAAAAAAATAATCTTATTAAAATCTTAAACATAATCTATAAGTAGAAATATATATTTTAAAATCAAGATATATTTAATTATAAGGAAACTTATTCAGAGCACGTTTACGAATATTCAAGTAATTATGTCTCACAAGAAAATTTTAACGATGTAAAGAATATTTCGGAACGTTTTTCTCATTACTCATTAAATTACTGGAGCTTAATGAGTAAGCCCATAATGGGCTGTCGGGGACTTTGGTTGAAAATACAGAACATTGGTTTATTAAATCCTCTAATTACCAGGAACTTACATGCCTCTCCGAACTCTCATAAAACTGTAATTAATACTTAATTTATTTTAAAACCTTCATGTAACTGATTAAAACATGAAAGCACATTATAATTTCTTTAGTCTGCTGTTATAACTGTCATTAATTACATTCATTAACTGTTATATCTTTGATAAAACTTTATGAAACATTTTACAAGAATATGGAAGTACAAGCTGATATTCCGATATCCTGATAAGGAATAGCAGGCTCCAATACTGAACTTTCATACTTATTGTTATGTATTTATCTTTGTTTTTAAGTCTAGATTAAATCGAATTTATTGCATATTTAAATTTATCAAGTACATATTTATAATTATCTTCTAAATTTTTTAACGTTTTTACTATGAGTACCGTCAGCGAAATTTACTGGTGAGTGAAACTCGCACCCACTAAAACTTAATCAGGCATCTTTTCCTCTCAGGACTGCTTACCGCGTTAATTTCTTCTTTTCTTTATATATATATATATATATATATATATATAAGACCTAAGAGCTACTCGGTAACAATTGTTGCATCAAGAGCAAAACTTTACAAATATCATAACTACTAATCTGATGTAAAACCGTAAATTTCCAAATCATCAACTTGAAGAGTTTCCATTGCACGTACATTACTTATACAAATATTTTGTATAATTTCCTTTTCTTTTTTTATTTTTGTATATATTATACCAGAAGACTATATGGCTTTCTATATAGTTTTTAAATCACTTAAACTAGATTTGCGTTTAGACAAAATATTATAGAAATGTACAGATAGAAGGGTTTCGAACTTTATAAGAATCTCATGTTGTGCTTTTTCCAAAATCTGAAATAAAACATTTAACTCATTTTAAAACAAATAATCCATCGTTTATGAAAATTTATAAACGGCATATATATTCGGATTATACTAGTTTTCTATATAAATATTTGGAATTAACTGTAACATAATTATATACGATGTCATTGACTAATCAAAACAATATTGAGTTCAATTATATCATAGTGCAATAAATCCCCTAAAGCCGGGAAGTAAAACATATAGATGGCGGAGTTTGAACGAGTAAGTTTCCCAGGTGGCCATGAACGTCAAGAAGATGGATGAACGGGGTCTGTGGGTTAAAACGAGCAATTTGTTGTCGGTTGTTGCTTTTTTTATCGGTTTAGATCCACAGCGACCCTCTTGGAATCTTTTTTGTCACCTGTTTAACTTTCTAATATTGCATATTTATTCCAAACAACTGTTGTAAAACCACTTTTTAACGTTTGACACATTCTGTTTTTTATTTATTTTTTATTATTATTACATCAGAGGATGTTATATACACTTATTTTGTGTTTAGATGCCCATAATTGTTATTTATACAACAATTTTTATTTATCGGTTGTTTGAAACGAAACAAAATTCCTCTTATAATATATCATTGAAACTTTGGAAGCCCAAGGGGCACAGTTCTATACTCGCATGTATTTAAAATCCCTGAAAGAGACATTTAGAATATTCCTCAATATAAGTAATATATTTAGTGTTCTATCTTTTACAAATAAGGCTTCCCTTTAAACCGGCTCTAGTCAATGACAGTTGTGGAGATCAAGAACGTTTTCAGAAGGAACATATTACGGATATAGAGTCCCATTAGGATCCATCTTAGGATTCGTCATTTTCCTGATATATTTAAATAATCTAATCATATATCTATAATGGAAAGGCCATTTAATATGCTTATAGCACTACTTCCCTTCAAACTTGGAAATATTTACATTTTGTTAGTAAAATATCTGATATAATTTTTCAACAAATTCACAGTAAAAGATAATAAAAAAATATATTTAATGAAATTTACACTAAGAAAACTAGACTTTCAAACAACATTCAATAATTTTATATGAACTCTCGCTTCACGACAGATATTCTAATAAATTCCGATTTAATGTACTTTGAGGGCTATGATTACATGGATCATGTCTGAGCTAGCATTCACTCAGTTACTTTTACTTTCATTTACACGTTTTTCTTAATTTTTGATTCAAAAGTATATTTTGTTTACATATAGTTATTTAAAAAAATAAAATTACATACCTGGTGTCAGCCTCAAGACGTCCTTTTAGGTATGTCATCGTTATTTTACAAGAATGTATCAAAATGTTGAATAATAAATACCGTCAAAATATTATAAAGTACTAATATGACATATTATGGTTCATTTAAGCGTTGACTAATGATTACAATGTGAATGTGTTACGATTAATTTTCTGATTACTGAATGGTATAACTATCTGGTTTACTCTTTCTTTTAAAATGTTTTATTAAACTGAAAAAACTTGTCCATTATCTATAGAGATATAAAATAGTTTTTTCAACGATTTTTTCTATCCGAATCTTGTTCTGAAGGTAATGCAGTTCTCTTGGTAACGAATTTATTATGTTCGGTTTTCCAAATTAGGGTATTATTTTGCCATAGTTTTTTTCATGACGTTGAACCAAACGTTTCTGTATCTTAAATTTTAATCTAAATATAATACAATCCTGAATTCAATCCTTAAAAAATAATATCTCCCTAAATCAGTATATTTACCTAAATATTTTAATAACATGATGCCTAGCATTTCCATTTCAATTCCATAACATAATGTGTTTTGTATCTTTACTTTTTTAAGACAGTAGCATCGTTTTGAGCAACATTCACAAAAGCCTCATTCAGTTAATCTGCAACCACACAAGGATTTGATATCCTTGATATTTCACGGTAAATTTGAGTGGCTAGTACTTAATTGTTTCTGATTTAATTATAATTGTTCAAGGTCGTTTTCGACATATTTTCAGAATTAATTTTTTTCATTTACACCATAGGTTTTTGAGACAACAATAATTTTTTATTAATTATTCCGTAATATTTAACGAATAATTTGAACTATCCATTGCTTGCAGTTTTAAAACATTTTACATTAACAGCTCTGGCAATTAAAAGTTCCGTAGTTATCCACCCAAAATGAATAAATTATTTTTCTTTTGTTATTCTTTTTCAGGACAAGCTGCGTGAAAGTAATAAAATAGTGCCTTGTTGAAGATCTCTAACATATCTTTAATGTCCGAACAGTGACAGAAACACTCACGGTGTTCGTGGACTAATAATTAATTTTCGTGGTCGTTATGTTGGCTGGCCTTGTAGATCGACTAATAACAGTCTGAGGGTGGCGAGTGGCAGTGGAGCAGTCTCATAAAGTGAGTAGCTGCGCGTCATGCTCAGACACGTCTATGACTACGAGGGATACCACCGCGGTTGATAAATATGTGATAACGTTTATCAATGCTATAATGAGCGTTGCCTAGGTAACGGACCATTGAAGACCGAACGTTTTCAGCAAATAAAAGTTATATTATTCGAATCGTGTTCGTTCAAAACATCTATATTAAAATTGCCTATTATTAAGAAGGATCTCCTATGGGAACTCACATTTTTCCAAAAAAGACCAAACGATTTATTAATAAAAAAATATATCTATCAATGTATCTTTACAAACAGGATAGATGAGTTATAGTTTTGTTTCTAAATAATAAATCATAAATCATTTTAAAGTGTTTTCATTTGAAACAGTAATTTGTTACATTTTTGCACTGTTTATTGCCAAAGGTAACGTTACATTTTGGAAATAGGGCAAAGCCACCTCATTTTTTAATCTTTAAAGCACAATCAACTGAAAAGAACGTAATTGTGCAGCTTGAAGTATTGAATTCTTTCTTAACTGAAGTGATCTTCGGAAATTATCAATACACCTGTATCAACTTCTTGGCACGTTATGTTCAGAATATCAGTTAATGTCAGATGAATTCTTGACCGGCTCTGTTCTACTGTTGCTACTTTGTCTCACGTTTGTTTTATATAAATTTATATTATCTCTAACTATGTTTTTTTTTTTAGCACATTTTATAAATGATAATATTGTTATACTTTTAAATAAAAATAACTAAAATATAAAAAACTAAAGACTCTAAATTAAGTCTTAAAAATAGTTTAACTGTTTAGTAGTTGTGTTCCATTAATTAAAGATATCTTCTGTACGAAGGCCATTAATATTGTTCGTCAAGGACGAAATATTGGCGGCAGACGTTAATTGGTTAGTTAATTATTCATAAAGCGATAATGGCCAAGCCTCACTGCACCAAGTCTACTTTAGCTAATAACTAATAAAATACCTCTTCCGGGAAATTTTAGTCTATACTAAATGAAACTACTGACAACAATTAAGTAGAAAACTGAGTTAGAGATTTAGTTATGTTGTTATATCTTTGTGACCACTTCAATAAGTTAAATGTAACGTTAATAGTTATTACGAAATCTATCAAAGTATTTCTTAAATATAAAAAGTATTAAAATATACATTGCCTTGTTCCTTCACGTTGTATCATACGATATATATTAAACAGTTTTCAAACATCCTCCTGGATTTTTTTGGAAACTCTAAGTTTAAATTATCTTACGGGGATTATTGCACAAAATTCAAAATATATAAATAAAATTATATAATAAAGCTTACGCTGAAACGCTGAATATATATTTCAAGATTTTTATCAACAGACTTTAAAGAAGAATCACACCAAGATCTGGGATAGTTTTTACGTGTTTATAATAGCTTTCGGTCGAAAACTATGACTAATTACATCATGAGAACTTTTGAATAAACAAGAGATTTTAAAATTAATTATATTACTTGACCAATAATAAATAGCGTTGGGAGAGATTTTTAGACATTTTCTTATGGTATATAAATCAATGTTAAATGAAAATTTTAAATTTGAGATAATCAAAAACAAATTTATTCCATTTGAAGTAATTTTATACTTTTATAAGTACCAATGCGGTATTTTACTATGATGCACATTATTATTATTTTGTATAATAGTTGTTCAGAGTTTGATACATTATATATAAAGTAATTAATATCTATTATTATACATACCCAACATTTTAATTGTTTAATTAGTTCTATTTACGTATTTTTAAGAGTATTTTATAATTAATAATTTCAATTTTCATATTCAACTAAAAGGTAAATTATTTCTTTATTTAGTTACAGGAATCACTTCAGTTTGATTTAATAGAAGAGAATAAATGTGCAGTTGCCGGGAACTTCATGTAAAATAAGCCTATATATACGATATACAAATATACGATAGATTATTTGTTTTAAAATTATTTAAATGTTTTATTCAAAATTTTGGCAAAAGCACAACATGAAATTCTTATAAAGTTCAAAACCGTCTATCTGTACATTTTCATAATATTTTGTCTAAACGCAAATCTAGTTTAAGTGATTTAAAAACTATATAGAATGCCATATATTCTTCTGCTATTTATTTTGCATAATTTCTTTTTCATCAACAACATTGGTTACGTGATTACATCAGTAATGTATGTGAAATGGAAACTCTTCAAGTCGATGATTTGGAAATTTACGGTTTTATATCAGATTATTAGTTATGGTATTTGTAAATTTTTGCTCTGGCTGATCCATTATTACCGAGTAGCTTTTAGATTATATACAGTATATTAAAGAAAAGAAGAAAGTAATGCGGAAAG
This sequence comes from Homalodisca vitripennis, assembly GCF_021130785.1. Classification (NCBI taxonomy): domain Eukaryota; kingdom Metazoa; phylum Arthropoda; class Insecta; order Hemiptera; family Cicadellidae; genus Homalodisca; species Homalodisca vitripennis. The sequence goes on from NC_060212.1 coordinate 42,436,586, forward strand.
TTGTCCCGAGATGGAGTCATGCCTGGTTTGTTGTAGTTTTAGTGGGCGCGAGTTCCACTCACCAGGAAATTTCGCTGACGCTGCTCATAGCAAAAAAAAAATTGAAAAAGTTAAAAGATAATTTTAAAAAATGTACTTGATAAATTTAAATTTGCAATAAATTCGATGAAATTTACACTTCAAAACAAAGATAAACACATAATAATAAGTGTGGAAGTTCAGTGTTGGAGCCAGCTATTCCTTATCAACTAATTACAGCTATAACAGCAAACTAAAAAAATAATATGTGCCTTCATTAAGTAATCAGTTACATGAAGGTTTTAAATAAATTAAGTATTCATTAAAGTTTATGATGAGAGTTCGGAGAGGCATGTAAGTTCCTGGTAATGAGAGGATTTAATAAACCAATGTTCTGTATTTTCAACCAAAATCCCCGACAGCCCATTATGGGCTTACTCATTAAGCTCCAGTAAATTAATGAGTAATGAGAAATATTCTTTACATCGTTAAAAATTTCTTGTGAGGTGTAATTACTTGAATATACATAGACGTGCTCTGAACAAGTTTCCTTATAGTTAAAATATATCTTGATTTTAAAATATAGATTTTTAATAATATATTATGTTACAGATTTTAGTAAGATTATTATTTAATTGTGTTAAATATGTTTTATTGTGTCATTCCTAGTATTGTATACTATTAGCTGAACATTAGCGAAGCCAACACTTGAAGGGCTAGAAAGTTTCATTTCTGTCTGTCTGTTTGACCACAGGATGTAGGTTGGGACACACATACCCGCACCGCGCCTGACACGTCAGTCGGCCGTATGCTGGCCGTCATACGGTGAAAGAATTGCAGCGCAGTTTTCAACCTGCAAGTCCACACATGTCCGCACCGACACCAGACCGTCGTGGCCGCACCGCGCCCGCACCGTCACCGATATATTTAGTTTGAATTTTGAAGGGCACGGTGCGGTCTACGAGCGGCATCATATGTTGTTTACTGTTGCGTTCTTCTTTTTAAAACTATTTAAGTAGTCTACACGTTCTATTTTAGTGAATTATTTAGTATAGCCTACTAACTCTACATCCTGTGTTCGCGGACAAAATCATATTTATTATTAAAAGTATTACATTTTCTTACCTTAGAGTAAACTAGTCATATTTTCTTATTGTGCATATTTTCTTATTACAACAAATTTGAAAACCATGTTGTACCTTAAGTGATTTTAAACAACTAAATTCGAATCACGAAAAACCTATAAATATTTTTCATTAATTAAAAAATAACAAGCATGTAATTATTTGCGCGAAAATCTATTTTTCTTTGATGTATTGAAGTTACTTGATACATTTATTCCGGTATTTTGTAAGGGTCATATTTAGAATGTTTCTATGACATTTTTATTTTTATTCTTTTCACTTCAATAAAGTAAAAATAAAAATATTTTATTTACAATAAGATTTTCAAGCAAGAAAACCCCATGTTAAAAAATAAATAATAATAATAAATCATTAGTTCCCCATAATAACAAACTGAATATTACAAATAAATTTTATTGCCAGTGCTTAATAATAAATAATACTATGACATAACGTATAGCAGTAAATAACAAATACAAAAAATGTTTTCTAATTACTTTATTTCTAATTTATGTACTTAGAGTAATAAAATATAAAAAGTAGGTTACATCCTTTTAGATTTGTCTTTCTTTTTTTAAACTAATAATTAGGCCAATAGATTTACAAAATAAGGGAAATTTAGGTACCCCATAAGAGGCTGTGCCTGTGTTGGGGATACTATATACAAAAAGGGTAAAAAATAAAAATAGCGGAATCGAGCAAGAATGAAATGATAAAAATTAAATAATTAAATTATAAATATTAAATATTATATTATAAATAATTATTTTATAATGCTCTAACGTGTCTATTTAAATATTATTATATAACTTAGCAGACAAGACTAAACCATACACTAATGTATTATCTTAAACAAATACTCAATATCATTTTGACCGATCAACCATACTCTAATTTTTTTAGAGAATATATTTATGTTTCTACTATTTTTGACTAATTCTGGCAATTAATTATTTGTCCTCGGAGCTATAAAAGAAAAACATGTAAAACTGTTAAAATCTGTTTTTTGTAAGTTCTCCAGTATATATTTTACAAATTATTATAAAAGGGCTTGCAACATGGCAAACTCTCTGGCATCACACTATAGCTCTTTGGGTTTAATACAAAAAACACTAAATATACTGTTTATAGTGTATTTGACCGAAATTCGTTGCAATGAAACACAATGAACAAGAATTATAGGGATAAAAAATATAACCAAGATAATGATATTTACAAATTTTACATACTAGCTGATTGTAAAAAGCTTTACTGTAGCATTACAATGTTTCATTCATCACAGCGATTAATAAAAATAACAACAATGATATTAACAATTTTCTCAAGCAATACTTAACTTCCGAATATTTTTTAAGTGTCTGTCACTTCGAATTGAAAAGAAACATGCTCTAGTACAAACAGTGAGATTGTTGCGCTCGGGACTGCATACGGACATGTGTGGCCTCACGGTAAACCGAGCCGAGCCCGCACCGACAATCGGCCGACTCACGTGTCGGGCACGGTGCGGTTATGTGTGTCCCAACCTCGTATCTGGAACAAAACTGATCTCCATACTAGCAACTTAGCATGTAGCGGCAATTGTAAAATTGCATAATAAATAAATGTTTTACAAACTGAGTACCTCTGTATGATGTGATATTTTGTGGATATTTTAGTAAGAAGTTTGTTAAATTCTTTTGAGTCGATACTCTCTTATAACAATTTATTAGTTTACGCTTCTTCCTCATAAGAGATCTGTGCTATCAAATAGAAACGTTGTATATTTCTTTAGTAATTTATAAGGTTTCAAGCATAATTCCTCTTCTGTCTATCTGTTCAACCTGATCTTTTCCTTCAGGATACCTCATAAGCGAATTAAGTTACGAACTTTGGTATTTGGATGTAACGTCATTTCGATTGTGGTACCGTCATATTTGTAACATAACCCTCCACAGGGTATATTGAGATCGATGTCACCTTTGGAATTGGCAAATAAAATTCCATATTTGTACACAGGCAAGAATTAGTTCGAGAACGGTGCATAAGTATCGAAGTAGGGATCTCTCTCTCTCTTTCACTCTCTTTCTTTCTCTCTCTCTCTTTTACGCAATACATGGTGTGGCGTAATCCTACCTAGTGTTAGAACTCCCTTTAATTATCACTGCCACACTTTAATATTCGGAAAACAAACAAATAACACATGCATATAAATTTCTTATTTAAAACCCTGGAAAAAATTTTCTACGTATATAGCTAATAATAAAATATTATTGATCCACACAGTTATAATATCCGTTAAGAAGTAAAGTTACTAAAAATTAACAGTCAAGATAACATTATATATTGATCTTTAAAGCCAATTTGCAAAGGCACCATTATCTTGATTGCCAGTTAAGCGGGGCCTAGCTATTACGGCACGTAAATGAACTGGTTGTGCTTTAGCCGAGCTGTGCTCTCGGTTATCCTTGATGATCTATATTAGCCTAATTATAGACAAGAGATTCAGAATATTGGACAAATTGATATATAGCTCAATTACTCGTATTTTAGTAATGTAATTAATGATATGCATAACTATACATAATACTGTATTATATTTATATAAAATAGCAATATTTAATATTATTTCTGAGTTTTCCCAAAGGAGAGGGTGGTAGCAAAAAGTTTGTCATGGCTTTAATTTATTTTCCTGTTCATAATAATTAACGTAAGTTCTATGATACTCTAAAGACAATTTTAAATAACTGAGAACACTAGCTACGAGTATATAAATATCCACCGGAAACAGACTATCGTGATAATTTTAACGAAACTTCTACATATCATGATTAAAAGCTTTGTGTTAACCAATTTACCCAGGTGACAGAGGTATAGAATTTCATCATGATTTTACTATTAGTGGAACATCAACTTTTCCTTATGACGTCTCACTACCAACTAGCTGAAATAACTCCCTGTTCACTCTTATCACAATTTAAAATGTCTGTATAAAAGTAATTAGCACTATATCTACCTTGTGAAGTTAGTTTTTTTATAATCGTCAAGATTTAAACTGATGGATATATTCATGACCTTTTAAATAGCACGAAAAACATTTGTCAGACTTGAAATATGAAATTAATATTTTAAAATCCATGTTTTTAAACGGCATACAATTGTATTATAATTTCTATTTCATTCCTACATATTCATAAATTTATTCGGATTTAGATAAATATTTATTTCTAATAACTAATCACTTGTAGACTTTTTTGTAGTTATTTTAAAATTCAGTAATTGATGCATGATTACTACAAACTGTGAGTCCAGTTTACTTATCATTTTGGGTTTAATAAGTATTATTATCACTATCAATACTGACTTTATTTCTGTTGTTTAGTCGTGTGTCATAATATTAAAATGTTAATCTGTTTCCAAACTATCTACGAATAGTATAATACTTATATAAAGTGTAAAAGAATTGCAATATATAACAAGCAAATTAGGTTTTTTTTAAATTATCGTTAATTAAAAAAACTGAATTCTTACACTGTTGCTTAGAAGATCCACTCTAAACAGTGCATATTAAAGAGAAATTTCTTATGACAAAACGACTTGTGTGCAACTGATATATTTATGTATGGATCGTCAAGAGTGTGCTCACCAGAAATAAATCAACATTACTACAAACAATTTAGTGACAAACAAGGGTAAGGTAATAAAAAGTTAAGGGAACGAGAGAAATTGCTTGTGTAGCCCTGGCTGTCAGGGAGATGAATGGACGAGGCCCGAGGTTAACACCAGCAATCTGTCGTTGTTGTTACGTTCCATGTGGCTTGGAGACAGGGCAAACTCGTACACAAGTTGTCGTACTTCATGAGTCACAGTGTAAACTTGTAACGTGGTAGAGTTTCTGGCATTGTAAGCCTACTTAGACCTGCTTGTCGGTCAATTCTGTCTAAGCTGTGTTGTGATATTGAGGTACGTGAAATGCTTTCAGGTCAGGGTCTTAATAAATATTTTGTTGTAACCTCTCAAAGTTGTGTTGTAATATTGTCGTAAGTAAAATGCTTTCAGATTCAGGATCATGTAAAATCAAAATTTTTAAACTCGAAGAATCAGAAAAATCTGTTTATATCCGTATGAAAACTTATAAGCATTTAAAGTAGAACATTTGGGCAATTCTGTAACTATACCTAACAAAGATATTACAAATGATTTTATTTATAGCATAGTATACGAATGGTAAACTTAGGAACATAAGGTTGTATAATAAATTGAATAATAAAATTACTTAAGTCTAGTATAAATAATAAAAATTAACTGTATTATGTAGTTATATGCCTTCCATGGCCTACTCCAAGTAATCCATTGTTGGCAAATTATTTTCTTGCAATTGATGTTTCGAAAGGGTGCACACCGATTCTGACTTACAATTTAATTAATGCTACTAGGAACTGAACGAAAAATATCGAAGTTAAAAATTTTTATGTCTATATTATATTCTTCAGTTTATATAAGTTTGGAACAACGTATGAAATTTCAATGAAAACCTGTTCATAAAATGTTTAATGACTAACACGAGTATCCTTAATTTGATTTTCGAAATATTGATAATTTTATTATATTTATTTTTAAGAGGTATTGCTTTTTTGTATATTACTGTCGCTAATACCAACCGTCATCTTATATATATTTTCAATAAATATCTTGAAAGATACACAGGTGTTTCTTCTTGTTATTCGAAGCGCATAATCACAACAGTTTGAAGGACTACTGAGTTCCAGACATTCCATTTCAAGAATTGTCGAAATTTTTACTAACAAATTAACTAGAAAGGTTAGCCATGTTTAATAATAGAGAAGAAATAGTAGTGGTTGAGGATGCTGTACAAGGGTCGTAAGAGAATATTTAAAAAGAGCCTAAAAGTGTTGAGTAATGAAAGGATGACTGATGTAAAAGTAGATTTGTTTTAAAGTAAGACGTAATGAATTCATTAAAAACAAGTAGAGCTGGAATGGTTAGATTTTGAAGACTCAAAGCTATTCACATGGCCTGGAAACGTTTCCATTTCTTTTATCAAGCGGTATCAGCTACGTTGACGTTATCGTAGATCGCCACACGATTGATAACACTGCCTGATATTTTTAAAAGGAGAGGCCAATCCCCATTTTTCTTTATTCACCCCCTCGTAGCTCACTGGCATATGAGAGGATTTGGTTGAACAGAGTAAAGGGAAGAGTGCACAGTAGAAAGTACTGATAAAATGTGCAAATTTGAAAGAAAATATTTGAATCTGCGCTATCCCTATCTTAGAGGTAACGTTTGACGCCTTAGACAGCTCGACTATCAGCTCTCCCAATATCATAGCAAAAATAATCTTTTATCATAGAAAAATTAAAAAAGTACATTTCCGTCGTCAATCAATTGTCACGAAAAAATAGTTCTATCGATACTCAATGAATAAGGTTCAAAATTCAGTGCAGTTAATCTGCTCTAACATGTTGAATGCAGGTGACATCAGGTATCATCAAGCCGTGCTAGCTGTTAAGATCTCTTAGGTAAAGTTGCAGTGAAGGTTTTAATCATATATTACACTACACGTATACCTTGTTGATAAAGCTATTCAATATGTATAAAGTAAAGACAGATTTACATATAGAATATCTTACTTATTGTATATTGTATTTATTCTTGGTTTTTTTTACATCTGCGATAGCTTGTATTCCTCTTAAATGGCTAATTCAATATTGAATGGGTCATAAAATTCTAAAGGCCTGGATTATGTAGAGAACTTTTACAAAAATACCATGTAAGGTATAAACAGACAATTACTTTAGAATTGTTAAATAACTTTAATATTGAATTACTAATTGAATCTTACTAAATTATTAACTTAGATTGAAATAGGGTATTTTTCATTGCAATTCACTTCTCTCTTCGCGTATGATAAATCCATGTTGAATTGGAATGAGCAATTCATTGTTGACATGTTTTCACTGCAACGTTCAATGAAGTTCAGAGAGAAGTGCAAAGAAAACATTTAGTGTGAGATCTAGCTAGGTCTATTGCAGCAAAACAATTGAATTGTAAATTATTCAGAGGTTGACGTCTTTCATGCCCTTAACTCCTTTGTGACCAGCAACAGCCCTATAAACTTAAAAACCGGACATATGTTTGTTCTGTGTATATCCTTACAACCCCGTCACTTGTTTGGGTGTTTTATATCCTTAAAATCTGGCCATCTGTTTATACATTGTTCTTGGATTCTTATTCATCACAGATCTCAGTTTTAAAATTAAGTACGTTCCAAATTTTCTTATTATGAAGATCAATTCAATGAAAACTGACTAGTCTAACTTTGTCACCTAATGCGACTATTAAAGGAAAAATTTTTTTTTACTCTCAATGGATTGTAGTGCTATTGTCTGATTAAGGTCTTGAAAACTGCCTTTTATGATCCTTATCCTATTTTGGGATACTTAATTAGACTTTGAGGCAGTTGTACTAAGCAGAAGCTGAACAGGTCTTCATACAAACTTTTGAGAACTATTACGAACCAGTACGTTTGTCACAATTAAGAATAAATGACAATAATTTAATTAAATATTAACGTAAAATAATCTGCAATATGATTGGCACCTTGTACGTATTTAAAAAAGATTAGATATTTATAATTAATGATATAACTAATATAGTTTTAATTTTAAATAAATTTTAAATCATTTAAAATAACATTAAATGATCACAAATTGTGCAGAATAATATTTTACTCCATAAACTTAGTTAGCTGAATATCTTAAACATTACTCTTGTGAATATTATTCGGCCTAAAAATATACTGGTTCAACTGTGTGAAAAACGTAATTTTGTATCAACCGCATAATTTTTCCCCGAAGCCAATGAAGTAACGTAAAGGTTAATATTCAATAAGACGGAGGGATAAAGTAAGTGCTGAAAGTTAATGCCAAGATTAGAGCAGTGGGTCACTTCTTATCTTATCAACACTATGATTGATTGGCGTGACAAGACGTAAAGTGAAGGTCTTGCTCTGACATTGATAGTGATAGATAAGAGAAGTACATAAGGTCAAATTTAGTATGTTTGTTTAATGTTTTTATTCAAAGAAACGGTTATATATTAGCTGAGCGGTAGCAAAGCCTATCAAGGGGTTACAAAAATTTCATTTCTGTCTGTCTGCTTGTCTGTGCGCTGCCCGGTGCTTGATTTCCTGAAAACCAACTGATAAATACACTTGAAATTTTGTTTGAAACTTCATTTTTATCCTGTTATAGCTGACTTCGATGACCATGTACGTCTCTACATAGGATTTAGCTGAGCGTTACTGAGTATACTAATATTTGTACAATGGGTAACAATGATTACAGCAAATGCATGCAGAATAAATAGATATATAAACAAGCTAAGTACTATTATTTCAGATTTCATAGCGTAACATTTTTATTTATAAGAGAAATTTAAAATTCTAGAGAGCCACGTTAATATCACACTTAGATTTGTTTTCCATCTGGAAATTTTATTATTTGGACATAATTACAAAAAATTTAGTTTATCACTTGGCAAGATATCACGAGAAAGATTTTATCCATAGAATTAATACTATGAATGAACCCTCATTTTTTTATATACGTTATTGTATAAGTTCAATGTTTTGCATTCCACAAAATTTGGGTGAGCTTCATTAAAGCTTATTTTTCAGTAGGCTTATGTATAGAGATATAAAATAGTTTTTCAACGATTTTTCTATCCGAATCTTGTTCTGAAGGTAATGCGGTTCTCTTGGTAACGAATTTATTAAGTTCGGGTTTTCCAAATTCGGGTATTATTTTGCCATAGTTTTCATGACGTTGAACCAAACGTTTCTGTATCTTAAATTGTAATCTAAATATAATACAATCCTGAATTCATCCTTTAAAAATAATATCTCCCTAAATCAGTATATTTACTTAAATGTTTAAATAACATTATGTCTAGCATTTCCATTTTAATTCCATAACACAAGGTGTTTTGTATCCTTACTTCTTTTTTAGAAAGTAGCTCCATTTTGAGAGAAAATCACATAAAACTCATTCAGTTTATCTCCAACCACACAAGGATTTGATATCCTTGATATCGCTCGGTAAATTTGAGTGGCTAGTTCTTAATTGTTTCTGAGTTAATTATTATTGCTCAGAGTTGTTTCCGAAATATTTTTAGAATCTAATATTTTTCGTTTACACATAGGTCTATGAGACAACAATTATATTTTTATAATTTATTCTGTACTATTTAAAGAATATTTTGAACTATTCATTGCTTGTAGTTTTAAACATTTTATATTAACAGCTCTGGCAGTTAAAATTTCCGTAGTTATTTACCCGTTATGAATAAATTATTTTTCTTTTGTTTTTCTTATTTACGATAAGCTGCGTGAAAATAATAAAATAATGCAATGTTAAAGGTCTCAAAACATATCTTCAACGTCAGAGCAATGATTGAAACACACGGTGTTCGTGATCTGATAATTAATAACTAAGGATCGTGATGTTTGCTGGCTTTGTGGATCGACTAATAACAGTCTGAGGGGGCGAGTGGCAGTGGAACAGTCTGATGAAGTGACTAGCTGCTGAGACACTTCTATGACTACGAGGGATACCACCGCGGCTGATATATTTGTGATAACGTAATCAATCGCAGTTGCCGTAATGAGCGTTGACGAGTTAACCGGTGAAGACCGAACGTTTTCAGCAAGTATCAAAAAGTTATATTATTCGAATCGTGTCCGTTCAAAACATATATATTAAAATCGCCCATTATTAAGAAGAATCTCCTATGGGAACTCACATTTTCCAAAAAAAGACCAAACGATTTAATAAATATTTAAACAATATATCTATCAGTGTATCTATACAAACAGGATATATGAGTTATAGTTTTATTTCTAAATAATAAATCAGAAATCATTTCAAAGTTTCAACAGTAACTTGTTTCATTTTTGCACTGTTTATTGCCAAAGGTGATGTTTCGTTTTGCAAATAGGGCAAAGCGACCTCATTTTTGTCTTTACAGCAAAACCAACTGAAACGAACGTAATTTGTAAAGCTTGAAGAATTGAATTCTTTCTTAACTCAAGTGATCTTCGGAAATTATAAATATATCAGGTTCAACTTCTGTACACGTTATGTTCAGAATATCAGTTAATGTCACATGAATTCTTGACAGACTCTGTTCTACTGTCGCTACTTTGTCTTGTACCGTATGACGATAACACATGGGGGTGGTGACTTCTGAGGTCGTAGTAATAAATACTAGAAATGCAAAGTTTACTTATAAGTTCAATTTAATTTACTAAACTTACAAGCACCACTTTTTTAGATGGTAAATGAAAAATATGTATTGCCACGTTGCTGCCAATTAGAATGTAATAACTAAAAGTATTTTTCTAGGTGGGCCTAAAATATCCAATGTTCTATAGAATTATGCGTACGACGTTTTACTTTACAAAACAATAATATTTCACTTCCCTTCACAATAGGTAGACTCACAACCCGGGTATCGGCGTCTTGGCACGAGACATTGAAGCTGTAGTCTAAGAACGGTTACTTCTAGAAGAGGAGTAGATGTTGGGAAGTGGTAGCCATCTATTCAAACAACACGTGAGATACATCAGCTACGTAAACTCGCCTAAAACAAATTCGCGACGGTATTAGCCATTTAATGATACAAATTACTATTTATAACAACGTGCTCGTCGCCATAAGGACGACGCCACAACCTTTTATCTATCTCCATCAAGCAAATAAAAGATCTTCAAGGGTAAGTTACTTTACTATTCACATCTTTACTTTACGTTACATTCATTTTATACGTTTGGCATCAAAGGGCTAATTTAATAATACGAAAAGATAAATTTTACTTACGGACAAAGCGCGCGAGGTCTGATCGGTTACGTAGTTGGGCTGCTACAAAGGGTTAGAAGAAAAAAAATTCATACGCGTGCCAATTAGGTAGTTACTCCGCCCAATAATTTAGTTCCGGAACATTGGATGTAAAATAATATTATATTATACTGGCTGATTAGGTTGCGAAATTTACATTGTATGAAATTTAATTAACTAATTTACGGTACAGAATATCCCCCCTGTTTTGATTTCGCAACCTAGTTAGTCGCTTTACTTTAAACATATTCTAAATAACAAACTTAATTCAACCTTTCATTCATTACATAAATTTAAATTCAACCATAACAATACGATAGCGCGGGGTTTCAAAAGTTTCCTATGAAATCCGCTAGATCGCATGCCAATGCAGTTCTATGACTGCTCGCTTAGGGACCAAAAATAGAAAATCAATATAGGCAAACTATTTTCATGCAGTGCACGTTGCAGCGTTTTAGAATTTGCGGGTCGTTGCAAGAATAAGGGCATTAAGGCGATTAAATCGTAGACTAGTGTAGTGTAGTGTTATATAGGCGCCACATTCATACTTCTTTTTTGCATTCATACCAGTGTTTTGTGTATAGTTTTTGCCATTAAATACCCTGAGACTTGCGGACAAGTTACCAATATGGATCGAATACTTTGGAATGAAACGTCCCCTCACGAGAAGCTAAGTCTCACATTCCTTATTAATACTCATCACTCTTAATATACATATTTACATACAACATCCTATACATCTTACATCTATATGAATTTTAACACTTCAAATATATCTACAAAATTCAAAATTCAACATTTCGGCATACATACAAAACACAGACAATTTTTCATATTTGATTCCCTCATGACAAACAGTCAGGATCAACTTTGTCTCATTTCTTTATACTAAAGTCTATTTACAAATTCTTTTTCTATATTTTATTTCCCTTGACACATTCGTTAAGAATTCACCAAACAGTTAACTTCCTGGATTTTATCTTATCTTTTAAATTTGGTAGCAAGTGGTTCCTTAAGCTAGGGATGCTACAAAAATTTTTTTTAATTTTATACAGAACAGGTCTTAATTTAATTTTAAATCTACAATATGAACCTTTTTTACATTCAAAACATTTTCAGTGTGTTGTACAATACAAGTTACAGGGCTTAAAAAATATAAAATTCTATAAATTCCTACATATTTTGGTGCTAATTTTGCACAAAACTTTTCTACCTTATTGCTTAAATAGTGGGTTTCTGATCCATACTAAGGAATGCAACTTAAAGGGATGTTTTACATTTTGCTCTGAGTACTTTTGTCTATTACTGTTATGTGCTATACTCCTTTTTACATTCACCACAGCTCTCTTTAAATTGTTTACAACAGTTTCCTTGGACAAATTCTCACCAATTAGATCATTTAGCTTCCATAAATTAGATAAAGCATTATTACAGGAATGATTAAACATTAAATCAAAGGCAGCAAAACCTGTGCTTTCATTATGGGCGGTGTTTAAACTTAATTGTATATAGCCTAGGTCATTATCCCAATTACTATGACAGTTGTGATAGAAACTACGTAATAATGTAGATATGTTTCTAATATGCCTTTCGGATTGATTTCCATTAGCCCTGTAAGGCGCTAGTCTACGGTGTTCAATAAAATTCTTAAATAAGAACTTCTTAAAATACAGTGATGTAAAATATGCGGCATTGTCTGACACTATTATTTTAGGTACAGAAAAGTTGTTAAAAATTATGCGGTCTAATTTATTACATATTTCAGCACTCTTACATTCCCTCAAAGGGATTAGCCATAGAAATTTACTGGCAGCATCTACAACTACAAGTAAATATACATTGCTGTTTCTAGTTCTCACTAAGGGACCTAAAAGATCTATGAATAAACAATCCATGTTGTTCTTAAATGGCACAGATACTAATTCGCCTTCATATTTTCTTTGGCACACTTTACTCATTTTACAAACATTACATGCTTTCACTTTTGCCTTTATAATTTCGTCTAAATCAGGTCTATAAAAATACTGATTAATTTTTCTTTGCGTTCTAGCAATGCCTAAATGACCTCCTATTAAAGAACTGTGGAAGAATTCATATACTAAATCAATTAACTGTACAGGCAAAAATATCTTACTCTTACTTTTTATATTCCTTTTGTACATCAGTAAATTGTTTTTTATAAAATAACATAAATTGTTACTATTGCTTTTTACAGATTGAATGATTTGCTGAGTTTCTTTATCTTGAAGTTGATATTTTTCTAAATCTTTAAACGCTAATGGCAAATCATTAATTAACAACCACAAATTATCCTTCTTATTGCACTTATTATTTATCTGCATTTTAGGCTTTACATTAGATGTTGGTTTACATTTTTGCCTTCGGGAGGAGTTTGAATGGCAGAAGGAAATCGATAATCTATTTTTATCCTGGTCTGGACCGTTCCGGCAGTCACTGGGGCTCGGATCAGCTGTTCCCGTCGACTCGCCCTCAAACATACGTGAAAGGGCGTCTGCCAGCGCATTATCGGTGGAACTTTTAAATTCCACCTCAAATGGCAAATTCAAAATCCTCTCGATCCACCGGGCAAGTCTTCCTACCTTCCTTTTGTGATTGAGGACATAGGATAAAGCTTGGTTATCAGTTATTAATTTAAAGGTTCTTACTTCTAAAAATTCGTGCCATTTTTCTATGCAAATTAGTGCACTCAAAGCTTCTTTTTCATAAACAGTATATTTTAATTCGGCATCAGTAAATTTCCTAAAGTAATAGGCTATTGGCATTAATTCATTTTGGTCGTTTTCCTGTTACAAACAACCACCTGCGGCTATTCCACTAGCATCTGTCATTACTATAAATTGCTTTGAAAAATCGGCTAACTGGAGTACAGGAGGATTCATTATAGCTTCTTTTAACTTTACAAACGAATCTTGACATTCACTTGTCCAAATAAATTTAGCGTTTTTCCTTCTTAAAACGATTTAAAGGATTACATAATTCGGCATAATTGTTTATAAATTTTGAAAAGAAATTGGTCATACCTAAAAACTGTGAAATTTGTTTGGCGTTCTTAGGCGGCATAAATTCTCTTATACTCCTTGTTCGCTCGGGATCTATAGTTACTGTATTATTTTTTATTAAGTTCCCCAAAAAGGAGATTTCCTCAAAACAAAACTTTGCTTTCTCTAGGTTTGCCGTTAAGCCATGTTTGCTTAGTCTATTTACAATCTCTCTGACATGTACTAAATGCGAACCAAGGTCTTTACTGTACACTAAGATATCATCACAAAAATTTATCACATATTTAAATTTTATATTGTCTAGGACTTTGTCCAGATAGGCGGACAATACAGCACTACCAACATGTAAACCAAAGGGTACTCGTTTAAATTTATATTTACCAAATATAGTGCTAAATGAGGTAAGATCTTGACTATCAGGTGATAATGGACATTGCAAAAAACTTTTTCTTAAATCTATTATTGAAAAATATTTGGCTCCACTAAGATGTTGATAATAATTATTTAAATCACCAATGGGAAAATCAATTTTCTGTAACTTTTTATTTAATTCGGTATAATTGACTACAAGTCTGTCCTTTTTGGTTAAAAAGGCTGGACTGGAGTAGGCTGAAGTACTGGGTTCAATTATTCCTTGGTCCAACCAATCCTGTATTATTGTTTTCATCTTATTTACAGTAGGAGGGCTCATAAAATAAGGCCTAATATTTACAGGTGTGGGGTCATTTAGAACTAATCTCACTTCCAAATCTAGAGCCTCTCCTAATTTTGGATTAAAAACACTTGGAAAATCCCCTATAAGGTTTTGTATCTCAGCCTCAGCTCTAGTGCACCCTATTTTTACATCAATGCTGTTTACTTCATGTTCAAAAGGCTGTTGTCTGACAATAGTTATTTTCTCATTACAATTGAATTTAAAATAACACGAATCTCCATCAAGATCTAAAATTAATTTGCTATTAGATATAAATGGGTTTCCCAATACAATGCCCCATTTTAAATTATCCAATACAATAAATTTTACTTTCCAACAAAATTTTGAAATTTTTATCTTAGCATAACAGTAACCAAAACATTTTATTTCTGTGTTATTTGCAGCAAACATTCTATCATCTGACTTCATTAATTTAGAAACATTTTTATTCAACAATAGGCTATCATAAAATTCTTTACTAATTATATCTCTTGTAGCACCAGTATCTAATAAGCAGTTTGTTTTTACATTTTTACCCACTATAGCTTCAATTAAAGGCATATTGTTATACTGTCTAACATTTAGTCTTAAATTAGGTTTTCTATAGTTTAATTTACTCCAATTTTTAATTACCTTACCATAGACTCTCATAAAATAGTGTTTTTCTTTTCTTACTGTATTACTATTTATAAAATTATTATTCTTAAACTTATGAAACCGGGGAGAGATATTTTTAGGTGTTGTGTGTAATACCACTCCCCTGTCAACTAGTTTTTTGGATTCCTAAAACAATTTTTTGCTAAGTGACCAGGCCTATTACAATTGAAACATAACTTTGGGTTTGTAATAGTAGGCCTACTATTCCTAGGTTCAACATGTGGTGGATAAATGTTGTTAACATATGTCTTACTTAAATTGTCCCTTAAGTTATCATTAAAGGTTATATTGTTACTAGCTATACACAATTTTTCCAAATCTGTAAAACAAATGGGATTGTTTTCAAAAATCAACTTATTTCTATCTGTAGGCTTAATACCTCTTTTTATACAAGTTACCAAGTCCTGTTCACTTATGTTACACAATAAAACTTGACTGAGCTCTTTGATGTCATAGATGTATTCATACAGTGGCTCATCAAACCTTTGTGGCCTATAAACTAAATCTAGTCTCAGTCTTTCAATTAGGCCTACAGGGATAAAAGCACTAATTAATTCCCTGTGTAGATAGTTGACATTTGGCATGACAGACTTACACTGTATTATTTTGGCTAAAAGTGGATCTTTTGCATAACACGGTAACAATGCTAAAATTTCATTTTCTGATAGGCTAGTTTCACATTTTAGTTTTTACAAAGTTTTCAAAAAGTTTATTAGCTCAGGTACTACTAAGCCATTTGTTACTGTAAAGTTTTGTAAATAACATTCTACAGGGTTGTTTAACTTATTAAACATATTTAAACCAGACATAGGTTGACTAATACAATCATTGTTTGCATTATAAATAGGCATTATAGGCAAAGTGGGGGTACTGGCAGTAGGCTGTGATATTGTTGGTGGTTGTACAGAAATAGGGCCTATTTGTTCTTTCACTGCCTGTTCCATAGCCTCGTCTTGTTCTAATGATTCATTTAAATTGGCTTCTAACACTTTAAGCTGTTCTAGGTTCACTGTAGGTAGCAAGTTTTTAGCTAACTGTTGTTCAACATTTACTAGCCTACACTTTAAAGCTGATAAAGTTTCACTATGTACAGAACTTAGTTCAAGCTGGTTGTCTAAAAATAAACGGTTTATTAAATGTTTACACTTTTCTTGGAATTTGGTGATTTCTAAAGGTGAACTAGCACTGTTCAATTCACTGCACCCATGTTCTAATAATATCACTTTGTCACTGAGAAGTTTTACTTCCTGATTGTGGTCTATTTTTAATAGGCTACTAGGAGTAGGTAAAATATTGTTTCTCAAACACTGTCTTAAGGACTTTCTGAGTTCATTTACTGTACTGTCACTATTTAATTTAATACCTCTAGATATCAGTTCAAATACCAACTCATCTTTAGACAAATATTCTATTTTAATGGCAGGCATCGTGGCGTTTTCACTCAGTTTCACCCAGTTGATGGCAGAGTAGGCACATCAATAGCAGATTCGCGCAATAAATATGTGTACCGTATGACGATAACACATGGGGGTGGTGACTTCAGAGGTCGTAGTAATAAATACTAGAAATGCAAAGTTTACTTATAAGTTCAATTTAATTTACTAAACTTACAAGCACCACTTTTTTTAGATGGTAAATGAAAAATATGTATTGCCATGTTGCTGCCAATTAGAATGTAATAACTAAAAGTATTTTTCTAGGTGGGCCTAAAATATCCAATGTTCTATTGAATTATGCGTACGACGTTTTACTTTACAAAACAATAATATTTCACTTCCCTTCACAATAGGTAGACTCACAACCCGGGTATCGGCGTCTTGGCACGAGACATTGAAGTTGTAGTCTAAGAACGGTTACTTCTAGAAGAGGAGTAGATGTTGGGAAGTGGTAGCCATCTATTCAAACAACACGTGAGATACATCAGCTACGTAAACTCGCCTAAAACAAATTCGCGACGGTATTAGCCATTTAATGATACAAATTACTATTTATAACAACGTGCTCGTCGCCATAAGGACGACGCCACAACCTTTTATCTATCTCCATCAAGCAAATAAAAGATCTTCAAGGGTAAGTTACTTTACTATTCACATCTTTACTTTACGTTACATTCATTTTATACGTTTGGCATCAAAGGGCTAATTTTATAATACGAAAAGATAAATTTTACTTACGGACAAAGCGCGCGAGGTCTGATCGGTTACGTAGTTGGGCTGCTACAAAGGGTTAGAAGAAAAAAATTCATACGCGTGCCAATTAGGTAGTTACTCCGCCCAATAATTTAGTTCCGGAACATTGGATGTAAAATAATATTATATTATACTGGCTGATTAGGTTGCGAAATTTACATTGTATGAAATTTAATTAACTAATTTACGGTACAGTCTTATGTTTGTTTTATATAAATTCATATTATTCAACTATGTTTTTTTTAATTATTTTATTGCTACCTCTATAATATGTACAAATATTTAACTTTACATTTCAAAACAAAGGAACAAAATTTAAATTTTAATTATGCTAGAGCTCATTTTATAAATGATTGACGTATAATATTGTTATACTTTTAAATAAAAAGCACTAAAATATAAAAAACTAAAAATCCTAAATTATATAAAAAGTCTTCATATTTAACTGTTTAGTAGTTTTATTCCATTAATTTAACATATCATCTGTACGAAGACCATTAATATTGTTCGTTAAGGACGAAATATTGGCGGTAGACGTTAATTGGTTAGTTGATAATGGCCGTTAATTGATAAAGCGATAATGGCCAAGCCTCGCCTTACCAAGTCTACTTTAGCTAATAACTAATAAAATACCTCTTCCGGGAGATTTTAGTCTATATTAAATGAAAATCTACTGACGACAATTAAGTATAAAAATGAGTTAGATATTAGTTATGTTGTTATATCTTTGTGACCACTTAAATGAATTAAATATAACGTTATTAGTTATTACGAGATCTATCCAAGTATTTCTTAAATAAATAATATTAAAACATAGCATATCCTTGTTCCTTCACGTTGTAAGAGATGATATATATTTAACAGTTTTCAAATATCCTCTTGGATTTTTTAGAAACTCTAAGATTAAATTATCTCTCACTAGTATTGTAACATTAAATTCAAAATATATAAATAAAATACGTATATGTCATGATTTTTATCAACAGACTTTAAAGAAGAATCACACCAAGATCTGGGATAGTTTTTACGTGTTAAAATTAACTTTCATTTCGTAACTGTGACTAAATATGTCATACGAACTTTTGAATAAACGAGAGATTTTTAAATTAATTATATTACTTTACTATAAATGAATACCGGTGGTGGCGATTTTTAGAAATTTTTCTCATGGTATTTAAATCAATGTTAAATTGAAATTTTGGTTTTGAGATAATCGAAAACAAATTTATTCTATTTGAAGTAATTTTACATTTTATGTATTTATAAATACCAATGTGGTATTTTATTATGATGTGAATTATTATTATTTTGTATAATAGTTGTTCAGAGTATGATATATTATATATAAATTAATTTTATATATATATATATAAAACATTTTAATTGATTAATTACTTCTATTTACATATTTTTAATGGTATTTTAAAATTACTATTTTTAATTTTCATATTCAACTATAAGGTCAATTATTTTTTTATTTAGTTACAGGAATCACTGCAGTTTGATTTAATGGGAGAGAATAAATGTGGCAGTTGCCGGGGACTTTATGTAAATCAACTAATGTAAATGCAATCGTGTATTGTGGAGTACCGTAACAGAATGTGCAGGTGTTGAGCCCTGGTTGCCATATGGCACCGTGGTTAATATTCAAGCCGCGAGGTGATCCTGGTGTCCCCCATTCCTAACTTACAGTTATCAAATTACATGATACCACCAATATACGCCTGAACGTCTAAATCCTAATATTTTTAAACAACTTATAATAATTGAATTACTTATACGCATCATTTAACTGCAAAGAATTCAATTTATTTTAAGAGTGAGTATTTTAGAACAACGTCCTTTTACTCTTAGACTGCCCGTTCTCATGGGCATTGGCCTTCTGCAAGAATCTTATCATAAATAATTGAAATCCACTAAAAGTTACCAAAAAGTCTGCTACTCTCTAAGAGAGAGGTTAGGTTCGATTTCTAGTGAGGTAAATAATAATTTGCATATGTGTTGGGATCATTTACCTTAAAAAATTTGTAGTATAATGAAAAATTGTTTATTTTGGAATAATCACGAATAAAAAAGCGTATTCCAATGTAGGCAACATTTAAAAATGAATAGCTTTAAAGATATCCCTTTCGGTTTAAGCAGAGAATACGTAGATTTCAAATGTAGCTGTTATCTCGAAATGTTAAACTGAAGATATTATTATTATTATAGACGTTAAATTTCTACAACATCGCTGATAAGACATTAACTTTGAAAGTATTCGAATGTTGATTGCAGATATATTTCACATTCCGAATATTGCAGCGTCTGAAATCTGAAGGATTCCGTTTTCAGTATTTGTCATTCTTCGAAAGAAGAGGAGTATAGAGTAATCATATATTTGGCGAGTATATGGCTCTGGAAAATAAGTATTGATGAAAGAAACATTGTCTCATCGTCTTGCACTAAACATTTATCGTGAGGTCTAGTCGTCTTGGAGCAGTTTAGTTGGTCGCCCTGATGTATTAAGAGAATCACAATTATTATATGTCATCAAGAGTTTCAGCGTTTAGAGTTCTATTTATACCAGAGCTAGAAAATATATGTTCAGAGGCAGGTAATCTGGCTTCATAGAACAATAAACAAACATCGAATCGAAACGAAACTTCTTATGTTATACGTATTAACAAATCAGCAACCTAGGTTTGGTACTCGACAATGGAATTCTCAAGCTTGCAACAACGTTTAGGCACTTCTTAGGCACGCTATCCTTAATCTGCCAAAGCCTTAATTGCAAATGAGCCATTTTTAACTTTAAACGACTTAAGCAAAACTTAAAAATATTAGGAACACTTTCAATGCAGTAATAAATTCCTCACATTCAAATATTTCCATTTCTTTCTATTATTAACAAAGCAAGAGTACGCAAAATCTCGTCTAAAATAGGCTTTGCTGTTGTTAAATGAAAATTTCAATTGTATAGATCACTAATCACAAGATGTTTAGCGAGGGGACCGCATATCATACGGAAAGTAATCTGCTACTTTCTCCTAAAAAGAGGAATCGACTCAGCCTACTGAAAAATAAACTTTAATGAAGCTCACCCAAATTTTTTGGAATGCAAAACATTTAACTTATACAATAACGTATATAAAAAAATTAGGGTTCATTCATAGTAATAATTATATGGATAAAATCTTTCTCGTGATATCTTACTAAGTGATAAACTCAAGTTTTTTTGTAACTATGTCCAAATAATAAAATTTCCAGATGGAAACAAATCTAAGTGTGATATTAACGTGGCTCTCTAGAATTTTACATTTCTCTTATAAATAAAATTTTACGCTATGAAATCTGAAATAATAGTACTTAGCTTGTTTATATATCTATTTATTCTGCATATATTTGCTGTAATCATTGTTACCCATTATACAAATATAATTATACTCAATAACGCTCAGCTAAATCCTATCTAGAGACGTACATGGTCATCGAAGTCAGTCATTTCTGGATAAAAATGAAGTTTCAAACAAAATTTCAAGTTTATTGATCAGTTGGTTTTCAGGAAATCGAGCACCGGGCAGCGCACAGACAAGCAGACAGACATAAATGAAATTTTTTCTAGCCCCTTGAGTAATATGCTTCGCTACCGCTCAGCTAATATATAACCGTTTCTTTGAATAAAAACATTAAACAAACATACTAAATTTGACCTTATGTACTTCTCTTATCTATCACTATCAATGTCAGAGCAAGACCTTCACTTTACGTCTTGTCACGCCAATCACTCATAGTGTTGATAAGATAAGAAGTGACCCACTGCTCTAATCTTGGCATTAACTTTCAGCACTTACTTTATCCCTCCGTCTTATTGAATATTAACCTTCACGTTACTTCATTGGCTTCGAGGAGAAATTATGCGCTTGATACAAAATTACGTTTTTCACAAACAGTTCAATCAGTATATTTTCAGGCCGAATAATATTCATAAGAGTAATGTTTAAGATATTCAGCTAACTAAGTTTATGGAGTAAAATATTATTCTGCACAATTTGTGATCATTTAATTTTATTTTAAATGATTACAAATTTATTTCAAATTGAAACCATTTTAGTTATACAGTTAATTATAAGTATAATCTGCTAATCATTTTTAAATGCTTAGGAGGTGCCACTTATTGCAGATTATTTCATGTTAGTATTTTAATAAATTATACTTCTATCCATTAAGGATCCCAAACTAGTAAAAATTATCATAAAAGACATTTTTCAAGACCTTAATCAGACAATAGCACTCCAATCCATTGAGAGTAAAAAAAACTTTTCCTTTGATAGTCGGGTAAAATTACAAAATTAGATTGGTAATTCATCATTGAATTGGTCTTTATAACAAAAAAATTATAAAGGTATTCAATAAATTGTTTTAAAGTGAGATCTATGATGAATAAGAATCCAAGAACAATGTAAAAACAGATGGCCAGATTTTAAGCCTATACAACAACCAAACAGATGACAGGGTTTTAAGGTTATACACAGTACAAACATATAACCGGTTTGTAAAGTTATAGGGCTGTTGCCGGTAACAAGGGAGTTAAGGGCTTGAAAGACGTCAACCTCTGAATAATTTCCAATACAAGTGTTTTGCTGCAATAGAACTAGCTAGATCTCACACTAAATGTTTTCTTTGCACTTCTCTCTGAACTTCATTGAACGTTGCAGTGAAAACATGTCAACAATGAATTGCTCATTCTAATTCAACATGGATTTATCATACGCGAAGAGAGAAGTGAATCGCAATTAAAAATACACTATTTCAATCTAAGTTAATAATTTAGTAAGATTCAATTAATAATTCAATATTAAAGTTATTTAACAATTCTAAAGTAATTGTTTGTTTATAGCTTATATGGTATTTTTGTGTAAAAGTTCTCTACATAATCCAGGCTTTTAGAATGTTATGATCCAGTTAATTTTGAATTAGCCATTTGAAAGGAATACAAACTAACGTAGATGTAAGAAATGCCAAAATAAATACAATATATAATAAGTAAAATATTCTATATGAAATTCTGTCTTTACTTTATACATATTGAATAGCTTTATCAACACAATATACATGTAAATGTAGTATAATATAAGGTTAACACCTTCACTGCAGCTTTACACTGAAAGATATTAACAGCTAGCACGGCTTGATGATATCTGATGTCACCTGCATTCAACATGTTAGAACAGATTAACTGCACTGAATTTTGACCCTTATTCGTGGAATAACGATAGAACTATTTTTTTCGTGACAATTGATTGACGACGGACTAGTATTTTTTTTTTTTTAATTTTCTATGATAAAAGATTATTTTTGCTATGATATTGGGAGAGCTGATGGTCGAGCTGTCTAAGGCGTTAAACGTTACCTCTGAGATAGGGATAGCGCAGATTCAAATATTTTCTTTCAACTTTGCACATTTTATCAGCACTTTCAACTATGCACTCTTCCCTTTACTCTGTTCAATCAAATCCTCTCAAATGCCAGTGAGCTATGAGGGGATGAGGGGGTGAATAAAGAAAAATGGGGATTGACCTCTCCTTTTAAAAATATCAGGCAGTGTTATCAATCGTATAGCAATCTACGATAACGTCAACGTAGCTGATACTGCATGATGAAAGAAATGGAAACGTTTCCAGGCCATGTGAATAGCTTTGGGTCTTCAAAATCTAACCATTCCAGCTCTACTTGTTTTTAATGAATTCATTACGTCTTACTTTACAACAAATCTACTTTTACATCATTCATCCATTCATTACTCAACACTTTTAGGCTCTGTTTAAATATTCTGCTTATGACCCTTGTACAGCATCCTCAACCACTACTATTTTTTCTCTATTATTAAACATGGCTAACCTTTCTGACTGAGGTTAATTAGTTAGTAAGAATTTTGACAGTTCTTGAAATGGAATGTCTGGAACTCAGTAGTCTTTCTAAACTGTTGTGATTATGCGCTTCAGATAACAATAAGAAACACCTGTAAATCTTTCAAGATATTTATTAAAAATATATCTGAGTTAGCGGTTCGTATCAGAGACAGAAATATACAAAAAAGCAATACCTCGTAAAAATAAATATAACAAAATTATAAATATTTCGAAATTCAAATTAAGGAGACTTTCTTGTTAGTCATTAAAAATTTTATGAACAGGTTTCCATTGAAATTTCATACGTTGTTTCAAGCTTATATAAACTGAAGAATATAATATAGATATAAACATTTTTATCTTCAATATTTTTCGTTCATTTCCTAATAGCATTAATTCAATTGAAAGTCAGAATCGGTTTGCGCCCTTTCCAAAACATCTATTGCAAGAAAATAATATGCCAGCGATGGATTTCTTGGAGTAAGCCTTGGAAGGCATATAACTACATAATAAATTCAATTTTTATTAGTTATACTAGACATAAGTAATTTTATTGTTATTCAATTTATTATACAACCTTATGTTCCTAAATTTACCATTCGTATACTATGTTATAAATAAAATCATTTTTAATATCTTTATTAGGTATGGTTACAGTTTTGCGCACATGCTCTACTTTAAATGCTTATAAGTTTTCATACGGATATAAACAGATTTTTTTAATTCTTCGACTTTAAAAAGTTTTGTTTTTACATGATCCTGAATCTGAAAGCATTTTACTTAAGACAATATCACAAAACAGCTTAGACAGAATTGACCAACAAGCAGGTCTAAGTAGGCTTACAATGCCAGAAACTCTGCCACGTTACAAGTTTATACTGTGTCTCAACTTGTGAACGAGTTTGTCCTGTATCCAAGCCCCATGGAACGTAACAACAACGACAGATTGCTGGTGTTAACCTCGGGCCTCGTCCATCCATCTCCCTGACAGTCAGGGCCACACAAGCAGTTTCTCTCGTTCCCTTAACTTTTTATTACCTTACCCCTGTTTGTCACTGTATTGTTTGTAGTGATGTAGGTTTATTTCCGGTGAGCACACTCATCCCGTACATTAAAATTTCAGTTGCATTAGTTAGTATTGTACAATTTTAGGTGCTCTAATGTGTTAGTAACAGCTAGTTAAATATATTTTAGTACCAATTTCCATTCATAAATAAAATTATCTTTTTTTAAACTATTAACAATTTGAAATGCTAATTATTTAGTTTAATGCTACTTTATTGTTAAAGTAAAGTAATTTATTTGTTAAATCACTATTTTATATATATATATATATATATTATTGATGGATATAAAAAGATTTGTGTTTGAATGTAATGACAAAATTACAAAGACCAAATACAGAAAAGCAGTGAATATTGATAGCAATGATACAGGTAATACTTGATGAACTCAAAACGAGTAAGATGGGATCATAGTTTGTAATTATTTATGCATCAGTTACTGAATTAAACAGTAATTACATAAAAGATCTGCAGGAGTATAACTAATAAAATTGAATTTTTATACCATTCAGGATGAGATTATGAAACTGTAGGAATGAAGTATGAATTATCTCACTCTTTTATTCCGTACAACATCTTGTATTTTAAAAATACTATTGTCATAATTCAGAACTGATATTAGTTTCTTCGGGCTATCTCAAATCATTTATATATCCATCAATTACATCTATACGGTGATAGAACAAAGACCGACCAGCAGCTGTCAGTTAAACTTGACCTTAATTTTTTAAATTATTTTTTATTTTTGGTTTCGTTTCTAGTCATTAGTAAAACAAGTGTTGAAATAAATCAGAAAAATACCAAATTAAAAATGAAAAATTAAAACATTTTAAATACACATTCCAATATTTTTAAGCTTCTATTGGGTTTTTATTGCTAATGTAGTTTCCGAAGATAGAAAAAAAACTTTAATTTAAATTTGTTTGAAAATGACTAAATGTTTGGTCTGTACAGGATATATACACACATGAGCACACGTGTCAATGTAGTCCTTTAAAACTCAGGAATCGTGTGTTACAGGGTAGGTAATAAACTTTACTTTCCCGAGTTTCTTATTAGGTCATTTTCTTACTTGAAGTTAACTAATAAGTAAACTAGCCACATTAAAAGTCTAAGTCACAACAATTATAGAATGTGTTAAAATTAGGTAAGTGTGTGAATGTGGACCAAACAAGTCGTAGCTATTGGCACATTTCTTACTTACTTGTGTCAAGTGCATACGTGCCAAGGTGATGCAGTTTATTTCGAGATCGCGGGCAACCCTCATTGATGCAGCGCAAACAAAGTACGATCTTTAGTTTGTGAGAGTCTGTTTCTAGCCATGTTTATGGACTCTTGTAATAGAAGTAAGTCAAGGCGTTTTAAACTACTGGCGGACCATCAAACATGTCCAAGTCCCTTGCAAGTAGCCAATAATAATTGGCACATATATTTTGAATAGTAGAAATTAGCTTACAAAATATTATGTAACTTGCAAAATTATTGTTAAAGTATTTTATGAACACTGTGTGCTACGAACAAACTATGCTAATAAGGGGAGTAACTATTTTGGATTTTTTGCAAACAATTAAATAAATATTTACTGTTATTAATTTTATATTTTAACACTCACATCTACACGTGAAGCGTCATGATAACGATGTTTACCCTTACTGTAGAGTAGCATAGACACCTGGGACTGGAAGTGTTATGTTATGTTATATTTATGGTTGGAAGGGTTGTATTATGAATGGAAGTGTTATATTATGTTATATTTATGTTGGAAAGGGAAGGGTTGATCTAACGTGAATCTTGAGTTTACTCCAGTAACTAATGACTTCAATAATAACTGTAAGGTGTTGATTAAAGAGAACACCAACAATTACGTTCCATTATGACAGAGAAATGAATGACGAAGGAAATGTCACAACAACAATTACTACATTGGACATTTCTGTGTGATAAATTACTCTGGCAAGCTCTTGATTCCACTGCGTCTGTTAACAGAGCTGTTTAATGTTGTATTATCATTCATTTGTAGTTACAAACATATCTTAAATAGCTCCTTACTCTCATTTAAAAATACTCAATAAATAGCAAATACGTAGGGATCAGGTCTGCTAATAGCGTTATATGTTTTATTTTTTTCAAATAGTGTATTTTGGGGGTAAAACACCTTTACAAAAATATAAAGAACAAAGTATTACACACGTATTTAGCTACAAAAAGTACCTAATGTTCTTCCGAATCGCTTAAAAGTAATTATATTATTGTGTTCAAACAAGTTCAGCTAGGCTTCAGGAAAAACCATACGTCCGTTACTTATACCACTAAATTTGGCGAGTACCCTAGATTTTTTCCATAATATAATCAACTACTCAGAAATTGCTTAATTTCTAGGAGATAGGAAAATGGTCTTTAAAAATATTCCATAAATAGGTATACGACAGGAAGTAAAGATTCATTAACTGATTACTACTGAATGAGCGTTAAGCCTATCACTCAAAGGACTTGAATAATTTCATTTCTGTATGACACCTCGGTGTTAACGCCCCAAAATTTCAACAAATAAATAAGTGTAACCTAATACTACGAAAATGTCTTATTGTTACTTTAGTGATTATTTTAACCACCTTTATACTGGTAAGACCTCCCCAATATGTAACAATGCTGCCGTACACATCAAGTGCCATCCGGATTAATATAGGAAAATATAGGCGTTAAGGCCACTTCAGAACTTCAGAAGAAAGGGACAGGAGTTCTGCCACAGCCTGTATATGCATTAAATTGAAGACCGCGGTGATGCGACAACGCCGGTGTTGTCGCAGCCACGTGTACGGAATGCAGTGAAATCAGCAATAGTTGTGTTGTACGCAGGCCTTGAGCAGTCTAAAAGCACCATGTACTTCGTTAATTACTAAATGAATCGCCTAGGCGGCAGCACCTCTCAGAGTACCATCCTAGGACGAAACGCGCTCTGATTGGTCTGGAGCCTTGGCAGCGGGAGGATCGGGTGATGTTGAAGTGATGCTCGAGGAGTCGGCTAACTTGTGCGGAACGCGACAGACGTTAACTTAGGCCCTCTCCCACTCTCTCTCTCTCTATCCATATTTTAAACTTTTCGGAAGCCAAATTCTAAATTCTTAATTATGTATTAATCAAACCTAATTATTTTATTAATCTAATCCAAAGAGTGTGCCAATTTTAATAAATCATATATTAGTTCGACTCCGTTGTTTTAATTTGAAAAGTTTATACAACCTTCCTCGCCACGAACCCAAGTGAAGATCTTTCGACTCCCACTGGGCAAACGAAGGCAACCTACCACATCTGTATGTCTGTCTGAAAGATTTACTCGAAATGAGGTGACATATAAATTTGAAGTTTTTTATGAAACTAAATTTCAATAAAGACACTATTAAGAATTCCATGGGATCGTGGTCCATGTGACTCCATGTAATTTGGCTTAGCGTTAGTAAACGTTTTTATACTGGTCTTAAGGTAATCATAATGAAATTAAGAAAAAAATAGAATAATACATTTGTGCAACTAAGTTGATACAATCATATGAGATTTTAAAATGTGAGTTAGTAAAACATACAGCCTATCAGAATGAAATGAGATATAGAGTTGAAATTGTGCATGCAACCTGAGGGAAGCCTGTATCTCTACACGTGGTGTGGCGCTGCGTACATATATTTTGTACAGGATCTTAAAATTAACTCCAATTTAAGAAATCCACTTCACTGACGTCATCTCTTAACGTAAACTTTCTTCATCTTTAATTTTAAAATCTAAAAGGTTATCTCTTAGAGACGGGTGTGATGTCTGACCTGAATGCTCTATCCTTGAGGCGTTCAAGTTTTCAATATTATTCTCATGTCAGCATACTTATAAATAATACAGTCAACGTTCCTATATTTCAGTCAATTATAGCTCACGTCATGTTTAGTCAATTTAAAAGACTCACATTCGTGAATAATAAGATTTTTTTTATGAAGTCCAATATTTTTATAGGCATTAAGAACTCCATTTTCATATTAAAATTATACTAACCAAACAGTAAATTTTGTCAAATTCGTTAGGTTTAGTTACTAAAAAGTGTTATATATTTTCCGTTGTTTACTTGGGCCATAAGTTATGGTTATTTTTATATATTTTTCTAAATATTTGTGATATTCATTACTTTTTGTTTTATCTTACAGTCATATAAAAACCGTCATATAGTATATATGCAAAATATAAAACCTTTTAAAATTGTGTGTACTTTTCATGAATGGATAAAAATTAAAACAATTCTAAAATGATTAAATTTAAAAGGTTATTTTTATTGTAAAGTCATGTACAGTTGTATTCTCATTTATAGTTTGGTCCACCAATAACCGTATAAAACTTTACGTAATAAGCTTTGTGAGTCATAGGTTATTTACAGTCCTTTTAATAGTATTTTGACTCGTTTTCAAAAATATAAAATTAGTTTACCTGGATTCACTGACGTTGTCCAAGTAAGAGTTTCCTATTTTAATTATGTTAGATACACTTGCGATAGAGCCTGTTTTCAGTAATACGGGATGAGGCTTGGAAAACATATTTGTGCTTGTTCTTTGTTACGAGGCTGAAATTCCGCGGAAATTTAGTTAATAAGTTTTTTTGAATTATACAAATAGAGAAATGTAGTGCTGTATTAATACTCCACATAAATACTGTATATTACATTCCAGGTAGTCGGGGTTACCTTTGTGAAACCGAACTGGCTTGCGCTATAAAACTTTAAATGAGTTTAGTTTAATAAGCAAACTTTTTTATCTCAAAAACCTTTTTTTCTTCATACAAATACCTGCAGATCATACAAAATTTCCTAGTGGTGGACAATTGCATTATAACTTTTTCTCAACTCATTTTTTGATCCTAGATATTTTAGGAGAGTACTTAAAACTAAAGTTTTTCATACAATTGTTTTAAAGCATACTATTTAAACTGAGGTAGAAATATATATATATATATATACATTACACACATTTTATAATTTTATACGTTTACAAAACTCATATGAACTATCGTCTTACAAAGAAAAACGCTATATACCGTTGAGGATGTTCCTGTTATAAAAGTAATCACCCTTACACTGTATTACACTAGTTCAAATGTATATAAACCAAATTTAGATAAACTCGTGTTTTTATGTATTATTATAAGATAAAAATGTTAAATAAAAGTACCATTTTAAGCGAAAATGCTCTAAAGCCAAACTATTGTTTGTTAATCCCAAAGATGATTAACAAGTTGTAGTATTTTACAAAACTTGATGAGAACATTGAGAATAGGTGTAGGAAGGTCATTGGTTATTTGACAATGGTTAGCATGGCCTCCAAACGAACAGAATAGGTTGATTGTTCCACATTGACAAGAGACCAATAATGGGGCAGGGGTAAACAAAGCGACAAGTCATCAGAGCCCATTTCACCCCCAACATACGTCCCTACAATAACCCCCTTCTCGATTTCTTTTCATATTGACACACCAATTTTATCTTGCTATGCTTACGTATTTCTTATCTAAGAATTTCACATAGTTTATTATGGTACAAATTAATAAGGTCTACACGATGTTCACATAATATACTAATGCATAAGGACGTGTTTAACTAATACACTGCAAACAATACAAATCATTCCAACATATGTGTTTGAAATTATAGTCGTTAGAATTATATTGCTTATGCTGAAAATAATAACATTGTGCTTATCATCGAACAACAAAGATTCTACTCCACTGTGAACAGCCATAATATGCAAATTCCATTCTATTATGCAATGACTATAGGAGAAATTTAGGAACAATAAAAAAATCATTTGAACGGAAAAAATAGTCGAAGTGTAAAAAGCCTGCAAATCGTGAAAATAAGCTGTATCGTTTGCTGTTTTTTTCATATTAGTAATTGATTTGCATCTTTCCAGCAAATTACAATATAGCACCACTCCAGTCAACTCATATGACCAAGTGGATATGTATTATTGGCAGACTCAATTTATCATATTTTGGTTGAAAAAGGCTCTCCAGAACGAGGACGATAATGTTCAGAAAAACTTACAAGACATTAAATGTGGCTTTTTTATAAAATGACAGAAATCCCACAGTATTTGCAGTGCAAGATGACATCGTATGCAGAGAGTCGATGTAGGATGAGGAGCAGATCATTCGTAACTGATGGTATATTGCTAAAGTACAGCATTTTATGGAACGGATTCGAAACTTAATTATAAAGAATTGATTTGGAATATACCCATAATCGTTTAATTTGTTGTTTATTATTTCAATTGCATAATGCACTGCATATATACAATTGTTGTATTCTTAAAATATAAACAACTACTGTATACACGCTAAAAATAACAACAAGCGGAAACACTAAAAAATTACTTGCCACGCCTACACAAACCTCTAGGCTGATTGTTTTTAACTTTTTATGTTTGTATTCCATTAGTTTTGTTGGTTTTGACGTCTAAAACCAATCCAAAACTTATTTCAAGCCTCATAGAAAAGCTATGATGTCTAAGGAATAAGTCAGTTACCTTATTTTCATAACGTTAATTTAAAAACAATTTGACAAATTAACTACTTTTCGCAAATCGCTTTATTGAATAGGATACGGGAAAGAAGAAAATTAAAATTTAAGACCAAAATATTTATTTAATTATTTTAAAATTAATTCTTACTTGTAAATTTAAAATGTATTGTAGTAATGATTAATACTGACAAAGGTTGAAATACGACAAGTGGTTATGTACGTTTAATGCAAATGTAATTCCACGTAAAATATTGTACGATGTGAGCTATAAAAAACCCCTAGTTTATTCAAACTTGTTTAAATTAAAAGTAAAGTGAAATGAGTAACAGTAACTTACATTATTAAGAGGTTTATATGTAATTAACCAAGAATATAAACCTTAATCAGATATTAATTTTTAATAAGAACAACATACAGCTTCGTAATAAAGCGACTAGAAGACCAGAAGCTAGTATATAGGGTTTACATTACGACCAGTACATGGCTATGAAACACTCAAGTAGTCCCAGCAGCAATATCCACTAGCTTATGGTGCAATATGTTGAAGTTAGTGTTCACCGTTATGGCTCCGTTGATGACCTTTTGTTTTTAAGAATAGAAAGTTTTTATAACACTTAATTATTTCTGAAACACTAGTTAACACAATTAATTCCGCTTCTCATTTATAACTTGTAAAGGCTGCTTAATACTATTATTTAATAAAACATGTTTATCCGACTAGATCTGCTCTCCACGAATAAAATTATAAATAAGATAGGAATACGCTACACCACTGGCACACTAGAGGCTTTGCTGAGGTGGTATTTAAAATTTAAAATCTATAGCTCATTTTACTCTCTAGATATATTGCAGACAGAGAGAAAGACAGGCAATTGCAGAGAAAAGAAATATTTTACTTTCCCACAGCAGACAAAGGAAAAGTTTTGTGAGCTACCGAGTGACAGCCTTTAATGATACTCAGTAAAATTCCATAGTTGGTCTTTTACCATCATAGCTCATTATTGTCTATTTGGAAAAAAGATTTAAGTAAAATTTAAATTTTTCAAATAACTTCTTTCTCGTGATAACTTGCCACATGTATTAACATTCACATTATTGTTGGTTAATTTTGGTTTCACAGCAGTATTTAAATATTTCACAGCAGTTGCGGTGAGCTAGACCGATTTCTACAACGCAAGACTACGCTGAAATTAAATCGTGTTATGGATTTATAATTTTCACTCAATTGCTTATTTCTTTTTACACTATGAATAACAATGTGACATTTAAAATCTCAAATAAGTGGACTCAGGTGGTTTACAAACTTGTTTATTCACCTATTTTCACGTTGCCATCATTGAACTACTGTTGAAATATTAATTTTGCTTAATATATCTGCATTCAAGATACGAAGTTGCATTTTGAGGAAACACTAATTCTTCTGAAAAAGCATTATAACTTCAGAAAAAACTATAATATTTATGTAAAATTTAAGTGACAATGAGTTATGTAAAGGTTATATTCTTCTTGAAATACTATAATAATTTTAAAGCTTTTAAATCATCTTAAAAAGCTGTGGCAAACATAGTTCACAAAACTTCAACTCAAGCATAATAGTTTACCCAGTACACCGTATTTATATGAATAAGGAGTGTATAACAGTTGAACTGCTTACCTTTTAAACTAAAACAAATAGATTACTTTAACTCTTTTACGGTTTCTCCTAGGAGCTATTAGCTTTTTCAGTTCAACAATTTTTAAATTCCAATTTAACCTGGCATTTGAAAATTATTATTTGACTTTGACATGAGTTAAGTTTTAATAAATTATTTATTATTACTCTTAATTTTAGGTAATATTAACAATTTATTTGGTTCAAACATTTTTATTTTATTAATTTGAAACACTTTACAATTTTGACATTTAATGTACTAATAATTTATACGTAGCATTACCAATTGTATACAACGCAAGTTTAGTCTTAAGTCATTTTAATTAGTTTTAGCGTTTAATAAGCTTGGCAAGTCATACGTTTACTCACCCAATACTAGTAAAATATGTTAACCCATGTAATGTAATATATTATATAACAAAATTAAATATTTAATAATAATTCTAATGAATAAATAAAAATACATTCTAAATATTTAACAGTAATTGCCTTGGAACATAAAAGTAACACTAGATAAGATAAAATAATTAAGAATACTAAGACTGTGAGTGTCGTAAACAAAACTTTCAATAGATTAAATAAAACATGAATATAGCTTTATGGATCAATGATGCTGAGTCGTAATTCAGCTACAAGAACTATGAAAGACGAAAAAAAATTAAATTAATTTCCATACTAATTTATTTA
Source organism: Homalodisca vitripennis (assembly GCF_021130785.1). Taxonomy (NCBI): domain Eukaryota; kingdom Metazoa; phylum Arthropoda; class Insecta; order Hemiptera; family Cicadellidae; genus Homalodisca; species Homalodisca vitripennis. The sequence continues at coordinate 42,470,024 of NC_060212.1, forward strand.
GATAAGTGATATTTCTATATTTATTCTAAAGTAAAAACCCGCAGCCAATTATAAACGAAGTACCTCAACTAGTGTTTCTTGCTGTGTCAAAGGTACAACCCTCATTATTAAATCTTTTAAAGGCCAAGGAATTAAAAGTTCAAGAATGTTTTATTTTGTCAGTCAAAGTTAGGGCTAAGAAGCTTTTTCTAACACAACCTGGGTACAACGACTTAAGGGTGATTTCCAAACCACCACCGATAACCGGACAGACGGGCTGATCACAAGGACAGGATCGCTCAGCCGTCATCCATCCAAGCAGGAGCCACACTCGACGTTGCTTGATTCGGTCATATCTAACACTCCAACATTACCAAGGGTAGTTCCCATACTAGCACTCATAGCCGATAAATAAAGATATATTCCTCACCGATTTGTCACCTAGACAAGCAGTCAACGTATGTAATCCAATCATATGTTAGTTTGCTTATTTAAACGCATATGTGACAGATACAAAATAATTGAATCGGAAAAAGTGAGGGGACTGTGGTGTAATGGTAGCACATTCACCCGGCAAGTGAGAGATCCGGGTTCGAGTCCCAGCGGAGTAAGTAACTTTTTGTGATTCAATGTTTATTGAAATAAAATAAGGCTATTGCCATTTATACAATTTTTCTAACACAACCTAGGTACAACGACTTAAGGGTGATTTCCAAACCACCACCAAAAAACCCGGACACACGGGCTGCTCGCAAGGACAGGATCGCTCAGCCGTCATCCATCCAAGCAGGAGCCACACTCGACGTTGCTTGATTCGGTCATAAAAGTCGTTTGACAGGTATTTGGTCTTCCAATCATATGTTAGTTTGCTTATTTAAACGCATATGTGACAGATATGGCCAATTAAAAAATAATTGAATCCGAAAAAGTGAGGGCTCTGTGGTGTAATGGTAGCACATTCACCCGGCAAGTGAGAGATCCGTGTTCGACTCCCGGCGGAGCAAGTACTTTTTGCGATTCAATATATTTATTTAAATATATATATATATATAAGAAAATGTTTTATATATATATATATATATATATATATATATATATATATATATATCAAACATTTTCTTTTCCATACACTTTTATCATTCACAATAATTCAAATTTAGAGTCTAGTACTAAATACCTAATTGATACGAAAACATACTCAAGTTTTAATGCAGCTACATCGCGAATTCAGAGCAGGCTCTAGAGGATTTGGTGCCCTATACAAATGTTACTACCTCGTTAAAGTGCTTTTTATTTTTATTAAAAACCCCTTGCGTGGGGTCTAACAGGAATATAACATTGAAGAAATGTTGTAATTAGTATTTTATACAACAAAATTCAGTTTTATTACAAGAAAAGATATAATAAACACTCTGGAGAAGCAAATCTTAAATAAAAAAAATATTTTAAAGACAGTTGACTTTTTAAATGTTCTACTTTGTCATATTTCTCTATGCTCTAACGTATTCTTAATTATATCCTATAAATATGTCTTAAATTTAATATGTTATACTTAAAAATAATAGTAAAATCATCGTTTTTAAACCAGATAATTGGACTAAACATTTCAGGCAATTTAAAAATGATAAGTTCAATTTTCAGTCTTCTTAAAAGTGAATAAAAATATTAAATAATTTACAAATACGTTGACTACATTTATACCTATAATAGACCTAATATATTTTATATACCAATTTGGCATGTGTAATAAATACTATAATGCCTTAAATTTATTAAGAATTAATATTTTGTTACGTATATTCATAATTTTACAGCATCTCGTTTTAAAACTATGGATAATATTTTCATATTCCGGACCGATTCTAAGAACAGGATCTAGCTGTGAATACAACGTAACACTTGAACAGTTCCAGGTGTTAGAGGTAATGGATGTGACATTACCTTTCTGATTGGATATGGTATTGGTGTAGAGATTCTAAGAACAGGATCGTAGCTGTGAATACAACGTAACACTTGAACAGTTCCAGGTGTTAGAGGTAATGGATGTGACAATACCTTTCTGATTGGATACGGTATTGGTGTACAGATTCTAAGAACAGGATCTAGCTGTGAATACAACGTAACACTTGAACAGTTCCAGGTGTTAGAGGTAATGGATGTGACATTACCTTTCTGATTGGATACGGTATTGGTGTAGAGATTCTAAGAAAAGGATCTAGCTGTGAATACAACGTAACACTTAAACAGTTCCAGGTGTTAGAGGTGATGGATGTAACATTACCTTTCTCATTGGATACGAGAACGGTGGACCGATTCTAAGAACAGGATCTGGCTGTGAATACAATGTAACACTTGAACGGTTCGAGGTGTTAGAGGTAATGGATGTGACAATACCTTTCTGATTGGATACGGTACCAATCAGAAAGGTATTGTCACATCCATTACCTCTAACACCTCGAACCGTTCAAGTGTTACATTGTATTCACAGCCAGATCCTGTTCTTAGAATCGGTCCACCGTTCTCGTATCCAATGAGAAAGGTAATGTTACATCCATCACCTCTAACACCTGGAACTGTTTTAAGTGTTACGTTGTATTCACAGCTAGATCCTTTTCTTAGAATCTCTACACCAATACCGTGTCCAATCAGAAAGGTAATGTCACATCCATTACCTCTAACACCTGGAACTGTTCAAGTGTTACGTTGTATTCACAGCTAGATCCTGTTTTTAGAATCTGTACACCAATACCGTATCCAATCAGAAAGGTATTGTCACATCCATTACCTCTAACACCTGGAACTGTTCAAGTGTTACGTTGTATTCACAGCTAGATCCTGTTCTTAGAATCTCTACACCAATACCATATCCAATCAGAATGGTAATGTCACATCCATTACCTCTAACACTGGAACTGTTCAAGTGTTACGTTGTATTCACAGCTAGATCCGGTTCTTCGAATCGGTACGGAATATGAAAATATTATCCATAGTTTTAAAACGAGATGCTGTAAAATTATGAATATACGTAACAAAATATTAATTCTTAATAAATTTAAGGCATTATAGTATTTATTACACATGCCAAATCGGCATATAAAATATATTAGGTCTATTATAGGTATAAATGTAGTCAACGTATTTGTAAATTATTTAATATTTTTATTCACTTTTAAGAAGACTGAAAATTGAACTTATCATTTTTAAATTGCCTGACATGTTTAGTCCAATTATCTGGTTTAAAAACGATGATTTTACTATTATTTTTAAGTATAACATATTAAATTAAGACATATTTATAGGATATAATTAAGAATACGTTAGAGCATAGAGAAATATGACAAAGTAGAACATTTAAAACGTACAACGTAACAATTGAACAGTTCCAGGTGTTAGAGGTAATGGATGTGACAATACCTTTCTGATTGGATACGGTATTGGTGTACAGATTCTAAGAACAGGATCTAGCTGTGAATACAACGTAACACTTGAACAGTTCCAGGTGTTAGAGGTAATGGATGTGACATTACCTTTCTGATTGGATATGATATTGGTGTACAGATTCTAAGAACAGGATCTGGCTGTGAATACAATGTAACACTTGAACGGTTCGAGGTGTTAGAGGTAATGGATGTGACATTACCTCCCTGACAGGATACGGAAGTGGTGGACCGGGACTAATGTATTCTGCACTTTACTGTAATATTCTCCACTGTTGTGGGATCCGGCAGAATGCTCAGTCAAATCACCTTTGTAGTGTATCCTCGTTCACAGTTGCTTACTTAACACACGTACCATTACAATATATATATATATATATATATATATATATATATATATATATATATATATATATATATTAATTATTTTATTTATTATGTTAAAAACAAAAAAACATATTGGTTCATTCTGGGCTTGGATAAATTTGTTCTGAACAAATACAAGAATTGCAACAATGTCATCCGGATTGTTTTGAATAGTTATAAATTTGTAACTAATATTTACAAAGGTAAATTAAACAAACAAACTCAGATGATTAGACATATATAGCTGATTTATGTTTAAATATATTTCCTATGCGTTATACTCTATTTTATACTATATGTTGTACTATAAATTAATAATATTTTTCTACTAAGTATTTTATATTTTTAAACACGTATGTAAATCCCATGGTATATTTGTTTGTAACATGTTTATTTATTATTGTAATACATGATGCTCTGTGTATTTCGTGTACGGTTTGCACTCTTACTATCCAAAATCTAGTATCATAATATTTACCAAGAGGAAAAATGAAGATAATAAATAATAAATAAATAAATAAATGAAGGTAACCACGTTATAGGAAAATGATGTGCATTCGTAGAAGTTCACTTGACTAAACTTAAAATCTCCCAAAACAAGTAGATATTTCCTATTTAAAATCCACACAGTGATTTTTTGTTTTAATTAAATATCCCATTATGTTGATACATTCTGGACTTACACATAACATAACATAATATAAGTATAAAATACATGAATTGCATTAATGTCATCTGAAATGTAAAAGAAGATGAAACCGATGTTATACAAACATGGACTGTAAAAGATGCTAACGAATATTGCAAGTATTTTTAAATAATCGGACACGTCTAGATTCCAGTGTTTAGTGTCACTTCATCGAGTGGAAATAGACTTATTAACCCACATAGGGTACTTTGTTTGATACACGATATTCAGTCTTTGATTTTCACTTTATATCACTTAATTCGAGGCGAGCAGTACAAACACGTCATAGCTTACACAGTAGCTTTTATAATAGCTCTCTTATTATTTTTCAATAATTTAACTTTACAAGTGAGTATGATATTTCATATGCAATAAGGCGAAAGAATAACAACTTTTTCTTTATATGTTACTATTTATCATCGAATATATAAGTTGTGATCCTCGAGTTTGAAGGTTAACTCCAAAAAAAAAAACCAGCAGAGCTAAACAATAACGGGATCTACAATACAGGAGGTACTTTTCAAACAGACTGGAACTTACTTAAACCTACTTACGTAAATCTACTTACGCGATAAAGACCACAATTTTAAACAAAATAATTAGTAGTGCACTGTTGTCAAAGGTTTATAGGCGTACAATGCAACTTTTATTCGTTACGTTGCGATTCGTTACGTCGGGATTTGTGACGTTATGCAGTTCTTCGTTATTAGCCTGAACCACTAATTTTGTATGAAATTATTTAAATTACGCGCCCATAAAACTATTGTACTTAAAATACAAACGTATATTGTATAAACTGTACGGAATAGGTGGATCCAGTATATATTTATTCTGAAGATATACAGGGTGTCCAGCAACCATTCGAACAAACTTTGCCACATTGTTCAGCAGGCCAAAACTAACAAATAATGCAATATAACAGAGGTGCCCTATTTCACTTCGTTTAGCGTCTGTCTGTCTGTATGTGTTTTTTGGGAAAAAATTACTACTCAAAAACCACTTAAGATACAGAATTCAAACTTAACAGTTATGTTAACCTAGTGTTAGTCCTTTTCAGTGAAAAAATAAAACAAATATCTCATTGCATTTCAAAATGGCGGCCGTTCAAAATTTTCAAATTGTATTAGCTTTCAAACGGCTACTTTGACAACAAATTCACCAGGATAACTTTGTTTAGCGTATTTTATTACCAATTCAACAATTTTTGTTTCAAAAAGATTGAATAACAAATAACTGAGTTACCAGCGCCAAACGTAAAAACAGGTTAAATCCATGCATTGCAAGTACATACAACAATGTAGTGGATTTTTACGAATAAACTTTTTAAGGTTCTTTATTAAAATACTGAACAATTATTATAACCTGAAATTTAATATTTATTTGTTTAATTTTTTTAGGTAAATTTAAAAAAAGTTCTTAACCAATTATGAATCCTGGTTTTTAAATCTTAAAAAAATGTTAATAGGGCTACTTTATGGTTGGGTATAGGGTTTTCTTACATGGCAATTGTGTGAAACAGCGTAATTAATTTCAATGTGTTTGAAAAAATTGTATTGAACATGATATTTTTTATTAAGATTCAATTTAATTTATTTATTTATTCTTTCACGGCAATACGCCTTACAAAACTAAACACAGATTGCAGATGGCTGTCTGCATAAATAAATAAAAGACATCATGACTACAATTAGATTATGGATAAATATATAATAAGTAATATGCTTAACAAGATTGTATAGTAAAAGCTAGATACTTAATGAAAATAACAAACTGGATAGATGAGTGGACACTAAATACCAGAAACGAATACAATTGATCTCAACATAAGATAGACAACGAAAACACTAATAAGTAACATTAACAAAATTGTACAGTAAAAAGCTAGATCCTTAACGAAAATTAACATAACTAGATTATTGAGTAACAAAGAACCAGAAACGAAAACATTGATAACAACATAATGATAGTCAACGATAACACTAATAGACTATGAAAAAATTAACAATGTAATCATATACTAGTTACTATAAATACGTAACAACTTGAACATGCTACGGAAAAGATAAATACATAATCAATTTAAATAACAAATTATTATTACATTACTGTAAAACTTTCATAATCGTTGCTCAAGTGGCGTCCTTGTAACTCGTTGCAGATTCTGAAGCGTCGTAAGCACGATATTGCACCCCTTCAAAAGGATTACTGTCTTGAATAACTGCAGCAGATCAACAACTCCATTTCATTCAACTACTAGATCCATTTCATTCTGGAGTTATACACTAATTGCTTCGATGTGTCCCCTCAAGTAAAAATCAATGGGTGTGGAGGTCAGGTGACCGTGGAGGCCAAGGGACGGGACCTCCAGAAATCCAACGCATCTCCATACACTTCATTCAAATGTTGTCTAGCAATCAGGGCACAAAGTGGGCCGATGCTCCATCGTTTTGGAACCACACTTTGTCTAGTTTCAATAGGAACTGTTCCAACAGCTCCAGGTAAGATTTCCCTCAATAGCAAAACTTCATAAGTAGGTCGGTTCATTCTGTCTTGGTATAATGTGTGGCCAATAAATATCCGTCTTACTATCCAGCCCAGATAGTGACAGAAACTTTGTCCGCTTACGTTGCACAATTTCATGAGGGTTTCTCTTCAGCCCATTAAATGGCTGTTTCGGCTTTAATATGCCATCTCGAGACGCTTCGTCAGTAAAGAGAACATACCTTAAAAAAATCGGGCATCAACTAATTTGTGAAGGAACCAACGAGAGCAGTCTACCCTGAGAGGAAAAATCTGCAGGTTCTAAGGCTTGTACAATTTCTGATGTCTGTAAGGGCACAAACGTCTTCATTTGACACTTTCCACACAGAACTTTTGCATACATCCAAATTATGAGCAATAGCGCGAACGCTATGGTGGAGGGGTTTCTTCTACGAATAATAAAACCTCTTCTTCAAAATCAACAGTCCGTACGGATTTTACCCGTTCTAAAACATTATCGTCCAGTTTCCCTAAGACGAATATGAAGCACTGAAGATGAACTGGGTGCAGCCTATCTGGAAAGCGCTCATTACAATCTGCTAGTTAATCTGGCATTGCCTCCAGCAAGTCCGTAACAACAGGAATATCAGCATACTCTTCAAGAGTAAACGGTTCATATCGTACAAGAAACAAAGTAATAAAAGAAATTTAAATTAACAGGATAAACTAACAGGAATTACAAGAACATTCAAACAGTGACAATCACGTTCAAAACATAGACTTGCTCAACAATGTCTTGATAGTTTGTTTATTAGTTTTTCTTTCATTTAAAACACACTGATTTGGTTGCTGATTGTTGGTCAGCTGTTTTCATGTAATATTATGCTATTGTTTTTTTAAGAGCATTGTGAATAGTTTGTTTCTTTTTTATTTGTTTGTGTGTAACACATTGAATACTGTAAATGGAACAAAAATGATAGTAATATTTTTTTAGGTTATAATAATTGTTCAGTATTTTAATAAAGAACCTTAAAAAGTTTATTCGTAAAAATCCACTACATTGTTGTATGTACTTGCAATGCATAGATTTAACCTGCTTTTACGTTTGGTGCTGTATCTCAGTTATTTATTATTCAATCTTTTTTAAACAAAAATTGTTGAAATGGTAATAAAATATGCTAAAAAAGATTATTCTGGCGAATTTGTTGTCAAAGTAGCCGTTTCAAAGCTAATACAATTTGAAAATTTTGAACGGCCGCCATTTTGAAATGCAATGAGATATTTGTTTTATTTTTCCACTGAAAAGGACCAACACTAGGTTAACATAACTGTTAAGTTTGAATTCTGTATCTTAAGTGGTTTTTGAGTAGTATTTTTTTTTTCAAAAAAACACATACAGACAGACAGACGCTAAACGAAGTGAAATAGGGCACCTCTGTTATATTGCATTATTTGTTAGTTTTGGCCTGCTGAACAATATGGCAAAGTTTGTTCGAATGGTTGCTGGACACCCTGTATATCCTTTTAGACACATATAAATAGTTTAATTACATTTCGGACGACTTTTCCGTTCTACAACATTAACAATATAATAAACTCAAATTTTACCTAGTAGCCTACATTCGCTTCAGTCATTGCTTTTTACCTACACATAATTTTTAGTATAACATCGGTCGAACAGTTGGATTAATGACACCAAGGTTCGACGTAATAAAACAATAATTTTCCACTGTATGAAGATGTTTTCAACTGAATAATCTACAAGCCAGATATAAAAGGAGTAATTCATGTACACGGATACTGGATTACCCGGGACTCCAGGCTATATTATTCCATCACGTCCATCCGATGACAGCTGACTGTCCGTCAACACGGCACAGCGTCACATACTCCACTAATATCAGTTCTTGTTTGCCGATACCCGTGCATGTCCGTGTAGCTCGCAGTATTATTGTGGAATTGTGTCTAATCCCTTCAACACGGTACACCAGCTCCACGTATATTACAATATATATCCCTTTGTACACTATAGGGGCACTCTGTGTAATACTGAATGAATTAATATTGTTTTTGTTTTACTTGTAGCTTTATTTTTCAAATACTGGATTAATGAATAATCAATGAATGTGTCTATGAACTTATGAACCTTATGCACTATCTACAATCCATCCTTCGTTCACTTTGTTTGTCTGATCACTAACAATTGGGTTTTTTTGTTTCTTGTACACTTTTCACATGTTATTAATAATGATAATGTGAACCTAAGTGCGTCTCTATCTATGTTTATTTATTTAGTTTATGTTACTTTTATTAGTTATGTTACGGGTACTATAGGTCTTCGATCTCTACAAAAATAAGGAAACCAATAACCAATAAAGAACTTTCAAAGAGAATTCAAATACATGATAATTTAACTATAGTCATCCATGGTTTTTTTTTACTTAGGTATAAGTAACAGAAATTTACAAAGTAATAATAACAAAATTGATTATATACAAAATTATTGAGTATATATTACTAGAAAAAATAAATGACCCTTATTTTATTTCGAAATGTTAACATGGTTAACTGTTAAATGTTAACATGGTTAACTGTTAAATGTTAACATGGTTAACTGTTAAATGTTAACATGGTTAACTGTTAAATGTTAACATGGTTAACTGTTAAATGTTAACTTACTCACTAGGATTACTACAAAGTAGGAGTAGTCCATACTATGTATAGTGTAGGTTTCCTATGGTGCAAGAATTCAAGTCTATACATTCATATACTATCATTAAACTTGATGTTGTTTACATAGCAATGAAGCTTCTTGAAGAATTACAATTCTATAGGTCAGTTCGTTTCCGAGACATCCTGTGGACAAACGGACAGACAGAAATGAAATTCTACATTTCGCCAATTACTTTGTTTTGTCCATATGTTTTGGAATTGGTCTTATAATGCCAAAATGCGGTATGATTCAAGGCATACAACATATCCGGACAACTAACGGATTCAAAGCATTTGCTGGAACACGTTGCCTCCACACTTATCAATTAGCTCCCTGAGGCAGTCAAACAATTAAATGCTTCAAGGCTCGTGTGAACTGTCATCCTGTGTAAATGCCTTTTACTCCATTGATGAGCTTTGAATAAAACTGGGTTGTTTAATCATTTGTTCTCAAATTGATTTATGCATATTATCTCGTTATGAAGTGATCATAAATAATATCCCCAATTACGTAAAATGAATAAAAAGAGAACCTAGAAATATTTTGAGTTATAGTACAACATTTTTAATTATTTATAAAATAACCACTACACTTACAGATGAGCAATATCTAAATTACTTTTGAATCGTAATTTTATTCCTTATTAATTTAATAAACAAAATAAAGTAGTAATTTACTTCGAATACATTCCTATGAATAATTTTACAAATAGACACATTGATCCTTTTTGTTAGTTGGATTAGGGTCATGTTGTATTAGGTCTAATCTCCGCACATATCCATTGATTTAGTATCCTTTCCAACCAAGGACCGTTATTTATCGTATGATAGGAGTAAAGCTCTGACTGACTTGCCAATAGGTCGCAGGTTCGATGCCAGTCGAGGATGGATTGGTTCGTTTTCTCTTAAACCCATCAACTACATGTATTGTAACTAAAGAGTTATATTGTGAGTTTAACACGTTTACTACACCTTAGTGTGTGCTGACCGATGAGGCAAACTCAATATCACTCATATAGATAGATCTATGCTATTTGAAATTAGTTCTAGTTTGAGAAAAGCAAAATAGATTTACTACTGGTTTTTATATAAAGACATGTTTAATGCTTCAGTATTATCTAGTACACGGATTAATTAAAAAAAAATATTTTCAATATTTTTGGAATATTCATGTAAATTTTTAGCCAGTTTCAACAGTACTACTTCATTAGTACAAAAGCTATTAAATGAACAAAGGTAGGAGGTGAAAATCAAGAATTAAAATAGTTTTGTCTATTTTGTCTAGATTTTAAAATAGTCACTGACTATAAGTTTTATTGCTAACCAAAAATAGCGTAAAATTAAATCTTTAACTGTTGACTGCAGAAATCTTTATTACAAAACAAGAGCTTACAAAATATGTAGACTTTATTGTCGGAACAAAGTAAGGAAAAATTCGGGAACTAAGAACACTCCTTGGACGTCTCTGTTTACCTCAGCGCATTATTGGACACAAGTCAATACGAGACGTGTCCTTTTCAGGCATACATAAATGCTGCTCTGTTTTCAGACCTTGTAAGACAATGATGGACTGCTTGTCAGCCAAATATTATTACGATATGTTCCCATACAGGTGTTCCAGTCAGATAGTTATGATGTGTTCTGTGACGCTTTACTTTTTAGTCAAACATTAAAGCTAGTCTGTTCATGCGTGATACTTGTCGGTCTAATATTTAGTTGATTAATTTTTTTAATTTGACTAACCGTTGTTGTTGAAACACATCACCTAAATCTAAATCATTAACAGTCTATCACAGATTACAATAAACACGAAATGATTAGTTATGAAACTGATTAAATATGGTCTTACATCCATAAATTGTAAGTGTCGTTTCCTACAGAGATATTTGTAATTTACTAAAAAGTAGATCATATTTAGAGAACGAAATAGATTTTCAGTTCACCTAGTTTTGGTAGAGGTAAATACGGGAGTTTTGATAGCAGTTTGAAATATAAAACGATAACTGTTTCTCAAATTTGACTTTTTTATTTTAAAAACAGAAAGTATTTAGACGCATAAATAATATTTATAACGCTGTCAGACCACTTTACAAAGTCTCCTCTTTAAAAGGGGTAGTATACGGTCAGTTGACACTGATTTAAAATTTGTGAACCTAAATAATATTTAATGTATGGAAAAACATTTTCCTTGTTTTTAACCTTTTTTGGCCTTCCTATTAAGAACTCCACCGAAACTAGAGTGACTAGAAATGATTATAAGTCTTTAGTGATATTTATAAATGAATTTCAAGAATAATGAATTTGTGTGCTTATGGAATAAACTTTGGCTACTTGATCCTTGAGTATTAAGGGATTTACTGATACTATTAACATTTAATTACAAAAATTTACACAACTACTAAGCAATAAATACAACCATTATTGAAAGCTCAATAAAGTACAAGGCCACGGGTTTATGTCCTATTATCGTTTCAATAGTAATTTAAACAATGTGATAAATACTCAGGTTGAATATTTAAGAAACGGAGCCACAAAGTCTTAAAATAACATTGAACATTGCTGCGAATGAACAGTTACGTAATAAATGAAAGAGACGTCAGCGATAATGAATTTACGTGGAGAAAGTTGTGTAATTACACTTCTCTGCTCCATGAAATGTGTTATATTCATCTTAGATTTAGCTCTATAGAAAAATCACAACAAAATATTAAAGCCATTTATAAGTATTATAATCGGTTCATAACAATGTGTTCAGTGTTTCACGTGAACCATGTAAGTAACACAACCACAAAGTCATAAACTATCATTGAACAATGCTGCAAATGAACTGCCACGTATTAAATCAAGGAGACAACATCAGCTGTAATGAATCTACCTGGAGAAACTTGTGTAATTACACTTCTCCGTTCCATGAGTTGTGTTATACTTACCTGTCCTCTAGGTTTATAACACAAATTGTAATTACAATAAGAGCCAGTGACATGTTGAACTCTTTAATTAAAACACTACACTTTTTCGTATGAAAAACACTGTAGAACTTCAAGATAGACTCGAATACTCACAAAAACAGATGAACTGTCAAGTAAAACGCTTACATGGTAGGTGTTATATAATATAATTAAAATATATTAAAGGTAGACCGTATTATATTTCTTCACACAAAAAATTGTTGTTAAGGATTAAATAGAAAATAAAATACGAAAAATAAATTTTATAGCGAATGTCGATAACTTATCTTTGGAGTAGTGTCCTGATAACTATTACTTTAATTGTGTGTATTTTTATGCTTTTTGTGGGATCTTTAGTATTTCTACACATAAATGGATAAGAATATTTGATAAGTTTAATTTAGTAAGAGGAACACAATTTCCTGCATGGAGACAGTGTAGCCTGATGAAATAACTACATTTGGATACTATAAAATATATATTAAATAAAACATAATCCACGCAAAGCCAGACTCTTCGATGGTTGTTCCACATTGTGCTTTATAATAACAGCACGCGCAGAGCGGTGCAGGCGCGGGAACTTGCCGATCAAGGATAGATTGTTCCGCATGCCGGCATGCTCGGCAAATGTTTGTGGAGCTATTAACGTTCTTCGCGTTGACAGCAGAGTAACGAAAACCTACGATAGTCAAAAAATGTTGTTGCAGGTAGTTAGTATATATGCAATGGTGCTAACGCAGTGCAATGGCAAGATAAATAATTTTCAGGAATGTAAAAAAATAATTACTTAATAAGAACATTCATTTCTTTCTTTTGATTGTAATGAAATACATTTTGACTGGTTTTAACCTTGATTCTGATATTTATAATTCCAACAGCTGTTTTATTAATTATGTCCTTCTAGAAGGAACTAACTTTACCAGGTTTTTAAGAATACATCTGCATCAAGGTCTGACCTGGTGTGATGTCGTCAGTGTTTATTCTTCAGTAGTTACCTTTGCGAACCTTTAGACTTGACGAATATTCTTAAAGTCATATTCGTGGTCGTCTACCCAAACCTGGCTTACCAAAAAAGACCCTGTGGTGGTTTTGAAAAATAAGAAAGTTACGATTATTTAAATTTAAAACTGGACACAATAATAATTATTGTGTCCACTTTTTGCTAAATTATTGCTAAATTGGATTTCAGAGTGTCATATACAAAGGGTTTCTAAGCTTGAATGGCTTTGTCTTGTCTATGTTTTGGAATTGGTCAAATAATGCCAAAATGCGGTATGATTGAAGGCACACAACATATCTGGAGACCTACCGGATTCAAAGCAATTGTGGGAACACGTTTGCGCCTGACTAATCAATTAGCTCCCTGAGGTAGTCAAACAATTAAATGCTTTAAGGCCCGTGTGAACTGCCATCCTGTGTAAAAGCCTCTTACTCTTTTGATGAGTTTTTAATGAAACTGGGTCGTTTGATCATTTGTTCTCAAATTTATTTATACAATTAATCTGGTTATAAATTGTTCATAAATAATTACCAATGCACTGTTTTCTTATATTTATGACCACTACGTGTAGATTGCAATTACATGTTTGTGAACTTTACTTTTGTGAATTTAAAATGTTGTAGCTACTATTACTTCGTTTATAATGTTTTGAATACTCATATTAAAGCAAAATAGTGATATAATACTATTGTGAAGCAATATCGAAAGCCAGTGGACAATATCGTATGTGGACTAATGAGGTCATTTTTACAAACAAAATATTCCTAACGCCTACAAAATCAATACGGAAGCCATTTATAAAGAAGTATTTATTAAAGCGATAATGAAATTAAACGATTACATGACTAGGTGAACAGTAGTACGGAATACGCTAGTGAGTGGCACACAGATAACACGATAAGATATCTGCATGGATAAGGTCTCTGATAAGAACTATCTTGATAATATGTTTCAGTTTTAACTATCACAAAGAATATTTCGTTATATAAGGAAATTAGTTCAAAAATGTTCTACGTTGAAGGAAAAATATAACAAAAACTAATATCAGTGAAAAATTCAATATGTTAAAGCGAACCAATAGTATAATAATCATGCGGGAAAATATACAATAGCTCTAACAAAGTAGAAAATTAAACCACACAATATAAATAACATTAATAAAAACAACAAAGGCATTTCAAAAGTAATCTGTGAAATAACAACCACATTATATCAAGCAATGACAAACATGTATATTAAATAACGCAAATACTAAACAACAAAGAAATATTGAAATATTGTATACAATAACAAAATAGTAAATTAAGGTACATGGTATAGATTTTTTTTCTTCTTTGTGTGAATTATTCTCTTTCCTTATTATTTTGAACATTTCCTTATTTTTTCTCGTAAAGCAATATTTCAATTTTTTTATGTTTACTAATATTGCATAAGATTTTTTTTAATGTGTTCCCCCAACCATTTTTTCCGCTGAAAGCACATATGCACAGACCACGTAGTCCAAAGACTAACATAGGCAACGTGTTTGGATTTTGGGAGAATTAAAAATATTAAATAAAGAGAAATCATATAAAATGTATAAATATACCTGGACCTAGCGTTTATATGCATAAAGAAGGGCATGGCATTTGTAGCACGGAGCATAAAATGGCAAATCGTGTGGTTGAAAGAGAGCTGAATTTGGAAAAGAAAATTAAGAGTTATTCCCTTGCAGAAATACAAATGGTTCTTGTATTAGTACTCTCATTTTGATTATATTGTTTACACACGGCTATTGACTTTAAAACTTTGTTCAGTGTTTTTCTTCTCATATAAAAAATCATTCTGAGAGAGAATAATCCTGGAGATACCGATGAGGGTGAGATAATATAAGGAGTAATTTATAGTTAGAAGCTAAATTACCTCTTGAAATAAATAATATGTATTTTATGGAACACAAATTTAAAACCAAAATAAAAATACATTGGGAAACAATTAACAGCATTTTAAATTGTTATAATAAAATAATTTGCACAAGTATCTGTAAAAGTGTAAGCTATATAAGTACTGAAGTTGTTAAGATAGGGAAAGGGGTGGAGTGAATGCTTTGACGGAGGAATGCTGGTAGATTAAATTGATAAGTTCCTTTGAAGTAGTTCAGCCTTAAACTGCACTCTAATCTTCAGGCTTCCGCTGGATTACTTTCTTATAAGGAATAATAATTTTATGTTAGGATGATGTCTAGCTCACATTGTATCATCTAAGCTAAATCTAGCTTACGAGTACATTGCCATCCCATTATAAATTTTTATATAATTTAGCTCCTACTATTAATGTCATTAGTAACATTATATCTCACGCAAACAATAAAAAGTGTGTTTACTCGGAAAATGTATCCTTTGTCTATTTTATGGAAATATAAAATATTCGGATGAACAAAAATCGTATTGGTCAAAATATTGGTCAACTCTCAGATTAGAAGTTGATATGGCGACTAATTCAGACACATAAAAATAGAAAGAAAAGTATACAATTTTTTGACACCTCAATTGTTATGATCGGTTCACATCATCTAACAGAGAAATTTAATTTAATGATCAATATAAGTTTATAATTATAGTTACAGCTAATATAGATACCCTCTTTAAAAAGAAGTTGACACCTTAAAAGCTGTTCCTAAATAAACTGATTTTCTCCATCAAAATGAATGCAATTTTCGAGAAAATCAATAGTAGTGCAGGCCATTTGAACGAATTGTTTACATATTTCCATTGTGTTTGAAATAAAGCAGTTATTCTCTTTTTTATGAGTTGAGAAGTTTTTAAAGTTATGCATTTATCATTATTTTTTTATATATAACAGGTAAAAGAGTGTTTATTAATATTCTGAACAAGCTTACATGTAATTAATGTATGTAATAGCATGCTGCAATAGTTCTGAAGCTACACCATTGTACCGAGAACTTTCCTAACCGAATGCACAAAATTTTTCAACCATAATCCAACGTCTCCCTGAAACTGGTTCTTTTGCTTCCAATCACAACAGTAATGCCGGTAGACCACGAAACACTAGAAAAGCGAAATGTTTTAGGACATGTTACTTGATGATATTTCTGAAAACCCTGAAAACAGTACCAGACAAATTGCGCAACATGTAAGTTCCGATAACGCAGGTGTTTGGAGGGTTCTAACAGAGTAATTGTTAAATAGCTACCACGTTCAGCGAGTTCAAACTCTATTGCCACATAACTATCATGCTACTCGTGTATTTATTTGTGAACGGCTTTTGAAGAAATTAATTGATTACAACTTTTTCGAGAGTTTTATTTACTGATGATGCAATACTTTCAAAGAAAGCTATTGTTAACGACCATAACGAACACGTTTGGGCAAACAAGGATCCCCATTACATCAGACAGAATCATCTACAACATAATTGTTTGTAAATATTTTGTAAGGCATTCTAGGAGACATTCTAGTTTATGTTTATTCTTCCTCCTAATGTCAATGGTATTTAGTATTGAGTATTTAGACTTGTTGAGAGATGGGCTCCTTTTTGTGGTAGATGATGTACCTCTTCAGAAGCGTCAAAATATGTGGTTTATGTACAATGGAGCACCTGCACACTATGTCGTTAATGACTGTGAACACCTACATCGAAGTTTTTGTAATCAATGGAAAGGTCGAGGAGGGCCAGTTCAATGGCCAACAAGGTAACCAAACGTAAATTCTTTTGAATTTTACCTATGAGATTACTTGAAATCCTTAGTG
Organism: Homalodisca vitripennis; assembly: GCF_021130785.1. Taxonomy (NCBI): domain Eukaryota; kingdom Metazoa; phylum Arthropoda; class Insecta; order Hemiptera; family Cicadellidae; genus Homalodisca; species Homalodisca vitripennis. Next base: position 42,487,384 of record NC_060212.1, read on the forward strand.
TACTGTTCTTTAATAGAGACCGTTGAAGACTTAAAATTGATAATATTGAATTGGATGGAATTGATGAAACAGAAGACATGGGCCTTTGAACGAACCCGTGAATGTCAGGCAATGAAAAGGCGCTTGGATGCGTGCATTTTGAAGAATGAAGATCATGTTTAACATATTTTTTTTGTAATAATCAAATTTTTCATTTTGATTATTCAAACTGCTTTTGAAAGTGTAAAGTTTAACTTTCGAGAGTCATTGGCCTATGAGTGGGTAGATCAGACATTTATTTGAGTAGGTGGCTTAAAAAAAATATATTATATCTAAGATTAAAATTCAGATATATCTGGTTTGCAAAGTAAATTCTCACTTTAGGGGCAGTCTTTTGTCTAATAAAACTTTCGGAGGCGTAGTAGAAGAAGTAAAACGCTCAAGATAGTAGCAAAAATAATAAATTTAAAAAATCACACATTGCAAAAAACAATTTTTTAAATCTCTTTTTTAAGGTTGCAGACACTTTCTCAATACACCCCACGTTTTAATATTGTACTAAGCTATCTCTTTCGAAAATTTCGAAGGTATATCAGTTTTACAAAATCACTCTTAATCATAATTGTTTATATATTTTTTGTAGTAGTGGTACGTATTCACGTATTATTTATATTGAAACGCCGAGGAAATAATGTCCTCGTACTCCTTTTTCAGTTTTAAACTATCAATCTTCTTTGGTAAATAGCCAGGAATAATAGGGATAGAATTGAAAACTCTGAGAACAATAGTTTAAGTGTATACAAATTGCAGAAAATTCAAATTCCTCGGACATTACTTCTACATCAAATATTTATTTACCGGGCTACTATCTAGTTTTCAGGCCTGCTAAACTACCAAATATGATCATAAAAAACGTATTTCCTAATTTCTTGGAAGACTAATTACTTTTCATTACTTGAGTAAATCATAACTGTATTATTGTACAGTTTTAAATCCAAAACAAATACTTATTATTTTCAATTTATAACATATTTTATACCTTAGAACGTTGCAGCTTCTAGACTTAAATACAAAGCGTAAGATGCAATAGTTTATTAAGATACAATATAAAGCATATTAAGGAAATACAAGACGTTTAATAAACTTACTTTTATTGTGCAAATGAGTTCATCTAGTTTTAGTATTTAGCATTGACAAAAGTTGAATGTTAGCTCCTAATTATGAAAATAATATATTTAAACTGTTCTTAAACTTCCCTATAGCACCATAAATAAATTCTGGATTCCATTATTTGGATTACAACTAAAGTTAGGCGCCATGCGGAGGCCATAATATTTTAATGAGCAATAACGCTGTCTATTGTTGTGCAATAACTATTTTATCCCTTGCTTGAACCTAGTTTAACGACCATGAGTTCCTGTAGTAGTGGTGATGAAGTTTATTAATTTACTTTTAACTTTTGAATCAATTTATTTGTCAAATGGATATGATAAAATAAAGAATTTTAAATTAATCGATACAATTTTTAATTATGATTTGAAAAGTATACTGTATAACATGTAGAAAGTGTTTTTTTAATAAGTAAAGAAAACAAAAATTTGTTGTGGCCCAATATAATTTGGATAGTAATAGCCACACGCTTTTTGCCCCAGTAGCTTTTTCTTGAAGCTGGATATCAGATGTGGGCTTTTGGAAAAATCCATATTCAAGTTTTATACAAAAATAAGTTTGTTTTCCAGTAAAGAATTTCCACAACTCTTAATAATTTTATTATCAGGCATTGAAGATTCATGTAAGCTAAATAAATGAAGAAATTAACACCAATGTGTTTAATCATAGTTTTAGGTTAAAACATATAAAAATTTACATTTTAATAAAATGTCATAGGATCATGTAATGTTATTAAATTTTAGTTTCCGTTTCATTGTAATCTATTTAAAGTTGTTCATAAAAATATTGTACAATACTTCACATATTTTAAAATGTAAATTTTAAAATTATTATTTTGTCCATTTAGTGTTAATTTGTAAGAATCACTGTTATGGGTGGGATATAGATTTAAAGGCACGTAATGACATGCTGCTGAAAGGAGTCAACAAAGCCGAGCTGTTTTATAGTAACCAGTGGGATCTTCACGCGCGTGTGCGTGTGTACGGCATTACGCGCTGCGTCGTGCGAGCGTAGGCTCAAGGGTTGCAGTCAGTCGGCTTCAAAAACTTGGAGTCGTTCTATAGTTCCTATCCCTTCCACAGCGCTTCAACCGATCTTGTCAGCAGCACTCCTCGTGGATTACTGAAACATCGTACTGAAAATTATGGTCTGTGGTACATTCCATTCTGAAGGATAAACAACAGTAAAACATGGCACGAATTAATGACATGTGACGGATTAGGAGTTAAAATTCAATTTTAAAAACTGAATTGGAATGATGATTGTTTTTGACAATTACGATGTATTTTTTAAAAAAAAGTACCTTAAAAATTATATATGACCCACGAAAATGTTTGTTTTTATTTTATTATATTTTGTGAGTTGTAAGTTTTAAAAACTATGTTGTAACCATGCGTAAATTATAGCATTAATAATAACACAATTCATATGATCCAAAAAATCCATACACGTAAATTGCGTAAGTGTTAATTTACAATTAAGTAAATTATCATTACAAATATGTTATATATATGGCGAAATTATTAAATTTTAAAGTAACAAAATTTAGTTGGTGAACATTGGTCCTATAGGTAACTATTTGGCAAAGACGAGTAAACATAGAATAAAGAAAATTCCTTAACAAACCGAGTAGAATCATTTTGATTTTTTTTAAGTGACACAGTAACATATGAGTGATAGCCTTCACTAACGCTCGGCAAATAATTGTATGCAAAATTTCTTTTAAAACTCAATATTAAGGTATTATTGAATATTCTAATTTGTAGGTATCCCTTTATCTAAAGTTTCATCCAAGATAAATAAGGGGAAAATGAATACGATGAAAACATTTTTGTATGTAAATTTTCAGTGAGATAACATAAATTTAGACTACAGTAAAGAGATAAATAAGCTTCATCATACGTGGGTAGAACAACCACTTGAATAGCTTAGTGTGAATTATTAATCATTGTTTACTTTTCTAAGTTGTGTGGAGGGAACTTCGGTAAATTGAGTATGGTTAGTTTCTCTCTCCTTTCAAACTAAGTATGGTTAGTTTCTCCCTCTTCTCAAATTAAGTAACTTAGTTTTGTGTAATAATCCCTCATCAAGAGAGATTTTAATAGGTTCTTCGTTTTACTTTCTTGTCGCACATTTAACTGAATTTGTTCTTAATGGGTAAGCTAATAATAAAAATTAGCATACAAACGTTTAATAATGTCATTTGGTATCCAACATAGCAAGAAGATATAAGATATTCCTTGAATATTTTAAGTTACATGTCACTTTTTAACAGTGTACCAAATGTAAAACTAGTAAATTGATATTTTAAACTGCCAATAACAATTAGGCGAAGTCGCCATTTAAACTTTCCTGTAATAAATATGGTCGTTTTGGTATATCATTGTTGGGATAGATAACTCTAAGTAGTAAAAATTATACTGTGAATGGTGACATAAACGATTTTAAACAAACCAGAACCAAGTGTATATATGTGATAAATGTTGGATAAGTTCTTATTGTATTAAATTCTACAATCTTAAAAATTGTATATCTCAAAACCTATTGTTATAAAGTTATGATATGATAAACCCATATCAGTCAGTGATAAGAATATTTTGTTTTTTGTTTATTATGTAACTGTACAGTCTTACACTTCTATTATCAAGTTTACAAAGTCACATTGATTTGGGAATGACAGTCTCTATAGGGACAATTTAAGCCTAACAATTAGCTAAACGCTCTTAAACTTTCTTTTCAAACACCCTAAGTTTATAAACGCTCTACCAACCTCTTTAAACCTAAACTTTCCCCATCGCAGTTTTATTAAAAATTCAAATCTTTAGTCTTCTAACATCATTTAGCTTGAGCAAACCTCTATGTTTTTAAACTTCAATCTAATTTTTTTATCCAATTACGATAAATACTCTTTATTTTAGTCTCCTATTTTTAAATCTTCATTATTTAAACTGACCAAGTATTTGAGTGAAAGTCATATTAAGCCATCTCCTATGATTCCTTAGGCCCCAGCTCTTATGTGTGGTTTTTAGAGCCATTGTAGAACTATGGCTTTGAGAGCACACAAAACATAAAGGACCCAACTAACCATGTGTTTTGTGTTAGTGTTTCTTCAGAGACTCCAAAATTAAAGGGAACAGGTTATCCCTTGCACTGCATCAAGCGCAAAAGTTGAAGAATACCAGCAGTCCTGGACATACTATAAATGTTTAATTTCACACTTCAAAACATCGTTGACACAATTAAATTATTTCTGTAGTGAGCCATCTTCATTTCACAAGAGTGAAATACAACCTACCAATAATACTTATCTACTTGTATATGTTTGATGAAGAGGCTGAAGGTGTAACATGAGTAGCTAAAGCTTACATAATCAATGGCCAACGAAGGTTTCATTGAGTCTAACTCTTTGGAAGTGTCTAAACTTGATACTGTTATGAAAGTGTAAACTATTTGGTTAATTGCTCTTTCAAGCAGTATTGTACGATAACATCATAAAATATTGTATAGATTGAGGTAGTGCATAAAAAACCCAATATTGCTATATTTATAGTTACATTTCTGCCATTATCTACTTAATTACTTACTTTTAAAACGGGTGAAGAGAATAGGCCGATAATAGATCCGCAGTAACACTTTTTAGTTTTGAGATTTTTTGGGCATATTTAGTGCTACATATTCGGAATTTTGGTCACATGGGTAGAGGTAATTTCAAATCTCTGAAACGTAGTTATCTACTTTTGTAAAATATATTGATGACAAACTTAGTTTGGTGGGTTTTTTAACATTTAATTAGGTTCTATCGGATTTTTCATTGTAGTATCAGTATATTTTCAATAAAGAACCTTAAAAGAATAAGTTTTTTTATATTTGGTGACTCACTTTTATGCATTTTAGGAAGATTGTAATGTTTTTTAGTCAAACATTCCAAAACATGCAAGATACAAACAACCGTACAAGTGTTGTGGGTTTGCCTGATAAACACAGATGGCTATGATCTCATCTCATGACGTGAGGATGCTCTTGTATACAACGATTCAGTACAGGAAGTACATAATAGGTTTGGAGAAGTGCAGTCAAGAGTTAGGTCACGCCAGTCACAAACACTTGACTATGCACTTTGCTGGCAAGGTTGTGGGTTTGGCGACGAGAGCAGATGGCTGTGATCTCATTGCATGACGTGTGTGTGGTCTCACAAATAGTAATTATCATTATCAGTAATAGTTTATTACACCGCAGGTGCAGGAGGTCTCTGCTTGTGGCACTGAACAAATGTTCATTGTGAGTAAATTTTAAATGATTGATATGATGATATAGAAGTACAGCGATACAACTTGTGATACATTGGTTTAGGTAATCAGATGACATTCATTAATTCTATTCCAAAATGTTAAAAAAGTTTAAATATAATATATTGCAAAGGTACTTGTAATTCTCATAAAAGTAAAAAATGAGGTTTTATAGTTTATATTAATCCAACGAATTTTATTCAACGTAACAAAAACTTAATATTTATGTACAAGTTAAAATATGTTATAAATATATTACGAAACATTTTATATTATCTAAAGAGCTTGAAGCTGTTACTTGAATGCCTTTCATTGAATGCCGTTCCTTGAATGCCTTTCATTGAATGCCGTTCCTTGAATGCTCATTCACAATCTTTCTTGGTAATAGGCATGGTTTCGCTCATTTATAAATTTAGCGTTGTCTTGTCAGTAATCAAAAGTGTCGGTGAAAGGTCCAAAGCAGAGAATGACAGATGCGTGATTGGTCTTAAATTTCCCTTGCAGTTGTTTTAACTGATATTACATGATTTAATATTCCTATACACATATTTTGATGGAAGTATAAAAATAATATCTGGCTTTTACAATAGATTGAATTTCATGTTTTTTTCAATTCTCACATGTAATAAACTTTTATCACCTCATGTTATATCGGGACGAATGAGAAAAATCGGATTTATAAATAATGAATCCCAACATTTTTTACGGTAAAGACCAAAATTTAGCTCTAGACTGGATGGCCTGGATAAAATTGAAAATGAAATTGCATTCCTTGCACTTGCATTGTATAGTCCAATAGGCTGGAGTTGTTATTCTGTATATTAAATACCCACTGATCCAGACCTAACATTTTTCCTTACCACTTATTCTGCCTTTCTAAAAAAGTACAAAAAAATCAGATTCTTTTGAAATGGTTAGCTTGTGTTTTTAAAACCTCATTAAAACAAAATCAAATATAAGTTCCTAGCGTTAATGTCAGGTGTAACGAGGGAGTCAAAGGTTATGACTAACAGACTTTCAAAAGAGATCTGTTGAGAAACTGGTAAAATGTTCAGTAAATGAAGCAGATTCGCGGTGGACTGCATGAATGCGTCACCTCACCTCGAGGTGTTTCAAGCGGTTGATTGACACTAACCCCACAACATCACTGTAACAGCAGTAACTAATGAGCGCACTAATTATGTGCCGTCGCTACCAGTAGTTAGTGAGATCCTTGACGGAGCCGCTGTGAGAGAGCGTTCCTTAAACATTCCTGACAATAACATCTGGTTAGGATAAGGTTTCCTTTAAAATATCTTGTTCTGAAAGGTCAAGTTAGCGGTTTTATATTTTTTAGATTTTAATACTTTTGAGTTGAATTTTTAAACTTAAGTGAAATTTAATAATAAATAATTTTTTTTAAATATATACTAATTAATTAATTTGTAACTCTAAGTTTTGTCAACCTGTTTATTGTAATGTTTGCTCCCGAAATGTTTAATGCTACAATGAAATATATATTTGTTCATAATAACAAGTGCATGTTAAATACAAATATTGTGCATGTGTTACAATAAATCGTGTGTATTTTCCAAATTAATTTAATATTATTGTATTTTCACTCCTGTAATCACAAAAAAGTATCTTATTTTGCAATAAAAATTAAAAAAAAAGAAAATATACAACAACTTTTACAGCGCAAACATTGTTCGAATACGATAACCGTACATATTTTTCTTATAGAATAATATGTGTAACAATAGTATATTTTATGAGCAGTAAAAATTTTAGGGAAACGGGTTTTAGTGCAGAGTGCTTTTTGAGTATATTAGTAGTCAATACAATTTGTACTTTAATCTAAATAAATAAATAACCCACAAAACAATACATTTCCTAAAAAATTTTAAGAAACGTTGTGGAGTGTGGTTTTGTATTATTAACTGAATGTCTATATGTTAACAGAATACGTTATATTGATAATGTTATTATTGAAGTATGTTTATTGTTGATATTGTTATTGTTGACACAGGGTTTTTATAACTCTTCAATAAACCTGTTATAATGTTGTAAATTTCCTGATACTGCATATTTCTATTAAATAATACTAATATTTATACTAATAATTGAATACACACACACACACACACACACACACACACACACACACACACACACACACACACACACATATATATATATATATATCTTTTTGATAAGAGCTTCATCTCTTATTTAATAGACTTACATTGGGAAAATATCAAATGCGATAATCCTCCTAAGCATGTTTGAGCTGTGGGTGTTTGAGAGTATTTATGCGTGTGGAATTACACAGCACTCGTCCGATAATGTTTTTCAAGGTTGCTGATTCTGATATGGGCGTTTAATATTATTGTTTTTTTTACAATTTATAGTCCTTGAATAAATTACCTTTTAATGGTTTAAAAAATTACTGACCCGTATTATTGAATGTGTTTGAAATTTGTCCCAATCAAAAACAACAGATGCTGTACAGATAAAGGTTTTAATTAGCTAGCCATTTTGCAGAGCCCAAAAGCAAATGAGATGCCCCGTGAGCACTGTATAAATAATTCACTGTAGGTTTGGGAACTCACTATTGTGTGACCCTTGGGAAAATGCTTTAATCGTGTCTATTTACAAAAGACAAGCGTTACTAACTCATCCGTCACTGTTCTTCGACTATCTTAAACAGTTGAAAAATTACACAATCGTATCTCAGAAAAAAAAACAGAAAGAGAAAACCTTACATATATAGCGATTGAAATAGATTATAAATATATTGTGTAATCAATGGACAATGATCGTTAAAAAAGAAATTGTAGTGAAGTAAGACGTAATAAATTCGTTAGAGCTTGGATGCTTAGATGTAGGATATCTAAATCTATTAATCTTACTTTCATTCATTTCGAACACCTTTATCACATAGTATGAGTAGCGTTAATATTACATCATCTTAGATTACACTCAATGGATAAAACATTAAGATAAATAAACAGGCCATTCCTCATTTCTGCCCGTTCTGATGGGCTACTGGCCTGTGTGAAGATAATATCAACCAGAGCAAAGAGAAGATTCGTTATAGTTCAAGGTCAACAGTAGTAAAAAATGCAATGTTTACAAAGAGATTTGAATATGTGCTATATCTAACTCAGACTCATAGTTAAGCCTCACTAAACCTGAAGAAAGCGCTTTTATTTTTAATTTATGCCCTTGGGTGGGGTACACCGCGTATAGAACACCGGAAAATTTGTTTCTTTTCTATTTAATATAACAGAGAGATAAATTTTATTACTAGAAAAGATATAATAATATCTCTGCAAATGCAATTAGTTCCTCAAAAACTAAATGTTGCAGTTCTAATTTTTCACATTTTCTTCTTAGTCATATTCTTTTATCCTCTAACATAGTCTCAATTATTTCGCAAAAATATGTCACAATAGTTAGTATAATATACTTAAACAATTTTATCTGAAAATAAATGTATCATCAGCGTTTCTCAACGTTATAATGGGACTAAACATTGAGACTTTCAATTCATTTTAAAATAGAAATTTCAGCTTTCGATCAACATAAAATTAATGTAATGCAATTATATAATATTTTACTAAGACATTGATTACATTAACACATATAAACGCGCAACGATACGTTATATACCAATGTGGTATGTGTATTAAATTCTATACTGCCTTAAAATTATGTATTCCTATTATAATATATTTTAAATTACACCATATTGCGTTTTGAAAGTACGTGTAATAATTTCATATCTAAATCCATATATTATAAGCAATGAAACAATGAAGAAAAGACCAATACACTTTGCAAACCAAGATTTGAAAAGATTTACTCTTGGTAGATCCGTTAGTGAACGTTTCCAGGCGTTTGAGGTAATTGATGTGATATTGCCTCCCTAAAAGGATACAGAAGTAGTGGACCACGGCTAAGATTAGGAGCCGGCTGTGACTACAATGTGACACTTGAACGGTTCGAGACGTAAGAGGTAAAGGACGTGACATTGTACCGTTAGTTAGTTCCATTTTTATATAATGCAACATTTCACAACCTAGTTAGCCAGTACGACTTAATATTATTTTTATCCAATGTTCCGGAACTAAATTATCGACGGACTAACTACCTAATTGGCACGCGTATGAATATTTTATTGTAACCCTTCGTAGCAGCCCAACTACGTGACCGATTTCACCTCGCACGCTATGTCCGTAAGTAAAATTTATATTTTCGTATTATTAAATTAGCCCTTTGATGCCAAATATATAAAAATGAATGTAACGTAAAGTAAAGTTGTAAATAGTAAAGTAACTTACCCTTGAAGATCTTTTATTTGCTTGATTGAAATGGATACAAGTTGTGGCGTCGTCCTTCTGACGAGCACGTTGTCGTGATAAGTTTTTTGTCTCATTAAATGGCTAATACCGTCGCGAATTTGTTTTAGGCGAGCTCACATAATATTTGAGTAGATGGTTACCACTTTCATAACTTCTACTCCTCTTCTAGTAATTACCGACTAGAAATAACCCTTCTTAGACTACAGCTTCAATGTCTCGTGCCAAGACGCCGACGCCCGGGTTGTGAGTCTACATATTGCGAAGGGAAGTAAAATCGTTTTATAAAAGTTTTATAAAGTAAAATATCGTAGGCATAATTCCATAGAACATTGGATATTTTAGGCCCACTTATCAGATATTCATTATCAGACTCACAACCCGGGCGTCGGCGTCTTGGCACGAGACATTGAAGCTGTAGTCTAAGAAGGGTTATTTCCAGTCGGTAATTACTAGAAGAGGAGTAGAAGTTATGAAAGTGGTAACCATCTACTCAAATATTATGTGAGCTCGCCTAAAACAAATTCGCGACGGTATTAGCCATTTAATGAGACAAGAAACTTATTACGACAACGTGCTCGTCAGAAGGACGACGCCACAACTTTTATCCATTTCAATCAAGCAAATAAAAGATCTTCAAGGGTAAGTTACTTTACTATTTACAACTTTACTTTACGTTACATTCATTTTTATAAAGTAAAATATCGTAGGCATAATTCCATAGAACATTGGATATTTTAGGCCCACTTATCAGATATTCATTTTTAGTTCTTGTACTTTAATTGGCAGCAACGTGGCAAGGCATACATTTAATTTACCAACTAAAAGTGGTGCTTGTAAGTTTCATTAATTAAATTGAACTTATAAGTAAACTTTGCAATTCGAGTATTTTATTTTATCATGCAAAAAAAGGCGGTTTGTTTTGGGCAGACAGCCTTCCGTTACGCTCTCATATTTAACATTAAATTGTAAGTTATTACATAGCTGTTACACTCAATTTATATTTTTGTGAGTTTTTTAAATATCATTCTCAGTATGGCATCAGAAAACTGTGGCAATTGTAACGATAAACTTTCTAAAACCGGAGACTATGCATCGTGCTCATCCTGTAGCAGAGGCTTTCCCTTTTGAAAGATGCAGTGTGAAGAAACAAACTTGGACATCCATGGGCGCTAAGCAGTCTACTTGGCTATGTACTATTTGTAGTAGAAAGAATAAAAAAGGTTCTACATCCCAAAATGAAGATGAAGACGTACTTCTCCAAGCAAACCCGGATGACGATTTAGAGGTTAGTAGCCTAGGTGTTCAGAGGTCTATCCTCGCCAAAGTAACGGCCCTCATGGACATGAAGGGGAAAACTCGACAGTATTGAGTCATCTATGAAGTTCTCGCTGAAAAGTATGACTCATTGCTGGATGAGGTCGTCGAACTTCGAGCTGAAAATAAAGAGCTTAAAGCCGAAGTTAACACCCTTAAGTCAAATGGTCAAGCTTCCAGAGAAGCAGTTGACAAGCTGAACACCAAGGTGGCAGCAGAACTTTCAGCTGAGATTGCCGACCTGGACCAATACGGTAGAAGGCTAAACCTTGAAATACATGGGCTGAAAGTGGAAGGAAACTCAGCACAAGAAAATCTTGCAGAGGTGCTACAAAAGGTGGCCAAAGACATCCATGTGGACTACCAGCCTTCCCAGGTTCATCAGGCACATCGTCTACAACCTCGTAAAGACGGCAACCCACCCACCATCACGTCCAATTCTATTCAAAGACTATAAGAGACAAGTGGCTGCACACGGTGGGATAAAAGCAAGAATCAGCGGAGTTTATTTCAACGAGAGTCTTTCGGGTTATCATAGGCTGTTACTCAAAGACGCTAAGCTAAGAGCCAGAACACATGGCTACGCTTTTGTTTGGTTTAGTGGCGGGAGAGTATTGGTGAAAAGGGAAGAAACCAGTAAAAGTGTTCTGGTCATCAAGTTTAGAGACGACCTAAAAAAGATAAACTAGGTTAGCCTAAAGTAAACTCAAACAAAAAAACTAACTTAAATTGTTTAACTTCGAAATGGAGCCCCTTTTTCACCAGTATTCTGGATATTTGTTTGTTTATATTGTTTGTTAAAAAGCTGTAGCATGAATTTAGCCTATATATTACCACCACAGCATTTCTTACCATATTTATACTATAGTAGGACTTTAGAAATTGTTGATTTTTTCATAGTTTGTTTAATTTATTGTTGTTTATTGTATCTAGATCTCTGTTGTGTTGTTATTGATTTTTGTTATTGCTCTTTACACCTCTTTAGTTTATTGTTCCCTTTATTGGAGGCAAAGAGGGTTTGTTAATTTTTAATAGTCTATTTAGCTTGTTATTACTTGTTGCCTCTCTACCTATTGCCAGTAATGTTTAGATTTTGTTGTTACATTTTAAATAGTTTAGTCTTGACTCATTCTTCATGCAGGAATTAAATTTTAACCGATAGTCGTTTATATTACTGTAATTATGGCAGTTTTGAAGAATGGGAAAAATAGCCTAGGTGAAAGTAGAAAGGATATAGACCTTCTTTATCTAAACATCAGATCTCTGAATAAACACTGGGATACACTAAAATTACAACTTTTTATCCAATAATAGTAGGCCTAAGTTTGATCTGATTATTTTATCTGAAGTGTCATGTGACTCTCATGAGTTAGCTTTATTTAGTTTGCGTCCTACACTAAAGTGTCAAAACTTAGAGAAAACAAGGGGGGAGGGGGGATTGTTATGTTTGTCAATGACCTAACGCTTCAGTTTTCACAAATCACAGTTGATAACATAAGCACTTACGAACACATTACTGGAGAATTGAGTATAGTGGGATCGAAAAGAACCTTACAAATTTATTATTCATGCAGTGTACAGACCTCCCACCTCCTCTAGTGGTTTTTCACTCCCACAGGCCACCGAAGAGCTAACTTATGCCCTCACGAAACTGCACACACTCGAAAATTTTGATACTAATAGGGGATACCAAATATAAATCTGAAGAACAAAAGTGATATAAATGTATTGAGTTATGAGGCAGCATTAGCAGAAAGGGGCCTAGAAAGGGGTATATGGGACTACACGAGAGAGGAAATACGCCTGGGTAGTGTAGTAAGATCATGCATAGACCACATGTATTATAAACTGGATATGTCTATTAAAAAAATCTTCACCGGTATAATTAAAACTAAAATTTCTGACCATTACCCTATAGTTGCCAGAATAGAGCTATTGGGAGGAAGAAAAAAGAGACACTGAGGTTGAAAAAAAACTAAAATACTAAAAGAACCACTGCTAAAGAAACTCATAGAGAAAGAAACTTGGGATATAGAAGATACAACTAGTGTAAATGCAGGATTCAAGAAAGTAATAAATACAATTCATTAGCATCTATGACAGTACTATTACCACAAATAGGACAGGTGGGAGGATTGATAAGCAAGGTGGACAGCACGTAAGGACACCACTGAAAGAATGGATGAACCAGGAACTAATAAACTTAATAAAGGAAAGGGACAGAATATTTAGACTATGGAAAGGGGACCCCTCTAACATCAGATACCGAAATTTGTACAAGAATTTAAGAAATAGATTGAACAATAAAATAAAGTATAGAAAAAATAGGTATTACCAGCATTTATTCGAAGTCAACAAAAACAATTCCAGGAAGGTTTGGGAAAACATAAATTATCTTTTGGGAAGAACAACTAAAAATAATATTGATAAGACAATTGAGGTGGCTATGGGAAAATACCATGAATAACAAAGAAATTGTGGATAGCTTTGCCAATTATTTTTTAGAAGGCATTGATAGAATAAAACACTGCTGTGGTAATAGAGAGGAATGTGATATAAATGACAATATGAATGTATTACAGTGTATTACAGAATTTCTACATACCTATATCTAATCCGAAAAGTATTGTAAAAATAATAAAAGGCAATTAATGCTGACAAGTCCCCAGGAATCGATGGAGTAAGAATGAAAAAACGTTTCAAAAAGCAATGGATGGTATCACCAAACCCTTGACTACATTAATAAATAAATCATTAAAAGAAGGAATATTTCCCGATTGCTTGAAAACATCTATTGTTAGACCAGTATACAAAAATAACAATAAAAAAGGATTTTCAAATTATCGTCCGATAGCCATATTATCATCTGTAGATAAAATTAGAAAAATATGTATTAGAAAACTTAAATAAATACTTAGATGAGAATAAAATATTAAGTCATAAACAATTTGGATTTAGAAAGAATTACAATACTGAAATGGCATTAAAAGGGTTTTGCAGATATAGGAAATAAAATTATGGACACTAAAAACTGCATGGATTGGCTTTGTTTATTGATTTTTCAAAAGCTTTTGATACTGTAGAGCATAATAAGATTGTTGCAGCCCTATTCAAAATGGGTGTGAGGGGTCCCTATTTAGAATGGTTTAAGAGCTATTTAAAAGACAGGAAATTTGTGGTAAAAGTATTGAACACACTAAGCGATGAGAGAAATATAAAGTACGGAGAGTACCGCAAGGAAGCCAAATCGGTCCAGCTCTTTTTATAATTTATTTAGATGAGATTTTAAGAAAGATTGAGGATTGTCACATTTTTGCTTTTGCAGATGACATACTACTCCTGTCACAGCATAAAGATATAAGAATTGCAGAAGAAATACTAAAGAATAATTTTAACACGTTAAACAAATGGACTCATGACAATGGCTTGATAATAAACAACCAAAAGACATGCTTAATGCATATTTGCCAAAAGAATATGAAAATTGGATAGAGTAGTAAATATTAAATACCATGATTGTGAATGTTTGCATGGTCATAAGCAATGTCAATGTGAGAGTATTAAATTGGTTTGAAACTGTGAGATATCTGGGCATAACTGTTGACAATAGGCTATCATGGAAACCTCATGTAACTTTACTACAGAGAAAACTCGGCCCCTGTATTTCCATAATGCATAAACTGCAAAAACAAACTTACTGAACCAGCAAAGATAGCAGTTTATAAGGCACTATTTCAATCAATAATCACATATGGAATAACTACCTGGGGAACAACAGCGAATAGCCATTTAAACCAAATACTAAATTTACAAAAAAGATGTTTAAAGGGCACTCTACGGATATGAATTGGACATAAATGACAATCAATTGGACCAGCACTATAGTTTAAAGGGATAACTAACACCAAAAGGATTGTATATATTTAAAATTTTACAGACATATTATGAAAACAAACAATTTAAGGAAACCCTGGACAGAAGCTATAATACTAGGCATTTGGCTAAGTACAAAATACACACCCCAAGGACAGACCATGGGTGCAGGCTACCAGAATATATAGTACCGAATCTATTTAATCAACTGCCTAGTGAAATAGAAAATTTTACCAAATCTAAAGAAGTTTAAATCGGCAGCCTACATTTGTTTAAATACAGCTAGACCTCTATATCAAGTATAAAGACAAAACTTGCCATTTGTAGATGTCTTAGAAATAGGCCTAGCCTGGCCCAATCCCCCACTAGCCTGCACTGACATTCCACTACACTGCACAACACTCAAAACTATTTTCATTACTCAGATTCACTCTCACTGTACTAGACTGTTGTTTATTCACACTACTTTATTCACTGACTACGAAAAAGCCACTTAACCCACTTTACTCAGTGAGCAAACATAACATAAACATAACCCAAAAACAAAACATAACCCTAACTACGATTAGCAGAAACTGTTTCGACCAGACGACACTACTGCACACAACTGGAGACAGACAAAGAGGAACAAATTCAAACAGGTATGCACGTATTTACACACCACTGAACTCCTAGAAGAATATATTGTTATTATTATTTAGAAAAATCGTTTTCAATATCTAACCATGTTATTGTAATTTATATTGCTTTTCGTTATGTAATCGTTATATTTATTTTATTGTTATTGTTATATTAAGTTCAAACCAAATGTATACAATTGCCAAAATATAAATAGAAACATGAATGCCTGCCCCTAAACCGCAAATAAATCGTCATTAGTAGTTTAATTTAGTAAATTGATTTAAGCGATACAACTTATTAAAGACATTATTGCCAGTAGAAAGGAGCAGTAGAAGTAAGGAAATATCGCTGGACCTCGCCGACAAGTTTTTTATGTTACTTGGCGAGGCCAAACTGTGTAAAACAATGTAATTTAATAAATAAATAAAATAAATAAATTACTACGACCTCAGAAGTGACCACCCCCATGTGTTATCGTCATTCGGTACAACATTACCTCCCTGACAGGATACGGAAGAGGTGCACCAGGACTAAGATTAAGAGCCGGCTGTGACTACAATGTGACACTTGAACGGTTCGAGATGTAAGAGGTAATAGATGTGACATTACCTCCCTGACAGAATACGGAAGAGGTGGACCAGGACTTAGATTAGGAGCTGGCTGTGACTACAATGTGACACTTGAACGGTTCGAGATGTAAGAGGTAATGGATGTGACATTACCTCCCTGACAGGATACGGAAGAGGTGGACCAGGACTAAGATTAAGAGCAGGCTGTAACTACACTGTGACACTTGAACGGTTCGAGATGTAAGAGGTAATGGATGTGACATTACCTCCCTGACAGGATACGGAAGAGGTGGACCAGGACTAAGATTAAGAGCCGGCTGTGACTACAATGTGACACTTGAACGGTTCGAGATGTAAGAGGTAATGGATGTGACATTACCTCCCTGACAGAATACGGAAGAGGTGGACCAGGACTTAGATTAGGAGCTGGCTGTGACTACAATGTGACACTTGAACGGTTCGAGATGTAAGAGGTAATGGATGTGACATTACCTCCCTGACAGGATACGGAAGAGGTGGACCAGGACTAAGATTAAGAGCAGGCTGTAACTACACTGTGACACTTGAACGGTTCGAGATGTAAGAGGTAATGGATGTGACATTACCTCCCTGACAGGATACGGAAGAGGTGGACCAGGACTAAGATTAAGAGCCGGCTGTGACTACAATGTGACACGGTTCGAGATGTAAGAGGTAATGGATGTGACATTACCTCCCTGACAGTATACGGAAGAGGTGGACTAGGACTAAGATTAGGACCTGGCTGTACTGCAATGTAACACTTAAACGGTTTCAGGTGTTAGAGGTAATGGATGTGACATTACCTCCCTGACAGTATACGGAAGTGGTGGACTAGGACTAAGATTAGGACCTGGCTGTACTGCAATGTAAAACTTAAACGGTTTCAGGTGTTAGAGGTAATAGATGTGACATTACCTTCTGACAGTATACGGGGGATGTGGTGGACTAGGACTAAGATTAGGAGCTGTCTGTACTACAATGTGACACTTGAACGGTGCGAGGATGTAAGAGGTAATGGATGTGACATTACCTCCCTGACAGTATTACGGATGTGGTGGACTAGGACTAAGATTAGGAGCTGTCTGTACTACAATGTAACACTTAAACGGTTTCAGGTGTTTAGAGGTAATGGATGTGACACTACCTACCTGACAGGATACGGAAGAGGTGGACCAGGACTAAGATTAAGAGGCGGCTGTGACTACAATGTGACACTTGAACGGTTCGAGATGTAAGAGGTAATGGATGTGACATTACCTCCCTGACAGTATACGGATGTGGTGGACTAGGACTAAGATTAGGAGCTGTCTGTACTACAATGTAACACTTAAACGGTTTCAGGTGTTAGAGGTAATGGATGTGACACTACCTACCTGACAGTATACGGAAGAGGTGGACCAGGACTAAGATTAAGAGGCGGCTGTGACTACAATGTGACACTTGAACGGTTCGAGATGTAAGAGGTAATGGATGTGACATTACCTCCCTGACAGTATACGAATGTGGTGGACTAGGACTAAGATTAGGAGCTGTCTGTACTACAATGTAACACTTAAGCGGTTTCAGGTGTTAGAGGTAATGGATGTGACACTACCTCCCTGACAGTATACGGATGTGGTGGACTAGGACTAAAGATTAGGAGCTGTCTGTACTACAATGGACTAGGACTAAGATTAGGAGCTGTCTGTACTACAATGTAACACTTAAGCGGTTTCAGGTGTTAGAGGTAATGGATGTGACACTACCTCCCTGACAGTATACGGATGTGGTGGACTAGGGACTAAGATTAGGAGCTGTCTGTACTACAATGTAAACACTTAAGCGGTTTCAGGTGTTAAAGGTAATGGATGTGACATTACCTCCCTGACAGTATACGGAAGTGGTTAGACTAGGACTAAGATTAGGAGCTGTCTGTACTACAAATGTAACACTTAAGCGGTTTTCAGGTGTTAGAGGTAATGGATGTGACATTACCTCCCTGACCAGTATACGGAAGTGGTAGACTAGGACTAAGCTTAGGAGCTGTCTGTACTACAATGTAACACTTAAGCGGTTTCAGGTGGTTAGAGGTAATGGATGTGACATTACCTCCCTGACAGTATACGGATGTGGTGGACTAGGACTAAGATTAGGAGCTGTCTGTACTACAATGTAACACTTAAGCGGTTTCAGGTGTTAGAGGTAATGGATGTGGACACTACCTCCCTGACAGTATACGGATGTGGTGGACTAGGACTAAGATTAGGAGCTGTCTGTACTACAATGTAACACTTAAGCGGTTTCAGGTGTTAAAGGTAATGGATGTGACATTACCTCCTGACAGTATACGGAAGTGGTAGACTAGGGACTAAGATTAGGAGCTGTCTGTACTACAATGTAACACTTAAGCTGGTTTCAGGTGTTAGAGGTAATGGATGTGACATTACCTCCCTGACAGTATAACGGAAGTGGTAGACTAGGACTAAGATTAGGAGCTGTCTGTACTACAATGTAACACTTAAGCGGTTTCAGGTGTTAGAGGTAATGGATGTGACATTAACCTCCCTGACAGTATACGGAAGTGGTAGACTAGGACTAAGATTAGGAGACTGTACTACAATGTAACACTTAAGCGTACAATGTTTAAGCGGTTTCGGGTGTTAGAGGTAATGGATATGACACTACCTACCTGACAGGATACGGAAGAGGTGGACCAGGACTAAGATTAAGAGGCGGCTGTGACTACAATGTGACACTTGAACGGTTCGAGATGTAAGAGGTAATGGATGTGACATTACGTCCCTAACAGGATACGGAAGAGGTGGACCAGGACTAAGATTAGGAGCCTGCTGTGCTACAATGTGACACTTGAACGGTTCGAGATGTAAGAGGTAATGGATGTGACATTACCTCCCTGACAGGATACGGAACTGGTGGACAGGGACTAATGTATTCTGCATTTTACCATAATGCTCTCCACTGTTGTGGGATCCGGTAGAATGCACTGTGAAATCACCTTTGTTGTGTATCCTTGGTTTTAGAGGCTTACTTAACATGTATAGACTCTGACGTATATACTTATAGATGACTTCGATAACACAAGAACTGCAATCTTTTGGCAAATTTTGATTGGTTTAAATTTGTCTCTGATATTTATGTAGTGTAATGTATTGTAAAAAGTTTATAAGAAATACGATGTTTTTAAATTTTATTCCCTACGTTGCGATTCATAACTTCGGGATTTGTGATATTATGCAGCTCTTCGGTATTATCCTGAGCGACTAATTTTATATGCAACTATTTAAAGTACACGCCAGTATATTTAAAAATAATTTAATAAAATACAAAAGTATATTGTACAGACTGCACAAGAAAGGTTGGATACTTTGGAAAAAAAATAAAATCCAAGATATGTATATTCTGTAGATATATATATAAATAGTTTCATTAAATTTCACTAGATTTTTTCGTTCTAGAACCATACTACGAACATTATGAACTCAAGATTTACTTGTAGCCTAAATTCTTTTCATTCAAATCAGTGATTTTCAACTGTCACATAAACTTTGACTCCAGGGTTTGTCGTAATAAAACAGTAATCTTTCATAGCACAGAGATGTTTTCAACTGAATAACCTACAAGCCAGATATAAAACGAGTAATTCATGTACACGGATACTGGATTACCCGGGACTAGAGCCAGGCTACTATTATTCCATCACGTCCATCCGATGACAGCTGACTGTCCGTCAACACGGCGCAGCGTCACATACTCCACTAATATCAGTTCTTGTTTGCCGATACCCGTGCATGTCCGTGTAGCCCGCAGTATTAATGTGGAATGTGTCTAATCCCTGCTACATTGTCCACCAACTCGACGTATATTACAATGTATAACCCAATGTACACACTAGAAGAAATGTTTATAATATCGAATGACTTAATACTGCCTCTTTGTCCTAGTTGTGGCTTTGTTTTTGAAAGACTGGTTTTATGATTATTCAACGAAAGTGATTATAGGTATGAAGGAAACCATATTAACTATCTACAACCTATACTCCGTTCATTTTTGTTGTATGATAACTAAACAATTAGGGGTTTTGGGATAATGCTTGACGTACACGTTTCACATGTTACTAATAATGATAATCTGGACCTAAGCGTGCCCATGTCTATGTTTATTTATTAATTTAACATTTATTAGTTATTTTATGTTTATTCTTGTACTTTCGATCCCTACAAAAATTAAGGAACCCAAAAACAAGTTAAGAAACTAGAAAACTCAAATATACGTCCATTTAACTACGGTCATTATTTTATGTTTATTTAAAACTTAGCAATAAGTAAGATAAATTACAAACGAAAATAAGTAAATTGGTTATGTATACGGTTACTTTAGTTTTTTCGTTAGGAAAATACATAACCATTGCTTCATATCTAAATTTTAACTTGGTTGATAAAACCAATTATTTTTTATTTTACATGTAACCTTTTTAAATTTTAAGATCTATGTCTAATTAATATGGCATTTATTCTCTTTATTACTTTTAATTTTACAGCTACAAATTAGGAATACTCAACACTAGATGTAGTTTGGGTGTCCTATAGTGCAAGACTTCAAGTCTATACATTCATCTACCATCATCAAACTCGGTGTTACTTATATAGCAATGAAGCTTCATAAGTAATTTCAAAATAAACAAGAGCTAAGTTAATGAAAAAAATAGCAGGTGAAAGTTATAACATAAAATTGTCTCTAGCTATAAGTTTTATAGATGACCAAAAATAACTTAAATTTTGTATCAAAATTTCTTTGACTGTTGACAGGAGAAATCTTTATTACTAAAAAAGAGCCTATAAAATAGGTAGACTTTATTGTTGGAAGAAAGTAATGAGACAATCGAGAACTAAAAACACTCCCTTGACGTCTCTGTTTACCTCAGCCCATTATTGGACACGAGTCAATACTAGACGTGGCCTTTTCAGCCAAACATACATGCTGGTCCCAGACCTTGCGAAACACTTTTAGTCTGATATTTAGTTCATTATGTAATCTGTGACGACTACTTTTCAGCCAAATATGACATTTTCCCAGTCCTTGGGTGTTAATTTCCAGTCTGATAAATATGATTTATTCTATAACGTTTCCTTTTCAGCTAAACATTAATGCTTGTTCGTTCCCAGATCATGTGTGATACTTATCAGTATGATATACTGTTAATAAGTTTTTTTTTTCAATTTGGCCAACTATGGTTTTAATGACATATCACCTATAGTTTTATCAGTGACAGTCTATCACGGATTATAAAAATCCTATTATGATTACTTATTACATATGGTCCTACATCCATAAAATATTACTGTTGGTTGCTATTAATATGGACATTGTACAATTTTTAATATGTAGAGTAGTTTTTGGAGAACAAAATCAATCTTAAGTTTAACTATATTTCGTAGATGTCAAAATGTGAGTTTTAATATGGGTTTGAAATATGAAACGATAATGGTTTCTTCAATTTTACTTTAATTGATTTAAAAACTGAAAACGGACCGTTAGAAGCACGAATAACAGTTATAAAATTGTCAGAAAAAGGGACAAAATCTCTACTTTATTGACGTTGATTTAACATTAATTTAATTATCCGCAGTTGGTTTTAGGTGTTTAAAAATCACCGATCAAAGAAAACGCTCCGTTTTTTTTAACCTTTTAATACCCTTTAATTAAGAACTCCACCAAATGTAGAGCGGCTGTATAAGGATAGGCTAAACATTTCGGGAAAAGTATAACTGAATATGAAGAATAATCGCATTTTGTGCTCATGCAATGAGTATTGGCTATTGGCTCTTGGAATATTATGGGAGATACTGATATGCTTAACAATTATTTTCCAAAACTTTACACAACAACGAAGCTAGAAATAAGAACATTATTGTAATCTTAATGTAATTTACGGCCATGAGTTTCGGTTGTGTTATCTTTTCAATATTAATGTGAACAATGTGGTATGTACTTGGATGGCATATTTTAAGAAAAACCTAACATTTCACAATGCTGCGAATGAACCGCTACTTATTAAAACAAGGAGGCAACATCAGCAGTAATGAATCTACCTCAAGAAACTAGTACAATTACATTTGTATATACCATGACCTGTATTATATTCATCTTAACTTTATCTTTATAGAAAAGCTACGACAAAATATTAACACCATTTATATGTGTTATATTCCGTCCATGTATAATGTGTTCTGTTTTTCATATCAAGCATGCAAGTACCATCACCACAAACTCATAAACTAACATTGAACAATGCTGCGAATGAACCGCTACTTATTAAATCAAGGAGGCAACATCAGCAGTAATGAATCTACCTGGAGAAACTTGTGTAATTACATTTGTATATACCATGACCTGTATTATATTCATCTTAACTTTATCTTTACAGAAAAAACTAATACAAAGAATTAACACCATATACAGGGTGATTCGGTTAGTGTTACCGGCACTTTCTGAGCTGATTGTACTATAAAAAATAAAGAAAAAAGTTTATATAAACATGGGTCCGGAAATGCTTTCTTACTGGGTTATGGCCAATTGAAGATTTCACCAAAAATTGTGTGCAGGAGGTCAAATGATGATTTGCCGCGTGTTTATGAAGAGATATTTATAGGCGAATGCAACTTTTTCTAACGGATTTTTAGATGAGAAATTGAATAAAGTTCATCTCATAGCTGTATCTCATTTAGTTTTTTTGTTATACTACAAAAAACAGAAATTAAATTATTTTGAAAACACTTTTTAAGGTTTAACGGACAATTATTTTGTTAAATAGGCATTGAAGACCCACATTTTTACAAAGAAACTTGCAGAAAATTTAATTCTGAATAAAATTATGTGCCACACGGCTATTAACAGCGAAGTATTAGTTTCTGGAATTTAATTTTACAACAAACATTCTACCAAGCAAGAAATTCCAAAGCAGATTATAGCCTCTTCCATATCTACATTATTCTGGGCAAGGCGATCCCGATAATTATTAATACTAGGAAGTTTACCTGTTACTCTTAGGGTACGAAATGATCCACTGATCGTTTTTGGGTTTGGAACTCTGCGATTAGGAAATCGTCTTCGGTATTCTGCAGTAGCAGCGGTTGCATTTCCGTCACAAACGCCTAAGACAAATACCATGTCGGCATATTCTTCCGTTGTAAATAACAAAGGCATTGCAATTGTGATAGTAAGTTACTTTAAAATACACTTCACTTACAAACGAGTAGTAAATTAATTGTATTAAATTGCACTCATTAAACTAGTACAGAATTGGTAACAAATAATTTGGATTCCTCAATAAATTGCAGTGTATTGTTGAACAGCTGATTTGTGATACCAACTTATAAAAACATAATTTACCTTCTGTAAAGCTAACGTGACAAAGATATGTAGGTACATGGTGTAACCATTTGGATAGTCCTAAAAAGTAATAGTATTATTGTTTTTTAGTTGAGCAGTAATCTATTAAAATCGTATTTACAATTGTATGCTAATCAATTATTTGTGTACCTTATATCATTACATTACGGTGTTTATTTACTAAATACGTATTTCTTGCTTGGTAGAATGTTTGTTGTAAAATTAAATTCCAGAAACTAATACTTCGCTGTTAATAGCCTTGTGGCACAAAATTTTATTCAGAATTAAATTTTCTGCAAGTTTCTTTGTAAAAATGTGGGTCTTCAATGCCTATTTAACAAAATAATTGTCCGTTAAACCTTAAAAAAGTGTTTTCAAAATAATTTAATTTCTGTTTTTTGTAGTATAACAAAAAAACTAAATGAGATACAGCTATGAGATGAACTTTATTCAATTTCTCATCTAAAAATCCGTTAGAAAAAGTTGCATTCGCCTATAAATATCTCTTCATAAACACGCGGCAAATCATCATTTGACCTCCTGCACACAATTTTTGGTGAAATCTTCAATTGGCCATAACCCAGTAAGAAAGCATTTCCGGACCCATGTTTATATGAACTTTTTTCTTTATTTTTTATAGTACAATCAGCTCAGAAAGTGCCGGTAACACTAACCGAATCACCCTGTATAAGTGTTATATTCCGTCCATGTATAATGTGTTTAGTGTTGCACATGAATCATGCAAGTAACATCACCACAAAGTAATAAACTAACATTGAACAAAGCTGTGAATGAACCGCTACGTATTAAATCAAGGAGACAACATCAGCGGTAATGAATCTACCTGGAGAAACTTGTGTAATTACACTTCTCTGTTCCATGAGTTGTGTTATACTTACCTTACCTCTAGGTTTATAGGACAAACTATAATTACAATAAAAGCCAGCGACATGTTGCAATCTTTAATTAAAACACTACACTTCTTCGTCTGAAAAAACACTGTAGAACTTCAAACTACACTTGAACACACACAAAAGCAGAAGAACCGTCAAGTAAATAGCTTACATGGTAGGTGTTATACAATATGCTTAAAGTATAATAAAATGGGACCGTATTACATTCGTTTTGAAAACATTGTTGTTTGACGATTAAAATGGAGATATAAAATATGATATAGGAATTTAATACAGAATGTCCAAAACTTACTTTGTAGTAAATTCTGATAATTATTCCTGCACTCGTTTATATTTTGTATGTTTTTCGTGGGATCTTTAGTAATTCTACATATAAACTGCTGAATTTGAAAGAATATTTGAAAGGTTTAAATTTGTAAAAAGTACACTTTGCATGGAGACAGTGTAGCTTCATGAAATAAGTACGTTTGGCTAGTATAAATTATATATTAAATTTAAAAAATCCACACAAAGCCAGACTCTTTGATGGTTGTACCACGTTGTGCTTTATAATAAAAGCACGCGCAGAGCGGCGCAGGCGCAGGAAATTGCCGATCAAGGATAGATTGTTCCGCATGCCGGCATGCTCGGCAAATGTTTGTGGAGCTATTAACGTTCTTCGCGTTGACAGCACAGTTGCGAAGACCTACGATAGTCGAAAAATGTTGTTGCAGGAAGTCAGTATATATTCGATGGTGCTAATTCTATGCAATGGCAAGATAAATAATGACCTTAAATTTTAGTACGATGGATTTCTAGGAATATGAGGAAATAATTAAGTACTAAGAACTTTAATTTATTTCCTTTGATTGTAGTGAAATAATTTTTAACTGGGTAAATCTAATAAAAATTTATTTAACCTTTGATTCTCTTAACCTTGAATACTGAAATAATACCTACCTGATGTGATGATATAATAATAATAATATAATATAATATTATATTATTATATTATTATATTATATAATATAATATAATAAATAATACCTACTACTTGAAAAATATCATAAGGCTCTATCATATTACATCATAAATGCTTTCAGTAGTAAGGCTACGCCCTTCGATTAAGAATTGCTATTTCAAGAAAGACTGGAACAAAAATTTAAATACCTTAGTAATTAGCAATAACTATAAATATACACTTTTTGATTAATTTTCTTAATCGTGGCAACATGGTAATCTCAACGTTGGCGTGGAAAGTATAATTCATTAAAAGCATTAAAATCAATACTAGGAATATTTATATCTCTATGAAGATTTGAATAGTTATTTGAAAGATTATAGAGTTCAGAAAAAATGTAGTATTCTGATGTTTCATAATCCAAATTTAACTGACACTAAACATCTGTTGCCAGCTTCAGCTAAAGTTCGACAAATTGGATGAAGCATCTGTTTACTTGTAAATTTTATAAGCTACTCCCTTGCAAAAATCCATATAGTTCTTGTATTAGTACTCACGTTTTGTATGCATTGCTTACACACGCCTATTGACTTTAAAACTTTGTTTAGTGTTTTTCTGCTTATGGGAAAAAACTAATCTGAGAGAGAATAATCCTAGGGATACCGATGAGGGTAAGAATAATATAAGGAGTAATTTATAGTCAAAAGTTAAAACATCTCTTGCTATAAATAATATATATTTTATGGAACACAAATTTAAAACCAAAATAAAATTACATTGGGAAACAAGTAATAGCATTTTAAATTGTTATGATAAAATGATTTGCACAAGTATTTTTAAAAGTGTGAGCTTATAATATAAGTACTGAAGTTGGTAATAAGTGGAAAGGGGTCGAGTGAATGCTTTGACGGAGGAATGCTGGTAGATTAAATTGATAAGCTCCTTTGAAGTAGTTCAGCCTTAAACTGCACTCTAATCTTCAGACTTCCGCTGAATTACTTTCTTATAAAGAATAATAACTTTATGTTAGGATGATGTCTAGCTCTTTATTGGTGACATTGCCATCCCTCTATTATGTTAAATACAGTTTAGCTCGTACTATCATTCATTAATAACATAACATCTCGCTGAAACAATAGAAACTGTTTCACTCGTAAAATTCGTTCTTTATTCATTTTATGGAAATATTAAAATTTAGATGAAGAAATCGTACATATTGCAAAATATAGGTAACCTGTCAGATTAGAATTTAGTATGAGTACTTATTTTTCACTTAGGACAAAAAACTTAAAAATTTCTCATTGCACTTACTCTTTAAAGATCCTTTGCGGTTACATACGGAGTAACAGGATATTTAGCATGGGTAAGTTTAAAGGGTGGGAATCGCCTTATGTCAAGATCCCATGAGAAGTGATAGCGGCCACACTACATAAAGTGATGCCAACGTTTTCTGGAATAATAACGTGAATCACATAAATGTGACAATCTTTCCTTTAGTAGATTATTTTAGCTTTTCCGTAGCTAGTTAAAATGCGGGAAAGAAGTTCTCTATTCCTATTATGACAGAATTATTCCTTAGGTAGAATTATTGTTTGATAATACAATTCCAAAAAGTTGCAATACATTAAGTGCAGTTGCCGATCTATTAGACTTGATCTGAACCTAATTCCAAATATACAGGGCACTTCAAAATTAAGTTCAAAAATATTAAGAAATGATTAATCATACTAATGAAAAAAATGTTTTAAATGTAGCACTTTGCGAATAATGAATTAAACGTCTTTACTATTTTAAAAATGGCGGCAATTTATATATTTATGATGTGATGTTGAATTTCAAGAAAACCATACAAGGTACGCCCAAATTATCAGATGTATCCCCTTCCGTGCTAGATGATGTACCTCTTCAGATGCGACCAAATATGTGGTTTATACACAATTCGGCACCTTCACATCTATGAACACCTACGTCGAAGTTTTCTTTTTAATTCATGGATACGTTGAGGAGGAACAGTTCAATGGCCAGTAAGGTCACCAGACTTAAATCATTTGGAAATTTACCTATAGGGTTATTTGAAAGCCTTAGGGTGCTCAAATCCAATAGAGACCGTTGATCGTTGAAGAATTATGACTGATAATATGTAATAAGATGGAATTGATGAGAAAAGGACCCAGGCACTTGAATTCGTGAATGTTGAAGTACGGAGATAATTTGCAACACATTTATTTTTTAATACTTAAATATATTTTTACATATATATATATATATATATATATATATATATATAACTTTTTATTATTTAAAGTTTCAGAGTGTAACAAAGGTTAAATTTATCATATACAATTGTTTATTCATTCAGTTTTTATAAGTGTTGCAGTACTAAATGTCAGTTCAATAAAAAAACACCGATACCCTTCACGATACAAATACAAACATTGTTTCTTTATTCGTAAGGCTTGATAGCTTTTTGAGACCCTTAACTTTCGAGTCATTAGCCTATGAGTGGGTAGGTCAGACATTGATCTGAGTAGATCGGTAACAAAATTGTAGTATATTCAAGATTAAAATTGACATACACGCTTTTTCAATTCCCACTTTAAGGGGCGATTATTTGTAAAATAAAGCTTTTGGAGGCGTAGATTCACAAGTAAAACGTTCCCAGTAACTCAGTTAATAAATTTAAAAAACACCCAATTACAAAAAACAAATTCCGATAAATCTCTATTTTAAGGTTGCAGACACTTTCTCAAAAGTCCCCACTTCTTACTATTGTTATAAGCCCTCTTTGCAAAAGGTGGAAGGTATATAGCTTTACTAAACCATACTTCAATCAGTTAATTTGTGTTTTAGTGGTCACTATTCACGTTCCATGTAGGCTTATTTATGAAACACCTTGAAAATAACACTAGTTAAATTTTTCTTTATAATACCAGTGAGAGTTCTCCTTTTTCAAATTTTATTGGGCGATAGCCTCTTCAAATAGCCAGGGATAACAGGAGTGGAAATAGAGATTTTTAGAAAATTATTTTTAAGCGTATATACCTTACCAAATTCGAACTCCTCGGAATATTTGTTTGTAAATAAAAATATACATATATATATATATATATATATATATATATATATATATATTATTTACAAAATTGCCATTTACACAAATTTGATTAATTTAAATAAAAGTCGTTTGACAGGTGTTTGGTCTTCCGATCATATGTTAGTTTGGTTATTTAAACGCACATGTGACAGATACGGCCAAATACAAAATAGCTGAATGTGTAATGGTAGCACATTCACCTGGCAAATGAGAGATCCGGGTTCGAGTCCCGGCGGAGCAAGTACTTTTTGTGATTCAATGTTTATTGAAAAAAACATTAAATTGGGCTATTGCAATTTATACAAATTTGATGAATTTATATATATATATATATATATATATATATATATATATATATATATATTCACCAAACTACTATCTATTCTGAAATATTCAGGGCTGCTAAGCTTCAAAATTAAATCATAGATAAAGATTTCTTACTTTCATTCGGTACAAATTAGTTTATTATGAAATTTTTTGTGTAAATTGTAATAATTTTACAGTTTTAGTCTAAGTAAATACTCATTATTTTCAATTCGTAATAAATGTTCTACGTTGCAGTTGCTAAAATTACATACAAATTATAAGATGTAATTGTTTATTAAGACATAATATAGAGCATATTACGAAAATACAAGAAATTTAATAAACTGACTTTTATTGTGCAATTAAGTTCTTCTATTTTTATTATTTTGCATTGAGAAACATTAAATGTTACCTACTAATTATGAAAATAATATATAAACTCTTAATAAATGCTTTGGATCGGAATACAACAAAAGTTAGGCGCCATGTGGAGGCTGTAATATTTTAATGAGCAATAACGCTGTCTATTGTTGTGCCATAACTATTTCATCCCTTGCTTGAACCTAGTTTAACGACTATGGATACCTGTAGTAGTGATGTTGAAAGGTTTTAATTTACTTTTGAATGAAGTTTATTGTCAGATTGGTAAAAATATTAAACATTTATTAATGAATACAATTTTTATTTATACATTGAAATTACTGTGTATAAAATATAGAATTTTTTGAATGTGTCAAGAATAAAATTATTTTAAAGGCTCATATGTAATATAATATATATGTATAATAGCCACGCGCTTTTAGCCCCTGACGCTTTGTCTTAAAGCTAGAATATGTTAGGTGTGAGCATTTGAAAAAAATCAATATTCCTGACACTAACCCATCAAACTAGAACGGTTTCACTAACCAAAAACATAATTTAGTAGTAATATTCCTGTACTCCAGACTTGCATATTCCTAACGTGACAATATCACTACAACTGTCACATTTCTTAAAAAGATAAATATGTAACAATCCCTTTAAAATTTAAAAATATTTACTAATAAGTGTTATTCACCATTTAATTTGTTTTCTCATAAATATGTGTATACAATAATTGTACTGTAAGGCTTTAAAAATTTATGAAATGTAAATATATCAGGAAATTAACACATATGTGTTTAATCTTAGTTTTAGGTTAAAACATCTAAAAGAATAAATTTTGATAAAGCGTCATAGGAACATTAAAATGTTATTGACTAGTAACATTTCATGGAAATCATTCAAACCTTTTATTTTATATTGCATTGTAACCTATTTAACGTTTTTTATCAAAATACTCGACAATATTTCATATGTTTGAAAAGATTTATACTTTTTAACCATTTAGTGTTAATGTTTAACATGCACTGATATGGGTAGGATATAGATTTAAAATCACGGAATAATGTACAGCTAAAGGGAGTCAACGAAGCCTAGCTTTTTTGCAGCAAACCAGTAGATATTAATGCGCACACGCGTGAGTACGTCGTTACGCGCTGCGTCGTGCGAGCATCGGCTCAAAAATTGAGTAGTCATTTGGCTTCAACAAAATTCAGAGTGTTGTTTTATAGATCCTATCCCTTCCACAGCTTTAGCGAGTCCCCTCCTACAATGCTTCAACCAAACTTGCCAACAGCACTCCTCGTGGATTTTTTAAACATCGTATTGAAAAGTAAGGTCTATGGTTCATTCCATTCTGAAGGCTTAACCACACTAAAACACGACACGGATAAATGACGTGTGACAGACTAAGAGCTAAATTTAAATGTAAAAATGTTTTAGATGATTGCAAACTATGTAAAAACACTTCTGAAAAATTATAAATAACTATCACGTACTGCAATAATGTTATTATATTTTATAAGTTTTTTAAAGAGGTATTTTAAACACATTTATTTCCTTCACTTAAATTTATTGTATAAGGTTTTATTAACGATTAAGTTATTTATCATTATAAATATGTTAGCAACATAACAATAGTGCGTGAAAATATTATAATTAAAAATGTAATAAACGAAGCTCGTTAAAAAGCTCAGCTTCACGATTAATAACTTACAATCTAACTCTGACAGTAAAGGGTACAGATTAGATGATTTCGGAGAGTCGTCTGTATACATAAAACATTAAATAGAAATATGGTGCTTTACTTCCCGTTTCATTTTATTCACAACAATTGATTTTGCTTTTTAGTCTTTCACGTAGTATAATAACGGTTGTTGTTCTTACTGGGGGTGGTTGAGGGATGGCGCGGAGGGGTGGGTACTTTGCTTTGTCCGCTCTACTTTGTTTGCAGCGAGTAATTCGCTCTACTCACACGTACAACGCTGTTTAATTTGCATGAACTACTATGCCATCCTTGTACGGCAGATTCAATGTCTCGTAGCAAAGGTTTAGTGACTGATAATTGGTATGTAGTGCTTATCTGGCGAAAGAAATAAATGTTTAAATAGCAAAATTTAGTTAGTGAACTTTGGTCTTATAAGTAACCATTAAGGGAAAGACGAGTAAACACAGAATGAACAAATTTCTTAACAAAACAAGTACAATAATTTGATATACTTAAAAGTGACAGATGAGTGATGGGCTTCACTAACGCTCGGATAATAATGTTCAACAAAACTTCCTCAAAACATAGATATAAAAGTATTATGCAATACTCTCATTTGCATTTAATCAAGTAGGCATCCCTTTATTTCAATTCTCATCCAAGATACAAATAGTTACTATCAAAACATTTTTGTATGTAAGTTTTCTTTGAGATAACATAAACTGAGTATTTCAACTACAGTAAAGAGATAAATATGCTTCATCGTACGTGGGTAGAACAACCACTTGAATAGCTCAGTGTGAATTATTAATCATTGTTTACTTTTCTAAGTTGTGTGGCGGGAACTTCGGTAAATTGAGTATGATTAGTTTCTCTCTGTTCTCAAACTAAGTAACTTAGTTTCGTGTAATAATCCCTCATCAAGGGAGATTTTAATAGGTTCTTTTACTTTCTTGTAGCACATTAAAAACTGATATACTGATATTACGCGTATAAATTGTCAATAAAAAGTAAGCGAAGCCGCCATTTAAAATTTCCTGTAAATTTGTCAGTTTTGGGATATATTGTTGACATACGAAGATAACTGTATTCTGAAACAATACTGTGAATGGCGGTATAAACTGTATTAATGAAACAGTGTATTACAGTGTAGATATGTAATAGATGTTAAATAGGTTTTTACTGTATAAAATCTACAATTTTCAAAATTATTTAAACGTACGACAAAATCTATCATTACTGAATTATGATACGGCAAACTAATATCAAACCGTGATAATAATATTTTTTTAATGCTACTCAAAAGTTTTAAACTATTGTTATTTAGTTTATAAAGTCACATTGCTTTGCAAGAGACAATATCTGCAAGGGACAATTCAAACCTAACTATTAGCTAAACGACCTTCAACTTTCTTTTCAAACACATTAAGTTTGTAAACGCTTTACCAACCCTTTAAACCCAAGCTTTCCCCATTACAGTTCTAACAATAATTCAAATCTTTAGTCTTCTAAAACCATATTTGGTTATTTTAAAATTATTTACTAAACTGAGTATGGTCATCTACACTTGTAGTTCTTTCAAACGTAAATGTAATGCTTTTATACTTTCTGAAATGCGTATAATTTAATATATTATCTTAATATTATGATAAATTAATAAAGATTTTACTCTCTAATATCACAAATTTGATTGATCTTCTTTTCATTTATAACGATGTAATCAATAGGTAGATTTCCTCTACAATTTTGAGTGTCCTATTCTCGTGGCATCCTCCAGAATAATGTTCTCTACATCATTTCTAATGTCACATAGATTTAAAACATTGTACACTATTAAATAACTTAAAAAAAAACAATAAGTCAGCACGTATGAGTCTGGCCGTTTAATAAATATCTTGAGAACCTTCTGACAAAGAGTATTAAGATAAAATGCATTTTGTCCTTAACACAGCAATCTTGCCAGATTTAATTATCTTAGCAATAGCTCGTTAGGGATACGCTTCTCGGGGTTGATCAGCGAGGAGACATTAGAAAATATAAGTAAAGCTGTACAGTAATTACGTATATTTATCCTCTACCGAAAGAATTATACCGAATGAAACATCAGTTGGCTGTTGATTGGGTAAGCTTCAGCCAATCACTTCACACTTCCGACCTCTTCATCCCTTATATACAAGTGGATAAGTATTAGTAGTAGGTTGTGTTTTACACTTGGAAATTAAGATGGCTTTAATTGTCACAGAAATAATTTAATTGAGTTAACGAATATCGACGTGTCGAGAAATTAAACATTTATATTAGGCTAAGTCCAGCACTGCTGGTATTTTTGAACTTTTGCGCTTGATGCATATAGCGCAGGGACTAGACTGTTTCCTGTTAGGTTTTAAAGAATGAATAAATAAACACTCACACCCAACACATGGATAGTTGGGTCCTTTATGTTTTGTGTGCTCTCAAAGCCATATTTCTACAATGGCTCTAAAAACCACACGTAAGAGCTGGGGCCTAAGGGATTCATAGGAGACGGCTTAATAGTTTAAATTAAGATCTCACTTTTTTTACTTCATACAGTTTAATCAGATAAAATAATGAAGTTTTATAGATAGGAGACCGACATAAAGACTTATATTACAGCAGTTGTAGTATAGTGAGTTCCCATAGTAATGTGAAATTATCCTTTTTGATTTACGAAGCAAAAATAAAACTGCCTGATAGATCAATGAGCCCATGATTGCGTTTTTATAAACTTTATAGTGTCATGAAAGTGCAAAAATTTTAATAATTGCTCATTCAGGCATTATATTTGACTGTAATATCAAAAAACATTCTATAATTTTAGGTAGTGCATATTTAAAAACTAAATATTGCTATATGCACAGTTATTTTCCTGCATTATCTATTTATTTACTTAATTTTAAAATGGACGAAAAGATTAAGCCAATATCAGATCCGCAGTAATAAATCATATTAATTTGCTCAACGTTATAGTT
This sequence comes from Homalodisca vitripennis, assembly GCF_021130785.1. Taxonomy (NCBI): domain Eukaryota; kingdom Metazoa; phylum Arthropoda; class Insecta; order Hemiptera; family Cicadellidae; genus Homalodisca; species Homalodisca vitripennis. Next base: position 42,521,264 of record NC_060212.1, read on the forward strand.
TCGAAGTAATCTAGAACCGTCTGAAATTGTGTTACAAAAGCAAATTACTATGTAATCAATGTAATCAAATTAAATTAGATAGTAGAAAGTCTCCTCTAGTTTAGAGTTCATAGCAGGATTGCGTTTGAATAAGAACCTTATTACAATTAAAATATTTACATGTATCCATTTAATTTGCACTGTATCGTTTACACCTAGGTTGTAATTAACAATGCATAAATTTAATATGACAGTTACATTATAAGGTACAACAAAATTAATATCAACAATTTTACTAACAAAACTTATTTTGCCAATTTTATTGTAGCACACTTTTTAAACCATATTATTCAAAATAAGAAAGTTTTAAAGAGTATTGCAATGAGTTTTGAAATGTTTCCGAAATAGAAGTATACCGTCCAGCATGTTTGTAATAATATTCTCGTAAACATTAACCTACGTCAGTATCAGGAGATCACCTGTGATACAGCAATCTTGATCTGTTAATCGTACAGCAGCCACGAATATTCTACATCTTACATTGACAGAAACTATTACAGATAACAGAGTACAATAATACGGAATTTTATTGTGTGGAATAATAACACATGAAGTGGTTCTTTGCTTCAAGTTTGTAATTGATGATAGATGATTTGAATTTATAATCTCCTTTGTGTTGTCCTTGTTCCATATGACGTGCTGAGATACCGTAGAAAGTGCCGATAGTTATTTTCTCCCCAGTCTACCACTGTCTTTAGTGTGTATGACATGTGTTGTGTAGAGCTTTTTTGTTCTTTGCTTGGGTTCATTCTCACCAGTCTGGGCTTAGTGAATTTACTGAACCCGTAGGGTTTAGACTTCTTATTTTGGACGTGCCAAGTTTATTCTGTTAAATTTAGTTTAGTGTGTAGTAATTTCATTGCTACGCTTTTTAGTTTTGGGATTTTTTGGCAAATTTAGCGCTACATATTAGGGGTTTTCAGATATGAGAAAGAGGTGATTTCAAATCTCCGAACCGTAGTTATCTACTTTTCTGAAATATAATGATTGGCAAACATAATAACTTAGTTTGGTAGGTTGGTAAAATTTTCGTTAGATCCTGTCGGGTTTTACATCGTAGTATCAATATATCAAGAGCCATAAAATAACAGATCTGTTGATGTTTGGAGACTCACTGCTATGCATTGTAGGAAGAATTTAATGTTTTTAAGGCAAATATTCTGACACATGCAAGATACAAACAGCTGTCCAAGTGCAATGTTGTGGGTTTTCCTGACAAACACAGATGGCTATGATCTCATCTCATGACGTGAGAATGCTCTTGTACATAACGATTCAGTACAGGAAGTACATAATAGGTTTGGAGAAGTGCAGTCAAGAGTTAGGTCACGCCAGTCACAAACACTTGACTATGCACTTTGCTGGCAAGGTTGTGGGTTTGGCGACGAGAGCAGATGGCTGTGATCTCATTGCATGACGTGTGTGTGGTCTCACAAATAGTAATTATCATTATCAGTAATAGTTTATTACACCACAGGTGCAGGAGGTCTCTGCTTGTGGCACTGAACACATGTTCAACTTGCGTCTACTTTAAATAATTGAGGTGACAATGCAGACGTACAGCTGTACATCTTGTAATATATTTAATTAGATGATTAGATAACATGCAATTATTTATCCCAACATTTAAAAACTTAAAATATCCTAAGAAACCAAAGGTACCCGTAATTCTGATAATACTAAAGAATTTCGAGACTATAATGTATAATAATACAAAGAACCTTTATTCAAAGTACCCAAAACTGAATGTTTATGGGAAAATAAAAATTGTGATATGAGGTTGCCAATAATAATTTCCAACTCTTTACAATAAGTAATAAACTATATAAATTATCAGAAAGTTTAGAAGTAATGGACGTTCAAGGAAAACCGTTGAGACAATCATACAGTACGAGTTTTACAGTTTAAACATGATGTTTTCGTAAACAATTTTTGTACGGTCCAAATCCATATTTGAAAAAGTGAAGATGATCTTCTCCTAAATTTTCAAATTCTATGTAGGGAAAAGATTTTTCAAGACTTTTAATGAAATACTTTCAGTACAATATGAAATAGGTAACACTACGTTTCATGATATGCAATCCGATCTCTTCCAAGGTGGATAAAGAACCCTAAAATATTACTACAATATTAATTGGGTTAGGAAGCACAACAACCATGTTGTGTGTCAAACTTATGTACATATCTTTAAAACATCCACTTAATAAAAAGAAACTTATAAATACAAATAAATGTAGGAATATCTTTAGCATTTTTAAGGAGCTTGTTTTCTCTAGGAGGGTATTATCTAAGATAGATGCAGATCATTTTACCTTATCTTTAATTTTTAGTTTTTATTTTGCAATACTGAAGTCTTCGAATATTACATTTTTTAAATATATTAAATGTACAGTACATGTTATACTCAAGATTTAAGAGTATAAACAATTTAATTTCCAATTCTTCTTCGGAGACATTCGTGATATCATCGTATCAATCAAATTTCAATTTCTGGATCGATAAACTTTCAATTAAATAAGACGTTAAAGAATTCGATCAAGAACTATTATTTTAGCTTCTAATTTATGTTTATAGAATTGCACATATCGTAATAACTAATACAGCACAGCGGAGTGTCGGGCCACGTACCTAGAAATACCCTCACACGTTTTATTCTTTCTGGCCAAAACATTTCTAATATATAAAGAGCTTGAAGCCGTTCTTAGAATGCCGTTTGAAAATCTTTTCTGGTGATAGGTATCTCTTAAGTAATAGTTTGATTTCTCTCGTTTTGAAATTTATCATTATCTTGACAGTTATCAAAAGTATTAGTAAAAGGTTGAAAAAAGAGACTGATTTACGCGTGATTGGTCTTCAATTTCACTTGCAACTGTTGTAACAGATTACAATAAATTGTTTTATACACATATTTTTTTGGTATAAAAGTAATAAAAATAACATCTGGCTTTTACAATAGATTAAATTTCAAGTTTCATGCAATGTTCAGATGTTATATTTTTTATCTGCACATGTTATATCGGGCAGACTGATTAAAATTGGATGATATACAGGGTGTACATAAAGTCCTGCACGGGTATAATATTTTCTGAACGATAACAGATAAATAAACAAGATTTGGTACATCAATACTACACCTAAAAATCTACTTTTTGAAGGAACTATCAGTTTTCTGTAATATCATGGGGACGTCCCGCAAGGAGTCAGAAGGAAATCTTAAATAGGAGCATAGGTCAATATGGACATCATTTTAAAGGGCTTATCTAGCAGAGTTTAATGCCGCAAACCGCACTCAAAAAGATTGATCCAGTAAAAAATGGCGGCTGTTCAAAGATTTTACTTGGTTACATTTTATTAGTAGCCATAACCCCAGTAAAGGAAAACTGCAACCAAACGAATACTGCAGCTAACTACTACATTATGCTTGTCAGTTGTACAGAAGTGAATTATGACATTAGTTATCCTCAAGGGTTACAAATTTGGTCCTAATATATTGATAACGGGGAAAACCTGATAACAGTAACAATTAGAAATCTCTTATCTTTGGGTCGCAGTTAGGACTTTCCTATTAGCCAGTCTATTCATAGTAGGCTATTCTAGTTTTTCTTGTTTTAGTAGTGCTGTCCATCCATTTTATCAGTGCGCTTTAGTACAAAAGAGTTTGTCGTATTGCTTGTAGTTCTTCAACTACACTATGTCGCTTGACGAACGTGAACGTATAGACGATCACACGAGGAAGCATGCCATTTATTTAATGACTACTTTCACGAGAGGCAGCCAATTTCTAGAACAACTGTAGGGAGAACTGTTCAACACTTTATGAAAACAGGAAGTGTTTCCGATCGTCATAGGTCGCTGAGATTTCTAATTGTTACTGTTATCAGGTTTTCCCCGTTATCAATATATTAGGACCAAATTTGTAACCCTTGAGGATAACTAATGTCATAATTCACTTCTGTACAACTGACAAGCATAATGTAGTAGTTAGCTGCAGTATTCGTTTGGTTGCAGTTTTCCTTTACTGGGGTTATGGCTACTAATAAAATGTAACCAAGTAAAATCTTTGAACAGCCGCCATTTTTTACTGGATCAATCTTTTTGAGTGCGGTTTGCGGCATTAAACTCTGCTAGATAAGCCCTTTAAAATGATGTCCATATTGACCTATGCTCCTATTTAAGATTTCCTTCTGACTCCTTGTGGGACGTCCCCATGATATTACAGAAAACTGATAGTTCCTTCAAAAAGTAGATTTTTAGGTGTAGTATTGATGTACCAAATCTTGTTTATTTATCTGTTATCGTTTAGAAAATATTATACCCGTGCAGGACTTTATGTACACCCTGTATATTATGAATCCCAACATTTTTGACTTAAAACCCCTAATTTTAGCTCTAAGAGTTAAGAGACAGGATGAAATTCCATTGTCCAGTCAACTGGGCTAGAATTTGTATTCTGTGCATAAATCATATATTAGTATTCAGTCCTAACCATCCTCCATACCTTCTCTCATGCCTTTCTAAAGGAGTATTAAGACACTAAGATTCTATTGAAATGGTAAGCTTACGTTTTAAAACCTCATTTAAAAAATCAAATAAAAGTTCCTAACGTTCATGTCAGGTGTAACGAGTGAGTCAAAGTTAATGACTAACAGACTTTCAAAAGAGATCAGTTGAGAAGTTAGTGAAATGTTCAGCAAATGAAGCAGATTCGCGGTGGACTGCATGAATGCGCCACCTTACCTCGAGGTGTTTCAAGCGGTTGATTGACACCAACCCCACACATCACTGTAACAGCAGTAACTAATGAGCGCACTAATTATGTGCCGTCGCTCCCAGTAGTTAGTTAGATCCTTGACAGAGCCGCTGTCAGAGAACGTTCCTTAAACATTACTGAGAATAGCACCGGGTTTTGATGATATTGTATTGTATTGAAAGTTCGAAGTTACGTTTTCATTATCTACTAATTATTACAGTAATATTGTTAAGTTGAGATGATTTTTTTAACTTTAGTGAAAGATAATATTAACTACTTTTTATTGTATTATGTACGTAATAATAATATTTATTACTCTTATAAGTTTTGTCGACTGACTAATTGCACTCTGATGTTTTTTACATTTGGGTGCGAGTAATAACCCTAAAATCCTACTTTAGCAACTCTCTTTGTCGTGTTACCCTTTATTATACCAGGATAAATATATTTGTTTATTATTTATACGTTCTCCCTAAAGACTTTCAACCTAACGGATTTTAGCTACAAGATTAAAAGTTTATTTAGTGTATTTTTACTACTGGAACTACACAAAAGTATATGATTGTGCAATAAACTTACATTTCCAAGTAATATATATATATATATATATATATATATATATATATATATATATATACAACTTTTAGAGCATAAATATTGTTCGACTCAATAACCGTACATTTTTCTTGATAGTTTAATATGTGTAGTAATAGTGTTTTTACGATAATTAAAAATTAATACTGAAATGTTTTTTTAGTGTAGATTGCTTTTTGAGTAAATAAGTAATCGATACAATCTGTACTTTTAATAGAAATAAATAAATAACAAAAAAACAATGCTTTTCTTAAAGAATTGTGACGAATCGTCCGGGAGATTTTTATGATTAACTGACTGACTATATGTTGGCAGGACATGTTAAGAATGAAATCTGCTCTTAATTTGAACTTTTTTACGCAATCTAGACAAAGCCTCTTTCGCAACTCGGGGTGTTACTTACTCCTATGTTGTTGTATATAAACTTTCAAAATGTTAAATTGTTACTGTTATTGTTTATGTATGTTTTTTATATTGTTATTGCTATATAATGACTGAATGGAAGAAGAGACATGTCACTAATATTGTAAATTTACTTATACTGCATATATGTATTAAATACTATTATTAATAATAATTTAATATATTTATCTGTTGATAAGAACTTCTTCTCCTTATTAATATACTTAAATTAGGAAATAACAAATGCGATAATCCTTCTAATAATATTTATGTGTGTGTATATGTGTGTGTTTGCGCGTACGTGTGCGTGGGAGATTACACCGCACTCGTCCCATCATTTTTCTTAAGTTTGTAGTTTCTAAAACGGAAATTTAATATCATTGGGTTCCCAACCATTTGCAGTCCTTGAATTCATTATTATTGAGTTTTAAATTGTTTTAAACAGTTACTGACTCGTGTTAGGGCACGTGTGGGAATTAGTCCCAATTAAAAAAAACAACAGTTACTCTACAGATAAAGAATTAATTGCAATCGGGTTTTAATTAGCGAGCCATGTTCCAGAGTCCAATAGCAAATGAGATGCACCGTGAGCACTGTATAATTAATTCACTTAGTATCCTGTAGGTTTGGGAAGTCATTAGTGTGTGGCCTGTGGAAAAAAGCTTTAATCAACTTTATATACAAACGGCAAGCTTCACTCATTTACCAATACAACACTGAATCTTCGACTTCCCAACAACTCAGAAAGTTGAAAATTTACAGACTCGTAACTCAGGATTAAAACATAGAAAGGTGAAAATCTTCATTAAAATATAATATTTATAGCCGTTAAAATAGATTATAAATTTACTTTATAATTAATGGACAATGATCTTAACGTAAAGATTGTAGTAAAGTAAGACGTAATAAATTCATTCACATTGAGTAATGGCGGGATGCTTAGATTTCGAAGGTCCAAATCTATTTCTCTTATTTTCAAACTTTTCTATACACCTTGATGACATAGTGTGAGTAGCGTTGGCATTATTATAGATAACGCCCAATCAATAACACACTCAGAAATTCTATATAAAAATACAAACCATTCCCCATTTCTGCCTTATTCTGCCCATTATCAGGATCTTATCAACCAGAACAAAGATATGAGTCGTACAGTACGAGGTCTACAGTACTGAAAAAGTGCAAAGGTCACAGAGATATTTGAATCTGCGCTATCCCTAACTCCGCTAACGCTCTAGACCGCTCAAAAATAAGCTCTACTAATAATATAAGAAAATTATATTTTTACAAATAACAAAGTTACATATGCTCCGTCAATTAATGTTCATTTCAAAATTAATTCTATTGTTCATTTTGTCCAGAACATGAATAGTCTAAATCCATGTTTTATATAAATTTACCACACGGTCAAGGTCCCTGTAATTAACCTGTTGTAGCACTTTAAACGCGGTCATATTGGATCTTAAGAGGACGCATGGTCACTCTGTGTAGAGCTGGAGCAAATGTGTTTAATTGTATATTCTACAATATGAAAATCATGTTGATAAAATAATCCAATATCTGTGAGAATTAAATGAATAATATCCATGTAGAGAGTCCTACTTTATTTTTATATATTGGATTAAATCAATTCCTTTCCTGTAGAAAATTGCAACTCGTTTTAAATGAATTACCCTTTTATTTTAAGACTCTAATTTCTTATCTTGAAGTACAGTTTCATCTAAATTTCTAGTTCATTAAGAACTGGATTAAAAAATAATATTAAATTTGAGAATTAACTTTTCTAGAATAATTCATGAAACTCTGTAATCAACTAAAACATTATCTATAAATGTTATTAAAATAACTTGCTTATCAATGTGTTATAGCTCGCCCTAGAAATAGCACATAGGCTATAAACAAACAAAATTTTATATCTTTAAAATAGCATTGGAATTGTAATATTTAATGAATCTTACTAACTGTTACCAAAGAACCGAATCGGACATTGTTTCATTAGGAAATCACGCCCCATTTGGCGTATTATAAATCTATCTTGAATTAGAATGAAATATCCAATGTTAAAGTTTACCTACTGCGATGTCCATTAATTTTAAGACAGAAGTGGAAAGAAAACATTTAGTGTGAGATCCAGAGTGAACCAGTGCAGCAAAACACTTGTGTTGTAAATTATTCAGGTAGCGACGTCCTTCGGGCCCTCAACTCCCTGTGTGACAGCTGTTGCCTGTTAGTGTACAGTCTTACAATCCGCTCATCTGTTTGTTCGGTGTATAACAGTACAACTCTGCAATCAGTTTGTTCGTTGTACAACTATTATTAATAGGAGAATTATTAATACAGTATATCAAAAATATCAGTATGAGATTAGTTTAATAATAAATGCCATCTTGAGCAATGCTTTCCTTTGCTATTTTGTCCCAAATAAACATCTGATTCAGAAAGAACAATGATTTCAAAGGATTACTATTTAAAACACACCAATAGTTTATCAAATTAAAAATTCTTTACATTAATTGCATTACCTTTTCCTTTCCTCAGTGTCAGTCCTTGATATGTACTAGTATCTGACTTAAAAATTCATAAGTAAGGAGCAAAACTGAAAGTGAAATTTGTGTTTTTTGTTTGTTTTTTTAATGGTTAATACGTACTAATTTTCTACTTGAAAGTAAAAAGAAGAAAATATAAATACCAAACATTCAACATTGACCATTAAATTTCATTCATATTTTTAGTACTTTTCTTGAATTAATTCAAAATATAATCTGTAGGAAGCCCATTACTGCTGTCAGTTAAGGGCGAGGTATTGACGGCAGACGTTAATTGGTTAGTTAATTATTGATGAAGCGATAATGGCCAAGCTTGGCCGCACCAAGTCTACTTTAGCTATTAACTAATAAAATACCTCTCCCAGAAGCTCTAGGTATATACTTAATGAGAAACTAAATACACCAGTTAAATATTACATTCCGTCAGAAATTACTTTTACATATTCTGCCTTAAATATTATTGAGTTATGTTGTAATAACTTTGCAACCACAATAAATTAAGTAAATATTATGTTAATGCGCTAATGCATTAGATAACTATCCAAATACTTCTTAAATAAAAAGTATGAAACCATAGAATGAACGTGTTCTTTCACCTTGTAACAGATCGTATATTTTAAACGGTTTCAACATAACCAGTTATTTTTTGGAAATTACTCACTTGGAAGTATTTGAGATTTAATAATTTTAGTTTTATTAATGCATACAATTAAAAGTGAATGATATTTTCGACGCCAATGTAGAGCTTGCATTTTTGACACGATCAAGAAAATATGTTTAAAACTATATATTATGGTCATTGTAATATATTTCGACTAGTAGTTTTCGTTTCACAGCTAATTATACATCTTTTTACATAAAAAAAATCATATGAATACACATCTCTAATATACCTGCTTTTCTCAAAACACAACTAATTTATATTTCATTACAGTCTATAAATGTAAACTAAAATTGGCTTTTATATATGCACTGCTAGCAGTTACCCGATTCATTGCACGAACTTTAGAAGTAGTTCACGTATATGAGTACTGCTGGTTCGACTGAATCGCGACACTTCTGTTTATTTTGCCTTGTTGCCATAGTTTAGACAATACGTAAAAAAGTTTATAGTTATTGCCATTGTAATTTACTTTGTTATTATTAAGTTTTATTCCATACTTGATTATGCATTGTTTTCCGATCAAGAAAATATGCGTTACAGTTTCAGTTGAGACAAGCCTACTTCTGCCAAAAGTGAACTAAGATGGTTTTTAAATCAGTTTTTACATTTATATTAAAATTTATTTTAATACAGTAACATTTTATTTTAGATCCAATACTTAATATTTGCTAAGAATTTAAATATAAAAGTAGGCTACATTAACAGTGACATTAAACATTTACTTTGATTCTTTACAAATTGAAAAATACTGTTAATATTTTGGAACATTTAGAGCTGAAATTGGTACTTTAGTTATAAAGCACAATTTAGCCAATTTCTATCTAGCATTAATCTTGCCGTCTGTTTCAAAGGAAGTTTACTGAGTTAAATTCTAACCATCATATGTTTTAGGACATTTTCTAAGGTAGATGAGTACTTACCATTCTCGCTGAAATTTAAAATGGCGTGAAAAATAATGGTTATTCTGTATAGAATGTAATCACTACAAACCAAATAAATTAAAAACAATGAACAATAATTACACAGAACACTTTATTATATTATACATGCTGTTTTAATTAATATTTTATGACTGTATAGATCAAGATGGGAATTTTTGCTACTTAAAAGGCCAATGGGGCGTAGCCCAGATAATAGGCCTATACGACTACGAAAAAAATACATATATATTTTAGGTCTGAAAAATCCACTAGTCAAATTTATCTAGTCCCGGTATAAGGAGGAAATCCTTACAAAGTTTCTGCAACATTTTAGTAATCATAAAGTCTCGTTTTTCCACGGTACTGTGAATCACAATAATTATCATTAAAATAGTGGTTAGATAAATTAAACTTATGATTGCCCTGTCAAAAACAATGTTGATATACATATTTAGTTATAATTAATATTAATACTTCATAACTTAAGAGAATAAGATGGGGAATTTTTGCTATTTTAGAGAACATTGAAGCGTACCCAAAGAGATTTTCGACATATAATAGGCTTATAATCATCAAGAGAGCTATAGAATTTCCATGCAAAATTTCAGTAGAATCGGTTGAATATTTTATGCGTGATAGCAAAACAATCAAACAAAGGTACAATCGCATTTATAATATTATACAGTATTTGTATATTATTAGAATGTAAATTCTGAAACGCTAAATTAAAAATTTCGTGATTTTTATCTTTAGACTTGACAGAAGAATAATGCAAAGATCTGGGTTATTTTCTATATGTTTGCAATAACTTTTGTTTCAAAACTAAAAGTTAATCTGTCATAAGATTAGAATATTATTTTTCAAAGAAACGAGATATGTTAAAATAAATTATGTTACTTGACCTTTAATGAGTGATATATTATCGGTAGTAAAAGTATTTTTAGAAATTTTCATATAGTATTTAAATAAGATAAGTATTGTATTTTTAGTTTTGGAATAATCTAAAACGGAAAACAAATATATTCTATTAGAAATAACCTGTTATTTTACTCATTAATAAATACAAGTGAGGTAAATACATTGTAAACCTCCTGTAGATTATTTAAACAATGTATTTGTTAATAATAATTTTTCAGATTACTATATACAGTTTAAGAAATTATAATCTATTATCATTCTTAACGAAAACTTTTAGTGATTAACCATACTTTAAACATATTTTACTATTTACAATTTTTATTTTCACATTTAGTCTCTTACAAGATTTACGGCAGATTAATTTAATTGAAGGGAATAAATGTGACAGTTGCCGGTAACTTTATGTAAATCAACTAATGTAAATGCAATCGTGTATTGTGGAGTACCGTAACGGAAATGTGCAGGTGTTGAGCCCTGGTTGCCATATGGCACCGTGGTTAATATTCAAGCCGCGAGGTGATCCTGGTGTCCCCCATTCCTAACTTACTGTTATACAATTACATGATACCACCAATATATGCCATATTGACTAGATCGTAATAATTTTAACAATCTAATAACAATTGAACTTATTATATCATATTCATCGTTTAGTAAGTAACAACTGAAAAATATATTTATTTTACTTCAAACGATTTTAGAGCAATATCCTTTTATTTCTACCTATCCATTGTCATAGGGCTAGAAACTTATCATAAATAATTGATATTTACTGTAACGTACTTATAAGTCTTTAGCTCTCCAAGAAGGAGGACATAGGTTGGATTACTGGTAAGACAATTAAAAACTTTCAAAGTTTTTTTTCAAAGATGGGTATGGATCGTTTTACCTTAAATAATGTTTATTATAATAAAGCATCGTTTATTTAGGAACAACCTCTCATGGAAAATAGTGCAGCAATGTTTCGATTTGGCAAGTTTTATAAATGCCTTTAGAGGTATCTCTTTAGCTTATTCAGAAGAAAGGTAGATCTCGAAATGTAAAACTGAACATGGGACGATAGTTCTTCCCATGAAATTCAAAGCAATTTTTCAATGAATTTAATTTAGCGAATGAAAAGAGATAGCGAATAATGATAAGCAGTGTTTAACGAGAATATGACTCCGTAAGAAATCATTGATGAATAATACATCGTCTCATTGCGTTACACTAAAACTTAACTTAATCTGAGGTCTTGTCTCATATGCATCGTTAAATAAGTACCTACTGAAAATATATATATATATATATTTATTTTACGGTAAACGATTTTAGAGCAGTATCCTTTTACTTCTACCTATCCATTGTCCTAGGGCTAGAATCTTATCATAAATAATTGATATTTACTGTAAGGTACTTACAAGTCTGTAGCTCTCCAAGAGAGAGGTCATAGGCTGGATTACTGGTAAGACAAATAAAAACTTTCAAATGGGTTTGGATCGTTTTTCCTTAAATAAGGTTTAGTATAATAAAAATATCGTTTATTCAGGATCAACCCCTAATGGAAAATTATCCAGCAATATTCTGATGTGGCAACTTTTAAAAAAAAATGCCTTTAGAGGTATCCCTCTCAGCTTAGTCAGAAGAAAGGTAAATTTCAAATGAAGCTGTCATCTCGAAACATTAAACTTTAGATGTTTCTTTAATATAGACGTCAAATTTGCAAAACACCACTGATACGGCAATAATTTTTAAGATAATATTTTTAGTAAATTTCATTCCGTGAAGAAAAAGAGGTGATAAGCAGTAATGATAAGCAGTCATGACTCCTTCAAAAAAGCATTAATGAATGAAACATCGTCTCATCTTCGTACCTACCACTTAACGTAGGGTCTAGTTGCCTTAGAGCAGCTTAGAATGTCACCATAACGTTTTAAGAGAATCGCAGTTATTATAGTTTTCAAAGCCCCATCGTGTGGAGGTCTACTGACACCAGAGTCAAAAATAATTTTCAGGATAATGTTTTCTGGATTGACAGAACAACAACAAACATAGTGGAAAATCGAGATCGGAACTTCTTAATTTTACACGTATTACTAAAAAAAGCAACCCTGGTCTTCAACTCGACAACATTAATCTTAAGCTCAAAGAGAAGTCTCATCACTTCAGAGGACACTTCGCTATCCGTACTCTGCTAAAACTTGATTGATAAGGCGCTCAAGTGTAACTTCAAATGACTCTAGTGAAACTGTCACAACATTAAGGATGATGCTATGCTAAAACATGACGAAATTCAATAATAAAATTATAGTATATTCAATATTAATCGCATTAAAATATTTCCATTTCCCTCTATTAATAAACAAGGTAAGAGTAAGACACACAGTATCTCGAACAGCCCTCACTTCGGTTGCATGCAAAATTTCAAGTCTATAGACCATTCCATTCGCAATATGTCTTGCAGAGAAGTAGATAAACAGAATATAGTACATGAAAGAATTTGTACATCCTTCCATCCTCCTCTACAAAAGAAAAATCATGTCAGCCAACTGAGCGATAGGATTTAATGACGCTTACCGAAATCCGTGGAATGTACCAAACTTTAACTTGTTACTCATGGAATCTTTCTGGAGATGTCTTGCCATATGATACACACACATTTTTGTTTATTAGGTTAGGTTTCATGGCAGTGTTCAAATAACAGAAGCTCCAGCTAAAATCAAATCATGTTACCTTTTTTACCGTTGACTTTCCACTATGTTGCTTTTCTTTTTTTTAATTTTCCCTTTTCATTCGTGGTTACCTTCAAGGCAGATGTAATCATATTCACTAATCCTAAGCTAAATTGCTTGGTGTGACATACTTCATCGTCTCGTTGTAGCCTATACGGAAGTGAAGCTTCATCCAAAATTTGAAGTCTATAGGTCAGTTTGTTTTTGGGATAACGCGCGGATAGATAAATAGGTAGGCAGACAGACAGGCAGAAATTAATTTTTCCAGCCTCTCGAGCGACAGGCCTTGCTAACGCTCGGACAAAAAGTAAGTTTTATTAGAGTACAAAAATTGGCATAACATACTAAATTTGACCTTTGATTTTGTCTTATCTATTACTATCAATGTCAGGGCAAGACCTTGACTTTAAGTTTTACGACAATAACTCGGAATGCAGATAAGAAATGACCCACTGCCTTAATCTTGGTAATAACGTTTAGCACTCAGCTTATCCCTCAGCTAGCGTTTAGTCTTATTGAATATTCCTTACATTATTTCAGTGGCTTTGAGAGCAAATGATCAGTTGATATATACTTACATTGTCATAATCAATTCAATCAGTATTACTTCTGGAGGAATAATACAAACGAAACAGTGTTTAAAGTCTAAAGCTAGTGATGTTTTAGGATAAGACAACGTAGGATATAACTTTATTCAAATAATTAATGGGTTAAAATATTATTCTGCAAAAGAGGTACTTTTACAATCGTTATTTTTTAAATTTATATCACAGCGTTTCTGGGATTTAAATATATTCTCTGTGACTTTTGAGAAGAAAATAAATACATACAAAATGACCGTGCATCAATGGATTGCCACTAAAAGAAGAAAGGAAAGAAAGGAAACGGATTCATTAAATATAATACATGCATGTAAGCTGCATGAAGTCCATACAGGATAAAATAGCAGGTTCTATTTTTTTTAATACTAATTATAAGTACTAATCATGTTCCCAACTGAAGAAGACGATAGAGTGCAATCTTCGAAACGTTTTCTTTAAAATTTTGAATATGTAAATATTGCAATGTCCGAAATTCCAATATCCTTTCAAACGTTCCCTCGACAATAACAAACATTATACAAAGGCGTAACTTAATTTAAAACATTTCAAAATAAGATTTTATTGAAAACATTTAAATTTTTATTATTATTAATTATAATGACAATATATTAATTCTTTTCAAATTCTTACGGGGTGCATAACATATAGTATATTATTTTTAAATATTTTTGTGTTTTGTTTTTCATTGTGCATTCATAAATTTTTAATGTATGGTTAGAACTATTTCCAATTCTGATATTACTAATGAAGAAACAAGCAATAAACGATCAAATGCTTTTATAACACGTCCTGGAAATCTCAGTGTACTGAGAGCTAACTTAATGAAATAACACTTTCTGTTCTTATTAAATCTACAAACCTGGTGTTTATTTTTACATCTATGTTTCCTAACTAATACAATTCGCATTGATTATGCTAATGATTAATTTCTAAAACTCGTAATTAGACAAGGAAGTAAGTTTATCTGGTCAGTTTTATAACATAATATGTATTTCTGATAATTAAATTTACCAAATGGTTGCGTAAAAATTACATTTAAAATAGTTCTTCTCCTTCTTGAAGTTGAAGGCTAACTATTTGTATACATATACTTTCACTTTATTGTATCATTTACGTCTACTTTATGACTGATGCCAATGCTTCATCAACATGCAATTGACTTTTCAGTATTTTTCTAAATGGAAAAGCAAGTTTGATCCTCAATTATTTATATATAAACCGGTGGTGGCAATATTTTATCTCTGGGGGTTTCGGAATCATGGAGGTCTGGCCACAAAAGTCTTACCAGCGAAGCTTGTGGTCTCTGGAATACTTTGTTCTACGTAATATTACTGCTTCAGTCTCTAGTCCTCTTCAGTCTAATGCCGAGCACTGGAATGATGTTTCGATTCCTGTTTTTAACTGTAATTAATCAACTATGTAATTAATGTATAGATAGCTCCAACGTAATCTAAAAAGGCGCATTCACCATTGGAACCAAACCTAAACTGCATTATGTACTAAGATCCATGTTAAATCATTATTATATGTTTTAGTGTCCATCAGGTGGGAATTTAGCTCAAGAACTTTTAACTCCGAACTCTTGTCCTGTGCCGACACTTCCCTAAATCCTTTTAATTGGAATCTCGATCAGTACGTAAATCATAGGTGATTTAGAATGTAGCATTTCATTTATAAAAAATGCAATAGACAGTATTATTCTGAAGGCAAGGTTTATAAATGATCAAGTATTTAAATTAGTTGGCAAATTAACGAACAAATTCCTTTGGCTTTTGAAGGAAATGCGAAGGGATTATTAGAAATACTCAATGGTTTCAAAAAATCTGTCTAATTAATGGTACTTAAATATATATCAAGTTGTTAAGTCAATTAGTAATAGTTACTCATGACATGAAAAGTAATGTTATCAAAATACAGTAAGATGATAAGTATTTCAGCTTAACCTGTTAGTTACGGTTTGGATGAAAATAAGTATACAATAGTATATGAAGGAGAAAATAATAGTTTTTGATGTGAGTGTCACCTCCTAATGGAATACAAAGTTCCGGATTCCAACATGCTCGGCAAATGTTTGAGCCACTATTAGCATCGTTCTCTGCCAATGCCATTCCACCATCGCTCATTGCCAAGCAAGGTTTTAGATAATATATTTAAAATAAAGTAATTAAAATGTATCTTTGACGTAAAATTCGAAGTTGGTTTTTAAAGTAACCTCTGGAGAGTGGGTAAAGATAATTGTGTTTGGATGTATGACTCATAGCTGATTGCGACGTCTTTACGACTATATACCATGAGAATACTATGAGATTGAAATCACTGATATTGATGAGATGATCAGGGTCTGGAGCAGGATATTCCGCTTCCATATTAATAATCATAAAGATTTGTTACAAGAAGTTTTTCAAATAATTAATATGATATTAATAATAATACAATTGAATAATAATGATACTAAAAGGAGAAAAACATATATATTTTATCACAATCGTCTCAAATTTAATTTATTCATAACTCATTTAGATATATATATATATATATATATATATATATATATATATATATATATATATATATATATATATATATATATCACAATCACAATCACAAAAGTAATAATTTTGTGATTGTGTTATTGTGTTATTATTATAATAATAATAATAATAATATAATTGTGATATATATCATATCACAATCGTCTCAAATTTAATTTATTCATAACTCATTTAGATATATATATATATATATATATATATATATATATATATATAAAACTCCATTTCTAGTATTTACAGTGACTCTTTCGATTCCCAATTACTTTGATAAACCAATAATATGCTCTAGTTTTTTACTCATCCCAGAAATTCATCATAAAATCACGTAAAATGCGTTTTATACTAATAGATATTTTAATTGACCTTTGGAAATTTTCCTTTTACTTTTTCATACAATCAAGGATACGAAAATTTATTTGAGACCAAGCCCATAGAGTAAATTTTTGACTGGATCTCTCTTATGTTGTTGAACACGAAAATTGTCCCTGCCTTTCATCTCGTGTTGGTGAATATGTACTTTTACATCTTGAAATAAGACCCATCCTTCCAAAATACAGGATAACCTTAAAGAACGAGTTTATCCTCAATAAAACTCTAATTTTCAATACTTGCTTAGCTCAGGTGCCTCGAAGTTTCATTCCGTATCCTAAATGATTAGGATAGATCATAAAAAGCAGTTTTCAATATCTCAGTAAGCCAATATCCCTCTAATCCATTGAGAGTAAAAATAACTAATGCAATTCTGCTTCAGACATGATTTATGTAATCATACCCATCAAGGTTAATTCATAAGAATTCAATAGAATACCTTTCGTCCAGCGTGAGGGTATTTACGAACCTACTGTACAAGGTATTGTTTGAAAATCTTATAAAATTTCATGAAAAATATTGTAAATTATGTTGTTTTAGTATCATTTAGTCAAAAAATATGGCAGTAATTTAACTAAAAAAAAATGGAAGTATTTGACAATTTTAAGGGTCGTGGGTAGAGCATAGAATCGTTTTATATTAAACAACCTTCTCATTCTAGATCGAAAAGATAAAATTAATTACATAAACCAGGGAAATGATGGGTCCTAGCATAGATCCCTGTGGGACTCAATGGATAACATTTTGCCTTTGAGGTCAAAACGTTCGATATTTCTAAAACTGTCCTCAACCACGGCCATTTTAGAGTAAACCTCGCTCCACATCTTTATGTATGACATTACGCTAAATGTAAAACTTAAATTGAGACATACAGTTGCGTTCATTGTACAGATCATCGCAAAGAATAGTTAAATTGGTCATTAGTTTTTTCCTCTTCTAAGAATTCAATTTAAAGTTAAAATTTATTGTATAGTAATCCTTGTATATTTAAAAAGGATTTACAATTTTTTACAATATTTTTGTACGTATTTAAATTTTTTAAATATAAAATGTCATAATTCTGTATGCGTAACTGGTATAAAATTAAAGCCTTTAGTGGATTTTAAATACATCCAAGGATAGGGCTTTGCCCCACGTGCATCCAAAGTACCAACGTTAATCTCATAAGCGTATTTTTTAGTTTGAAACAAAAGTTTTAAAAATTGTATTGCTCAGATTGTTCTTTATCCACTAACTAACAGGTTATTTCTCAACGATGATTTAAATTCATATGGCATCCATTGTGTTATACATTTATGATAGTCTGCCAACCAACCTCATAACGACTACAGCAATGAAGAATGCGAGTAATAAACTTTACTGCCAGCCGGCATTGATCACCTGTTTTGCAAAGATGTTATTCATTTATGTACTGCCTCTTTCATTAAAACAATTACACTCAACAGATAATGTAATGTTTAAAACAAGTACAGATATTTAAACAGAAACTATATGTATATAATATCATTTGGTATAAATAAAAAACTATAAGTGACAAACCAAAGTTGTTTTACAGCAGATATTTGGAATACATAAGCAGGATTTGAAGGTTAGGCAGGTGACAAAAGAGTTCCAAGAGGGTCGTTGTGGTTGTAAGCCGTGAAAAAACAACAACCAACAACAGATTGCTCGTTTTAACCCGCAGACCCCGTCTATCCATCTTCTTGACGTTCATGGCTATCTGGGAAACTTATTCTTACCTACTCTCTCCACTATATGTAAACTTTCCTGGGTTTAGGCGTGTTATTTTACTATTTTACAATTTGATCTATTTTAGTAATGATTAGTCTTTTATGTCGAATTTATTATAAATTACACAAAATGCAGATATCAATGTACAAAACTAGTATAACTCGAGTAGGTAATATTATTTCTACTTTTTGTATAAAATATATTATTTGTTGAGTTATTTTTTTACTTTATACTTGAGTAAAAGTACACCATGAGATTCGTATAAAGTTAGGGCTAGTCCATCTGTATGTGTAGACAAGGTTTTATATAAAAGAAACTTGAGTTTATATAAAAGACAAATATATTATTGTAGCAACTATTCTGTTATTTATCATGTATCCATTTCGATTAGGAACAGTGGTTAACGCGCGTATATCAGCAATGGGAGTGCAATGGAAACTCTTGAAGTTGATGATTTGGAAATTTCTGGTAGTGTTCCAGATTGTTAGTTATATTAACTGTCAATTTGCTCTTGCAGCAAACTTTGTTACATAGCAACACGTAAACAAATTGATACAAGAAAAGAAGAAATATTAGTCCCTTTGTTTAGTTTACGAGCATCGAGCTTTTCCATAAAATATACAAAACTGTTATTTTTACTTTCCCAATTAGAACGAAACTTTCCACAGATTTGTATTTTACATATTAGGGAACATATAGAAGGTAATAACAATAAATGTATGCTAAAAATTAAAATTTAAAAATAATTAGTTAAATTTACATTGATAAAACACATATGTAAATAATGGGTGAAAGTTCAAGATTTGAGCTTAGTCTTCGTAGTCATGGTATTTGAATATACGTTTATGCGGAATCCTTGTAGAATGTTTAGTAATAATTCAGAGTTTTATTAAAGATATTAATTTTAATGATGTAATTAATGACAGTCACAACGCTAAGCAATCTATATAATTGTTAATGAGTCTTAATGTTGTAACAAACATTAAAGTTTAAAATAAATTATTTTTACACCAAGTATTTATAAACAGTTTTATGAGAGTGAAGAGAGGCATGTAACATTTCCTGGTAATGAGAGGTTTTAGCAAACCAATGTTGTGAATTTTGAACCGAAATCCCCGACAACCCATTATAGGCTTACTCATTAAGCTCTAGTCAATTAGTGAATAATGAGTAACACGTTCCGTAATGTTGTTTATATCGTTACAATTTTCCTTGTCAAGTATAAATATTTGGCTAGATATAAGTCGAAGTGCTCTAAACGTGTTTGCGCATTATTTTCCATTCCTCTCTTGAAATTATAGGTTTATATTAATAAATTATAATATTGTTTTAAAGTAAAACTATATTATACAGTTTTTAATGAAAGTAAAACTATTTTCTTAGAGTCCAGTTTTTAATGAAAGTAAAACTATTTTCTTAGAGTCACTACAGTAGTGTATATTATTTGCTGAGCGTCAGCGAAGCCTATTGCTCAGGGGAGCTAAAATATTTTATTTCTGACTCTCTGTTTATCAACTCGATGTCTCGAACGGACTGACGTACCGATAGAAAATTGCGAGTGGACATGACGGCAATGATAAAAACGCAAAATTAATATATGCTTAAGCTATGTGAGAATCCCATATGATATGTGATATTTGTTATTTAAAGTTTGTTCTGACGATGGAAGGTTTGAAAGGATAAAAGGATTTCAGACATTTGCCATTGTTATAGGTCATGAAATGTATAACATAACGTTTAGAGGATGGGAATCTATAGTCTTCGTCAGGTGGGAGAGGTATTAATAAATAAAAAAATAAATAACATGTGATAATTAGCGGATCTATTGGTGAGACTATTGATACATTCCATTGTGTTCTAAGATACTCTGTTATAACAGTGTAATGGTACTTAGACAAGTTAGAGTATGATCTGTTGGCATGTCCTACTATGACATTTGTATTATAAAATACAATTTTTTTGCTTAGGAATTAGTAAGGTTTCTAGCATAATTCCCCTTTTGTCTGCCTGTTTTGCCTGTTTTTTTTCCGCTGGATACCTCAAGAACGTATTGAGTTGGATATGTCGTGTTTCATGGTAGGCAAGTCCCTCTAAAGAATTTGGCTGAACTTTAACGTATCCATGAGATATGAGATATGGACAGTAGACTGGCAGATTTTCTCTTCTCTCTCCTTAAGGGCTTTAGAAATGTCTGGTTGTATGTCCATCCTTAGATCTCGAAAAAAAAATAAACTGTAACCTTGTAACTGTACATGCAACCTCAGTAAAGACCGTTTTGCGATACATGTTATGGCATATACTAACTAGTATCAGTATGTACAATAAAAGTATTGCAGAATTGTAAGACCTGTTAAATCGCTCACAAGGAAAACACCTGTTTTAGCTTATCACAGGCACACTTTTTCAATAATCAGTATAAATTGAATACCTACATATCCGTCTCAAATCGGTAAAAAAAGAAACAGATAAGTTTCTATGAACAAACAGGCGTAGCCATTAACTTTCAATAAACCATTACTGATCCATACCATTATAGTTCGATTAAAAACAAAGCTACTAAAAATTTACTTTAATAACAACATTATATATTGATGCTCAAAGCCAATTTGTAAAGGAGCCACTATCTTGACTGCCAGTTAAGCAGAGGATCTAGCTATTAGGGCACCTAAATGAACTTGTGCTTTAGCTGAGCTCTGCTCTCGAGGGGTCCTTGATCATCTATATTAGCTTAATTATAGACGTGAGATACAGAATATTGGATCCATTGATACATATACTAATTACTCGTTGCTGTGTAGAATGTAATTGGTGATCTATATGGCTGTGGAACTATCATGATGTAAGAAAGCTGTTTTAGTTTTTCTACGTAGCCTATACATATATAAATGTACCATATATTTTCAATATTGTTTATTACATTATTTTTTAAATGAGTGAGTTCCTTTTTGGTCTCTCCGTACTAGTTTTTAAAAGTTTATGTCTACAAAATGTTTTTTCTTGTTTTAATATAATTTGTTATCTATAATAATTAGTGTTAAGCCTAGACATAGTTCACCATGTATTAACTTACAGCTTTTAACAATTCCCTTTTTCAGGGTGACATGCATAGAGTTTCTTTATTTATGTTAAAATTAATATTCACCTAACGTATTTTTATAGGTTTAAATCAACAGCGTCATGATGGTTTCCTAATTTGTTAATTTAGAAGAATATACACGCGTGTAAAAAAGTCTAAAAAAACTACTTGATGTTTATAAAGATTGTACTAAAAGAAAAATTAAACACTCTATATAAACCTATTGTGACAATTTTTTACATGAAAGTTCATCTTGTGATTTTTCCCATAGTATAGGTTCTTATACCTTAATTATAAGTAATAAAGTCGGTCTGTGCGGTAACTCTTAATAGATAGTATCTTGGTACATCTTTAAACATGGAATTTGTTACATAAGTTTCCTTTTATCCAAGGAAGAGCTCTAACGATTTTGGGGGGAAAATGAAAAAAGAGTAGTTTGTTCGTAGTATATGTTATGTCTTCCTTTACGCTCTGCTGAATACTTCGATACGTTATTGTATCGGGCGATTCAATACGTCAGTATATAAAAATACTACGAATTTTTTAATTTGAATAGAATAAATTATGACCTAAAAATGGAAAGTTGTTATTAATAGTTACATATGTTGCATATTACTAATGTCTATGTTCTCCATCTTTTTTAGATATCACTACTGTTCTAATATTTCAATCGAAACAACTGTACATTTTAAATGTACTCTAAATATTGCAATGAAATCTAGCCTAATTCAAGTTAACTACAAAAAAGTGTACTCTAGTACATCATGACGTTTTTAGATATGTGAAAGAAAGAATAATTATATGTATTCTTATAGGTCATGCAGGTTTTTGATTATAGAGATAGAGTAATAATTCAATGTTAAACTGAAAAAATAATGAATTTTCGTTCCAAGAAAGTAGCAAATTACGAGAAATGATTTTTCACATTCAGACAGAATACATGAGCTCTAGACTTGATCAATGTACGTTCCTGGAACCTGAAAATGAGTGTCGTTTGTTACATCTGCTATTATAAAAAAGCCAAGCATTATTTCAAACGATTTCTCTTATTCATATTTAAAATTTATACTTGCTAAAGCCTTGTGAGACTAGTGTATTTGAGATATACCGACTTATGTAGATTACAATAATTAACGTTGCATTAAGTGTTAAAAAACTATTTTTGTACAATTTATTTTTTATTATATCACCGCTGTACTAAAATACCGAAAAATCTGAATTCCATGATTTGAGTAAAATAATGTTTTCGACACAAAATAAAATTTTGTGCATCAGTATTTAAATGTATTAATTCTATAATTTTCTTAAGTATTAAAAAGTTCTTACGATACATTAAAAACGTGATTGCCATAGGTATTGCCATTTGTTGTAGAAAATAAAACTACCACGAATACCATTTTGAGATTACAATTAAAGCAGGATAGTAATGTAGCAGCTCTAGTCTTAAATAATTTGATTTGAGTAATTATTTTTATATAAGATATTTAATAGTCATGAATTTTTATGCATTAAGAAATCTGACATGTATCTAAAATAAAATGCACTGATAGAGATACATATATGGGATGGAAATAAGTGAAATCACCCTTCCTAATAATATTATAGTAAAATAAAAAGTGGTTTTTATTAGGTTACTTGCAAACTTTTTCCAGACAAACAAAAACCAAAAGGGTAAGAGGTGGGAATTTTGATGTTTTCCCTAAGGTAAATTAGTAGGGATGTTAATTTTTGAATGGAAAGTCCTTTTGGTGATCTTTCCCATAGTATATGTTCCTACACCTCAATATAAATAATAAGTAGGTCTCTGTGGTAACTCTTGAGAGACAAGATCTTTAGACATGGAATTTGGTACATAGTTTTCTTTTTCACCAAGGAATAACTTTGATTTTGGGACAAAAGTGTTAAAGGTTAGTCTGTCCTTAGTTTGTGAGCTGTCTTCCGTTACGCTCTGTTGAATCATTTGATGCATCGTTGCATTGGTTTATTCAATACGTCTATATACTAAAATACTAAGAATTTTGTTCATTTGAATAAAATAAATTACGGCCTAAAAATGCAAAGATTTCATTAACTCGGAATTACGTATGAATAACTGTCAGTGCTCTTGATCTTTATTAACTATACCTTCTGTTCTTATGTTTTAAAAGAAACCAATGTATATGTCACATTTCTTCCAATTTATGAAATATAGCCTAGATATATTGTACATGTAATAGTATCTCTGGTACGTCATGATGTTTTTGGTCATTTGAAAGGAAGAAAAGTAAATCCATTCTGAACTCTATAAATATAATGAAAGTTCGTTCCGAAAGGGAGAAAATTACGAGAAATAATTTTCCAGATATAGACTGGATTAGAGATATACCAAACAGAATACATGAGCTCTAGACTTGATCAATGTACGTTTCTGGAAATCTGGAAATGACTGTCGTTTGTTACATCTGCTATCACAAAAAAGACGAACATTATTTCAAAAGATTTTTCTCCTTCATATTTAAAACTTACATTACAAAAACCTTGCGAGATTACTGTATTTGTGATACACCGACTTAATATAGATTACTAATAATTAACGTTGCATTAAATGTTAAAAAACTATTTTTGTACAATTATACTTTCAGCAAAACCACAACAGTACTAAAATTACGAAAAATCTTTATTCCATGATTTGATAAAAATTATACTTTTTATGCAAAATTTTATATTTTTAACCAGTATTTAAATTTATTACACCTTAAATATATTGTACGTATTAAAACGTTCTTACAATAAACTAAAAATGTGAATGCCATAGCTATCGTCATTTGTTGTGGAAAGTAAAACTACCATGAATACCATTTTGAGATTACAATTAAAGCAGGGCAGTAATGTTGTATTTTATTTAAATGTTTGATTTATGCAAATCAATTCGATCGGACATTTTACGATCACTAGCGATCCTCCTGTCCATATTTCCGACTAAAATTAATAAAAATTAAAACAGCTTATTAATATTAATAAGCGAGCGAAGTGACGAAATTCATTGTGTTTGGCCATCCAGGGTCACTCAACCCACGGCTGTTGTTACACGAGTGGGTGTATAGAGTGTGGCTCTACATTTGAGCTACGGGATGTATTGTTATGGCGCTATTATCAGATCCTTGTGTAGTACGCAATACATGCACTTGTATTGATGACAAATATTGTGTGGTCTGAATAGAAAAAATTGAAGCCAGAATACATATGTTTCAATAACACCACTGCTGATAAGAATATTGTGTTTAGCTCCACGTCGTCACAGACTTGACTCTTGGTATCCGGGAGACATGTTCCTCTGAAATAATACAAAGATGTCGGAGGCGAGAAGCCCAAACTAGCTCTTTACACCGTTTCGACATCAGAGACACCTGCACTATCAAATATAGAGTAATCCAGGTGAAGAAATAATTTCATTGTCTCATCAGGTGCACAGTTCAGTGCCCTAAAATGTTTTAGACATGTTACTAAAGCATGGCGAAACAACCGAGTTCTTACACACAACCTAGCTGTGGTGGGATAGGTTGATGTAATTATAATGTTGAGTTATAATACTCTCATTGTATCAAATCTTCACACCATAGCAACGTTATGTGTGGAACACCATTGTGATTAAAACCAACCATGACTTTGATTGCTGCTTGGAGATGTCTCCCTACATGATACAGTCACATGTTTATTCATTAACTCTTTACTCAGTAGTATATAGTACTTGCGTGACGACACTTCGAGTAGTAACATTCATGATGATGTGTTTAATCGGATGAATGTTATTTTTAAGTTTATGTTGGCTGTTACTATCAAACTCGGTGTCGCCTATATTGAGTAACGTTTAAAATTAATCCACCATTGTGATCGGGACTATAAAAAACGTACTTGTTTTAAAATTTTGGTTTTTAATCTGTGTAAAATCACTATTAAATTGTTATGTTCTAAATTAATTATCAGGGCCATATCGATAATAAATGTATGTATTCAGAATCTTTATCAGACATTCATGGGAAAACGCTACAACAGCGCGATTTGAAGTTGAAATTTAACGCACTCATCAAGGCATTAAATCTCATCACTAGACAGACAGACAGGCCACCATGTGTCAAGTGGCGAGGTGCAACTTTACTAATATCTGATGTTAACGAGCTTGAATAGTTTGCCCGCATGTTTGAAACACCCGCCAGACACGTAGACATCTAGCTTAGTAACATCAGGGCTACCAACTGATTTCTGTTTCTGCAGGTTTGAGCTTCCTCTGATGTGGCCTTGTCATGAATTTGACTGAATTATCTTTACAACTAACATCTAACTTTCAAGGGTACCTCATGTTATATTTATCACTTGGATACATGGATGATGCCTTTTACTTTAAAGTTGTGTAATAATTCGCAATACCCTGTTTCTTACCATTACATATTTATATCAAATTACATTGCCATTGGAAATAAAATTAATTAAACATTTCACAGTGGAGACAAATAACAGCTTTATCAACAGATCTCAAACTTAATTACCACCTAAGGCAAATCGTCTCTAACGCTGTCGTCAGAACGATAAATCTGGCTGTAGCGCTGCAAGTGGTTTGTAATTGGCAGAGAAATACTATAGCATTATGTTTGAATAGATGATAACTTGGAAAGTGGTCTCGTTGTGATGTGAATGTTTACATTTTAGGTTTAAATAATGAACGCTTACAGTGCAGTGTACATTGTAAGTTGAGAATAAATCATTTAAATAAATATTGTCGATAGTTTATACTCATCTACCTAAATTTTAACTCTCTTTACGAGGTAAAAAAATCATCTAAGTACGAAATTTAAATTAAATGGGACAATTTGTACATAAACCATCAATGGGGTGAGCGCTCCTGTTTACACATTTATTAACAAATATTCATAGCTGGAACGTTATAATATTTGATAGCCTTTCTATATTCAGAGTTGAGTCTAATATAAATTTACTACAAATTATGTCAGGTTATTACGAAAAGAATCTTAGACTAGTCAAACTATGAACCTATGTACGGCAAAGAAGATGTATTAGTTTCTAAGCTAAAGATTTTATTTAAATGAAACTTTGAAGAAGTCTGTAATAAAAGGATTTTTCTTGCTTACAAATTACAAAACATGTTTAAATTATTAAGCATATAGTGATGAAAAAACTGTAACTTCTCAACAATTATAAGCTATTATTGAGTTTCTATCAACAAGGAAAGACTTTAATGACAACATAAACATTTCAGTGGATGACGTCAGTGGGAAAATCTTTCCTTGATCAGCAAAGCGTTGCGTCGTGTCGCATCAGTCATTTCCCAGACCATTATAGTATGTTACAATCGTCTGTGTATAATAATATATATTTCTATGTACTATATATTTTATACTATCAGATAAGAATACGCCAGTGCACATTTCATATAATAGTCTTCACTGACATCACAAACTTTGCTCTCCTAAAATAGCCAGATGGACTATTGACAGACTAGCGGACGCAATTGAGAAGTTTTTCCAGCTCCAGGAAAAATAGCAGAAAGTGCACTATTGACTTTCAGACAAATCCCACAAATGTAGTTATCCACCTACAATTATTTTGAAATGTTCTGCAGCAGATAGACCAAAAATATATTTGGCCACAACCCTGAGTGATAGATTTCAGCAATAATGAAATTTAATTCTGCAAGTATGTAATACTTAAACTAAAGCATAGTGATGCTATCTTGTTATATTTAAGCGTTATTGTTATTGAGTCCCCCGCTTTTAAAGATATGTACTAGATCACCCGCACCAACATAGTCTTATTGTACCTTTTGCGTTTGTATCCATATCTTACTTACCTGTGCAACACATTTATTTGTTTTTCATACAATATATACATCAAATATGTAGTAGTGACAACACCTACGTCATAGCGGATACAGCTGCTGGTCAGCAGCGAAATAGCAACTCCGCCTCGAACGTAAACGGTCTATTTTGGTACAGGCTGTTCTAGTAGCTCTCGTATTTGAGGGTGATTACACTAAACTTAAGAAGAGTGTTATCAAATTTTCAAGTAAATATAAAGATCTTATTGTACACTGACATCGGTTGTAGTACGAAGTCGGTACTGTTGCAGACATGCTTTGGTTCGGACAACTAAGAACGTTTACTGAACGCTGCTGAGGGGGAAATACGTAAAATGCTGATATTATAATACTAATGGTCTGTAGTACTAAAAATACCTGACATCAGAGCCTTGGTACTGTTAGGATGAGCTTGAAGCCTCAGTCATAAGTTTAAACAAACTAGGTGGAAAATTCTAAGTAAACGTGGAAAATATTGTAGAAAAGACAATGGCAATCGGACCAGATAACTAGCATAAACGCTGGAATTTTGTACTGTATGCTTTATGATCAATTAGAATAAGACGTTAAAGAAACGTCTTATTGCACTTAGACCTACTAACAAAACATTTTTATTTACTTTCGAAGTGACAGAATATTCAAGATGGGTAAGTTTGAGGGGAAGACTTAACTGAAAAGCATAATCTAGCAAAAAGTAAACTCTCTTGGAACTCTCATTCTCTAAGTTAGCAATAAACAGATATAACGCGTATCAAAGGATTCGGCATGCAAAAAGTCTATACTGAATTGATTGGAACTAAATTGATTGAATAAAGTGGCGCAATGTACGGAATATCAATGCCGTTTTCCCAAGGAAACTTTAGACTCCAAAGCCAATATAATTCTTTCTTGGGACAAGAGTAACCTATTTTCCTAAGTCCAAATCTCTGGGACCTGGCCATTAAGAGTTAATAAACAGACGGGCAGACATACAAGAACATGATTTAAAGATGGATTTTTCCGGATCCTTAAGAACTAGATGGTCTTACCTACTGTGATAGGCAGTAGTCTTTCAGAGCTAAGGTTGTTGAAGGACTTGAAGAGTAAATTACTCGAGAAACAGAAAACACAAGTATGCCATCTTAATGAACCCTTACCTCGAACTTGTACTCTCTGAGTCAGAAGGTCTAATAAAATTATTATTTAACATTTGAATGTAATTTACATTGGCCCCTAAATGAAAAATTGTTAATATTTACTCAAAACGAGGACAAAAATAATGAAAATACAAGTCTTATTTCCTATTTAAAAGCTTTTTGGACCTGTTATTGTCAATGAAAGGTTTCGTCTCCTACCCTAAATATAAAAACAAGGTTCAAGTTACCTTGAACCTTGTTTTGTTTGGGTGCTATTTACTGTCAGTTGGAGTGGTATGGACGATCCTTACTGTTTGCTTCAGCCTGTTATTGGCTCAGGGTCAATATGGGACACCCCTTTTCGATCAAACATCCTTGTTTGTTCTGTTAACAGATCCTGTTTGCTGACCAACAAATCTTTGTCGTCTTTCCTCTGGTTTTTCTACGAATGAGTATTTTTTAGTAGTGATCATTATCGCTGTGTTTTGTAGGTTTTGTGTTTTTTAAAGTATCGTTTCGTGATTCTTAATGTATTTCTTATATTTGTGTGTATATAAATTCTGAGAATGAAATGTTATTGTGCAAATATCATAATAAAAATATAGAAAAATGGTGTTTATTGGATGATTTATTTTTATAATCTATAATAGTCTGACATTCCTAGATAAGATTAAATTAATATATAATGATTAAATCAAGGTAGTAAGGGCAATTTTTCCGCTCGTCTTGCCATGTCCAGTTGTTTGCATCTTGCGTTGTAGAAGAGTGTTGTTCCAGACGGGATATCGTGATAGTTAATTAAGTTAAGTTATTGAATGATTGTAGATATTTTGAAAAAATATTTTTTGGTATGTTTCCTAAGATTAAAAGGGTATTACATATTTTATAACATGTTGACTGATACAATGGGTTTTATATAAAACAGGGCCATTTAATTGTGAAATTTTAAAATAAGAAATGATCTTATAACACTAACCTTTACTTTTCCTAGCAGGATGTTGGCAAAACTAAATATCAGCAGTAAAACAGAATATTACATTTAAGATAAGATAAAGATATTCCAAAGCAATTAATACGTAACGTCGGGATTGAACACACTTTATAAATTTAATGCTTTGAACTTTATGTACTTCTTCTGGTTTGAAAGTAATTGGATAGTAATAAATTTTGTTTAGTTTTAAAGAAGGGTTTTGATAAATATAGTAGAAATAGAAGACTTGGAAGTAGGCATCATTAGGATTTCCAATAAACATCTGAGTAAAACTTGTAGCTTGTAAAGTTATCGCGGTTAAATTTTGCGAAATAATTTAATATCAATCTTTGACTCTTCAATATGAGCATATTAAAATATTATAGTAATCTTTAGTTAAAAAGTTATTTGTAAGAAAATGTAATTTTCATTTGATTTTAATTATTTTTTAAACGTTTTAATTATATTTAATACTGAACTACACATTTACTTTAATGTTGTTTACAAATATTAACATTGAATTTTTTATTGTAAGTTGAAATTAATGGTTTTTAAATATAAAATTTTAATTAGTATTGGAGCAAAGAGTTTTCATAATCAGTAAACGTTATAGTAATTTGCTTAGTATCGGGTGTGTTTATTGGAACTTTTAAATACGTACGAAAAATTAAAAATCCTAAGAGACATAATAGATGAGTGACTTCTCGCCAATGTAATTGCGAAACAGTAAACATTATTTGTTAAAGTTAAAGACTTGTTTTACCAGGCAAAGTTCTAGGGCATTTAACCTGAGGAGTAAATATTAAAAAGGGACTTCCAAACCATTAGCTGTGGAGGAGGGCTGCTTGCAAGGACAGGATCGCTCAGTGGTCACCCATCCAAGCAGCAGCCATGCTTGAAGTTTCTTGACTCGATTATCTTGGGATAAGCCCCATATTCACTACTATGCGCCATTGGAATACTGCCATGTACAAATATATACACCTCAAAGACGTGAATATAGTGTGAGATAAAATTAAATTTGCACAACATTGTCACATGTGGTGAACGATTATATTCACAGCTATACATTTAACGGATCTTGCAATTTCATTCATGTCACTGAGGGTTATTTAAAATCTAAAACCAAACCGAAACAAATGTCCCTTGCACAAAACAAGCAAAATATAATATAATTAATTATTTCTTTAGAGAAGAGGACTTGTACTGCAGGAACAGTTATGATCGAGCTTCATCAATCATAGGCACGTTTAACTCAGTTATACTAGCATCAAAATGAATCGCGGCGGCATCAACTCACGACTGCGGATGTCACGCCTCACACCCGGCCGTTAAACCGTACATTAGAGCTTCAAAGCTTTCTGGAACCCATCACACGTCTCTTCCCATCAATGCTTGACGTGACACATCTTTTTTCTAGGTGAGCTAAATAAGGTTCTTAAAATAAAACATTTTTTTTCAAATCCTCCAATAATGGTGTGAATATTAACAGTGATCTCCTTTGCCTATGAATTTGGAGGGAAATACCCTATCGTCCAGCGGTTGAGGTCTGGAGAACTTTGGGTCTGAGTTAGAGTAATGTATAAATTACCTGCTAAAGTCTAGAAATATTTGGATTATGGTTCATAAAACCATCCTAATAAAACGGTATTGATGGGAGACATATATCCAAAGAACATGATGATAGAGGATGAGGATGATGCCCTTATTGTATGTACAGCTGTATGATTGCGTGCTCGGAAAGAACACTTAAATCATTAACAACCAGCAGCCTCAAGAAATCCACAGGACAAATCATCGAGCAGATAAATGTTTCTGGTAATATTCTGTCGGATTTCACATGTTTTCCGGACTAGGTGTGAGAGTCACGGATTGCAGAAATATAAATTCCACCCAAAGTTGATAAATGTCCTTAGAAACACTTGCAATCGCTCATTTTGATGATGTATGGCAATGATTCAAATCGGGGAATGTGGGAAGGACCACACTTTTGAACGTGGCACTGGTTATAAGGGCTACTGGCTTTGAAGGTGAGTATGTTTGAAAATAACCATTTCAAGTTTTAGGAATACCTGAGTTCAATTTTGAACAAGCTATAAATGAGTAAGGGAAGCATCTTAGGAGTAAATTTCGGAAATACAGTGATGTATTACAAAGTAAAATATGCAAATGTTAACAATAAAACAAATGTTTAATGTTAAACGACGAAAATGGATCTCAAGGTTGGGATGGTTGTACTGCACGAAGTAAACCATGCCACCCAATTAAAAGCCATGTAATAGCGGATAAATATCTACTACTAAGGAATCGTCTTGTTATAGTGCTGCATCTGTAAAACTTGACTGCGATAAATTTTTAATGATAATGTGAATGATGAACGGTTTAAAGCAGGCTACTATTACGGCAAAAAGTGAAAGGGAGGGAAGGAATAGCCAGCTACTTCTGATCGCGACCGCGATATGTGTTCCATATTCACGTGCCGTGTTTCAATTCGTTATGCATGAGTTCCGATAGTAATCTTATTAGCATACTGAATTCGTAATGGTTAATATAAATACTTGTTAGTTGTGGTTCTCATCGTTCTATTCACCTCCATATGATTGAAAACATTTTGTAACAAGCCAATCCCTATTTTTAGGCTTATAAGTTCTTTTCTTCAACACAAAGAGCACTGACTTCAGTTGTGTTTAACTGAAGGAAAATTATTTTGAGAACGTACAAGTAATTCTGTTCTTTAGGAACGTATATACACGAATATTTTGTACCAACCTAATGAAATTAGGTCATAGTTCATGATTTGCATAGATGTTTTCAATGTGTTCAAATATGCTTTTTTTCTGTTTTAACCTTTTATATATAAGGTGTACAATAATTTGAGGTCCATATGATATAACGATAAATAGACCAGGAGCCAAGACTTAATTTAAATCGCATATGCACACAACTCATTTTTTCGTGATATTTATATTTAAATTTCCTCTAAAAGATTATTCAGTCCTCAGCCCTTCCAGTTCTCAGTCCTCAGCGCAATGCAAAAAAATGTATAAAAAGATTTAATAATACGAAAATCTACATTTTTACAAAAATACATTATGGTAATACATTACAATCACTCACTACAAACCAACCATAGGGTACGTGAGTAAAACTTAAATCAGCACTAGCCAACGATATGAAGATGGATGTTTTAGCTGAAAATGGCTGTTTTGTTCACGATAATATTTGAGTATTCATAATTATATTTATGATTTCTGAGAAATATACCTTAATATGCTCCCTTTCGATGCTCTCCGAATTCGACTTTCGTCTTAGTAACGCTGCTGACGTTTGATTTATTTTTTACGAAACTTACGTTATTGATTTTACAATTCTTTAATGTTAAGGTTTCAAAATTTGATACGACTAGTGACCAGTATCTGTTTGTTACAAAGTTCCCAACTTTACCTATCACTCAATATAACTGGATGCCCTAGATTTTATTACGAATATTATTAAGTCTATTAAGGTAATTAACTCCAAGCTACCATAATTAAAGGGTTCAGCCTGTTCCAGAAGAGTAGAGACGCCGGCGCCAGACTACCTGATCACTACGGTGAGATCTACCCAAGCTACTTTGCATATCCCTGTTTGGTATCACCGGCAGCCGGACTGTGGTGGCGGTCTGATTATAGCCTCTTGCAGCATATATACACGAATATTTTGTACCAACCTAATGAAATTAGGTCATATATATATCGTGCCATACGATATATATGTAATTAGGCCATACGATATATATATCGTATGGGGGACAAAGGGAGCTATCCATAAATAAATAAATTAAAAATTACAATTATTAAAAAGCCTCTTGCAGTAAACCTGCCTCATAAGTTGCGGGCTGTATTATCGTGCCTGGAGCCTTCTACGGTGACTACTGCCACCAGTGCAGTGCGTTGGCGGACGTTCTTGTACGTGTTTTGGTTTACCTCAATAGACGCAGACGCAGAGCAGCAAACTAACATCATTCTACCACTTTTAATAATATAATCCTGCATTGCTGTATAGTATTTTTGGCAAAAACTCTATTGCACTTATCAAATATAATAGTAAATACGTTAAATACTTTAAGAACTAACGGCATATTGTTTTGTTTGTTACATAAATTAGGCCATAAAATATAATTAATTGGAATTTATTCAAATTTAAAGTTCTTATAAATCCTTTCCCTATATAATCATTTTATTTAAGACGAAAGGACTATTCCTTAAAATTTAAAATCTATTACAAACCGTTCATCAAAAGGGCTTTGACAAAATAGAAAGCCTTAAAAGCTAAAATGTTATAATGTATTGTCCCATCATAGGGATTTTAATTTTCACACAGAACCAATTCATTAATCTTACCTAGGATAGATATGTTAAAACAAGATTATTCTATGCTGTAGAACGCTCAAGTTGTTGTTGCTTGTAATATACCAGAACATTGTAATCGACATTCAAATTTATTATAAGCTATAAACCTAAGCCGTGTACTTTTTTATCTAAATTCTTAGGAGTATTAACCATCCATCATCAAGGGAAACAGCTTGGAAACATGACTCAATGGGCAGTTTTCGTTTACATATATTCATACTGCACGTGCCAATGACGTCAGAGCCAGTAGGTCTTGTTGGTGTTGTACTGGTACGAAATTACTGGATGACGAACTCAGTGAGTCATCCTACTTTTGGAGAAATAATTCACTTGCTTGTTTGAAAATTACGCATATTCAACCGAATTCTGAAGTAACGTAGAGGTTTGAAACTGTGCATACGTTTGCGCGGGAAACTGAGCTACGAGAGGTTTGAATTTATGAAAATGTATTAATAGTACCAAAAGATAAAAAATACTGACATACATGAACTGTGCTAAGAAGTTTTAAGGGATTTTTTGCAAACATTAAACTATTTACAGAATAGAACAGAGTAAAATTCAACGAGACACATTTATAATACAATTAAATATTTTGTTTCAAAACATATAAATATTGAGTTTTTTGGGTCAGTACGATCTATAGTTAGCTTGAATACTGTGGAATCAGAAAATTTAAAGACACCAAGAGTGCGTGATAAATATGAGGTCCATGTGTAACTTGAGAATATTTTTTTTCTTCAGACAGTTCTTAACTTTTTATTAGAAAATAATATGATGTTCAAATTTACCTAGACTCACTTCATATCTCTTGGCTTAATCCTAAACAGTCTGAAATTATTAAATTTCCACTTTTTATAGCCATGTGCCTGTTTGCATACAATCAGATAGAACTAAGTCACGCGGTATTATTTTATTAAGCTATTAATCGTCATTAATTTGGATAAAATATAAAAGTTTTAGAAAATGATAAAATTATAATATATCGATATAACATATATGTAAGTCATTTAGATTTATTTATAGAGAAATAATTACATTCTCTTACTATTTCTGAAATTTTTCTAAGATAGTACCCATGGGGTCTGCACACTCACGTATTATGCTTTGGTATTAAAACATGTTTAAATAGTTTTAAAAAGAAAAAGGTATGATAAAATGATAAATAATTTCATTTATTAACATACACTGAACATGAATTTCTTCAGATATACACAGGTCACATTTGCAAGTATTTTGGTCAGCGACAAACACAAAACACAAACAAGAAAGTTTCATCAGTCCAAAACATACAAGTTTCCCCAGACCTGCCTCTGAGCAAATGTAGTCCCTTCTTTCATATATTCTCAAATAACAATATGTGACTAAATACACATTCCTTACCAATGTGTGTGGTGCAAAAACTTACAAACAGAAATTGAATAACCCTACTTATAATCGTTACCAGTGGGTAACTTTATAAACCATTATGTTGCTCGTCGTACAAACACGGAAACAACAAGCGGTTTCCCAATACCGGACTGATGTGATGTGTTGAGGTTATGTTTTACACGGGAGGCCGAGGGGCCGCGATCAGCTGTTGGCCAATGTCAAGGTCACTGTCATGGTCCGCCACTCACAGACCCCGCCTCGGCTCGGCTATTTCTGTCCGAACTGCGCACTGGCACTACATTCCTCATCCTAATGCCTTTCATCTCAATATGGCACGTGCCAAGGGTGATCTTAAATAGACATGAGCAAACAAACAAACACTCCTGTGTGAATAGTCTGCGGCACATTAACTATTGCACCGCTCATATATTTATAACCAAGCTGGTACGCCTAATAAATAATGCAGCTGATCTTTATTCTTTCTAGGTAAAATATGAAGTGTTATTATTGCTCCGACGAGACATAGCGAAGATAAGTAATCAAAAAAGTCTGTAGTTCTACCCTGTAACACGTAGGTTCAATATATCTACAAAAATAGCACTTGTGAAATGCTTGATGAGTTTTCATGCAATGTAGGGCCAAAACGAAAATATTACAATAAAGAACGTCATCATTTAAATGCAAACACATGTATTAATAGAAGTTAAAGAAATGCCAGTTAGGCCACTAACTTTACTTTTGCTTCAGTTTAAAAAATCAAATCACTCTATTGAAGATCTCATTTGTAACTCCTGGGTTAACGTGTACAGTGTATGAGAGAGCTTCAAGAAGAATAAGTGAATAATAAAAAATATATAACTAGTGTTTATATTTTCAAAGAAAATTTGACGCCTTAAACCAATAGAAACTTTATTTCTAGTTCCCTCACTTTTAAGACAAAATTGAATCTTCATTGTTTCGCACTGTAACCAGTCGCTTTACACACGTACATTTAGTGTTCAGAACAGCTAGTTATATTGGTTGACAAAGAAAACTACTATCTATCCACTTCAGGAGTCTTAAAGAAATCCCTTTGGCCATTGGAATAGTGGTTGAGGATAGGTTTAGTTTTACAATTTAATTTACTTTATAGCTGTTTTTGCTTTTTTACTTAGAATAATGATCTAAGGAGACCTCACATTGCACTTAGTTATAAAAGAATCTTTGCGCTGCCTCTGGAGATGTTAGATATTCAGAATAGGTAAGTTTGGGGATAGAGGCCACCTCTGTCAAAATCTAATGAGAACTTGGGAAATTTTTGTTGTGTCACATTGGGAGAAGGGATGGCTACCTCTGTTACAGCCCTCCCAGCCAAAGATGGCGGAGGAATCCGTATTTCCTCATGTTTAGGCTAAACCTTTTCTCGCCCACTGGAAAAATCATCTACCGCCGATTAACTAGCTCTAATCCAATACCGTTTCCGTGTATCCATTGTGTTGTCTATATTTAATTGATAAATCAGGTTTCCTGCCCTCGGTATCCATTCTTTTGTGTAACTATATACTAGCAAGATATAAACCTTTCTGGGTATTATGATACAGATAATCTGCTTATCGGAATTAGGTCATATGCGGGTACTATAAAAGTTGTATAAGATTTTATTGTTACAGTCTTAAACAGTGCAAATTAGGTTTATTAAGATATCCTAGCAATACCCAACATGATGCTCAAATTCTCGATTAAGGTTTGTAGCTTACACCAACCCACAGGCATAAATTATTTACGGTAATTTGGTTCTTTTCATAACAACTTAACCTAGTTTTAAGCCTATTAAATCATACTAAAATTAGGCATTTAAAATTGTCATCATAATAAAGTTTTATATTTTGTTTAAATACTATTGGTTTAATATTGGTTGTGCCTCTCAAAAACTAAGTTGTTGAAATAAACACACTAGACGTTTGTCTGAAAGCATATGTAGTTAGCTGTATTATTACTTTAACAGTACTATAACTACAATCCATGTACATTGCTCGGAAAGATATTTTCTGTGTTTAAACGATTAACACAGTTATAACTTGACGAATGAAAGTCATTTTTTGATTTTAACATAGTTTGAATAGATGTGCTGCATAAAAAAACTCTGTCCTTAACGTTATTGATAATTAACTACGAGTATATTATTTCATTCTGCACGCATTTGATACATGACATACATTTTATTTTTAAATTCCAAAGGTAAGAATAATTATTAAAAAATGCAGGAGTATGCAACAACACGTGTAGCTTTAAAGGCAATGTTTGTTGAGGTTGCATGCAGGAATTTTAAATCTGAGGCTAATTTTACTCCCGAGATATCTACGAACGCATAGACAGACAGACAATCATGAAGAACAGGAATTGGCCCAGCAATGAAATTCAGCTAAATTCAATGATTAGACATGGGATATCATATAACTCATTCTTGTCTATGTATTAATAAAGTTTAATGCAAATGTTGAATTTTGCAGATGAAATCTTTCTCGAGATATCCTACCACTTTCGGCTTTTTTCAATTCAATTTTTTGTTCATTATTTTAGGTTATAAAGCAGTTTAAAATGGTAAAAGTTCTGCTCAGTTAGGGTGGTTACTACAGCGCAAGAGTGCGATGAAATCAAATTTTGTCACCGACTTTTAATATTAGAAATACACTCTGTCAATTACTTGCTTAGTTTTACTTCATGAATAACATTGTTATAATCCCACACGATGAAATAGGTCACTTCGTTTTCAAGATATCACGCAAACCTATAGAAGGACAGAAATAGAGCCTGATTCTCTAAGTGCTAGGCTTCGGTAACACTCAGCTAATAAGAAAATTTTCATATATTTTTCAATTATAAACTTTTCAAATTAACAAACACTATATAAGTACTTTAACCGTATAAAATACGAAACTCATTGCTTTAAAAGCCACATTAACCTGGAATGTAACAATATTTAGGACAAAACGAAAAAGTAATCTAGTTATGCGGAGATTTTACATTTCTTATTTTAGGCTCTAAACAATACATTAATAAGGTCTTTATGTGAGTTTAATCGTATTATTCGCATAATTGACATATTCCAAAACCTAAATGTATCTTATTGAGTACAAAATAAAACGTTTAACTACTAATTGCAGATTATAAGTACAATTCATGCAATTTTCTTGTTCTTCTTAGAGTTCCCCACTCTATATGTGACCCAAAATCTGGCATAAATAATTAAATGTTTTAATGGAATCAATTTATGGCAAAAGAAAATGTATGTACAATATATTTACAAAATTTAGATGTTCTGTTGGTTTCCAAACAGGGTAAAATCAATTTGCCCTTAAAAACATTTGTATTGTGTTACAATTTTTTTAAAGTAACGAATCTTAAATGTTTCATGTAAAGAATTCGCTATTGTCACTGTGTTTTGTCTCTATTCTGCTAAATAGATGTAATAATAGGTTAATAGGTAATCTTATGGTTATGTACTTATTCCTTTCAAAACCTACAAATAATGATTTGAACTAGTGTTTGTCAACCAATGAAGTAAACTGTTGTAGTATTGTTACCTAATTACGAAAGCTGTACTGTGTTTCTAACCTGTGTATATGAAGTTATGTTAAAACGGATTTACTTTTTTCAGCATTTTTGATCCTATGAATAGTGATTTTTATGAAAACCCCGCTTTAACTACTGAAAATAGCATACGTATATGTGTTACGTTCGATCACCCTTCCTCATACCATGGTAGAAAATACAAATATACCGCATATTACCATAGGTATGGTGAACAACTTAATAAAATTAAACTAATCTGTGCAAATAGATAGTTTTCATATCTTTTTATTATCTCCACCAAAATATTCTTTGATATACACACCTCCTTTTTTGTGGTATACCAAATGGTTTCTCTACGGCTTGTAGGAAGACGCTCAGTAAATAAAGTAACCGAACACTTGATCATTTACTGGATACTTGTACACCAATATATCAGAGGTTACTTTTTTTATTATTTTCGTATTTAAATTGAAATCAAGAGAACCATGCTTACAAATATAAGGTAATTATAACTTCATTTAGAAATATGTATCTAAATGAAGTTATTACACTTAGAAACAACTTATAAATATTTCTAAATTAGCAACAATTGGTTGCTATTAATTTAGCTATTTAAAAAATAGAATAAAACAAAAGTAGGAAATTTAAATTAAACTAAAAATGACAATTAAAAAAGTAAAACATTGAATACAATATATAAAGATTAAATATAAAATGAAGAATATAGAACATAGAATGTATAACATCAAACATAAAATATAAAATAACAGATTATACATTCAACATTATTAAACAGTTGTTGCAGCTTAAGAACCAAGTGGATGCCAACACGACATTGATATATCAAGCTTATATTTAATTAAAAATGTGTCTGGTAACTTTGTGGTTACTAAATTAACGTGAAGAATTATTGGCTCCTAAGAAACTTTGGAATCGTAGAGGAAAGTTTGAAAGCCATATTTCTGTATTCAGGGTTATACTTTTAACATTAAAGATTTTCTCTATTTTAACACTTAAAAGAAGACCTCCAAACCCGAAATCGATTGCACTAACTTAAAATAAAATCTCTGTTCTCCCGAAAGACGGCGACAGGGGATTGAGAGAATAAACTCTAATAATGCAAGTATTTAAATAAAATATTAAAGGATATTATGTAGTTCTACTAAGGTTTTATTGTGGTTGCACTAGTGTAATATAACTAGGGCTTTAAAAAATAAAACCACCGTGTTTGTAACAAAATAAAACCTAAATTGATATGTTAGTAATACTAACGCAATCCTTGAATGAGTTCGTTAGCGGACTATATTCAATTACAAGTTTCAACATTGCGGCTGTTTGCATTTGTGTAGAATGTTTATCGCAATAAACTTACACATGATAACCTAACTTATATAGTTTTTATTTAGGTTTAAAATGTACCAATTGTATCGTGTAAACGTATACAATTCTCCTTATATAATCATTATGCCAATTACGGCCGCACTTTTTACCGAATCTTTACAAAACTTACTAGAGACATACTAGAAGTAAACGTTAGGGGGGTTTTGTTGTTGGAAGCAGTCAGCTCATAGGGAAGGAGCCCTAGTTTCAAAATCTTTGTCTATACAATAAATATTGACACCTTGCGGTTAAATTTATTTGAACCAATATTGGAATGGACATACTATTAAGTGTTAATCCTGGGGCGTAGTCCTAGAGATACATCCAACAATTGGAATTTTGAACAATTGGACTAGACACCATTGTTGTAAGTTTGTATATTAGTCAAAATTGAAATTCTTATTTGAATTTTTTGTGATGGTCATCAAGGTTTTTTTTTGAATGCAATTTGAGATTCAGCTGTGGAACCCAAGGATCAAATTCATTATATGTACAATCACTTTTAATACTTTTTTTGAATGGGTTTTAGCAAATATTTCCAACTTCTAGAGAACAAACCATAACCATTTATAGCTCATAATAGAATTAGGAGCCAATAATTGTGTGCCTCCAGTCTAAACTGCCCTATAAAAGTACAACTCGTACTATAGAAGCTAGAGGGATATATCTGAGCACGAAGGCTCGAAGATTCTATATAATAAAATACCATGTTATATCGGCACCCTTTAAGATAAGGTAACGTAGCCATACATACAAGCAATTTTATATATTTGATCTCGAAGGCCTATTTTAGACATGAAACACAAAGTATTGTTGAGATATTGTGTAAAAAGAAGACATGGGTAATATTTTGGTGATCTAGATTGTTAGTTTTGCATATATACAGCCATAACAATTATCCTACAGATTAACTAACTCTCCAACATCAAATCTGCGAGATCTGTGACGCCTTATGACATAATCTGATCGTAGTTAAGCAAGGCGGACTAATCCGCTGACTGTTTAGCATATCGCGATAGTAAAACGGATAACCTTGAAGACCCTGGCGCCTGAGAGGAGGAGACTAACTTTCAGTCGTCTGGAGGCAGCTCTTCGATACCCGGTGAAAGTTGTTCCGCCAGTATACAAGATCCTGTCAAGATTGTTTGTGTCTTACACCTTGTCTACACGGGTCAACTGCATTTTGATGATGCCTACGAACTTACTTAATTAAGCGTTTAAGAAAACTAGACACATTTTGTATAAGTAAATATCATAAAATATACATATAATTTATATTTTAACGCATTTGCGACGAAGATTAATACATTTACGGGAAGTGTAAAAACTTTAGGGACACAGTTAAGTAAAATGGTGTCTTATACATAAAATCGGACTATGTATAACACAACTGCGCGTATACAAACAGCGTATCATATTTAATTAAAACATAGTAACAAAATTATATTTATTCCTTCCTAAATTTTATTAAGACAATATTTACTAATTTTGTTATAAATACACGTAATCATTACAGAAACCATACCTTAAACTACTTTCATAAAGTAACATTACATAGTTTTGTGGTCGAGTTTTCTTTGGTTTCGCCTCTGAAAGAAAACAGAAGTGTAAGGCTAAATGAACATTTTTGTTTATTTAAAAAAATAAATTTGTTGATAGTGATTGTGATTATCACCATGAAAATATGAAAAGGTTAAGTTATTTTTTATTTAAAGTTAATGAGCAATAGGGTTTTCATAATTACCACATTATGTTAATTACACATTGGAAAATCATAGTAATTTCATGTTTTATAGTTTTGCATATCGATTAGATACAAAACCTAGGTTAACTTATTACTCAGTGAACCGTATTGTACGAAGTTAAATAATTAAGGATCAAACATATTCAAGACTTAGCACTTAGTGTTTTAACATAATAAATGTGACATTATGTGGCAAATGAATGATTTGAGTTTCTTAAAAAACTGTTTTAAACAATGAAAATCACATCAAACTTTTTGCTAATAAGAATTGTTTTCAAAATAATAAATGTATGCAACCTGTTTTACACCAAAGTTTAAAATTATAAGTCAACAGGTTAGTCTTTCGTAGTGCGTTCAGGAATCAGGAATTAATTTTACAAATTTAATCGTAAAGCTATACGAGTAGATTATTGAAGAATTTATAACTTAGTGTACTCACTAAATAAATATCGTAAGAGGGAATTTCTGCGCGCTTCGCGAGCTAGTCTCAGCTATATATACCCTAAAAAAATGTATAATTATAAGTATACATTAAAATGAGAAATTAAATTAGTATTATTTAAATGATCATTTTTTATTTTAAAGGAAGATTCTGTTGTTAAAAAGTCACATACTACATGATGCGGCTTACCACCACCAACATAAAAACTTTAAAAATGGCTGTTTACACTTACAAGAAGCAAAGACAGGGTTAAATATTTGTACGCCTCACATGCTCTGTTGAGTTTTACATGGGGAAGTTCGAACTATGTATTAATTTGTGATTGCATAACCGTATGTCTTAAGTCTTAATTATTATTGACACTTCAAGAAGACGATAGAATCCAACCTTTGATACGTTCTATAATTGTAACATACAGAGATGGCAATTTTTCAAATCCTGTTAACCAAGTAAATTATAGTTACATTAATGGATTTAAAGCCAATTCCATTTACCTGATATATTTATATGTCACTGAAAAAAACGAATACACATTGATATGCAACGTCTGATATGATAATTTAGCCATGGCTCTTTATTACATAGTAAATTTGTCAATGTAATGACAGGAAGGTGTTCATGTAGAGTCACATGTTTATCAAGTTTATTCACAACCTGTAAATAAACTTTGCGGAAAGTTCCCAACAAACACTTTGGCAGCAACAACGACTTGCAGGCTAATAATATGCAGCTCTGTTGACGTCGGTGGCGCCTTGTTTATTTCTTGTAAGCATGTTATTTATGGCGACAACCGTTAAATGTTATCCTGAAGTGAAAATTGTATTTTTTAATTTGAATAATTTCCTGTATATTATTACAATCTTTATTCTCTGAGAATTATAGGTTTTATGTCGTAACTCATGGATATTTCCTAAAGATAAGATAGAAAATATTTTTGGTAAATCTAGGAAATAAGATGTACGTTTTTCAACGTCCTTTATGCCTACAATTGCAACATATTAGTTTCCACTGACTTTCAACGGTTAAACCATTTTAAAGAAGCCCAGTAGTGGCTTTACACTTGCGCTGAAACGCCGAGTCTTGTTTCCTTTATATTAAACATTCTAGAAATTACCAGTATAAAAAATGTGTTTATATTGCAGTCATAAGTAGAAAAGTGTTAACGTTTATTTTACATCAATATTACATTCATTAATATTAACATATCGATTTTAATATTCTTCTTGTAAAAGGTAATTATAAATACTAGTATTTAGTAAACAAAAACGAGTAACTCCAGTATAAACTGTTATTGAACTAAACAAAATTCAGGGAAAACTTAGAAACGAAACGGTATATGACTACGTAAAAACTAGCCGATAGCGCCAGGCTGGACCATCCTTTTTTCTTTATTTTAAACATTTCAGAAATTACGGGTATTACAAATTCTTTATATTATAGTCAGAACTCGAAATATTTTAACTTTTACTTACACTAATATTATATGTATACAGACAAATAGACAATAATGTAAAATAAGTATACATAGCTCCAAACATTAAAAAGGGAATTTTGTCAGTATATCATTTGAGACAATCATTTATATATCGATTGTAATATTTTTCATGTAATCGGTAATTGTAAATACTAATATCTAGTAAAAATTGAAATAATTTCACCTGGTATAAGTCAGTGGAAATAAATCACAGTTGGTATTAAACCAACTGGTATTGAACGAAACAAAATTCAGTGGAAACTACAAACGAATCGGCATATAGCTAGAAACGAGTCGATTGCGCCACGCTGGACCATTACATCTCATTAGTAATTCATTAGTCAATTACCGTTTGGCGTCGATTCGTTGGTATTATGGTGGACTTATATTCCTTAATTTATGCAATGTTTTTAAAACACTCAAAATGTTATAAATACAAAATATACAAATAAAAGTGACTGGTTTAAC
This sequence comes from Homalodisca vitripennis, assembly GCF_021130785.1. Classification (NCBI taxonomy): domain Eukaryota; kingdom Metazoa; phylum Arthropoda; class Insecta; order Hemiptera; family Cicadellidae; genus Homalodisca; species Homalodisca vitripennis. The sequence goes on from NC_060212.1 coordinate 42,565,890, forward strand.
TTAAAATTCGATGTGTTTTTAACGTCTTTGTTGGTGTCATACAGAAGGGAAAAGAATACTAATTAAAATGATGCTATGGTTTTCCAAAATAAATTGACTATTTGTTATAATGTAAGGAAAAAAGTAACATTTCGAAAGGTAGCAGTACGCTACACTCAACATGTCGCGTACCAGGCTACGCTGAGGTTGCTTGAAAAATTATAACCTATAACTCATTTCATTCTTGAGATATCCTATGGACATGAGAGACAGACAGACAATAATGTAAAAGAAGTATACATAGCTCCAGACATTAAAAAGGGAATTTTGTCAGTATATCATTTGAGACAATCATTTATATATCGATTGTAATATTTTTCATGTAATCGGTAATTGTAAATACTAATATCTAGTAAAAATTGAAATAATTTCACCTGGTATAAGTCAGTGGAAATAAATCACAGTTGGTATTAAACCAACTGGTATTGAACGAAACAAAATTCAGTGGAAACTACAAACGAATCGGCATATAGCTAGAAACGAGTCGATTGCGCCACGCTGGACCATTACATCTCATTAGTAATTCATTAGTCAATTACCGTTTGGCGTCGATTCGTTGGTATTATGGTGGACTTATATTCCTTAATTTATGCAATGTTTTTAAAACACTCAAAATGTTATAAATACAAAATATACAAATAAAAGTGACTGGTTTAACTTAAAATTCGATGTGTTTTTAACGTCTTTGTTGGTGTCATACAGAAGGGAAAAGAATACTAATTAAAATGATGCTATGGTTTTCCAAAATAAATTGACTATTTGTTATAATGTAAGGAAAAAAGTAACATTTCGAAAGGTAGCAGTACGCTACACTCAACATGTCGCGTACCAGGCTACGCTGAGGTTGCTTGAAAAATTATAACCTATAACTCATTTCATTCTTGAGATATCCTATGCACATGAGAGACAGACAGACAATAATGTAAAAGAAGTATACATAGCTCCAGACATTAAAAAGGGAATTTTGTCAGTATATAATTTGAGAAAAGTTGGAAAAATGAGATTAGTACTGCATATTTTCATTCCTACAAAGAAATCGTGACAGTTTTATTCAGTTTGATGTCTTATATTTATAGCCTATAATCGTTTTTATATAGAATTTTGTTAAAAATTGTTGCAAGAATAATATTTTTAGTTTCTTAATAATTTAAAAATGATGGTCCCAGTGAGCTTGGGAAGTACTAAGTGAATTAGTGTGCTGAAATAAAATGTTAGATTCTGCAGATAACATGTTTTGTGAGATAAATTGATACAGTATATTAGAATTTTTGTGAATGAAATTGGATCTCACAGCAAGTATAATTTATATGGTATAGTATATAGTAATTATATAGTATGTTTTACACAATAAGTTGCCAAGTAACAATGTGCCACGTATTAAGTTGTTAGCCTACATATGTTACTAAGTCGCATTTAAAAACTCATATGATAATGCGGAAGTCTAAAAGCATTCCCCAACAGCTGTACAAATCCTGCTAACCGTTTACAACTTGTTTAAGTTTCAGAAGGCAGACTCGTGCACTAAAGCTATTTTGAGCTCACAAACTTAAAGCTCCAAAAACACAGCAAATAATCAGACAGAACGTGTAGAGTTTTACGGGAAGAATTGCGACTGTGGTAGTAACTATAACGAATGTGAACCAGTGAACCGGTAACAGTAATGTTTGATTTAACCGTCACCACACTAGTACGTATGTCTCAGATGTATTTACTAAGGTGAGGTAAATTCTACTATGGTATAAATTACACCCTAGAGATCCAGTGGCCTTGTTATCTAAGACATCTGACTTTGTGTCTGAGTTACAGATAGTGTGGATTTATTTTGGAAAATAATTAAATCCCTTTTCATCTGTATTATCTACCCATACGTTTCAGTCTTTTCCCTCACTTTATTTGATAAAATATTAACAATCAATTATGATCCTCCTTTTAAAATATCAAAAAATAAATCATAAGCAAAAGTTGTCAGTGAAGTATAAATTTAATTGTAATTTTGTACAATCAGGTGGAATTTATAAAAATTGTTATTAATTTGTGAAACTATAACAAACACATCGTCGAATCCAATTACTCTAAACTTATTCCACAAACTTAAAGGATAGTGTGCGATTACTATGTTTTTATTGGAAGTCTGCTAGTACACATATCCTTATTTGAGTAGTATAACATATTATATTAACATATTTCTTAATAAAGAGTTGCAGGTGTCAATAAATATTACATTACATTGTTTTTTCACATCTGGTAGCAAGATTAACCCTATTATACTTTTCTTTAGGGAGAATTGGTTGATATTTATATAGACTTAGAATATCATATATGGTACGTTTGCCGTAATACGGTAAAAGGTTCTTCTAATACTTGTCCGAAATATTTCAAGATGTATAGTGCAATGCAATATTTTCAAGCTAATGGAGGTCGGTCATATTTGGCATGTCTCGAATTAGTGACTAGTCGCTGGGCTTGCAGTTGTGCCAAGGTGTTAATGCACTGTATTTCGGGAACACGCGTCCATCGTCTTGATAGTGCACTTCAGTATTGCGTTTGTATATTGCCTGCCCCTCTTTCTTATTATCCTTTAACATAACAGAGTAATAGACTCACGAAACAGGCAAAATTACACACAAAATACAATTATGAATACATGATGAGTAGTCTATTTCCTTGAACGTTATAATTAGGCTTTTTACAAGAAGTAAGAGAAACCTGTTACTAGAATTTCTGATAGATACATCTTGAAAGAGTTACATCTTTGTCAATAATTTATAATAATTAGTATACTCATAATTCATATACGTGTACAAAAATATATGTATCCATATGGATATTTATTAAATAAATAATTCGATCTCAATTAAATCATAAACTTAACGCAAGTGTAGGATTTATTGTTATAATATAAAACGTGTACAGATCGTTTAACATTTTTCATTTTTTTTGTAGCCAATGAAAAAGAATTAAGAGCACATTAGTGACAATAGCGTACGTTGAGATCCAGCTAATGAATACAATTTATTCATTGGAAACCACTGGTAGTATACAAATCTCTTTTTCCTTTAATAATATATTTACACGGATAACCAGTAAGTAATTAACAGATCAGATATATTTATAGAAAATTAAAAGATTCTAGAAATTGAATATAATTTGTTATCTGTAATTCATGTTAAGCCTGGACATAGTACACAGTGTATTAAAATACAGCTTTTCATAATTCCTTTTTTCAGGGTGATATGAATGGAGTTTCCTCATTAAAAAATTTATAATAACGTATAATATGTTTATAGGTGTAAATAAACTACGTCATGATCGTTATTTAATTCCTTCCTTTAGATGAATATACACAACCTGTAGGAAAGTCTAAAATAACTCCGTGATGATTTTAACAATTCTACTAGAAAAAAATTAAATACTATATAAAGGTATGATGGAAAACATTTATTAAGAAAGAATGAAAGGAACTGTATATCTCAGTATTATAATCACATCTGTATAAGCACATAAGTAAATTACTCACGTACAAAAACTGAATGTTGAAAAAGTTTATAAATTTACCCTGACATCTTTTTAATTATCTACATAATATGTAGTTAGTCTGTTGGAGGTGTAATCTTTTAAAGTACCTTTTCGAAATAAAAGATCTCTAAATACATATATAGTGCCCGTCCTGAATTATAAATTCATATAACTACAAATAAATTGTACATAATGATTTTAATATAAAACTCTCATAAGGTGATGAAATTCCTTTCTAAGGTAGAATTCTTCATAAGGTAGTTTATGTTATGTCTTCCTTTACCCTCTGCTGAATACTTCGATACGTTATTATATCGGGTTTTTCAGTATGTTAATATATTTACATATCATAAGTTACATATGAATAAAAGACTATGTTCTCCATCTTTATTACGTATCACTACTGTTCTAATTTACTCTAGTACATCATGACGTTTTTACTATGTGAAAGAATGAATAATAAGTTGTACCCTGATATGTCATGCAGGTTTTCATTATAGAGAAAGAGTAATAATTCAATGTTCAACTGAAAAAATAATGAAAGTTCGTTCCGAGAAGATATCAAATTACGAGAAATGATTTTCCACATTCAAACAGAATATATGAACTCTAGACTTGATCAATGTACGTTCTTGGAATCTGGAAATGAGTGTCGTTTGTTACATTTGCTCTCATAAAAAAGCCAAGCATTATTTCAAACGATTTCTCTCGTTCATATTTAAAATAATTTATACTTGCTACAACCTTGTGAGACTAGTGTATTTGAGATATACCTTCTTATGTAGATTACCAATAATGAATTAACGTTGCATTAAATGTTAGAAAACTATTTTTGTACAATTTATTTTTTAGCATATCACACCGGTACTAAAATGACCAAAAAATCTGAATTCCATGATTAAAGTAAAATCATATTTTCAATACAAAATAAATTTTTGTATCAGTTTTTAAATGTATAGGTCTTACAATACACTAAAAATGTGATTGCCATAGCTATCGTCATTTGTTGTGGAACATAAAAGTACCATGAATATCATTTTGAGATTACAATGAAAGCAAGATTGTAATGTCGTGTACTAATTAAATTTTTATTCATGTAAATCAATTTTATTCACGATCACTAGCGATTCTCCTGTCCATATTTCCGACTAAAAATAATATCGCGAGCTACTTAAACAGCTTATTAATATTAATAAGCGCGCGAAGTGACGAAATTCATTGTGTTTGGCCATCCAGGGTCAATCAACCCACAGCTGTTGTTACACGAGTGGGTGTATAGAGCGTGGCTCTACATTTGAGATACGGGATGTATCGTTATGCGCTATTATTTAGATCCTTGTCTAGTACGCAATACACGCACTTGTATTGATGACAAATATTGTGTGCTCTGAATAGAAAAAAATGGGAAGTCAGAATACATATGTTTCAATAACACCACTGCTAATGAGAATATTGAGTTTAGCTCCACGTCGTCACAGACTTGACTCTTGGTATCGGGAGTCATGTTTCTCTGAAATCCATACAAAGATGTCGGAGGCGAGAAGGCTCTTTACATCGTTTCGGACATCAGAGACACCTGCACTATCAAATCTAGAGTAATCCAGGTGAATAAATAATCTCATTGTCTCATGAGGTGCACAGTTCAGTCCCCTAAAATGTTTTTAGACATGTTACCAAAGCACGGCAAAACAACCGAGTTCTTACACACAACCTAGCTGTAGTGGTAAAGGTTGGTGTAATTATAATGTTGAGTTTATAATACTCTCATTGTATCAAATCTTCACATAATAGCAACGTTATGTGTGGAACACAATTGTGATTAAAACCAACCATGACTTTGATTGCTGCTTGGAGATGTCTCCCTACATGATACAGTCACGTGTTTATTCAAACTCTTTACTCAGTAGTATATAGTACTTGCGTGACGGACACTTCGAGTAGTAACATTCATGATGATGTGTTTAATCGGATAAATGTTATTTTTAAGTTTATGTTGGCTGTTATTATCAAACTCGGTGTCACCTATATTGAGTGATGTTTAAAATTAATCCACCTTTGTGATCGGGACTATAATAAACGAAATTTTATTAAAACATTGGTTTTTAATCTGTTAAAATCACTATTAAACTGTTATGTTCTAAATTAATTATCAGGGCCATATCGATAATTAATGTAAGTATTCATTATATTTATCAGACATTCATGGGCAAACGCTACAACAGCGCGATTTGAAGTTGAAGTTTAACGCACTCATCAAGGCATTCAATCTCATCACTAGACAGACAGACAGACAGTCCACCATGTGTCAAGTGGCGAGGTGTAACTTTTATTAATATCTGATGTTAACGAGCTTGAATAGTTTGCCTGCATGTTTGAAACATCCGCCAGACACGTAGACATCTAGTTTAGTAACATCATTGCTACCAACTGATTACTGTTTTTGCAGGTTTGAGCTTCCTCTGATGTGGCCTTGTCGTGGAATTTGACTGAATTATCTTTACAACTAACATCTAACTTTCAAGGTTACCTCATATTATATTTTTCACTTGGATATATGGATGATGCCTTTTACTTTAAAGTCGTGTAATATTTCGCAATTACCCTGTTTCTTACCATTACATATTTATATCAAATGACATTTGTATTTGAAATAAAAATTAATTTAACATTTCACAGTGGAGACAAAATAACAGCTTTATCAACAGATCTCAAACTTAATTACCACCTAAGGCAAATCGCTTCAAACGCTGTCGTCAGAACGATAAAATCTGGGTGTAGTGCTGCAAGTGGTTTGTAATTGGCAGAGAAATACTAAAGCATTATGTTTTTATAGATGATAACTTGGAAAGTGGTCTCGTTGTGAGGTACATTTTTACATTTTAGGTTTAAATAATGAAAGTTTACAGTGCAGTGTACATTGTAAGTTGAGACTAAATCATTTGAATAAATATTGTCAATGGTTTATGCTCCATCGACCCAAATTTTAACTCTCTTTACGAGGGAAAAAAACATCTAAGTACGAAATATAACTTAAATGGGACAATTTTTACATAAAACCAATGAATGGGGTGAGCGCTCCTGTTTACACATTCATTAACAAATATTCATAGCTGGAACGTTATATTTGATAGCCTTTCTATATTCAGGGTTGAGTCTAATATAAAATTTACTGCAAATTATTTTAGGTTATTACGAAATGAAACTTAGACTAGTCAAATTATGAACCTATGTATGGCAAAGATGATGTTTTAGTTTCTAAGCTAAAGATGTCATTTAAATGAAACTTTGAAGAAGTCTGTAATTAAAGGATTTTGTATGCTTAAAAATTACAAAATATGTTTTTAAATTATATTAAGCAGATAGTGACGAAAAAAACTATAACATCTCAACAATTATAAGCAATGATTGACTGTCTATCAAAAAGGAAAGACATTATTGACAACATAAACATTTCTGTGGATGACGTCAGTGGGAAAATCTTTCCTTGATCAGCAAAGCGTTGTGTCGTGTCGCATCAGTCGTTTCCCCAGACCATTATAGTATGTTACAATTGTCTGTGTATAATAATATATTTCTATGTAATATATATTTGATACTATCAGATAAGAATACGCCAGAACACATCTCAGGTAATTAGTCTTCACTGACATCATTAAACTTTGCTCTCCTAAAATAGCCAGATGGACTATTTGCAGACTATCGGACGCAATTGAGAAGTTTCTCCAGCTCCAGGAAACATAGCAGAAAGTGCACTATGATATTCAGCCAAATCCCACAAATAAATATCCACCTACAATTATTTTGAAATGTTCTGCAGCAAAAAGACGAAAAATATATTTGGCAGAACCCTGAGTAATGGGTTTCACCATTAATGTAATTTAATTCTGCAAAGTATCTAATACTTAAACTAAAGCATAGTGAGACAATCTTCTTATATTTATGCGTTATTGTTATTGAGTCCCCTGTTTTTAAAGATATGTACTAGACCACCCGCACCAACATAGTCTTATTGTACCCTTTGCGTTTTAACCCTATCTTACACGCCTCTGCAACACATTTATCTGTTTTTCATACAACATGTATATCAAAATAGGTAGTAGTGACAACAGCTACGTCATAGCGGATACAGCTGGTGGTCAGCAGCGAAATAGCAACTCCGACTCGAACGTAAACGGTCTATTTTTGGTACAGGCTGTTCTAGTAGCTCTCGTATTTGAGGGTGATTACACTAAACTTAAGAAGAGTGTTATCAAATTTTCAAGTAAATATAAAGATCTTATTGTACACTTACATCGTTGTAGAACGAAGTCGGTAGTGTTGCAGACATGCTAGGTCGGACAACTAAGAACTTTGACTGAATAAAGTTAATACAAATACCCCAAGATGAGCTGCTGAGGGGGAAAGACGTAAAGGCTGATATTAGATTACTAATGGTCGGTAGTACTACAAATACCTGACATCAGAGCCTTGGTACTGTTAGGATGAGATGGAAAGCCTCAGTCATAAGTTTAAACGAACTAGGTGGAAAATTGAATAGAAAGTCTAAGTAAACGTGGAAAATATTGTAGAAAAGACAATGACAATTGGACCAGATAACTGGCATGATCGCTGGATGTTTGTACTGTATGCTTTATGGTTAATTAGAATAAGTCGTTAAATAACGTTTTATTGCACTTAGACCTGGGACCGTGGACATTCAGAGTAATTACACAGATGGGCAGATATACAAAAACATGATTTTAAGATGGAATTTCCGGGATCCTTAAGAACTAGATGGTCCTACCAACTGTGATAGGCAGTAGTCTTTCGAAGCTAAGGTTGTTGAAGGACTTGAAGAGTCAATTACTCGAGAAACAGGAAACACAAGCATGCTATCCTAATGAACCTTTACCTCGAACTTGTACTCTCTGAGTCAGAAGGTCTAATAAAATTATTATTTTACATTTGAATGTAATTTACACTAGTACCTAAATGAAACATTGTTAATATTGACTGAAAACGAGGACAAAAATAATTAAATTACAAGTCTTATTTCCTATTTAAAAGCTTTTTTTGGACCTGTTATTGTCAATAAAAAGGTTTCGTCTCCTACCCTAAATATAAAAAACAAGGTTCAAGGTGAGTTTGGGTGCTATTTACTGTCATGTTGGAGTGGTATGGACGATCCTTCCTGTTTGCTTCAACCTGTTATTGGCTCAGCGTCAATATGGGGACACCCCTTTTCGATCAAACATCCTGGCTTGTTCTGTTAACAGATCCTGTTTGCTGACCAACAAATCCTTGTCATCTTTCCTCTGGTTTTTCTACGAATGAGTATTTTGTAGTAGTGATCATTATCGCTGTGTTTTGTAGGTTTTGTGTTTTTTTAATGATCGTTTCGTGATTGTTTAATGTATTGCATACATGTGTGTGTATATAAATTCTGAGAATGAAATGTTATTGTACAAATATCATAATAAATATATAGAAAAAATTGTGTGTTTATTGGATGATTTATTTTTTATAATCTGTAATAGTCTGGGCATTCGCAGACAAGATTAAATTAATATAATGATTAAATCAAGGTAGTAAAGGCAATTTTGCCGCTCGTATTGCCATGTCCAGTTGTTTGCATCTTGCGTTGTAGAAGAGTGGTGTCCCAGACGGGATATCATGATTTTTTATTAAGTTAAGTTATTGAATATTTGTAGTAGTTTGAGAAAATATGTGTTGGTATGTTTCCTAAGATTAAAAGGATATTACATATTTTATAACATGTTGACTGATGCAAAGGGTTTTCTATAAAAACAGGGCCATTTAATTGTGAAATTTAAAAATAAGAAATGTTTCTTATAACACTAACCTTTACTTTTTCTAGCAGGATGTTGGCAAAAACTAAATATCAGCAGTAAAAGAGAATATTACATTTAAAAACAAGATAAAGATATTCCAAAGTAATTAATACGTAAAGTCGGGATTGAACACACTTTATAAATTTAATGCTTTTGAACTTTATATAATTGTTCTGGTTTGAAACTAATTTGATAGTAAATAAATTTTATTTAGTTTTAAAGAAGGGTTTATATAAATTTAGTAGAATAGAAAACTCAGTAGTAGGTATCATTAAGATGTTTATAAACATCTGAGTAAAACCTTTAGCTTGTAAAGTTAACGCGGTTAAATTTTGCGAAATAATTTAGTATCAAACTTTGACTCTTCAATATGAGCACATTAAAATATTATAGTAATCTTTAATTAAAAAGTTATTTGCAAGAAAAATTTAATTTTCATTTGATTTTAATAATTTTTTTAAACGTTTAAACTATATTTAATACTGAACTATACATTTACTATAATGTTTATTTAACAATATTATCATTGTATTTTGTATTGTAAGTTGAAATTAATGGTTTTTAAATATAAATTTGTAATTATTATTTGGAACAAGGATTTGGCATAATCAAGTAAACTTTATAGTAATTTGGTCAGTATCGGGTGTGTTTATTGGAACGTTTTAAATACGTACAAAAAAATTCAAAATCCTAAGAGACGTAATAGATGAGTGAATAGTAAACATTATTTGTTAAAGTTAAAGACTTGTTTTACCAGGCAAAGTTCTAGGGCAGTTAACCTGGGGAATAAATATTAAAAAGGGACTTCCAAACCATTAGCTGGGGAGGAGGGCTGCTTGCAAGGACAGGATCGCTCAGTGGTCACCCTTCCAAGCAGCAGCCATGCTTGAAGTTTCTTGACTCGATTATCCTGGGATCAGCCCCATATTCACTACTATGCGCCATGGAATACTGCCATGTACAAAATATATACACCGCAAAGACGTGACTATAGTGTGGAGATAAAATTAAATTTGCACAAACATTGTCACATGTGGTGAACGATTATATTCACCAGCTACACATTCAACGGATCTTGGCAATTTCATTCATGTCACTGGGGTGTATTTAAAATCTAAAAACCGAACCGAAAGAAATGTCCCTTCCACTAAACAAGCAAAATATAATATAAATTAATTAATTGTTTAGAGAAGAGGACTTGTACTGCAGGAATAGTTATGATGGAGCTTCATCAATCGTGGAGCACGTTTAACTCAGTTATACTAGCATCAAAATAAATCGCGGCGGCATCAACTCACGACTGCGGATGTCACGCCTCACACCCCGGCCGTTTAAACCGTACATTAGAGCTTCAAAGCTTTCTGGAACCCATCACACGTCTCTTCCCATCAATGCTTAACGTGACACATCATCATTCTAGGTGAAGCTAAATAGGGTTCTTAAAATAAAACATTTTTTTTCAAATCCTCCAATAAATGGTGTGAATATTAACAGTGATCTCTTTTGCTTTGAATTTAAAGGGAAATACCCTATCGTGCAGCGATTTGAGATCTGGAGAACTTTCTGTCTGAGTTAGAGTCATGATATAATTGACCTGCTAAAGTTTAAACATTATTTGGATTATGGTTCATAAAACCATCCTAATTAAAACAATATTGGTGGGAGACATATATCCAACAAACATGATGATAGAGGATGATGATGATGCCCTTATTGTATGTACAGCTGTATGATTGCGTGCTGGGAGAAGAACACTTATATCATTAACAACCAGCAGCCTCAAGAAAGCCACAGGACATATCACGGAGCAGATAAATGTATCTGGTAATATTCTGTCGGATTTCACATGTTTTCCGGACCAGGTGTGAGAGTCACGGATTGCAGAAATAAAAATTCCACCCAAAGTTGATTAAATGTCCTTAGAAACACTTGCAATCGCTCATTTGGATGATGCATGGCGATGATTTAAAATCGTGGAATGTGGGAAGGACCACACTTTTTAACGTGGCACTGGTTATAAGGACTACTGGCTCTGAAGGTGAGTATGTTTGAATATAACCATTTCAAGTTTTAGGAATACCTGAGTTCAATTTTGAACAAGCTATAAATGAGTAAGGGAAGCATCGTAGGAATAAATTTCGGAAATACAGTAATGTATTAAAAAAGTAAAAATATGGAAATGTTTACAATAAACAAACAAATGTTTAATGTTAAACGACGAAAATGGAATCTCAAGGTTGGCATGGTTGTACTGCACGAAGTAAACCATGCCACCCAATTAAAAGCCATGGAATAGCGGATAAAATACCAATCCACTCAATAACTGGGTTCACTAGATGTTATTACGAATATTAAGTCATTAAGGTAATTAACTCCAAGCTACCATAATTAAAGGGTTCAGCCCGATCCAGAAGAGTGGAGACGCCGGCGCCAGAGTACCTGATCACTACGGTGAGATGTACCGAGCCACTTTGCATATCCCTGTTTGGTATCACCGAGAGCCGGACTGTTGCGGTCTGATTATAGCCTCTTGCAGTAACCTGCCTCATAAGGTGCGGGCTGTATTATCGCGCCTGGAGCCTTCTACGGTGACTACTGCCACCAGTGCAGTGCGTTGGCGGACAGTTCTTGTACGTGTTTTGGTTTACCTCAATAGACGCAACGCAGAGCAGCAAACTATCATCATTCTACTGCTTTTAATAATATAATCCTCCAATGTAGTACAGGGTATTTTTGCAAAAACTCTATTGCACGTGTCAAATATAATAGTAAATACGTTAAATACTTGAAGGAAAACGGCATATTATTTTGTTTGTTACATAAATCAGGCCATAAAATATAATTTAATCGGAATTTATTAAAATTTATAGTTTCTACAAATCATTTCCCTATTTATTCATTTTATTTAAGACAAAAGGACTATTCCTCAAAATTTAAAGTCTATTACAAACCGTTCATCAAAAAGGTCTTTAACAAAAATAGAAAGGCTTAAAAGCTAAAATGTTAAATGTATTGTCCCCCTCATAGGGATTTTATTTCCACACAGACCCAATTGATTAATATTACTTAGAATAGCTATGTTAAAACAAGATTTGTTCTATGTGGTACGAAAGCGCACGTTGGTGTTTCTTGTAATACAGTAGTACAGTGTAATCAACATTATATTACAAGCTATAAACCTAAGCCGTGTACAGTTGTATCTAAATTTTTTAGGAGTATTAACCATCCATCATCAAGTGAAAACAGCTTGAAAACATGACTCAGTGGGTAATATTCGTTTACATATTTATACTGCACGTGCCAATGGCGTCAGAGCCAAGTTACAGAACAGAGTAAAAGACTAGCACACTAATTGTTATGCAAATTAATATTTTGTAAAAATATAAATATTGAGTATTTTGGGTCAGTATGATCTATAATCAGCTTTATACTGAGGAAACAGAGAATTTAAAGAAACTAAGAGTATCTACTTGATAAATATGAAGTCTATGTGTAGAGTAACTTGAGAATAATATATGTTTTTCTTCAGATAATTCTTATTTTTATCAGAAAATTATGTTAAAACTTTATGCTAAACTCACTTATCAATTATTTGTTTATTCCCTGAAGTTTTTGAATTTGCACTTTTTATAGCCATTTATCTCCCTTACATTAACAATCAGATAGAACTAAGCCAACGTCACTATTTAACTAAAATTTTAATCATTATTACCTTTTAAAAATATAAAATAAATAAAAAGTGATACATACTATACAATGTCGTTATAATCTGTATGTTAGACATTTAAAGTTTATTTTTTTATAAGGCATAATTAAATTTTCTAAAATATTTTTCAAATTTAACTAGGGTATATTGACACTCACTTACTACTCATATACTGTCGTAATAAAGCACGTTCAATTTTTTAATAAAAAGGTACAATGCCGTTAAAATTATGAAATGAAATAATGAAATGATTTTTTTTTTTTTGAACAGACACTAAACATAAATTTCTTCAGAGATTACATTGGTCACATTTGCAAAGTATTGAGGTTCAGCGGCAAACACAAAAAAACAAAAACAAGACAGTTTTCATCAGTCCAAAAACATACAAGTTTTTCCAGACCTGCCTCTGAGCAAATGTAGTGCTTCTTTCATATATTCTCAAATAACAATATGTAACTAAATACACATTCCTTACCAATGTGTGTGTGGTGCAAAAACTTACAAAACAGAAATTGGAATAACCCTACATATAATTCATTCATGGTGGGTAACTTTATGAACCATTATTTTTGCTCGTCGTACAAACACGGAAACAACAATAGTAGTTTCCGGACTGATGTGATGTGTTGAGGTTTATGTTTTACACGGGAGGCCGAGGAGCCGCGATCAGCTGTTGGCTAATGTCAAGGTCACTGTCAAAGGTCCGCCACTCACAGACCGCGCCTCGGCACGGCTGCATTCTTCATTCTATTGCCTTTCATCTCAATATGGCACGTGCCAAGAGTGATCTTAAATAGACATGAGCAAACAAACAAACCCTCTGTGTGAATAGTCCGCGGCATATTAAGTATTGCACTGCTCACATATTTACAGCTAAGGCGGCACGCCTAATAAATAATGCAGCTGATCCTCATTCTTATTACGTGGAGAATGAAGTTTTACTATTGCTTGAGGACCTAGCTTCATCAAGTAATCGAAAGGTGTCTGTAATTTTATTCTTTGAGGACATAGGATCTATACATCTTCAAATATAAAGGCTATAAAAATGCGTGTAAAAAAGTTGTGTAATGGACAATGTTCAATTAGGTTGCATGCAGAATTTCAAAATCTGTAGCTAATGTTATACCCAAGATAGCGTGCCAACGCATATACAGACATAAAATTATGTATGTCATTTCAAAGGAATTAACACAACTATGACATTTAGCTATCATTGCAGAACTCATTCTTGTCTATGTATAAATAACGTTTCATGGAAATTTAAAAGTGTACTGCAGAAATCTGTCTCGACATCCTACTTATTTCTTTTTTTGTTTCAAATTTTTGTTTTTTTTTTAAGTTAGGTTTTCTATCAATTATTTTTCTTATTCTACGAGTAAATTTGATACATTTAAAAATCTTATATGATTGTAAAGGTCAGTTCGTTTTTGAGATATCGCGCGGTTATTACGTAACATATAGAAAAGAGGCGAACATCTAAAAAAATAGGCTTCGATGGACGCTCAGCTAATATGGTATATTTTATATATTTTTCAAAATAATAAACGTCATAAATGACATTTATGTGTTATGTTTAATCATAAATTACAAAACTCTTTATTTTTTAATACCACAGAAACCTGCAGTGTAATATTATTTAAGACAAAACGAAAACGTAATCTGGTTTTGGGGAGATTGTACATTTCGTATTAGGCTCTAAAAACACAAATGAGGTCTTTGTGTGATTTTTAATTCTATTATTCACAAACTGAATTGTATCTTATTGCGTTACAATATAAATTGCTTAAACTAAGATTGCACCATCCAGGTACGCTAAGTATAATTTGTCTTGTTCCTTCAATCTTCATGTGCCACAAAATGTGGTTAACATACTAAATTTTTATTAGAGGAGGCAGTTTTAAAGCAAAAGTAAATGTATGTACTATTTTTCTTTTCTTCAGTACTACTTCTTTAAAACAATTGTATTATATTTTTTTAAAATTGTTAAGATGAGTCTGAAATATTTATTGTAAAAACTTCACAGTTCTCACTCTTATTATGTTACATATTTTTAATAGGAGGTATTCTTGTTATGATGTACTTATTGTTTTAAGTGCATAAAATAATACTAGAGAAGAATAAATATCAGTTGATTGTTTTGTGTAAGTGTTTGTCTACCAATTAAGTTCACTGTTGCCGTATTGTTACCTATTTAAGAAAGCTCTACTGTGTTTAGAACCTATGTACATGGAGTACTACTAAAAACGGATTTAATTGTTCAGCCTTTTTGTTTCTATGAATGGTGAGTTTTCTAAAACCCTCTTTAAATACTGAAAATAGCACGTATGTGTTAACTTAGTTCTGTAAATATTTGCAAATAAAATAAAAATACTCTTAGTTATATTACAAAACATATCATTCACTACACAGATCACAACTAAGTCCAGGCACAGTGAAAAATCTGTAATATATTTTCTAGAAAGCCCTGGTAAGTATAAACCTTACTGATCCCATGAGAGAGAGAAAACAAAAACACGTTTTACCGCAGAATTTGTAAACAGCTTAATAAAATCAAAACTAATCTGGGTTAATAATTATTTTCATTTCATTTTCTCCACACAAATTTGCTTTAATATACACACTTCCTTTGATTCGGTATACCAAATGAAGACTTGAAGGAAACACAGACAATGAGTATTATAATCAACAGTTAAACATTTACGGAGTACTTCTACACCGAAATATCAAAGGTTACTTGTTATTTATTACGTATTTAAATTGCCATTAAGAGAATCATAACTTATGACTAGAATTGATGATTATTACTACATTTAGAATCATAAAACCTAGAAAAAAATCTTATACATATTCCAGAAAAGGCATCTTTTTTCATTATTTATCTCACTACTTTAAAAAAAAAACAAACAAAATAAAAACATAAGTAAAAAATCTTAATATACGTAAAAATAAATTTAAAATGTAAAGTATAAATACAATTACCAAATATAAATATAAAATATAGATTATACATGCAAGAGTAACAAACAGTAGTTGTAGATTAAGGACTAATTGGATGCCAATATGACAATAACATACTAAACTTCTATTTGGTTAAAAGTGTATGGGAATTATATAGATACTAAAATTAACAACAGAAACTATTAGCCCTTAATAAACAATGTAATTGTACAGAAAACTTTTGAAAGCCACGTTTCTCTAATCAGCGCTATGAATTAACATAAAAGGTGTTCTCCAAACCTGAAATCGATTGCTCCACCTTAAAAAATGTCTGTTCCCCTGAAGGACACAGGCAGTGAATTTCAGAGAATAATCACTTATAACACAAGTATTTACAAAAATATCCTAGTATGTAGTTCTACTAAGATTTTATTGTGTCTTTTTTGCACTTTGCCCATTATGGGAAGGACCTTGCAGCTCTTATCCTTAGTGTAATATAACTCGGGCTTAAAAAAATAAATCATCATAATTCTAACTAAACTAAAAACATAAAGTGATTATTTTCATAATATTAACACAAGCCTTGAATGAGTTTGCTAGCGGACTCTATTCAATTAAAACTTTCGAGATTGAATCTGTTTGTATTTGTTGTAGAATGTTTATATCTATTAACGTACACATTATAGCCTAACTTACACAGTTTTTTAGGTAGTTCCTAATGTACCTATTGTATTGTATAAACGTAAACAATTCTCTTGCTACTTATATACTTATCATGTCGATCACGGCCACACTTCTTACCGAACCTTTACCAAACTTAGTAGAGACATACTAGAAGTGAACGGCAATGAGCGTTTTGTTGTTGGAAAACAATCGAATCTTGAGGTAGGAGCCCTAGATTCAAAATCTTTGTCAATACAATAACTATGGCTTCTTGCGGTGATATGTATTTGAACCAAAATTGGAATGGACATACTATGAGGTAACTGTCTAACCCAGGATAGGGTTTTTGAGTACTTTTAAGACTAGATGAGAGGATTCCTAGTTTCGAAACATTTGACGATGCAACGATTATGGACACCTTACAGTTAAATGTATTTCAACCAAAGTTGGAATAGAAATACTATAAGAGGTGTTAACCATGGGGCGGAGTTATATAGTGTTAAGCATTATTTGGATGTTTAAACAATTGGACTAAAATCCTTCTTGTAGGATAGATATTGTTTTTTATTGTGTTTATTAAGGATTTTTTCAGTACCGTTTGAGATAAAGGGGTGGGGCCCAATGAGTAAATTCAGTACATGTATAATTACTTTGAATACCTTTTTGTTGAACGGGTCTTAGCTAAAGTGTACTACAAACCATAGGAAACAAATGATAAACAATGATAGCTCATAATAGAGTTGAGAGCCAATAAAATTGGTGCCTCCAGTCCAACATTTTCTATATAAGTAAAACTCTTAGTATAGACGCTTTGTGTGGTTAGGGATGTATCTGAGCACAAAGGCGCAACGATTATATATGATAAAAAAGCATGGTATTTCGGCACCCGTTAAGACATGGTAACGTAGCCATACATACAAGCTATTACATAAATTTATTCACGAAGGCATATTTATAGACATCAACCATAAATTTTTTGTTGAGATATTGTATTAAAAAGGCAATGGGTAACATTTTGGTCATAAAGATTATTAGTTTTGCATATCCCGAGCCATTAAAAAGTATACTACAGATCAACAAATTTTCCAACATCAAATCAGCGACATTTGTGACGTATATTATGACATAGTCTGATCGTAGTTAAGCAAGTTGGACTAATCCACTGACTGTTTCGCATATCACGATAGTAAAACGTATAACCTTGGCGTATAACGTAAGTCCTGGCGCCTGGTGAGGAGGCCAACTTTCAGTCGTCTGGAGGCAGCTCTTCCTTACCCGGTGAAAAGTTTTTCCGCGGTATACAAGATACTGTCAAGATTGCTTGTGTCTTACACCTTGTCTACACGGGTCAAATACATTTTGATGGTACCTTTGAGTTCACTTAATTAAGCGCTTAATTTACAAAGCATATCTTTTAAAAAATATTTTAAAAATATTTAGAACAAAGCACTTGGTGTTTTAATATATTAAAAGTGACTTTACGCGATGTACGAGTGCTTTTTAGTTCATCTGATTAAAATCACAACCAATTTTTGTTCGGCAGCATGAAATTGTTTTCCAAATAATAATATGTAGCTCTTGTTTTACCCCAAGTTTTAAAATTATAAAGTGAGCAGTTTAGGAATTTCATACTGAGTCCCGGAGTTAATTGTACAATTTTAGATAGTTGAAGAATTTATTACTTAGTGTATTCATTATTGTTTTATTTATTAAACTAGAAGAGGAAACTTCTGCGCGCTTCACGAGCCAGAATCGGCTCAATATATTGTTTGTCTGCCCACCTTTAACGTTGCAATACTTGTTTTCTTGTATAGGATTTTATACATATTTATTTATTTAATCATCAACGGTTATGGCATATGGTGATAGTTAAAAAATATCTATTTCATTCCTAGATTTGCAAATAAATGAAAACATCTTCAAATGTTTATAGTTTTTTAATGTTATTTACTGAGACTATAACGGTCTCCAACTTTACTAAAATGTAGAAGTCGTGATGTGACATACAATCGGCAATAAAAAACAGTAAGCATAGACATGCTGGCTAATAATATGCAGGTCTGTTGACGTCGGCAGAACCTTGTTTATTTATTGTGAGCATGTTGGTTACGGTGACAACCATTTACTGTTAATCCTGTGTACTGTAAATGTAATTTTATTTTAATTTACATTATTTTCTTTATGTTATTACAATTTGTATTCACTAGGAATTATACATTATAAGTCGCAATCGTGGATCTTTCCTGAAGGCAAAAAAAAAAAAAAATTTCCATATTCTACTAAGTTTTTCAACTATATTTAAACTTACTATTACACTGAGTTACGACAGTAAAACTATTTTATAGCACAACAGTATAAGCTTCACTCTTGCACTACAAATCTAAGCAGATTCTTGTTTTCATTATTTTAAATATTTCCGAAATTACAGGTTTTACAAACTCTTTATATTATAGCCAAAACTCGAAATATTGTAACTTTTACTTACACTAATATTATATTGATTATAATTAACCAAATCCATTGTAATATTTTTCATGTAATCGGTAATGGTAAATACTAATATCCAGTAAAAATTGAAATATTGTCACCCCAATAGCAACTGGTATTGAACTTAAAAAAATTTTAGTGGAAACTAGAAAACGAACGGTATAGAGCTAGAGAACGAGTCGAATGGCGCCAGGCTGGACCATTACCTGTCATTAGTTAATTCATTAGTCAATTACCGTTTGGCGTCGATTGGGCGGTATTACGGTGGACTTTTATTGGCAAATATACATGTATGTAGTGGTTTCAAAACACTGTCAATGTTATAAATAAATATACGAACAACAATGTACTCCATTTAATTAAATAAAAACATACCGTTGAACATGTTTTAAACATTTTTCATTGGTGTAAAACACAAGTGAAAAGAATACTAATTAAAATTATGCAATTCTTTTACAAAATAAATTTACTGATGTTTATTATGTTATAAAAAGTTATACTTTCCAAGGCAAGATTGCGCTGCACTCAACATGTCGCTACGCTGAGGTTGCTTGGCAAAAATTGCAACCTATAGCTCATGTCATTCCTGAGATATCCTATGGACCGATAGACGATAATATAAAATAAATGTAAAACAACCCCAGGTATTCTTTTTCTCCACTTGGAGGGAGCCAGGTTGGAAACGTATGATTAGAACAACGTAATTTCATTCTTAAAAGACATAATGAAAGTTTTATTTAGCTTCGTGCTTCATACTTATACCCTATAATCGTTTTTAAATGTGTTTTGTAAAAAAAAAAAGAATAATGCATTCTTGTTGAATCAGTTTAATATGTATGCATAAAATATTATGTTGCAACACAAACATTTTTTATTGCATTAAAATAAATTTTAAATGTTTCTGTTCAATATTGTTTTATATTTTAAATCTTAATATAAGAAATTATTTGTAAATAAGATTTAGGCTAAATATAAATGACAAGTATTACTAGGATTAATGTAATAAACAAAATAAAAATAAATGTACAAGCAATAAAATAACTTTATGTTTGAATAAAAATTATAAGGTACTAATAAACTTTAAATAACAAATTAAATAAGCTTTCTAAGAGAACATAAAATAAACATGCAATTAATATAGTATTCAACAACAATAAAAACTAATACTAACAACAGATATGGAAATCAAACTAGGTTATTAACTTCGTTATTCATGCTGTTTCCATTTTAAAACGTTCCTTTGATCTCGCACGATAAAATAAAAAAATTGTTTTCCTCCATTTTTAATAATTTAAAATATCCTTTTTTTAAATAATTTTTAATAGTTTATGTTTAGTATGGAAGATCATTAAAATTATTAAATTCACAAGCTAGCCATTTATTTACTACTTTATTACAATTTTATATTGTGCAGATAGTTTACATGTATATTAAATTCCTTGCTTACTGATTTGAAGTTTACATTATATTTCTACGTCCTTTACTATAAATTAAACAGTTACTCTATCCCTAAAATATGTATTCCCTAATACAATAATGTATGTTTGACTTTTAGCAAGGTGTGGAATAATTTTAATAAACATTTATGAGATTCGAATTGATGAAGCGAAACCAAGCATGTTTGTATGCATGGTTTTCCTTGTCCATCGATAAGTGCTTATGTTAAATATTTGAGCAAAAGAAATTTTCTATCCCATGACATTAGACGTCTCACTAAGTTTTATTTCATAAGATATCTTCTATAGAAAGTATCTACTCCTTCAGAAAATTCTGATAGACAAGTTTAAGAGCTAATCAACAAACTAAAGCACTATAGCATAATATAAGACATTGTTTAAGGCAAGTGAATAAAACGCAAGAATTTTTATTGACTAACTTAATTATAAATATTTCACTCTACCGTGGGAAGATCTCAATCGATTTACAGCTTTAATTTAAGCAATAATTTGTATAACAGATAGTTTATAAAGTTTATCAGAAACGTGAAATGAAAAATTGCCTTTTTTTAATACTTAGCCCGAGAATTTGTATACAATTGTGGACCCATTTATGGAAACATGTTAACAGCTCTAAGTATGCCAGGTTTAATATTAAACGACGTGAACTAAACGCAGCTTTTTAATAAACAGAGTGTTATAGCGCCACGATTTTACATGAAAGGAGACATGGTATAAATAGAAAGCTGAAATATTTTAAAAGTGAGAGCAATTCTCTCAGAGTACACTCTTCCTTTGTACAGATATGAATAATCTGTGTTTTCAACCTAGAGTGGAGTTCTACAATAGAATCGCAGATGTATTTTACCATTCCAATATTTTTTCTGATCGTGAATTAAGTCTCATAAAAGTAAACCAAATGAATCAGGTAATCCCTGCCATGACAAATGCTTCTCTCAAAACCACACAAATGTTACTGAACATTCTTTTTGGATTGTAAATAATATATTTCTAGTAAATATTAGTCTATTTTAAATTCAAAATATCAAAATTAAACTAATTGCACGTTTTTTACTTATTTTACCGAGGCAAAATCTTAGATTAAAAACTGTCTCATAACAGTATTCATTCCTCATATAACTAGGTAGGAAGCCACCACACCACGTGTCACGTAACAGGCTTCACCTTAGCTGCATAAAAAGTTTCAAGTCTATACCTCTCTTTAATCTTGAGAAGTCGTGCGGATCGACAGAATGACATGCGATCATAAGAAAATACGTTTTTATATATCCCCAGACTAAAGAGAAATTGTTTTAGCTTATTGAGTGATAGACTTTAATGACGTACACTAAAACGTAATGGCTACACGAGCAACATTATTGGACTCATTCCTATTTGTATTTATAAATACAATCCATGCAAAATTAAAATCCGCAGATGAAATCTTTTTCGAGATTTGTTTCCATATGATACATTCACATTTTTTTTGCAGGACCAACATTTTTGGTTTCGTAACTGTTTTTAAATGACAAAGGTCCCAACGTGCTTGGAAGAATACTATAATTAAATAGTGAGCTGAAATAAAATGTTACATTCTCCAGATAAAATCTTCTTTGATATAAATTGACACACGATATTCATATTTTTATAGGAAATTGGTCTCATAGTAATAGTATAATTTTACACACCAAGACGTTACTTAATGACTTGCCATGAGTTGAAGTTCTTAGGCTGTATATATGTTACTAAGTCACATTTTAAAACTAATATGATAATACGGATGTCTAAAAGCATCCCTGCCATCTGTAAAAAATCCTGCTAACGGTTTACAACTTCTTTAAGTTTCAGAAGGCAGACTAGTGCACTAAAGCTATTTTGAGCTCGCAAACTTTAAGCTCCAAAAACACAACAAATAACCAGACAGGACGTGTAGAGTTTTACGGGAAGAATTAGGACTGAGGTAGTAACAATAAAGAATGTGAACCAGTGAACCAGTAACAGTAATGTTTGATTTAACCGTCACCACACTAGTACGTATGTCTCTGACGTATTTCCTACAGTGAGGTAAATTCCTACTTTGGTATAAATTACACCCTAGAGAGCCAAGTGGCCATGTTATATAAGACTTCTGACTTTGTGTCTGAGTTACAGATAGCGTGGATTTATTTCGGAAAGATAATTAAATCCCTTTCCATTAGTATTACCTACCCATACGTGTCAGTTTTATCCCTCATTTTATTTGATAATATGGTAACAGTCAATTATGATACTCCTTTAAAATACAAAAAAATAGATCATAACCAAAAGTTGTCATTGAAGTACAAATTTTATTGGGATTTTATACAATCCGGCGGAATTTATAAAAAATTGTTATAAATTTGTGAAACTATAACAAACACATCGTCGAATAGAATTACTCTAAACTTATTGCACAAACGTAAAGTATAGAGTGCGATTAGTAAGTTTTTATTAGAAATCTGCTACTACATATATCCTTAAACATATTTCTTAATAAAGAGTTGCAGGTGTCAATAAATATTACATTACATTGTTTTTTTTTACATCTGGTAGCAAGATTAACATTATTATACTTTTCTTTAGGGAGAATTGGTTGACATTCATATAGAGTTAGAAAATCATATATTGTACGTTTGCCTTAATACGGTAAAAGGTTCTTCTAATACTTTTCCGAAATAAATCAAGATGTATAGTGCAATGCAATATTTTCAAACAAATGGAGGTCGGTCATATTTGGCATACCTAGAATTAGTGACTAGTCGCTGGGCTTGCAGTTGTGCCAAGGTGTTAATGCACTGTATTTCGGGAACACGCGTCCATCGTCTTGATAGTGCACTTCAGTATTACTTCTGTAATTTTGCCTGCCCTTCTCTTTTATTATCCTTTAACTTAACAGAGTAATGGACTCACGAAACAGGCAAAACTACACACAAAATACAATTATGAATACATGATGAGTAGTCTATTTCCTTGAACGTTATAATTAGGCTTTTTACAAGAAGTAAGAGAAACCTGTTACTAGAATTTCTGATAGATACATCTTGAAAGAGTTACATCTTTGTCAATAATTTATAATAATTCGTATACTCATAATTCATAAATGTGTACAAAAATATATATATATCCATATGAATATTTATTAAATAAATAATTCGATCTCAATTAAATCATAAACTTGACGCAAGTGTAGGATTTTATTGTTATAATATAAAACGTGTACAGATCGTTTAACATTTTTCATTTTTTTTTTAGCCAATGAAAAAGAATTAAGAGCACATTCATGACAATAGCGTACGTTGAGATCCAGTTAATGAATACAATTTATTCATTGGAAACCACTGGTAGTATACAAATCTCTTTTTCCTTTAATAATATATTTACACAGATAACCAGTAAGTAATTAACAGATCAGATATATTTATAGAAAATTCAAAGGTTCTAGAAATTGAATATAATTTGTTATCTGTAATTCATGTTAAGCCTGGACATAGTACACAGTGTATTAAAATACAGCTTTTCATAATTCCTTTTTTCAGGGTGATATGAATGGAGTTTCCTTATTAAAAAAATTAATAATAACGTATAATATGTTTATAGGTGTAAATAAACTACGTCATGATCGTTATTTAATTCGTTCCTTTAGAAGAATATACACAACCTGTAGGAAAGTCTAAAATAACTCCGTGATGATTTTAACAATTCTACTAGAAAAAAAATTAAATACTATATAAAGGTATGATGGAAAACATTTTATTAAGAAAGAATGAAAGGAACTGTATATCTCAGTATTATAATCACATCTGTATAAGCACATAAGTAAATACTCACGTACAAAAACTGAATGTTGAAAAATTTATAAATTTACCCTGACATCTTTTTAATTATCTACATAATATGTAGTTAGTCTGTTGGAGGTGTAATCTTTTAAAGTACCTTTTCGAAATAAAAGATCTCTAAATACATATATAGTGCCCGTCCTGAATTATAAATTCATATAACTACAAATAAATTTTACATAATGATTTTAATATAAAACTCTCATAAGGTGATGAAATTCCTTTCTAAGGTAGAATTCTTCATAAGGTAGTTTATGTTATGTCTTCCTTTACCCTCTGCTGAATACTTCGATACGTTATTATATCGGGTTTTTCAATATGTCAATATATAAAAATACTACGAATGTTTGAATTTTAATAGAATAATTATTATGGCCATAAAAATGCAAAGTTTTATTAACAGTTACATATCATAAGTTACATATGAATGAATAAAAGACTATGTTCTCCATCTTTATTACGTATCCCTACTGTTCTAATGTTTCAATCGAAAAAACTGTAAATTTCACATTTACTCTAAATATTGCAATGAAATCTAGCCTAATTCAAGTTAAATACAAAACATTTTACTCTAGTACATCATGACGTTTTTACTATGTGAAAGAATGAATAATAAGTTGTACCCTGATATGTCATGCAGGTTTTGATTATAGAGAAAGAGTAATAATTCAATGTTCAACTGAAAAAATAATGAAAGTTCGTTCCGAGAAGATATCAAATTACGAGAAATGATTTTCCACATTCAAACAGAATATATGAACTCTAGACTTGATCAATGTACGTTCTTGGAATCTGGAAATGAGTGTCGTTTGTTACATTTGCTCTCATAAAAAAGCCAAGCATTATTTCAAACGATTTCTCTCGTTCTATTTCAAACGATTTCTCTCGTTCATCTTTAAAATTTATACTTGCTAAAACCTTGTGAGACTAGTATATTTGAGATATACCGACTTATGTAGATTACCAACAATAATTAACGTTGCATTAAATGTTAGAAAACTATTTTTTGTACAATTTATTTTTAAGCATATCACAGCGGTACTAAAATTACCAAAATTTTTTTGATAAAAAATAAAATAGTGTGCATCAGTATTTAAATGTGTTAATTCTATAATATTTTATTTAAGTATAAAAAAAGGTCTTACAATACACTAAAAATGTGAATGCCATAGCTATCGTCATTTTTTGTGGAACATAAAACTACCATGAATATAATTTTCAGATTACAAATAAAGCAGGATAGTAATATCGTGTATTAATTAAATCATTATTCATGTAAATCCATTTTAACGGACATTTCATGATCACTAGCAATTCTCCTGTCTAAAATATCCGACTAAAATTAATATCGTGAGCTACTTAAAATAGCTTATTAATATTAATAAGCGCGCGAAGTGACGAAATTCATTGTGTTTGGCCATCCAGGGTCACTCAACCCACGGCTGTTGTTACACAAGTGGGTGTATAGAGTGTGGCTCTACATTTGAGCTACGAGATGTATTGTTATGGCGCTATTATCAGATCCTTGTGTAGTACGCAATACACACACTTATATTGATGTCAAATATTGTGTGCTCTGAATAGAAAAAAATGCATGTATATAACGTAACACAGATATTTCAACAACACTATTTCGATGAATATACTAAGTTTAATACAACAAATTTAAATAATAACACAGATTTATCAGTAACACTGTTGTCGTTAAGAATATTAAGTTAAACTTTACGATGTCACAGATTTGACTTCTGTTATCGTCAATTATGTTCGTCTAAAGATATAAAAAGAAGTCTGCGCCGAGAACAACGTCAAAAACACCTACACTATAAGATACAGAGTAATATAGGTGAAGAAACAATCTCATCGTCTCGTCAGGTACACAGTTTGGTCCCACAGCACGGTGGAGCAACCGAATTTTTTACACACAACCCAGCAAATGTTTGGGAAGGGTTGATTCAGTGTGAATATTAAGCTTGGCTCTAATATTATTCAGACTCCAGGCGCTTATATAGAGAAAGGTGAACTGAAGCTAAACTCAATATTCTCATTGTATCATAACTAAGTTTTGTGTGGAACACTATTTTGGTTTTAAAGCCAACCTTTACACTTGAATGTGAAAATTTTTTAACATGATTATGGTTGATTGATTATGATGTATAGACATAGCCCCCCACATGATACAGTCACATGTTTATTCATTAACTCTTTACTCAGTAGTATATAGTACGTGGGTGATGACACCTCGAGTAGTAATAGTAATGATGATGTGTCTAACTAGATAAATGTTATTTTAAAATTTAAGTTAGGTGTTATAGCAGTGTTTAAATAATGCCTGTCTGCACACCCAATAAGTTATTATGTTTTATATATTGGGGTTGTTAGACTACATGACATAAGATTCTGCTTAGTTTATTTAAAAACATTTTTTTATTTAGTTTAATATGTAAAAACGTTCACTAACGCTCAGCCAAATCCTATCAAACTGCGTGTTAAATACATATTTTAAAACTATACTACTATTATGATCTGGAAATTATGTAAATCTGACGGCAAACTTTAAATAAAACCTTTCTTTGTCATTAGAGATAACAGTTTTTTTCTAATCAACAATATGTATTTATTATTCTTTTCATGTAGCAAAGTAAGATTTAAGCTTTCTATTCTAATTGCCCATTAAGTTTAACATTAATAAGACATATTTTTGTATAAAATTGCGTTTAAAATTCCGGGAATTTCAAATATTTTATTAATATTTGCAAATATTGATTTGAAGTTTTAGTTTTTTGTGTGAAAACAACCGTTTTGTGACTGTAAAAGTAAACGAATTAATAAAAAACTTAATAAGTAGAGCTAAATTTTCCATTATTAATCTTCTTTTAAAAAATACGCTCTTGATGGTTTTAATCTCCTTAACCGTTTAAAATATGGTAATGTTGGTCCGTTAAAAAAGACATCCTCTGCAGGAAATTAGCTTCATGAATCGTTTCAAATCTATTGGTCAGTTCATAGATATATTATCGTGTCGTCAAACAGACAGAAATGAAATCATTTCAGCTCCTACAATGATAGGCTCCGTTGACGTTTAACCGAAAATCTAATCTCTAATTAATTCCATGGCATGTTGCACTACAACAGCTGAGAACGTTAAACATAGGTTCATCGACAGTCACCAATAATATATGGATTTTGTGTTTGTATTTTAAAATAATGATCTTCACCTTTTAGCCATCACAACAGTTTAAAATACTTACACGTTTCTAATAATTGGAAAGAATGCTTGTCAAGAAAATAAGTTAAATTTGTTATGAAATACTTGAAAGGAAAATAGTTTGATTAATTATAATGAGAATACTACTTCTATATCTTCACCAAAGAATATATAATTACATTTTTAAAAGTCAGTTAAAAGTTTACTGAGAAATCAGTAAAATAACTCGAATGTTGAAATAAAATGTCTTAGTGAATGCCAAAGAGCGATTCCGTTCCCAGGATATTGCTGTTCGTGCATGACCGAAATCAATCGTGCATTTTGGAGATATATAGGTTGGCCAACCTGTGGTGAGTACTCCTGCCAACTTATATTTGTGTTAGCAAAATACATATGTTTTAATTGCTCTACATTAAACCTAAATAATGTTGTTACCACTTATTACACAACTATGTGTTGGAATTTGGTTATCAGATATTTTTCTTCCGATATCATATTAGTTTGGTTTTAAAACAAATGACAGCTGTTATGAAATGGTGAACATGTTCTCGCGGAAATAAGTAATATAGGTCAAGTACTAGGGGAGCGATTAGTTCTTGCTGTTTCTGCTCATAGTTTACAACTGTAAGTGTAATATATATATATATATATATATATATATATATATATATATATATATATATATATATATATAAACTTCCATTAAGATAGAAATATACGTGCTAGAATTTGTACACAGATACACACTTAATTTTACCATTGTTGGCTGTCAATATTTATTATTGTTATTTTGTTTTTAGTGTTATAGAAAATATATAATACTAAAATCTGTAAAAATGCACATATAAGAAATGGTTTTAGATTTATTAGTTTATTCTCAATGCGAATAGCGACAGAAATGAACCTTAAATGCTTTGTATATATTCTTCTAAAATATTTGCTGCCCGGCTGTGCAGGAACCCTTGATGGAAAGGCCCTTTTGACTAGAATCTTGAGGCATATTTTGTTCGTAGTCGTAAGAGGCACTTTACTGATTTTGAGGTAAAAATTTAAATTAACAGTTTTATAGTCTGCCTATCCGTGCATGCAAGTATTGATAGCAAGGTTTTTTATTTTCTTAAAGTGTGTTCATATTGCCCCTTATAAAATACGAAGGATACGAGATAAGGCATAGTTTTAATTACTGTAATTACCAATTAATTTACTTTAAATTACAATTAGTTTACAACTTTATATATATATATATATATATTTATATAAGTTTTTTTACCTTACTTTTGTGATAAAAGAATGTTGTGGAATGTTGTAATCTAAGTGTAATTTAATGTACAAATATATATATATATATATATATATATATATATATATGTATTCATCATTTTCAAGGACAGCACACGCCCATTAAGCCTTTTGTTCCAAACAAAAGATTGAACATTGTTAATTACACACCTTAAAATTGGCATTGAAACTAAATTGTTTTACCAAAACCTAAAAATAAGAAGAAAGTTTTGCTCTAAACGAAGCGTTTATCAATTTAAAGTTTATTACCCCTAAATAACAAAATTCTCTTTTATAACTCAGCCAACAAATTAGGCCTATTATAGGCTGCCAATACGTTTCCGTTCACTATTCTTTTAGTTATTTAAACGCTTTAACAATATTTTCCTAGTAGATAAAAAAATAAATAATATTATGTTAAGGACTAACTAAAGTTTTTAAATAAAAATAAAAAAATCCAAGAGGATTCAAAATAAATTGTGATTTGCTAGCACTCCACTGAGAGAAATACTTTGCTTTGTCTGTGCACTACTTTCATGTTTCACAAAAACGCGACGCTTCTTTGATTGCATTATTTGTACAAGTTTAGTGTTTTGTTTGGATTTATTTTAACATCAGTACAGTAGCCAACATCAGGATTTATTTAATTTATATAAAATGTATAACTACGTCATACCACTTGTCGCTTGACGGGCTTTGCTGAGGTTGAGTACCAATATCAAGTCTAGAACTCATGTCATTAGGCTATATATGTTAAAATTCATATTATTATAGTAATAGTATATATTATAGTTTATACAAGTTTATATTTCTTGCAATTTTCTCGTTTATATCGTGGCTACCTGTAAGCTAAATATAAAATATTCACTAACGCTCAGCCAAATCCAATGTCACACACACACAGTACATCGAACTCGATACCTGTTACTTAATTGAAAGTTTACATGTAAGTTGGTTTCCGAGATAACGTGGGGAGAGATCGAAAAAATAGACATTAATACTGTACAGTCACTCGGGTATTAGACTTTGCTAATGCTCAGCCAATCATGTATAGTGCAAACTTACTCTATTTAAACACTTAATATCGTATCTCACCTTATTGGAACATGGTAGAATAATTATTAAAAATATCAATATACCATTTATTGGGTACATAATCATGTTATTTCATCTCTTAAAAACTGTTAAAAATCGTTATACTCTTAAAAGATCACATATCAAATAAAATGTGTTAAATAACCATTGAGGACAGAAATTTTACTAAGTGCATTGTTATGCGGACAGAAAGTTGATGTATTGTAATATTATTGTAATATATATAGCTAGCAATATTTTTTGTTTATTGCTGTCTTAACTAAAAAATTTAAATTAGTTTTTATATTCACATTACGAGAGTAAAAATGTACTATCTTGAGTCTTAAGTTTAAAAAATTAGAATTAGAGGATGTTGAAAGAAATGATTTCACCGGTATGCTAAACAATCTCTTCACTTCCCCGAAACGGGCGTAGTTCTTGTTCCCAGATCCGCTGTTTGGCACATTCTGTACATACAAGGATGTGACGGAGGTGTCGGAATGTCAACACACACCACAGATTTCCGGTTTTCTAAATTTGGAAGAAGGTGCGGCGCTCCTCGACTCATCTGCGTTAGGAATTCTGTGTGTAGGCAGCTTGCATAGTCGGGCTTGAAGTCATCATAAATATTACAATATACTCGTATGACATCATAAAGTACTTAACGCTCAAGAAGATGTGTGGACATAAGTGTTAACTAAGCTACCTCAATAGATTTTACAATATTTTATCAAATATACCAATTACTTATTGTTGGCTGAACAAACAATCCAGGAGCCAAAAGCCAATTTACATTGTATATGCACGCCACTGTTTTTTCTTAAAATCGAAAGAGAAATTTCCTCTTATAAATCAATCGAAAGTCATTTATTTTTTTTAGGAACAATATAATTCTTACGCAATGAACATTGGCTCTTGGCTTCTAGACAAAATAGGGCTGTAATAATTGAGGGAACAAAATGAGTTGTTTGTTATTCTTGTAGAATCTACTTTTTGCATCCAGTTATTTCCATACATATTTATTCTTGTAGTCTATAAAAAATCAGAGAAAATATCTAAATAGTTTAAAACGGTCAGATAGGTTGAAGTCATAGGCAACTTGCAGTTGGTGCATATGTTTAAATTTAATTCCATTACAAAAAAAAACTAAATTATAAAAATATATTTAGATTTTCTTTACATGTAGGGAAAGCGATTAAAACTAGCGTCTATAAGAAATATATTCTATGTTACTGTAAGTAAGGATGATCAACTTGTGTAGATATGGATTACAATTGAATGTATGATAAGATGAATATTCTTTGAAATTGCACATTATATGTTTGTAAAGATCAACAACCCATGCTTGATAAGTGTAATAATTCCGTGTTTGTTAAGGATGATTATTTATTTTACGATAAGATGAACGCTCAATGTCACAATAGGTGAATATTGAATGTCTGTTAAAGATACTTGATAACTATTATCACTTCGTAATACTTGATAAGTATGATCATTTCCTGCTCAATGAGGATGATTAATCAATGTTTGATGAATTAAAAGTTTTGATAATGATGAACTTTCCATGTCATATCTGAGTGAATATTCCTTGCTCGTTAGCAATAAATATTCTATAATGTATGTTCCAAGATATGAAAATGTATATATTTCACAACCACTTATGTGATGCTGACGGATCAAAGTCGGCTGACTAATTAAAAGCAAACTACTCTGCTGTAAAAAAGCAATTTCCAGCTAAGCCGGTATAAATATAAACCCTTTAAAACCAATTCCATAATGGATTGGCTCATATAAATACAAGTAACGATATTAAAGCTCTGGGTATACGTCATAGGATTCTTACTGACGAGAACCTCCTCCCAGTTCTCTGAATCACAGGAGAATCTAAACTCTTGCCTACAAGGCACCGGTAAATCTGCTAGAACAGGGCGCGATAACTGATTTACTGTAAAACTACATTAACCGGTAGAAATTTCCTCTCGCTTAGTCTCACCATGAAGTACCAGTCATGCAGCTATACGCATAATTTATAGCTCATTACTACTTAAAAAACATTACTTGTGTTATAAAAAAGATTACTTTTAACTATATATGAGCATCCTATTATGTATATCGTTTAATAGAGGAACAGAGGGAAACATAGATCCTACAACTTTATGTATCAATAAAATCTGCAATGTTATGATCATTCAAACTATAAGCCATAAACTCCAAACCAAGAAATTTAATAAACAAAAAGTCGTAAAGCTTTTATGAACTAAGGGTTTATATGGGATATATAAATGTATGTAACTGTAATAAAGTATATTTGATAATTGATAATATATCCTTGTGTTTAGAATGGGAAATCACAAGTCTAAGTTACAGTATGGCAGCACTATTTCGGTCGACTGGTTCTTAACAAGTAAACAAGTTGAATAGGCATACCCCTTACATTTTACCACGTGGTCTATCCATAACCTCTCCCAATCTAGGTGTTGATGCCCCAGGGCGCACAGTCCCCGGTTATCTGTCTCTTCTTGGTAATTGAATCAAACAATAGGTATTCTAACCCTCTTAATACCGAGTAGGACTATTATACAATTTTGTGCATTGGGATAGAAATACTCGATTAGAGTAACAGGCAGGATGTATTTAGACTGTTTTCCTTTTAAAAATACAAATTTATAGATATAAACTTGTTTTTATATACCTGAATACAACTTTGAAAAATTCGTGTGAGAATATATTTACCAAAATCGTACGTAAATATTAAGCAATAAGGAAAAAGTTAACTAAAAATATCCAAGCCAAAATAAGAGACGATCGTACGGTTGTAAAGTTATTAGCTGAAAGTTAAAGTCGAAATAACTTTAATAATTACTTTGAAAACAACCGATCAGTCAAGTACAGCCTAACCGCTTGCCACAGTCTCCAATTCATAAACTTTCATCTTAAATAACACTTAGAGTCGAGGAGCTTTCCAAGAAATCAAATGAACAGTTTTAACAGAGTTTGAAATTTAAAGTTGTTTATTCTTTTCGATCGTCTTTTCTTCATAAATTACAATATAAAAGAAACCTTTTCACTTGCCTCATTGGCTACATAACTTTTTATCTTTAGAAGTAAATCAAATCTTAAATATTGATCAAGGACTCGATTCATAAATGTTCTGCTATCGGGATATTTGGAGGTATTGCCTATTTGAGGCGTTGGGGATTACAGAGGCACCACTCTGAAAGTCCACGTCGACTAGGAAACGATAGTTTGAAGTCATACCATAAAGTCATCTTTATGCCCCAGCACGATCATAGCAATAAGTGGTTCAAGACCTACATTAAACGGTTTATTTCATACTTTTGCCAGGACAAGTATGTTATCCAAAGACCATATTTAAAGAAAAGTCATTCCTACATACGAAGAAAACTACACAGGTCACGCTCACTAATTTTACTATTCATTCATCTCATGCTCATTCATGACTTCGACGAATAAGTGAACACTCATCGTAAGTATAAACTAGTACCCTAGGATGGTTCACTTCCGTCTGGTTTACACCTTCCAGTTGAATCTAGATTGGGTTCACGCAAATTCCATTCTCATGAATCTCGACAGCAGGCAGCAGTACCAAACTTACTCATCCTGAATAGCCTGTTACTCTGGAAGAAAGCGCAAACGTTCTTAAGTTCAGTTTCTATTCTTTTTGCCGTTAAAAGCAGTGGCGTAGCAATGGGGTGGCGGCGGTGGAGGACCGCACCGGGTGCCACCATTTTTTGGTGACACCCACCCGGTCTCTCAACATAAAGAACAATGTAAAAAAAATAAATTGCAAGCGCAAACATTTCTTTTTCGGTGATTTTATGTATAATGCGAGGATCCCCGCAAAAGAGCCTGTCGTGGGGGATTCCCCGTCTCATACTCGCGATCTTTAACGTTTCAGTTGCAACATTTTTAATTTTTTTCGTGAAGTGTGTTGTGTTTGGTTGGCGTAAATTGTTAAACGTGTATTATTCTACAGTCATAGATAATAAATAGAAAAAAAGTATATTATATCCTTGACCTTTATCATATAAAATTTATTGCTTTTTACTTTCGATGGAGTGACACCACGAACTTCCGTACCGGGTGCCACCCAAGGTAGCTACGCTACTGCTTAAAAGAAAAAAAACAGATTAAACTAATGAATACAAAAAAATATCTCACGTCCGTGATAAAGCATTAAATTATATTGTAAAAATTAGACTTTTCCCATAACTGTAGTACACTAGATGTAATACAATAGATATAAATGTAAAATTTGAGTTTCAGAAGTTGAGGAACAGTCGATAAACTTTTAATGCGCGTCATTACTCATTGTTCACAGGTTGAGGTGTGAAAGGTAATGGATGTGACAGTCGCCGCCCGCGCCGCCCTGACAGGATACGGAAGTGTTGAACCGGAACTAATGTGTCGTGCCCTGCACTTTACTGGATGTAGGTCGGCATTGTGCTCGCTGAATGCTGTGTGCAGATGACATGTTGGCAGAACGTTTTCTCAGCCCCACCACGCACAGGAAAACGTTATTCTACTGAATATTTATGCTTTCACTGGTTTATATTAAATCATAACCCGTAATACGAGGTATTGTACAAGCATACACAAGTTAATAAGTAACGCTTTTATACGTATTTAGAATTATTGCAGATAGTTATAAAAGCAAAATTTAATTTTTGCCTTGATTAAAATCGTTTTCAAGAATTGCCTTTTAAATGTTTAAGTAAATTTTTAAATTGCACTGAATTCACTTTAAATTTTATATATCTAATAATTGCAATTATATTTTTTTAGAAAATGAAACAAAAGATTGAGTACATCATTTTTGGTGAAATGGTGATTTTATACAACAATGATTATGCATAACTAAGACCGATTTAGTAACTAAAGAATTATGGATTGAATGATGTCTTAAATTATGTATATAAAATATATATTATGACTCATTATACTTTGTTTCTTGGTAGCTGCCCGAGAAGATATATGTCTCCCTCATTTTAATGATTCACAAATTAGTATAAAGTTGTTCTAAAACAGTTTAATGTAAAATAAATATTTTTATTTATAAGAGAAGATGTGAATAACTGAACAGTTAGGAGGCTTTTTCTGCAGGGAAGGTGACTAGTGTGATAATTATGTATGAAGACTAGAGATAACGATCTTGCCTTGATATCTAATGAGTCAGGAAAGAAATCTTGGCGTAGCTGTGAACTTTTATTAGTCTTGGAATTTTAATTAACTAGGAAACATGATAAGAAATCGATTTAGTTTAAATATTGTAAATTTTAGGATACTAAAGTTACTATATTTCTATTTCGAACAATTTTTATCTTGGACCCATTGATATTCCTGGAAATTAGTTCTGAGCAGCAATTTGTTCACAATTCTTCTTTAAAAGCGGATTCTCGTGTTCGTCTCTTACTCAAAATTAATATTTAATCTGACTGAAAAGGTAAATATTTAAGTACCAGATTTCCATTAAGTTACTGTTTTTCTTTTTTTTAAGATAAATGTCCAGTAAATAGGACAAAATAATAATATGTATAATGAACGAATCAATAAAAAATGTGTAACTTAAAAGTTTAGAAAGTCGAACAACGTGTGTTTGGGAATTGGATTTGTATCTCTTTGATTTGATCTTAGCTCTACATTTTTGTATTTACGTTCATTACGTAAAATAAATGCATTATGGTTCTGTTAAAACGATTGTAAACAAATTCATTACACATAATAATTTATTTCAAGATGTATTAAACATACGTACCGTATATTTAGAATTTTCCCTAAGATGTACAGATTTGCTACCCAAAGTTATTTGATATTTAAAGTATAATTTACTTTATTCGTTAAGTTGTATAGTATATTACGTCAATACACATGTTTTAATAACTACTACCTAATTTTTTAGGTTTACAAGTCAGCAAACATTATTACCTCATTTCTTTCTTGAGACATTACGACTTCGCTGTGCAAAGCAATCTTCAGTCAGTGGTTGTTAAACCTAAACTACTAGTAATATAAGTAGCTTCTACCAATGAATTAAGCGAAGCGGAGATGTAATGCATATGGTTGAAGCTTAATAAACGATCCATTTATCTACGATCAATATGATTGCTTTCCCACAGACTGCCTGTTGTGTGATAATTCAATGTTATCTTCGTGTGGAAGTTATTTTCTTTCTTGAATATTTCTTATAAATCTTTTATTCACATAATGCGTGAATTGTTGTAAAATGCTCTTCGGTTAGGCCAGTTTCTAGTATCCTCTCATTTTTAATATATTACAGAACTGGTGTAGGTTTTCAATAGCTTACTCAGTGTGGACGGACCCACTACCGATATCATTCATGACATTATGTAGAATACAGTCGTATATAGTGGAATACTGGTATCCAATGGTCTCAAACAGTAAGGCCATTTATTAGTTAATCCTCACACAGCTCCATAGTCTCAATGTACTTGTATAAGCAGTTTGTATTACTGGCACACTAGGTTTACAAGTGTTGATAAAATGTGACTAGTATTTTCATGACTAACAATGTTTAGACACGATATCACCTGCAAAACTTATCATGTAAATAATTTATATTATATACCTGCAATAAAAATTGAAAACTGAAGAAAAATGGTCCAGACCAGCAGGGTTTTATAATATCTATAATATAACGTATTGTACATTCATGTTGCTTTTTTCTTTACTGGAATTTTTACGAATTAAATTTGTTACATTCACATTTTTCTTTTACCTGGCATAAATTATTATATAAGTTTTCTGGCGATGTACGTGATATAGCGGCTGGTAGCAATAACTTTATGTTACAGTGTTAGACAATGAAATGGCATCACAAACACGTGGAATTGGAGAAATAAGAACACGACTTTGGTACTGCGAGAACACGATATTGATATGACAATAACACGTCATCGCAATGTCAAGAACGTGATTTTGGTACGGTAATTGAACGACTTTGAAGAGAAAGCGAAATACAATTGAACGTTAAAAATATGACTTTGTAAGAGCAAGTACACATCTTTAGCAAGGTAATAACACAATATTTGCATGACAAGCACCCAAAAGTTGTAAAGCAAGCACAAGAAATTTCCTCTGCAAGACCATGATATTGCTACCGCAATAACACGACACTGACACAGCAAACACACGACTTTGGGAAGGCAATAACACGATGATGGCATTTAAAGCCCACGAAATTGGTACGGCAATTACACGATATTGACAAGGCAACAACAAGGCATGTAACATAGCTATTGTGGGAAAGGTTGATTAAATATGGGCACACATGCAACAACACGACATTGGTTCAGCAATAACACTACACATTGACACGACAAATACATGGCTAAAGCAAGACAATAACACTAAATTGGTATACAAATCTCCCTGTCACTGCACCAACATTCCATGGACACGGGAAGCACTCGATGTTCCAATACCTCGACAACTACACTACTATACTAAGCACGTAGATTGTTAAAAACCCTATCTGTATTGATCGGACGCATGGACTTAAAATTCAAAAGCAAAATATAACCAGGAGGCGAGTTAGTGACATTTATCCACAAAGCGAATGATTAGAGGCCTTGGGGCCGAAACGACCTCAACCTATTCTCAAACTTTAAATGGGTGAGACCTCCGGCATGCTTGAATCTTCTTGATGCCGGAGCGTTCGGATCCAGAGTACCAAGTGGGCCAATTTTGGTAAGCAGAACTGGCGCTGTGGGATGAACCAAACGCAGAGTTAAGGCGCCCGAACGACGCTCATGGGAAATGAAATACTGAACAAGCGCAAATGCAAAGTTAGAGCAGACAGGGTGCGGAATCCAGACAGATGAGACCGGATACGGAAGTATCAGACCGGAACTAATGTGACCAACACTCTACTGACACGGTCAATCCCATTGTGATCGTCCAGGGTTACGTTTAAATAACTCAATTCAGAAAGAGTAGAGGTTTTTCGATTGTGAGCAGTTTCCTGTAAAATGTAATTTATATATATACCAACCATAGAAATTAGTAAATAAAATTAAAATCCTCTTTTCAACACTTATAAACTTCTATAGTTGAAAATGAAGAAGGATATTAGAAAGGATGGTGTTTAAACCTTGTGTATAAAATGTTTGAGCAGTCCGCCAATTTGAGAAGCCATATAATTTGTGATTTGTTTGAGCCATCTGTACCTTTAGTTGTGTAAATTTAAATTTAAATTAAAATAAATTGACACATCTTAAGATACAGATCGATATAATAATTTACAAAACACATGACTACAAAAATTGGCGCACTGCCCTTCTGTACACACCCTTTTCCCATCATATTTTCTAACGTAAAATAATGGAAAATGTCAGAAATCCTGCAATCCTTTGAAATTATCACTGGCCAATAACGAGTTTTAAGAAATTAGTTACTTCCTACTACTTTTTCATAATAACTTGATAAACAAAATACCTAGTAGTTATTTAATAATATTTTATTTACCTGTTATAATATTGATTTTACTCAGTTTTAATCAATAATCCTATCAAAATTACATTGTTTGTAATTAACAATTAACTTTTTTTAATCAACGAGAATATTCGCAAAATATGGCCATGTAATTCCATATTAGTTTGGGAGCAGAGAGGCAAGCTAATCAGACAGCCAGTACCGGAGTGTCCTTCAATACACAAAGTACATTACTGGTCACTTGTCAAATTGACGCTTGTGCCGTGCTTTCTGTTCTTTTCGAGCTGTTCATTTTGCCAATTCCGGAGTGACCTTTCATACACAAAGCATATTACTGGTCACTTGTCAAATTGACACTTGTGCCGTTCTTTATGTTTTTTTTTCGAACTGTTCAGTTAGCCAATTCCGGATTAGCCTTCCATACACAAAGCATATTACTGGTCACTTGTCAAATTGACGCTTGTGCCGTGCTTTCCGTTCTTTTCGAAATGTTCAGTTATCCAATTCCAGAGTAGCATTCCATACACAAGGCTTATTACTAGTCACTTGTGTCACTTGTGAAATTGACGCTTGTGCCGTGCTTTCCGTTCTTTGCGAACTGTTCAATTAGCCAATTCCGGAGTGGCCTTCCATACGCAAAGCATATTACTGATCATTTGTCAAATTGACGCTTGTGCAGTGCTTTCAGTTCTTTACAAGCTGTTCAGTTAGCTAATCCGGAATGGCCTTCCATACACAAAGCATATTACTGGTCACTTGTCAAATTGACGCTTGTGCCGTGCTTTTCGTTCTTTACGAGTTGTTCAGTTATCCAATTCCGGAATGACCTTCCATACACAAAGCATATTACTGGTCACTTGTCAAATTGACGCTTGTGCCGTGCTTTCCGTTTTTTCGAACTGTTCGGTTATCCAATTCCGGAGTAGCATTCCATACACAAAGTATATTACTGGTCACTTGTCAAATTGACGCTTGTGCCGTGCTTTTCGTTCTTTACGAGTTGTTCAGTTATCCAATTCCGGAATGACCTTCCATACACAAAGCATATTACTGGTCACTTGTCAAATTGACGCTTGTGCCGTGCTTTCCGTTTTTTCGAACTGTTCGGTTATCCAATTCCGGAGTAGCATTCCATACACAAAGTATATTACTGGTAACTTGTCAAATTGACGCTTGTGCCGTGCTTTCCGTTCTTTTCGAACTGTTCGGTTATCCAATTCCGGAGTAGCATTCCATACACAAAGTATATTACTGGTCACTTGTCAAATTGACGCTTGTGCCGTGCTTTCCGGTCTTTACAAGCTGTTCAGTTAGTGAAAACCGGAGTGGGGTTCCACACTATATGAACATTACCGGTCACACCGATCAAATTAGTTTTAAGGGGAGTAGGTCGATGAAAATTTAAAAAAATTAGAAAAATTTTTTATTGCATTTTTTTAATAGTTTTAAAGTGTGTATTTTAAAAATATGTAAGTATTAATGCTCAAATAAATTTATAAATTACCCAAAAAAATTCACAAACAAAAGATGTTCACTAGTTTTTTGCAGCAAGTTCGTAAGATGTTGGCTGACACAATCATATATATCATGTGTGTTAGTTATAAGTATGTTATGGCTTTGCTCTGTTGGTCAACCTGGTACTGACAACTGGGAATACAGATGACAGAAAGAATATTGCTTTATTTGTTTTGATATGCTTAGGAGGTTATGTTATATGTGTTTGTGTCGGATAATTGTGTTTTACTAAAAGTGTTGCACTTTATTCATAGTTAGTGGTAGATTAGGAGTGTGTATTGTTTCCTTGAAGTGTTTTACAACTTCTTATAACCATGCCAAGAGCAAAGGTTAGTTAACAAAACTAAATCTAAACGTGAGTTTAGGCGAAACAAGTACCGTAAGTTGGACTCTAAATCTAGGCCTACCCAAACAGATTCTGCTAGCCCTAGCCCTAGGCCTACTACTAATGCAAACATTAGCTCTGCTTCTAAAAAACTGTCCTTTGATAAATATGACAATTATGAAGGAAACTGGAATGGGTAGTGTTATTTTGGATCTTAGTTTATTTAGTGAGCAATTAAAAAAATTTGTAAAATGTAAATTCTGCGATAGCGAAGACTGCATAGAACTTTGTACTACGGATAAGAAAAGATTTGGATTGGCTGTGAATATTGAAACTGAAATGTTGTGTTTGTTTGGAATCAACTAATTTTTACAACTCTAAAAAAAATGAGAATGGAAAAATATGAGGTAAACTTAAATTTATTTACGGCATGAGAACGATCGGAAAAGGTATCAGTGCAGGTAACATTCTGTGTTCATTATTAGACTTACCTTTACTACCTCAAAAAATAGGACCTTGTAGTAACATAATATATCAGGCTGTTGAAAATTGTGCCTAGTGAAAGTATGAAGCAGGCAATTGAGGAAGCTGTGTCTGTAAATGAGTGTGAAGAAACGTAAAAAAAGAGATTTGACGGTTTGTTTAGATGGGTCTTGGCAAAGGAGGGGACACAAGTCACTGAATGGGATTGTCAGCGTAACATCATTAGATACTGGCAAGGTGTTGGATGTTTCCATAATGTCCAAATACTGTCAAATCTGCACTGTACATGAAAATAAAAAAAAAATAGTACCTGATCATATATGTTCCAAAAACTACGAAGGGTCAAGTGGCGGCATGGAAGTTGCGGGTGCCCTAGATGTTTTCCGAAAGTCCAGAGATCGAAATGTACGGTATGTTACGATACTTAGGAGATGGTGACAGCAATGGTTTTAAAAAAGGTGGTTGACGATAAGCCATATGGAGATGAAGTAGAAGTAAGAAAACTGGAATGCGTCAATCATGTCAAGAAGAGAATGGGGAGCAGACTAAGGGAATTGAAGAAACGGTTGGGAAAAACAAAACTAAAAGATAATAGAGCAATAGTGGGCAAGAATAGGCTAACAAATAATGACATAGACAAGCTGCAAGAATATTATGGCCTAGCTATAAAAAGAGGTGGATCAGATCTTCAACAAATGGTTAAAAATGTGTGGGCAACTTATTTCCACAAAATATCGAATGATGACAACTCCGCAACATGGCCTATGTCCAAAGGGGCCGGAGTCGTGGTGCGGTTATAATAAAGCCGAAGCCCTACATCAGACTTTCAGCCATAAGTCACACAATTTGGCCATATGAAGTGATGGTACCAGATCAAACAAATTTATAGAGATTTAGCCAATCCGGATCTTCTAAAAAAATGCCTTGACCAAAAGACTCAAAACCAGAACGAAAGTTTTCAACAATGCCGTCTGGTCTAAGGTGCCTAAAAATGTTTTTTGTAAGGCTAAACACTCTAAAACTTGGCATAAATGATGCAGTTTTAACTTTTAATAATGGATTCACCAGCAAATTGGATGTGTATAACAAGCTAGAATCAAACTGAGCGAGAAGTCTGTTGCCGCATTGCGAAATTTTGATACAATACGATTGAAAAAGGCAGAAAAATCTGCTTTAGACATGACCAAGGAGGCTAGAGTTGCTAGGAGGAAAAGAAAACTTGCATTAGAAGAGGAAAAGGAAGACCCAGATGACCCTGAGTACGGAGCTGGGATGTTTTTAGCAAGCAAAAAGGTTAGTTTAGCAGTCATTTTTGCCTTTACCGGACATTTCCCGAAACTTGGTTTTTTTTTCATATAAAGGTACATGTATCTCAAAAACTATAAATGCTAGAGAATTGAAATTTGGTATGCGCGTATAGAACAGTGCAATTCCAAATGGTGTTGCATCTTTTATCATTCTATCTAAAAAAACAAATGAGAAAAAAAAAATTTTTTGGTATAAAAAAAATAAAATTTTTTTACACACAATATTTAAAAATTCCTAAAAAACATTTTTTTTACTAAAGTTGCAAGAGATGTTTATAAAGGAGTACTCTTTGCCTACAAAAAAATTTGAAGGTTGTAACTTACTTTAGTTTTGACAATACATGTACCTAAAGTTTGTAAATTTAACATGCGCGGGATAGGAACGACCCGCTCCCCCTTAAAACAAACCACGTCGACTGCTTGTAAAGTTTAAATTGCCGTTATTTGCTAGTAATTTAGTCAGCAAATTCCTTGAATGGTGTTCATACTCATAGACTAGGTCATCGGACAAGTTGGCGTTTGCGCCGTGCTTGCCCTTCTTTGAGTCGTGATTAGTCAGCCAATACCAGAGTTTGGTTTACACCCAATGAACATTAACGGTCACCGATCAGTTGACCCTTGTGCTGTGCTTATCGTTCTTTGAGAGCCGTTCAGTCAGCTAATACCGGAGTAGCGTTCCATACACATACGAGTATAATATTATAGGTCACTGATCAAGTTTGCGCTAGTACCATGCTAGCCGTTTTTTGCGAGCTTTATAGTCAGGCAATACTATAATTGCGTTCCGATGATTGCGATTTTGTATTTACGTTTTGTTTGCATTTGTAAATAACTTCTTTTCTTTCTTTTAGTTTTCAACTAAAAATAATCCTTTTTACATGTAATATCGTCTTTTTAAAACGTTAGGTTTGATTTACTCGTAATGATATAAAATACAAAATTATGCAACTAGATTTTCATAATAATATATAAGGGTAAATTTTAAACATCACTTGTTAATTAAAACATGAATACTTGTATATATACCCACTTTGTATTACTTCATAAGTTTGTTTTTTTATCACAGACAGACAGATGTCAACATTACTTCCTCATAGGCCTTTATCAGAACTATTCAGTACTACATTGATTAAGATAAACTTATCTACTAACTTTTAAACTTGTAAAGCTTCTACAGGAGTCTCTTGTCAATAGTTAAACAGGCAGACAGATTAACACACTGAAATAACAAAACAGATTTAAGGAGAATAATAATATTAAATTTTAGGATTCCCCACTCTCAATATTTGTAATGACAATATGTTAATAATTGTTTAAAACCCATTCCCAGTGGTCTCTTTTTCCAGTTTGAGTGCTTCATATTTTCTATACAATGAAAGGTGTTTTTTATTTCCATAATAATGATGAATACTACCAGCCGTCAATGGAAATGTGAAGGATGTGTATGTGTACCGATTCTAGAAATTATTCTAATAATTCTGAGAATTTATTCCTCTGCATAAAGCTTATAAACGTGTAAGTAGAAACAACAAGAACTCACTCCACTGGGACAAGACCTAGATACGTTACTGCGAATATGTTAATAATTATAGTCAAGGCTCTAATGATTTGCATATCAATACGTTTCGTTCTTTAATGTCATTCATGTATTTAAACAACGTACTGACAAGCAATCGGGAAAACCCCCAATTATATAAGACTAATTACAATTATATAAGTAGCAATAACCTAAAATAATAAAAATTAAGTCTGTTGCCAACAGAATTTCAATTTGTCAACGCAGGCTAGCCAACCTATATTCTACGAAATGCACGATCATTTTCGTCATGCACGAAGAACAATATCCTGGACGCGGAATCGTTTCATTGTCGTTCACTCAAACGTTTCATTTCAACGTTAGAGTTATTTTACTGATTTCTTAGAGAAACTTTGAAGTGACTTTTAAAACTGTAATGGTATTTCCTTTTGCGAGAATGTGGAATTAATATTCTCATGGCCATAACCTATTTATTTCCCTGTTCAGTATTTTATGATATAATAGAACTTATTTACTTCACAAGCAGTCTGTTTAAGTATTAAAAACGAAAAACATTTTAAATTGTAATGGTGGTTAAAGGAACAGATAATTATATGAAAATTTAAACATAAAATCCATTGATTTATTTCTGCCTATTGATGTTCCGACTTTTAATTTTAATAGCTAAAGTAATAAAAAAAAAATATTTTGAAATCTAATTTTATTGCTTAGCTGTAACGAAGCCTTATAACACTGGGAATATTAAATCTCTGTTTGTCTGC
Organism: Homalodisca vitripennis; assembly: GCF_021130785.1. Lineage (NCBI taxonomy): Eukaryota > Metazoa > Arthropoda > Insecta > Hemiptera > Cicadellidae > Homalodisca > Homalodisca vitripennis. Next base: position 42,610,319 of record NC_060212.1, read on the forward strand.
ATGATTGCTCGGTTCACTTATAGGCAGCAAATTTTGCATAATTATACACAGTGTTTTTTTTTAATTCGGGCCACCATTTCTATCTTGTAATTAAGCCCGAAAGAACATCTATAAACTTTTACAGCATTTTTCTTCTTTCAAAGCGTATGAATATAAAATCAGTGCACTAAAAACGGAATGTATTCAAATTTTCATTTTACAGTCACTAACAATTTGTTTTTGTAATAACAAAATTAATTAAACATTTAAAATTATCTTTAAAAATAAAATTTCCTACAATAGAGTTTCAAAATTAACACCTAATTAAAAATGTAACACCAATATTAAAATCCATAGAGATGGTAATAAAAAGGTTTAGAATAGACTTTTATTAACAAAAATATCAATAGAATACAAGTAGTTCCGTTATAAAAAGTGTTAAAAAATATTAAAGACATTTTATTAAATGTCCCTAAAACACCTAAAGGTTTCCCATTTAAACATTGTTGTATATTTCAAGGTTATCCGATCAAAGTTGTGCTTTATTTATAAAGACACCCTGTATATGTGTCACCGAGTTCGATGAAGTACACTGCTCTCCATGTAATTTCGCTGAGTGTCAGCGAAATGTTTTACATACAACACAAAACAACATATTTGTAAACAAACTAAGTACAAACATGTAATATGTAAATACATCATCCTGACTGTTACTATAACCGGTGTTGTCACACACGCACCCTGCTGAGTAAGAGTCAATGAATAAAATTATGACTGTAACATGTAGTGAGGTACCTCCATAAAGTATGTAAATCATGAAAATTTTCACAAATACGAAAAGGTCAATGGTTTGAGGAGAGCAGTGTTACTGTAACATCTGTACAAGTGCGTATATTGCGTATTACACAAGGATCTGATAATAGCGCCATAACAATACATCCCGTATCTCAAATGTAGAGCCACACTCTATACACCCGCTTGTGTAACAACAGCCGTGGGTTGAGTGACCCTGGATGGCCAAACACAATGAATTTCGTTACTTTGCGCGCTTATCAATATTAATAAGCTGTTTTAAGTAGCCCGCGTTATTATTTTTGTTGTAAATATGGACAGGAGGATCGCTAGTGACCGTGCATTGTCCGTTCGAATCGTTTTGCATAAATAAAACGGTTACTTAATACACAATAGTACTATCCTGCTTTAAATATAATCTAGACATGGTGTTTATGGAACTTTTATAATCCACGACAAATAACTATAGTGACAGCATTCGCATTTTTCGTGTTTTCAAGACATTTTTTATATGTAAGCAGTATTACAGATTGTAAGAAATTTTAATATTGAGTAAGAATATTTTATTTTTCATCAAAGCCTTATTTTTCTCAAATCATGGAATTAAGAAGTTTTGGAACTCCAGTACCGTTGTCAATTTGTTGAAAACTACATTGTACAAATAAAGTTTCCTAACATTTAATGTATCGCATGTAATTAATACATTTTAAAATTATATTTATAGTACTTTTTATTCCACTTTAAATATCGATAGCGATGGCATTGAATTTTTAGTTTTTTTATAAAACTCCTCTAATACAATATATTATTCCAGGGAAAAATTTTAATAGTGATTAAGTATACTTTATTTGGCATCAAAACAGTATTTTTCTCAAACTGGAATAAGGTAGGTTGGGGTTTTAGGGATTGGAAAATAATTTATCTTAATTTCCTACCTTTTCTGAACAAACTTTCATTATATAACCAGTTTAAAATTGAAATAGTACTATTTATTTTAAATAATCAAAACCTGCATGACCTATCAGGATACAAATTATAACGAGTTGACGTGAAGCTACATTCCCTAGTATTATTAGGAGTAAATGTACAATTTACAGTGGTTCCTATAGAATCAATAGGACAGTAGTGCTAGCCATAACCCCGAGGCTGAACTTTAATTCATTAAACTTATAAAAATTCGTAGTACTTCAATATATTGACATATTAAATCAATCGATACAATGAAATATCTCAGGATTCAGCGGAAAATAATGGAGGACATCACACAAACGACGGACAGACATCCATTTAAGTTTAGTTTCCCAAAATCAGTTTTTCGTTGGTCAAAAGGAAACAAATATACAGAATTTTATGTCTAAAGAACCTTTCTATCAAGATTTACTACATAAATGGACTGATATTTCATGCGGAGTGGATTATAAACTTCTGGTCTTTTCACTTAAAAATTAACATTCTTTATTAACTAACTTTAAGGAAAATATTTAAAATCAATAATCCTCCCCTTTTTTGTTTTTATGTGTTTCTAAATCAAAAAGCAAATAATCGAGTCAGTAACTCCAAAATGTTTTGTTTTACATTAGAACATTAGAAAAGGCGATTTTACTATATTTACAGCCCGTATATGAACCCCTTTCAGTAAACTTATTGCAACTCAATTTTAGATTTATTTATGCATGATATTCGTGATTATTTAATATACAGTAGTAACTAGTCAAATTAATTTATTCAAAGTCTAAAGTTGCTAGGATCTGCTATCTAGTTGATTTCACTAAACGCAGTCATTCACAGTGATAAACAAATTAGTAAATGGATTGCATTTGAAGTGATTAAGATCGTTGGTATACAATACTGAGTATTGACTGTGTACTACATGTAACCATATCGCAGCCACTGCACTTCGGTTCTCGCTACTTCAAATAGTTGAGAAATTTATCGTCAGCATTACTTCATACTTGCTGTATACCAGCTTTGCCTTACTTTGGAAATTCATCACCTTATCGAAGTGTTTAAATTAAAACTACAATACAGAAAATGATATTATTATTGGATCCAATAATGTGTTTATTGGATTTTCGATTTCGGGATGGACACTCGATATATATTTAGTATTCTTTAACTTCTAAATTATCACATATGTCCATACTTAAATTATCTTATTAATTAATAATTATGTAATAAAACAGTGTCTACTTTCCCCACAAAATAGCTCCACAGTCAAGTATTCCAAATGGCAAATAAGTTTCATTAAAGTATTTTTAAATTTGTGCTCCTGTTACCTTACAAAAATATATTATACATATTTAATATATTATTTCCCATAAGTTTAAGATTATATACAAGATGTTTGAAAAGTCTGGGTACGGCTTAATATTTTACAAACCATAGCAGATAACATCTATAAACTTTGCACAGTGTCATATGGCTATGTAAACTATTTTTCCTTGCTATTACCATGACATACAAACCATGGGGGGACGGCCCACAGAGGAAAACATGAAAATCTTAAATTAAAGCATGGGTCGAGTGATACCTCATTTGAAAGAGCTCACTTAGTAGAGCTGAATGCCGCAAACCGCATCTCAAAATGTGTATCCAAACAGAAATGGCGGGTTGTTTTAGGTACACATTGTGAAGTACATTATGCGCTGCCATTTCTGACTGGATCGTCGTATTTTGATGCGGTAGGCGGCGTTTTACTCTACTAACCAATGGTTTCATTGATTAGTATTTATAAAAAATAACAAAAAAATTTAATTCAAAAATTAAACTAGTAAGTTAACTATTTCACCAACAAAGAACAATGGTAGAACTTAATTAATTCATAAACATAAAGACGACGAATTCATTTTAGTTTTATTTATTGTGTTATAAATTTATGACATAATTTTCTAATTAAAAATAAGTCAGTGAAAACACATATAACGATATCCTTTTATATACTCTCGTACATGTAGTGCATACAACGATTGTTTCAATTGCGTATATAGTTATTGCCATAGTAATACATTTAAAACACTATTTATTTATGAATGATGTTTTTGATGTATGTTTGACAATTTTACATCACTACCTCTTTCCAAAAAAGACACTCCCTATAGACGGAATGTACATGTTAGTGCATGGTTCATTTATATCTTTTCCAAAAATGATGTTTTGTACATGAGTATGTATCTATGTGCTTACCGCGAGAAAAGAATTTTCTTTCTTTCGTTTCTATTAAACATGTACCACTGTAATAAATAGTTACAATTATATCAAGCAACTTTTTTGACATTCTTGACATTGCGTATATTCTTTTAAAGGAGAAAAAACGTTAAAACCAATACGAAAGTAATTTACGCCTTTTAAATAATATATAAGAATCTGTTAGCTGAATATTGATTTTAACGAAACTTAAGATATTTCATAATATATCTCACTGAAACTCAATATTTATATGTATATGTTGCCACCCTGTTTTCAGAAATAACATAAATTAAACATTTTTTAGTTTTAAGATCGTTTTAATTTTTTAAATGTTTCTATTTAATCACTGACTGTTTTGATTGTTTAAAATTATTGATAGAAGAAAAATAATTTGGATTTATGCATTACGAGAGTTTTGCACCTATGAAACCAATATAAGGTAGCTGGATCTCGTCAAACGCTACTGTCAGCATTACACGCTTGTATCAGAAAAATTTTTAAACAGTGTTTACACTTTTTATATTATTAAAAGTCAGAACTACTGTATATATGAATAAAATTTTGTTTATAACTTCGATCCAATGGTTCCTTTAAAATTCATTGGTAGGAATAGAAGTTAGAATTGTTATAAACTGTTATTTTAATATGAGTTCTTGATGGGAGATATCTGAGACTTTTTCAACACATAGCTTTGAGAATTTTAAGTAAAACATTAATTTATTAACATTAACATTATATTAGTTGTTATTTCAGTAATAATTTTAAATCGAGAATATATTGATTAAATTTCTATAATTTTCTTGTATAGCTAATTTTACCTATTCCCTGAGTCAATAATCTAAGGTAGAAGGTACTAGTGGAAAATACAGAAAATATTAAACAGTAATACAGAAATTCACCATTAAGACGATGTAAGTGTGTTACCGAAATACAATGCTATAGTCAGTAGCTCTTCAAAATCTCATTCATATCATACTAGATTTTACCTCGCATTTGTATGAGCCATACGTAGTATTTTGGAAGTGGTTAAATCAAACTTGACTGTTACTAGTACACGAGGAGCATTTGTTGTTACTATTACCACAGTCGTAATTCTTCGCGTAACTCTCTGCTCGTTCTGTCTGATAGTTGGTTGTGTTGTTGGAGTTGACGGTGTTTATGAATCCCATTATATTAGTTGTTATTTCAGTAATAATTTTAAATCGAGAATATATTGATTAAATTTCTATAATTTTCTTGTATAGTTAATTTTACCTATTCCCTGAGTCAATAATCTAAGGTAGAAGGTCCTAGTGGAAAGTACAGAAAATATTAAACAGTAATACAGAAATTCACCATTAAGACGATGTAAGTGTGTTACCGAAATACAATGCAATAGTCAGTAGCTCTTCAAAATCTCATTCATATCATACTAGATTTTACCTCGCATCTGTATGAGCCATACGTAGTATTTTGGAAGTGGTTAAATCAAACTTGACTGTTACTAGTACACGAGGAGCATTTGTTGTTGTTATTACCACAGTCGTAATTCTTCTCGTAACTCTCTGCTCGTTCTGTCTGATAGTTGGTTGTGTTGTTGGAGTTTAAAGTTTGTGACCTCAAAATAACATTTAGTCTACCTTATGAACCTCAAGCGAGAAGTAAAGAGTTGGCCGGATTTGTGCAGCTGTTGGGAGAACTAGCTCGCTTGTATTAACTAATTTTCAGTAAACGATTGTCATTTTAAAATGGTTAGCTAGGTTCAGAATGTTGAACGAGTCTCTATAATCAAGTTCGTTAATACGAGTTAGTAATAAAAAATGGAGGGTCCGAGGTAATGATCGCAAGTTGGAGCGTCTGAGTTAATAATCTTAATTAAAATAGCTTGTGTTTATAATAACAATTTAATGAGTCCGAGTTTATAATAACAAGTTGTAGAGGCCAAGTTCATGATCACAAGTTAAACAGCCCGAGACTATAATCACCAATAGTTGATATATATGTGAATTCTGATCTACATTACCGTTCAAAGTATATAATTCCACAGATAAACTCAAGAAAATTAAAATCTACAACTAGTGTGGTAGCAACATTATTAACCTATCTGACAGACAGTCCGCGCAATATCTCGACAAAGAAATGATTTATAAACGTGAAATTTTGCATGGACGTTCTTTACAAACATCGAGTTCCATAATGGAGCATTTAACTTCACGGAACGCTAGTAAACTTTTGACATTGATATTATTTCTCCGATAGTCTTGCGACGTAACACGTGGTGTGACGCACTCCTACATTGTCCATCAGAAAGAATTGAGAAGGAAGTGGCCTATAGACCTATAATTTTGCATGGACATTCATTTATATATAAGAAACATTGAGTTTCATAATGATGCATATCACTTCATGTAGTTATATTGAACGCTATTAAACATTTTACAAAGTTATATATAAATAAATAAATATATATATATATATATAAAATATAATATATTATATATGTATATACATTTACATACCTACATACACTAGATATACATGGGTAACTATGATAGCTACGACAAAATCATTAAAAACTAAATTTTTAAACGGAATTGAGTGCAAATATATGAGACTTTAATATATGTCATAGTAACATAATATAATCTATCTCCACCTAGCTAATAATGAGTTCCACGTTCAACTATTGAATTTGGCTGAGCGGAATTGAATCCCATCACAATATATTTTTAAAATATTCTCAGATAGTCCTGTGACGTAACACGTGGTGTGACGTATATAAGGGAAGATTAATATGAGATCTTTTGGAATGAAATATGTTAATTTTATCTCTGTGGAATGAAGAAAATGTAGTGAAAAGCGAAATTTAGTTATTTTAAAGTCAAAAAGGACTAAAATATAGTGGCAAATGTTATTTTAAATCCGAATAGAGTGTTTAATAAAGTATGTATGATGTTTAAAACAGCCTCAAAAACTTAAAACTATTATATGACATGTTATGTATTACTTGAGCCATGAATTTCTTTGGTATTGCTTTTAGAGATTATATCACGGACAGAAAGATTAGAATTACAAAATCCATCTGCGATTCTATTGTACAGCTCCACTCTAGGTTGAAAACACGCATTATCCATATTGGCACAAAGACATAATATTCGCTGAGAGAAATGCTCTTGCTTTTAAAACATTCCAGCTTTTTATTTATACCGTTTCGCAATTCATATAACATCCGTGACTGTGTATTACTCTGCTTATCACAAAAGGGCATTTATTTCACGCCTTTTAATCCTAATTTTAAGCCACTAAAAATTCTATCATATATTGAACCACAAATTGATGAACAGTATTTTGATAAATATTTAAACTAAGAGTTATTCGTAATGTGAAATACGTTGTGCATTTTTACAAACTTTATATTTATGATATGCAAGCTATTTTAAACATTAAAGTTGTGAAAGGACACAGAATTTCAAGCGAGGAACTGTGCCACTTTGAACCATAAAGTTCAGATGATTAAATTGCTTAATTTAAACAATCTTAGTTTTGTTTCAGAATATTAATTTTAAATTTTAGTAATAAGAATTTTTCTGTAAGAGTATTTTCTGTATTCTAAAAAATATTTAGTGAGTCATCCCAACTCTTACAAGAATGGGGGAATGTAGAGCAAAATGCAAATCAGGAAACAAATTTTGTGTAGACAGAAAAAAATATCTGCCACAATTTTAAGTCAACTTTGCCATTAACGTCTAGTACTAAACGTGAGGAAAATCAATTATTTTCCTTAGTAAAGTTTAATAAAAATTTAAAGTTTTCTGAACCAAATTTCGTGTGTGGAACTTTACCGTGTCAAAACGAGGCTTCAAAATGGAAAGTACAACAATATTACTGAATTGTGAAGTTAATAATATATTATAATATGCAAAAAGTTGTTGGATTTATTTGTTGTGTATTCATGTGTGATTGTAATAGTATGAATATTTCAGTTCATTAAACTTTACATCAATCTAAGTCCATTCAAATTCTGAGAAGGTTTAACTTCTGGCTGGTTTATATCTTTCAGTTTAACCTACACTGAGTACAGCAAAAACCAATTACTGGGTACTGCCAATCGTATAGCCAACTATATAGATGTATAGGAGCAGCACTAACCCTACAAATGTCAGTAACCGCAATTGTCGAGATATTAGAGTGTAATTATGAATTAATACTTCTAGTCTACTGACCTTTGGAGATGATGGAGCTCCCTTAGTGTTAATGGATGTTGCTATTCTAAACTCGAGGTATTGACTTCACCTATTCACACATTAGTTAAGGTTAGAAATGTTCGATTCAATGTAAATGTTGAGTTTAGGTTCAGTTCACATTCCTCTTAGTGCAGCGTCTGAAATCTGATGGTGTCAAATACTTGAGTCCTGGAATCTGTCCGTATAGAGAGATTCAAAAGTAGTAGACTTCGATACTCCACTTTGTTTAGAATCGTGTCTGCAACATCTTAGTGCACTCAGTTGTGCACCTATTGAGAAAACTGATATACCTCTTAACCTAAATTACACTATATTTTGTAGTGTAGGTGTCTCCGATGTCGAAGATATCTAAAGAGCTTATTTTTAGCTTCATTGTCTCAAAAGCTTATTTTGAGCTGTTTTGGAACTCTTCAGACGAACGTGATCCCATATACTAGGAGTCAAGTCTGTGACAGCGTCAGGCTTAAGACGTCACACTAAGAAGATAGTAAACTGGTGATACACAACTTCCTTTACGTGCTTTGACTGAAAGAGGCTGGAACAGAGCTAGCCACCCTTCTTCCAAGGTAACATGACTAAGGTATAGAGTTGCCGTACCTCATGGGATCTCAACAAGAAGTGGCTCTTTCCACGAACATTTCAAATCCTGAAAACCCTATCAATCAATAAAAACCGTGAAGGACCTTTTAGTACCCACATTAATTATGGGGGTTTTTCTCAGCTTCTTACTCTAAACGAAAAAAACACTAGATTTGAAGTACTTTATTTTACTTTGAATCACTAAAATATAAGGGAATCTAACAATATGAATATCTAAGTCTACTTGAACATACTCGCATAAGGATACTAATTAACGATGGTCTCGAATCTCTGGTACACCGGATGGCAATCACGTACCTGACCGTGCATCATTCTCAATTATTTTTCCAATAGTTACATCCTCCTACTCCAGCTTATAAGTGATCCATTACTCATACAAATATTTCTTAATTATTAAGTAAAAATACTGCTACAACAATTATACATATCCAAGTACAAAGCTACGTTTTTGTAGTTGAAAGGTAATTTGTATCAGCTAGAAACTGTTTAAAAGGCTTGAGGAAGCTGTTTGGATATGTTAATTTTGGAATAAAACTCAAATATGATTTTAATAAATTTTACATTTGTGCAAGGTGGCACACCTATGGAAATTGTATAATGTTCTTAAAATTATGGAATCTGGTTTTTCCTTTTCATAAGTAATTCTTTATATAGAAGTAACGTTATACCAAATATTAAGTTGTGTAGGTTTTGTTGAGTTCGTGTTGTACGATATGAATTAAACTTACCGAATGGATAATTTTTTTTTCATTAAAATAATAACTTATGAAATATTTCTACATTTTTTAATTTTTTTAAAGATTAATAAATTTCTGTTTTAAAACCATTGAATATTTTTAGTTAGCATTTTTCCTTATTGTTAAACCGACCATTCTTGGCGTTTAAAAACCTATATCGTATCATTTTAAATCAGTCAGTTTATTAGTATTTTATTCATATATTTATAAAATTAGCATATTTTAAAAAACAATACATAAAATAACGAATATAAGTCCACCGTAATACCGACGAATTGACGCCAAACGGTAATTGACTAATGAATTACTAATGAGAGGTAATGGGCTAGCCTGCTGACATAGACTCGTTTCAAGTCATATACCGAAGTTTTTATTTTTAAGTTCTCCACTTAATTTTTTTTATTTTAGTATCAGTATGTACTGATCAAACATATATCTTTAGTGTTTACTTAATATTAGTATTAATAATTATCATATACAAGGAAAATTTTGCAATAATTATGTAAATGTTACATGAGTATAAATTGAACACCACAGTGTTAATATCGTTGATAAAATACTAATAACTTTTTAAAATGAAAATGTATACATTTTTAACCCTTTCCATTTAGATTCATTATCCTGTTTACTCCTATTAACTCCGTTAACTCCTTTTCATGTGCCTCCCTTACTATATATAGCTAAAAAAAAAAACGCCAAATAAAATATTAATTAAGGAAATCAGTTTTCATATATTTAGGTGGTGAAAATTTCATTCCTGTGAAATTTTTGTACTGTTTTGTGTTGATATTTTAAAGCCTAAATGTCCTCTTAGAATTTGTCATGTCATCAGGCAAGGTCAATAAGTTGTAACAAAATCTAAGAAAAACTAATCCTATAAGAAAACATACTGTAATATCATAGGAAAATTACAGAAATTATAAAAATGTAATCTTCTTTACTTCAGGATTAACAATTATATTATTTAACCGTAACCGACATGCTTACACATAATAAACAAGGCGCCACCGACGTCAACAGAGCTGCATATTATTAGCCTGCAAGTCGTTGTTTGTGCCAAAGTGTTTGTTGGGAACTTTCCGCAAAGTTTATTTACAGGTTGTGAATAAACCTTGGTAGACGTGTGACCCTTCACTAACACCTTGCTGTGCACTAAAGTTGCTTGGTTCTTTGCAATCTCAGACGTTATATATCAAAGTAAGAGAATGGTTATTTATTTGCTTCAGTTAGCACAAAAACAACAAGCACTAAAATGACAAAAAATTAGATTATATGGATTTGGAGTTCAATCATACCATATTGACCTAGAAGTCAAGAGCCAATTTGAATTGTATAGGCAAATAACCTAGTTTTATGGAAACCGAAGGTGAAAATTCACCCATGTAAGAAATCAAACATTAGCCTCACTAGTTAAAGGGCAAGTCGAAATGGGAGGGGATCAAAAGGATTAAATATACGAAAAGTAATTTATTCTGAGGCCTTACTCTTTATAGCTTGACACAATTCCAGCCAACTGTCAGTAAGTGTTTTGTATAGTACCGTGTTTTGGCCCAAATCGCTGCTTGTGCCACGCTTACCGTTCTTTGCGAGCTTTTCACTCATCCAAAATCGGTCTACGCTCAATGAATATTACGGTCACCGGTCAAGTTTCTTTCGCCACCGCGTGGCATTTAAAACCTCTGGTTCGAGTTGTGCTTCTTCTTATACGTTCTGTATATGGATTTTCTTTGTGTTTTGACTCTGCATGGACATGTCTCATTTTTACATGATACAGTCAAATTTATTTATTAACTCTTTGCTCAGTAGTATATAATGCGTGCGTGACGACTCCGCGAGTAGTAATAATCACAATGATGTCTAGACTCGCATGAACGTCATTTTAAAGATGGATTTTTTAGAAGTGTTTAATAATACTAGCCTAAACACCAAGTTATTATGATTTATGTATTTGGGTTGTTAGGCTGCATGTCATATGATTGTATGCAGTCTTTTACAAATTTATTTATATTGTGTAATATTCAAAAACTTTTTCTAACGGAGAGCCAAACTTCATCAAACTTGGGTGTCACATATACTAGGTGTCCTTTACAAATGTACTAACATTGTGATCTGAAAATATGTAAATCTGAGAGCAATCTTTAAATACAACCTTTCTTTATCTTTAGAGAGAGTAGTTTTTTCTAATCAAAACTCTGTATTTATTATTATTTTCATGTAGCAAAGTAAGATTTAAGCTTTTTATTCTCAATGCCTATGAAGTGTAACATACATAAGAGATATTTTAAAGAGTACCTCTAAAAATGAATTTCAAATATGTTTTAGATATTTGCAAATATTTAATTCAATTTTTAGTTTTTTGTGTGAAAATAACCGCTTTGTGACTGTAAAAGTAAACGACTTAATAAAATGCTTAATAATTAGAGCTTAATTTTCCATTCTTAATCTTCTTTTAAAAAATACGCTTTTAATGGTTTTAATCTCGTTAACCGTTTACAAGATGAAAATGGTGATTCGTTAACAAAGACATCCTATGCGGAAATTATTTTCATAAATCGTTTCAAATCTATTTGTCAGTTCATAGAAATATTATTGTGTTGTCAAACAGACAGAAATGAAATCATTTCAGCTCCTACTGTGATATGTTCCGATGACGTTCGACCTAAAATCTAATCTCTGATTAATTCCATGACGTTGCACTACAACAGCTGATAACGTTAAACGTTGGTTCATCGAGATTCACCAATAATAAATTGGTTTGTGTTTATATTTTAAAATAGTGATCTCTTACAACCTTTAACCATCACAACAGTTTTAAAATACTTACACATTTCTAATAATTAAAAAGAATGCTTGTCAAGAAAATAAGTTAAATTTGTCATCAAATACTGGAAAGGGAAATATTTTGGTTAATTATAACGAGAATACTGGTTTTTTGAGAATACTACTTGTATATCCTCAACAAGAATATATAATTACATGTTTAAAAGTCACTTAAATGTTTTCTAAGAAATCAGTAAAATAACCCGAATGTTGAAATAAAATGACTTAGTGAACGACAAAGAGTGCTTCCGCGCTCAGGATATTGTTGTTCGTGCATGACCGAAACCAACCGTGCATTTTAGAAAAATATAGGTTGGCCAACCTGTATTGAGTACTCCTGCCAACTTATATTTTGTTAGCAACAGACATACTGTATGTTTTATATTTAGAATAATTATTAAAACTATCAATATTCCATTTATTGGGTACATAATCATGTTATTTCATCTCTTAAAAACCGATAAAAATCGTTATACTGTTAAAAGATCACATATCATGTAAAATGTGTTAAATAATGTGTTAAATTGAGGACAGAAATTTAACTAAGTGCATTGTTATGCAGACAGAAAGTTGATGTATTGTTAGCTAGCAATACTTTTTGTTTATTGCTGTCTTAACTAAAAAATTTAAATTAGTTTTTATATTCACATTACGAGAGTAAAAATGTACTATCTTGAATCTTAAGTTTAAAAAATTAGAATTATAGGATGTTGAAAGAAATGATTTCACCGGTATGCTAAACAATCTCTTCACTTCCCCGAAACGGGCGTAGTTCTTGTTCCCAGATCCGCTGTTTGGCACATTCTGTACATACAAGGATGTGACGGAGGTGTCGGAATGTCAACACACACCACAGATTTCCGGTTTTCTAAATTTGGAAGAAGGTGCGGCGCTCCTCGACTCATCTGCGTTAGGAATTCTGTGTGTAGGCAGCTTGCATAGTCGGGCTTGAAGTCATCATAAATATTACAATATACTCGTATGACATCATAAAGTACTTAACGCTCAAGAAGATGTGTGGACATAAGTGTTAACTAAGCTACCTCAATAGATTTTACAATATTTTATCAAATATACCAATTACTTATTGTTGGCTGAACAAACAATCCAGGAGCCAAAAGCCAATTTACATTGTATATGCACGCCACTGTTTTTTCTTAAAATCGAAAGAGAAATTTCCTCTTATAAATCAATCGAAAGTCATTTATTTTTTTTAGGAACAATATAATTCTTACGCAATGAACATTGGCTCTTGGCTTCTAGACAAAATAGGGCTGTAATAATTGAGGGAACAAAATGAGTTGTTTTTTATTCTTGTAGAATCTACTTTTTGCATCCAGTTATTTCCATACATATTTATTCTTGTAGTCTATAAAAAATCAGAGAAAATATCTAAATAGTTTAAAACGGTTAGATAGGTTGAAGTCATAGGCAACTTGCAGTTGGTGCATATGTTTAAATTTAATTTCCATTATAAAAAAATAAATTATAAAAAGTATATTTAGATTTTTATATGTAGGGAAAGCGATTTAAACTAGCGTCTATAAGAAATATATTCTATGTTACTGTAGGTAAGGATGATCAATTAGTGTAGATATGGATTACAATTGAATGTATGATAAGATGAATATTATTTGAAAGTGCACATTATTCTATATGCACACTATGAGTGTTACTGATTTATTTTGTTCACTGAACGATGGCAAATGTCCGGAAAAATCCTGTTTCCTTCACAATCCTTCCACCGTCAAAAATAACCTTTAAACAAAGAATTCTATATTCGTAAAGATTAACAAACCATGCTTGATAAGTGTAATAATTCCGTGTTTGTTATGGATGATTATTTACTTTACGATAAAATGAACGCTCAATGTCATAATACAATAGGTGAATATTGAATGTCTGTTAAAGACACTTGATAACTCTTATCACTTCGTGTTCATTATGGTATTATTCCGTATTTGATAAGATGAACATTCCATGTTTGATAATGTTGTTAATTACATTTATATGAACATTCCATTATAGTTAAGGAAAGCCATCCATACTTGATAAGTATGATCATTTCCTGCTCAATGAGGATGATTAATGAATGTTTGATATATAAAAATTCCATTTTTGATAATAATGAACTTTCCATGTTATATCTGGGTGAATATTACTTGCTAGTTAGCAATGAATATTCCATAATGTATGTTGAAAGATATAAAAATGTATATATTTCACAACCACTAATGTGATGCTGACGGACCAAAGTCGGCTGACTAATTAAACGCAAACTACTCTGCTGTATAAAAAGCAATTTACAGCTAAGCCAGTATAAATAGAAACCCTTTAAAACCTATTCCATAATGGATTGGCTCATATAAATACAAGTAACGATATTAAAGCTCTGGGCATACGACATAGCATTCTTATTGACGAGAACCTCCTCCCAGGTCTCCGAATCACAGGAGAAGTTAAACTCTTGCCTACAAGGCACCGGTAAATCTGCTAGAACAGGGCGCGATAACTGATTTACTGTAAAACTACATTAACCGGTAGAAATTTCCTCTCGCTTAGTCTCACCATGAAGTACCAGTCATGCAGCTATACGCATAGTTTATAGCTCATTACTACTTAAAAAACATTACTTGTGTTATAAAATAGATTACTTTTAACTATATATGAGCATCCTATTATGTATATCGTTTAATAGAGGAACAGAGGGAAACATAGATCCTACAACTTTATGTATCAATAAAATCTGCAATGTTATGATCATTCAAACTATAAGCTATAAACTCCAAACCAAGAAATTTAATAAACAAAAAGTCGTAAAGCTTTTATGAACTAAGGGTTTATATGAGATATATAAATGTATGTAACTGTAATAAAGTATATTTGATAATTGATAATATATCCTTGGGTTTAGAATGGGAAATTACAAGTCTAAGTTACACTATGGCAGCACCATTTCTGTCGACTGGTTCTTAACAAGTAAACAAGTTGAATAGGCCTAACTCTCACATTTTACCACGTGGTCTATTCATAACCTCTCCCAATCTAGGTGTTGATGCCCCAGGGCGCACAGTCCCCGGTTATCTGTCTCTTCTTGGTAATTGAATCAAACAATAGGTATTCTAACCCTCTTAATACCGAGTAGGACTATTATACTATTTTGTGCATTGGGATAGAAATACTCGATTAGAGTAACAGGCAGGATGTATTTAGACTGTTTTCCTTTTAAAAATACAAATTTATAGATATAAACTTGTTTTTATATACCAGGATACAACTTTGAAAAATTTCCTGTGAGAATATATTTACCAAAATCGTACGTAAATATTAAGCAATAAGGAAAAAGTTAACTAAAAATATCCAAGCCAAAATAAGAGACGATCGTACGGTTGTAAAGTTATTAGCTGAAAGTTAAAGTCGAAATAACTTTAATAATTACTTTGAAAACAACCGATCAGTCAAGTACAGCCTAACCGCTTGCCACAGTCTCCAATTCATAAACTTTCATCTTAAATAACACTTAGAGTCGAGGAGCTTTCCAAGAAATCAAATGAACAGTTTTAACAGAGTTTGAAATTTAAAGTTGTTTATTCTTTTCGATCGTCTTTTCTTCATAAATTACAATATAAAAGAAACCTTTTCACTTGCCTCATTGGCTACATAACTTTTTATCTTTAGAAGTAAATCAAATCTTAAATATTGATCAAGGACTCGATTCATAAATGTTCTGCTATCGGGATATTTGGAGGTATTGCCTATTTGAGGCGTTGGGGATTACAGAGGCACCACTCTGAAAGTCTCCACGTCGACTAGGAAACGATAGTTTGAAGTCATACCATAAAGTCATCTTTATGCCCCAGCACGATCATAGCAATAAGTGGTTCAAGACCTACATTAAACGGTTTATTTCATACTTTTGCCAGGACAAGTATGTTATCCAAAGACCATATTTAAAGAAAAGTCATTCCTACATACGAAGAAAACTACACAGGTCACGCTCACTAATTTTACTATTCATTCATCTCATGCTCATTCATGACTTCGACGAATAAGTGAACACTCATCGTAAGTATAAACTAGTACCCTAGGATGGTTCACTTCCGTCTGGTTTACACCTTCCAGTTGAATCTACATTGGGTTCACGCAAATTCCATTCTCATGAATCTCGACAGCAGGCAGCAGTACCAAACTTACTCATCCTGAATAGCCTGTTACTCTGGAAGAAAGCGCAAACGTTCTTAAGTTCAGTTTCTATTCTTTTTGCCGTTAAAAGCAGTGGCGTAGCAATGGGGTGGCGGCGGTGGCGGACCGCACCGGGTGCCACCATTTTTTGGTGACAACCACCCGGTCTCTCAACATTAAGAACAATGTAAAAAAAAAATTGCAAGCGCAAATATTTCTTTTTCGGGGATTCCTCCACTACCACTAGCTCAGCTCTATGTAAAATTCGGGGATTCCCGCAAAAGAGCCTGTCGTGGGGGATTCCCCGTCTCATACTCGCGATCTTTAACGTTTCAGTTGCAACATTTTTAATTTTTTTCGTGAAGTGTGTTGTGTTTGGTTGGCGTAAATTGTTAAACGTGTATTATTCTACAGTCATAGATAATAAAATAGAAAAAAGTATATTATATCCTTGACCTTTATCATATAAAATGTATTTGCTTTTTACTTTCGATTGGGTGACACCACGAACTTCCGCACCGGGTGTCACCCAAGGTAGCTACGCTACTGCTTAAAAGAACAAAAACAGATTAAACTAATGAATACAAAAAAAATATCTCACGTCCGTGATAAAGCATTAAATTATATTGTAAAAATTAGACTTTTTCCCTCACTGTAGTACACTTAATGTTATACAATAGATATATAATGTAAAATTTGAGTTTCAGAAGTTGAGGGACAGTCGATAAACTGTTAATGCGCGTCATTACTCATTGTTCACAGGTTGAGGTGTGAAAGGTAATGGATGTGACAGTCGCCGCCCGCGCCGCCCTGACAGGATACGGAAGTGTTGAACCGGAACTAATGTGTCGTGCCCTGCACTTTACTGGATGTAGGTCGGCATTGTGCTCGCTGAATGCTGTGTGCAGATGACATGTTGGCAGAACGTTTTCTCAGCCCCACCACGCACAGAAAAACGTTATTCTACTGAATATTTATGCTTTCACTGGTTTATATTAAATCATAACCCGTAATACGAGGTATTGTACAAGCATACACAAGTTAATAAGTAACGCTTTTATACTTATTTAGAACTATTGCAGACAGTTATAAAAGCAAATTTTAATTTTTGCCTTGATTAAAATCGTTTTCAAGAATTAACTTTTAAATGTTTAAGTAAATTTTAAAATTGCACTGAATTCACTTTAAATTTATATATCTAATAATTGCAATTAAATTTTTTTAGAAAATGAAACAAAAGATTGTATACATTTTTTTTGGTGAAATGGTGATTTTATACAACAATAATTATGCATAATTAAGACCGATTTAGTAACTAAGGAATTATGGATTGAATGGTGTCTTATATTATGTATATAAAGTATATATTATGACTCATTATACTTTCTTTCTTGGTAGCTGCCCGAGAAGATATATGTCTCCCTCGTTTTAACGATTCACAAATTAGTATAAAGTTGTTCTAAAACAGTTTAATGTAAAATAAATATTTTTATTTATAAGAGAAGATGTTAATAACTGAACAGTTAGGAGGCTATTTCTGCAGGGAAGGTGACTACGGTGATAATTATGTATGAAGACTAGAGATAACGATCTTGCCTTGATATCTAATGAGTCAGGAAAGAAATCTTGGCGTAGCTGTGAACTTTTATTAGTCTTGGAATTTTAATTAACTAGGAAACATGATAAGAAATCGATTTAGTTTTAGTATTGGAAAGTTTAGAATGCTAAGGGTACTAAATTTCTATTTCGAGCAATTTTTATCTTGGATTCATTGATATTCCTGGAAGATATAGTTCTGAGCAGCAATTTGTTCACAATTCTTCTTCAAAAGCGGATTCTCGTGTTCGTCTCGTACTTAAAATTAATATTTAGTCTGATTGAAAAGGTAAATATTTAAGTACCAGATTTCCATTAAGTTACTTTTTTTCTTTTTTTTAAGATAAATGTACAAAATAGGACAAAATAATAACATGTATAATGAACGAATCAATAAACAATGTGTAACTTAAAAGTTTAAAAAGTCGAACAACGTGTGTTTGGGAATTGGATTTTATCTCTTTGATTTGATCTTAGCTCTACATTTCTGGATTTACGTTCATTACGTAAAATAAATGCATTTTGGTTCTGTTAAAACAATAGTAAACAAATTCATTACACATAATAATTTAGTTCAAGATGTATTAAACATACGTACCGTATATTTAGACTTTTCCCTAGGATGTACAGGTTTGCTACCCAAAGTTATTTGATATTTAAAGTATAATTTACTTTATTCGTTACATTGTATAGTATATTACGTTAATACACATGTTTTAATAACTACTACCTAATTGTTTAGGTTCACAAAGCAGCAAACATTATTACCTCATTTCTTTCTTGAGACATTACGACTTCACTGTGCAAAGCAATCTTCAGTCAGTGGTTGTTAAACCTAAACTACTAGTAATATAAGTAGTTTCTACCAATGGATTAAGCGAAGCGGAGATGTAATGCATATGGTTGAAGCTTAATAAACGATCCATTTATCTACGATCAATATGATTGCTTTCCCACAGACTGCCTGTTGTGTGATAATTCAATGTTATCTTCGTGTGGAAGTTATTTTCTTTCTTGAATATTTCTTATAAATCTTTTATTCACATAATGCGTGAATTGTTGTAAAATGCTCTTCGGTTAGGCCAGTTTCTAGTATCCTCTCATTTTTAATATATTACAGAACTGGTGTAGGTTTTCAATAGCTTACTCAGTGTGGACGGACCCACTATTGATATCATTCATGACATTTCGTAGAATACAGTCGTATATAGTGGAATACTGGTATCCAATGGTCTCAAACAGTAAGGCCATTTATTAGTTAATCCTCACACAGCTCTATAATCTCAATGTACTTGTATAAGCGGTTTTGTATTACTGGCACACTAGGTTTACAAGTGTTGATAAAATGTGGCTAGTATTTTCATGACTAACAATGTTTAGACACGATATCACCTGCAAAACCTATCATGTAAATAATTTATATTATATACCTGCAATAAAAATTGCAAACTGAAGAAAAATGGTCCAGACCAGCAGGGTTTTATAATTTCTATAATATAACGTATTGAACATTCGTTGCTTTTTCCTTTACTGGAATTTTTACGAATTAAATTTGTTACATTCACATTTTTCTTTTACCTGGCATAAATTAATAAATAAGTTTTCTGGCGATGTACCCAATATAGCGGCTGGTAGAACTAACTTTATGTTATAGTGTTAGACAATGAAATGTCATCCCAAACACGTGGAATTTGAGAAAAGAGAACAAGACTTTGGATCTGCGAGAACACGATATTGATATGACAATAACACGTCATCGCAATGTCAAGAACGTGATTTTGGTACGGTAATTGAACGACTTTGAAGAGAAAGCGAAGTACAATTGAACGTTAAAAATATGACTTTGTAAGAGCAAGTACACATCTTTAGCAAGGTAATAACACAATATTTGCATGACAAGCGCCAAAAAGTGGTAAAGCAAGCACAAGAAATTTCCTCGGCAAGACCATGATATTGCTAACGCAATAACACGACACTAACACAGCAAACACACGACTTTGGGAAGGCAATAACACGATGTTGGCATTTAAAGCCCACGAAATTGGTACAGCAAGCACACGATATTGACACGGCAACAACAAGGCATGTAACATAGCTATTGTGGGAAGGGTTGATTAAATATGGGCACACGTGCAACAACACGACATTGGTTCAGCAATAACACCACACATTGACACGACAAATACATGGCTAAGGCAAGACAATAACACTAAATTGGTATACAAATCTCCTTGTCACTGCACCAACATTCCATGGACACGGGAAGCACTCGATGTTCGCACAGTAAGAACAGCATTTCCTCGACAAGTACACAACTATACTAAGCACGTAGATTATTAAAAACCCTATCTTTATTGATCGGACGCATGTACTTAAAATTCAAAAAGCAAAATATAACCAGGAGGCGAGTTAGTGACATTTCTCCACCAATCTGTAAAATACTGAACAAGCGCAAATGCAAAGTTAGAGCAGACAGGGTGCGGAATCCAGACAGATGAGACCGGATACGGAAGTATCAGACCGGAACTAATGTGACCAACACTCTACTGACACGGTCAATCCCATTGTGATCGTCCAGGGTTACGTTTAAATGACTCAATTCAGAAAGAGTAGAGGTTTTTTGGTTGTGAGCAGTTTCCTGTAAAATGTAATTTATTTTTATAACAACCATAGAAATTAGTAAATAAAATTAAAATCCTCTTTTCAACACTTATAAACTTCTATAGTTGAAAATGAAGAAGCGTATTAGAAAGGATGGTATATAAACCTTGTGTATAAAATGTTTGAGCAGTCCGCCAATTTGAGAAACCATATAATTTGTGATTTGTTTGAGCCATCTGTACCTTTAGTGGGGTAAATTTAAGTATACAGTACATTAAAATAAATTGACACACCTAAAGATACAGATCGCTCTAATAATTCACAAACCACATGACTACACAAATTGGCGCACAGCCCTTATGTACACACCCTTCTCCCATCATATTTTCTAATATAAAACGATAGCAAATGTCAGAAATCCTGCAATCCTTTGAAATTATCAATTGCCAATAACGAGTTTTAAGAAAACAGTTAACATCCTACTATTATTCATAATAACTTGATGAACACAATACATAGTAGTTTGTTATTAATATTTTATTAACCTCTTATAGTATTGATTTTGCTCAGTTTAAACCAATAATCCTATCAAAATTGCATTGTTTGTAAAGAATTATTTTTTTTTTATAAATGAGAATATTCATCAATATATGGGTATGGAATTCCACATTAGTTCGGGAGCAGAGAGGCAAGCTATTCAGACAGCCAATTCCGGAGTGGCCTTCCATACACAAAGCATATTACTGGTCACTTGTCAAATTGACGCTTGTGCCGTGCTTTCTGTTCTTTTTCGAGCTGTTCAGTTAGCGAATACCGAAGTGGGGTTCCACTCTCAATGAACATTACCGGTCACCGATCAAATTAGTTTTAAGACAAACCACGTCGACTGCTTGTACAGTGTAAATTGCCGTTCTTTGCAAGTCATTCAGTGAGCCAATACCTTGAATGGTGTTCATACTCAAAGAATATTACTAGGTCATCGGACAAGTTGGCGCTTGCGCCGTGCTTGCCCTTCTTTGAGTCCTGTTTAGTCAGCCAATACCAGAGTTGGGTTCACACTCAATGAACATTAACGGTAACCGGTCAGTTGACCCTTGTGCTGTGCTTATCGTTCTTTGCGAGCCGTTCAGTCAGCTAATACCGGAGTAGCGTTCCATACACATACGAGTATAATATTATAGGTCACTGGTCAAGTTTGCGCTTGTACCATGCTATCTGTTCTTTGCGAGCTTTGTAGTCAGGCAATACTATAATTGCGTTCCGATGATTGTGATTTTGTATTTACGTTTTGTTTGCATTTTTAACTGAGTTCTTTTCTTTCTTTTAGTTTTCAACTAAAAATAATCCTTTTTACATGTAATATCGTCTTTTTAAAACGTTAGATTTGATTTTCTCGTAATGATATAAAATATAAAATTATGCTACTAGATTTTCATAATAATATATAAGGGTAAATTTTAAACATCACTTGTTAGTTAAAACATGAATAATTGTATATAAACCCACTTTGTATTACTTTATATGTTTGTTTAATGTTTGTTTTTTATCACAGACAGACAGATGTCAACATTACTTCCTCATTGGCCTTTTAATATCAGAACTAGTCAGTACTACATTGATTAAGATAAACCTATCTACTAACTTTTAAACTTGTAAAGCTTCTACAGGAGTCCCTTGTCAATAGTTCACAGGCAGACAGTTAGACACACTGACATGAAAACAGATTTAAGAATAATTAATATATTGCATTTTAGGATTCACCACTCTCATTATTTGTAATAAAAATATTCTAATAATTGTTTAAAACCCGTTCCCAGTAGTATCTTTTTCCAGTTTGAGTGCTTCATATTTTTTATACAATGAAAGGTGTTTTTTTTTTTTAATTCCATAATAATGATGAATACTACCAGCTATCAATGGAAATGTGAAGGATGTGTCTGTGTACCGATTCTCGAACTTATTCTAATAATTCTGAGAATTTATTCCTCTGTATAAAGCTTATAAACGTGTAAGTAGAAACAACAAGAACTCACTCTACTGGGACAAGACCTAGATACGTTACTGCGAATATGTTAAGCATTATATAGTCAGGGCTCTAATGATTTGCATATCAATACGTTTCGTTCTTTAATGTCATTAATGTATTTAAAAAACGTACTGACAAGCAATCGGGAAACCCCCCAATTATATAAGACTATTTAAATTTATAAGTAGAAATAACCAAAAGTAATAAAAATTAAGTCTGTTGCCAACAGAATTTCAATTTGTCAACGCAGGCTGGCCAACCTATATTCTGCGAAATGCACGATTGGTTTCGTCATGCACGAACAACAATATCCTGGACGCGGAATCGTTCTTTGTCGTTCACTTAAACGATTCATTTCAACGTTCGAGTTATTTTACTGATTTTGTAGAGAAAATTTGAAGTGACTTATAAAACTATAATGGTATTTCCTTTTGCGAGAATGTGGAAGTAATATTCACATGACCACAAATTATTTATTTCTCAATTCAGTATTTTATGAAATAATAGAACTTATTTGTTTCAAAAGCAGTCTGTGTAAGTATTGGAAACGTAAAATTAGTTTAAGTTGTAATTGTTATTAAAGGAAGAAAAAATTATATGAAAAGTTTAACATTAAATTCATTGATTTATTACTGCCTATCGATGAACCGATTGTTAATTTTAATACCTAAAGTAATAAAAATATTATTTTGAAATCTTTTTTTATTGCTTAGCCCTAACGATGCTTATAATACTTGGGGTGAAAGATTAAATTTGTGTGTGTCTGCAAGATTTCTAGGTTCACGTACAGACAGCAATTTTGCATAAAGCTCTTTCCTATACACAGTGTTTTTTTTAATTCGGCCACCATTTCTATCTTGTAAACCCAAAAGAAGATCTATTAACTTTGATCTATTCTTTTCAAAGCGTGCGAATAGAAAATCAGTGCACTAAAAATGCTCTGTATTCAAATTTGTATTATTACAGTCACTAAAAATTTGCTTTTTAAAATATTATCTTTATACATGAGAAATCCTAGTTTAGATTTTTCAAATGGACACCTATTTAAAAATTTGTTTTTCTTAATATTAAAATTCGCTGAGTATTAGCGAAATGTTTTCACAAAATAACAAATTTGTAAATAAACTAAGTATAAACATGTAATATGTAAATACATCATCCTGACTGTTACTATAACCGGTGTTGTCACACACGCACCCTGCTGAGTAAGAGTCAATGAATAAAATTATGACTGTAACATGTAGTGAGGTACTTCCATAAAATTGCATATATAATCATGACAAATACGAAAAGGTCAATGGTTTGAAGAGAGCAGTGTTAGTGTATTATCTGTACAAGTGCATATATTGCATTCTACACTAGGATCTGATAATAGCGCCATAACAATACATCCCGTAGCTCAAATGTAGAGCCACACTCTATACACCCACTTGTGTAACAACAGCTGTGGGTTGAGTGACCCTGGATGGCCAAACACAATGAATTTCGTCACTTCGCGCGCTTATTAATATTAATAAGCTGTTTTAAGTAGCCCGCGTTATTATTTTTGTTGGAAATATGGACGGAGGATCGCTAGTGACCGTGCATTGTCCGTTCGAATCGATTTACATAAATAAAACGGTTACTTAATACACAATATTACTATACTGCTTTAAATATATTCTCGACATGGTATTTATGAAACTTTTATATTCCACAACAAATAACTATAGTGACAGTATTCGCATTTTTCGTGTTTTTTAAGACATTTTTGATACGTACGCAGTATTATAGATTGTAAGAAATTTTAATATTGAGTAAGAATATTTTATTTTGCTCCAAAGCATTATTTTTCTCAAATTATGGAATTAAGAAGTTTCGGAACTCCAGTACCAATGTCAATTTGTTGAAACTACATTGTAAAATTAAAGTTTACTAACATTTAATGTATCGCATGTAATTAATCAATTTTAAAATTGTATTTATAGTCTTTTTATATTTCACTTTAAATATCAATAGCGATGGCATTAGAATTTTTAGTTTTTTATATAAAACTCCTCTAATTAAAAATATTATTCCAGGGAAAAATTTAAATAGTGATTGGGTATATTTTATTTGACATCAAAACAGTATTTTTTTAAAGGAATAAGGTAGATTGGTGTATTAGGAATTGGAAAATAATTTCTTTGAATTTCCTACCTTTTCGGAACAAACTTTCATTATATTACCAGTTTAAAATTGAAATACTACTATTTATTTTAAATATTCCAATCCTTCGTGACCTATCAGGGTACAAATTATAACGAGTTAACGTGAAGCTACATTCCCTAGTATTATTAGGAGAAAATGTACAATTTACAGTGGTTCCTATGGGACAGTAGTGCTAGATTATAGGCATAGACCATAGCCATAACTCCGAGGCTGAACTTTAATTCATTAAACTTTTAACAATTCGTATTACTTCAGTATATTGACATATTAAACAAACCGATACAACGAAGTATCTCAGGATTCAGCGGAAAATAATAGAGAACATCACACAAACGACGGACAGACAACCGTTAAAATTTTTGTCCCCAAATCAGTTCTTCCTTGGTCAAAAAGAAACAAATATACCGAATTTTATGTCTAAAGCTTTTTATCAAGATTTACTAAATAAAATGGACTGATATTTCATGCGGAGTAGATTATAAACTTACAGTACTTATAACTGAATTATAAGAATATATTGTATTATACCTTGGGATAGACCACAATCTGGCCTTTTCACTTAAAAATTAACATTCTTCTTTACGTGGTGTGACGTACTCCTACATTTACATATAAGGGAAAATTAATATGAGATATGTGGGAATAAAATATGTTCATTTTACCTTTGTGGAATAAGGAAATGTAGTGAAAGTCAAATGTGGTTATTTTGAAGTAAAAAATGACTAAAATACAGTAGCTAATATTATTTTAAATCCTAATATAGTGTTTAATAAAATATGTATGGTGTTTAAAACAGCCTCAAAATAAAAACTGAAGCCTATTATATGACATTTTATGGATTACTTGAGGCATGAACTTCTTTGGTATTGCTTTTAGAGATTATATCACGGCCAGAAAGATTAGAATTACAAAATCCATTCTGCGATTCTATTGTACAGCTCCACTCTAGGTTGAAAACACGTATTATCCATATCGGCACAAAGACATAATATTCGCTGAGAGAAATGCTCTTGCTTTTAAAACATTTCAGCTTTTATTCATACCGTTTCGCAATTCATATAACATTCGTGACTGTGTATTACTCTGCTTATCACAAATGGGCATTTATTTCACGCCTTTTAATCCTAATTTTAAGAGCCACTAAAAATGTGTTCATAAGTGGAAACACCAAATTTATGCATAGTTTTTTGCTAAATATTTGTACCAACATTTATTTGTAATTATTAATACGTTATTCGTTTTTGACAAACTTTATAGCCTATTTATGCTATGCAAGCTAATGTCAACATTAAAGATATTAAATAACACAAAATTTGAAATGATGACCTTTTACTCTTTGAAGCATAAAGTTCAGATGATTAAAACGCTTACTTTAAACAATCTTAATTTTGTTACAGATTTTTAGTTTTAAAATTTTATAATAAGAATATTTCTGCTACTGTATACAGCTAAAATATTATGAAATAATATTTATTGAGTTATTTCACATACTACAAGAATGGGAGAATGTAGAGCAAAATGCAAATCAGTAAAAACATTTTTTTGTACAAGTATAAAATTCGTCACAATTTGTGAAGTCAAATTTTTCGTTAACGTTTAGTACTAAATATTATAAAAATAATTATTTAAAAAATAATATTTTTTTAGTAAAATGTAATACAACTTTAAAGTTCTTTAAACCAAAATTTTCTTGTGAAATTTTACAGTGGGATGTTCAACTAGATTAATGAATAATTATAAACTAATATTACAATATATTACTAAATGTTAATAAAAACACTACTTTTCCAAATTGTTTATTTATTTTTTGTATATAAATAAATATTTACATATTGTTTGTTACAATTAATATTAAAACAAAAATATTTACTTGTGGAGTTGCCTGAAGATGAAACCTTTGGTTTCGAAAGGCCTCGTCCAAAAATAAACAATTTGGAAAAGTAGTGCTTTTATTAACACTTAGTAATATTTAAAGAATTTTCCAATTGCTCCAAGAGTCTACAATATTACAATATGCCAAAACGTTGTTGGTTTTATATTTTGTGTATTCATGTGTAGTTGTAATGGAATTTACATTTCGGTACAATAAACTTTAAAACAATCTAAGTCTGTTCGAATTCTCAGGAGGGTTCAGTGCTGGCTGGTTTATATCTTCCAGTTTAATCTACACTTGGTACAGAAAAAAACAA
The DNA here is from genome assembly GCF_021130785.1 of Homalodisca vitripennis. Classification (NCBI taxonomy): domain Eukaryota; kingdom Metazoa; phylum Arthropoda; class Insecta; order Hemiptera; family Cicadellidae; genus Homalodisca; species Homalodisca vitripennis. Next base: position 42,637,440 of record NC_060212.1, read on the forward strand.
TTACTGGGCACAACACATCGTATAGCCAACTCTACAGATGTACGGTAGTGGCACTAACCCCATACATGTTACTAACCGCAATTGTCGAGATATTGGTGTGGAATTATGAATCGATAGGTCTGTCTGGAGGATGACCGTTGGAGATGATGAAGCCCCCTCAATATTAATGGATTTTGATAGGCTAAACATGAGGTAGGGACTCTTCACCTATCCACACATAACAGAGCTGTGGAAGGAAGGTTTGATTCAATGTCAATGTTGATTTTATCTTCAGTTTATTTTCCTCTTAGTGCAGCGTCTAGAATCTGACAGTTCAAAGACTTGAGTCTTAGGATCTGGATGTCCGTCTGAAGAGATTCAAAAGTAGTACATTTGTTTACTGCTCTGTGTTTAGAGATCGTGTCCAGAACATCATAGTACGTACACTCAATTGTGAACTTGATTAGATAATTAAAATACCTTTTCGCCTAATTACACTATATTTTGTAGTGTAGGTCTCTCTGATATCCGACAATATCTGAAGAGTTTGAGCTGAATTCACTTTGATGGGTAGGGTACGATAAGCGGACCCGGTTTTTATATCGAAATTGGCAAACGATATTACTTAATCATAACCATAGATATAATCAATCGATACTGATTAATTATTTTGAACTATTAACTTAAATAATCAATATCAACAGCAGTAAACACTCTAAAATAACACACGTAGGATAGTATTTCAATTTTACATAAGTAATTCTGATTATTAAAAATGGCAGTAAATTTTAGAAAACTACACGACGTTGCTTTTTCGTGGCTTTAACATGTTGGACTCGTACGGAAAAACCCATTATGTGAAATTTGTGGGAAAGAAACAACTTTAACTGTGAGAGGAGTAAATGTGGTCGTCTTCAGTTTTCCTAATTTTGGTTATAATAATTTGTTTGATCACTGTAAATATTAAATTCATATTTTAATTTAAAACACATGATTGTTATTGAGGACTATAGGTACTTTTATATCGATTGATAGTCTAGGATTTGAGATGCGAATATTAGGTATCGATGACTATATTCTTCGATATAAAAAACCGGGTCCGCTTATCGTACCCTACCCACTTTGAGCTTCTTCGCCTCTGACAGTTTTATAAAGTCTTCAGAGGAACATGAAGCCCCATATACTAGGACTCAAGTCTGTGACAGGGTCCTATTTTTTACTTATAACAAATGTTTTGTTTTTCTTTTTTTACTTGCAAGCAGAGGAAGGCTTTCAAAATTCTTTCTCTTGGATTACAAAATTTTGTTGTAAAACATTTGCATATGTTTAGTTGGCATTGCTTATACAATGTTTGACCGATCATTAGTGGCGTTTAAAAAATATATCGTTCCATTTTAAAATCAGTCGGTTTTTATAAGTCTTTTATTCATATATTTATAAAATTATCACGTTTTAAAAACTACTGCATAAAATAACGATAGATGTACACCGCAATACCGACGAATCGACGCCAAACGTAAATTCATTAATGAATTACTAATGAGAGGTAATGGTCCAGCCTGCCATCATCGACTCGTTTCTAGCTATATACCGGTTCGTTTTTATTTTTAAGTTCTCCGCTTAATTTTCTTGTTTGAGTAACAATATGTATCATTATGTAAATGTTATACGAGTATAAAATGAACACTAAAATGTTGAGAATTGTAGATAAAATGTTCCTAATACTGATAATTTTGAAAATAAAAATGTTTACGTTTTTAACCATTTATATTCAGATCCATTATCCTGTATACTCTTATTAAATCCTTTTTATGTGCCTCCTTTATTATATAGCAAATCAAAACGCCAAATAAAATATTGCTTAAGGTAATCAGTGTTCTTGAGTTTATGCGGTGAATATTTCATTCCTGTGAAATTGTTGTACTGTTTTGTGCTGAGATTTAAAAGCCTAAATGTCTTCTTATAATTTGTCTTGTCATCAGGCAAGGTCATTGAATTGAAACAAAATATAAAAAAAACCAACTGATTATGAACACATACTGTAATATCATGAAGAAAATTACTGAAATTATAAACAAAGTAATCGTCTTTACTTCCGGGTTAACAATAATATGATTTTACCGTAAATAACATGCTCAAAAGATATAAACAAGGAGCCACTGCTGTCAAAAGAGCTGCATATTATTAGCCTGCAAGTCGTTGTTTGTGCCAAAGTGTTTGTTGGGAACTTTCCGCAAAGTTTATTTACAGGTTGTGAATAAACCTTGGTAGACGTGTGACCCTTCACCAACACCTTGCTGTGCAATAAAGTTAGGTACATGGTTCATTACAATATTCAGTTAGCACAATAACAACATTTTCAGTGACCTAACATTGATATCGAATCTTCTCATTACGTGTTCTTTATTTATTAAAACTTTAATATACATTGATACACGATTTCTAATACTGCTATCGTTTTCTTTTTTTAATAATACGTTTCTAGGGGTGGTATTTATCATCTTCTTTAGGTGTCGTAAACGACACAATTTTACGCACATGTCAGTATGTGGTTATTTACTCGCCAATGGAGAAATGAACAACAGAGCAAGTCATACCCAAAACTTCGACCATATAGCCGAGGTCCGGCGCATCATAAACTATTCAACTACACAAATTAATTGGTCTATCACACAAAAAATGATGCCTCTTTTTTACTTTATTTTGAAAGATATAACGATCGCAAATGTCTGAAACCCTGTTATCAGTTCAAATCATCAATCACAAATAAGTAATCTTAAACAAAGAGTAAATTTTATAATTAGTTGTAATTGAATCCTTGCACATAAAATACTAAGCATTGTTGCTAATACATAAAACCCATTAAATTTGATTTTACTTGAGTTTTGTTACAGTTTTATTTCTTTAACGAAAGTGTAAACCATATAAATGATTTTTGAAGTTAAACCAACATTAAAACTAAATTGAATTACTATTATTAAACTGAATTGAATTGATTGGTTTATTTTATTGGTTTATAGTAGTATAAGAATTAAAATATATCTTCTGGCGCAGAATTATATAACTTACATGTAGCCAAAGTCTTGAAATGTCAAATTAAAAATGCATTGTTTACTTAGACATTTATTTTGAAAAACACAGATGGAAAAATAAATTTCGATATTGCCATCTTAATATAATCATAATACTTTCAAACATCTGAAACTCCTCAATCTTGAAACGTCACAATAAAAAACTGTTATAAGCATATAATATATATATATTTATAGAAAAACATAGTCTTGATTTAGTTAGAATTGAAACGAATTGAATATTTAATGAAAACGGTTATACTACATACCTGTATAATTAAAAATCCGACCATACTGAATCTGAATTATAGAAAATGAGTAAGAATGAATGTTGCATTAAATTGCTTGTCAATTTTGATATATGTTATAAATACTAGGGATAAACTTTTTTTAGTGCAAATGGCCATCTTAACTGGCTGATTGGACCTGTCTATCGGAATCACCAAGTTATATGCAAATATTTTATCCGTACAGCTTGAATCTATTTAGTACTACAGTACTTATCGTTCTTAAAATTACTCCCACAACGTTATACATTATCTTACGGCCCACTTGACACCTTAAGAGATGTTACAAAAAGTTAAAGAATAAGTGAATTACCTTATATATATGTAAATATTATGTCTATATTGGAAATTAATCGAATTAAAATCTTTGTTCGAATGCGAATAACCCCATCCTGAAATGGTTTATTGGTTGAGACTGACTAATAATCTAACAAATGTGTAAGTACTGCCTTTGTACCAACTTTCTATATTTTAAAAATTACGTCAGTTATCGTCTTCAAAAGTTATATTGCATAAGTCCATGCATAGATACTCCTACATAAATTTTTTAGGTCATGGCAGTTTTGGAATGTACGGGTCACGAAATTCTTTCACCAGTGCGATTTCAATCGGAAGACTACTTATAAATCTAATACCCAAAATTGAACACTACAAGCACGACATTGGCAAAAAATTAGCGTATATAATATAGCCTTTGTTATAGTGTTTGCAATCTTTATTGTGTACTGCGGTGGTTTTGTTAAGATTGGAAATTTCTCTAGACCTCTCTATGCAGATTTATTTTCACATCTCATTCAGATTTTGCGGTCACCTAACACATTGATGACTTACAGCTTATTCTCTGTATATCATTTGTATCACGGTAGTAGAATTTCGTAAATTTACCATCGTTTTACGTTATCAAAATAGATCAAAACTTTTGGAGGATTGAACCTAAATTCTTCTAGGGTTTCGAAAACCCCCTATAATAAAATTTAATTTCTAGAACCTTTTTATTTTCTTTAAAACTTTTTTATCTATTAATTACTTACTGTTTATTCGTGTAAATATATTGTTAAAGGAAAAAGGGATTTATGTACTACCAGTGGTTTCCAATGAATGCATTGTATTCATTAGCTGGATCTCAACGTACGCTTTGTACACTAATACACGCCTAAGCTCTTAATTCTTTTTCATTGGCTACCATAAATGAAAAATGTTAAACGATCTGTACACGTTTTATATTATAACAATAAATCCTATACTTGCGTCAAGTTTATGATTTAATTGAGATCGAATTATTTATTTGATAAATATTCATATGGATATATATTTTTCTACACGTATATGAATTATGAGTATACAAATTATTATGAATTATTGACGAAGATGGGACTTTTTCAAGATATAGCTATGAGAAATTCTCGTAACAGGTTTCTCCTATCTCTTGTAAAAGGCCTAATTATAACGGTCAAGGAAATAGACTACTCATCATGTATTCATAATTGTATTTTGTGTGTAATTTTGCCTGTTTCGTGAGTCCATTACTCTGTTATGTTAAAGGATAATAAGAGAGAAGGGCAGGCAATATTACAGAAGTAATACTGAAGTGCACTATCAAGACGATGGACGCGTGTTCCCGAAATACAGTGCATTAACACCTTGGCACAACTGCAAGCACAGCGACTAATCATTAATTCGAGGTATGCCAAATATGACCGACCTCCATTAGCTTGAAAATATTTCACTTTACTATACATCTTGAACTATTTCGACAACGTATCACGTCAAAAAACCACAAATGATGTAAGTCTATATAAATGTCAACCAATTCTCCATAAAGAATATTTCTCCCTAGTGGCCATAATGAAAATTACCACAGAGTTAATCTTGCACCAAGATGTGAACAAACAATGTACCCAAACGTGATATTTATTTCCACTTGCAACTCTTTATTAAGAAATATGTTGAAGGTAATTTGCCGTAGCAGACTTGTATTCAAATGAAAGTAATCGCATACTATCCTTTAATTTTTGCAATAAGTTTATAGTATTTGTATTCGACGGATTGTTTGTTATATTTTCTCAAATTACTTAAATTTTCCCGCACTCCTCCTGATTGAATAAAACTTCGAATTAAATGTTTTTTTATATACTAAGACATTATAATTCACTGTCGACCCTTATTTATTATTTACTTACATATATTTAAAAGGAAGATCATTCTCCATTTTCCATTAATATGCCAGTCCCACGGGTCTTATCAAACCTTATTCAAGTATCTTATAAGACGGAACCGTGTGGATGTATATTAATGAAAAGAGATGTAGTGACATTTCCGAGTTAATCAGACACTATCTGTAACTCAAACACCAAGTCCTATATCTTAGACAACATGGCCACTGACTCTCCCGGGTTTAATTTATACCAAAGTAGAATTTACCTCACCTTAGTAAATACGTCAGAGACATACGTACTAGTGTGGTGACGGTTAAATTAAACGTTGTTATTGGTTCACTGGTTCACATTCGTTATTGTTACTACCACAGTCGTAATTCTTCCCGTAAAACTCTACACGTTCTGTCTGATTATTTGTTGTGTTTTTGGAGCCTAAAGTTTGTGAGCTCAAAATAGCTTTAGTGCACGAATCTGCCTTCTGAAACTGAAGCAAGATGTAAACTGTTAGCGGAAATAATATTACATAATAATATACATACCATAACCACTTAGACTCGTGGAACAACAGTTCATGGCGACTTAGTGTGTAAAATTGCATTATTCAATCATACGAGACTCAATGTAAGAAACAAAAACGTGAATATAGCGTGTTAATTTATGTCCTACAAGTTTATATCTGGAGATTCTAAGATTCTATTGTAGCTTACTTATTCATTATAACAATCTCCCAAGTCCACTAGAACCTTTATTATTTCAACGCTGTTACAATAGAAAAGTTTGGGATTGCAACAAAAATGTGAATGTGACCGTATGGAAAGAATCCGGAAAACTATTTCATCTGCGAATTAAAATTTGTTATAGGATTTCAAGTGTAAGTATAAATAGGGATGAGCTTTATAATCTTACAAGTCTATCCATGAAATTTGGCTGTGATTCGTTGAAGCCTATCACTCAGTGAAATAAGCCATTAATTTAGTCAGATGGGGATATGTAAAACTTATTTTATGATTATCGTCTGTCTTTCTGTCTGTAAAATTATAATGAGGTATAGACTTTAAATTTTGGGTGCATCCACAGCGACGCCTGTTACACGACACGTAGTGTGGTTTCCTTTATATTTATATAATGGAGCAATAATATGATGATACTTCTTGTAATGTAGGATTTTACTTCGTTAGAATATAAAATATGTCGTAGAAAGTTTGATTTGGTTATCTTTAATTGAAAGTAGACTTAAATGTACTAGCAATAAGTTGTTTCAAATCCATACAGAAAGATCAATGCAATATGTATGGTTTTTAGAATAGACAAAAATTCTGAAGGTTATTACCATGAAATGCATAACACGGATTACCTTATCCATATGATTCCCTAAAATAACTTTAAGATTAAATCACGATCAGTAATGGCAAAATCCATCTCCGATTTTATTGTACAACTCCACTCTAGTTTGAATACACAGATTATTCGTATCGGTACAAAGACAGAGTGTACTCTGAGAGAATTGCTCTCGCTTTTAAAATATTTCAGCTTTCTATTTATACCCTGTCGCCTTTCATGTAAAATCGTGACGCTATAACACTCTGTTTATCAAAAAGTTGTGTTTAGTTCACGTCGTTTAATATTAAACCTTGCATACTTAGAGCTATTAATATGTTTTCATAAATGGGTCCACAATTTTGTACAAATTCTCGGGCTAAGTATTGAAAACGACTGTATTTCATTTCACATTTCTAATAAACTTTATAAACTATCTGTTATACAAATTATTGCTTTAAATAAAGCTGTAACTCGATTGAGAATTTCTCATGGTAGAGTGAAATGTTTATAATTAAATTAGGCAATAAACATACTTGCGTTTTATTGACTTACCTTAAAAATCTCTTATATTATGATATAGTGCTTTAGTTTGTTGATTAGCTGTTAAATGTGTCTATCAGAATGTTCCGTGGGAGTAGTTACTTTATACAGAAGATATCTTATGAAATTAAAACTTAGTGAGACATCTTCTGGCAGTACATGCTGCTTTTTGGCTCCTTTCAGATCCCTCTTGAAGTGTGTCAGCCATTACTAGTTTTAAAATGAAACTAATTATATTAAAACTGGACAAAAATCACGTACACGCACTCCCGAACCAAAAATAAATGGTTTGTTTACAACCGGCAATCTCAGCTACACAGATACGATCGAGCACAATGACAGCTTATAAAGTTAAGCTGGTTGCCATCTACAGCACAGCTAGATACAGCACAAAAGATAATCAAAGACCACTAAACATTAAAATCAACTCATAATAAATAGATTTATATATAATGTAAAGGTCTGTGATCGGTAATATGTATTTTATCGGTATATTACGACCTCATCGACACCAAATGGGTCAACAAACACTTCCATAGACAATTAAAACTATGAATACAAAGATGCTTGATTTCGCTTCATTAATTAGAATCTCATAAATATTTATTACAATTATTCCAAACCTTGCTGAAAGTCAAACATACATTATTGTATTAGGGAATACATCTTTCACGGATTGAGTATTTGTTTGCTTTACAGTAAAAGACGTAGAAACATAATGTAAACTTCAAATCAATAAGCAAGGAATTTAATATACATGTAAACTATCTGCATAATATAACATTTTTATAACGTAGTAAATAAATGGCTAGCTTGTGAATTCAATAATTTTAATAATTTTCCATACTAAACATAAACTATTAAAATTAATTCAAATAAAAATATATACGAGTATATTAAATTTATTAAAATTGGAGAACATTTTTTTAGTTTTAGTTTTCGAAATCGAATGGACGTTTTAAAATGGAAACAAAAACGTGGGTAAGGAATTCAAATCAATTACCTAGTTTGTTTTCCATATCTGTTGGTAGTATTAATTTGTATTGTTGGTGAATAATATATTTATTGCATGTTTATTTTATGTTACCTTAGAAAGCTTATCTAGTTTGTATTTAAAGTTTATTAATTCCTTGTTATATTTTCTATATTCTTATTTAATACATCAGTTATTTATTGCTTGTATATTTCTTTTTATTTTTTTATTAGATTAAACCTTTTACTCCTAGTTATTTGTATTTAAATCTTATTTATTGTTTCATTTTATTCGTCTGGTATGTATACGTATATTGTTTTTTTTCGCATTAATTTTATATATATATATATATATATATATATATATTGCTTTTTATACATTTAAATACAATATTTTTATAGAATAAAGGCTCTTGTAAAGTATTTCGTCTTGCAACAAACTTTTAATATCTCATTTTAATGATATTTTACTGGGTTTTTGAGACCTAGAAAAACTTCTGTTATCTTCAAAACCCTTCCATCTTCAAGAACAAGCTTAAAAAATACTGTGTTATATTCATATTTAAAATATATAACAATATCTAACAGAAATACTTCAAATTTAATGTGATGCAGTAACAAAGGTTCGTAGTACAAATTATTATTTTACGCCTTTCTACTAAACTCAGATTCAGCGAGGGTACTTTTTTTTAACATATAAAAACGATTATAGGCCATAAGTATGAGGCATGAAGCTGGATAAAACTTTCATGGTGTTATGAGAGAATAAGAATGAAATGATGCAGTTCTAATCAGATATTTCCAACTTGGCTCAAACGATATACTGACAAAATTCCCTTTTGAATGGCTGGGGTTATGTACATTCCTTTTATATTCTTGTCTGTCTGTCTGTAAAGTCCATAGGATATCTCAATAATGAAATGAGTTATAGGTTAGAATTTTTCAAGCAACCTCAGCGTAGCCTGGTACGCGATAGGTTGAGTGTATGTTACTTTCGAAATGTTACTTTTTCCCTTACATCATAACAAACAGTCAATTTATTTTGGAAAACCATACCATAATTAGTATTCTTTTTCCTTCTATTTGACTTAAACAAAGACGTTAAAAGCATGTAGCATTTTAATTCACATCAGTCACATTTGTTTGCATATTTTATATTTATAAAAGTGCGAGTGTTTTAAAAACATTTCATAAATTAAGGAATACAAGTCCACCGTAATACCTAAGAATCGACGCCAAACGATAATTGACTAATGAATTACTAATGAGAGGTAATGTTCCAGCCTGGCGCCATCGACTCGTTTTTACGTAGTCATATACCGATTCGTATCTAAGTTTTCGCTGAATTTTGTTTAGTGCATTACAGTTTGTACTGGAGTGAATCACTTTTGTTTACTAAATACTATTATTTATAATTATCTTTTACAAGAAGAATATTAAAAATGATATGTCAATATTAATAAATATAATATTGATGTAAAATAAACGTTAACACTTTTCTAGTTATGATTGCAATATAAACTTTTTTTTATACTTGTAATTTCTAGAATGTTTTGTATATAGGAAACAAGGCTCGGCTTTTTAGCGAAGGTGTAAAGCCACTTCTGGGCTTCTTTAAAATGTTTTAACCGTTGTAAGTCAGTGGAAACTAATATGTTGCAATTGTAGGCGTAAACGATGTTGAAAAACTTATACCTATATTTTTCTTATCTTCAGGAAATATCCACGAGTTACGACATAAAACCTATAATTCTCAGAGAATACAGATTGTAATAATATACAGGAAATTATTCAAATTAAAAAAATACAATTTTCACTTCAGGATAACATTTAACGATTGTCGCCATAAACAACATGCTCACAAGAAATAAACAAGGCGCCACCGACGTCAACAGAGCTGCATATTATTAGCCTGCAAGTCGTTGTTGGTGCCAAAGTGTTTGTTGGGAACTTTCCGCAAAGTTTATTTACAGGTTGTGAATAAACCTTGATAAACATGTGACTCTACATGAACACCTTCCCGCCATTACATTGACAAGGTTACTATGCAATAAAAAGCTATGGCTAAATTATAATATCAGGCGTTGCATATTAATGTGTATTCGTTTTGTCTGTAACATATAAAATGGAATTGGTTTTAAAAATCCTTTAATGTAACCATAATTTACCTGGATATCAGGATTTGAACAATTGCCATCGCTATAATGTTACAAATATAGAATGTATGGCTGATACTTAAAATTTTTACGTTGGTGATGGTAAGCCGCATCACGTAATTTATGACTTATCAACAACATCTTCCTTTAAAATGAAAAATAATCATTGAATTAATACAAATTTAACTTCTCATTTTAATGTATACTTATAATTACACATCTAGTGAGACTATCTCGCGAAGCGCGCAGAAGTTTCCTCTTCCGGTATTTATTTAATTAGTACACTAAGTTATCCATTCTTCAATAATCTAAAGCTTTACAGTTCATTTTGTAAAATGAACCGCTGGACGCAGTACGAAAGACTACACTGTTCACTTTATAATTTTACAATTTCGTGTATCCACAAAAGTTGGTTTTATACATTTATTATTTAAAAAAAAAATCCGTGTTATCAAAAATTTTGATGTGATTTTCATCGTTTAATCCAGGTTCTTAAGAACATATACTCAAATAATTCATTTACTATGTAATTTCACTTTTAATATGTTAAAATACTAAGTGCTACGTCTTGAATGAAAGTATGAATCCATAATACTTTAACTTTGTACATTACTTTTAGCTAAATAATAACTTAACCTAGGTTTTGTATATAATCTCTATGTAAAATTATAAAATATGAAATTATGAGTTTATAACGTGTAATTAACATAATCTGGTAATTGTGAGAAACCCTATTGTTCATTAACTTTAAATACAAAATGACTCAAACTTTTTCATATTATCATGCTGATAATCATGATCACTATCAAAAATTTTTTTAATAATCAAAAATTTTTATTTAACCTTATATATCTGTTCACTTTTAGAGGTGAAACTAAGAAATGTCGACCACAAATCGATGTAACGGTACTTTATGAGAGTAGTTTATAGAATGGTTTCTGTAATGAATACGTTTATTTATTACTAAATTAGTAATTAATCCCTCTATGCGATTTATGAAGGAAAAAGTAGAATCTTTTCTTGAATATGTTTTAATTAAAGATGATACGCTGTTTGTATAAAAAGTCACAATATTGTGTTATACACTTTCCATTTTCATATAGGAGACACAATTTTAGTTATGAAGTGTCTCTAAAGTTCTCACACTCCTCAAAGTGTTTTAATCTCTACCGGATATTCGATACAAGATAATTTAAATATATTTTAATGGTTTCTATCTACAATAATTATGTTTACTATTTTTCTCAGCACTTAATTAAATAAACACGAAGGTATCATCAAAATGCAGTTGACCCATGTAGACACGGTGTAAGACACAAATAATCTTGACAGGATCTTGTATACCGGCGGAACGACTTTCACCGGGTAACGAAGAGCTGCCTCCAGACGACTGAAAGTTGGCCTCCTCCTCCCAGGCGCCAGGGTCTTCAAGGTTATACGTTTTACAATCGCGATATGCTAAACAGTTAGTGGATTAGTCCACCTTGTTTAACTACGATCAGATTATGTCATAAGGCGTCACAGATCTCGCAGATTTGATGTTGGACAATTATTTAATCTGTAGGATAATTGTTATGGCTCGGCATATGCCAAACTAACAATCTAGATCACCAAAATATCACCCATATCTTCTTTTTACACAGTACCTCAACAATACTTTGTGATTCATTTCTAAAATATGCCTTCGAGATTAAATATATATATATAATAGCTTGTACGTATGGCTACGTTCTTTATCTTAAAGGGTGCCGATATAATATGGTAATTTATTACATATGATCTTCGAGCCTTCGTGCTCAGATATATCCCACCAGAAAGCTTTTATAGTACGAGTTGTACTTTTATAAGGCAGTTTAGACTAATTCTATTATGAGCTATAAATGGTTTGTTCTCTAGTAGTTGTAAATTTTTGCTAAAACCCATTCAACAAAAAAGTATTATAAGTTATTGTACATATAATGAATGTGATCCTTGGGCTCCACATCTTTATCTCAAATTGCACTGAAAAAAAATCCTCGATAAACATCACAAACAATTCAAATTACAAAGTTAATTTTGACTAATATACAAACTTACAACAAAGGTGTCTAGGCCAATTGTTAAAAACTCCTATTGTTGGTTGTATCTTTAGGACTACGCCCTAGGGTTAACACCTAATAGTATTTCCATTCCAGTTTTGGTTGAAATACATTTAAACGCCAGGTGTCCATAATTGTTACATCGTCAAAGATTTTAAAACTAGGGGTCCACTCGTCTCAAAAGTTCACTGAAACCCTATCCTGGAATAAAACTGATCTCAAAGTATGTCCATTCCGATTTTGGTTCAAATAAATTTAACCTCAAACCATATTTATTATACAAACAAAGATTTTGGAACTAGGGCTCCTTCCCTATGAGCTGACTGCTTCTAACAAAAAAAACACTCCTTGACGTTTGTTAACTTCTAGTATGTCTCTAATAAGTTTTGTAAAGATTCTGTAAAAAGAGCGTCCGTAACGGACATGATAATTATATAAGGAGAATTTTTTACGTTCACACAATACAATAGGTACATTAGAACCTACCTAAAAACTATATAATTTAGGTTATAATATGTAAGTTTATTGAGATAAACATTCTACACAAAAGCAAACAGCCGCAATGTTGAAACTTTTAATTGAATAGAAACCGCTAAAAAACTCATTCAAGGCTTGCGTTAGTATTATTAAAATATCACTTTAGGTTTTAGTTAGTTGGAAATATGATGATTTATTTTTTCTTTTAAGCTCGAGTTATATTACACTAAGGATAAGAGCTGCTAGGCCCTTCCCATAATTGGCAAAGTGCTCACAAGACACAATAAAATCTTAGTAGAACTACAAACTAAGATATTTTTGTAAATACTTGTGTTATTAGTGATTATTCTCTGAAATTCACTGTCTGTGTCTTTCAGGGGAACAGACATTTTTTAAGGTGGAACAATCGATTTCAGGTTTGGAGAACACCTTTTATGTTAAACTCATAGCGCTGAGTAGAGAAACGTGGCTTTCAAAAGTGTTCTTTACAATTACATTGTTTATTAAGGGATAATAGTTTTTGTTGTTAATTTAGTATATATATATATATATAATTCCCATATATTTTTAACCAAATAGAAGTATAGTATGTTAATGTCATATTGGTATCCAATTGGGTCTTAATCTGCAACTACTGTTTGATTCCCTTGCATGTATATTCTATATTTTATATTTATCTTTTGTATATTGTATTTATACTTTACATTTTAAAGTTATTTTTACGTATATTTAGATTTTTTACTTGTGTTTTTATTTAATTTTTTTTTCAATAGTGAGATAAATTATGAAAAAAGATGCCTTTTCTGGAATATATATATAAGATGTTTCTAGGTTTTATGTTTCTAAATGTAGTAATAATTACTTAAAACAATAAGTACATCATAACAAGAAGACCTACTATTAAAAATATGTAACATAATAGAGACAAAATTGAGTGAAAATATTAAATTTTTTACAATAAACATTTCAAACTCATTATCTTTAACAATTTTTAAAAATATAATACAATTGTTTTAAAGAAGTAGTACAGAAGAAAGAAAAATAGTACATACATTTGCTTTTGCCCCAAAACTGCCTCCTTTAATTAAAATTTAATATTTTAGTCAGACTTTTTCTGGCACATGAAGAGTGAAGGAACAAGGCAAATGTATGTATCGTACGTGGAATGCGAATTTCGTAGTTTAAGCAATTTATTTTGTACCCAATAAGATAAATTCAGATTGCGAATAATAGAATTAAAATCATATAAATACCTCATTCATGTTTTTAGAGGCTAATACGAAATGTACAATCTCCCCAAAACTAGATTACGTTTTCGTTTTGTCCTAAATAATATTTCACTGCAGGTTTTTGTAGTAGTGAAAGTCAAAGAGTTTGTTTTTAATTTATGTTTAACCATAACACATATATGTTATTTATGACGTTTATTATTTTGAAAAATGTATAAAATATTCCATATTAGCGTCAGCGTAGCCTATTATTTGAGATGTTGGCTTCTTTTCTCTATGTACGTATAACCGCGCGATATTCCAAAAAAAGAACTGACCTTTACAATCATATAAGACTTTTAAATGTATCAATTTTACTCGTAGAGTAAAAGAAAGAAATAATAGAGTAGAAAACCTAACTTAAAAAACAAAAATTTTAAATAAAAAAGAAACAAGTAGGATATTTAAAGACATATTTCATCAGTACACTTTAAATTTCCCATGAAATGTTATTTATATATCGACAAGAATGAGTTCTATGATAGCTCATATCTAACTATACAGTACAATTTGTCTAAATGTCATAGTTGTGTTAATTTCTTTGAAATGACATATGTGATTGTCTGTCTGTATATGCGTTGACAGGGTATCTCGAGAATAACATTAGCTACAGATTTAAAATTCTGTATGCAACCTAATCGAACATTGTTCATTACACAACTTGCATTTTTATAGTCTTATATTTGAAGATGTATAGATTCTATGTCTCACAGAGTAAAATTACAGACATCTTTCGATTACTTGACGAAACTAGGTCTCAAGCAATAGTAAAACTTCATTCTCCACGTAATAAGAATAAAGATCAGCTGCATTATTTATTAGGCGTGCCACCGCAGCTGTAAATATATGAGCAGTGCAGTAGTTAATGTGCCGCGGAATATGCACAGAGGAGTGTTTGTTTGTTTGCTCATGTCTATTTAAGATCACCCTTGGCACGTGCCATATTGAGATGAAAGGCATCAGGATGAGGAATGCAGTGCCAGTGCGCAGTTCGGACAGAAATAGCCGTGCCGAGGCGGGGTCTGTGAGTGGCGGTCACCATGACAGTGACCTTGACATTGTCCAACAGCTGATCGCGGCCCCTCGGCCTTCAGTCTAAAACAT
Source organism: Homalodisca vitripennis (assembly GCF_021130785.1). Taxonomy (NCBI): domain Eukaryota; kingdom Metazoa; phylum Arthropoda; class Insecta; order Hemiptera; family Cicadellidae; genus Homalodisca; species Homalodisca vitripennis. The sequence goes on from NC_060212.1 coordinate 42,652,848, forward strand.
AACCTCAACACATCACATCAGTCCGGTATTGGGAAACCGCTTATTCTTTCCGTGTTTGTACGACGAGCAATATAATGGTTTATAAAGTTACCCACCGGTAACGATTACAAGTAGGGTTATTAAATTTCTGTTCGTAACTTTTTGTACCACACACATTGGTACGGAATGTGTATTTAGTTAAATATTGTTATTTGAGAATATATGAAAGAAGGGACTAAATTTACTCAGAGGCAGGTCTGGAGAAACTTGTATGTTTTGGACTGATGATACTTTCTTGTTTGTTTTTTGTGTTTGATACTGAACACGATACTTCTATTTTTTTATTTATCTTTTTTTTATTTTTATTGTTAATAATTTAATTAAATAATGGAGTGTGGCTTAGTTCTGGCTGGTTGTATGTAAAGAGACAATTGGGTTTCAGTATAGCAGAAATTTGAAGGTAGTATTCTTATTTAATAAGTAAAAAGTATAAACTAAAGTACAGTAAAAACTAATTATTCTCAGGTTACTCCACACATAGACTTCATATCAAAACACGCATAGTTTCTTTGAATTCTCAGTTTCCACATTATGAAGCTATCTATAAATCATACTGACCCAACAAACTCAGTATTTATATTTTTTTAGAAAATTATATAATTGCATTAACAATTAGTCTGCTCGTCTTTTACTGTACTCTGTTCTGTTCTGTAACTTGTCCAATGTTTGCAAAAAGGACCTTAAAACTTCTCCTAACAAATGACGTATATTGGTACAATATTTATAACTTTTGGTACTTTTAATAAATTTATATAAACTACAACCTCACGTTGCTCAATTTCCCCTGCAAAGGTATGCACAGATTCAAACTTCTACGTTACTTCAAAATTCGGTTGAATATGCGTAATTTTCCAACAAGCAAGTGAATTATTTCTTCCCAAATGTAGGATGACTCACTAAGTTCGTCATCCAGTAATTTCGTGCAGTACAACACCAACAAGACCTAGTACCTCTGACGTCATTGGCACGTGCAGTATGAATATGTAAACGAAAACTGCCCATTGAGTCATGTTTCCAAGCTGTTTCACTTGATGATGGATGGTTAATACTCCAAATTTAGCTAAAATGGACACTCCTTAGGTTTATAGCTTATAATAAATTTGTATGTCGATTACAATATTCTGGTATATTACAAGCAACAAAAACTTGCGCGTCCTACAGCATAGAATAATCTTGTTTTAACATAGCTATCCTAAGTAATATTAATCAATTGTGTCCGTGAGGGAATTAAAATCCCTAAAAGAGGGACTAAAAATGTAAAATTTTAGCTTTTAAGGCTTTCAATTTTGTTAAAGACCTTTTGATGAACGGTTTGTAATAGATATTACATTTTAAGGAATAGTCATATTATCTTAAATAAAATTATTTAATGGATTCCAATTAATTATATTTTATGGGTTAGTTTATATAACAAGCAAAACAATATCTAGTTTTTCTTAAAGTATTTAACGTATTTACTATTATATTTGACACGTGCAATAGAGTTTTTCCAAAAAATACTATATGGTACTACAATGGAGGAATATATTATTAAAAGTTGTAAAATGATGTTACTTTGGTGCTCTGCGTCTGCGTCTATTGAGTTAAACCAAAACACGTACAAGAACTGTCCGCCAACGCACTGCACTGGTGGCAGTAGTCACCGTAGAAGGTTCCAGACACGATAATACAGCCCGCACCTTATGAGGCAGGTTTACTGCAAGAGACTATAATCAGACCGCCACAGTCCGGCTCTCGGTGATACCAAGCAGGGATATGCAAAGTGGCTCGGGTAGATCTCACCGTAGTGGTTAGGTAGTGTGGCGACGCCGTCTGCACTCTTCTGGATTGTGCTGAACCCTTTAATGATGGTAGCTTGGAGTTAATTTACCTTAATATACTTAATATTTGTAATAAAATACAGTGCACCTAGTTATATTGAGGAATTAGTTGGAAACTTTTTAATAAACTGATACTGATTAAAAAAAACCTTTAAAGAACCTTAACATAATAAACAATTGTAAAACCGATGAAGAAAATGTTCGTAAGAAAGAAATCAGACGTAGGCAGAATTCATACATATCATAATAAATACTTAAATACAATCGTCAGCAAAAAAGCCATTTTAAGCTAAACTATCCATCTTCATACTGTTGGATAGGACTGATTATTTAGGGTTTACTCACGTGATCATAATTTTTTTATATCATTTTTTTTGGACCCCACTAACTGGAAGAGCTGAAATTTCAATATAAATATCACGAAAAACTGAGTTGTGTGCATATGCGATTTAAATTAATGTTTTTGCTCCTGATCCTTTCTTACTAATAGGCCCGTTTAACCAGTTATATTAGCATCAAAATGAATCACGGTGGCGTCAACTCACGACTGCGGATGTCACGCCTCACACCAGGCCGTTAACTCTACATTAGAGCTTCATAGCATTCTGGAACCCATCACACGTCTGTTCGCATCAATGGTTGACGTGACACATCATTATGCTAGGTGAGCTAGTTTAGGTTCTTAAAACAAAACAAATATTGGTGTGAATATTAACGGGTATCACCATTGCCTTGGAATTTGGGAGGAAGTTCCCTATTCCCGAGCAGTTGACGATGTCTTATTTTGATCTTATTGTATTTTGCTACCTTACAACTCTATTGCATAAGGTGGGATTGCGAACTTGGAAGACCACTTCTCTCGAAACAATCACCAGCGTCAAGAAATCCTGTGAACGCATCACCGTCCAGATAAATATATCTAGTAATAGTCGTATCGTTATTTACATAATAATTTTATAAATCCTTGAGCTCAATTTTGAACAAGGTGTAAATAATGAAGGAACCATCGTAGAAGTAAGTTCCGGATCAATGGTGATGTATTTATATAAAGAGATATTTACATGAATAATCGTTAACCTTAATACGTTAACTTTGTTATTGGTTTTTATGTACAAATTATGCCTTTGCACAATAACATCTCATGTTTACAATTAATTCGCAATTTATGCACACAAAAATATAACAAATACATTATCAATCACAAAACGAGCAAAAGGACTCTACCTACAATACACATTGAGAACGATCACTTGTTCACAATATTATTTCGTGGAAAAATCAGAGGAAAGACGACAAGGATTTTTTTGGTCAGCATACAGGATCTGTTAACAGAACAAACCAGGATGTTTGATCGAAAAGGGGTGTCCCATATTGACGCGCCAATAACAGACTGAAGCAAGGCCAGTGTACATTAAATTCATACGTTAAATAATAATTATATTAGACCTTTTGACTCAGAAAGTACAAGTTCGAGGTAAACGTTCATTAACCTGGCATGTTTGTGTCTCCTGTTTTCGACTATTTCACAATTCAAGTTCTTGAACAACCTTGCCAACTCTGAAAAACTTGCAGCCTATCATACTTTATAAAACTATCAAGTTATTAAGGATCCGGCATATCCAATAGCTTACTCCTGTCACAAAAAAGAATGCTATTGGCGTTTGGATAAGGGATACAAAATTATAATTCCAATCAATTTAGATACAACTAATTCAGTAAACGTATTTTTCCGTCATGCCGAATCCTTTAATACTTCGTTACATCTGTTTATTGTTAACTTGGAGTATGCTAGCCCCAAGGTGGATTACTTTTGGCTAGCTTATATGTTTCAGTTAAATGCCTCTTCCTCAAGCATACCCATTCTGAATAGCAAGACTGAATTTACAGGATTGTCGCTTTGGAAGCAAATGCTAATTTTTATAGTAAGTGCAATGAGACGTTTCTTCAGCATCTTTTTCTAAGTGACCAAAAGTCATACAGTACCATCGTTTATGCTAGTTAACTGGTCTAATCTTCATCGTCCTTTCTACAATATTTTCCACGTTTACTTGGACTTACCATTCAATCTGTCACCTAGCTTGTTCAACATGTCTCATGATTCCTTCTCAACCTAACAATACCAAGATTCTGATGTCAGGCATTTATAATTCTACCGACCGTTAGAATTATAATATCAGCCTTCAAGTTTTCCCCCTCATCAGCTACACTTATTTATTTCTATTACTTTAGTCAGCAACAGTTCTTAGTTGTCCAACCCAAAGCATGTCTGTAAAAGTACCGACTTCGTATTACAACCGATGCACTGTACAATACTATCCCTTGGATGGTACTTTAAAGTTTAATAAATCCTAAAGTTTAGTTTAATCACCCCCGAATACGATAGCTACTAAAGTAGCCCATACCAAAATAGACCGACGACATTTGAGGCGGTGTTGCCATATCGCTGGTAACCACCAGTTATGTCCGTTAAGACGTAGGCTGTCTATTGTCACTACTACCTATTTTCTGTACATATTTTGTGCGAAACACAGATAAATGAAATTAAATGCTCGTATATTTGTTATCGCAATAGATGTTGAGGCAGGTCGGTAATTGTTTTATCCTCGCAAAACTGTCAAAAGTGTTGGAGGGACGTACAGAATGGGGATAATATGCCTCCAAGAGCTGGAAACACTTCTCAATTACGTTCACTAGTCTGCCAACAGTCTATCCGGCAATTTTAGGAGAGCAAAGTTTGTGATGTCAGTGAAGATTCTTACATGTGATTTCCTCTGGCGTATTCGTATCTCATAGTATAAAATATATAGTACATAAAATATATATTATTATACATGGAAGATTATAATATACTACAGTAGACAGGGACACGACGCAACGCTTTGCTGATCAAGGCAATATTTGTCACTGATGTCATCCACAGAAATGTTTATGTTGTCACTAACGTCTTTCCTTGTTGATATACAGTCGATAATTGCTTATAATTGTTAAGTTTTCTTCATCACTATCTGCTTAATTATTTAAAACTATTATCTAATTTTTAAGCATAAAAGATCCTTTTATTACAGACTTCAAAGTCTCATTTAAATAAAATCTTTAGCTTCGAAACTAATACATCTTCTTTGCCATACATAGGTTCATAGTTTAACTATTTTAAGTTTCTTTTCGTAATAGCCTGAAATAATTTGCAGTAAATTTATACTAGAATCAAGCATAAATATAGAAAAGCTATCAAATAGTAGAAGATTCCAGTTATCAAGATATGTTAATAAATGTATGAACAGGAGCGCTCACCCCATTGATGGTTTATTTACAAATAGTCCCATTTAAATGAAATTTCGTACTGAGATTATTGTTTTAACTCGTAAAAATAGTTAAGTGTTGGGTTGATGAGTATAAACTATCTACAATATTTTTTAAAATGATTTATTCTCAACTTACAATGTACAATGCACTGTAAGCGTGAATTATTTAAACCTAAAATTAAAAAATTCACCTCACAACGAGACCACTTTCCATCATAACATCTATTTAACCATAATGTTCTACTCATTCTCTGCCAATTACAAACCACTTGCAGCGCTACAGCCAGATTTATCATTCTGACGACAAGAAGCGTTTGAAGAGATTTGCCTTAGGTGGTAATTAAGTTTGAGATTTGTTGATAAAGCTGTTATTTGTCTCCACTGTCAAATGTTTAGTTGATTTTATTTTTAATTGAAATGTCTTTTGAAATAAATGTGTAATGTTGGAAAACAGAATATTGAGAAATATTAGGCGACTTTAAATTAAAAGGCATCTTCAATGTACCCAAGAGATGAATATAACGTGAGGTACCTGTTGAAAGTTACATGTTAGTTGTAAAGTTTATTCAGTAAAATTAATGACAAGGCCACATCAGGGTAAGCTCAAACCTGCAGAAACAGAAATCAGTTGGTAGCCCTGATGTTACTAAGCTAGATGTCTACGTGCTGGCGGGTCTTTCAAACATGCGGGCAAACTATTCAAGCTCGTTAACATCAGATATTAGTCAAGTTGCACCTCGCCACTTGAGACATGGTGGCCTGTCTATCTGTCTAGTGATTAGATTTAATGCCTTAATGAGTGCTTTAAACTTCGCGTTCAAATCGCACTGTTTTAGCGTTTGCCCATGAATGTCTGATAAAGATTCTGAATACATTAATTATCGATATGGCACTGATAATTAATTTAGAGTATAACAATTTAATAGTGATTTTACACAGATTGAAAACCAATTAAGTTTTTTTCCCGAACAAAATGGTGGATTATTTTTAAACGTCACTCAATATAGCCAATACCGAGTTTGTAATAACAGCCAACATAAACTTAAAAATAACATTTATCCGATTAAACACATCATCATGACTGTTACTACTCGAAGTGTCGTCACGCAAGTACTATATACTACTGAGTAAAGAGTTAATGAATAAACATGTGACTGTATCATAAAGGGAGACATCTCCAAGCAGCAATCAAAGTCATGATTGGTTTTAATCACAATGGTGTTCCACACATAACGTTGCTATCGTGTGAAGGGTTGATACAATGAGAGTGTTATAACTCAACAGTATAATTAAACCAACCTTTACCACCACAGCTAGGTTGTGTGTAAGAACTCAGTTGTTTTGCCGTGCTTTGGTAACATGTCTAAAACATTTTAGGACACTGAACTGTGCACCTGATGAGACAATGAGATTATTTCTTCACCTGGATTACTCTATATTTGATAGTGTAGCTGTCTCTGATGTCGAAAGGGTGCAAAGAGGTAGTTTTGGGCTTCTCGCCTCCGACATCTTTGTATAATTTCAGAGGAACATTACTCCCGATACCAGGAGTCAAGTCTGTGACGACGTGGAGCTAAACTCAATATTCCTATCAGCAGTGGTGTTATTGAAACATGTGTATTCTGACTTCCATTTTTTCTATTCAGAGCACACAATATTTGTCATCAATACAAGTGCGTGTATTGAGTAAAACACAGGAATGCGATAATAGCGCCATAACAATACATCCCGTAGCTCAAATGTAGAGCCACACTCTATACACCCACTCGTGAAACAACAGCCGTGGGTTGAGTGACCCTGGATGGCCAAACACAATGAATTTCGTCACTTCGCTCGCTTATTAATATTAATACGCTGTTTAAAGAAGCTCACGATATTAATTTTAGTCGGGAATATGGACAGGAGAATCGCTAGTGATCGTGACATGTCCGATAAAATTGATTAGCATAAATCAAACATTTAATTAATACACAACATTACTGTCCTGCTTTAATTGTAATCTCAAAATGGTAATCAAATTAGTTTTATGTTCCACAACAAATAAAGATAGCTATGGCAATTTAATTTTCAGTGTATTGTAGGAACTTTTTAATACGTACAACATATTTAACGAGTAATAAATATATATATACTGGTTAAAGATATTACATTTTGCATCAAAAATATAATTTTTCTCAAATCATGGAATAAAGAGTTTTCGTAATTTTAGTACTGTTGTGGTTTTTCTGAAAGTATAATTGTACAAAAATAGTTTTTTAACATTTAATGCAACTTTAATTATTAGTAATCTACACTAAGTCGGTGTATCTCAAATACAGAAATCTCACAAGGTTTTTGAAATGTAAATTTAAAATATGAAGGAGAAAAATCTTTTGAAATAATGTTCGTCTTTTTTGTGATAGCAGATGTAACGATTTCCAGAAACGTACATTGATCAAGTCTAGAGCTTATATATTCTGTTTGATATATCTCTAATCCAGTCTATATCTGAAAAATTATTTCTCGTAATTTTCTCCCTTTTCTGAACGAACTTTCATTATATTTATAGACTTTAGTTGGTTTATTTTTCTTCCTTTCAAATGACCAAAAACGTCATGACGTACCAGAGATACCATTACACGTGCAGTATATCTAGGCTATTTTTCATAAACTGGAGGTAATGTGACATATTACAGTGGTTTCTATTAAAACAAAAGAACAGAATGTATAGTTAATAAAGATCAAGAGCACTGAAATTTCTTTATACGTAATTCCGAGTTAATGAAAAACTTTGCATTTTTAGGCCGTAATTTATTTCATTAAAATAAAGAAATACCTAGTATTTTAGTATATTGACCTATTAAATAAACCAATACAACGATGCATCAAATTATTCATCAGAGCCTAACTTAAGACAGCCCACAAACTAAGGACAGACTAACCTTTAACACTTTTGTCCTAAAATCAAAGTTATTCCTTGGTGAAAAGTAAAACTATGTACCAAATTCCATGTGTAAAGAGTCACCACGTGGTCAAGAGTTACCACAGGGACGAACCTATTATTTATAATGAGGTATAAGAACATATACTATGGGAAAGATCACAAAATGGACTTTACATTAAAAAATTAACATCTTTACTAATTTACCTTAGGGAAAACATCAAATTTCGCACCTCTCCCCCTATTGACGATTGTTTGTCAGGAAAAAGTTTGCAAGTGACCTAATAAAAACCTCTTTTTATTTTACTATAATAATATTAGGAAGCGTGATTTCATTTATTTCCAACCCATATATGTATCCCTATCGGTGTATTTTATTTTAGATACATGTCACATTACTTAATGCATAAAATTTACGACTATTTAATATCTTATATACAAATAATTACTCAAATCAAATCATTTAAGACTAGAGCTGCTGCATTACTATCCTGCTTTAATTATAATCTCAAAATGGTATTCATTGTAGTTTTATTTTTCACAAAAAATAACGATAGCTATGCCAATCAAATTTTTAGTGTATTGTAAGACATTTATAATATTAAAAAATATATAGAATTAATACATTTAAATACACGAAGTTTTAATTTGTATCGAACAAATTATTTTACTCAAATCATGGAATTTAGATTTTCGGTAATTTACTACAGCTGTGATATAATAAAAAATAAATTGTACAACAATTGTTTTTTAACACTTAATCCAACGTTAATATTGTTAATCTACATAAGTCGGTATATCTCAAGTACAATAGTCTCACAAGGTTTTAGCAAGTATAAATTTTAAATATGAATAAGAGAAATGGTTTAAAATAATGCTTGGCTTTTGTATGATAGCAGATGTAACAAACGACACTCATTTTCAGGTTCCAGGAACGTACATTGATCAAGTGTAGAGCTCCTGTATTCTGTTTGAATGTGGAAAATCATTTCTCGTAATTTGCTACCTTCTCGGAACGAACTTTTATTATATTTTCAGTTTAACATTGAATTATTACTCTTTCCTTATAATCAAAACCTTATTTATCAGAGTACAAATTATTATTCTTTCTTTCACATAACCAAAAACGTCATGATGTACTAGAGTACAATGTTTTGTAGTTAACTTGAATTAGGCTAGATTTCATGCAATATTTAGAGTAAATTTGAAATGTACAGTTGTTTCGATTGAAACATTAGAACAGTAGGGATAGGTAATACAGATGGAGAACATAGCCATTTATTCATATGTAAATTATTATATGTAACATAAGTAACTGTTAATAAAAAGTTGGCATTTTAGGCCATAATTTATTATATTCAAATTAAAAAATTTCTAGTATTTTTATATACTGACGTATTGAATAACCCGATACAATAACGTATCAAAGTATTCAGCAGAGCGTAAAGAAAGACATAACATAAGCTACAAACACAATACCCTTTACCATTTTTCTCCCAAAATCAATTGAGCACTTCCTTGGATAAAAGGAAACCTATGTACCAAATTCCATGTTAAAGGTGTGTCAAGATCCTATCTATTAAGAGTTACCGCACAGACCAACTTATTGCTTATAGTTGAGGTATAAGAACCTATACTATAGGGAAAATTACATGATGGACTTTTCCAATCAAAATACCTACCAAAAACATAACTACCTAATTTATCTTATGGAAAATATCTACATATAAATCCTCACCTCTTGGTGTTTGTTTTTCATTTTACTATATCAATATTGGGATGAGTGATTTTATTTTATTTTTACCCCGTATATGTATCTCTTAGTGAATTTGATTTTATATAAATGTAAGATTTCTTTAAGCATGAAATTCACGACTATTTAATATCTAGTAGATGAAGATCGTTGGTATACAATACAGAGTACTGACTATGTACTACAGGCAACCACATCACAGCCACTTCAGTTCCCGCTGCTTCAAATAGATTGGAAAATTTATCATCACCACTACTTCGACCTTGGTGTATACCAGGACCCACTATGGAATTTCATCACCTTATGGGAGTTTTACATTAAACTCACTATGTAAAATGTATTTGCAGTTATATGAATTTCGAATTCAGGACGGACACTATATATGTATTTAGACATCTTTTATTTCTAAAAGGTACTCTAAAGTATTAACCACAGACTAACCATATAGGCTATGTAGAGAATTATTAAGATGTGAAGGAAAATTTACAATTTTTTTTCAAAATGCAGGTTTTTTACATGAATATGTATTTGTGTGTTAATACAGATCTGATTATAACAGTAAGATATACAGTTCCTTTCATTATTTCTTAATAAAAGTGTTCCACCACACCTTTATGTAGAGTACTTAAATTTTATTTAGCAGTATTGTTAAAAGCATCAAGTACCTAATTTAGACTTTCTTACACGTTATGTATATTCTTCTAAATGGACAAATTAGATAACGATCATGACGTAGTTGATTTACACCTATAAACATATTATACGTGAATATTTATTTTTCTTTTAATAACGAAACTTCATGCGTGTCATCCTGAAAAAGGGAATTATTAAAAGCTGTATGTTAATACATGGTGTACTATGTCCAGTCTTAACAGGAATTACAGATAAAAAATTATATTTAATTTCTAGAACCTTTTAAATCTCTATAAATATTTCTGATCTATTAGTTACTTACTGGTTATCCGTGTAAATATATTTTTAAAGGAAAAATGGATTTATATACTACCAGTGGTTTCCAATGAATAAATTGTATTCGTTAGTTGGATTTCAATGTACACTATTCTCACTAATACACGCCTAGACTCTTAATTCTTTTTCATTGGCTACAATACACTCAGAAAAATTTTAAATGATCCGTACACGTTTTACATTATAACAATAAATCTTATACTTGCGTCAGGTATATGATTTAATTGAGATCGAATTATTTATTTGACAAATATTCATATGGATAAATATTTTTTTTGTACACGTTTATGAATTATGAGTATACAAATTATTATGAATTATTGACGAAGATGGGACTTTTTCAAGATGTAGCTATGAGAAATTCTCGTAACAGGTTTCTCTTATCTCTTGTAAAAGGCCTAATTATAACGGTCAAGGAAATAGACTGCTCATCATGTATTCATAGTTTTTTGTGTGTGTAATTTTGCCTGTTTCGTGAGTCCATTACTCTGTTATGTTAAAGGATAATAAGAGAGAAGGGCAGGCAATATACAAACGCAATACAAAGTGCACTATCAAGACGATGGACGCGTGTTCCCGAAATACAGTGCATTAACACCTTGGCACAACTGCAAGCACAGCGACTAATCATTAATTCGAGGTATGCCAAATATGACCGACCTCCATTAGCTTGAAAATATTTCACTTTACTATACATCTTGAACTATTTCGACAACGTATCACGTCAAAAAACCACAAATGATGTAAGTCTATATAAATGTCAACCAATTCTCCATAAAGAATATTTCTCCCTAGTGGCCATAATGAAAATTACCACAGAGTTAATCTTGCACCAAGATGTGAACAAACAATGTACCCAAACGTGATATTTATTTCCACTTGCAACTCTTTATTAAGAAATATGTTGAAGGTAATTTGCCGTAGCAGACTTGTATTCAAATGAAAGTAATCGCATACTATCCTTTAATTTTTGCAATAAGTTTATAGTATTTGTATTCGACGGATTGTTTGTTATATTTTCTCAAATTACTTAAATTTTCCCGCACTCCTCCTGATTGTATAAAATTCGAATTAAATGTTTTTTTCTATACTATGAGATTATAATTCACTGGCGACTCATATTTATTATTTACTTATATATATATATATATATATATATATATATATATATATATATATATATAAGATAGTAATATGGCGGTTCTAGCTCACTTTTGGGACAGACGGTAAATCAATGAAAAATACTGTTTAAAGGACAATAAACGAATCTATAACTCACGAATGAAAAATTACCGAATCTATAGCTGTTTGCTTCTACTTTCTTGAGCTGTCAAATCAATCTATTTGAAATGTCTGCTACGACGAAAAATCTTCTACTCTACAAAATTGATAGTAACACAGTCTTTATCTTTAATAGTCTTCTTTCCAGTAACAACCAAGTGTAATTTTTCATTTTTGTTTAATTCTTTAATCTTTTTCTCATCCAAAACAGTCAAAAATCTGTTCGGTAAGTGTACTTTACAATCTTCCAACTCGGCAATTATTGTAAACCCGAATTTATCTTTCATTTTCTCCAAATTCAAGATTCTATATCTCTTTTTTTCTTCCAATTCCACTAATTTCTTATATTCTTTGAATCTTAGTTCACCAACCTTATTCAACTCTTGTAACAGCGCCGCCATTTAACTAAATTTAGTTAAAAGATTTTTCTATAATAAATAGAACAATCTGAAAACATTTGACCAGAAATTGTGCTGATTTGTGTCAAGTTGTCACAAAAATCACCACTTCTCAAGATTTTAGTTTACAAATTTTTGCTCTTTAAATATGGAGCGGAAAAAGATAGAGTGCCCATACTGCAAAAAAGACATTTTTGAACATCACTATACTCGACATTACAATTCGAAAAATCATTTGAAGAACAAAGAAATTTATAATAAAGAATTGAATTATTTAAGACAATGGGCTAAGGAGAATCAGATCGATGGTCACGAGAAGATGTACAATATAGAAAAATTGCGTGAATTAAAGAAAAACTTTAAGGAAGATAAAAAAGATCTCAATCTATTTAATGATGAAAAAATTCAATCAATCGCTGAAAAATTGTCCATAGAAACAAACGATAAAACTAAGTCTGAAATGATCGAAGAAATTGATAAAACTCTTAACGAAAAACCTGAAAATATCATAGATGTTGAAGTTTTATCCTCAATACACGGTCTTTTCAAGCAATACATTTTAACAAATTTAAACGATAATTCCATGTCAATTTACAAATATCTATCAATTATGAGGCCAGAGATTAAAAGTTTAATAGAAAAATTTCAAGAAACCGTTAAAAATATGAAAGGTTATTTATCTTTAGAATGCGAATACGAACGAACTTTAGTGAACGGTGAACCACAAACTTGTCCTATGTATTTTACTATAAAAGCGGATGAAATCTTCGATGTGAACGACTTTATTACTAAGCAATTTAATAAATTAACACATCGTGAACAAACAAATCATCCAAATAAAGGTTCCGGATGGACATTTAAAAGCTGCAAACAACTAGTTTTGAGCCTTAATAAACACGAATTTATGAACGCAGGATCATATATCGATTTACCACAAGAGATCAAAGTAAAGAAAGCTTGTGTAAATATCAAAAATAAAGATGATTTCTGTTTTGTTTATTCTATCCGATGTGCTATGGGAAAACCCGAAAAGAATGCTGACAGAGCAAAGCAATACGAGAAATTTGTAAATGACGAGATATTTTCGGGCTTTGAGTATCCAATGTCTTTAAAAGATATACAATTATTTGAGAAACGCAGCTCCAATTCCAAGTACAAATATCCAAAAATGTCTATAAATATCTATACTTATGACGAAAAACTCAACATTGTTCCATTACAAATTTCCGAAGTTTATAATGCCGAGTTAGAAATCGATTTATTGTATGTTAAACAAGAAGACAAATCTCATTATGTGTTGATAACAGATTTAAATAGATTAGTGAGTTCTCAGTTATCTAAACACGAACATAAAAAATTGCTATGTAGAAGATGTTTAAGCCATTTCTACAAATCTGGAGATTTAGCAGATCATTTAGAAATTTGCAAGCAACATGAAGTATGCAAACCTTTTATGCCATTTCCAGGTCAAACAACTAAATTTACTAATTATCAAAAGAAATTTAACCATCCGTACGTAATTTATATGGACTTTGAGAGCATATTGGAAAAGATTCCGACATGTAAGAACAATCCAGAAAGATCAACTACAACCAAGATTCAGAGGCACATTCCTTATGGTTTTTACTCTATATTTAGTGTCGAATGTGACCAATCGTATGTACAAGCCGATATGTTATCGAGCAAAAAATGAAGAAGATTTGCCAAATGTTCCTGCAAAATTGTTTGAAGAACTCAATAAATTATCGAAATACATAGCTACAAAATATAATTCTAAGAACAAAAAACCTATGAAATTAACTGAAGAAGAAGAAATTTCATATCAAAATTCAAACGTTTGTCATATCTGTGAATGGTCTGCTTATGATGTTGGGTCAATTCAGTATGGTTTTACTCCTGATAGTTGGAAAGATAAGAGTTATAATAAAGTGAGAGATCATTGTCATTTAACCGGCAAGTTTCGAGACGCAGCTCATGCATGTTGCAATCTAAATTTGAAATTTCCTCAGAATATTCCCGTTTTCTGCCACAATATGTCAAATTACGATACTCATTTGTACATAAAAGAATTGGCTAAACAATATGGAAATGTTGATTTGATTGCAAACACCGATGAAAAATATATAAATTATTCTGTAAATTCTGGATATGGCTATGAATTCGAAGGTGATAAGCCAAGAAAATTCATCAAGTTTTCGTTTGTAGACACGTTCAGATTCATGGCCTCGTCTATAGAAAAGTTAGCTAAAAATCTAAAGAGAGAAGACTTCAAACATACAAATCATTTTATACAAGATGGAAGAATATTGAATGAGATAATAGAAAGACAGCCAAATGACGACGACGAGATTTTTAAAATTCTATCTGGAAAAGGAATATTTCCCTATGAATTTATCGACAGTATTGAAAAACTTGATTACACAGAAGAATTGAGAATTCAAGATTTCTATTCACTTTTGACAGATGAGAGCATATCTGAGAAAGATGTTCAACACTACTTAAATGTTTGGAACAAATTAAAAGAGAAAAATCTAGGAAATTACTCTGATCTCTATAACATTCAAGATGTTCTATTGCTCGCTGATATCTTTGAAAATTTTAGGAATATTTGTTTGAATTGCTATAAGCTTGATCCAGCACACTATCTAACAGCTCCCAGTCTTGCATGGGATGCTATGTTAAAATTAACGAAGATAGAATTACAATTAATTAGTGATTATAATATGTATTTGATGATCGAAAAAGGTATTCGCGGAGGCATTTCTCAGTGTATTAAACGATATGTGAAAGCAAATAACAAATATTTAAAAGATTTTGATAAGACAAAGCCCGAAAACTATTTACTCTATCTCGATGCAAACAACCTTTATGGGTATGGTCTTATGCAAAAACTGCCGTTTAGTGATATCAAGTGGATGGATCCTAAAACGTATACAAAAGAAGAGTGGCAAGAAACAATTTTAGAACTCACTGGCGACGAAGATTATGGCTATATTCTCGAAGTCGATCTTGGATATCCAACAAATTTACACGAACATCACAAGGATTTACCTCTTGCTCCAGAACATTTTAAAAACAAACTTTGCACAACTCTACTGGATAAAACTGAATACGTTGTTCATTCGAGAAATTTGAAGTTCTATTTGGAACAAGGTATGATTTTGAAACATGTGAATAGAGTTATTGCATTCGATCAGAAGCCTTTTATGAAAGAATACATTGATTTTAACACAAACATGAGAACCAAAGCTACAAGCGACTTTGAAAAGGACTTTTATAAGCTGATGAACAACTCAGTTTTTGGAAAATCTATGGAAAATGTGAGAAACAGATGTGATATTAAGCTTGGAAATGAAGAATTTTCAATGAAACAAGCTAAGAAAACAAATTTCAAATGCTTTAACATCTTTGACGACAACTGTATAGCGAGTCACATGTACAAACAAAAGGTTAAATTTAACAAACCGATTTACATAGGATTTTCAGTTCTCGACCTCTCAAAATTGCTAATGTACGAGTTTTATTACAACAAATTAAAGAAGTTTGATCCAGATTTGAATCTGTGTTACATGGATACAGACAGTTATTTTCTAGAATTGAAACGAGATCCTTTTAAAATTATTAAAGAAAATATAGATGACTTTGATACAAGTGATTATCCAAAAGATCATGAATGTTTCACTACTAAAAATAAGAAGGTAATAGGGAAATTCAAAGATGAGTTAAATAGCGAAGTTTTAGAAGAATTTTGTGGTTTAAGGTCTAAGATGTACTCGTACAAATATCTAGATAAAAACCCAGTTAGGTGTAAAGGAATTAAGAGAAGCGTTTGTAAATAAAACAATAAATATCGAAAACTTGAAGAGATGTTTGTTCGAAGATAAAGAAGAATTTAGGGAGATGACAGTCATCAAAAGTTATAAACATGAGTTGTACACTGTTACCATAAACAAGCTGGCACTGAACGCTAAAGATGATAAGAGAATTGTCCTAGAAAATAAGATCGATACAGTACCGTATGGCTATAAAAATGAAGCAAAATCTGATATATTAGACGAATTAAATAAACTTGGAAACTTTGATATGTAAATGGAAGATGATTTAATTCACTGTCACAAGTGTAAAAAGAAAACGAAAAATATAGATTCTAAGATTGTTCAAACTCAAAACGGATTGTATAGAATTGCAGCAAAATGTTCAAAATGTAAGACAAATAAGAGTAAAATTTATAAAGAATCCTTATGAAAAACAAGTAAAGAAAGAATCTAAGAATAAGGAAGAAATCGAGATTGAAGCTAGAGAAATTCATGCACCGGTACGAAAGAAGTTTAAAAAGAGAAAAATTATAACATTAGGAATTGACGATTTATGGGCAGCAGATTTAGTTATAATGTCTAACTATTCGGATCAAAATGATGGATTCAAGTATATGTTAAATGTTATTGATACTTTCTCAAAATATGCTTGGTCAAGAGCTATCAAAAGAAAAAACGGTAAAGATGTTTCAAAAGCCTTCGAAGATATAGTAAAAGACGCGATAAAGATCAATCACAAACCACCAAATCTACTTCATACAGATAAGGGTTTAGAGTTTAAAAATAAAGAATTTAACGAAGTTTTGAGAAAATACAACATTAAGATTTATCATACTGAAAACGAAGAGAAATCAAGTATTGTAGAGAGATATAACAGAACTCAAAATGAAAGAATGAAGGTTCTTTTTGAGATTAATAAAAACTTTAAATGGATCGATATTCTTCAAGAAATCGTAAAGAAATATAACGATACTGTTCATAGCACAATCAAAATGAAGCCTAAAGACGTAGATAATGATGCAGAAAAAGAGTTATTAGAGTCGGTTTTTAAGTATGTTCCACCTGAAATTCACACGAAAACTAAATTTAAAGTCAATGATCATGTAAGAATTGTTAGTAAAAAACAAACATTTTCGAACAAATATAAGAACAATTGGTCAAGAGAAATCTTTGTGATTTATCAAATTAATAACACAGATCCTGTAACTTATAGTATTAAAGATTTAAATAATGAAGAAATAACCGGAAAGTTTTATGAATATGAATTGAAGAAGTCAAAACTGTAATATAAATTTTCTATATATAAATGGCGCATCAAAAGAAATGTACAAAGTGCAAAGAATTTAAAGATTTAAATGAATTTTATAAAGATAAAAATAGGAAAGATGGAATGCATTATAATTGCAAAGATTGTGAAAGGGAATATCATAAAGAATTATATGATAAAATAGAAAAATTAACTTTGGAAGTTAAAGAATGTCTTAAATGTAAAGAAACTAAAAAAATTTCAGAGTTTAATAGTGATCACTATAGTAGAGATAAGAAAGACTCATATTGTAAAGATTGTGTAAAGAAGAATCTTCATAGATTATATTATGAAGATACTCATTGTGAATGTGGAAGAATTATAAAATGGTTAAATAACTATGAAAAACATTTACAAACCAAATATCATAAGTTAAGAGTTTTTTAATAAAATTTAGTAACATTTTCATCTTGTAATAATTTTTTCTATATAAATGGAGTCTCAAAAGAAATGTACAAAGTGTCAAGAAGAGAATAGAAAAGACTGTTATTGTAAGGAATTATATGATAAAATGAACAAATTAACTTTAGAAGAGAAAAAGTGTTACTTTTGTAAAGAAATTAAAAATATTTCTGAATTTAATAACTGGCAGTATAGTAAAGATAGAAAAGATGCTTTTTGCAAAGATTGTGCTAAAAAAATTTTCAGCGAAAGTTATAAAAACGAAATGCCTTGTGAATATGAAAAAAAATTCTACGATGGTTACCTAGTTATGCTAAACATTTACAAACAAAATATAATAAATCGAGAGTTTTTAGTAAAATTTAGAAACATTTTCATCGTGTAATTTAGATATTCTATAAATCAGTCGAGATTCGGCCATATTTGTAGTAAAATGATTTCCGTTGTATAAAATATTCAAAGATTCTTTCATTTGGTTGTAGAGATTTATACTATTTGGATCTCCTTGTCTTAATAAAATTTCCATTTCTGGGTAATCAATTTCAAGTTCTTTCAATCTTTTCGGTATTTCTCTCTTTTGAGCTCTGATAACGTAATAAGGATATTCCCACATGTGATTCTTCTTAATTAATACAAAAACATGGTGTTTTTTCTTAGCAAAATCTTTACAAACAAGGTCTGGTTTCATTAAGTCAATTTTTACACTTTGTTTTGTGATTATTTCCGTTTTTATTTCATCTTTAATTTGCAAGTGTTTAACTTCGTCCTCTAAATATTTAATCTTGTTTTCAAGTTTGTACTCACCAAATTTACGAATACTTGGCAAAACTTCTTTTGTAACCCAATTTTTGAAGATTTTTGCCTCTTTTTATGTGATCTCAAAATTAAAGAATAAAGTCCAGATTCATTGATAAAAACAGTGTCAGGATGAAGATTGTTAAGGGGCCATTCAAATAGCCCCTTGTTTTTTAAGTAAAAATATTGAATTTTGTCATCATCATCAACATTTAATTTAATTGCGTGTTTTGTTTTTTCATAACCTAATATTTCACAAACATCTTTAGCCTTAAACCAGATTACATTGTTTTCGTCAACAATCGTTACAATGTCTTTATTATTGAATGTAAGTTGATTATTGAGTAGGTCTACAACTGACTCCATTTAGATAGAAAGAAATTTAACTAGTTACTTGCAATCTTAAATATATTGTTGTTTTACTCTCATTATTTAATAGATTTCCTTCAGAGTCTTGAATAGTCAGAACGATTTTTTGAATTCTTTTAATATTTTTTCTAATTGGAATATAATCGATTTCATTTGGTTTTTCACTGATTTTTGATCCATAAGCAACATTTGGGAAAAAAGTGTACAAAATTTCAGATTCTTTGTGTAAATGTTCGGTATGATTTTCAAAACTAGGTTCAACGAGATTGCAGTGCACTTCAATTACATCAAACGGTCTAAATTTTGGCGTTTTATTTCCTAAATATACCTGATTTGGCTCAATAGTTTCTTGAACAAACCCTAACAATTCTACAATAATTGCTGAAAAACATTATTCTTACTGGTGATTTTATTTGAATTTTATTAGAGAGATAATTTTTTTGCATTTCAAACTTGTTTTCGTCAAAGTTTAAAGATTTATCTGATTGTTTGAATGTTTTCAGATAATTTTTAAGGGAATTTTTTATTTGATCGAAAGTATAATATCCTTTGTTTAAACCATAGTATTTTGTTATGTTCTTCTCACTAAATCCTATGCAATAAGGAGAACTTTCACTAATATTTATTACAAAATTGTCAGAATAAAAACCGCTTAAACCGATAAAATAATTTGATTCTTCCTCTAAGTGTATAGGATGTTCCAAGTTTAAAAATAATTGAGAGCTTTCTGAAGTCAACTTCAACAGCTTCATTTTCGCAAGCGTTGCTTCAAGATGAAAATCTTCTATTTAAATGGAGAAATTTTTAAAGCAAAAAGATCAGATAAAACTTCAAACGTTTGAAGAAAATAAGAAAGATCAACCAATCAGATTGTTAATTGTTGGTTCAAGTGGATGTGGAAAAACAACTTTATTATTGAATTTTATCTACAATAGGTTGATTCCTTATTCCAATTTGTATGTTTTTAGTAAATCTTTAGAACAAGACGCATATAAAAAATTACAAGAAAGATTTGAGAATATTGAGAAGAACTTAAGTAAGAAAATATCATATTTTTATAATGCTTCCGAGGACATAGTTCCATTAAGCGAATGTAAACCCAATTCGTTAATCGTTTTTGATGATTGTATTTTAGAAAATCAAGACGTTATTAAGGAATATTTCGTAATGTCCCGTCACAAAAACATATCTTGTATCTATCTTTCCCAATGCTTTTCAAAGGTTGATAAACAAGTTATAAGAAATAACCTGAATATGTTGTGTATTTTTAAGCAAGATGATCACTATTCGAGAAAGATTTATAACAATTATGTGGGATCTGATATGAGTTTTAACCACTTTATTGAGTTATGTGATAAAATTTGGAAGGAAGACTACGGATTTTTAACTATTAATCTAACTTTGAAGCCTAAAAATGGTAAATATCTGAATAAATTTTCTAATATAAATGCTGCTCAGTGGTCTGACAAATCTACTTGATAAAATATTTGTTACAATTATTTTTATATTATCTTTAATTTTTATTTACATTATGAAAATAACAGAAAAACGGTAAATCTGTTCACGTTCCACGTTCACGTTCATGTTTCACGTTCATGTTTCACGTTTCACGTTCATGTTTTTACGTTCGTGTTTACGTTTCACGTTCGTGTTTCACGTTCATGTTTCACGTTCATGTTTCACGTTTCACGTTCGTGTTTCACGTTCACGTTTTACGTTCCACGTTTCGTGTTCTCGTTTCGTGTTCACGTTTCGTGTTCACGTTTTACGTTCCACGTTCACGTTTCAAAATTTTTCTAATTAAATGGTGAACGTAACTTCTGAAGAAGCGAAAAAACTTGATCAAATCGAAAAGAAATTAATCAAAGAATTTAAAGAACAGATTCGAATGGATGAAGAAGAACAAGAACTTATTCAAAAAATTAATCAACCTGTAACTTCTGCAATAAAAAATGTTGAGGGCAAAATTGAAAATGTTTTAAGCGATAATCAAAATTTAATGAATTTGGTTCCAGTTGTACGACAATTTGCTGATATTTCAATTCCAGAATCTGAAGTGGAAGAGTTTGAATTGCCAAAATTACCATCTTCAACACCATTTAGACCTCGAATCATTGAAGACTCTACCATAGTTGAACCAATAAGTCCTGGAACAACGGATATAATAATTGGTGAAATTGGTAAAAAATTTCTTCCTAGAGTAAAAGATGATAAATTTGGTTTGTATTGGGATAAAAAAAAGAAAAGTTTTATGATTGGAAATTTACCCGTTAATTTTGAACATAATGATATAATTATTGAAGATAAAACATATAAAGGAACTCAAGGTTTATGGAGATTATTAACAGGCACTGATGTTCCAAAAGACGGTTTATATTCTGAAGAAGACTTGAAAAAGTATACAGAAATTTTATGGAAATCTGATTCAATTTACAAAAATAATAATCCATCAACTAAGAAACCAAAGTCAAGTAAAGGTAAAAAATATCTCAATTTGATTAAACCAATTTGGGAAAAACGAATCGAAGGATCAGGTGTAAGAAAATACAGTGATAATAAGATTGAATACAGATATATCGACGATTTGACAAAACTCGATGGAATTATTAATTATATTTATGCTCAAGAAAAGGCTGGAAACAACAATTTTTTGAACGAAAAGAAAGCGATTAAGGATTTTATTTCGAACAAACTTGATGAAATGATTGAAAAACCTGATGGAATTAAATATTTAAAACGAGTTTTGCCGGCAATAAGTTCATCTATGATTGAGGGTAGTGGACTTTTGAATGATTTTATCAACAATTTACCTTTTGAATTACACGTACCAACTTATCAGTATCTGGGGCCTGGCACAAAACTCGAAAAAAGACTAAAAAGAGGAGATCCTGGTATAAATAAATTAGATCAGGCTGCTATGGAACACGATATTTTTTATGCAAAACATAGAGACACAAATTCCAGACATATCGCAGATAAAGTTTTGCAAGATAAGGCAATGGATAGATTTTTATCAAAAGATGCTAGTTTAGGTGAAAGATTTGTTGCGCTTCCAACAGCTGGAGCAATGTTTTTGAAGAGAAAACTAGGAATGGGAATCGAAGAGAACTTGAAATTTTAACTATATAAATGGAGGTGAACGTAAACTTCAGCAAAAATCAGAAAGAAAAAATAAAATCCGCTTTTAAGAAGAAAATACCCGTTAGTATTCTATTTAAAATAGATCAACTAAAAAATGGCGAAGATAAGATATTTTTAACAAATAGACAATACAATAAACTCGAAAAACATAAGAAAAACAATAAAGGAACCAGAATAGAATTTTCTTATAATCAGTTGAAAGAACTCAAAAATGGTGGACTTTTGAAAGATTTATTAGATTTTGGAGAAAATATTCCAGTTGTTAAAAATGTTGTTCCTTATGTTCGTAAAGCTGCTCCAATCGTTAAAAAAGATGTGATTCCTATTGTTCGAAACATTTTAAATTGGTTAGATAAAGAGTTGGAAGATGTTACAGGATCTGGATTAGATGAAAAAACTTTGAATTACGTGAAATCAAACATTGAAAAAAAAAATTTAAACCTTTAACATTCGGGGAATTGGAAGAAATCTGCAAAAATATTAAACATTTTAGAGGAATCTTCATGAGAGATACATTACCTGAAAAAGTTAAGAAATTTGAATGTGGAATTGTGAATTTAGACTCGATTATGGGAAGTGGAACGCATTGGATTTGTTATTATAAAAATGATAAGAATGCATGTTTTTTGATTCGTATGGAAGAATTGAGGACATACCACCTATAGAATTGATTAAATATTTGAAAAAATCAAGCGTCTACTACAATGATTCTCAGATTCAAGACTATAAAGATCCCCCCAATTTGTGGTCATTTATGTGTTTTTGTTTTGAATGAACTGAGTGATGGTAAAGATTTTAAAGAAGTTGTTAACAAATTATTACTTAATAAATATGGATTCACAAAATATTTTTGACGTATTTGGAACACAAATTATTCAAAATGTAGATAATAGTTTGAATTTTGATAGTTTGAGAAATGAGTTTGATAACAAGTTAGAAAATTTATTACAAAACCTTCCAGATTCAGATATGTTTGCTGTCGAGATTGAAGATTTTAAAGCAGAATATGATAACAAACTTGCAAATTTCATGAGTTCAAATGAAGTTGCTGATAAAATAAAAACATTGGAAAAAGAAGTTGATGATGGTGTAAAAAAATTATTTACCAATTTAATGTCTCATATCGAAAAAGCTGATAAAATTACTGAAGCGATCAAAGTTGAAAAGAATTATGTTAGTTTGGCTAATAAAAAAAGAATTGTCGGTGTTCGACCTGGTATTGACAAACATGATGTTGTTGTTAAAGAACAAATTTTAAAACCTCTAAAATTATCAGAAAACATCGATATTGTTGATTTACATGATCCGAATGTTAAAAATGCCTTAGATTTTAAAGGAAAAAGAATTAGCAGTGTTAGTAAAGGAATTAATCCATTTGATGTTGTTGTAATGATTCAATTAGAAGATCCTATTAAAATGTTTAATGAACTAAAACAAAATTATGAGAATCATAAACAGCATGTTAAAGATTTTACAACAGAAGTCTATGAAAAACTTGATGAAAGAAGTAAAAGATCAGTAGACGATGTTGGTGAATTACTTGATAAAGTAAATAGACTAGAAGAAAACTTTAATACATATAAAAATAATGTTAATGAATTAGTTGGTGAAGTAATTAACAAAATTCTGGAAGATTTTGATACACATTTCAATGAGAAAGTAAACTTTTTTGAAAATTTTGGTACACGTTTCAATGAGAAAGTAACACATAATAATGAATTACTTAAAAGAATAGATGATCGATACTCTTTATATCTCGATAAAGTAAATAAACTAGAAGAAAACTTTAATAAATTTAAAGAAGATGTTAATAAAACTTTTGAAAATATTGATAACAGATTTAATGGATTAGGCGGCTATGATGACTAATTTTCCTTATATAAATGGCGCTCATATATTGTGTGAGATGTAAAGAAAAAACTGCAACAAATGATATAAAATACTATGCAAACATTAACGGAGTTAAAAGAATTTCGGGAAAATGTGCTGAATGTAACTCAAAAAAGAGTCAATTTATAAAAACTTGATTTTGAAATTTTTTCCTAATAAATAGAGATGGCGGGACATTACAGTGCTTTCGATCTTTTTATCATGCAACACGAAAGAGATTTGAAAAAAGAACATTGGGATGACATTTCTCAAAAATATGAATTATCCGAAGATATGATGAGATTATACGTAAACAAATTGAATTGGTATAACATTGCAAAATATCAAACTCTGTCCCCAGAGTTCATTCAAGAAAATATACATTATCAATTAAAAGATCATATGTCTGTTCTTTGTCTCTATCAACACTTGAGTATAAAGTTTTTGGATGAAAATAAAGATACAGTTGATTGGAACAATATTATAAATAGCGGTTACTATCCTGTGCAAATTTTATTGAAATATGTGACCGAGATCGCAAAATTTAAGGAAGAGAATCCTGAATATGACGAAGTAGATAATTAAAAATGGCTCTAATCTTTTTAATTATTTTACTAAAATTTATATCTTTTCTTATAAAAAACGTACATTAGATCGATGAAAAAATGATATCTTTCTTATACATGATGTTTAAAATTTCTAAATTTTTCTCTTATTAAATGGCGGACTACAGAAAATATGCTAGTGATATTGAAAGGGCGGAGTTTAAAAATTTCTATCCAATTAGTAAACAACATTTGAATGAACCGAATAAAAGAACTGAGTTTAATATTGATTTTGGAGATAACTTTTGCTCGTCTAACTTCCAGTTTTATATTTCTGGAACTTTAACAAAACAAGATGGTCAAGCATATCTTGGAACTGATAATGTTAGATTAATCGATAATTTTATACCGTTTTTATTTTCTAAGATTGAAGTAAGAAAACACAATAAATTGATAGAAGAAGTCGAAAACTGTGGCCAATTAAGCACAATTAAAGGAACTATTTCGTATTCAAAAAGTGATGTTATTTCTCAAACTTCTAATGGCTTTGAATCAGATTTTAAATTTGGTGTTTTTGAAGCAGCTGGAAATTTATCTCATTTTGGATTAGGATTTTTTGAAAATGTTACTATTCCGATCTATAAAGGAGGATTTTATCTAAGTTTTATAAGAGCAGAAGACGATGATGTGATTCTGAAGACTGCAACTGGAAATGTTATGCCTGTTGATGGAAAAATAACAATTACAGATTTTTTTATTAGAGTTCCAATGGTTGATTATAAAATCACGAGTAAAATAAGGTTGATTGATGAAATTACAAAAAGTCAAAACATTATGTTTAATTTTCTAGATTGGCAATGTATTGAACAAAAAGGTATTTCCGGAACAACTTATTCGTTCGATATTACAAATATTTATAGAAATATCTTCAATCCCAAGTTCGTTATCATAGGTTTTCAAACAGATAGACAGAATAATCAAGAAAAAAATCCTTCAAAGTTTGATAGTTTGGATGTAAAAAATATCAGAGAAAAATTGAACGGTTCTTATTATCCAGATGAATTACAAAATTTAAACATTTCCGGAGGTCTTTTCAGAATCATGTATCAGATGTATCAAGATTTTAAGAAAGTTTACTGTAATAATAAGGAAATGTATTACAATCCTAAAGAATTTTTAGCGAATAGACCTATTTATGTCATTGATACAACAAAGAGTATGACAAATATTTCTGGTTCAAAGAACGATATAATTATCAATATGGATTTTCACAAAGCTGTTACAAACGCGATTTGTTATGTTGTTGTGGTTTCTGAGAAATTTTTAGCCTATGATGTGATTAAGAACGATATTAGAGAAATTCAGTAAAAATCGCGTTATTTTTGCTATTATTCATCGGATAATTTTAAAACTTTACAAAAATGTTAAAGACATTAATAAAAGTATACATTTAAAATTGCATTAAAAAAATTTGAAAAATAGGGATGATAATAGGAAAAAACTATTCCAAGGTCATGGACCGGAAGTGATGATTTAAAAAAATACTTTTATATTTACTGATCCTATATACCAAATTTTATCAAAAAAGCTCCAATAGTCCTCGAGATATAAGAGTTTAAAGATAAGGGATGATTGGGGTAGATTTTGAAATTTTTGTTATTTTCATGAAATTTTAAGTAGAACTCGCTTGTTTTTGAAGTTTCAGATTTTTCTGATATTTTTTTATAAATATTAAGAAATAGGGGATGATTTCACCCTTATGGATAAGTTAAGTCGAAAGAGTTAAGTATTTACTATATGTGTACCAAATTTCATTAAAATCGGTTGAGTGGTTTTTGAACAACAAGGTTTGAAAGAAATATTGATATATACTTATTTAATATACATTGGAAACTATAACAGTTCTAGGGAATTGAGACATTTCATTTTAACATGTTGGTAACACTACATCTCGTCTTCATCTCTTGCTGGGCGTTGGCCACGTATAGCTAGCCATGTGTGATCCTCCTCTATTTTAACGAAATTTAACAAGATATATCATTATTTAGAAGATTCTAATGTATTTGCAAGTTGAAGAAAGAAGATATGGACTTTATAAAGTAAGAAGATTGCTGTGAAGATCTGTGTTTCTTGTTAAAAGTGAAGTGAAGTGTTCCACTGGGCGTTGTCCTTCATATTTAATAAGTTTCTATTATATTCTCGAAGAAAGACATTACAAGAAGATTGTGTGTTGAATTTGTGTAGACATTCTAAACTGTGATAAAAACATTGTGTGAAAATAGTGTTCATTTGTAATACAGAATTAAGTGTTTTTACAGTGATTTCATTGTCGCACACGGCGTGTGCAAAGCAAGGTCATTGTTTGGTGTCACTACTGTCCTTGTACCACACACGGCGTGCGCAAAGCAAGGTCAAGCGTTAGTGGTACAAACGCTCTCAGCAGACGTCACAAATCTAGAGTTGATTGAAATAAAACATATGATACATTTCTTCTTATCCCATTCCCAATTGCTTAGAAGTTAAGTAGATATCGCAAAAACACGCACACTAACAACACTCATTTTGTATGTCTTTAACAATAATTGATGATGTTCATATTATTCTCTTTCATTCCTTCTAAAACTTCAAAAATATACTCTTTCGCTGATGAAAAATCTCGATTTCTTCCGGAATAATCTTTGTAATCATAGACAAAATATCCTAAATAGTTGTACAATAGAATGAAATTATTTATATTTATCTCTGTTGTAGAAATGTAAACATAAACATTTGCGCTGAAAAATTTGTTTCTCGGCAGAGTTAGTTCCATAATCTCCATTTATAACAAAAAATCTTTTTGTATAAATGGAAGAGTATAATGCCAAATGTTACAAGTGTTATAATAGAGGAGAAATTATTGATAAAAAATATTTAGTTTGTAGAGATTGTAATTTAATTTTGTACGAAAGACCTAAACCTAAGAAATTTCGAAATAAACTAACACATTTGAATAATCTGCTTATGAAATTACAATACGGAGGTGAGAAACAAACAAAATTTGTTACAGAATTTAGAAAACAGAATAAAAATTTTTACTTATCTCTTGGAACCGTTGAAAAAATTATTTTCCTTTTCAAAGAATACATTAGGTTTGTAGGTATCGATACACACGTTTATTATGAAAAGATTTTACCTATAATCTTTCACTATTTGGATATTGAATTTGATTACGATTTTAAGCCTGAAATCTTTGATGATTTTATAGTACATTTGGAGAAATTAAACGAAGAACCTCGTGAAAAGAATGCGGTTTTACTCACATTCTCCCCGACTTCTCGAGTGATTGTTAGCAAATTTCATTTTTTCCGTCTTTAAATTTTTTCTATTTAAATGGAGTTCTTGAAAGAGTTAAATGATATTGGAGAATGTAAGTTTAAAGAGTATAAGAAGTTAAATGAATTGGAAGAAAATAAGAAATACAAAATTTTGAATCTGGAGAAAATGAAAGATAAATTCGGGTTTACAATAATTGCCGAGTTGGAAGATTGTAAAGTACACTTGCCGAACAGATTTTTGACTGTTTTGGATGAGAAAAAGATTAAAGAATTAAACAAAAATGAAAAATTACACTTGGTTGTTACTGGAAAGAAGACTATTAAAGATAAAGACTGTGTTACTATCAATTTTGTAGAGTAGAAGATTTTTCGTCGTAGCAGACATTTCAAATAGATTGATTTGACAGCTCAAGAAAGTAGAAGCAAACAGCTATAGATTCGGTAATTTTTCATTCGTGAGTTACAGATTCGTTTATTGTCCTTTAAACAGTATTTTTCATTGATTTACCGTCTGTCCCAAAAGTGAGCTAGAACCGCCATATTACTATCTACTTATATATATATATATATATATATATATATATATATATATATATATATATATATATATTAAAAGGAAGATCATTCTCCATTTTGCCTTAATATGCCAGTCCCACAGGTCTTATCAAACCTTATTCGAGTATCTTATAACACGGAACCGTGTGGATGTATATTACTCATGAAAAGAGATATAGTGACATTTCCGAGTTAATCAGACGCTATCTGTAACTCAAAAACAAAGTCAGATGTCTTAGATAACATGGCCACTGGCTCTCCAGGGTCTAATTTATACTATAGTAGAATTGACCTCACCTTAGTAAATACATCTGAGACATACGTACTAGTGTGGCGACGGTTAAATCAAACATTACTGTTACTGGTTCACTGGTTCACATTCGTTATTGTTACTACCACAGTCGTAATTCTTCTCGTAAAACTCTACACGTTCTGTCTGATTATTTGTTCTGTTTTTGGAGCCTAAAGTTTGTGAGCTCAAAATAACTTTAGTGCACGAATCTACCTTCTGAAACTGAAGCGAGATGTAAACTGTTAGCGGAAAAAATGTTACATAGTAAATTACATAGCATAACTACTTAGACTCGTGGAACAACAGTACATGGCAACTTAGTGTGTAAAATTGCATTATTCAATACTACGAGACTAAATGTAATAAACAAAAACTACATAGCGTAGAAATGTATGTCATACAATATTATATCTGCAGATTATAAGATTCTATTGTAGCTTACTTATTCATTATAACAATCTCCCAAGTCCACTAGAACCTTTATTATTTCAACGCTGTTACAATAGAAAAGTTTTGGATTGCAACAAAAGTGTGAATGTGACCGTATGGAAATAATCTAGAAAATTATTTCATCTGCGAATTAACAATTTTTATAGGACTTCACTTGCAAGTAGAAATAGGGATGAGTTTTATAATGTTGCAAGTCTATCCATGGGATTTGGCTGTGATTCGTTGAAGCCTATCACTTAGTGAGCTAAGCCTTTTTTTTAGCCAGATGGGGATATGCAACACTTATTTTATGATTATCGTCTGTCTTTCTGTCTGTCCGTAGGATATCTCAAAATTAAAATGAGGTATAGACTTAAAATTTTGGGTGCATCCACAGCGACGCCTGTTACACGACACTTAGTGTGGTTTCCTTTATATTTATATAATGGAGCAATAATATAATGATACTTCTTGTAATGTAAGATTTTACTTCGTTAGAATATAAAAAATGTCGTGGAAAGTTTAATTTGGTTATCTTGAATTGAAAGTAGACTTAAATGTACTAGCAGTATGTTGTTTCAAATCCATACAGAATGTTCAATGAAATATCTATGGTTTGTAGAATAGACAAAAATTCTGAAGGTTATTACCATGGAACGCATAAAACGGATTACCTTATCCATATGATTCCTTAAAATAACATTAAGATTAAATCACGATCAGTAAAAAAAGAATGGCAAAATCCATCTGCAATTCTATTGCTCAACTCCACTCTAGTTAGAAAACACAGATTACTCGTATCGGTACAAAGACAGAGTGTACTCTGAGAGAATTGCTCTCGCTTTTAAAATATTTCAGCTTTCTATTTATACCCTGTCGCCTTTCATGTAAAATCGTGGCGCTATAACACTCTGTTTATCAAAAAGTTGTGTTTACATCACGTCGTTTAATATTAAACCTTGCTTACTTACAGCTATTAATATGTTTTCATAAATGGGTCCACAATTTTGTACAAATTCTCGGCTAAGTATTGAAAACGACTGTATTTCATTTCACGTTTCTTACTTTATAAACTATCTGTTTTACAAATGATTGCTTAAATAAAGTTGTAAATCGATTGAGAATTTCCCATGGTAGAGTGAAATGTTTATAATTAAATATAGCCAATAACAATTCTTGCGTTGTATTTACTTACCTTAAACTATCTCTTATATTATGGTATAGTGCATTAGTTTGTTGATTAGCTCTTAAATGTGTCTATCAGAATTTTCTGTAGGAGTTGTTACTTTATACAGAATATATCTTATGAAATATAACTTAGTGATACATCTTACATCATTACATCATTGGAAAGAACATTCCTCTTGCTCAAATATTTGACATAAGCACTTGTTGATTTAATAGGCAATTAAAACTATGCATACAAACATGTTTGATTTCACTTCATCAATTCAAATCGCATAAATATTTATTATAATTATTCCAAACCATGCTGAATATCAAATATACATTATTGTATTAAGGAATAAACCTTTCAGAGATAGGGTAATTGTTTAATTTAGTGTAAAGGACGTAAATATATTGTAAACTTCAAATGAGTAGGCAAGGATTTAACATAAATGTAAACAATCGTCAAAATATAAAATTTTAATGAAGTCGTAAATAAATGGCTAGCTTGTGAATTCAATAATTTTAATAATCATCAATACTAAACATAAACTATTAAAATTATTTAAAAAACGTATATTTTAAATTCATTCAAAATGGAGGAAAACATTTTTTTCTTTTATCGTGAGAGATCAAAGGATCGTTTTAAAATGGAAACAATAGCATGAGTAACGAATTACCTCGTTTGATTTCAAACATCTGTTGTTAGTATTAATTTTTATTATTGTTGAATACTATATTTATTGCATGTTTATTTTATGTTATCTTAGACAGCTTATTTAATTTGTTATTTCAAGTTTATTAGTTCCTCGTTATATTTTTATTTAAACATACATTTTTTATTGCTTGTATATTTATTTTTATTTTGTTTATTAGATTGATCCTTGTACTAATTGACATTTATGTTTAACCTAAATCTTATTTATAAATAATTTATTATATTAAGATTTAAAATATAAAACAATATTTAACCGAAATATTTCAAATTTATTTTAATGCAATGACAAATGTTTGTGATGAAAATTAAGATTTTATGCATACCTAGTAAACTGATTCAACAAGAATGCATTATTCTATTTTTTTACTAGACACGTACAAACGATTATAGGGTATAAGTATGAAGCACGAAGCTAAATAAAACTTGCATTATGCCTTTTAGGGATGAAATTACGTTGTTCTAATCACACGTTTCCAACCTGGCTCACTCGATGTGATGAGAAAAAGAATACCTGGGGTTGTTTACATTTATTTTATATTATTGACTGTCGGTCTATCGGTCCATAGAATATCTTAGGAATTAAATGAGCTATAGTTTGCTATTTTTACCATGCAACCTCAGCGTAGCGTGGTACGCAACATGTTGAGTGTAGCGTAATCCTGCCTTGAAAGTATAACTTTTGTATAACATAATGAACATCAGTAAATTTATTTTGTAAAACCATTGCATAATTTTAATTAGTATTCTTTTCCCTTTTGTTTTCAATACCAACAAAAACATTTAAAACATGTTGTATTTGAATTAAAAGCAGTTACACTTTTTTGTATATTTATTTACTAGTAACATTGGCAGTGTTTTACAACTGCATAACTTAACGAACCTAATACATTTTTATTTTTAATTAGTTTTACATTTACCTCTGATGTTCTTCAAAACATAATGGAAACCATTTTAGTGTCTAACAAAGAGATATTATGGTGAATAATGCTTTAATTTTTATGTACTTATAACGTTATTTTTGTGTGTATTATTTCCATTTTATGTATAGCGTATAAGTAGAGAAGGGCTTTCAAAATTTTATAGTTTTTCTTAAATTATAAATATAAATACATTTTCTTGAAAAGCCATTGTATATTTTTCGTTGGCATTGTTTCCACAACCAAATGTTTGACCGACCATTCGTGGCGTTTAAGAAATATATCGTTCCATTTCAAAATCAGTCGGTTTTTTATTAGTCTATTACTCATATATTTATAAAATTATCATGTTTTTAAAAACTACTGTATAAAATAAGGAATACCGCCGTAATACCGACGAATCGACGCCAAACGGTAATTGACTAATGAATTACTAATGAGAGGTAATGGTCCAGCCTGGCGCCATCGACTCGTTTCTAGCTATATACAGATTCCTTTCTAGTTTACACTGAATTTTGTTTCGTTCGATACCAGTTGGTATTCGGATGGCGTTATTTCAATATTTACTGGATATTAGTATTAACAATTACCGATTACGTGAAAAATATATCACAATCCATATGTTAGTATTAATAAATATAATATTAGTGTAAGTAAAATAAAGGTTAAAATATTTCGAGTTCTGACTATAATATAAAGAATATGTAATACCTGTAATTTCTGAAATGTTTGAAATAAAAAAAACAAGACTCTGCTTAGATTTGTAGCGCAAGAGTGAAGCTTATACTGTTGTGCTATAAAATATTTTAACCGTCGTAACTCAGTGTAATAATAAGTTTAAATATCGTTGAAAAACTTACTAGAATATGGAAACATTTTTTTTTTTTATCTTGTTTATATTTATCTTGCCTTCAGGAAAGATCCACGATTGCGACTTATAATGTTTAATTCCCAGTGAATACAAATTGTAATAACATAAAGAAAGTAATGTAAATAAAATAAAATTTACTTCAGGATTAACAGTAAATGGTTGTCACCGTAACCAACATGCTCACAATCAATAAACGAGGTTCTGCCGACGTCAACAGAGCTGCATATTATTAGCCAGCAAGACTATACTTACTGTTTTTTATTGCCGATTGTAAGTCACATCACGTAACATGTGGTTTATAAACATAATAAAAATAACATTTTTCTTAAAAATTAAAAAAAATATTAACACTAGTTTACTTCTACATTTTAAAGTACACTTAATATTACACATTTTCGTTATGGTTGGAAGCCGTTATAGTCTCAGAAACAACAATTAAAACAATAACAATAAACAGCAGGAAATAAACATTTGAAGATGTTTTCTTTTATGTGCAAATCTAGAAATGAAGTAGATATCTTTAAATTTATCACCATATTCCATAACAGTTAATGATTAAATAAATATTTATTAATATCCTGTACAAGAAAAACTAGAATTGCAGCGTTAAAGGTGGGAAGACAAACGATTCTGGCTTGTGAAGCGCGCAGAAGTTTCTTCTTCCAGTTTAATAAATAAAACAATAATGGATACACTAAGTAATAAATTCTTCAATTATCTAAATTTGTACAATACACTTTGTAAAATTACTTCCGGGAATCAGTGTAAAATTCTAAACTGCTAACTTTATAATTTTAAAACCTGGGGTAAAACAAGAGCTATATATTTACTGTATTATTTGGAAAACAATTTCATGCTGCCAAACAAAAATTTGTTGTGATTTTAGTTATATAAACTAAAAAGCACTCGTAAATCGCGTAAAGTCACTTTTAACATATTATAACACCAAGTGCTGAGTAATAAATATTTGTAAAATATTTCTTAAAAGATTTGTTTTGTTAATTGCTTTTGACACCATAATAAGCCAACGAAAGTTATGTACCTGATAGCTAAAAGAAAGTATCAAATATAACATTACTATGGAGTTACCAATGAGTAATTAATATAATTAGGTGATTATGAAACCCCTGTTTTTCATTAAGTTTTAAAATAAGAGTTGCGTAGACACTGTGAAATGTAGTTTTCTTTTTATTGCCTATGTCAACATTTTAATAAAATTACTTAAAAAATATAATTTTTTTATATTTTCATGCTGATAACTATAATTATCATGATTTACTTAAAAAAAATTCAAAACGTTACGTATATACCCTAAATTTCTGTTAACTTTCAGAGGTGAGAATGAGAAATCCTGCTCAAAAAATATAATTGTACGTATTTTACTTTATATGGTAGTTTATGGTATTATAACTCTAATGACTACTTGTGTTTATAGTAAACTACTAAATAATCTCTTTATGCGATTTAGGAAGGAATAAGGAGACTTTTCTTGGAATATGTTTAATTTAAATGTGATACGCTGTTTTTATAGAAGGTCACATGATTTTTTATATTTAGTCCCTTTTTATGTATAAGACACCATGTTACTTACGGAGTGTTCCTAAAGTTTTTACACTTCCCGCAAATGTTTTAATCTTCATCGGAAATGCGTTAAAACATTAATTGAATACATGTTTTACTATTTTTACTTTTACACATTATGTTTACAGCTATTCTAAACACTTAATTAAGCAAACTCGTAGGTATCATCAAAATGCAGTTGACCTGTGTAGACAAGGTGTAAGACACAAGCAATCTTGACAGGATCTTGTATACCGGCGGAACAACTTTCACCGGGTAACGAAGAGCTGCCTCCAGACGACTGAAAGTTGGTCTCCTCCTCCCAGGCGCCAGAATCTTCAAGGTTATACGTTTTACTATCGCGATATGCTAAACAGTCAGTGGATTAGTCCACCTTGCTTAACTACGATCAGATTATGTCATAAGGCGTCACAGATTTTATGTTGGACAGTTAGTTACTCTGTAGGGTAATTGTTATGGCTCGGCATATGCAAAACTATCAATCTAGATCACCAAAATATCACCCATGTCTTCTTTTTACACAATATCTCAACAAGACTTTGTGGTTCATCTCTAAAATATGCCTTCGAATTAAATATATGTAATAGATTGTATGTATGGCTACGTTACCTTATCTTAAAGGGTGCCGATATAACATGGAATTTTATCATATAGAATCTTCAAGCCTTCGTGCTCAGAAAGCTTCTATAGTACGAGTTGTACTTTTATAGGGCAGTTTAGACTGGAGGCACACAATTCTTGGCTCCTAATTCTAAATGGTTATGATTTTTTCTCCACAGTATGTTGTAAATTTTTTTAACCCATTCAACAATCAGGTATTAAAGGTTATTGTACATATTATAATGAATGTGATCCTTGGGCTCCACCCCTTTATCTCAAAGGGCACTGAAAAACATGTTAGATAAAAATCGTAAAAAAATCAAAAACTATGTCAATTTTGAATAAATAATATCCGTCTCTTTGAATAAGGCGTGTAGTCCAATTGTTGGTTATAACTCTAGAGCTCCGCCCCAGGGTTCACACTTCATAGTATTTACATTCCAATTTTATTTAAAATATATTTAACAGCAAGGTAACCATAGTTATTGTACAGACGAAGATTTTGAAAGTGGGACTCCTCCCCCAAGATCTGATAACATTAACAACATAAACTTTGAAAAAGGCCCTTTGAAGTTTACTTCTGGTATGTCTCTTCTAAGTTTTGTAAATTTTCGGTAAGAAGTGCGTCATTATTGACGTGATAAAAGGATAAGTAGCAAGAGAATTGTTTACATTTACACAATAAAATAGGTACATTAGAACCTACCTAAAAACTGTATAAGTTAGGTTATAACGTGTAAGTTTATTGAGATAAACATTCTACACAAATGCAAACAGCCGCAATGTTGAAAC
Source organism: Homalodisca vitripennis (assembly GCF_021130785.1). Lineage (NCBI taxonomy): Eukaryota > Metazoa > Arthropoda > Insecta > Hemiptera > Cicadellidae > Homalodisca > Homalodisca vitripennis. Next base: position 42,688,808 of record NC_060212.1, read on the forward strand.
TTTTAATTGAATAGAGACCGCTAACGAACTCATTCAAGGCTTGCGTTAGTATTATTAACATATCAATTTATGTTTTATTTTGTTACAAATACGTTGGTTTAGTTTTTCAAAGCCAGAGTTATATTAAACTTGGGATAACAGCTGCTTGATTCTTCCTATAATGGGCAAAGTACACACAGGATACACAATAAAACCTTAGTAGAACTACATACTAAGTTTTTTAAATTATTTTGAAATACTCGTGTTATTACTGAATATGCTCTGGAATCTTTGTCTGAACTAGAATATGCGTCTTTCAGGGGAACAGACATTTTATTTTAAGGCGGTTCAATCGATTTGGGATTTGGAGAACATCTCTTATACTAAATTCATAACGCTTATTACATAAATATGTCTTTTACAAGTTTCTTCAACAATTCTAATGTTTATTACGGACCAATAGTGTTTCATGTTAACTTAGTAACTATAAAACTACCAAACACATTTTTATCAAATAGAAACTTGGTATTTTAATGTCGTGTTGACATCCACTTGGTTATTAAGCTGCAACTACTGTTTGATACACTTTTATGTGTATTTTTATTTTATGTTTTATGTTCTGCATTATATATTCTATGTTTTGTATACTATATTTAATGCTTTCCTTTTTTGTTATTTTTACATATACTTTAATGTTTTAATTCTGATTTTATTTTATTTGTTTTTTGTTGTAGTGAGTTTAATAATGAAAAATAGTTGCTAATTCTTTAATATGTATAAGTGGTTTCTAGGTTTTATGGTTCTAAATGTAGTAATAATCACCGTAACTTCCAGTTAAAAGATGTGGTTCTCTTGATGGCAATTTGAATACGAAATAAATAAAAAACAACCCTGATATTTCGGTCTAGAAGTACCTTGTAAATGTTTTAATGTTGGTTAGATTACTCATTGTCTGAAAGCTCTATAAGTCGTAGAGCATTCATTTAGTCTACCGCATTAAAGAATGTGTGTATGTTAACGACAATTTTAGTGGAGATAATGAATGGTTAAAATATTTATTAGCCCAGATTAGTTCAATTTTATTAAGTTTTTCACAATTTCGGTGGTATAATGCGGTATTTTTTGTATATTCTCCCATGGGATAAAAGAGGGTTGTACGTTAAATTTTTACCAGGGTTTGCTAGAAATGTGTAACTGAAAATTCATAAAATATATTACAGTTTTTATTATTTCAACTGTTCCTGATATTATTTGTTGTAATCTGTGTAGAGCATTTTTTGTTTGCAAAATAAATAGGATTGTTTTTTTTACAAATATTTACAGATTGAGTTACTCATATTTTCTATTTTCAGTAGTTCAAGAGTGGCTTTCAGAAAACTAACTTTAAATAAATAGGTTCTAAACACAGCTCTTATAAACAGGTAACAATACGACAACAGTGTACTTCTTTGTTAGACAAACAATCAACTGATATGTTTTCTTCTCGAGTATAATCTTTTTGGTATTGAAAACAATAATTACATGACAAAAAGAATACCTGATATTAAAAATGTGTAACATAATAGAGACAAAACAGAGTGGCATTAGTGAATATTTTACAATACACATATAAGATTCATTATATTTGATAATACTTTAAAATATAATAAAATTGCTGTTTAAGAACAATTTGATTTTACTCTGTTCTGAACCCAACAGAAAATCAAAAAGTGTGGAAAATAGGTGAGCAACGAAAAATAGTACATATATTTGCTTTTGCTATAAACTGCCTCCTGTAATAAACGTTAAATATTTTATACCAAATTTGGGCCACATAAGCAGTGGAGGAACAAGACAAATGTATATATCGTACTTGGAATGTGCATTTCTTATCTAAGCAATTTATTTTGTACGTAATAAGTGAAATTCAGTTTGTGAGTAATATAATTAAAATCACATGAAGACCTTTTTCAGGTTTTTAGAGCCTAATACGAAATGTACAATCTCCACAAAACCAGATTACGTTTTCGTTTTGTCCTAAATGTCATTACACAGCAGCTTTTTGTGGCATTAAATACAAAGAGTTTTGTAATTTATCCTTAACTATAACACATATATGTCTTTTATAACGTTTATTATTTTTTTAAACATATAAATATTCCTTATTAGCTGAGCGTCAGCCAACTCGAGAAGTTGGCTTCTTTTCTGTATGTCTGTATGACCACGCGATATCTGAAAAACGAACTGACCTTTACAGTCATATGAGATATTTAAATGTGGAAATTTTACTCGAAGAGCGAAAGAAGCACATAATAGAGTAGAAAGGTACTATTAAAAGTCGGTTACAAGATTTAACTTTAGCACTTTCGCCCTCTGTTACCCTCCCTAGCTCAAAAGAACTTTTATTATTTGAAATCTACTTTAAAACATAACTTAAAAACAAAAATCTGAATTTAAAAAAAAAACAGAAAGTTTTAGGATATCTGGAAACAGATTTAAGCAGTAAATTTTTAAATTTTCCATGAAACGTAATTTATACATCGACAAGAATGAGTTATATGATAGCCCATGTTTAACTATAGAATTTGACTGAAGGTCATTGTTGTTGTTATTTCTTTGAAATAGCCTAGACGATTGTCTGTCTGTATTTGAATTGGCAGGCCATCTCGGGAATAACATTACCTACAGATTTGAAATTCTGCATGCAACCTCAACGAACATTGCCTATTACACAACACGTGGTGTGACATACTTCTGCCTTGTTTTCATAATTAATATTAACTTTGGAATCTGAATATATATGTCATGGTTTAAATACTTTTAGAACGAAATTATTTAGTTATCAATGTCATTATGGACAGCGTTTTTTTAATGTGGCACATTTATTCAACCTAAGTTAAAATCAGAAAAATGACTTTCTTACATGAATATACAATTTTGTTAATTGTTGTAACACAGAAAATAGCTTTCTGAGAAATTACACGAATTCTAGTTGTAGTTGTAGTTGTAGTAGTGTTAGAATTTGTAATATAACTAACTACAGATACTTTAAGATAATTGTCTGGTATGTTTATTTCAACAACTTTATTTTTGTAAGGCACAACCGTTCTAAAAACAGCAATTTTATAACAAAAGAACAACTAATAATATTTATGATTAAATGATTAATTTCGAAACTTTAATTTTCTCATATTGACAAATTTAAAAATCAATCTATTGCGACCAGGACTTTAATAATAATAATTTTATACAATAATAGTAATTTTATAAATTAAATTTTATGATCTTTAAAACCTAAATAATTTAAATGTCCAAATTTTAGTATGCTTTAATAGGTTTAAAACTAGGTTATGTTGTTTATAAGAATATCAAATTACCGTAAATAATTATAGCTGTGGTTTGGCATGAGCTAATAAAGTTTAATCGAAAATTAGAGGATCGTGTTGGGTATCGCTTAGATATCTTAATAATCAGTGTAATCTTCACTGTTTAAAACTGGAACGAACAAATCTTAAACGAAATGTATAGTACACACATATGAACTAATTCTGATAAACAATATACAATATTCTGATAAAGTTTATTTATACAATAATACCCGTCTGGGTATAATATCTCGCTGGTATATAGTTGTCAACGGAATGTTTCCAGAGTGCAGGAAAAGCTGGTGTTCACTTAAATATGGTCCACTCGGTGAATAGCCGGGAACGTTACTGGATTAGATCTAGCCGAACAGCGGAGGATAACTGTTCGAGTGGGCGGGGAAAGGTTTACCCTAAACATGAAAGAATACGGATTCTTCCCCCATTTTGGCTGGGAGGGCTGTAACAGAGGTAGCCTTCCCTTCTTCCAGAGAGACACAACAGAAATTGCCCGAGTTCTCATTGGATCTTGACAGGATGTGGCCTCTATCTTCAACTGTACCTAAACTACATATCCTACCTCTCCAGAGACAGCGCAAAGGTTTTTTTCATAACTAAGTCCAATGAGAGGTTTCTTCATTCCCTTATATAAAGTAAATAAATAAAAACAACCTATAAAATAAAGTAAATCGTGAAGCAAACTCTACGCTCAACCTGTATTCAAATAGCAAAAAGGAATTCTTTAAAACTTCCAATGTTCTGTAAGTATTCTTTTCCGTGTTTTCATTTTCAACCACTAAAACTAGCTGTTCTGTACAGTAAATGTACATGAATAAAAGCACTCGTTACAGTGCGACACAATGAAGTTAAAATTTCGATTTATAAGTTTAGAAAATACAAATGATGACTTTATTGGTTAAAGGTGTTAAAAAAAATTGTTTAAATAAACTGACAAGTTATAAAATATTTTATATTATTCATTTATTCTTCTTGTAGCTTCTACACTGTACACGTAAAATTAGTACTTAAAATGAGACCATAAATAAACTAACTTGATCTCTTAAACTGATGCAAAAATAAAGATAGTATCATAATTAATATTTTGATTATTGACATCTTCTAACATGTACAGATATATTTGTGTGAATTTATATTATGACATTATTTATTATGAAATTGTCGTTTAGGCAAGACAATGCTTGAAAACTCAAGAATCATTTTACTACTGTTGAATTTCAAGATGTATAGAACCAATGTCTTACAGAGTAAAACTACAGGCGTATTTCGGTTACTTAATTATTTAGCTTAAGTATTAAGTATTAATTATTTACTCAATTTCTGAGCAATACTAAAACTTCATTTTCCACATAGTAAGAATAAATGATCAGCTGCATTATTTATTAGGCGTGCCACCGTAGTTGTAAATATATGAGCAGTGCAATAGTTAATGTGCCGAAAACTATTCACAGAGGAGTGTTTGTTTGTTTGTTCATGTCTATTTAAGATCACCCTTGGCACGTGCCATATTGAGATGAAAGGCATTAGGATGAGGAATGCAGTGCCAGTGCGCAGTTCGGACAGAAATAGCCGTGCCGAGGCGGGGTCTGTGAGTGGCGGACCATGACAGTGACCTTGACATTGGCCAACAGCTGATCGCGGCCCCTCGGCCTCCCGTCTAAAACATAACCTCAACACATCACATCAGTCCGGTATTGGGAAACCGCTTATTGTTTCCGTGTTTAGGCGATGAACAATATAATGGTTCATAAAGTTACTCACCGGTAACGATTATAAGTACGGTTATTCAATTTCTGTTAGTAACTTTTTGCACCACACACATGGGTACGGAATGTGTATTTAGTTACATATTGTTATTTGAGAATATATGAAAGAAGGGACTACATTTGCTCAGAGGCAGGTCTGGAGAAACTTGTATCTTTTGGACTGATGAAACTTTCTTGTTTGTTTTTTGTGTTGTCGCTACCTGCAAATGTAGCCTGTGTATTTCTAAAGAAATTCATGTTCAGTGTCTGTTAATAAAATAAATAATTTATTATTTCATCATACCTTTTTATTTTTAAACAATTTGAACATGTTTCAATACCAAAGCATAATACGCATAATTGTGCATACCCCATGGATACTATCATAGAAAAATATCATAAGTATTTTTAGAATGTAATTATTTCTCTATAAATAAATCTAAATGTCTTAAATAAATATTATACTGATATTTTATAATTTTTTCACATTCTAAAACTTTTATATTTTATCCAAATTAATGAAGATTAACAGCTTAATAAAATAATACCGCGTGACTTAGTTCTATCTAATTGTATGCAAACAGACACATGGCTATAAAAAGTATAAATTCAACAATTTTAGAGTCTTTAGGATTAAGCTAAGAATTAAATAAGTCAGTCTAGGTAAATTTTAACATCATATTATTTGCTAATAAAAAGTTAAGGACTGTCTGAAAAAAATATTCTGAAGTTACTCTACACATGGACCTCATATTTATCACGCATTCTTGGTTTCTTTAAATTTTCTGATTCCACAGTATTAAAGCTGTCTATAGAACATACTGATCCAACAAACTCAGTATTTATATTTTTTGACAAAATGATTTATTTGCATTAACAATTAGTTTGCTCGTCTTTCATACTGCTGTTTTCTGTAACTTGTTCAATGTTCGCAAAAAAAGCTTAACACTTTTCAGCACAGTTGATTTGTGACAGTATATCATGTTTTTATAACTTTTGGTACTGTTAAAAAAATGTCTAGTCTTCAAATCTCACATAGCCCCCGCGAAAGTATGCACAGTTACAAAACTCTACGTTACTTCAGAATTCGGTTGAATATGCGTAATTTTCAAACAAGCAAGTGAATTATTTCTTCCCAAAAGTAGGATGACTCAGTAAGTTCGTCATCCAGTAATTTTGTGCCAGTACAACACCAACAAGAACTAGTGGCTCTAACGTCATTGGCACGTGCAGTACGAATATGTAAACGAATGTTACCCATTGAGTCATGATTCCAAGCTGTTTCACTTGAGAATGGATGATGAATACTCATAAACATTTAGCTAAAACGTACATGGCTTAATGGAATTAGTGTTTATAGCTTATAATGTATTTTTTTCGATTACATGTTTCTTCTACAGTAAAACAGGAACAACTTGCGCGTCCAACAACACAGAATAATCTTGTCATCATTGCTATCCAAATTAATATTGATCAATTTGGTCCGTGTATGAATTAAAATCCCTAAAAAAGGCACAACAAATTTAAAAATTTTTAGTTTTTAAGTCTTTCTGTTTAGTTTAAGAGTTTGTTTTAAACTGTTTGTACAATATTTAAAATTTTAAAGAGATGTCTTTCGTCATAAATTAAAAGACGCCATTGGATAAGGAAATGTACACACACACACACACACACACACACACACACACACACACACACACACACACACACACACACACACACGCGCGCGCATGTATGTATACATACATGGATGCGTTTTGTTTTTAAATTAAAATATTTACCATGTTCACTACTATATTTTACTCGAGCACTGCAAATCGTGCAACAATGTTTATACTGCAACAAAGAATATTCTTATTAAAAGCATAAAGATTTAGTTTGCTCTGCGTCTGTGTCTATTGAGGTACACATTGGTCCACGTACAAGAACAGTCCGCCAACGCACTGCACTGGTGGCAGTAGTCACCGTAGAAGGCTCCAGGCACGATAATACAGCCCGCACCTTATGAGGCAGGTTTACTGCAAGAGGCTATAATCAGACCGCCACAGTCCGGCTGCTGGTGATACCAAACAGGGATATGCAAAGTGGCTCGGGTAGATCTCACCGTAGTGATCAGGTAGTCTGGCGCCGGCGTCTCTACTCTTCTGGATCGGGCTGGACCCTATAATGATGTTAGCTTGGAGTTAATTACCTTAATATACTTAATTAATTCCGTAATAAAATCCAGTGCACCTAATTATTGAGGAATTAGTTGGAAGCTTTATAACAAACAGATACTGATCGGTAGTAAACAAAAATTTTGAAACCTTAACATAATAAAGAATTATAAAATCGATAAAGAAATTTTTGAAAGATAGAAATCAGGCATGCAGAAATCATATATAAAATAATGAGTACTCGAATATTATCGTCAACAAAAAAGCGATTTTAAGCTAAAACATCCATCTTCATATCGTTGGCTAGTGCTGATTTAAGATTTACTCACGTACCCTATGGTTGGTTTGAAGTGAGTGATGGTAATGTATTACCATAATGTATATTTGTAAAAATGTTGTTTTTGTATTTTTAAATATTTTTGACATTTTTTTTAAATTAATAATTGCGCTAACTGGAAGGGCTGAGGAATGAATCATATTTTTAAAGAAATTTCAATATAAATATCACGAAAAACTGAGTTGTGTGCATATGCGATTTAAATTAAGTCTTGGCTCCTAGTCTATTTATCATTATATCATATGGACCTCAAATTATTCTACACCTTATATATAAAATTTTAAAACAGAAAAAGCATATTTGAACACATTTAAAACATCTATGCATATCATGAACTCTGACCTAATTTCATTAGGTTAGTACTAAATATACGTGTATATACGTTCCTAAAGAACAGAATTACTTGTACGTTCTCAAAATAATTTTCCTTCAGTTAAACACAACTGAAGTCAGTACATTTCGTTTTGAAGAAAAGACCTTATAAGCCTAAAAATAGGGATTGGCTTGTTACAAAATGTTTTCAATCATATGCAGGTGAATAGAACGAATAGAACCACAACTAACAGGTATTTATATTAAACATTACAAATTCAGTATGCTAATAAGATTACTATCGGTACTCATGCATAACGAATTGGTACACGGCACGTGAATGTGGAACACATATCGCGGTCGCGATCAGAAATAGCTGGCTATTCCTTCCCTCCGTTTCACTTTTTGCCATAATAGTAGCCTGCTTTAAACCGGAGTTCATCATTCACATTAGCATTAAAAATTTATCGCAGTCAAAGTTTTACAGATGTAGCACTATAACAAGACCCATCCTTAGTAGTAGATCTTTTATCCGCTATTCAATGGCTTTTAATTGAGTGGCATGGTTTACTTCGTGCAACCATCCCTACCTTGATATCCATTTTCGTCGTTTAACATTAAATATTTGTTTGTTTATTGTTAACATTTGTATATTTTACTTTGTAATACATCACTGTATATCCGAAACTTACTCCTACGATGCTTCCCTCACTCATTTATAGCTTGTTCAAAATTGAACTCATTTATTCGTAAAACTTGAAATGGTTATTTTCAAACATACTCACCTTAAAAGCCAGTAGCCCTTATAACCTGTGCCACTTCAAAAGTGTGGTGCTTCCCACATTCCCAGATTTAAATCATCGCCGTAGATTATCAAAATGAGCGTTTGCAAGTATTTATCAATCTAAGGACATTTATCAACTTTGGGTGGAATCTCTATTTCTGCAATCAGTGACTCTCACACCTACTCCGGAAAACATGCGAAATCCGACAGAATATTACCAGACACATTTATCTGCTCGGTGATATGTCCTGTGGCTTTCTTGAGGCTGCTGTTTGTTAATGATATGTGTTCTTTCCCAGTACGCAATCTTACTGCTGTACATACAATAAGGGCATCATCCTCATCCTCTATCATCATGTTCGTTGGCTATATGTCTCCCATCAATATTGTTTTATTAGGATGGTTTTATGAATCATAAACCAAATATTTCTAGACTTTAGCAGGTCATTTATATCATCACTCTAACTCAGACCCAAAGTTCTCCAGACCTCAGCCGCTGCACGAGCTGTTGGTATTTGGTTGAAATTTGGTATTTCCCTCCAAATTCAAAGGCAAAGGAGATCACTGTTAATATTCACACCATTATTGGAGGATTTGAAAAATGTTTTACTTTAAGAACCTAATCTAGCTCACCTAGAATGACGATGTGTCACGTCAAGCATTGATAGGAAGAGACGTGTGATGGGTTTCAGAAAGCTATGAAGCTCTAATGTACGGTTTAACGGCCGGGTGTGAGGCGTGACATCCGCAGTCGTGAGTTGATGCCGTCGCGATTCAATTTGATGTTAATATCCCTCAGTTAAACGAACCCATGAGTGTTAAAGCTCCATCATAACTATTCCTGCAGTAAAAGTCCTCTTCTCTAAACAAATAATAATTTATATTACATTTTGCTTGTTTAGTGGAAGGGACATTTGTTTCGGTTCGGTTTTAGATTTGAAAATAACTCTCAGTGACATGAATGAAATAGCAAGATCCGTTGAATGTTTAGCTATGAATCAAATCGTTCACCACATGTGACATATTTGTCCAATTTTAATTTTATCGCACACTAGGCACCTCTTTGTGGTCTATATATTTGTACATGTACAGTATTCTAATGGCGCATAGTAGTGAATATGGGGCTTATCCCAAGATAATCGAGTCAGAAAAGTCAAGCGTGGCCGCTGCTTGGATGGGTAACCACTGAACGATCTTTTCCTTCGCAAGCAGCCCTCCTCCCCAGCCATTGGTTTGGAAGTTTCTTTTACATCTTTAGTCCCCAGGTTAAGTGTAAGAGAAATTTTCCTGGTAAAAAGAATACTTTAACTTTAACGAATAATGTTTCGTTTTTTGGCAATCACATTGACGAGAAGTCACTGACATATTGTGTCACTTTGAATTTTGAATTTTACCTATGTACGAGTATTAAAAGTTCCAATAATCACACCCGATATTGTCAAAATTACTATAAGGTTTGTGTAATTATTGTGGAGAGTATGACAAGTTTGTGTTCCAGCACTAATCACAAATTTATATTTACTATTAATATTTGTTAAATAAAATTAAAAGCAAATACAGCTCAGATTAATTGGCTGAATATAGCTGTAAAATGTGTATGTGAGTAATTCCCTGTTAAATAAAATTGAAAAATTAAAAAATTAGTGGAAATTTAAAATATGTTAAATAAAATTACATTTATGTAACCAATTACTGTTTAATTAAATATTACTTTAATCTTTTTAAGTCCTCATATTGAATAGTAAAGCTTTGATATTAAATAATTTCAAAACGTTAACCGCACTAACTTTACAAGTTACAAGTTTTACTCAGGTGTTCATTGAAAAGCTGATACCTACTTCTAAGTCTGCTATTTGTACTAAATTTATTAAACCTCATCTTCAAAATAAATAAAAGTTATTACTATCCGATTAATCTCAATTAAAAACAAGTATATAGGCTACAGTTCAAAGTATTAAATTTGTATAGTGGGTTCAATTAATTAGTTGGTTACGTAATATTACATTAAAGTGTCTTTATCTTAAATCTGATATTCTCTTTTACTGATATTATTTAGTTTACGAAGTTTTCTTTCTGAATATAGTAAAGGTTAGATCAAATATTATAGAATAATTTTTTTACTTTACAAATTTCACAATTAAATCAGAAAAGATTCAAACACTCAAAATTACTGCAATTACTTAGGAACTTAATATGATTAAAAATCTTAAAATACTGACTGGGACTACACTCTTCTACAATGCAAGGTCCAAGCAACTATATGCAGCAAGATGATCGGCAACATAGCCCTTACTACCCTGACGTAATCATTATATTAATGAGATGTAGGCTAGGATCGCCATCCTATTAAAGCATTCCAATAAAACTGAATAATCTAAACTACACCGTTTTTATATATAAGCTATGCTATTAGCACAATAAAATCTCATTCTTACAATTATTTCGCAATATATATACATATATATATATATATACAAGTATACACAAATATATCAATTACACTATTATTCACGAAACGAGTAGTTAAAAAACTTAACCTTCAACACACAGTGAGAACGATCACCACTAAAAAATACTCATTCGTGGAAAAACCAGAGGAAAGACGACAAGGATTTGTTGGTCAGCAAACAGGATCTGTTAACAGAACAATCCAGGATGTTTGATCGAAAAGGGGTGTCCCATATTGACCCTGAGCCAATAACAGCTGTAGCAAACAGTGAGGATCGTCCACACCACTCCAACTGACAGTAAATAGCACCCAACCTCACCTTGTACCTTGTGTTTATATTTAGGGGTAGGAGGCAATACCTTTTAGTGACATTAAAGTTCCAAAATGCTTTTAAATAACAACTAAAACCAGCATTATCATTAATTTGTCCAAGTTTTTAATCGTATAACAGTATTTTACCTATAGGAAAGTGAACATTAAACTCAAATGTTAAACATTTATTATATTAGATCTTTTGACTCAGAATACAAGTTTGAGGTAAATGTTCGTTAACGTAGCGTGTTTGAATTTCCTGTATCTCGACTATTTAACTCTTCAAGTCTTTTAACAAGCTTAGCTCTGTAGAACTACATTCTATCATAGTTGGTAGGACCATCTAGTTATTAAAAATCCGGCAGATCCATCTTAAAATGGCCGTATATAATTTTAGCTTATCTGCCGCAAAATATTTTGAAATAAATATTAACAGTTAGATAACGGTGAATATTTATTTATTGGGTTTGGCTGAGTGTCAATAGTGTCAATACCTTTCTGCTATGCCTCCAGGAGCTGTAAAAACTTATTGATTACGTCCTCTAGTCTGCCAACAGTCTGAATAATTTTCGTCGAAGAGCGAAAGTTAGGATGTCACTGAAAACTCTTAAATGAGACGTGCTCTGGCGTCTAGAATTTATGTAGAATATATATATATATATATATATATATATATATATATATATATATAAATTTAAATATGATTGATTAAACAAGGAGATTATAATATACTACAGTGTACAGGGACACGACTCATGCGACACGATGAAACGCTTTGCTGATTAAGGAAAGATTTTTCATACTGACGTCATCCACAGAAATATTTATGTTGTCATTAATGTCTTTCGTTGTTGATAGACAGCCAATAATTCCTTCTAATTGTTGAGTACTTGTAAATTTCTCGTCACTATCCGCGTAATAAATTGAAAATTTTTTGTAATCTTTAATCATAGGTAATCCTTTTATTACAGACTTCTTCAAAGCATATTTAAAAAAACTTTCTATTCACAGCAATGTAACTAATACAGATACTTTGACATACATAGGTCTTTAACGTTAAGTTTCCATAGTTTTTTTCCTCAATATACTGAATTAATTTGCTGGAAAGTTAAGTAAGACGCAAGCCTGAATATAGAATGCCTGTGAAATATTTTAAAGTTTCAGTAATGAGGACTTGAAACCTCTAACACCTCTAAACCTCTAACACACACATTATTGGTTTACGTAAAATGGTCCAATTTCAATTAAATTTTGTACATAGATACTGTTTTTTTAACACGTAAAGAGATCTAATGTTTGTGTTTATGAATATAACCAACTATAGCTGAATATTAATTCAAATAGATTATTTGTAACTTACAATGTATACTGCACTGTAAGCGTTAATTATTTAAACCTGAAGTTTAAACATTCACATCATAACGAGACCATTTAACAACTTAATATCCATTCAGATATCCATGGATACAGTCATTATTCGCCAATTACAAACCACTTGCAGCACTAATTACAGATTTATAATTGCTGGTCTCTCAGTATAATACTTGAAACTCGTCAACACTGATACACATTTTACGACAAGAATTGTTTCAGATGTGTTGCCTTGGGCATTAATCAAGTTTCGGAATTTGTTAATAAAGCTGTCATCTGACTTCAATATTAAATGTTTAATTATTGCTATTTCCAAAGGTAATGCCACTTGATATAAATATGTTAGATTAGTGTAATAGTTTAAAATGTATGAACTTAACACATTAAATAAATTAAGTATATTAAAAAGAATGGATTTGTAGCAGTTTAAATACTAATATGTGATTGCTAGTTTATGAAAAACAACAATACTAGACCGATAGTTGTTTCTGCCTCTTGTCTCATATTTATGTTCGACTCGGTCTATGATTTTATGTATTTTACACTTCCAGTATTTTGACTAATCCAGAGGAATGTGAGGGTAATTTAAGCCATGGTATCATGTAATAAGTGTCTGATCTAATTATTGTCTTTGAATCCCGACACAAATTCTTGAGGACAATTTCGAGAAAATAAGATTAGTGTGATTGGTCCGTTTCAACCCTCTACGAATATGTATTCGAAGTAATTTATTTTCTGCATTAGGCTATGAAATCTATTAACATAACAGCATAAAAACAGCAGGAAAATGTTTTTGTTTTTAATTCCATTGGATGGTCCAAAGTATAATTTAAGGTGTCTTTCTTTATTGTTATGGCGTTCTAAAACAGGGTATTGCGAAATATTATTCTACTTAAAATGGAAAAGTGTCATTGATGTAACTAAGCCATGAATATAACATAAGTTGTCCGTTGAAAGTTAGACGTTAGTTGGAACGTTAATTCAGTCAAATTCACGACAAGGCCACATCAGAGGAAGCTCTAACTGGCAGAAACAGAAATCAGTTGGTAGCCCTGATGTTATTAAGTTAGATGTCGGCGAGCCTGGCGGGTGTTCAGAACATGCGGGCAAACTATCCAAGTTCGTTAACATCAGATATCAGTAAAGTTGCACCTCGTCACTTGCCACATGGTGTTCTGTCTATCTGTCTGGTGATGAGTGAGATGTAACAGCTTGATGAGTGCGTTATACTTCAACTCCTCAATACTGGTGTAGAGTTTGCCCTTGAGTGTAGAATTCTGATTGTAATAATTAGTTATCGATATGACACTGATAATTAATTTAGAAAAACACCTCCTTAATAGTGATTTTACATAGAGTAAAAACTATTGCGACAGCTCACGATACTAAACATACAGCAATATATCTAGGGTACCAACAAATCAATTAATATATATAAATGTATAGTAAAATAATTAAATGATAATATATTTAAAAACTATAACGATGATAATTAATAATATAAATAAATAATTAATAAATGAAACTATAAAATAAATTAGTAGTTAAAAAATTTATAAAATTAGTACTAGAAATTAACTATAATTAAAAATTTTATTTCTTTAATTCAGATTTTTAGATTTTTTTTTTATTATTTTTGGTAAGAGTGACAAGATAAAAATTAAGTTTATTACTATAAATTTGGTGAAAAAATTTATAAAAACATTAGTACCTAATATAAAAAATATTAAAAGACTAAATACAACTATGTATATTATTTATGAAAGGTTACTACGTTGCTTACATTCGATATATCACTTATATAAATGAAAAACACAGACAGAAAGCTTCTGTATTTTGTGGAATTTCATACCTACATCTTCAGGAAGCATAAATTAAGAGTATAAGTCAACAATAAACACAATAAATAATAAAATGAGCAGAAAATGTAAATATGCAACTAAAACATTTTAAGACCAAGTTGTTTAAGACTCATGTATATGATAATGTATATGTAACGATAATTAGAGGTTCAGATGGAAATTAAGAAAAGTTACAATTATCTTAAATTTTAAACAATTAGGTAATTATATTTGGGTATATATTTATAAATATTTTCCAAATAAATGTTAAGCTCATGGAATTACTTTGAAATATTACGTGTAATTTAAAAAACATAAAGTGTTAAAGTAGTCAGTAGTATAAACATTTCCACAAATCGTTAATAAATCAGTTGGTCAATGTTTCTAGTTAATTACTGAAAATGTAATAAAAACTTTAGCAAACAATCAAAGCAAGACTCAAACTATAATTAACTTTTCAATCAGAGGAACATTCTTAGACAAATCTATAATTGATTTGACCGAAACTCAAACCTATTTAAAAGGAAATATAGTATTTTAGACGAAATTATCGGTGTAATACGAACAGATTAGAACACGATACTAACTCCTAGTTACCTCATCGTACACGAGAAATCACTTAGGTGTGAGGTTGTGTAGCTCGTGTATGTAAACACGTATAGGCTTGCAGTGTCCGATGTCGCACAGCAATTACGGTCATTATCTCACTTGCCTCGTATGTGGGCAATAAATCACGCTCACGACACTCAATGGCAATTAACTCCACTCAATTTACATTACATGGTATTTGGAATGTAATACGAGTAATCACCCCAAGTAAATTACCAGTGTGGTGTAATGCGTACTTGCTATTAAATTATGCTGAGTACAGTACAGTTTACTTACAAATTTATTTATTCTGCGATTTGATTACTCTTAAGACCAATGGTAAAAAGCTATGGAACGCTTAGTAAAACCAAATAAAGTGACATTTACCATCTTGGAAATGAATTTTCCTTATATTGAAATGATGCTTTAAGAAATATTCCAAATGTATATTCTCAAGATGTCATGCGGACATTTCATAGAGTAGGTCTAGACCCTGTCTAACACTCACTCCAGGGAAAAACATCCTTGAGGTGACTTAAAATCACTATGAAACAACGCGAAGATTTTTTTTTATCATGGAATTCAGAGGTTTCGGAATTCCAGCACCGATTTGGATTTGATAAAAATTATTTTTCCAACATTTCATGCAACCTGAATTATTGGTAATCTAAACGAAATCAGTATACCTCTAATACACAAGGTAAGATAAGATAGAGATAAATATTAAGTAGAAGTATAGTTTTAAATAGTGTTCGTCTTTTTTTAACAGATGTAACAAAAGACAGTAATTTTCAGATTCCAGGAACGTACATTGATCAAGTCTAGAGCTCTTGTATTCTGTTTGAATCTGGAAAATCATCTCTCGTAATTTCCTACCTTCTATGAATGAATTTTCATTATATTTACAGTTTAGCATTGATTTATTATTCTTACATTAAAATAACCGAAAACGTCATTACGTACCAGAGTAAAATGTTTTGTTACATTAATATCTAGGCTAGATTACATAGCATAATTTGGAGTAAATGTGAAATGTTCAGTAGTTGAAACGTAAGAACAGAAGGGATAATTAATAAAGATCGAGAACACAGCCATTTCTTCATAAATCCGAGTTGATGAAAACTTTGCCTTTTTATGCCGTATTTTATTTTATTCCATCTTAAAAATTCGTAGTATTTCAGTATTATTGACGTATTATTCAATCAGGATTCAACAGAGCTTAACGGAAGACATCACACAAACGCGGACAAACTACCCTTAACATTTTTGTCTCAAAATCAATAGAGTTCTTCCTTGGTCAAAAGAAAAACCTATGTATTAAATTCCATGTATAAGGATCCTTTCTATCAAGAGTTACTACACAGACGGACTGCTCTTTCAGGGGGAGTAGATGCTAAACTTATATTACTTATCGTTGAGTATAAGAATCTATACTATAGGAAAGATCACAAGAAGAACTTTAACACTCAAAACTTAACATCGCTTATTGATTTAATTTTCACAAAATTTCCAAAATGAAAATTTCCTCATATCTTGTCTAAAAACCAATTTACAAGTGACGATTAAAAACCTGCAAAATTCTTGATTTTACTATATTAAAAGGATACAATATATAAATGTCAAATTTTTTTATGCATGCAATTCACGACTATTTAGTATCTAGTAGTAACTACTCAAATTACTTTCACTAAGATCAAAGTTGCTAAGACGTAATAACAAGCTGAATCCACATAATGCAGTCTTTCACAGTGATATACGAATTAGTAAATGATTTGAATTTCACGTGATGAAGATCTTTGGTATAAAATACTGAGTACTGACTGTGTACTATGTACATGTAAACACATCGCAAGCACTGCACTTCAGTTCTCGGTACTTCAAATAGGTGAATACATTTATCATCACTAACACTTCATATCTGGCGTACACCAACTTGGACACACTATGGATTGAATTATTTATTTGAAATACATTCACAAGTGTGGGAACAAGAATTTTAATTTTAAAAATAACATTATTATGAATTATTGACGAAGATGGGACTTTTTGAACATGTAGCTATAAGAAATATTAATAACAGATTTTTTCTCTGAATACGACATAATTTAACAGTCAAGGAAATTATATATTAATTCTGTATTCATAATTTTATTTTGTGCTTGCTTTAGGCCTTTTTCGCGAGTTCATTAATCTGTTAAGTTAAAGGGTAGTAAGATAAAAGGGTAGGCGATATTACAAAAGCAATACAAAGTGCACCATCAAGACGATGGACGCGTGTTCCCGAAATACAGTGCATTAACACCTTGGCACAACTGCAAGCCCAGCGACTAGTCACTAATTCGAGACATGCCAAATATTGCTGACCTCAATTAGTTTGAAAATATTGTACTGTATTTTTTGTACATCTGGAACTATTCCGGACACTTATTAGGAGAATCTCTTTTTTACGAATTACGTCAAACGTGCCACGTATAATTAAGTAATTATATATAAATGTCAGCCAATTCTCCCTAGATACATTTCCCTGTAGAATACTTCCCCCAAACCATTCTTTTTTATAGACAATTTCCCCGTAGTCCACATCCACGTAAGCTATAACGACAAGTATCGCGGGGGTAATCCAACTACCGGATGTGAATAAACAATATTATGTAAAATTGATTAACAACACTTTAATAAGAAATGGTTAATGAATAATAGAGTTCATGATAATGTGACGTATAGAAAATGAGATAATTAAACAAAGATAGCAGACATAAATGAAGTAAAATAACAATAAGTACATTGTAATAATATTGTATATTGTATAATAACACTATTGTACCAATTTTAGTACAATAAGTTTGGAGTAATTGTATACGAAGGCTTCAATACAAAAACCTTGACGGGTGTTTGTTATAATTTCGCAAATAAATAAAATTTTCTGAACTCCACCCGATTGTATTAAATTGAAATTAAAATTTTATTTTCTATGAGCTTATCATTCGCTGACTATTGTAGTTAATTTTATTAACTTATTTCTTCTGTTTTTCAAAATCTGGCTCATATTCCATTTTGGCCTTATTTTACTAGTCTCTACGGGTATTATCAAAAATTATTCGAATATCTTATCGACGAATTGACGGAAAGGACGGAACAGTATAGATGAACATTAGTTATATAAAAAATAATTTAGTGATATTGCCGAGTTAAACCCACGTTATCTGTAACTCAGACACAAAGTCCGTCTTAGATAACATGGGTCTAATATATACCATAATAGAATTTACCTCACCTTCGTAAATACGTCGCAGTCTCACGTACTAATGTAGAGGTGGTTAAATCAAACATTACTGGTACTGGTACACGGGGAGCATTTGTTACTGTTACTACCACAGTCGTAATTCTTCCAGTAAAACTCTACACGTTCTGTCTGATTATTTGTTGTGTTGTTGGAGCTTAAAGTTTGTGAACTCAAAATAGCTTTAGTTCACGGGTCTGCCATCTGAAACTCAAGCGAGATGTAAACCGTTGTTGCTTGTAGCAGGATTTTTACAGTTGTTGGGGATGTAAACAAACCAGTATAATTATATAGGTTTTTAAATTTGGCTTAGAAACATACATATCCTAACTACTTTAATACTTACCACATCATCACTTGCCGATTTGATCTTCAAAATTGTATTATTCAGTGCTATGGCGTCCAATTTAATAAAAAGAAATTTAGTGTTAACTTATTATTATATGTAAATTTATCTCAAACCAGATATTATCTGCCGACTCTAAGATTTAGTTTTAGCGCACTATTTCAGCTTGAGTATTCTACCAAGCTCATTGGAGCCTTTATTATTTCAACACTGTTACGAAAACAAAAATGGTAGTCTTGAAACACAGTTGTGAATATCATATGGCAAGATATCTCGAAAAAGATTTCATCTTTGATTTTAAATTTTTCATGGAATTTAATTTCTAAATAAAAATAAGAATGAGTTCTATAGTGTTCTTGTCTAGACATGGGATTTACATATGCGTCATCGTAGCCTATCATTAAGTTAGCAAATACTGAAAAATGAACGGCAAATGTCCTGAAAAGTTCAGTTTAGTTATTTTTAACTAGAAGTGGACTAAAATGTACTAGCAATATATTATTTCGGATCCAATCAGAATTTCCAAGGAAATATATATGGTTTTTAAAGTAGGAAAAAATTTGAAACTACAATATGTAATGCATATCACTGATTACCAGACCTAAATTGGCGTTGGATTTATGCGATTTAAATCACGATCAATAAAATATTAGAGTAGCAAAATCCATCTGCGATTCTATGTACAACTTCACTCTAGCTTGAACACACAGATTTTTGGTATCGGTACAAAGACACAGTGTACTCTGAGGGAATTGCTCTCGCTTTTAAAATATTTCAGCTTTCTATTTATACCGTGTCGCCTTTCATGTAAAACTCATGACGCTATATCACTTGGTTTATTAAAAAGCTGTGTTTATGTCGCGCCGTTACTAAACCTTGGGTATTTAGAGCAAATATTTTTTTTTTTCACAATTGTATACAAATTGTCATAGTAAGTATTTATAACAACAGTATTTTATTTCGCGTTTTTTTTTTTTAATTTATAAACTATCTGGTACAAAAATTATTGCCTGAATTAAAAGTGTGAATTTATTGAGAATATTGCATTGCAGAATAAAATATTTATATTTAAATTAGCCAACAAAACTCTTGCGTTTTATTAGTTTACTTTAAACAACCTCATACGTTATGTTATAGTACTTTAGTTTGTGTATTACCTCTTAAACGTTTCTGTTAGAATTGGTTTGTAGGAGTAGTTACTTTATACAGAAAAGAATTAATGAAATAAAAATTAGTGAGACATCCTACATCATATGATAGGAAATATATCTCGCTCGATTATTTGACATAATCACTTGTTGATTTAATACAAACTAAATATATGCATACAAACATGCATGATTTTGCTTCGTTAATCCGAATATCATACATGTTTATTACACCTTTTCCAAATCTTGCTAAAAATCAAACATGCATTATTGTATTGAAGAAAAAACTTTCAGGTATAGAGTGTTTTTTTTCAGTGTAAAGGACAGAGAAATAAAGTATAAATGTCGAATCAGTAAACAATTAATTTAATTAATTACATGTAAAATATCCGTCTCAATTTGAAATCTTAAAGTAAAATAATATTGGTTACCTTAATGAAAATTCAATAGTTATAATAATCTTCAATACTAAACATTTTACAGTATTTTGATTTTAAAAGTGAATTTTTATCCTAATATTATAAAAGCGAAAGTTTGAATATTTGGAGGTTTGTCCTCGAATCACGCTAAAACTGCTATACGGATTGTGCTGAAATTTGGAATAGGTATAGCTTTTGGTCTGAATTAACATTTATAGTGCTTTTTACCACCCATAACACATTCATTTCACCAAATAAAGTCAAATTCAAATTAAAAAATGAGTTTGTTTACATTCGAATTTAAGTTTACATTCGAGTTTGTTTACATAAGAACGAAACGTATTTTGACAGCTGTTGACAGCTATAATTCGACAAACCTCCTGAAACATCTCTTTACATTTAAATTTTATCAATAATAAGTAAACAGTGCTTGATCGGTAGTGTAATGCAGATAGTAAATAAAACATTAATATATAAACTTTACTCCAGATTGCGCCATTGACGAATTAAAATCATCTAATGCATTAAATACTGTTATAAAACTAACCTTAATGAACAAAGATATTAATGTTTTCACATAAGTTACTTTAAACTGGTGGGCTTCCTTGATCTTATGATATTACATTTTAACAATAGCTTACGGAAAAACAGAGAAATGAATACTAACACACCTTAACGATTCATTCTTTCCCTGGCTAAAGTCTAAAAAACAAGTGTAACGCAAAACTTTAATAACGATTATTTTTGAGTGTTGCATAACCTTAATAAGGATTTCCCCCTTATACTGGAAGTACATAAGGAGTAGGTAGGACCTCCCCCTATGTCGTAATAGGCTTTTCAGTCCTAGCAAATTCAACTATGCCAAAACGATTTCGACCAAAATAGATTTCCGAGAACTAAATAATCGAACGTTTATAGTATTTTAATCGAGTCAATATGGCAAGCTAACCTTTAACATAGTAGGTAAGTGAATTTAAACGGTCTTAAGTAGGCACTTTTTAACCGAAGTAGGCATCTCGGTCCTATCTAAGTATATATATTTTTTCTTCGTCAGAACAACAGGGCAAACTCTACTATGGTACTAGAAATTATCTTATACCTGGAAATATGACAAGGACTGGAAGTATACGCTTTATGACCAAAGTAAATTTCCGAGACCAGTGTGATCCGAGATTTGTGTTTTCTTGATCGGGATTACAAGGCAGATTTTTTAGCTGTGACGTTATGTATATAATTAATTAGAACCAGAAATGCTCCTACACGTGCCAGACATGATATAATAATTAAGTTAAACTCTGATACTATTTACCATGCACTTTATAATATCTACCTGATGTACGCCTACTTACGTTTTAAAATGTTTGTAGGACTTCCCATCATATTACATCATAATTGCTTTTTATAAGGACTTCGGTTCTAAAAATTGTGTGCGAAGCCACTTATAACAGCTAGTAATTAAATAAATGACTTTTATTTAGCGTGTGAAATCGAAGGTTTTCAAATGAAAACAATAATATGTGTAATCAATAAAAGTCAACCTATATAATAATCGGTTATATTTTCATATCTGTTGTTATTATTATTAATTTGTATTGTAGATGAATACTGTATGTATTGTGTGTTTATTTTTCGTTACCTCAGGTAGCTTATTTATTTTGTTTTTATTACTTTTTAAGTCCCTTGTTATATTTATTTATATTCTTATTAAATACATAAATATTTTTCGCTTGTATATTTATTTTTATTATTATATTAAACTTATTTACTCCTTTTTATTTATATTGAAATCTTATTTATTGTTTCGTAATATTCGCTTGTTATGTATTTGTATATTCTTACTTATTGCATTAAGTTTCTATATTGCTTGTTATGTATGAATTACAATCTTATTTATTGCATAGTATCTTTTGTAAAATATATCTTCTTGCAACAAACTTCAAATATCTCACATTGTTAATATTTCACTATGTTTCGAGATCTCCAATCTGACCATCTCCTTGTATAAATGAACAATGGCAAAAATCTGGAAAATATTATGTTTCCTTCACAAGCCTACCATCGTCTAAAACAAACTTCTCAAAAATCATTTCTTATCTTAGGATTTAACATACATAACAATGTCTAACAGAAATATTTCAAATTTATTGTGATGCAGTAAAAAAAGTTTGTGAAACAAAATAAAATTTTACGCCTTTTTACTAAACTCTGATTCAACGAGGTTGCTTTGTTCTTTTTTTACAAAACACAACATAAAAACGATTATAGGCCATAAGTATGAGACATGAAGCTGAATAAAACTTTCATGATTTTTTTGTAGGAATGAAATTGCCTTTTGAATGACTGGGGTTATGTATATTCCTTTTATATTATTGTCTGTCTGTCTGTCATGTCCATAGGATATCTCAAGAATGAAATAAGTTATAGGTTAGAAGTTTTCAAGCAGCCTCAGCGTAGCCTGGTACGCGATATGTTGAGTGTAGCGTACTGCTACCTTTCGAAATGTTACTTTTTCCCTTACATTATAACAAATAGTCAATTTATTTTGGAAAACCATAGCATCATTTTAATTAGTATTCTTTTCCCTTCGGTATGACACCAACAAAGACGTTAAAAACACATCGCATTTTAATTTTAATCAGTCACATTTATTTCTATATTTTGAATTTATAACATTTTGAGGATTTTAAAACACTGAATAAATTAAGGAATATAATTCCACCGTAATAACGACTAATCGACGCCAAACGGTAATTGACAAATGAATTACTAATGAGAGGTAATGGTCCAGCCTGGCGCTACCGACTCGTTTTTACGTAGTCATATACCGATTCGTTTCTAAGTTTTCGCTGAATTTTGTTTATTTCCATAACAGTTTGTACTGGTGTGACTCGTTTTCGTTTACTAAATACTAGTATTTATAATTACCTTTTACAAGAAGAATATTAAAATCGATATGTTAATATTAATAAATGTAATATTGATGTAAAATAAACGTTAACACTTTTCTAGTTATGACTGCAATATAAACACATTTTTTTATACTGGTAATTTCTAGAATGTTTAATATAAAGGAAACAAGACTCGGCGTTTTAGCGCAAGTGTAAAGCCACTTCTGGGCTTCTTTAAAATGGTTTAACCGTTGAAAGTCAGTGGAAACTAATATGTCGCAATTGTAGGCGTAAACGATGTTGAAAAACGTACATCTTATTTCCTAGATTTACCAAAAATATTTTCTATCTTATCTTTAGGAAATATCCATGAGTTGCGACATAAAATCTATAATTCTCAGAGAATACAGATTTTAATAATGTACAGAAAATTATTCAAATTTTAAAATAAAATTTTCACTTCAGGATTAACATTTAATGGTTGTCGCCATAAATAACATGCTCACAAGAAATAAACAAGGCGCCACCGACGTCAACAGAGCTGCATATTATTAGCCTGCAAGTCGTTGTTGCTGCCAAAGTGTTTGTTGGGAACTTTCCGCAAAGTTTATTTACAGGTTGTGAATAAACATTGATAAACATGTGACTCTACATGAACACCTTCCTGTCATTACATTGACAAATTTACTATGCAATAAAGAGCCATGGCTAAATTATCATATCAGACGTTGCATATCAATGTGTATTCGTTTTTTCAGTGACATATAAATATATCAGGTAAATGGAATTGGCTTTAAATCCATTCTTGTAACTATAATTTACTTGGTTAACAGGATTTGAAAAATTGCCATCGCTGTATGTTACAATTATAGAACGTATCAAAGGTTGGATTCTATCGTCTTCTTGAAGTGTCAATAATAATTAAGACTTAAGACATACGGTTATGCAATCACAAATTAATACATAGTGCGAACTTTCCCATGTAAAACTCAACAAAGCATGTGAGGCGTACAAATATTTAACCCTGTCTTTGCTTCTTGTAAGTGTAAATAGCCATACTTAAAATTTTTATGTTGGTGATGGTAAGCCGCATCATGTAATATGTGACTTTTTAACAACAGAATCTTCCTTTAAAATAAAAAATGATCATTTAAATAATACTAATTTAATTTCTCATTTTAATGTATACTTATAATTACACATTTTTGTTACGGTATATCTAGCTGAGACTAGCTCGCGAAGCGCAAAAATTTCCTCTTACGATATTTATTTAATGAGTACACTAAGTTATAAATTCTTCAATAATCTTCTCGTATAGCTTTACGATTCAATTTGTAAAATTAATTCCTGAACGCAGTACGAAAGACTAACCTGTTGACTTTATAATTTTAAACTTTGGTGTAAAACAGGTTTAATTTATTATTTGGAAACAATTCTTATTAGCAAAAAATTTGATGTGATTTTCATCGTTTAAACCAGTTTTTTAAGAAATTTAAACTGAAATCATTCATTTGCCACGTAATGTCACATTTAATATGTTAGAACACTAAGTTCTAAGTCTTGAATGTGTTTAATCCTTAATTATTTAACTTTGTACAATATGGTTAACTAAGTAATAAGTTAACCTAGGTTTTCTATCTAATCGCTATGCAAAATTCTAAAAATTGACATTACTGTGAGTTTCCAAAGTGTAATTAACATAATGTATGTAGTAATTATGGAAATCCTATCGCTCATTAACTTTAAATAAAAATAACTTAACCTTTTTAATATTTTCATGGTGATAATCACAATCACTATCAACAAATTTATTTTTACAAATAAACAAAAATGTTCATTTAGACTTACACTTCTGTTTTCTTTCGGAGGCGAAACCAAGAAAACTCGACCACAAAACTATGTAATGTTACTTTATGAAAGTCGTTCATGGTATGGTTTCTGTAATGATTACGTGTATTTATAACAAAATTAGTAAATATTGTCTTAATAAAATTTAGGAATGAATAAATATAATTTTGTTGCTATGTTTTAATTAAATATGATACGCTGTTTGTATACGCGCAGTTGTGTTATACATAGTCCGATTTTATGTATAAGACACCATTTTACTTAACTAGTGTCCCTAAAGTTCTTACACTTCCCGTAAATGTTTTCATCTTCATCGCAAATGCGTTAAAATATAAATTATATATATTTTATGAAATTTACTTCTACAAAATGTGTTTAGTTTTCTTAAACGCTTAAATAAGTAAATTCGTAGGCATCATCAAAATGCAGTTGACCCGTGTACACAAGGTGTAAGACACAAACAATCTTGACAGGATCTTGAATACCGGCGGAACAACTTTCACCGGGTAACGAAGAGCTGCCTCCAGACGACTGAAAGTTGGCCTCCTCCTCTCAGGCGCCAGGGTCTTCAAGGTTATACGTTTTACTATCGCGATATGCTAAACAGCCAGTGGATTAGTCCACCTTGCTTAACTACGATCAGATTATGTCATAAGGCGTCACAGATCTTGCAGATTTGATGTTGGAAAGTTAGTTAATCTGTAGGATAATTCCTATGGCTCGGCATATGCCAAACTAACAATCTAGATCACCAAAATATCACCCATATCTTCTTTTTACACAGTACCTCAACAATACTTTGTGATTCATTTCTAAAATATGCCTTCGAGATTAAATATATATATATATCATAGCTTGTATGTATGGCTACGTTACCTTATCTTAAAGGGTGCGATATAACATGGTATTCTATTACATATAATCTTCGAGCCTTCGTGCTCAGATATATCCCACCAGAAAGCTTTTATAGTGAGAGTTGTACTTTTATAAGGCAGTTCAGACTAATTCTATTATGAGCTATAAATGGTTATGGTTTGTTCTCTAGTAGTTGTAAATTTTTGCTAAAACCCATTCAACAAAAAAAGTATTAACAGTTATTGCACATATAATGAATTTGATCTTTGGGCTCCACATCTTTATCTCAAATTGCACTGAAAAAATCCTCGATAAACATCTCAAACAATTCAAATAACAAAGTCAATTTTGACTATTATACAAACTTACAACAAAGGTGTCTAGGCCAATTGTTAAAAACTCCAATTGATGGTTGTATCTTTAGGACTACTTTGGTTGAAATACATTTAAAAGCCAGGTGTCCATAATTGTTGCATCGTCAAAGATTTTAAAACTAGGGATCCACTCGTCTCAAAAGTTCACTGAAACCCTATCCTGGAATAAAACTGATCTCAAAGTATGTCCATTCCAATTTTGGTTCAAATAAATTTAACCGCAAAGTGTCCATATTTATTATATAGACAAAGATTTTGAAACTAGGGCTCCTTCCCTATGAGCTGACTGCTTCCAACAAAAAAACACTCCTTGACGTTTGTTAACTTCTAGTATGTCTCTAGTAAGTTTTGTAAAGATTAGGTAAAAAGAGCGGCCGTAATGGACATGATGATTATATAAGGAGAATTGTTTACGTTCACACAATATAATAGGTACATTAGAACCTACCTAAAAACTATATAATTTAGGTTATAATGTGTAAGTTTATTGAGATAAACATTCTACACAAATGCAAACAGCCGCAATGTTGAAACTTTTAATTGAATAGAAACCGCTAAAAAACTCATTCAAGGCTTGCGTTAGTATTATTAAAATATCACTTTAGGTTTTAGTTAGTTGGAAATATGATGATTTTTTTTTTTTTAAGCTCGAGTTATATTACACTAAGGATAAGAGCTGCTAGGTCCTTCCCATAATTGGCAAAGTGCTCACAAGACACAATAAAATCTTAGTAGAACTACAAACTAAGATATTTTTGTAAATACTTGTGTTATTAGTGATTATTCTCTGAAATTCACTGTCTGTGTCTTTCAGGGGAACAGACATTTTTTAAGGTGGAACAATCGATTTCAGGTTTGGAGAACACCTTTTATGTTAAACTCATAGCGCTGATTAGAGAAACGTGGCTTTCAAAAGTGTTCTTTACAATTACATTGTTTATTAAGGGATAATAGTTTTTGTTGTTAATTTAGTATCTATATACTCGTAATTCCCATACATTTTTAACCAAATAGAAGTATAGTATGTTAATGTCATATTGATATCCAATTGGGTCTTAATCTACAACTACTGTTTGATTCCCTTGCATGTATATTCTATATTTTATATTTATCTTTTGTATATTGTATTTATACTTTACATTTTAAAGTTATTTTTACGTATATTTAGATTTTTTACTTGTGTTTTTATTATAATTTTTTTCCAATAGTGAGATAAATTATGAAAAAAGATGCCTTTTCTGGAATATGTATAAGATGTTTCTAGGTTTTATGTTTCTAAATGTAGTAATAATTACTTAAAACAATAAGTACATCATAACAAGAAGACCTACTATTAAAAATATGTAACATAATAGAGACAAAATTGAGTGAAAATAGTAAATTTTTTACAATAAACATTTCAAACTCATTATCTTTAACAATTTTTAAAAATATAATACAATTG
The DNA here is from genome assembly GCF_021130785.1 of Homalodisca vitripennis. Lineage (NCBI taxonomy): Eukaryota > Metazoa > Arthropoda > Insecta > Hemiptera > Cicadellidae > Homalodisca > Homalodisca vitripennis. The sequence continues at coordinate 42,716,643 of NC_060212.1, forward strand.
TTTTAAAGAAGTAGTGCAGAAGAAAGAAAAATAGTACATACATTTGCTTTTGCCCAAAACTGCCTCCTATAATTAAAATTTAATATTTTAGTCAGACTTTTTGTGGCACATAGAGAGTGAAAGAAAAAGAAAAATTTATGTATCGTACGTGGAATGTGCAATTCTTAGTTTAAGCAATTTATATTGTACGCAATACGATAAATTGAGATTGCGAATAATAGAATTAAAATCACATAAAGACCTCATTCATGTTTTTAGAGGCTAATACGAAATATACAATCTCCCCAAAACCAGATTACGTTTTCGTTTTGTCCTAAATAATATTTCACTGCAGGTTTTTGTGGCAGTGAAAGACAAAGAGTGTTGTAATTTATGTTTAACCATAACACATATATGTCATTTATGACGTTTATTATTTTGAAAAATGTACAAAATGTTCCATTTTAGCTGAGCGTCAGCGAAGCATATTATTTGAGATGTGGGCTTCTTTTCTCTATGTACTTATAACCGCGCGATATCTCTAAAACGAACTGACTTTTACAATCATATAAGATTTTTAAATGTATCAATTTTACTCGTAGAGTAAAAGAAAGAAATAATAGAGTAGAAAACCTAACTTAAACAAAATTGAAATAAAAAAAGAAATAAATAGTATATCTAGAGACAGATTTCATCAGTACACTTTAAATTTCCATGAAACGTTACTTTTACATCGACAAGAATGAGTTCTATGATAGCTCATGTCTAACTATAGAGTAGAATTTGGCTAAATGTCATAGTTGTGTTAATTTCTTTGAAATGAAATACATGATTGTCTGTCTGTATATGCGTTGGCAGGCTATCTCGGGAATAACATTATCTACAGATTTGAAATTCTGCATGTAACCTATTCGAACATTTTCCCATTACACAACTTGCAGTGTTATAGTCTTATATTTAAAAATGTATAGATCCTATGTCTCACAGAGTAAAATTACAGACATCTTTCGATTACTTGATGAAGCTAGGTCTCAAGCAATAGTAAAGTAAAACAAGCAAGTAAAACTTCATTCTCCACGTAATAAGAATAAAGATCAGCTGCATTATTTATAAAGCGTGCCACCGTAGCTGTAAATATATGAGCAGTGCAATAGTTAATGTGCCGCAAACTATTCACAGAGGAGTGTTTGTTTGTTTGTTCATGTCTATTTAAGATAACCCTTGGCACGTGCCATATTGGAATGAAAGGCATTAGGATGAGGAATGCAGTGCCAGTGCGCAGTTCGGACAGAAATAGCCGTGCCGAGGCGGTGTCTGTGAGTGGCGGACCATGACAGTGACCTTGACATTGGCCAACAGCTGATCGCGGCCCCTCTGCCTCCCGTCTAAAACATAACCTCAACACATCACATCAGTCCGGTATTTGGAAACCGCTTATTGTTTCCGTGTTTGGACGACGAACAATATAATGGTTCATAAAGTTACCCACCGGTAACAATTATAAGTAGGGTTATTCAATTTCTGTTAGTAACCTTTTGCACCACACACATGGGTACGGAATGTGTATTTAGTTACATATTGTTATTTGAGAGTATATGAAAGAAGGGACTACATTTGCTCAGAGGCAGGTCTGGAGAAACTTGTATGTTTTGGACTGATGAAACTTTCTTGTTTGTTTTTTGTGTTGTCGCTAACTAAGATATCTGCAAATGTAGCCTGTGTAGTTCTGATGAAATTCATTTTCAGTGTCTGTTAATAAAATAAATAATTTATCATTTCGTCATACCTTTTTATTTTTAAAACAATTTGAACATGTTTTAATACCAAAGCATAATACGTGACTGTGCATACCCCATGGATACTATCCTAGAAAAATATCATAAATATTTTGAGAATGTAACTATTTCTCTATAAATAAATCTAAATGTCATAAATAAATATTATAGCGATATTTTATAATTTTGACACTTTCTAAAACTTTTATATTTTATCCAAATTAATTACTTAATAAAATAATACCGCGTGACTTGGTTCTCACTGACTGTACAGACACATGGCTATAAAAAGTAGAAATTCAACAATTTTAGAGTCTTTAGGGTTATGCCAAGAATTAAATGTCAGTGTAGGTAAATTTGAACATCATATTATTTGCTAATAAAAAGTTAAAGGCTGTCTGAAGAAAAGAAAAATATTTTCAAGTTACTCTACACATGGACCTCATATTTATCACGCACTCTTTGTTTCTTTAAATTTTCTGATTCCACAGTATTAAAGCTAAACCATAGAACATACTGATCCAACAAACTCATTATATATATTTGTTTTGTCAAAATTATTGATTTGCATTAACAATTAGTTTGCTCGTCTTTCATACTGCTGTTTTCTGTAACTTGTTTTTTAAAACTTTTGGTACTGTTATAAATTTGTCTAGTCTTCAAACCTCACATAGCTCCCGCGAAAGTATGCACGGTTACAAACCTCTACGTTACTTCAGAATTCGGTTGAATATGCGTAATTTTCAAACAAGCAAGTGAATTAATTCTTCCCAAAAGTAGGGTGACTCACTAAGTTCGTCATCCAGTAATTTCGTGCCAGTACAACACCAACAAGACCTAGTGGCTCTGACGTCATTGGCACGTGCAGCATGAATATGTAAACGAATGTTACCCATTGAGTCATGATTCCAAGCTGTTTCACTTGAGAATGGATGATGAATACTCCTAAACATTTAGCTAAAACGTACTTTGCTTAATGGAATTAATGTTTATAGCATATTAATGTATTTTTTCCGATTACATGTTTCTTCTGCAATAAAACAGGAACAACTTGCGCGTCCAACAACACAGAATAATTTTGTATTATCATTCCTATCGAAAGTAATTCGGTCCGTGTAGGAATTAAAATCCCTAAAAAAGGCTCAACATATTAAAACGTTTTAGTTTTTAAGGCTTTCTGTTTGCTTAAAGAGTTTGTTATGAACCGATTGTATATTTTTTTAAATAGAAAGAAGGAGTATGTGTATAAATTAAAATCCCTATATAAGGCAAACAAAAATTAAAAGTTTTAATTTTTAAGTATCTCTGTTTAGTTTAACAGTTTGTTTTAAACCGTTTATACAGTATTTAAATTTTAAAGAGGTGTCTTTCGTCATAAACTAAAAGACGTCTTTGGATAAGGGTGTACACACACACACACACACACACACACACACACACACACACACACACACACACACACACACACACACACACACCACACACACACACACAAATACATACAAGGATGCATTTCGTTTTTAAATTAAAACATTTACCATGTTTACTACTATATTTTACTCGAGCACTGCAAACCGTGCAACAAAGTTTATACCGCAACAAAGAATATTATTATTAAAAGCCGAAAGTTGTGTTAGTTTGCTCTGCGTCTGTATCTACTGAGGTACACATTGGTCCACGTACAAGAACAGCCCGCCAACGCACTGCACTGGTGGCAGTAGTCACCATAGAAGGCGGCAGGCACGATAATACAGCCCGCACCTTATGAGGCAGGTATACTGCAAGAGGCTATAATCAGACCGCCACAGTCCGGCTGCCGGTGATACCAAACAGGGATATGCAAAGTGGCTCGGGTAGATCTCATCGTAGTGATCAGGTAGTCTGGCGCCGGCGTCTCCACTCTTCTGGATCAGCCTGAACCCTTTAATTATCGTCGCTTGGAGTTAATTACCTTAAAAACTTAATATTCGTAATAACATCTAGTGCACCCAGTTATTGAGTGATTGGTTATAATGGTTGAGAACTTAATAATAAACAGATACTGGTCATTAGTCTTATCAAATTCTGAAACTTATAAAAGAAGTGTAGAAACGATAAAGGAATTTTCATAAGAAAGAAATCAGACCGGCAGCGTTACATCGATGGGGGTCGATTCGGATGGTTTCGAACGTGTTGTAGTAAGCTATATATTTTCGGAAATCACAAATCAGTAACGTAAACAATACTTAAATATAATCTTCAAAAAAATGATTTAGATAGGGAAAGAAGCCACTTTCAGCTAAATTATCTATCTCCATATCATTGGCTACTGGTCAAGGTACCGATTAGGGTTTTCAAGTGCCCTATTTTAAACCCTTTTTATATTCCTTTTTAGACCCGCGCTAACTGGAAGAGCTGATGACTGATCCCTTTTTTGGAGTAAATTTCAATATCATTTTCACGAAAAACTGAGCCGTGTGTTTATGCGATCCAAATTGGGTCTTGGCTCCTCGTATATTTATCAATCTGTAATACAACACCATAGATCCGAAACTTACTCCTACAATACTTCCTTCACTCATTTATAGCTTGGTCAAAAGATATCTCAGGCATTCCTAAATTTGAAATGGATATTTTCAAATATTCTAACCTTCAAAGCTAGTAACCCTTTTAACCTGTACATTTTCTAAAATGCTGTCTCTCCAACATGGCTATCATTATGGACTTCACCAGGAGCGATTGCACATATTTACAAAGACCTTTATTAACATTCGGTGGAATATCTGTCTCTTCAATCCGTACCACTAACACATGGTCCGGAAACCTCATAGTAGCCTGCTTTTGTACCGGAGTTCATCATTCACACTGGCAATTGAAATGTATCGCAGACGCCTTTTTTCAGATATAGCACTATAACAGTAGTGGATGTTTTGTCCACTATTCCGTAGCTTTTAGTTAGGTGGATTGATTTGGTCCATATAGTATTACTATGTCAACCTTAAGATCGGATTTTGGTCGTTTAACATTAAATATTTTTCTAGTACTCATAGCAGGATTCTTAACATCTGCATATTATACTGATGTGTTAATACAGCTGAATATCCTTTTATTAAGTACGAAATAACAATACAATATCTGACATAGAATAAAATTCTTGAGGATCGCGTTCTTATTAAGCTCAGGATTATTTGGATTCCGGATCGATATTCGGATTAGTGCTGAAAATAATCGAAAGTTCGTGTAGAACAAAACGGATACCAATGCATTTCATGTAGTCAGCTACTTTCAAAAAGGTTAATGAATGTTACTGGAAAATGTTTGTCTATCTAATACATCACCATAGATCCTGAAATTACTCATACAATGCTTTCTTCACTCATTTGTAGCTGTAAGGGAGCAAAATACAATTAGGCCAAAATCTGACGTCTTTGGTCGCTCGGGGATAGGGAATCTCCTCCTATGTTTAAAATCAATGGATATAACTGTTGATATTCACCCAATATTCTAAAGTATGAGGTCTTAAAAAGTCTATCTCACCTAGAATGAAGATGTGTCACGTCAAGCATTGATGGGAAGAGACGTGTGATGGGTTCAAGAATGCTATGAAGCTCTAATGTAGAGTTTAACGGCCGGGTGTGAGGCGTGACATCCGCAGTCGTGAGTAGTTGATGTCGCCGCGATTCATTTTGATGATAAAATAATTGGTTAAACGGGTCTATGAGTGAGGAAGCACTATCATAACTATTCCTCTAGTACAAGTCCTCTTCTCTTAACATATAATTAACAATGTCATATCTTGCTTGTCTAGTGGATGGGATAGTTGTTTCGGTATGATTTTACATTTCAAAATTGCCTCAGTAACCAGAATTCAATTTCAAGTTCCGTTGAATGTATAGCTATGAATGTAAATAGATATAAATAGATTATGGACATCTATAGTTGTCCAATTTACTTTAACTACGACTATTGTCACCTATTTGATGTCTATAGCTTTGAAAACGACAATATTACAATGGCACAGAGTAGTGAGTATGGGGGTTATCCCAAGATAACCGAATCAAGCAACGTCGAGGGTGGCCGCTGCTTGGATGGGTGAACGCTGAGCGAGCAAGCAAGCCTCCACCAAGTTGTGTCATAGAACTTCGCCTGGTAAAACATGAATTTAACTTAATGTAACTAGAAATAAAGTTTAGTTTTTTGCAGTTACAATTTATCTATAATGTCTCTTTGGATTTTGAATTTTACCAATGTATCTAAAAGTTCTAATAAACACACAGAATACTAAGCCAATTACTATTCAGTTTACTGATTTTGACAAATCTGTGTTCCAACACTAATTACCAATTTATATTTGAAGAGAATTAATTTTAACAATGAAAAATACAATGTTAATATTTGTTTAATTGCATTAAAAGCAAATAAATCTTAGATTAATACACCTATTAAATGTGTATGTACGTAATTCTGTGTTAAGTGTAATTTAAAAGTTTTCAAAATTAAAGAAAATTCATTTATATAACAAATAAATTTTAAATTGATGATTAACATAATCTTTTTAAGTCTTCATATTGAATAGTAAAAGTTTGCTATTAATATTTTTTCACAAAATTTAACCACACTAACTTTACAAGTTACAAGCTTCACTCAGATGTTTATTGAAAAGCTTAATGATGCCTACTTCCAGGTCTTCTGTTTCTACTAAATTTATTAAAACTCCTCTTCGAAATAAATAAAAGTTATTGCTATCCAATTAATTTCAATTCAAAACAAGTACATAAAGTTCAAAGAATTACATATGTAAAATGAGTTCATTTAATTACTAGCTTAAGTAATATTACATTTAAATATCTTTATCTTAAATCTAATACTATCTTTTATTGGTTTTATTTAGTTTGCAAAACTTTCTTTTTTTTAGTGAAGGTTAGATCTAACGTTATACAATAATTTCTTCCTTTGCAACTTCCCCGAGTAAATGGCTCTGTTTGTACATGACAACCTTTATGACAGCCAATATGTTATAAGATTTATGTAATATGGTTTTAACCTTAGGTAATATACCAACAAACATATTCTCAAACTAACTACAATCATTCATCAACTTACCTTAATTAACAATCACGATATCCCGCCTAGGACAACACTGTTCTACAACGCAAGGTCCAAGAAACTGGATTCGGCATAACGAGCGACAACATTGCCCTTACTACCTTGTTGTAATCATCATATATTAATTTAATATTGTCTAGAATTGCCATAATATTATAGATTATAAAAATAAAATCACCCAATTAACACCATTTTTGTTATATATTTATTATTACATTTGCACAATAAAATTTCATTCTCATAATTTATATACACACAAATATAAGCAATAAACTAATAATCACGAAACGAGCATTTAAAAAACACAAAACCTACAAAACACTGCCAGAATGATCACTACTACAAAATACTCATTCGTAGAAAACCAGAGGAAAGATGACAAGGATTTGTTGGTCAGAAAGCAGGATCTGTTAACAGAACAAGCCAGGATGTTTGATCGAAAAGGGGTGTCCCATATTGACGCTGAGCCAATAACCGGCTGAAGCAAACAGTGAGGATCGTCCACACCACTCCAACTGACAGTAAATAGCACCCAACCTCATCTTGAACCTTGTTTTTATATTTAGGGGTGGGAGACGAAACCTTTCAGTGACAATAACAGGTCAAAAAAAAACTTTTAAATAGCAAATGAGACTTGCATTTTCTTTAATTTTGTGTAAATTCAATTCAATTGTTATAGTAATTATATTAGACCTTTTGACTCATAGAGTACAAGTTAGAGGTAAATGTTTGCTAATCTAGCGTGTTTGTGTTTCCAGTTTCTCGACTGTTTGACTCAGGAAAGACTACTGCCTATCATAGTTGATAGAACCATCAAGTTCTTAAGGATCCGGCAGATTCATCTTAAAATCATGTAGTTGTCTATCTGTCCGTCTGTTTGATAACTGTTTATGGACAGGTCCTAGAGACTTGAGCGCAGGCAAATAAGTTACTCTGTCAAAAGAAATAATTATTAGGCTTTTGAAACAAAAGGTCAAATACCTTGGGAAAACAGCATTGATATTCTGTGACAATTTTTATTATATAGGAATGTGGTTGGAATTTATCTACTTCATATAATGACGTATATATATGTACGTACGTAGGCATAAATGGGGCTAAAAAATTAAAAAGGGGTACAATGTTAAAATTCCAATGAATTTAGTTGCAATCAATTCAGTAAAGGTTTTTGTAACCTTATGCCGAATCCTTTGATATTCCGTTGTATCTGTTTATTGCTAACTTAGAGCATGAAAGCCTCAAGATGGTTTAGTTCTGTCTAGATTACACTTTCCACTTAAAAGTCTCCCCCTCAAACTTACCCATCCTGAATATCCTGTCACTCTGGAAGCAAAAGCAAATGTTTTTTGTAGGTTTAAGTGTAATGAGAGGTGTATTAAGTATCTTAATTTAAATGAACAAAAACATACAATACAAACTTCCATCGTTTATGTTAGTTAACCTTTCAAATTTCCATCGTCCTTTGTACAATATTTCCCACGTTTGCTTGTACTTTCCATTCTATCTGCCACGTAGTTTGTTCGGCAACATGCCTGAGGTTTCCCTCTTAACCTAAAAATATCAAGACTCTGATGTCTGGTATTTATAGTAATATTGATCATTTGTATTAAAATATTAGCCTTGACATCTTTCCCGATCAGTAGCTCCTATTGAGGTATTTTTATTACATAATTCAGCCATAGTTTTTAGTTATCAAACCCAAAGAATTTCTGCAAAGGTAACGAATTCGTACTAGAACCGATTTCGATTTAAGAGACCATGCATTTATTTTACAGTTTGATCAAACAATTCTCAAGCTTAGTTTATTCGACCTCAAATACGATAGCTACTAGAGCAGCCCGTACCAAAATAGACCGATGACGTTTGTGTAATAGTTTAAAATGTATGAACTTATGAACACATTAAATAAATAAAGTATATTAAAAAGAATGGATTTATAGCAGTTTAAATACTAATATGTGATTGCGAATTATGAAAAACAACAATACTAGACCGATAGTTGTTTCTGCCTCTTGTCTCATATTTATGTTCGACTCGGTCTATGATTTAAAGACTTTTAAAAATATTAAAAATAAGATTTTTAAGGTCAACATAATAAAACTATCATGAAAAACTCGGTATATTTATTTTATAATTGTGTTTATTATAGTATTTTGACTATTCCAGAGGATTGTGAGGGTAATTTAAGCCATGGTATCATGTAATAAGTGTCTGACCTAATTATTGTCCATGAATCCCGACACAAATTCTTGAGGACAATTTGGAGAAAATAAGATTAGTGTGATTGGTCCGTGTCAACCCTCTACGAATATGTATTCGAAGTAATTTATTTTCTGCAGTAGGCTATGAAATCTATTAACGTAACAGCATAAAAACAGCATTAAAATGTGTTTGTTTTTAATTCCATTGGATGTACCAAAGTAGAATTTAAGATGTCTTTCTTTATTGTTATAGAATTCTAAAACCGGGTATTGCGAAATACGCGTATTATACCACTTAAAATTTAAAAGTGCCATTGATGTAACTGAGCCATGAATATAACATAAGTTGTCCGTCGAAAGTTAGACGTTAGTTGGAAAGTTTATTTAGTCAAATTCATGACAAGGCCACATCAGAGGAAGCTCTAACTGGCAGAAACAGAAATCAGTTGGTAGCCCTGATGTTATTAAGTTAGATGTCGGCGAGCCTGGCGGGTGTTCAGAACATGCGGGCAAACTATCCAAGTTCGTTAACATCAGATATCAGTAAAGTTGCACCTCATCACTTGACACATGATGGCCTGTCTGTCTGTCTGTCTGGTGATGAGATTTAATGCCTTGTTGAGTGCGTTAAACTTCAACTTCACGGTACTGGCGTAACGTTTGCCCGGGGTGTCGAATTATTATTATAATAATTAGTTATCGATATGACACTGATAATTAATTTACAAAAATAACACCTTATTAGTGATTTTACATAGGGAAAAGAACTATTGCGGCAGCTCACGAAACTACACATACAGCAATGCATCTAGGGTACCATCAAATCAATTAAACATTAAATGTATGGTCAAATAATTAAATAGTAATAAAAACTCTACCGATAATAATTAATAATATAAATAATTAATTAAACTATAGAATAAATTACTAGATAAAGAATTGTAAAGTTAGTAATTGAATTAGATATAGTTAAAATTTGTATTTCTTTAATTAATATTCTTAGAATTTTATTTTATTATTTTAATGAAGGCGCGACAAGATAAAAATGAAGTTTATTACTATAAATTTGGTTACAAAAATTTCGAAAAAATCATTTATCAATTATATATATATATATAATTGTATTTTGCTTTTTTACCATTTGTATATTTGGTACTGATATATATATATATATATATATATATATATATATATATATATATATTACTTATGAAAGGTTACTACGTTGCTTATATTTTATATTTCACTTATTTAAATGAAAAAAATACAGACTGAAGCTTCTGTATTTTTGTAGAATTTTATACCTACATCTCCAGGAAGCATAAATTAAGAGTATAAGTGAACAATAAACACAATAAATAATAAAGTGAGTAGAACATGTAAATATACAACTAGAACATTGAAATTTGAAAGTGTTTTATCATTAGTGAGAGAGATGGAAATTTGGAAAATTGACAATTATCTTAAATTTAAACCAATTGGATATTTATACTTGGGTGTGTATTTATGAGTATTTTTCAAAGTAATGTGAAGCTCGTGATACTACTTTGTTATATTATGTGTTATCGTAGTCGGTAGTACAAAGATTTCTACAATTTGTTCTCAAATCTGTTGGTCAATGTTTAAAAACATTTAAAATGCTGGTAATGTAATTAAAACTTTAGCATACCAAGAGTTAAACAATAATTAACTTTTCAATCAGAGGCAAATGCTTATAAAAATTTATAAATTATTTAGCTGAAACTCCAACCTATTTAACAACAAACTAAAGCATTTTGCACGAAATTATCCGTGTAATACCTACAGAATTGAACAAGACACTAACTCCCAGTTACCTAATCGTACACGAGAAATCACTTAGGTGTGAGGTTGAGTAGCTCGTGTATGTAAACACGTATAGGCTTGCAGTGTCCGATGTCGCACAGCAATTACGGTCATTATCTCACTTGCCTCGTGTGTGGGCAATAAATCACGCTCACGACACTCAATGGCAATTAACTGCACTCAATTTACATTACATGGTATTTGGAATGTAATACGAGTAATCACCCCCTAGTAAATTACCAGTGTGGTGTAATGCGTACTTGCTATTAAAGTATAGTGAGTACAGTTTATTTACAAATTTATGTGCTCTGCGATTTGTTTATCCATAAGACCATTGTTAAAAAGCTGCGAGACGCAAAGTTAAGCGCAATAATGTGACATTCACTATCTTACAACTCAATGGTGCTTACGTTGAAATGAAGCTTCAAGAAAAATATCAAGTGTATAAGGCAGTTTGTTCTCAAGATGCCGTGCGGTCATTTCAAAAATAGGGCTAGCACTTACACTGAGGACCAAGGGCTTATAGGTGACTTAAACTCCTGATTATAGATCCTTCCATAATCAAGGATTAAGCCCACCATCAAACGATGCTCAGATGAACTGCTTGCAAGCTAACAAGAACAGGATCGCTCAGCGGTCGATCACCTATCCAAGCAACAGCCACACTCGACGTTTCCCCATTCGATTATTTAACGATAACTGCTGTAACTGATATGAGCTATTGGCAAAAATAAGGAAATTATATATATATATATATATTTGAAATAAAAGGAACATTACACCTATGTAAAATACATTTAACAGAGCACTGGAAAATATTTCAACCTCTTCATGTATTTTTTCTCTTAGGACAAAAAGCTTATAAATTGCACTTAGTCCTGTAAGGACCTTTGCGCTGCTTCCGGAGTGACAGGATATTCAGGATAGGCAACGTTAGGGATTAGGGGCCGCCTCCTATTGAGATCCATGAGGAAGAATTAGGGCACTAGATCTCAAAGTCATGTCTCCCCGGAAGAAGGGGAGGCCAGCTCTGAACCAGCCTCTCCAGTCAAAGTAGGCAGGGGGTGGCACACCCTAGTTGAGGTTAACAAGAACCTTTGAGGTTAGGGAACAAACCCCACCAATTCCTACAGTCATCTCCCACAGTATACTAGACCTATCGAATTGTCTATGAACCCCAGAATCTCAACATTTGCGGTTTGTGATGTGCCGCTACTGGACATCATAAGGTTGCCCAGATTGAAGTGGCACATCGGTTTTTGCTGTGCCCAGTAGTGGGTTCAACTGGTAGGTATAAACCAGCCAGAAGTGATCCCTGCTGGGTACTTCATGTATTTCACAATCATTAATATTCCTTTTATAAGTTCCAATAATGTATTTCGAATCTCTGTGCAACACACCATGATATTTTATGAATAGCTACACAATTTCGAATAGCACCTAAACTACTTTAGACCATTGTGGAGGAATCTTAAACTTTAAAAAAATAAACAACACTCAATCAATTAATTGTAAAAGATTGATGATGAATTGTAAAAATATACTGTGATATAGTAAAAGAGGAGCAACAAATTTCTCAAAAGTAACGTCAGGTTTTATGTGAGCTTTTTTAATTTTTTTAATATTTTTCTAAAGTATTTTTTATACTTAGTACGATATATTTTTCACGTTTCATTTATTGTTATAACCAACCAGATGATATCATCATGTGAGTTGAGAAACGCTGCCTGCGTAATAAGTTTACGGACCAGCTGTTAATAAGAACAAACATTATCATAACAGGATTTCGGACTTTTGCCATCGTTATATGTTACAAAAGGTAAAACCCAACGTTTCGAGAATTAAATCTATCCTTTTCGTTGGGTTGGAGTGGTAATAGAAGTATAAGTACTAATACTTTCCCCACCTGACGAAGAGGACAGATTCAAATCGTCCAGAACAAACTTTAAACAAAGGACGATCATAATATTGTAATTTTGAGAGCCCTATACAAGAGGCTTGACATGGCTGTAAGAGCTTTAGTTTGAACCTTTGACACTTCTCTTGGAATGAACTTGTTATAACACCCTTCTCAAGTGCAACAGCAAGTGAAAGCTGGTAAAGGTCACAGGGTATTGATTCGTGGCTCTAATTTACACTTTAACGACTTCGACAGCTCGGTCGTCAGTACCGGTTCTCAACCTATAATAACGTTAAACAGTAAATTCGGGATCGCTGGCTTTATAATAGTTATTAGTTATATTTCAGATAAGTGAGTAATAGAATATAAAGTAATTTTTCTTGAACTGAATTGTTTTTTCGACTTACTTTTCATAATTAATAAAAGTATTTAAAGGTGATTTAAAATTGAATGGAAGCAACAAAATTTGTAAGTCATGGCATTTAAATAAGAATGGTTTTAGACTCTTAATGATAAAATATGTGTACGCCACACCACGTGTCGCGTATCGGGCTTCACTAAGGTTGTTTTGAGTAAAAAATAATTGAATCGTAAAAAGTTAGGATTTTTTACACTCTGTGGTGTAGTGGTAGCGTACTCACCCGGCAAGAGATCCTGGTTCGGGTCCCGGCGGAGCAAACAATTTTTGTGATTCAATGTTTATTGAAATTAACATGTTAAACATGTTAAAAATTAACAGGCACCCATGTAACCTGGAGAAATAACCACAAACAATTACACACACACACACACACACACACACACACACACACACACACACACACACACACACACACACACACACACAAACATTTATTTATTTTTTCAATGGTTTTTAAATTTTGATTAAAATATTTCCTTTACATTGATGTATGCAAGATGGCTATTTAGGAACAGCAAACATTAGTTTAACAAATTGAAAAATAAATTAGTAATAGTAACAATAATGACAATGCCTTAAGAACTAATGCCAACAAAATAACATTAAAAGGCAAAGAATGTAATATTTAGTACTGAGGACTAACTCTACATTAATAATGTAAATTATTAGAATCATAGAAATGAATAACAATAATTATAGGAACAACAAGCTAATATTTACATTAACAATCGTTAGAAAAACTAATCGGGTAACAAACAAGTAACTATAGCGAGGAAACAGGATTTTTCCATCGTTCGTTGATAATAAAATCAGTAACACTACGTTTCGAGACCTGCAATCTGATCTCTTCTTCAGGTAAATAACTAACGTAACACATAAACACAAACTAGGTTAAAATAAACAAATCATACCAGATCGTTTTGACACGCGTAAGTCAGGGAGAATAGCGAGGATTTGACACAGATTTCAATTCTGAGCACAAACTATCAGTGTGGCCCTTCAGAGGTACAGCCCAGCACTGCATACACTGGAACAACCAAACTCTCAGAGGAATGTATGTGGTGAAAGTTTCTAAAACTTTATGCCTTGTAGGAACTGGAGGACTGCTCTCTGAAAGGTTGTGGTGGAAGTTCCAAGGGAGTCAATGTGATCCGAAGCCTCTCCACCAGACTTCAGCAATCTGGATGTCTCATGATAAGAAGGAATAATGTCTGGCTTGGAATCCTCTTGCGAATAAGGCCTTGGATCTTGTTCCTCTGGGGACGGAAAAATTCTATGCGCAAAGTGTATGCGTAGTCTATGTATCCATTCACCAGCTTAAACAGGAAACTGCCCATCGTAACATTTCCGCCCCATAGAAAGTAGTTTCGAGTCACACAGCTCTTCAAAGTTGCCCATGGGAAAGTCTTGGAACTAGTAGCCAAGTCTCAGTCCAACTAATCTGAGGACTCTTGTTTGGATTCTGTCGAGCAAGTCAATGTTATACATTTACACTTTTATTCTCTTATTTTTGGCCATATAATCAGTAGAGCTGGTTTTAAAGATAAAATAAATAAGTAGCATGAGGGTTTTAATACTCAGCCCAAGGTTTTTAGTTTTCAATCTAAATTACGGTGTTTTAATAGTCAAACATTAAAATACAAAATAGTTCTAGGTTTTATTTTAAATAACAATTAAAATGTACAACAAAACCAATTTGAGGTGCAATGATTATATATGTTTTAAATGATATATACCTGCCATAACTATAAGGCTATAATAGAGTCTTGGAAGTAGAAGTTTAATCTTATTCATATGGGGATAATATAAAGGCCGCCAATGTATGAAGCTCTTAGGAGACCATTAGCAATAGCCTAAAATGTTTTAACATTTTAAATTAATTTATATTTCCTAAAATACTTCAA
Source organism: Homalodisca vitripennis (assembly GCF_021130785.1). NCBI lineage: Eukaryota > Metazoa > Arthropoda > Insecta > Hemiptera > Cicadellidae > Homalodisca > Homalodisca vitripennis. The sequence goes on from NC_060212.1 coordinate 42,731,732, forward strand.
TTATAATCTACTATCATATTTCGTTTCATTTTTTGTTAAATAAAAAATTAAGTAAAGATGATAAAAAATACAATTTCTAAACTACTGAAATCTACAGATCCAAATAAGCTTCTCTTGATTACGTTGGAATTTGAACTCTTGCTAATTTAGAAATTTATAGAAAATCCTGGTCAAAACCAGGTGAAAAGTTTGTGATTTGAATGCATTTTAAACTCCACAACTCCATTCCAAGACCTATTGAAATTTGTTTTAAAATACTGTGCTAAGAATTTCTATTCAGACTGAATGCCAAATATAGTAAAATGTTATATATCTAATTCATATAATTGTGATGGCAAGTTATTATATATTAGTTAAAACTATTGTTATTTAATATTGGTAAAGCTCACAAATATCGCTGTGTCAAAAGCATTACACCAGTGCTACAGCAATGTACCGATGCTACTAGCAAAGCCACCTATATCTGTCACAACAGCTGTTTATCTCATCACGTCGGTCACTGGCAGCTGACAACAAAAACAAACATGACGTTACATGCCAACATCAGCTGTTATTATCCGTATTTATCAATACCGCCTACAGTACAAGGCTTGCATGCTCAACTCTGACGTCAGCGTACTATGCAGCTAGTAAATTAAGAGGCTTCTTTTTGAAAATAAAATAATGTAACACGTATTGGTAAATGTATACTTTTATCTATTTAAAATACTTTGCAACCTCAGAACCAAATTTTAATTATACTAACCCTTTTGATCACAGTGTATTTTATTCTAAAGTTATTTGCCTAATTTCCGCAAACTGTCACTGAAGTATCTCCCTTAGTTCAAGCCATACTCTCCTAAAGTTTTAGACGTATGACAAAATTTACATTATTATTATTTACTAACGGAAATCGATTGTTCTCTTTCTAAACTGCTTCATAAAGTCTCGTCTGTCATACACATCAAACTGAACTTTCTAATAATGCATAAAACCATTTATGGAAAAATATTTTTCCAAAATATGAATTCTTCTGGAATCAAAGTACACTGAAATATTTTATCACTAACAAAACTATATTTATTCGACCAGAAGTAATTAATTCACAAAGTTTATTTGTTTATTCGCTAAAGGACTATCTATTTATGGAAAACAATTTAAAATCAATAAACCAATGGTTCATTGAACGTTTCATGTTTATTGAAATGTTCAATTATGTTTCATTGAGTTATGTACATAAATATCCCAGATTAAATATAAATGAACAAAAAGGATTCGTGGAATTAACAAAGGATTTCGTGGACGGAACATAACAAACAAAAAATACAAGAAATAACAATATATTTATGTAAACAGTTGAGATAGTACAGGTTTATAATAGGTTGATATAGGTACTATAAAATAACACTACTAAAAGAAGCTCTAAATTTTAATGTTTGGTCTTTTTATATTTAGTTTCTAATGTACTTTTATATAATATTGTATTCTAATAATTAATTATACAGAGGGTAATACTTATTCCTTGTCCTATAGTATTTAAATTTGGTTATAAATGTGCCTGTGTCATTTTATTTTCATTTATCCATGGACAAGAAGGGTATATTTTTAAATACAAAGTAATTACTAGACACAACAATAGAAACTTTAACTGTATGTGTAACAATACACTACTAACAGGTGGTGTACTATTTCCAACGATACAGTTAAAGCCTACTAAGTTAAGTTAAATAGTGTCCACCAATCTATTACAAAATACTGCTAATTGCTATTATAATTTTGTATACCTATTCTTTACGAGTACTTAAAATATGAAATGGTGATCTGAAATTATTTTTTAAATTCTTGGATATTAATTTTTTTATTTGTATGAAGTAATACATTTTATTAAAACCCAATAACGTTAATTTCAAATACAAGTAATACAATCAGAAGTTGCGTGATTACTTCCCATTTGTATATGTTACATTAGAGCAATCAATTGTCAATCGATAAAGTTGAACTTCAACAAGGATTCCATTTCAAGTATACCTAACCTATCTTCTTTATTCACTAACATCAAAAACTATCTGTGAAAGGAAGGGAAGCTATAGTTATTGCTGTTGGGCCATATTTGTGGCTGGTTGCTTACTCTTCAACCAATCACGATATAGATCCGAGGCCTTGAACCCGTCTGTACGAGCAAATGGTATTATTAGCAGCTCTACATATCGAAATATTATAATTTGAATTAAGATGAAAATTATAGCCGGGACCGTTCTACAAATAACTGTATTCAATAAATAAACTTTGCACTTCCACAAACTGATTCGGAACAAGTTTATTCGGCTTAAGTCCAAACCAACTTGCCTTTCCAATAACACTTTAAGTCTAAGCTCTTAGAAACTCAATGTAACCTGAAACTCAGTTACAATCCATTTAATTCAATTTCTACTCCCATTAATATATAATGCATGATATGCATACATTGGAAGATCACAAAATTGATAAATCATTTTATTTGTATATTTCTATTAATATTTGCTTTATGGTAAATTAAAAGTAGTTATGTAGGCTGTATTGTGAATTGGCCCACTACCACTTTCAATTTTTAAATACAGAATCAAGTATTAAAAGCTCCCTCATAGAATTTTTCTGACAAAAGAAGTTACATTTTTCGACCCATCCCTTCCATAAGAGACGATTCCATACATATTTAAATTCTAAAGATTGCCCAATTAATATCCAAAAGTGAACCTAATTAGTTCAAGCATGAACTTAAAAATAGTCAAAGACCAAATTTATTGTCGTATTAACTAAAGCTTTCCTCTAATGAGGGACATCATTTAACACTTTAAAGTTACCAATTCCAACTTTGGGGAATAATGCCTAAAATAATTTTAATCCAAAAAGTGGAACGTAGAACAATTCCTTAAGTTTCATTTTTACATTTGCTAGAGTTTGAAAATTACGAACACATTTCGATTTCTGTGGTAAGCATTATGCCGAAACGAATAATTTAGTATTGTTCTGTAACAAAAAATATATCTCTTACATCAACGTTTATCGTAAAAGTATATAGTGATTCTGTATCGGTCGGCTATTCTTTTCTGTATTATAGTAGCAATGCCCAACAGACATTGAAGTCATCACTCTTAGTTTTATGTGATATAAAAACTGAAACTCTCTGTTAAAGAATTTAAAAGTTCCCTTTGAGAGAAATTTCAAAACGAATCACTGTAGCAAATCAACTAAAAGTAAACAGTTAAAAAGAACGATCTTAAAAATGTATGGTGGAAATGCAAGTGTGTAAAATAGATGTTGGAAGAGCCGATCGGCGAATGGTCTAAAACATCGGACTTGGATCAGAGTTAAAGATAGAGCATGTTCAAATCCTGTCTGTGGCCGCAGTACTTTTTATCAGTATTATCAACCTTCTGCTGTGTCAACTCTCCTCCTAATTCTGTTTAATAAGGTCCTCACAGGCTAGTGGCTCAAGAGGACGGACAGATTACGGCCTAAAAGGAGATTGAGACTTGACATGATCCTGAGGACAATTAAATAACCCCGTCCTGCTGGTGCAATAAATCATGTGTCTAGACTGTCCTCAGCTCACATGAGGGTTACACACTCGTTGTGATTTGTCTTATTGACTGTTAACTCTATTAGTAAATTGGTTTCTGCTAGGATGCGGGCGTGTTTGTGGTCTGCAGAGATTCAATAATGGAGGGGAATATCCCAGGGTAGTGAAAATTAATAACTGTAGTGGAATTCTGTGATTTAATCCGTAGTACACTTATAGTACGTTCATTCTTTCCGTAACAGGATAAGTTATCATATACAAACAATATAAGAGTTTTTTTTATAAACAAATTGTCCTATACACACTATACAAAGCTACGCTTCTGCCACAAATGGATTCTGCTAGTAGGTGAATGAAAATATTGAAGATAATTGACTGAGCGTTGGCGAAGCCTATCACTTTAGGATCCGGTAAAATGTTATATCTGTCTGTCCACAGATACCACGAGATCAATCTGGCCTATTTCCAGGAAGCTCCAATTCTATATAGGCGACATTGAGTTCCATAATAGTGCTTGTTAGTCCATGGGGTTTGGCTTAGGGTGATGGTAATGAGAATATTGAAAAATAAATACATTTTTATACTCACTGAGTACAATTTTAAAGTGTGATTTGGTAACACGTGTTTCTTAACTATCCCAAAGTTATCTTGAAAATTGACATTAATACATTTTCAATTTAGCATGAAACCTTAATTTTTACATAGAAGAGGTAGTACGAAATACCAAGTGCCATGTAACAGCCAACGCTGAGTTTTCATACAAAAGTAAAAAACTGTACACTTTAGTTCTTGAGCTGGACAGAAAAATATATGGTTGTACATAAAATACAAAATAGACATTGTGCCAGTATACTAAATGATAGGCTTCAATCGCTTCAGTGCCGCCTATACAGAAATGAAGCTTAATACAAAATTCAAGTCTATTAGGTAAGTTCATTTTTTAGATATAAAGACAAGCTGACAACAGGATGGGGTTTTCCCAGCCCCTCAAACAAATATGAATATATAAATTGTAATTGTAATGTAATAATTGTATAAAATACATACATGAAACACAAGCAAATCATCGCTTAATTGTCTTGGTAGTCTTTTATTAAAGAAACTTATTTATATTAGTAGTGAAAACCGCATTTTTTACTTGAAAGGAGAACAATAATATATGATGATAAAGACCCATAGTCGGCCGTTCTACTAGCCAGACAGACAAACTCACCAAAACGCGATGTGAGACGCCGCGCCGACAGATTAGTGTCCGGAATTATGTAAATACCATCTGATAAAACAATCCAATCCCTTATAACGGCGATGACAGCTTGATTGGTCTGATCGCTGCCCACAAAAAGTGGTTTAAGCGTTCCGTCCGTATGTCGGAGCCGCCTGAGAATCCCAGACCCAGACTGTGATGTTGACTCCTCGTCCTTGTAATTACCATCAGGCAGACAGACAGACAGACAGATGAGATCTATATCACAGACTTTCTCTTCCGTTCAGTCTATTGACATGTCATAACGGTCTTCGGATGTAATACATGTGTGTATTACAATTGAAAATTGAAGTTTAGATATGAAAATACTGTATACAATTATGTATTTTTTATGGCATCACCACTATGTCAACTTTTTTGTCATAAGTTAGGTTTTATATGTTTCGTACACAATTTTTATAAATAAATAAATGAAGTCCAACATGTTTTATTATTGTTTTTTATTGTCTATAACGAGGAGTATTGATCTAGTAATACGTGCCATCTCAAAAAAAAAAAAAGAAAAAAAAGAAACAAATTATATGTTTTCTGTATTACATAATTTATGTATAAATTTAGTGTCAAACGCATTGCACCTTGAATTCTTTGTGGAATAATTAGAGCAAAACAATTCAGATATTTATATTGTATTTCAAAATTTACATTTCTGAGTCTATTACTTGTTGTTAATACTTGTGAAAAACTGGACTGGTGGTTGTTAGTCATACTGTTTGAATGTTCCTTGATAAATAGTACTGAATGTTGTAAACAGGAAAACTGTAACGTAGCATATATATATATATATATATATATATATATATATATATATTTATATTTTATATATATATATATATATATATATATATATATCAATGTGTATTCTCTTCATGTAAAAATAAAAAACCAAATATTGGTAAACTCTTTATATGAATTTTCGTATGTCAGCATACTTCTTCAGATAACAAATAGTGTATAAATATTTACAAAATTAAATTATTAAACTAACTAAATAGAAACAAGAAAAAGAAATAGAATGTGTGTGTGTGTGTGTGTGTGTGTGTGTGTTACTTTTACAAATTAATATAATTTAAAACGTTATACTAATGGCAATCGTTCATGTGTTACCACTTTTACATTTATATCACGTCAACAAAGTACAATACTAAACTAATAATAGTAATAATGCTAAAACCTTTTTGCGTTATGGTTAAAATATCACAACTGAGGCATTTTCTTTAAAGTTTTAAACGATAAATGTTTTACTAAAGTCCACAAATTTTAATCAATATCGCAATATAAATCAAAAATGAGTTGTCAGTATCCATGATACACTATACAGAAAGTACTGCAGTCTCACTATTATTAAAACTCACAGTAACGATTTTGCAGTAACAAACTTATAGTATTCAGTAATTTATTCTTTCACCTGGCAACAAAATATTTTATACAGTTCTTAGTAAGAGTTAGATTAGTGCTTACCCTTGAACCAATTATAATCATCATTTTCCGACCAAAAATAATACTTTGTCTCTTTATTCCTAACTCTATTCACACAGTCACATACATACATATAAATATAATGGTTTCGATACAGAATGTTAAACTAAAATAATAACTATGTTTACCTTGAAATGGTATTTAAATTTTGGATGGGATAATATATTTTTTAGCCTGTCTTTGAAGATATAAAAAGTATACACTTATTATTACTGCAAAAGGAATTAAAAACGTATAAGAGAGTGTTTTTATCAGGTCTAAAAAAGCGGCTCAAGATTCCATTAAAACGCAACATTCAAAAAGGACATGTTTTTATGGATTGAGAAAATAAATGTTTAATTGAATATAATTTCAGGAAGTTATGTGTTTGTAATATTTTTATGAAGTATTTTCTTGAGGAATACTTTTTAAAATAAAACATGTCATTTCATACTATTACTTTTCAAAACATACTGTAAAATGTTCAGATACTTATCTTCAACATATTTTGGCCTAATTATAAGAATGTTCAAAAATCTGCTTCAAATCCCAATAACCTCGTAGAGTAATTAAAAAATATCTCTATCTTTCTAGTCTTCAAAAACGGTATATTTTTCTAAATTTATTCGAAATTAAAGTCTACATTTGACTAGAGACCCAAGTTCTACATTACGTACATCTAATCAATTCCTCGCAAAATGCAAAGCGAAAGAGGATGGGAAGCAGGAGGAAAACTCGCATCTAGTTACTTTTGTTTCAATTCCAATTGCAAACCAAACTAAACGTAAAGTAACCTACTGAAAAGACGTGGTTTTGAGGTTTCACGAACAAGGGGTACTGTTCATATAAATACTATTGTGCCAGTAGTCAACAGATTGTATATGTACAATCATCACCTTTGTTACTAGCCTACGGATGTACCACAGTTCATTGTATGTGAGCCACATCTGGCGCACTGTTACATAACCAGACAAAGACCGCATACCCACAGTATCGGGCTTGGGGCCACCCAATTAATTAGTTATTCACAATCGATCAGTCTGTACGCACTTTTGTTTGTGCACAACAACGACTTCTATTTGGCTTTTATCAATTGTTCTGGTAGAATTATGGAACAATAAATGTGTGATTGGCAACTGATAACAACTGATAATATGGATATGCGGTTTGAAATTCGTACTATATATACATCCTGCAAAATTGTTATGGGGCTTTTTCTTTTATAACATTAATCAGACAATTTTACATGTAACAAATTTATCTTCACCTACAATTCTCTGGGCGTTAGCGAACGAGGATATGTTGGAAAATTTGTCCAAATGATATCTCCGGAACGAATTCACCTATATACCTAAAATTTTGCATGAGGTTCCATTAAAATATAGGGAACATCGACTTACATGATGGTGAATGTTACTACATTGTATTTTTCTGAGCGCTAGTGAAAATATTTACATTAATGTTATGGGTCACAATGATAGCACATTCATTTGTAAACAGAAAAATAAAATCATATGACATTTAAAAAAATTATATACTTTAAAATAATATTGTAATTATTTAAAGCCTTATGTGCGTATATACAGTTAAAATAATACTATACTATGGATTTTGTTTTGGATTTTTAACAGTTATAAAATGTTTTTGGAGAATATACGAGTATATTTTAATAAAATTGTATTTATATTTTTAATTAATGCAGTATGAGCACATTTCATAGCGCACAAATATTTTTAACTGGCTTACTAAATATTATAATGTATTAGCGTTAGAAATATCATAAAGGTGTGGACAATAATGGATTTAGTACCAGCATTATTTAGAATATATTTAATATATATAACTAATACCTGACTATTTCTTATTCAAAAGGATTTGATACAATCACAATAACGACTAGTTATCTTGCCATAGCTAACTGTACATGTAGTGATTAATAATTATAGCGTGATATCAGGAAAATATTATTGCAACGGTATTATGAATGGTAACTTTATCTACAGAATGGCATGTTATAACGAATGGGATCGAATGGAATATGTGTCAAAATGAATGGACGCTGTTTCAATATCATTTATCTTTCTCAGCACTGAAGTCAATAGATAACACATTATAGATAACAGAATAACAGTCATGTAGATTATCAGTAGCGTGTCACAAACACTACTATTTACGTATGTACACAGCCGTGGGACATGTACAACTAATATAAACGTACGATTGCGTGATTGAGGTCTACTAGAATGTAATTTTACAATAGGGAGAAGGCTGAACTCTCAATCTATTAATAATTCTATTGTAAAAATCATCAATAGAAAGAAATATTGAGGTAGCTTCATTTCAATCTCTTCTTATTGCAGAATCTGAAATCTGACGCTGTCAGTTTTGACTCCTGAAGTCTGCTGTGATGTTCGTGTGAAAAGATCCAAAAAAAGTCAGCTGCGATGCTCAAATTGAACCGTTTAAAACGTTTTTTCCTCAGAAACACCCACGCTACAATGTATAGTCTAATCTAGGTGAGGAGGTATTCTCGTTTTCTCATCAGGTACACAATTGAGTGTACTACGATGTTTTATTCACGACATCTAATTACGGAGGAGCAACCGAGTTTTCAGCACATAACGTAATTACGGTAGGAAGGGTTGACTCAAAATGAACTGGAGTTAAACTCAACATTCACTTTGAATCAACCCTTCTAATAATTGCTACGTTATGTGTACAAAAAGATTATTTCGACTGGTGTTATGTTGTAAACAGTTCTGGCTCATCCTCAATTAACTTAGGCAAGAAGCTGAGGGTACGTATTATAACTCCTGTAAGGACTCTGTGATCCTTACGGAGTGCCAGGATATTCAGGTCGAGTGAGGGATAGAATGGATGCCTCCGTGCGAGATTCCATAATAAATTCACCATGAGGAGGATTTGTGAGGACCAATCACCATAATTCTCTTAGGCATGACAGCTTAAAAAAAAGGGAAGGCTAGCTCTTTTTTTCAGTCTCTTCCAGTCTTAGTTTTCGGATAAAACAACCTCATGTTTCTTCTTGCCAAAATCTTTCCCACTGAGAGATCTCCGCCTTCCAATTATTTAAATTCGGTAGCCAAATAAGGTGGTCGATCACCTTTTTACCTAAATAAATGTCATTTGTATTCTGTTATGTGCCCCTCGTGGACTTTCATTTAGTTGCCCAGATTTATGTGGCATCGTATAAAAGTTAAAACTATCTTGCAAGTATTTAAAAGTTTGGCTGATTTCTATTACTATGTTAGTTAAAACTGTTGAGTATTTAGTTCGTGGGAATAGTTCTGTAATGCAGGTTTATAAGGGGATTTGATTTTACGATTCGCTTTACTTATCATATTACTTACTTATGTTTTTGTTAGAGAACATCTTATTATAACACAACTGATTTGTTCATACATTTCCCAATAATCAAATTCAGCACCTCAATAATTAGAAACCCAAAGACTGCATATATATATATATATATATATATATATATATATATATATATATATATATATATAATTTTAACAATTTATACATCAAATAAATTTATTAGTACGTGCATGGTAGCCTAAAATCTAAAATAAATAAGATATGCATACATAATTTCAACATTTCGGGAAGTCATAATTAAACTTTCATCATACATAAGAACAACAACAAATACAAGAATTTTTGAGACCAAGTACCCAAAACGTATTCTTTTCATGAGCACAAATTGAAGCTTAATCAACATTCACATGAAACCAACCCTTCCCACCATAGCTACTTTATGTGAAGAAAGCTCGGTAGCTCCACCGTGATTAGAGGACGTGTCCATCACATCGTAGTGCACTCAATTGTGCACCTGATGAGACAATGAGAGTAAATTTTCTCTTATATTACACTATATATTGTGGTCTAGGTGTCTATGATGATGAAACGATATAACGAGTTCATTTCAAACATCTTCGTCGCTGACCTGTTTGGATTTCTTCAGACAAACATGACTCAAAGATTACAGGAGTCAAATTAATGACAGCGTCAGATCCTAGACTCTGCTTTAAGAGGAAGGTGAATTGGAGCTTGACTTAACATTCACATGGAATCAACCCTTCCCAACTATAGATAGCTAGCTTATGTGTAATCAAAATTACTTTATTAAAAAGTCTCTTTATTAATGCGCTCTCTAGTAGCTGAATATTTAACGTCACAGTTTATCACCCCCAGAATGCTGGTTCGAATCCCGATCTAGGCATGTTATTTTTGCACTATTAAAATAATCATGTGATAAATGATTCGAGACTATAGCTTCTGATCAACCACAAAACCAACTCATTACTGATGGCACCAATGCCCTGTATATTCAAAGGGACCGTAAATACCATAGCTATAAAAAAACAGCATTATACTGATAGTTTCATGCAGCTATACAAGTAATGTTATTGTACAAAAACGAGCTGTCTAGCGGTTATTTTACACACATACTGGGACCGTTTTACCGTAACCAATAATAGGCGGTTACATAAATGTAAGTTCTTAAGAAATACTCGCATTATGAAAACTAATTCCAGGATAACAGGATTTCAGACATTTGCCATCGTTACAAGTTACAACAGTTATAACACAACGTTTAGAGGATTGGAATATATCTATTGCTATTGGAACATAAAGAAAATACGGAAAAAAGGACTATTGGAGAAGTCTAAAATTGCTTAAAATAGCTGGTCTGATAATCGTTAATTGAAATGGGATGAAGCCAACATAATACACTGTGTAGAGAATATTTTAAGACGATTGCCTTTACCCCGTCCTCTTTCTGAACATCGCTTTACTGTACTGTTGTTTCAGATGACACGACGAGGTTCCAAAGAAAGAGCCGACATAAATTTTCGTATTAGTCTCCCACCTTCATCCATGCTGGTATGATATGTGATGGTGTGCTCGGAGCTTGCATTACTTGCAGTAACAACGCCTTGACTAGAGTTTTAAGCAGCTTTTGGGTATGTTTGAACCCTTTTCTTTCCCTTACTTTCTTCTTTTTGTTCTCTATTTTATATGGACAAATACCTCCTACACCTGACGAAGAGGATGGATTCAAATCTTTGAAACGTTGATATACCTTATTTTATAATGACGGCAAACGTCCGAAATCCTGTTATTCAGTCAAACCTTCCATCGTCAATAACAAAATTTAACAAAGAACTAATTCCAAATATAACTTTAGAAATGTCATTGTTTAAGCCATTACTTAACATACGAAACGTATATCCAGTATAGAAATGTTATAAACTAATAATTTAAATTACCAATACGATTTCTGTTAATTCTAAAACCTGATTACTTTAATAAAATGCTGCTTGAAACCAATGGCCACGTTCGTTTAATCTAAAGCTAAATTTAAAATGTTTTAGAATTCCCTGATAGTTTACAACAACTGTTCTTCTAAACGCTATGTCATCTAAGGTTATAGATGGAGGCTACAAACTTTGGATAAATATACGATAATGTAGCAACAATAATGAGTTACAGCGATTACAGCGATAATTTATGAACGATTGCAATCACTACCTATAATATTGTATTAATTGGCCCACAACCAGTCGATCCACATCCAGTTACTTAAGAGGTTCAATTAGCAATAACTTGTAAAATACTTTTCATTAGTTTTTTCACAATAATAGACTTCCGGATATGGATAAGACTGGTGTTCTCTAACTAATAAATCACGGGTTCCATTCCCTGTGAGGTCAAATAAATTTTCAAATGGCTTGTATTGTTTTAATCTTTAAATTTTAAAAAAAAACTCTGTTAATATTACTAAATTAGTTTTATATTAAATATATACAACATTCGTATTTACACTGTGTTCTCAATTTAAGAAAATATAACTTGTTTAAATAACGGGTATTACATTATATGGTTGATTCTTCTCGAATTGTGTTTTATTTCGTAGACTTATATTGTCTTTGATAAATGGCAGGGTCGTTGTAAGAAAGACGATAAGTTTTGCAAGAAACCTAGGACCTTTAAAATTAATCCTTATGTTCTAGGATTAAACCGGAGCTTGTTTGGAGATACGGGGAAATTCCAAATAACATCTTTCTGAGACTTTTTTCAGTGAAAATCCTTAAAACACTTTACATAGAGCATACACTGTACTAACTATAACACATTGGCCTTTCTAGAATACGTACGGGCAGATGGATCACGATATGGTAATAATAATGACACGACTACCAGTTCCCGCGCAATTTCCTATAAATGACGCACGAAACACTCCTCTAATGAGTCATGGTGGCTAGAAGATATTCAAAGTTACCGAATTCATTTTTGAATCAAAGGAATTAAGAATAAAGGCATTATTCTGAGGCATAAAAGTTACAGAGTAAAACAATTATTAGTATGAAAGAAATAATTGTATTTATCTCCGACATTGTTTCATATTTTACAAAATGGCTCCAATAATTTCGGAAACACTTGAAATATTTTAAGACAGTGTGCAGGAATGATAATTTTTTGCCGTAGTAGTTTTAGAGAGAGCTTTTAAAATGCAATGTGGTGGACTCTCGACCATTTAAAAATATAAATATGAATGCATGAAGTAGATATATTTTAACTCATTGAACTCGATTGCTTCCTCAAATTGCAGGCACAAAGCGATGTAGTTGTAGTCGTTGAGGCATACTAGTTCGCGGGCCTCTGTTTTTGTGCCTCCAGCTACAGTAAATATGCTCTCTCGCAACGACAAAGGAAACTAATTTCCAGTACCCGAAATAAACTGAATGTTTTGAATTCGTCACTGTTGCCATCTATATCAAAAGCCATATAATAAAACTGTTGTAACTATTTCTAGCGCCAGGACAAATCCATGAAAATACACAATACTGAAACTAGTATTTTATGGTTATAATTATCTGGGACAAATTCTGTCTATGTATTATTTTTACATCCAAGAAATATCCACGCCTAATTTTATCTAAATCTATACACCAGACTTTGTGTGATTGAGTATAAAACTTCCGAACCCCCAAAAATAAAAATATCGAAACGTAAAAACGCCGTACTTCATTCATAAAATTTCACATTTATATTATTAATAGGATCGTAGATATAATAGAGTTATAACTAATAATTTAATTTTTTCAGATGTTGCCAAAAATAATGAAGCATTTTGTTTTGTTCGGCATACATCAATTCACAATTTACGAAAAGTTTACGGAGTTTATTCACTTTATAATAAATATGCTTATGTTTGAAAATTTAAATTCATCCATTACCTTAACTACTAATTATCTGTTTTAAATAATTTAAACTAACTAATCTGACATACCTAATTTAATTCAATATGGATATCCACACTTAAAAAATCAAATTAAATATTATTTTTTATGTCTGAGATAAACATTTTCTTATTTAAAGTTAACTATAAAATCGATTTTTATATGTTTTTAAATTTTGTTTTTTACACACCACATTTGAAGAATATTAGGTAAAATGTATGAAAAACCTATACAAACGGACAAGCAAGTACAATAAAAATACACCTGCACGTTAAAAAAGTAACATTTAAAAAATAACGCAGTTGTATTTTCGAAAAATTCTCTCAAACTACATTTTTAAAATTATTCCGTTCAAAAATAAACGCAAAAACGAAGATTTATTTCATATTCTGATATTCCTTGGACGTATCAACCTACGAAGAATTATGCTTATAAAACGTGTCTGGTGTTGGCCCTTAGCAAGGTTTGGGTTTAAAAGATATCAATAACAGCTGCCGACAGATCGCCCACGGATGTCGGAAATCAACTCGTACTATTACTGCCCACGGAGAGCCCACGGTCTCTGTGAAGTCGCCGTATGCTACAACAAAGTAGGACGATCTCGTTCGTAAAGTACTACTACACGTCGGTCAAATTGTGTGCCTTTTTGTTTGCAACTCTATTATTGCGTCTGTAACAAAACATAGAAGTCAGAAGTTAGAAATACTTTATTTAGTAATGGTTTGTATTTTTACATTATTTAAATTCCAAAACGTCTCGTAGGACGCGTGCGGGATATCACATAACACATCGAAAATATCACTTTATATTATTATATTGGCAGTCCAAACAGTGTCACTTTAACCATTTATAAAAAAAATTTTAAAAGATACACAACATTCCGTAGACAATTAAAAGTATCATCAGAAATCATTAAATAATCATTACGTTAAATAAATAAACATCCATTACATTGCTATAAAAATTAAAAAATACATACAAAAAATGTTTACGAAAAAAATAACATAATAAATAAAAATATAAACAATTTATGCATTTAACAAATTATTAGATAAATTATGTTAACAAACCATACTTTAACAAACCCCAAAGTATACTACCCTCCCAACTACGCACCGATATTACTCCATGTTTTACTTACTTTCGAAACATAATAAATACCAATAACTAAATATATGTACATGCAAATAAATATAGTAAAAAACAACACATATTACAATGATTGAAAAGGTTGAAAAGGCTGTAAGTTTATATAAAAGTTAAATAAATACAATTAATATTAACATAGCAACTACAAAATATACGGTTGGGAAATGTATTATAGCAATAAATAACAATAAATACAATATATAACACGTACAAAAATCAACAACACCAGTTCATGTATAGCAAGAAATAAAAATTTATAGGACAAAATTAAATGATCTTTATATAAAAACAAGATTAAAAATAAATATATACAGTTTCTGAATAAATATCTTTAAGGCAGTTCCAGGATAAATTATCTGACTTTCATTTTAAATTTTGGTTTCTTTGCAAAAATAATTTCGTTGCCAAAATTTTCAACGAAATTGTTGAATACTTTAGGTCTCTTGTAACAAAATTGGTTTCTACACATAGAATTTTGACATTCACATTATGGCAATTGTATCAATGTCTAGTAATTCGGAATAAAGTAGTTATCGTCTATATTGAATCGGAATATGTAAGTCAAAGCAATGAATTGGTAAGTCAACATCATATATCCCTGAGTGTGTTGACATTCATGTTACTGATGGACTATAGAGGTCGGTAAAGGGGTCAATCTCGATTCGGCTATATTCTTTGTAATGAACCATTAATATATAAGTTGTCAACATTTATTAACTCAAAACTACAGTAGTTATCGCTTGTAATGAATAGGAATCTGTGTGTCAAAGCAATTAAGAGGTCCATGTATCCCCAAGTGTGTTGACAAATTCATGTTACTGATTGCTATATGGGTTGGTAAATAGATAATCTCGTTTCAGTTTTATAATTTGTGACGTACACTTAATGACAAACTTTTCAATATCTGTTAATTGAAAACTAAAGATGTTATAGCATGTAATGAGCTGGAATTTGTGTGTCAGGGCAATCAAGTGGTATATATTATACCTTCGATTGTGTTGACACATTCATGTAACTGAAGGGCTATAGGGGTCAGTAAATAGGTCACTCCAGTTCCGGCTCTATAATTTGTGACGTACACTGAATGACAACCTTTTCTATATTTGTTAATTGGAAACTAAAATTGTTATAGCATGTAATGAGCTGGAATTTGTGTGTCAGGGCAATCAAGTGGTATATATTATACCTTCGATTGTGTTGACACATTCATGTAACTGAAGGGCTATAGGGGTCAGTAAATAGGTCACTCCAGTTCCGGCTCTATAATTTGTGACGTACACTTAATGACAACCTTTTCTATATTTGTTAATTGGAAACTAAAATTGTTATAGCATGTAATGAGCTGGGAGTTGTGTGTCAGGGCAGTTAAGTGGTCCATATATACCCGAGTATGTTGACACATTCATGTTATTGATGGGAAATAGGGATCAGTAAATAGGTCACTCTCGTCTGCTCTATAATTTGTGACGTACATTTAATGACAACCTTTTCTATATTTGTTAATTGGAAACTAAAATTGTTATAGCATGTAATGAGCTGGGAGTTGTGTGTCAGGGCAGTTAAGTGGTCCATATATACCCGAGTATGTTGACACATTCATGTTATTGATGGGAAATAGGGATCAGTAAATAGGTCACTCTCGTCTGGCTCTATAATTTGTGACGTACACTTAATGACAAAGTTGTTAATTTCTGTTAATTGGAAACTAAAATTGTTATAGCATGTAATGAGCTGGGAGTTGTGTGTCAGGGCAGTTACGTGGTATATACCCGAGTATGTTGACACATTCATGTTATTGATGGGAAATAGGGATCAGTAAATAGGTCACTCTCGTCCGGCTCTATAATTTGTGACGTACACTTAATGACAACCTTTTCTATGTTTGTTAATTGGAAACTAAAATTGTTATAGCATGTAATGAGCTGGAAGTTTGTGTCAGGGCAGTTAAGTGGTCCATATATACCCGAGTATGTTGACACATTCATGTTATTGATGGGAAATAGGGATCAGTAAATAGGTCACTCTCGTCTGCTCTATAATTTGTGACGTACACTGAATGACAAAGTTGTTAATATCTGTTAATTCAAAACTAAAGATGTTATAGCATGTAATGAGCTGGAATTTGTGTGTCAGGGCAATCAAGAGGTATATATACCTTCGATTGTGTTGACATTCATGTAACTGATGGGCTATAGGGGTCAGTAAATGGGTCAATCACGTTCCAGTTCTAACGTTCGATTAGTTAGTTATGTTTGTATTGTTCAAAACTATTTAAAATTATAATGTTCTCTCTCTATAGTACTGTTATGTACGAATAAGGTGATAACAATTAAGAGTCATTTACTTCTCTGATTGTACCTCTTTGCTGAAAGAGAAGAGCTAATTCATGAAACGCATTAATGGTATTATGGTTTGTACTCCTTTCAGGAAGTATATTATAAATTATTGAAATATTTAACAGTTTTGTAATTCGCCAAGTACTTAAAACTGAATTTTGATTTGGAATGTTGTTATTTGTTCCACCTGAGTCCATTTAATTAATTTAAAGCATTTAAAAAAAATTTTGCAAGTTTACTGTTTATACGATTATATTAACTCTATTTCTTCAAATTGACGGTTGTATTTAGAAAATATTTTGTACACTTTATTATGACGCATAGTTTAAGGAGATGGTTAAAACAAATCATCGCTCAGAACATCAATGGTCATAAAATGCTTAGAACAAAATGTTTTCACTGATATAAATAAACAATTCCTTTTAACAAGTTCTTTACACGTACCTAATATCTGAAATCATATTTTTTGTCTTATTATTTTTTCAAATTTATTATAAGCTTTTTGTACCACATAAACAAAGACACATTTTATAAAACATACATTTAAAATGTTAAATGTATTATACTACAGTTAGGCCGAATACAGAGGATGAAATCAACCAAGTTACATAAAAAACACCGTATTAGGACATTTGATGTATGTGAATAGTTTTTTAAAGCAAAAATATTAAAAATAAAAAGAACTTTCTCCTCAATGAGTTCGATTGTTATCTCAAATAGCAGAAAAATTATTTACCAATATGGCACTGGGTCGTAACATCTCTTATTTATATTAAGCAATTTTAAAACTCCCCTTAAAATACTCTATTAAATTGTGAAGATGTTAAAAATTTTATATTACTTTGAATAAAACGTGCCTTTGTAATCTGCTTATAAATAAATATGAATCGCAAAATTTCTTGCAAAGCAGTAATCTTGAGAACGGCTGGACCCAATCGGTTAATTCTATTTGTAAGATATTCATTACAATTCGAGGAAGGTTTATATAAAGATAGAGATTACAAAAGGTACCTGGACATTTTTGGAATTAAGAACATATTGTAATATTTATGTTTTATAATTCAAACTTAACTTACTAAACAGCTGTTGACACCTTCAGCTAAAGTTTAACAAATTGGTTGAGCCATCTCTTTAGATTTGAATTTTATAAAGTATTATTTGTGCAGTTTAATATCTGTATTGCAGTGTGCATATATTAAGTACCTGTAGTGTAATAAATATAAAATTTGATATTTAAATATTTCCCTAGATCACGCCAATGACGAAATTAATAGATTTAATTAATTGTAAATCTTATTTAAAGACTGCTCTAAAACAAACTTAATAAAGCCTGTACATTTTTACACATAAGTTAATACAAACTGGTGAACTTCCTTGACATTTTGATATGGCACTTTTTAGAGGCTTATCAACAAACAGATAAATGAACTCTAACTTGCCTCAATGATCCATTCTTTCCAAGTCTTTAGTCCGAAAAACAACAATACTTCTAAAACGCAAAACCAATTATTATGGAATGTTTCATTAACTTCAGAAGGATATCCTGTTATACCGGAAGTACATAGCAAGTAGGTGGGATTTCGCCCTAGGCTGTACGAATATGAATATAAACGGCCGGAAGTACGCACCTTTGAACTGAAGTCCTACGCATGTGTATATTCTTTTCTTCATCGGGACAACAAGGCAAACGTACAGGAAATATCCTGGACCGGAAGTACATGAATATGGAAAGAAGTAAAAGTTTTTTGACCAAGTAGTTATCATTACAGACTTGTGTATCTGTAATTTCTTAATCAGGGTAACAAGGCAGACTCAGTTTTGACGTTAGAAATATAACGAATTTTAATCAAAAAAGCTCCATTTGGTGCCAAAACATGATACAAGAGTTATATTACAATCTGGTAATAAACAATGATCACTAAAACAATATCTATCTTATTTATACCTACTTACGTTCGGAAAATTTTGATTTTACTAAGTAATACCTACAGTACTTAGATTTTGAATATACAGTGCGAAGTTGTGTGTAACAACTAGTTTTAGTATATTTTCACAAATCCTGTTTGTTAATATTTGTATCCTATACTAAGTTTATAACGAGAATGCGTATTTTACTGTAAATTAGGAGGAGTAACAGATTTACTTATGTAATCTTACAAAGTTTTTATGGAGAGTTACTTCACACGCCCTTGTAGTAATTGATAAATGCGGGCCATAATGACCGGTCTAACAAAGTTACAAGGTTATCACCATTTCACGGTTCAAAAATGTATAATCATTTACCGACAAATGGAATCTAAAGATTTATAGTGTATAAATATCATAATCAACCAATATCCATACAGCATTATTGTGTCATTAAACTGTTTGATTGACTAGTATGACCTTGTTACTAGTCATGCAAAAAAGTAATTAAAAAGTACAGCATTCGTCTGTTGAATTCAGTGGGTAATAAATACTAACAAGATCAATTTTTATCTTTGAACAGAAAGTTAGGGCACTTTTGCTAATACGTTACAAAATAAAAATTATTAATAAGGTGCTATTTTAATTAGATTGAAAATATCACATTTTTATTACAAATTATATTGCACTTTACTATTGTTTTGCTTTTGGTATGCTAGCGTAAGAAGTGGCATTCATACATTCAGCGTACTTATGTTACAGCCAAAATATTGTATAATCTATAGCACAGCAATAAGCAGATAGATTGCTGTGTCTTTCCTTTGCAAATCTCATTGAAGAAAATTTTCAATTAAATTATAATTCATAGGGCAGAATATTAAACAATATATTACATATATTAAAAAAGGAGGAATAATACATTTCTTATTAAAAAGCTTAGGCGTGCCACAACGCTTTGGTAAGATTTGTTTATTTTAACCTAGTTTGTAATTATGTATTAGGTTAGTTCTTTACCTGAAGAAGAGATCAGATTGCAGATCTCGAAACGTAGTGTTACTGATTTCTTGTTTCACTGAACGATGGCAAATGTCCGGAAAAATCCTGTTTCCTTTAAAAAGCTAAAGTTACAAAGTTTGGTATCTGTAAAAAAATATAGATTCTAAGGACAAAATTAATATCATACTTTAAATGTGATCTCACATTTCCCATGACCTTGAACGTTAATTCGTTAAAAATAAGAAATATATGGTAGGATATAAAATGTTGATATTTATGGTGTGATGTCAAATTAAGGTATTCTTATTTTTTAACATTTTTTTATTTTAATAAATATCATTTCATGGTTAATTATGTATTTTTACATAAACTCAAATAATATTATCTTACAAATACATGTTCCTCCACTTTGTGTGTATAAGGGCTTGTAGCACTTCCTTAACCTGCCACATCCATAACTGTGACACAATATTTTGATCATTTACTATACCACATATACAGTATATTGAACATTAATTGAAAATTTCGTAGCATTTCTTCATACCTTTTTAAATGTTAGTGATTACCAATATATTTATTTAAACAACTATGTAGGCAAAAATGACGTAGTTAAATAGATTTTGAGTTTATTCATTCAGTAAATTTCAGAGTGACCTATATTACGTTTGATTCCCTCTTGGAAAGAAACCTTTCTCTAATTCACGAATACGAGAAGTAACTTTGTGTTGCTTAAATTAAAACAATAAAACGCTTAATACATCACGATTAGACCCATCATTTTCCCACTACAAATTATAAGTATACAAGCTGGTTGAGATAAAACATTCAAACGACAACAGCTCAATTGTAACTTCCAATGATCCACAGCTTATCCCAACATTCCTTCAATACTTTAAACTACAACTATTGAAGTTGAATATATTGAGTTTACATAAATATTTAAATTTTTATTATTTTTATAAAAAGTAAGAAGACTGACTCCGGCGCTGAAAGTTGGCAAAATGTGGCTATAACATGAGTGAAGGTTGTATCTGAATAGCGTCTCAATATGACACGTTTCTTTAAATTTGGAGATAGAAGAATTGGCGTTTAAATTTATAATATATAATGTTTGTTGTTTCCAGCAAAAAAAGTTTGATTTGGTTTTATTCGTAAAATCTGGGACAACAAGAAGACTGTGCTTGGATGAATATAGGAAGGGACCTATTATCACAGAAACGAGTACAGTTATACATCAAATTGAAGTATGAGCCTAGTATACACATAAGCATCTATGTCCTCAATAACGAACATATCCAGTCTACACTTGTCATTCTTTCCCAATGAAATAGTTCGAGCAATTTAGCGAGCTCAGTGTAAGTACAGCCAGCAGTAATGTATGAATATGGCGTATTTAGTCTCATATCACAAACAGCATCAAGTACTCGTAGAACCGCGTCTGCGAAGCCGGCTCGTTAGTTTCCGTGCTCGGTGTACAAATCCAGTTATCTCTTCTCGCAATCAGCAGCTTTTAATGATATCACTTCATAACCTTAATGCAATGTTTATTTTCAGGTTCAGTATGTTTAGGTTTTTTTAGTGTCACGATATGTAAAGCATTGATGTAATCTTGAAAATTGTGTTACTTTCTATTTTGCCTATTGTACATGTAAAAATTAAGATTTTTGAACAAAGATGACTACGATTTAATTATTTTTATTTTGTAAAAAGTACAGTATGAGTATGCAGTATGTGGAAGACAAGCTATACACAGAATGAGTATTTTCTTGTTCAAACCGAAATTGAACGCAGTGGTAACCAAATAATATAACTTAATTATTAATAGAGTAATGGACTATTATAGAACATTTAGATATTTTCCAGGTTTTAATATTTACACAGGTATCAATTTTAACATCTGCCAATATTTGGAATGGTCTGCAAGACAGTGTGCGGGGGAGGAATAGTGGCGTAACAGGCTTCGCTAAGGATACAATATGTGTAACAGAAGACAGACAGACAGAAGCGAAAATTAGACACACCCTCGAGCGATTGTCTACGATAACGCTAAACTAAACCCCATAAACAAACATGCACCAAAATATGACGAACAAACAGAAGCGACATTAAGTAACACCCCCGAGCGATAGGATTTGATAATGCTCGGCTAAATCCTATAAATGGACAAGCACTAACAGAAGACAGCCAGTCAGAAGCGAGATTTAGACACACCCTCGAGCGATTGTCTACGATAACGCTAAACTAAACCCCAGAAACAAACATGCACCAAAATATGACGAACAGACAG
This sequence comes from Homalodisca vitripennis, assembly GCF_021130785.1. NCBI lineage: Eukaryota > Metazoa > Arthropoda > Insecta > Hemiptera > Cicadellidae > Homalodisca > Homalodisca vitripennis. The sequence goes on from NC_060212.1 coordinate 42,753,930, forward strand.
AAACGACATTAAGTAACACCCCCGAGCCATAGGATTTGATAATGCTCGGCTAAATTAAATAAACGGACAAGCACTGACAGAAGACAGCAAGCCAGAAGCGAGAAGTAGACACACCCTCCAGCAATGGGCTTCAATAACGCTCAGGTAAACCCATAAACGGATATGCACCAACAGAAGACAGACAGACAGAAGCGTACTTTAACCAAACTCCCGAGCGATAAGCTCCAGTAACGCTCAGCTAAACTCCATAAACAGACATGCACCAACAGAAGACAGACAGACAGAAGCGAAATTTAAACACACCCACGAGCGATGAGCTTCAATAACGCTCAGGTAAACCCATAAAAGGATATGCACCAACAGAATACATACAGTCAGAAGCAAAATTTAGACACACCCTCGAGCGATGGGCTTCAATAACACTCAGCTAAACCCATAAAAAGACAAGCACCAACAGAAGACAGTCAGTCAGAAACGAAATCTAGACACAATCTCGAGCGATGGGCTTCAATAACGCTCAGTTAAACCCATAAACGGATATGCACCAACAGAAGACAGACAGACAGAAGCGTACTTTAACCAAACTCCCGAACGATAAGCTTCAGTAACGCTCAGCTAAACCCCATAAACAGACATGCACCAACAGAAGACAGACAGACAGAAGCGAAATTTAAACACACCCACGAACGATGAGCTTCAATAACGCTCAGGCAAACCCATAAAAGGATATGCACCAACAGAATACATACAGTCAGAAGCGAAATTTAGACACACCCTTGAGCGATGGGCTTCAATAGCGCTCAGCTAAACCCATAAAAGGACATGCACCAAAAGAATACATACTGTCAGAAGCGAAATTTAAACACACCCTCGAGCGATGGACTTCAATAACACTCAGCTAAACCCATAAAAGGACAAGCACCAACAGAAGACAGACATTCAGAAGCGAAATCTAGACACAGGCTCAAGCGATGGGCTTCAATAACGCTCAGCTAAACCCATAAATGGACATGCACCAACAGAAGGCAGACAGTCAGAAGCGAAATCTAGACACAGGCTCAAGCGAAGGGCTTCAATAACGCTCAGCTAAACCCATAAATGGACATGCACCAACAGAAGGCGGACTCATCCTTACAGCTGTAGAAGGAAGTTTCATGCAAAATTCTTTATTGAGATACCGTGCGAGTCATCAGTCAGGCAGGAGATAAGTTTAGCCAGCCTATGAATGATACGCCTTGCTAACACTCAACCTGTAACGCGCGAAATCAATTCAAGAATTGACAGTTTGTTCATATAACAGATTAGGAGGCAATTAATTCTTGTGACATATCTTACCCTTTGAATATGACAGATATTCAGACCCAACAAAACTGTATTTACAACACTGTTACTTTAGTGTGGGAAGTGGTGAGATCAGGATTTTTCCGGACATTTGCCATCGTCTAGTGAAAAAAAAATCAGTAACACTGGTGTTACTTTAGGTGTTACAGATTTTTTTATCACTGAACGATGGCAAATGTCTGGAAAGGTCCTGTTTCCTTCACAATCCTTCCATCGTCAAAAAGAAACCTTAAACCAAGAATGGTGAGAACAATTCGTCTTGTTATCCTTTATACTTTAGAATGTGCCTAGCTGAATGTAGTGTTTTTCTCAAAGATTTACTTCCAATATCCAAAGATTATGAATGAAAAGATTATTTCGTAGAAACAAGGATTGACTTTACAGTTTATATAAAGGCTCAAAGCTGGAGGTAATCTCTTAACCCGTCGGATAAACAAGTAATCAGATCTAAACGAAAGAAAAGAAGAGCAACAAGTTGAAGCTTAACTCTCCGGTTAATTAAACATCCTTTACACCTTCCACTGGAGTGATTAGCGAAGTTCTACAATCCTTAAACCAAACAAACTGCTTTGTACTTCTCTTTATAAAATTTAAGGAGCCAGTGAAGTATAGATTAGGCATAAACCGTTTTACGTGATTCTGAATTTTTCTGTAGTTAAATAAGTCTTTATTATATCTATATATTCAAGTTTAGGTTACAATAATACATACAATATTTGATTTTGTCACCGTGTATGTAGTTATTTACAGGATAACATAAAGGATCCTAATGTTATAAAATGTGCTATTAATAATAAAGAAATAAGTTTTTTTGGATCTTCGCCCTTAATACGTGGGATTCATAAGAAATACCCATAATTATATTTTTCTATACGCTGAATATATATTGAATATAGGCCATAACTATAGAAATGTATCGATTGTAATCTAATTCGTATTTAAATATAGTATTTTAATACCTTCTTACATTGTTTTCTTTAAACATTGAACTTTTAATTTGGACTAAATGCCTTAGACATTGTTGTTAAGAGATCACACGTAGAAATTCACGTATATAACTAGATAGTAGTAACTAAACCATATGACTTAAAAGTCCCTCCCTTTTAACTTAGTATGAATAGAGATGAAGCCATTTACTTTGGGGGGTGTTTAAATAACCAAATGAGGAGTTTTGGATGTATAATCATTTTAACCACCCCCCCCCCCACGAATTGAGGTATTTTGAGAATAAGTCAAAATTTTCAATAGGAACCCATAGCAAATGACACATCTTTTTGAAGGCATTATCAAAAGAAGAAGAATGCAAGTAACTAGAGGTCTTCAATTCAAGGTAGAATTGTTTCTATAAAACACTCCACAATTTATGTAACATTTAAAGTCATTGTAAGGCAGATAAAACATTCACTCACTAGTTATTTTTAGAAGTTACGACACAAAATCTTAATACAAGTTATTACAAGAATCAACAAACATCAACAACCACAAATAACATAACATTTATTAGGTTTTGTTTAGTCTGACCCAAGCCCAGTAGGAAGTCCTTGGAATACCAATGGCTGGTTTTACCATGTTACCATTTATTAGTTACTAGGAGACACTGTAACTGGACTGAATGTGTCTCACATACTATAACTAAGAAATAACAAAGTTTCTATTTTGTTGGTATACTTTGGGTAAATGCGGATTAAGCTATGATGATATACGTTTTAGCTTTAAAATAATTTTCGTATATTGCATTATGTATTGATAAAATATCAAAGTTTTATTCTGTTTAAACACTGTATTTGATAAAATATAGAAACTCGAGTTAATATCGCCTCCTCTCACACTGTTACAGAAGCTCCGTGGTTGTAATGTATCAATCTCCGAGGTCTGACAGACAATTAGTTACCCTTACAAGACTACAGGCTCCAGGCAACTTAACTAATTAGTTAATTACAAATTACAAGTACTGTCATGATATTTTGTTCGTCTACAATAGAGGACTGAATGTTCTGTATTTTGATGTCTCCTCTGTGATGTTGATGTAGCTCGAGGCACTTAATCAAGCACTTTTGAACAAAGCTTCTTGCGTCTAACATTTTTAAAACTACACAAAACATTGATGTTACACTTTATTGGCTAATTTGACATTGAACTCATATCTTGTGTATGGTCTGTTACTTTTTTTGTGGTTTCATTGTTTTCCCAGAAACATGTCTTCTTGAGAACCAAACGATTGATCATGGAAGTATGGAAGTATCGACGTAGGTTTGGGAGATAAATTCAATCGTATTTAGAGCATATACCTACAATGTATCAGGAAGTAATCTACAAACGGGATGGTTTGAGATATTAAATAGTCTGGAAGCTTTGGCAAAAAGGGAATTCCAACTACGTGAAGAAAGGAATGTAGAATATTATGCTAGGCTTGAAAACTAAAATTCCCCTGACTTGTGGATGGTGTATATCTTTCAGCCAAATCTACATTAAGCTAAAAAAATCGATGTGATCCATGGATTTCTAGGAGCGGGACATCATTAAACACAAATCTTAAGTTATTGTTACTGCGGAGAATTATTCTTGAAGCAGTTGGAGAATTTTTGCACAGCTGAACGTATTTTGGCAGAAGTTGGATAGCTTGTGTAAACATCTGAGCATTGTTACACTGCTGAGCGAACATTGGCAGTTCGTGCAATTACAACCTTTTGTCTTGTTGTGTATTTGAGAGTTTTATTGAATAAATGTCGTTACCAATTGATATTCTAGTATATTGTTGGTTTAGGAACGACGATAAAAAGCTCAATATGAACTCTTTACATCGTTCCGACATCAAAGACAACTAGAATAAAAAAAACTTTTGAAACAAGATGAAAAGGTGTATTCTAATTCTCACATCAGCTGCAAAATTGTGAATCGTCAAGTGTATGACAATGTTAAATTCAAGACACTGCAATAACAGGAAGGTGAACTGGAGCTAAACTAAATATTCCCATTGGATCAACCTTTCCCACCTTAGCTACGTTATGTGAAGAAAACTTGTTTGCTACTCATGGTAGATTTCACATGAAATTTCGACATAAATTTTTTTGAAATTTTAGGATTTTCTAAATGTTTAGCCACCTCGGCCCCTACCCACAACATTTCCCATTTTGAATATCTGTTAAAGCCCTTTTAGGCCTTAGAGCTATGAGTGGGATACTTAGCTTATTTTTATTAGTAGAAACATTTCTGTTTATGTACCATTATTCTGGAAATTCCTTCACTAACAACTTTACTATTAGTATAAAATATATTGGGAGGATATTAAATCTACCCAAAAACAAAATGTATATGAGACTGTATCACTGTAGGAAAGAAAAATTCTACATGGGGCTTTTTGTATACACAATAGAAGTGTGTCGTGATTTTTATTTGGTTTTTGGATCGAGTTTTACCCTCAATTAGTCATTAAAACCAACAACACAATGTGCTGAGTCTAAAAAATGAAAATAGACTCGAATTGGACATTAATGTAATTGCTAATTCTCATTGCTTCTGAATATTGTATTGTATGGAGGTTATGCATCTTTGAACGTGTTTGAAATAATAAATAAATAATGTTTGTATTCAATTAATAGAAAATACATTAAGCCTTCGTTCATTTTAGTAATGCTCTTCATGTATTTTTCTATTACTTGACAACTTGACAATCACTCGTTAGTAAGTACATACATAGAATTGGAATACGCGTTTATCACACAATAAGTTCGAAAGTTTCTTTCAACAGCCAGATTGAATATAACGTATCTACTTGACGTGATTACAAAAATGCTATAAATAAAATAAGGCTAAAATATTTAAATGCAAATTCGGTACAAATACAGTACTAATGTTTGTTAAGGAAGTGTAAAGTAAACTCTCTACCTAAAACTTGAAGTCAGTTAGCGTCTTCATCCAAATTAAAATTGCACTACCGCATCACGGGAAACTGTAACTTGTAGAGACAGAAATCAGAAGTTCCCAGCCCCGATGTTAATAAACCAGATGTCGGCGTGTCTAATGGTTGTTTAAAACCCGCAGGGAAATTATCCAAGTTCGTTAACATCAGATATTAGTAAAGTTCCCTTGACATCCGGTAACTCGACTGCTGACGAGAATAAGTTGTTGCTGAACTAACGGTTAGCGACGGCGCTGCTGCTTCCTGCCAGTTCTCTGGATCAACATTACTGATTCAGTATTGCTGTTTGTGTTTCTTACATTTTGAGGTTAGGTTTTGGTTTTCAAATATCGTGGGACGCAGACAATCCTGTTATCAAGTTTACAATTATACTTGAAGTGGAGTTTTAGCACAATAATAATGCTACAAAACTCAATTGTCTAATGTTTAGTACTGACGTTGATGACATGGACAATTAACCCAGCGAAAAACACGTCTTGATAAGGCTGTAACAAATTAAATATGCAAATAAATTCCAGTAGCTTCCAATTTTCTGAAGTTCCAGTTTGTATAGGCTCCATCTTATAATTTTTGTTTATAAAGAACGCAAGATACATCCTGAATAACTAACTTATATTGATAAGATTGAGATCTTTACACCTACAGTGGAGTGACAAAATCTATTTAGTTCATCAACCAGCAAATAGTTTAAAAATTAGGATGAATTGGACCAGACAATCCTTAATCTCGTCAAAACAATGATATATTTTTTACGAGAAAGCTAAGAAAAATTTTAAGAAAATACAAATTTGATTAAAGAAAGAATAATTTAAAAACTAAATATAAAAAGGATTATAAGAACTAATAAGTAAAATAATTAATTAATTTAACATACATTAATTGATGTAATTTGTTACTTTTTAACTAAATTAATTGCGTATTTTTATTAAATTAATTTTGTAACACGTTAATATATTTCAACGTATTTTACTATAAAAATAGTTCATTTGGGACATTAGTATTACGAGTATATGCTTATTTAGAGCAATAATATTTGAGTTCTCATATGTGGTAAGCAACATGAAGTTCCCCAGTAATGTTCACTTCTGGCTGGTTTATTCCTTCCAGCTAAATCTACACTGGCACTGCAAAAATAGACGTGTCATGAAATCTGGGCATCCTTATGGATGTCTAGGAGTGGCACATCACTAACTACGAATTTCGATATAATGGGATGCAAGGGTAGATCTTTAGGTCTAGTCTACTGCAGGAGATGACTGTTGGAGTTGGCGATTAAGAGCTGTTGCTTGCCTAGAGTTAAGAGCGTGCCACCTCCTGTCTGTTTTGACTGGAGAGGCTGGTACATAGCTGGCTTCACCCTTTTACCTTCAGTAAGAGACATGACTGAGATTAATGTCAAAACCCTTACTCGTGTATTTTAGCACGAGGCGGTTCCTAACCTTGACCTTAACTATCCAGAATATCATGTCACTCCGGAAGCAGCGTAAAGGTCCTTTTAGAACTAAGTGCAGTTTCTCACCTTCCAGTCCTAAAAGAATGAAAAAGCTGACCGGAAGCCGAGCCTGAACTGGGAATTGGGCAGAAATATGTACTTCTTGTACAATATGAAGATTGTTAAAGGTGATCCCATAAATAACTCGATTGTATGGTTTGAACCCAAGAAGGAATTTATCATGGAAATGGGAAAATATTTGGAAAATTATAGGGAAACGGTACTTTCAACTTACACGTCAATTAAAAGAGTTCGGTTCGCTTGAAAAGATAATATGCCTAAATTATGGAAATTTTTTGCTGGTATTATCTAATACTAAGGACTACTATTATAGTGGTATCCAAAATAGTTCCTAATACGTATATTTGTTGTTTAACATGTGCTATTTATATATGACTGTTTATTCTATAATAGCAACACTTTTTTATGTTTAAAAGACCCATACCTTCAAAATTATACTGATTAACGCTAACGATAAGAATATGTGTAATTTTTTCTTATCTCTTTAAAGCCTCAGTTTTCAGCTACGCTGGCTTGTTTTATACACTATTTCAAGTGTGTAGTTGCCATAGCTGTAAAATTGTTGTAGAATTGTTTAAATAAATTGGGATAAAAAGAACTTTTAGGAAAACGCATTTTAAGTTTTGGTCAATCAAACATTGTCTTTTTTACTTCCCAAAAGCCATCGGGGCAGCCAGAATCACTTTCATTGTTTTAATATATTTTAATAACCTTCTCTTTACTATTTTTTCTCTTTTTTTCTGAATCCAATTTTCTGACGTGCTGCTCAGAGACAATTCTGGTTATGTCTAACAGAAACAAAACAAATCTAGGGTGATTACTAAATAAACCTCTTTAACACATTTAATTTACCTATTACTCCATCAATGAAATGCATGGCAACCTGAGCTGTCCTTGGCTTCTATGCGTTTAGGTCTACTGACAGAGCCTTAAGTAATTTGTTTCATTATGAGCTGAAGAAGAGCCATTGGTATATTCTTTCTGGTCGTCATTCCGTTAATACAGCTTTTCGTATAGGTTTTCATGGCTAGATGGGCCAGATGACTTGTAAATTCGTTAAATCCAAATCCCTAAGTCAAATCCTCAATTCCCTAGGTATAAGACCCAACGTATCAATAAAGTTGTGTAAAACAGTCCCCTTCTCTTAACTACTAAATATTTTGAGAGTTAATTGGTTGGGGCAGCTGCATAAATGATGTCCCAAACTGAACCCTAAAGCACTCCCGTTGCTGCAACCACTTCGAACTATGAATGGATGCATTTTCTTTTCTTAAGGATAAATTTTGTAACAATCAAGTACAAAAGTCGAAGTATCCTTCAAATGAGATAGTGTAAAAGCTATAAGAAAATTATTACTCTACGTTTCGAGGATTGAAGTCTACCGCCTTCTTCAGGTGTAAAAATGCCATAAAATCACCAATTGTGGCAATGTACAGCTACACAAAGTTAAAATAATTAAGTGATACCTGACAAACAGCATAAAGTCCAGACCATAGAGAATGAACCAAAGCGATATCACTTTACAGGAGCCCAGAACACGTGAAGAAGAGGGAGGATTTCGATACTCGAAACGTAGTGTAATAGTTTTCTTATAGCTTTGTAGTAACATGTAACCAAAGCAAATGTCCAAAATCGTATTACTCTTTCTAACCTTTTATGGTTCTAACAAAATTTAAAAAAAGTATAACAAAAATCCAAAAATACAATACATATTTTGTTTAATATATAATAGTTTTTGTTAAAGGTGTTAAAATCTATATTTTACAATAATTAATTTAGTGTATTTAATGATAAGAATGCTGAAAATGCCTTTTATAAAAATTATGTAATGTCATTTAAGTCCTTCAGTGGCTAATGAAAACCATTCAAGACACAAATTATAAACTTTCTTGCGGGTATTAACGAAGAGAAGTTTGGTTTTCATTGAATAAGTAAGTATAAGGAATCAAGTTCTGGTTTGCAACCAAGTTTTACTCGGCCTGATTCCGATCCAACTTGTCTCTCCAATAACACTTAAAAGTTTATCAACACTCTTAGTTTAGGAACCACTTCCACAGCACGGGGTAATCCCACTGTATTCTATTCTGCGAGTTACTGAAAATCTGTAATATTGCATTTGTTTTGAGAGGAATATAAATTATTTGAGTGAAAGTTCGCTTGATATATAAATAATAATTAACAAAATCTTGCTAGCCAATGGTGTAGTGTAGTTAATGCGTTGGCTATCGCAAACTATTGAATAGCTCAAGCAATGTCGAGCTCGGTTGCTGCTTTAATGACTGACCGTTGGGCGATCCTGTCCTTGCAGCAGTCCGCCTTCCCGGCCATTTTTGGTGGTTCGGAAAACACCTGCTGTTGGCCCCAATGTTAAAGGTTAGAGAAGGCTTATTAGCCCTTAACTCACCTGGTAAAATAAGACCTTTTTTGACTTTGAGTTACAGATGCTAATCATGTCGCAGAATACTTTGTACAAACGTAACTTTCTTTCAAAAGTCAAGAATGATATGAGTTTATGTTGCTAAATAAACTCATATTTTAGGAAAAAAAAACACCACATTTTAGGAATGCTTATATTATTTTACGAATAACCTATATTACTATAAAGATGTATAGGCTTCTTGTTCTTAGACTAACAGTTATTACTGTTATAAATAAATTAAGCAGGAAATAAATAATAAAATATAATAAAATATTGTATGGCTCCAATGACGAAAAGATTTTCATTAACAGCATCTAAAGCAAATATCCTGTCTTCGATCAAAAATGTGCGATGAAGTGTTTCAATTCTTCAACCAACTGCTGCAAACCTAATTTGATGATTCATTTAGGAATTATGCGTCCTGTTGAAGGTATGTCTTGATATAGGTTGGTATTTATGGCAATGATGTTCTACAGTGTTTGACACATCTGTAAGTCAAAATAGCGATAATCTTTAGAATTTTACTTCACACTATGGATTACTAGCAAGTTAGTGAACAGCTGAAACAATTCCAAAACATTTGAAGAAACAATTTATTGTTGTTCACTAATCTGATGTCGAGGTATTTTAATTAAATTGAATTTACTTTATTTTCAATCACCATTAATTTTTTATTCCCTTAAGGCAAGTAGAATTATTTTAGACTTTTGATAAGAAGGTAGGATTACGCTACTTAACTTGCCGCTAAGGTTGCAATCATAACTTCAAATTTATAACTAATTTAATTAGGCTACATGAGTAACTTACATGATAATGTCTTTTGATTTTACTGACTTTTCTCGAAGCCATCTTTTTATTGCTCTCTAAGGACAAAAAGCTGAGAAAATGCTCTTATTCCAAAAAAAAACCTTTGCGTTGCTTTCATAGTGGCAGGATATTCTGGATGGATAAGATTTTCGGTAGGGACCACATCCTCCCGAGATCCATGAGGAAGGATTTTGGGCATTACCCTAAGTCGTGTCTACTTTGAAGGAAGGGGAAGCCAGTTCTCCAACATCTGCTGTCAAAGCAGGCAAGGGATGCAACGCCCTTATGTCTAGGCTAGTAACAGCCCTTTACACTTATGAAGCCCCACCAACTCCAACAGTAATCTCCAATAGTAGATTAGACTTATTGATATACCCATGCACGCTGATATTTGAACATTTGCGGTAAGTGATAAGGACATTCATAAGCATGTCCATATTTAAGTGATACTTAAGTTTTACTGTACACAGTTTAGATTCAACTGGGAGGTATAAACCAGCCCGAATGGCACAATGAATTACAAAAAGTGATTAAGAAGAATTAAAAACAATCGCAATGACAAAATAAAATAAATTTTAAATTGTTTTATTTTATAGCTTGAATTATGTTTTGTAAAGGTTTTGAAAATAAAGATAAAAAATTGCTATTTAATTAACATTAGCCCCTAATGACTACAATTATACCGTTACCTACTTTATGACTCGGAAATAGCCAGGCCCGAAAGGCCGTGGTGTGAGGTCACGTGACCTTGAGTTGTCTGACCGTTTGTCTGACTGTCAAATCAGTCAAGCTGTCGACACCGATAAGATATCGGTCGGCAGGCCGTCTCCTCAAATATTCATGTCCTTCCAGCGAATACTTTGTCTAAACGTTATCGACAGTCCCGTGCTTTATAACTGTGATGGACATGACAATACTTGTTTTTAATGCACTATAACCAATTCTCTTCAAAGTAGAGATCGTTCTAAAAATTAATTAGTGGACTATTTACAAATAATTTTAATCAAATAGTTTTATGAAGGATATTTTACTGAAGTACATAAATTGCAATTGATTGTCATTAAATTAATTATTAGTAATAAACATATTATGAGTGGTATTCCGGTATATGATATTAATATGTACTCGTATTACTGGTTATATTTACATAGCAAATTATTTATAAAAGGGAACAATTGAGTTATGAGCTAAAGCAAAATGTTAATATTACAAAGTAGAATACGCTACAACACGTATCAAGTAACAAGTTTCCCTGGAGTCTATTGCTCAAAATTTGCATGCACGGATACACATAAATCTTTGTGTTCCGGGTATCTCATGAGGTTTGTGGGGACCATGGTCAGCTTCGTAATTCTATTATTATTGTCAGTTAGGCCTCCCCTTACTAGTGAGTGCCTGTCTAAATTAAATTAAATTAAAAAAATTATGTTAATAAAACGTAGGTTAGTAACTTGGAAACAAAACATTTACACCACTACAGTGTAGCCAACATTCACCATATCTGCCTCTCACCTCTACCATGTAGGCTTTAACTGGTGTTTTAGTGTGCGGCAGAAGTTCCCGGTTCTGTATATGTAAAAGGAACATCAGAAAACTTTCGTAAGGTAAATTGTAAATTTAACATCCGTACGGTTTTTAAGTCCCTAAATAATCTAAGAAGTTACTTAACACAGTTAAAAAACAAACAACAGGAAACCAAGAATGTCATATATAAAATTGAATGTAAATGCAAATAGACTTATATCGGACAAACGTCTAAACCTGTGGAAACAAGTCTAAAAGAACATATATTTATGATTACAAACAAAAAAAATATTGAAAAATCTAAATTAGTTGAACATGGTATAAAGGAAAATCACCACATAAAATTTGAATATCAAGTGTAGTTTTTAAATAATATTCTTGGACTAAAAGAAAAAAAATTCAAAGTGCATGTATGACGGTTTTGAAAGATGGATGCATTTCCTAACCTTCAGTAAATTTCAATGATATTTTTCTACCATTAGTAGGAGAAGAAATCCATTCCAATATTATGAATTGCAAACCATATTTTTCTACATAATACTTTTATAATTTCTTAGTTTTTGGTCTTTACAATTAGTTTTAAATTTTATTCTAACAATTTTATCATATGTTTTTTTATATTTCATGCATATGTTTTCTGTTAACAATAACTAATAATGCCTTAATTGGCGAAAGTTCTTTTAATGGTTTATTAAATTGTAGAAGAATTAAAAGCGCCTTTTATATTAATTCCTGGTGTTTGCTGGTACATTCCGTTAGACGACATTACCTTATTAGATGGGAAATCATCCGGTGACATAAACAGAGGAGTAATATCTATCAACACTATCTTTTGTGGTTAAGTAAAGCCACTATAGACATGGATCAATCCATAGTTGAACTTCATTCTTGTACCGGAAACTTAACAAGTAATCGTTTTTTTCAGATGGTCGATTAAGGTTACATTTGGCATGTAAATTGAAACTAAAGGAGTGAGAAAATGTGTTATCAATTATTGTTAAAAATGTTTAAAACAGACTGACAAAGGCAAAGTGGGCGAACCCATAAGGTGCAAATTCTTACTCGTTGTGCAATGAATTATTTAATGACAGTTCTATTATTTTGTATTTAATAGCTTTTTCGGTTGAAACAAATTTATAAGGCCTTAAAGCACTACTTACGGGGGATATTCCCGAGCCTCTGTTTGGGGGGGGGGGTATTTTAAACCTCCTAACCACCCAATGTGTCAGCCCCATTCCCAAAATAATTTTCTATATACGCCACAAATTGAGGGATTACAAACCTTTTCCACTACAAATACACTACCTGGTATGCGTCGTCAACTGGCATCATGGTGTTGTGAAAGCGCAATTTTTCTTAAACTTTTACACTCTTTTTTAATATAACCTGCATGATAATCCCAAAAATGAGTGTAACCACGTCATAAATATGATGTATTACAGTAGTGGTATGACGATTTCCATGCAGGCCTAACCCTATACATTTAAATGTCACCTTTACTTCATAAGCACGTGGTATTTGACCTGAACCTCTTTATTTTGATGTTAAAATTATATATTTATAAATATTAAACAAACAGGTCGAAGGTCATAAGGAACAAATATGACTTAGAGAGCAGCCCGTTTGGGCTGTTAGTGCACGTGCTTGAATCGCTGAAGTTCCGTATTCTGGATCCATGAGCCTCTGCACAGAGTATTGTATTTGTAGTGAATGATAGTCTTGGAATCTTTGATAATTATTTTATTGTCTAAAGAAGGGTTTCAATAAAGACTTGTGTGATGGTTTATTTATTCACAAAGCCTAATAATAGGTACATAACCATATTAGGCTGGGAATACCCTCGGTTAGACCATGATCTGGTTCACTAAAATACAGATTGACCGAGACCGGTTCGGCACGGTGGAGGAACTGCTCGACGCTGCGCGGTGTCGGCTAATGGACCGATTACTATCAGAGAAAACCGGTCTGGTCTTTTATTTGTGAACATGCAAATCTCACGGTTCCACTGCACGACTTCTGACATGCGAGAGCAATAACAGTCAGTATCTGCAAGATCTGGCGCGGAGCCCTTGGGAGTTGCATCACCTCCCTGTGTCCATGTAGGGCTTGGATATTGAGGGCATTAACCTATCGCGTATCTATATACAAATGGCATGAAGTGTGAAAACACAGTCAGTATCTGCCACACTGCGTCCACAACACCTATCATGATACAAATGGCATGAGACATTCGACATCAGTATCTGCAAGATCTCAGGCGGAGCGCTTTGGATTTGCTTACCTCCCTGTGTCCATGTGGGGCTTGGATATTGAGATCATTAACCTATCGCGTATCTATATACAAATGGCATGATGTGTGATATTCGACAACAACAGTCAATGTCTGCAAGATCTCAGGCGGAGCCCTTGGGTGTTGCATCACTTCCCTGTGTCCATGTAGGGCTTGGATATTGAGGGCATTAGCCTATCGCATATATACAAATGCCATGAAGATATGTCAAAAATAAATAACATTACTGTAAGTGTTTATATTCCTATGCTTTCAACTAAATTTAGTTGAAAATTAAATGTATTAACAACACATATTGTTAATACGTGATTTAAATTATACAGTACCTTAATTACAATTTAGAAATTTTTTTCTAAAGAGAGAATAATTGAATTTTAAATAATAAACTATTACAACATGAATATAAAAAAATAAAGATTTAAGAAATGAAAACGATGTTTTGAAGTTAAATGAACGAAGGATACGTTCTCTACGTGCCCTTTGAAGTGTATTTTTTATAAAGAAATCCACCTAGAATAGTTTGTGTTACTAATTACTCATATCGTATTTTTTCACACAAAACTGTTACATATTTGGAAATACTTATAAAAATTTAAATCATTTTTACATTTAAATGATTTATAGTCAACCGTTCAATAAAGTAAAAGTAAAAATAAATAAAAAAATAAGTAAAACCCATGTTAATGAGAAGTAGAGAAGTTTAAGATTAATTCAAATTTAAGATAATTCTTTAGAAAGAAGTAAATAAACCACACATATTGCATGATAATAATTCGTACTTTAACATTCGTATAAGGAAGCTTATAAGGTATTTGCGAACAATTCGCTTCATCTAGAGGACATAATCGGGTCAGCGTTGAGTCACGATGCGCGTGGGAGACGGTACGTCTCATTGCAGAACCAAACAATAACAAGAACTCTTGGCCATCAATGCTGTGCCCGACCTCCGCGGCCGCGAGCCGCTGCCGGTGCCAAGTGGGTGGATTTATGTGTTTTGGAGGCGGTCTATTTGGAGGCTGGAGGTCAAACGCCGATTGAGCCGCGGGGCTTAGTAAAAATAGTTGGCCTTCCATTGACTTAGGTTTTCATAACCTTACTATTACGTCGTTCTTCGAAAAGTTCTTGCGGATTTGTGCGAACTCGTTTCAACACCAGCTGCGTCACCAGAAAACTCTTAGGACATTCCTTGCATCCTCCTTCACCGTACCAATTCACTTTATAATTCCTAACACAACACAGTTCAGTTTGAATCTGCGTTTGGAAATTGATATTGTTGTTCATTATCTTTCCAAAATCTACAAAAATCCACTTTTTGTACCTCTTCAACAATTACCAGCAACATACTCGTAACTGAAGTACTAAATAAAGTACTGCCAATTTGATAAAAGATACCCTCCAATAATCCCTAAAAATTGCCTTAATAGCCTTTATGAAAGCGTGTATATTTATATTGAAAGCCTTACATAATAGCTGATAACTATTTAGAATATAAGTAAAGATATTAGCGAATTGTGTATTGATTCGTTCAATTGTGACACTTCATCAATTCAATAGCATTGAATCATTTACTGTCCTATTTCTAATAGAGGTATTTGAGCAAAAATCCGTAGTTTTAGCTCAGTTGAAACTGAAGATTTGGTGGATCACATTAATAGAACTTCTCACTCCATCCACCTTAAAATTGGATTTCATGGACAAATGGCAACATCGTAAATATTACCCAAAAAGGAAATTTAAATAATTGTACAGATTAGAGATGTCTAGTAAATCAATGTGAAGTTACAGTATTCTTTTCAGAAGTCCTTTGTAGTGGACCAATGAGAGTAAAAGGCGCAATCCAGTTTCCTGATTTACCACCAACTTGTTCCTGCTGTGACGATCGCCACTTCGTCTAAGCCTATGGTTAGTTGTCCGTGATTGGTCGTTCAGTGCAGACCTGTCGTAACCTGCATTCTTTAGTACAATTTTTGTTTTTAATAAGTCCATGTTTTAGATTTAGGATGCATAAAATTCCATACAACATATTGGTGATTAATGACTTAAGTGCCACAACGCTGTTGTGTAATTTGTCGGCTGAGCGATGCATATCAATCTAGAGGCTGAAAGAATTTAATTTCTGTTTATCTGTCTACACGATATCTCGAAAATTAAATGACCTAAATACTATTTTCCTAAAATGACCTAAATTCAATGTTCATATCACTGCATGGGATTTGGCTGAGCGTTACCGAATATTTTTACATTGCTCTTACGGGTGATGACAACGAGATAATGACAGAATAAATCAATTTGTAAACAAACCAGGTACAATAAAACGATATTTGAACATAAAATCGTTATTCATAGAGTAAATGAAAAAATAGAGTTGATATTCTATGTTAAAAGTAGTTGAGAGTTGATTCTGCGCAGTTTTGTTTTGTACTTACCTCCCTAGCTCACTAGAAATTCTGTTATTTGAACATTGCTATGAAACCTTACTTCATGAAAAAATAATATATGTATGTATTACGTGTCGAGAAATTGGAGTAAATACTTCCGTAGACTTTAATATCTGCATACAACTTCATTTCTACACAGATAACAACGTATTCTATGCATAATGCATATTTGTGTGTAAATTTGTTTCTGTACGATTGTCTGTCTTTCTATCAGCTGTACACTCCCTCCCCCCAGAATTCACTTCCATTGAGGAAGATCGGCGGTTTTGGCGGCACTGAGACGTTTGTATCATGAACAGTTGGTCGGGGCTGGTCCGTCCTAGGGGTCTGTGGGTGTGGTGCTGGCATTGTGTGTGAGGAGTGTGAGTGAGATAAAACACCATAAATATTATTTATTTCTAAATTATTCTTACTATTTATTTATCAATTATTGTTATTAGGTATTATTAATAGTTTTTGGTTCTAATTAAAAATGGAAGTTGTAACATTATTTTGTTTTATGATTATAACTATATATATTTTTTAGAAGTATTATATTTATAATATTTTAGTGTTTAGATAATTGTTTAATTTAATGTCTTTAGTAAAGTAGACTAGTGTTAATATTAATTTTGTTAATATTTGTTAATAATTAGTGGTCAGACAGGTTAATTGTAAGAAAGGGCCATGAGGTCCTAACTTTGCCTGTTTAAATAAACAACTTTCAATTTCATTTCATTTTTCATTTTACACAGGGCAACTGAAAAAAGAAGTGAGTAAAATTTGGTAGTAATTTATTTTCTGTACTATTGTTTGTACGTTTGTAAAATTTTAACCACGCAAATTGAAATGTATACCATTTGGGCTCTGAGGGAGAGGGTATTAGGAGATTTGTGTTTCAAATTTAAAGGAAAAACATGGATGTGTTTAAACATATACAATTGCAATTTAGGCATTACGGAGATCTCCTTTCACAACGGCCTCTAAAGACCATCTATACTAATGGGAAGTAAGAAGTAAGAATATGGGGGTAAGAACACTCACGATTTCAGTACAAACATTTATTCATTCGTATCTACATTTCTTATAAATATGTTACTTATGTAGGCAACAAATCAGTTACTATTTACAAATATTCTTAACCTACACAGTTTTACTTTAGAAGTTGCATAATGTAAAAGGACGCCAACCTAGTTTCACTTCGGTACGTCGCATCAGGGTAAACACAAACACAACTGTATTATATAAAAAACAGAGCCTTCAAAATATTGTAGTGCTAAAAATAAATAATATATCGTTCACTAATATCACCAGCACCGGTCCGGCTACCTTACAACAATGCAGAATACAAAACAAGCTTCTGGAAAAGACTCTAAAACCAGTTCTTGATAGCTCACTAACAGTTTCAACGTTAAGGAATGCTATAGAGAAACAACAGGAACCTTAGAGTCAAACTTGAGATGACGCTCTTTGAGTGTGCTCAGTTAATTTAGATGTAACAGGAGATCAAAATAATTATTACAACGTTGCATAAACAAAATGTACATAAACATAATTACAATATTTACAAGATGAGAACAGAACGTAAAATAGAGACAGACTCATTAATTGTTCCTACTAAAAATATTGCATTGGATTTAAATCTAAAGCTGCAGTTAGCACGTATACTAATATGCAAGAGATTTCTGACTGATAATAATAGTAATTATTTTACATTTGTTCAGTTGGTATAACTTATTTTTATACATCCACATCAGTAAAAGTAGCTCTTTTGGATAACACTACTTAAGAGATAATTGATCGTGAAAACAGAAGAAAGGGTCTGGTATTTTGTATATAGAACTTAATTTCTTGGTTGTAAAAGCAATCCTCTTTAATATTGGAATTTCAATGCGCAACGATTCCACCTTTTGTAGTACGATCAGATCCAACTGTAAATCATTCGGTTTTTAACATGGTGATCGAATAGTCGTCCTGTCCTGATTTTAGAATAAAAGCACATAGAAAGAGAAAATTTCGATAGTACATATAAGTCTAACACACCTATACTTCGAGGCGTAGCAGATTTAGTCCCAAAGCTTCAAATTGTAACTCCCAAAGTTAGAATTTTCAAATTTGTTGGAAGTAAGTTACGGGAAACAAAATAGTACCAAACACTTTGAACCAAACTTTAGGTCTTTGGTTTTATTAGTTATCTATATATTACAAACACAAATTTAAATTTTGATGCATCATAAAATCCATAACTTTTAGTTAAATATGAAAAAGCCAAACTACAAAAAAACAAAATTGATTTGCTGAACAATCCTCACTGATTTATTCCTTTTTCTATCAACAATCATTAAACAATAGCAGGAAGCTAGACTACTCCATCACCCTGTATAAAGTAGCTCACGAGGTAAAAACTAGACATAGTGATAAAACATTTGATTTCCCTACTACTTACAGGCAGATGATCTAATAATACTATGCAAAATACACACGAATTACTTGAATAAATATAAATTCTCACATATAGCCTTAAGAGGAAAGTCTTGTCTTGTACCATAAGCGATAAGAGATTACAGATTGTTTTACAGGTCCATCATGCTGCCAACCTTATTTTGTGATCCATTACAAAAATAAAAAATACACAAACAAAACTGATAAAATTACTGGAGGTTTAAACTCTTCTTGGAAACCATTCTTAATTGTAACTTGTACAGTGTGTTTATACCGTATTTGTTCAAACTCAATGACAGTTCGTAATTGCAATAATCAACGTTTTAAAACTGAACCCTTTAACGTATAATCATATCCAATGGTAGAAGAGGCTTACATATTTTTATAAAGAACATTAAGATCTTATGAGAGAATGTATATTGACCCATGCTAAGTGGGTGAGAAGCCCATTCTGAGTCATGGAGAAATACTGGGTATGATAAATAAGTACAGGACTACAGGGGGGTCAGCGCAGTTTTCTCGGAGGTAGCTAGAGGAGGCTGCGGGGTGTCGTAGGTCGGCATGTACTTGTACTGCGTGTACTGTGGGGGAGGACAACCGTAGCTGTGTAGCTTCAGCTGGTGCCGCTTGAGCCTACACTGGCGCGCGACGTACACACTGAGGCAGAGGGCGGCACAGGCCACCACGGACAGCACGATTATGTACACCACCTCCCTTCCGGAGCCGAAAGATTTATTGTCTGAAACATTACATGGATGTTGCTATAGAGCATTGTTTTATTAAGAACTTAATGTTGCAAATAGGTACAGACAGTAAAAACGTAAAGAATCTTAGGTGTAGGGAATGTACGAAGCGAAGAAGCGCTCTCTAACATTTAACCTGGGAACCAACTGCCTATAGGCGACTTCCAAACCACCCCAAAGGACGGGCAGACTGACGTCTTGCGAGGACAATATCACGCAGCGGTCACACATGCAAGCAGCAGCCACGCTCGACGTTGTTTATCAGTTATCTAGGAGTAACCGCCATGCCTAAAAGCCAACACCCCGGCAATGGTGGTTTTCACACAAAAAAAAACTAACATAACATTGGCAGTTCATGTACTATAAATAACGTTAGTAAAATTATGTTCTCCATATCACAATTCCATATCCTACTTACTCCACCGACATATTAAGCCGGATATGACAGATCCTACTGCATTACTTGTTGAATTAAAGTGATATTAAATCTCAATAAATCTGACCTGTTATACAATATATCTATTCAATTAATTTTCACTGACATGAGATCTTTTCATAATTTAAGCAATTAAAAATATTGCATTTTACAAAATGCCATTTAGGAATTATAATGATATCAGTCAATACGATACCGAAAAAGAAATATACTTCATTACTATGGAACTAGAGCAAAATATTTTGCTTTCGTTAAAAGGAATTCAGTGATTAGATCCGGCAATTAATCCAATTAAATGAATTGTGGTATTTAACAGGAAGAATAAATATTGATAATTAGGGAAGCTGTTGTTAACTGATTATTTGAACTTATTTAGATGGAGATCAATTTGGAGGTAATCTTAATTAGTAAATGTAATGAATGAGAACCGATTCCTTCTATATAACATATAATGGGTTAGAAGTTTAGTTTCCATAATTTATCCTGAACTAAATTTATATTTCATAACAAATCTTGCATGTTTAGCAGGGAATATTGAGATGTTACCTGGGCAGACGTGACAACAAATGCCGGGTTTCCGGATGGGATTGGGGCAGTTGATGGAGCACACGAGTTTGGTGCAGGAGATCTCACCCCCAGCAATACACATGCACGTGGTACACTCGTCTTCCCGCCAGTCGTCACCTACAGAGTACGTCATGTTGTCGACAGTACACTGCTTCCTCTCCAAACGCTTCAGGCTCGTCTAAACACAAAGTAAAATCTTAGAAACTAATGTCTTAGCAACAACGTGAAGTCCGAGTTAGCTATGTCAACGTCCTTACCGAGGCACACGGGGCAACACTGGTTCTTGACCTGCAGGGCGTTGGTGCAGGTGACTTGCTCTTCGCAGAGCTCCGTGAAGCAGGATGGCTTACCGTCGTCGCACAGGCAGCTCACACAGTTGCCCTCCCGCCACATGGTCTCTCCGTGCCGCCTCTCGCAAACGGCCGACAACCTGGACAGCGTGAAAATTGGCCGGATTGAAAAAAACTGCATCAATTGTTACAGTTTGCCCGAAGCCTCAATACCCCTGAGGATTTGGAGACCCACGCGCCCCAACGCGCACACACCGTCACACGCGCAGCCCGGCCTACTTGGCTTTTCTTTCAATGACGCACTCACTAGGATTAGTCTCCAAAAATGTTATATTTGATTTTTTTTATGTTAGGTTAATATTCATATCATATTTGAATTCTACATTTTATTTAATGAGAATAGAGTCCAAACACGAAATGACCATGATAATCCTGACTCTTGTCAGTTAAGTTGATAATTGACCCCTTTGTTTCTAAGATATGTCAGAAATGTCGTAGTTATTTCGTTATTGGACTCTGTTTTCATGAAATAAAATGCATATTTTAAAAATTACTAAAATATTGACCTCGAAAATTACCTTTACACTCGAAGGCCTACTGTATGGTCACAGCTAAACGTGTGACGGTGTGTGCAGTTCGCCTTGTAATCCTATGGGGATTTTGAAACAGCAGACAAATTATAAAACCTGAAGGAATTCCCGAAGAATGAAAGAGACTCACGAGACGTTGGTCAGCTGTTGATGGTGGCAGACAGGGCAGCACTCCCCTGGCGGGGGTGGCACAGGCCGCTTGCAGGGGGTTGGGGGGCAGGATGCAGCGTGACACAGGGCACGGCCACTCTGACACAAGCACTCGACACAGGAAGAAAGCCTCCAGATCTCACCCTCTACGTAGACCTTGCCAGGCTCCTCGCCCTGACACACCATGTGGGAGGCAGCCACCATGTCAGTGCCTGGAACAAGACGGTTTTACATGACTGAACATGTCACGTTACCAACTACACAAAGCCTTGTGGTGTAATCGGTGACCAGTTGGGTTGGTTACTTTTTTAACTTAAAAAATTTGAAAATAACTCCCATGAAAGGAGGTGAAATGAACACGAAATTCATATGGCATTATAAAAAGTAGGCCCTTTAAAACATACAGAAAAATACTGAAGAAAAGGGTATGATCTTTTACAGTATGTGTTTAACATTTTACAGTATGTAAAAGATAAGTGAAAATCACTCCAGATTTGCGTATATTTTGCATGTAAAAATGTAATTTCTTTGTTTAAGCCTTATTGCCTATTGTAAATAATACTTTATTAAAAAAATGTCATACTCGTTTGTTAAAATGTCATTAAAAATAATTTCTCTGTCGATCTTAGAATGTCATAAAAAATATATTATAAAATCTACAATTTCATGAGCACCGTATTTTTATATTATTACAAAATTACGTATAATTTATAGCTGCAATGCCTTAAGTTACGCAAAATGTGGAATCATCAAAAATTTGTTATGTTTGATCTGACTAAAGGGGTGTTAACATACAGGGATGAAACTCTAAAATAAATAAGTATTTAACGAAAGCAGGTTGTACCTCCTTAATGATAAATTTTTATATCACAACTATTTAATTTAATTTCTATCAATTGAATTAAAATGTATGCTGAAAATCATGCGATTAGCTAATATTTTGAAATACTGTATAGACATTGATAATATTTTACTTCACAGATATAACTAGAACCAACTTCAGACACGTACCAATTTATGAACAAAAACGTGTTGATCAGGTGCTGGGTAAATGTGTATTTACACAAAGGTACCCGATAGGGAATTACTGTTTTGTACGTGCCGATTGCACGTTTTCTGATTGAGATTATGAAGGCGTCGGTGTTTTCCCTTCTACGGTAGAGGGGAGTGGGGAAGGGTGCCGTCTGTTGTGTACGTTTGGATTACAATTTTGCATGTCACTGCATATAATAGCAATCACTTGTAAATATTCAAAATACCCAGGGAATATCGTTTTTTTATTTAGTGTTTTAATACTAAGCTGTGCTATTTATATTTGGATATTGGGTACATTCCGATTTGTGGCCTCACGATCCAACTCGTGCTTGAATTTACCCTGAAATAATAATTTTATTCTAGAAATCTATTTAAAAATTTTAATAATTGAAATTAATTACAAAACATAAACTGATTGGCTGAGCGTTAGGGAAGCTTGTCAATGGTGGGTCTTGGAAAACGAAGTAACAAATATAGTTGAAATACAGTATGAATCTTTTCTATATATAGGCAACACTAGAGTCGATTATGATGCACGTCACCCCCTGCGTTTTGGTTGAGCGTTAGCAAATACATTCACATTGGTCTTCAAGGAATATTAACCACAATGGCAACGGATAATAACAGAATCAATGAACTTCCTTGAATTTACTCTGAAATAATAATTTGAGGTATATTTTATCCTAGAATTATATTTTAAAATGTGATATTTTTAATTAATTACAATACATAAACTGATTGGCTGAGCGATAGAGAAGATTGTCATTGGTTGCTCTTTTTGAAAACGAACTAAACAATACGGTTTGGAAAATGCTGCATGAAGCTTTTGTTTATAGGCAACACTGGGGTCGATTATGGTGTACGTCTCTCCATGCGATTTGGCTGAGCGTTAGCAAATACATTTACATTGGTCTTAAACGATTATTAACACTGATGGCAACGAGGAAATAACAGAACAAATAAACTCGTGAAAAAGCTGAGAACATATGGAAACTAGCTAGAGTATTCATATAGGAAATAAAAAATAATAAAGTGGAAAAACCATATTAAAAGTTGGTGACAAGATTTTGTTTTTCGTACTCTTGTGCTGTAGCCACGCTACATTATTGGGGCATTTAATGTTCAAACATTGCGATGAAATCTAGCTCAATGAATATATACCTAGCTATATGAATGGGGATTTATTCATATTCCCTGTTTATTGTACGCAATAGTTTATCTCATCACTATTGTTATTTTTACTGTTGCTTTTTTTGAAACGTTGTTATGAATATTCTTGTTATATTATTTAATAGTTTATTATTTTATTTCTGTTATTATGTTATTTCTATTGTTATAGTTTATTTATTGTTGCGGTCTTTCATGATGGTATTGTTACAGTTTTAAAACATGTATATACATATTTATTCTTGTTATATATCATGCCTTGCAATAGTGTATTATGTTAATATCATTTTTTTCGGCCTTTCACATGTTTTGTTGTAGAGTTTCTTCTTTACGTTAAGTTGTTATAATAGTTAAGTATATGGATCTTGAATGTAAAAATGGAGAGTATGTCCGTTTGAAATAAATAAATAAATAAATGAAAAAAATGTAAGTGAGAATGAAGTGAGCCTTAGACTGTTTAGTACAACTTCAAGGAATCCCATTGATGTTAGTAGCAGAGCAGTTAAAATTTTGTAAATGCTAAATTCAATGAATTCTTACTTATTTAAGGATACCCTTACCCTTCCTTACCTATCTATCTATCCTTACTCAAATATCCAATGTTGTGTGTTTACTTTAAAAAATCTTTCATCATTTCAAACTGTCCTATGGTTCCAAAGCATCACCATTAATTCTTAAAAAAAAAACAACCACATATCTTAGGCCAAAATATGTTAACGCTCTTCCAGACTATATAAAAACTAGTGAAACCCCTACAATATTTAAAAAAGACTAAATGATTATCTCATGAACAGAGTATGTTGTACCTTGGAGGAACTCTTGGGAGGATTGTCTCTGACTGTGTAGCTTATAAATAGTATTTTTCAATAGACATGTTAAGTGATTTTTTTTATCTTATTAAATTTGAAACAGCATTTATAAATAAGATTATATGTAATATATTTTTTATAAATATTGTACATATATGATCATGACAATGTTCCATGCAGTGTTGTATTATTAATGAACACTAAAAAATTTGATTTGATTTGATCTGATAACGATACTTAGCCAAATATTACTTTATTCGAATTAAATATCTCCAGAGTTATCCATACACTGTAAAATGCACTACACCATGCACAGTTCACCTTTATGAAGAGTACCTGGACAGGAAGGACAACAGTCCTTGGAAGAGTTGAAAACAGGAGAGGCGCAAGTGACAGGAGGGCAGCTGAGCAGAGAGCACATCTCACGACCAGCGAGACAGTAACACTGTCGACAACCGTCGAACCAAGTCTCTCCGTCGTCTCGCCACACTTTACTGTCTGAAACAATATTTTGGCTGTCTCAGAATGTAAAAACATTACCTCATGCAGAGTAGACACCTAGAGGACAGTTGTGGTGGGTTATTGTTAAAAAGTATACTTAATAGACGCGAGAATGTAAAGAACGTCTTTTCTTTACAATGCGCTGAGGAGTTCTCTCTAACACTTAACCTGGGGATCAACGAGTTAAAGGTGTCTACCGAACCACCTCCAATGGCCGATCAGCCCGGCTGCTTGTAAGGACAGGATCGCTCAGCGGTTACTCATCCAAGCAGCAGCTACGCTCGGCGCTTAAAACATACCTTAACCGCCTGCAATCCCCATGATTTACGGTTTGAAGAATATTTTTGTTTGTAAATACTTATCCCTTTAAAAATAACTAAAGGCATAACAGAAGACATTTTTATCAGTTCACATGAAAATGAAAAGCATTAAAAGTAGACACTTTCAGCCCAAATAAAAACGACTCAAGATAAACATGTGAAATTACTACTGTACATGGGTTATACCTACACGGAGCGATATCTATATCACTCATGAAAAATTAATTTTGTTAACAAAACAATTAATAAAAACACGTCATTTTATTATATTTAATGTAATGAAAAATATTATTTCCACAAGTAAAGGATAACAGAAATATCACTCCTTGAGGCTATAAATTATTCTGTAAAAACTTCACATTATTATCTTGAACCACTTTTATTTGAACCCACCTAAATGTACAATGACCTAAATTGCCTAATTAAAGTAATTTCACGAGGAGTGATCAAAATTTGCGTCCACTTTTTCTATATTCAGAGAAGTTGTTTTAAAAAGCTACTGATTTAACATTTAAAAAAACGTGCCTCTTACGTGTATCAAATGAAAACATTGTGTACAGAAACCATATGTTTAATTTTCATTTAAATTATCTTAATAAATATGTTATCTAGAAGAAATATAAAGAAAATGAGTCAGATGGCATGGGCGTGGTATGATATAGTAGAGAAGTGTACTTTATAAATGTAGCCTTGACGATTTAAACACCAGCTTTACTATTTACAGGTATTTCGTGTGTAAGACTTATTTTAGTATTTTTATACGGCTAATACATTTAACAGAAGAAAACAACCCGGTTATTGCACCGCGAACACAGTCGATAGTAAAAAGGGCAGTCGGTCGTTAGGAACCCCATACATTTGAGGTTTGGGCCCTAAAGTAAAAACGGGCCACGTATGTATTAGTCGCATGCGTAAGTACTTGGGTTTCCAATAGTCCCAATACCCCAATAACGCAATCCTTAAGGGACCAAGATCTTGTGACAAGAGTATAGTAACCATTACCATTATTGCCTAGAGAAGAACATTGTAATTCACCAAATATTTGTAAGAAGTCTTAATCATAAATTTGATAACAGCTAATAATACATGTGTTGGGTGTTGTTACCTGATATGCAAGGTGTACCAACTGCAGTGTCGGTCGTGTTGGAGGCGCCCTTCAAACGTCCTTCATGGGCTGAAACAATAAATATTCTTAAATCACAGTTCTTGCTCATCGATATTCTTAGGTGTGCAATTAACAAAGGAGTGTTGAAAGGTAGTAATGAACCTTCTCAAACAAGGGTACTAATTAGTTTAACCAGCTTTGTCTACTTACGTATGCACTTGCAGATGACGCAGTTATGTGCATTTAGCACCAGACCGTGGGCGCATCGCTTGGTGCATTGATCCAAAGGTTTGCAGGACTCGCAGCGGCAGACCTCGCAGCCCAGCTTGTTGGTGCGATAGCCGTGCGGACAGTTCTTCCTGCAGTTGGTGAGCGCAGGACACCGAGGGGAGTCACATTTGCACAGCTTGTTGCCGTGAGAGTCCTGCGCGTATCCGTGTTGACACTCCAGGAGACACTCGTCTGCAGACAGGCCATTTCACAAATTTTAATTTAGAATTATTACGCTGGCTAAGATGTATCCAAGTGGATCAGTCCTAACTGTGTTCTATTGAAAACCGGTTGCAAAATTGAGTTGAGTCAATTTTGAACAATTATCAGAACTTATTTTGGCAGTGACATACCAATATTTTTATGCTAAAATTTGAGGTATGAAGACTACGATTAGGATTTTCGCCTCATATAGAATCGAAACATTTCTGATACAATTAAAATATTCATTTATAATCGGGCTTGCTCTAGAACGTAATGTTCAGTCAACATGTGTAAAAGGAACTATGATAGAACCAATACTACACATCTGCTTGAAAAGTTAGTTGATTCTGCGGCGTAACCAAATAGCGAGCACAACCGATTACAAAAAATCTATTACAAAAAAAGCAAAATACGGCGACCTGTGATAATGTAGCCAAATTGATCGCTAATTCGTTGAACTTCAGCCTCTCACAAAACATCTCCACTCACTTCTATAAGCGGATAAGAACTACTGGTTCTGCCAGTTTAGGTTTAACTAAAGATGTCTCTGATCACCTCAAGATATTTATTATGTGAGGGATGTTTCAACGCGTCGTGAAACGAACATATATGATAGTATTAGAAAAGTTAATTTAGATGTAGGATTAACTTAAGCAATTAACCAGCCAGACCAATGGGAAAAAGAAAAAACGGATGTAGAAATAAAGGTCGCATGTATGGAAAAGTATCTTCCGTTACTACAGCAGTATTTTCCTTTTCTGAATTTCCACAAGTGAAAAGGATGAACCCATATAGCTCCAACACCTCTCATTGTCGTTATCTAAATATCTCAGAACTTTTCATTCATTTACTTAAAAGAAACTACTGCTACTATACCCCACAATAAACCATTCACACAAGGATATAATGCTGTTATAATTAAACTCTGTATCACCCACCTTGTTGGCAATGGCAGGTGAAGCAGCCGTGTACATCCCTGACAAACCCGTGGACACAACGCAGGGAACAGTCGTCGAGGGTGGGGCAGTGAGACGGTACAGTTACTACCGTTGAACCTGGACAAGGATAACATATATAATCACAGCTGAAAGAAAAATAATAAATCACTACACGGAGAGACTCTAGTTCGATTTTCAATTATAGCTGCCCTAAACCCTCCTATATACCACCATCAAGCTTAAATTAACCCCTGGTCTCTCCGATTGCATATCCAATTTAAATTATTCCTTTTAACTTCTTAATTTATCGGGAAAAGTACTAAAAAGAGCAAGGTTATTAAAGGTGACTGGTAACCTTATGACTACTCCACTTCAATAGATCCCGGTACCTAAAGAATATAAATTTTAATAATGTAAGGTACAAAAAAGTAAATTATATATTATTTTACCAGGCGATGGTAGGGCAAGAAGCCCTCTCTAGCATTTAACCTGAGGACCAACGGCTTAGAGGTTACTACAGCCGAACAGGCGAGGACAGGATCGCTCCTCGGTCACATATCCAAGCCGCTCGACGTTGCTTGATTCGGTTCTCTTGCGATAATCGCTGTACCCATTACACTGCGCCATTGAAAGGTGCAAGCAAACTTTGATGGGAGCTTTGTAAGATCTCATCTGATACAATCTTCCTCTTTCCGAAAAACCGATTGGGATCCTACATACCTCAAGATTGTCGGCTACATGTCGATGGATTTTGATTTAAATTCAGCTTGGTAAAAGCTAGGGATTTACTTTAATGTCACAACAATCACTTGATAGCAATAGCTGAACCAACAAAATTACGGCCGGCAACCAAAAAATGGATGTTTTGACTGGACATTTCGGACTGGACTTTGTAGGTGTAACTACTGGAACGGAGTTGTGATAGGAACAGACCAAACACACGTCTTGCCATTGTTAAGCGGCATTCTGACAATAGTAATAACTCACAAAGTGCATGGGAATCATCTACGATCCATTTCCTGGAGAATTAACAGAACTAAATATGGCTAGTCAGGAAGCTTTCCATAGACAAGGAGATGGCCTTACCTCCCGTCTGAAACGGGAGTTTAATTTTTATTGCATCACTTCAAGCTAGTATATAAGAAATGATTCTTGTACAAATACACGGTTACATCATAAGTCAAGGTTTCCAATGTGATTATCAATATTATTGTATTCTAGTTATCCTTTATATATAGAAACCAGTTACGATAAGAAATAATTCAAAAGTGCTCGTACCGTTGCACCTAGGGCAGCACTCGCCCGGCTCGTACTGTGGGTTGGCGCACGCCTCACACATGTACGCTTGACATTGCCGCTGACCCTCTTTGCACACACATGTAGTGCAGTCGTCCTCCTTCCAACGGTCACCGTTGGCAACCACTTTCCCGTAGAGCCCCGTGACACAGCTGCCAGGAGGAGGCGGCGTGTCAAGGTCTGCCGACTTGCCTGTAACAAGGCAAATAGTACCATGGTTTTCTAAGCAAAATATTACACAGGTAGTTTATTCATCCTCCTTCCAACTGTCACCGTTGGCAACCACTTTTCCGTAGAGCCCATTGACACAGCTTCCAGGAAGCGGTGGCGTGACAAGGACCTTCGATTTGAACTCAATTTTATTAGACTTTTTACATGATTTGCCAGGTCAAGAACAATTCCCAAGAGTGGGCATAAATTAGACCAGGTAATGTGGATTTGAAAAGACCTCCCCAAACAAAAATAAAATATCACTGTAATGGAAACAATTATCACTATAATGGAGATAATTAACCACCTGGAAAGTTAATAACAGTTGATTTTGATGTTATACTTTAAAAAACTATTTAACGATTAGAATCGTACTTTTGACGCAGACGGGACAACACTGGCCAGGGGGTATCCTGCTGAGGGAGCAGTCCGGAGGCAGTGCAGGGCAGGCGGAGGAGTCGCTCATTAGTCCATCCACGGAGTCGCAGAAGATAACGCCGCTGTCACAGCGACATCTGGAGCAGTCCTCGCGGAACCACGAGGAGCCGTTCTGCATTAGAATACCGTTGTCGGTGCACGTGTTATTCGAATCTGAAAGTGAATGCAGAGTAAAGAGACGGTAAGGTAACTCATTAGGGTTCATACTAAGATATTCTTAGATTATAACACCTGAAACCATAAACTGATAATTGTGGTCTGTCAGTGTTAAAGTGGTGCAATCAATTTTAGGTTTGGAAAATATTTGTTTCTGAACTCGTATCTCTAAGATAACTCCCCAAGTAGAGAAAAAAACAGGGAATTTGTTTATTATCCACATGAAATTACAGACATCTAAAGTAAATACAATTAGACAATTTGTGTTGAGGCAAAAGTAAAAAAGACTGAAAACTGTGTATTGCTGTTCCATCCATCAAGAACTAAACCTGTATATTGTTCTAATGTTGCTCCATCCATCAACAATAAAAGCTGTTCATTGTTGTCCTGTTGTTCCATACAACAAGAATTACAGCTATATATTGTTGCACTGTTGGTCCATCTACTAACAATCAAAACCGTATATTATTGTAATGCTGCTCTGTTTATCAAGAATAAATGCTGTATACTTTTTACTGTTGCACCAACCATTAAAAATTAAAACTGTATATTTTTGTACTGTTTCTCTATTCATTACAAATTAAGCTGTATACTTTACTGCTGTTCCTTTAATCGAAATTGCAGGTGTATATTGTTGTATTCTTGTCTCATCTATAAAGAATTGAAGCTCTATCTTGTTGTACTGTTACTAGACTACATCTATAACGAATTGAAGCTGTATATTGTTGTAATGTTGGTACATCCATTAAGAATTGAAGCTGTATATTGTTGTAATATTCCTCCATCCATTAAGAATTAAACAATATTGTTGTACTGTTGTTCCATCCATTAAGTATTGGAGTCGTAAATTGTTTTAATATTGCACCATCCATAAACAACTAAGTAGTATATTGTTGTTCTCTTTTTCCATCCATTAGGAATTGAAGCTGTATATTACTGTAATGTTGATCCATCCATTAATAATTGAAGCTGTATATTGTTTTACTGTTACTCCATCCATTAATTAATTAAAGCTGTATATTATTTTAACTGTTGCTCCATCCATTAACAATTGAAGCTGTATATTGTTGAACTGTACTCCATCAATAAAGTATTGAAGCCGTATAATCTTGTAATGTTGCTCCATCCATTAATAATTGAAGCTGTATATTGTTGTAATGTTCCTCCACCCTCGAATAATTAAGCAGTATATTGTTGTATTGTTCCTCCACCCATTAAGAATTGAGGAGTATATTGTTTTACTGTTGTTCAATCCATTAATAATTAATTGAATATGTATATTGCTGCATAGTTCCTCCATCCATTAAGAATTAAGGTGTATATTTATGTACGGTTGTTCCATCCATTAAGAAGTGAAGCTATAAATTACTGTAATGTTCCTCCATCCATTACGAATTAAGTAGTACAGTATATTGTTGTAATATTGCTCCATTCATTAAGAATTAAGCTGTATATGTTGTACTATTGTTCCATATATTACGCATTAAAGTTATGTACTGATGTATACTACTAAGGTTATAGTTTATTTTTTAGAGCTCTAATTACTTTAGAAGAGTCAACCATATTAGAAACCTTTCGGACAGGCGTTTAGATAAATTATCAAGGCATTCGAATTAATACGATGTAGTTATTTAGCACCATCACAGATGTATGTTATACTATGAAACTACTGTTATCTATTTTTATACTGTTATATGCATAGTATTATTTAAAAATCTATTAATGTCTGTCTGTGTGATCGTGTGTGTGTGTGTGTGTGTGTGTGTGTGTGTGTGTGTGTGTGTGTGTGTGTTTTACTCAATTACATAAAAACTACTGGACTGATTGTAATGCAATTTTACATGGACATTCTTAGCATCCTTGTTTAAGCCTATTCTTATTTCAGAAATCGCTTGAGCCAACATCCACTGTTCTCTAAATTTGCATTAGCAAACAAGAAATATTATTAATTTAAAGAGTAAAATGTTGTCAACTGTTCCAAGCAAACATTATTTTATGACAGCACAACCATATGCTTAATTAGTGTAACCACTATTTTCAATTTGTTTACATTTATGGTCTTCAAAGCATACAGTAAACGTGATAGTAACAATACTTTTTATTTCAACCTTTTCTGCACAATGTAAGAACATACGGTCCAGCTAATTAAATTGAAGCTTTTAGTATAGATATCACTCTAAAAGTAAATTTTATCAAATATTAATTATACAGTGATTGGTGAGTATGTAATGCACATATCAAAGAAAACATTACTGTCTAACTTTTACTACATATTAATTACCATATAAATTTAAAGACTTTTATGAAACCCATATTAGTTGTCTTTTCACAGTAGGCTTCTCAGACCCGTCTATGTAAACATATTTTCTTCATCAAATAAAAAGGGTAAATAAACTATGGCACAATAAATACTATGACCAGAGAAACTTTTTGACATTTTTCTTGATCTTCGCAACAAGGCAAACTCAACGTTGGCGTCAGAAATATAATTCGCTGAAACCAGAAGTGTTCATACACCTGCAAAGCCTACAAAAGTGCGACGAAGCCACGGGTAACTGGTACAATTTTATACTGGTACTATTTTAAACCTTAGAGCTGTTACAATGTATACTTTAAATACATCGTGTATCTTACGCTGCAGTTAGATAATATCTGCGAATTATTCAACATCCTACTGACTAGTTTGCTTGTCACCAAACTATTTTGATATATAAATGTTTTTCAATGCCAACTAAAAGTGATGCAGGACCGAACAGAACACCGGTGGGCTATTCTTGTATAGAGGAAGTCCATCAAGACCAATCGGTGAGCGCTCCGCCCCTCTCGCTGGCAGCGTACTCTCTGGCATCTCAGCAACTTGGACCGTGGCACTGCCGGCATCCAACACCGTGACTGACACTTTCAATGGCACACGGCTGTGCCAAGTGAAACTGCACCGGTGACAGCGATAGTCTTGGTTTACACGGTACCTCGGAAATAGCAGGTCCATCAAGCCGCTGGTGCAAACTTCTACGCAAAAGCCACCGTATTTCTACCGCGAGTTTGTTTCACTCTATTACACAACGATTTTATTGCAAGACTTAGCTGGTCCCAATTTAGGATTTCATGTCAAAATTGGATTTCAAAATTCTTGCTCTAATACATATAATTACCTAACTTTTTTAATGTTGAGGTTAGCTCCAGTTTACCTTCCTCTTAGTGCGGCATCTGGAATCTGACGCTATCACAGTGAATCCTAGAATTAGGAGTCATATTCCTTTTGAAGAGATACAAAAATAGCCGGCAAAGAATCTCAAATGAACTCTTTACATATGTATGAGAATATCTCTACACCTAAATTACATTTTGTTGCCTAGGTGTATCCTATGCCGAAAAGATATAATGAGTTCATTTTGAACTTATTCGTCGCCGACTTATTTTTATCTCTTCATGCAAATATAACTCTAGATTCTAGGAATCAAGTCTGTAACTGCGTCAGATTCCAAACGCTGCACAAGTGAACAAAAGCTAAACTCATCATTAACATTGAATCAACCTTTCACACCATAGCTACGTGATTACCTAATTGATATTATCAAAGACTTG
Organism: Homalodisca vitripennis; assembly: GCF_021130785.1. Taxonomy (NCBI): domain Eukaryota; kingdom Metazoa; phylum Arthropoda; class Insecta; order Hemiptera; family Cicadellidae; genus Homalodisca; species Homalodisca vitripennis. Next base: position 42,787,412 of record NC_060212.1, read on the forward strand.
TTGAGAAGCCGTAAGCTACATCCTAGCTCCCGTGAACATTCTCGAAGAAAGAAACCGATTGTTGGCCGCGCTAATTTTGTCGAGGGAGGAGAAATTGAAGAGGATAAAAATTATTTTATTTTGTTTTCAAGTTATATTTTTTCAGCTTAAACTACATTTGAAACTACCGGAGTCATAAGTGTAAATGAAGAATCGGGTTTCCTGATACGACCTTGACTTTTACCCAATAACAATGATTTATACTTAAAACACTTTTATGCCCTTATCCGTCTAATTAGGGGAAACATCTTGTTTCAAAGATATTAATGCACATCAAAACAATGTTTAGCATTTCCTGTAACGTGTTTACGTTTTGCATATTCAAATGAGGAAGTACAAAACAGTTTGTGATATTTTTTTCCAAATAATTAATAAAACTATCACTAAAGTAAAATTAATTTGGGTGCATACCAAAAAAACTACCGGAGTCATAAGCGAAAATGGAGAATCGGGTTTTCTGATACGAGCTTGACTTTTACCGAATAACAATGATTTATACTTAAAACACTTTTATGTATTTATTCGTCTAATTACGGGAAACATATCATTTCAAAGATATTAATGCACATCAAACCTATGTTTAGCATTTCTTGTAACGTGTTTACGTTTTGTATATTAAAATGTAGAAGTATCACAGTTCGTGATATTTTTTTCCAAATAATTCATGAAAATATAAAAAAAGCAATAAGCATTTAGATGCACACCAGTCAATATGCCATTTCCACATGATTCTACTACTAAAAGTAAGGCCATAAAAGTGCTTGAAATTTAATATTGTTTTTATACGACCAAACCCAAGGTGGCAACCGGCTATTAAATCAGTGTCAGCCAACCATATCAAGCGGACTGGCTGAAAATGAAGAATGTCAAAAAGTCTTTCACCTTGTTGGCTGAGAATTCCTCCTATTCTATGTGGTTTATACCTTTCGTTTAAGAGTGGCTCTGTTTTTACATAAAAACAAGAGCAAAATTTTCAAAATTGACAAGTAAAATCTGGTATTTTTCTCAATGTGTGTGTTAAATTATTCAATGAACATATTTTAGATCTGTCATCTGAGCACAGGACGCGAAGTGGAAAAAAGTAAAGTAAAGATGTCTTTACTCCAGATGAAATTAGGGCTAAGAAGCCCTCTCTAACACCTCTCTAACCAGGAGACCAACGCCTTAATGGTGACTTCCGAACCACCACCAATGGCCGGTCAGGCGTGCTGCTTGCAAGGACTAGATCGCTCAGTGGTCACCCATCCAAGCAGCAGTCACGATCGACGCTGCTTGATCCGGTTATCTTGCGATAACCGTTGTACCCGCTACACTACGCCAGGACGTCTCAAGTATGAAATGAGCTATAGATAGTGTCGTATTGTATGTCCTTACCGGCCGAGATGCACTCGTAGACAGGGCAGCAGGTGCCGGGCTTGCCCGTGCCAGGGCTCATGATCTTGGCCCAGGTGCCCTGAGGACAGGCCTTGCCAGGGCAAGGGGTGGGCAGACATTGACAGCCGTCACTGTGGCGGTAGCTGTCGTCCGGGCAGTCCTTTTCTACAGGGCAGGAGTCCTCAGTGCAGTTCCGTTCTGAAACAGTGAGGTAATACTGATTAGTATTAAATATTCAATACAGTATGTAGAAGGTATACAGCATCTGAAGCAAGTAACTGTAACCAGCCAAGGATAATCATTGTAAGAAACCGGAACATTGTTTTAAGACCATACAAAATAATAGTGACTAATATAAATCAACAATAAAACAGCTGCTATTCTAATTTATAACACATGTGTAGTACTTTAATTGGCTAAGCATTACGACTGAAATTTTGCATGAAGCCATTTCTATAAAAGCAACACCGAGTTCGATGAAGGTGCATGCTACTTCGTGAGATTAGGCTGAACGTCCGCGAACAAATTTACCTTGTGTTACTTGTACTTGTAGAATACTCATAAATGCAAACAAAGCTATTTCAACCCTATTACACCAAATAAAATGAGCAATAGACTTCTCTCCCTTCCGACCTTCGTAGGATGTTCTCTTTGTTTCAGATGACACGCCGCGATACCACAGGAAATACCAACATTGACATTTCTCTCCGCTGTTTCACCCTCTCTAGTGCATGTGACATGAGTGTTGTGTAATGCTCTTTATTTTGTGCAGTGACATTGCATGGGTTCCCTCTCACCAGTCTGGATTCATGCCAGTTAGGTATTGCTTGTTCTTGATGTTCTTTCTGTTATTGGTTTTTTATAGTCACTTAGTTCAATCTCTGCCAAGTTCATAGCCAAACCTTTTAGCCTTAAATTTTATTACGTTTTGATAATGTATTAACACGTAATGTGTTTGTGGCACGCAAGGAACAGGCTAGGTTTCAATCCTCGAAACGCAGAGGTTTATTTTTTTAATAAAAAACGATGTCCGAAATCTTTTTTTTCCTTTCATGTAAACATAAATATAAGAAGCTAGCTCTTGGAAACGGAATAAATCAAATATTACGTCTGAGAAAGAAGTTGTGTTAAAGTACGGTGCCTACCTGAAGGCACGACACACTCTGCAATGTCACAACAGTCCCCTGGGACGCCAGAGACCGGCTTGGTCGAGAGGACGGCGGGCAACTCGCAGGATGGCGGAGGAGAGCATTTCGTCGGGTCACAGACGCACTGACCTTCCGCGCCCGGCATATCGAGTGTCGAGTCCGGGGGGCAGAGGGGACAGTCGGTATTCAGGTCATCTGGAACATGGGAGGATCATCAACGACTCTGGAGTGATCAAGAGATCCACATCGCGCAGTGGGGCGAGGGAATAGCGCGATTCCAGCCTTCCGTCATCAATGTGATCTTATGCAGGCTATTAATGTGACATGAAGGGCGCATTAGCATTTAGGCGGGCGTCTATACATCCATTTCCTCCATTTGGCGTGGTACATAGTTACATTGCAGATAAAACAATTGTAATGGATCGAGAAATAGAAAGTTTCAACGCCAGTGTTCAAACTTCGATGTGATTTGATGAAGGCTATTTTACTGAGACATGCATACTGGGTGACACTTGTCACATCCATTACTTCCACCTACATGAGTTACATTGCAGATACAACTATTGTAATGGATCGAGGATCGAGGAAACAGTTTCAAGTTGATCAACTACAATAGTGTTTAATCCTCGATGTGATCAGATGAAGGCTATTTTACTGAGACATGCATACTGGGTGACACTTGTCACATCCATTACTTCCACCTACATGAGTTACATTGCAGATACAACTATTGTAATGGATCGAGCAATCGAGGAAACAGTTTCAAGTTGATCAACTACAATAGTGTTTAATCCTCGATGTGATCAGATGAAGGCTATTTTACTGAGACATGCATACTGGGTGACACTTGTCACATCCATTACTTCCACCTACATGAGTTACATTGCAGATACAACTATTGTAATGGATCGAGGATCGAGGAAACAGTTTCAAGTTGATCAACTACAATAGTGTTTAATCCTCGATGTGATCAGATGAAGGCTATTTTAATGTGACATGCAGGGCGCATTAGCATTTGGGCTAGCACCTGTCTCATCCATTACCACCACCTGGCGTAGTCCATGAGTTACATTACAGGTAAAGGTGTCGCAATGGATCGAAGAATAGAAAGTTTCTAACAGTTATAACGCCAGTTTTCAAACTTCAATGTGATCTGATGCAGGTTATTAATGCGACATGCAGGACGGATTAGCATTTAAGCGGACGCCTATCCACCCATTACCTCAAGTTCGTGCGGTCCGTGTGTTGTATTGCAGATACAAGTGTTGCAATGAATTGAGGAATGGAAATTTTTTACAACGCCAGGGTACAATCCTATATGTGATCTGATGGGCGAAGCCTGTCCATCCATTACCTACACCTGACGTGGTCCGTGGGTTACATTGCAGGTACATGTGTCGCAATGTAACAGTGGACAGGGAACCGACAGTTTCAAATTATTAAATCGCCAGTGTTCAAACCTCGATATGATCTATAGGCTATTACTGTGACATGCAGGGCGCATTAGCATTTGGGCGAGGCCTGCCATCCATTACCACCACCTGACGAGGTCTGTGTTTTACGCTGCTGGTACATGTGTCGCAATGTGTTGAATAGTGAATCGAATGTTCCAAAATATAAAACTCCAGTGCTCAAACCTCGAGGTGATCTCATGCAGGCTGTTACTGTGACATGCAGGGTTAATTAGCATTTAGGCGAAGCCTGTCCATCCATACACCTGACGTAGTCCATGAGTTACATTGCAGGTATAAGTGTTGCAATGGATCGAGGAATAGACATTTTCTAACCGTTACAACGCCAACGTACAAACCTAGACGTGTGTGATGGTAGCTATTAATGTGGCATGCAGGGCGCATTAGCAATTAGGCGGACGCCTATCCATCCATTATCTCAAGTTGGGCGGTACATATTTTACATTGCAGATACAAGTGTTTCAATGGATCGAGGAATAGAAAGTTTCCAACTGTTACAACGCCAGGATTCAAACCTAGATGTGATCTAATGCAAGCTATTACTGTGACATGCAGGGCACATTAGAATTTAGATGAGGCCTGTCACATCCATTACTTCCACCTGACGTAGTGTGTGTTACATTGCAGATACAAGTGTTACAATGGATCGAAAAATGGACAGTTTGTAACTGTTACAACGCCAGTATTCAATCCTATATGTGATCTGACGAAGGCTATTACGTGTTACAATGGATCGAAAAATGGACAGTTTGTAACTGTTACAACGCCAGTATTCAATCCTATATGTGATCTGACGAAGGCTATTACTGTGACATGCAGGGCGCATTAGCATTTGGGTGGGGCCTTTCCCATCCATTACCTACACCTGACGTGGTCTGTGTATTATTGCAGGTACATGTGTCGCAATGTAACGATGGCCAGGGAACCGACAGTTCCAAAATATTAAAACTTCAGTTTTCAAACCTCGATGTGATCTGATGCATGCAGGCTATTACTGTGACATGCAGAGCGCATTAGCATTTAGGCGAGCTTCTGTCTATCCATTACGTACACCTGTGCGCGGTCCGGTGTTACATTGCAGGTACAAGTGTTGCAATGGATTGATCAAGGAATAACAGTTCCTACTTGTGTATTACTGCTCACACGAACACAGACACATTTACATAATTACACACACACAGTACGTGTTGCAAACTGATAAATTTATACTTACAAAGTTGTTATTATAGAACAATAGAAGGAGAATTATCATCAATCATAACATACTTCATATATTGCTGTTGTTTTGAAGAATAAATGCACCAATCTTTTTCGTGATTATTTCAAATGAATTATTCAGATACACCCAACAAAGTGTAAAGTACCAAAATAAATCAGTAACACACCTACACACACACACACTTATGTATAAATATACACACATATTTATTCAATGCCGACAGTATATATTGAACGTCTCAAGATTGAGATGAGCTTTAGTATGCAATTAGTATGCAATCGACATGATAGTGAAGCCTACTCGACGTGGTGTAGCGTGCTCTTGCCTTGTCTAAACTATATTGTACCTAGACAGGTTTTGTCCAAGAATGCTTGTACTGTAATGGTAGATTGATTATCCAAAAACAGTTAACAAAGTAAGGCAATGAAATGTAAACATTAAGAAGCTGCAGTACTGGTGGCCATCTTTATTGGAGCCAAATAAGAACAATGCAAAACTTCAAACCCCTTTAGGACTTTATATTAGGCCTTACATGTATGGTGTCTGTCCGATTTTATAGATATGATTAAACCCAAATGTTTTTAGAGGTTACTTTTTTGGCAACTTTTTGATGAAACGCGAACTAGCCTTTATAGGCAAACAATCACAAACCTCCGTTTTATTTTTACTATTTAATCCAGCCTCTGAACTCATAATACATTTAGAGATACAACGTAGAGTTGTTTTGAAAATTTTTTAAGGGACCATTAAAGCTATGAACATGTTAATAATACTGTATAAACATAAAACGGGTGGACCGATGCTTAGAGGTGTCAAACGAGGCAACTCAAATAGGGATTCCCTCCCCTTAATAAGGGGGATCATTGATAAGGTTCAAGTACAGTAATAAATACAGTGGGTTCTACTCTGAAAGTTAATTAAGCAATTGTAAATTTTGAACTCGCGCGTTACGACCTGCCGCCATTGGAGCTACACCGTCCATCGTCAAGATTTTCGTCCTGGCTCTGGGATTGGTGGAAGAGCTTACCACATATCACTTCTAAAACAGTAAGTTTGTTTTAATTTTTAGTTTTAAAACAAGAACACTTTACAATTAGATTTAGTACAGACCTCTTTTCTGAAAAGGTTTGGGTAGAACTCTGCAATGATCATAGCTGGCAGTAGTAGTGACGTTGGGTGCAATTACAACGCCCAACATTTCAGAGATCATCGCAAAGAGTGTCTGAAGAGACTTCATACTGCGCTACTTATAATAATGCTCATGTACTCTTTGAAAACTTTCCATCGCCAAATTCATCGCACGAGCTCGGTAGTAATCGGGGCCAGGTTAGACACAATAGTATAAATTAATTAGCAAGAACGGCCCGGCCAGACAATGGGGATTGTGCGCCTCAAGCAAGGCGACCTTTGTTGTGAGAGGGTATTGGCAAGGTCACGCGATACAATCAGCTGGGTGGTCCTGATTGATTGGTCTGCTCGCAGGAAACCAGTTCTCGACTGACGCCCACCTCTGGACAGGCGTTGGAGTTGGGCCAGTCATAATCGCGGCATTTGGCAACAACGTGCGTTGTACGACGGCCCCCGCTGTACCCGATAACCCACTCCGGGTTCTTTGCGCTTTCGTAAAACTTTCACTGCCAACTGTAACAATATTTGGCTGTGAATGTTGATTTTAGCTACAGTTCATCTTACTCTTAGTCTGGAGACTTAACTCCTGACATCTGGAGTCATGTTGGTTTGAAGAGATCCAAAAAATAGTCGGCGACGAAGATGATCAAAAAGAACTCCTTACATTATTTTGACGTTACAGACACTTAAACCACATAATATGGTAATCTAGCTGAAGAGGTTAGGTGAAAGAGCATCTGGTAAGACAATGACATTCCTCCACCTATTCACTAGATTATGATGTAAAGATTTCATATTAAGCTTCATCGTCGTCGACTTTTTTTGGATCTTTTAAAACGAACATGACTTCAAATTCTGTGAGTCAAATCAATGCCAGCGTCAGAGTTCAGACACTGCACTAAGAGGAATGTGAATTGTAGCTAAACTCAACATTCACATTGAATCAAACCTTTCCACCATAGCTACGCTATATCTGGTACACTTAAGCCGTCACTTTAAATTGGACAACACTAAGAATGCGATGTTCTATTATATGCCATTGTTGATGTAATGGCAATGCCATTTTATCAACGATTTTTTACTAAAAATATGAAATGCAATTATAAACTATATAAAAAGAAGTATATTATATTTGATGTTTTGGTGAATTTAACCAAATTACCCTAAAATTTCAGGTACGTGTGGAAGGCTCAACGTTTGTGCGAAAGATAATTGCAGCTCATTTTCTCAGATTGTGTTTAAATCAAGTCAGCGTGGAATAATCCTAGTCTGTACAAAAAAAAATTTCAGGTCAGTATGTAAGTAACCTTTGCTGTCCCTGAGGCATAGTTTTCATATGGCGTTTCTAAAATACCAATGGCAACTAATATCTGTTCTAGTAGGCCTAATAGATATTATTTGCTGATCTGATTTATTTCTCTACAGTCTACAACAGTAATATTAGTTCTAGCAAATTAACATTGATAGTATAGTGTACCAGGCCTTAGATTTCAAATTAACCCTAACCGTATTCGTGGATAAAAGAACACATTTAGTATCACGTCATACGCTATAAAATATACTCATTACAACCTCCATATGTTGTGTTCGCTTGAGATAAACAATATGCTTGTCAGTGTATATGTGACCGGTTGGGTATTGATTTAAGTAAATATTTTACTATGAATATTTGCTACGGCGAGTAACGTTGAATACTGAATGTTGCATACTTTTATTATTTTGTAAAATTGTGGTGCAAAGTGAGGTCTGCCTCACGTTTCCGAATGAACATTTACACTAATGCCAGGATTTTGGAAGGAAAACTTCTTCAAAATAGGCTAAACTATTTACGAGTATATTTATATACGATGGGACTGACGATTATTGCAACACGAGAGTCTCATGATCACAACACCACGCGCTGGACGATTCACTACACGTACGGTCCTTGTGAATAGATATACCCAAATGTCTACCTGTACATCTGTCTATCTTACTTTTTCCCCTAAACCCTAAACCTTTAGACCCATGCCAGGATTTTGGCACGAACCTTTCTTAAAAATAGGCCAAGCAATTTACGAGTATATTTATATACGATGAGACTAATAGCACGATTAATGCAACACTAGTCGATTACAACACCACGCTCTGACCGATTCACACGATTTATTACATGCATAGTCATTGTGAATAGACCGGTACGTCTACATGTGCGTCTGTTTGAAACGCGTTCGTCCTTAGACATGTAGTGCAATGCCAGGAGTTTTGCATGAACATTTATTAAAAATAGGCCAAGAATTTTCTAGTATATTATATACGATGAGACTGACTGCACGATTAGTGCAAAACGAGTCGATTACAATATCATGCGATGACTGATTCACATGAGATGGTTTTTGTGAATATACATACCCGAATGTCTACGTGTGCATGTGTCTGTCTTACTTTTCCCCTAAACATGTAGACCAATGCCAGAATTTTGGCACGAACAGTTCTTAAAAATAGTCCGACCAATTTACGCGTTTATTTATATAGGATCAGACTGACAGCACGATTAATGCAACACGAGTCGATTACAACACGCGCTGACCTATTCACACCATTTATTAACATGCATGTTTTTTTTAATAGACCGACACGTGTACATGACAATATCTACATGTTCGTCTGTCTGTCAGAAAACAACTTGTGGACCGATTGTTCTTATGTATAAATCAATGTCCTTTGTTGACGGAGATCCCGTGACATAATTCAATGGGTATTTCGTCTACATGCAATCCAACGATTGAACAAACATGTTTGCCTGGATATCTAGCATGCCTTATCGCTATGAATAGTCCAACCTACATAACATGTAGTGACTCTACCTGTCCATTTTGGATATACGATCAAAGAAACAGGGTGAACACTCATTGGTTGAGCGTTAGGGTTGTAACATGTCATTTCTGTCTATCTGTATGTGTGTTTGTACGCACGATGACTCGAAAACAATATGACCTATACACTTGAAAGTTTGCATGAGGCTTCATTTCTATAGTTACTGAGTTCAATGATGGTGAGATCAAAAGAAATATTTGAACCCTACAATGAAACCTTAATTAATGACCATAAGTGTCAATTTATAATGTAACAAGACATCTCGAAAATATTTTATCTGTTTAAGTTAAATTTTGCATGAAACTTAATTTACACAACACTGAGTCCTATGATGGTTCATGGATGGCCATGGAACTTGGCTGATAAAGCCTATCACTCGGTAGTGTGATAGTTTCTCTTTTGTCTGCCTGAGTGAAGTAAACATTTATTTATTTAAATGATTGTGGGTCTGTATATTTCGAGAGTGAAATGTGCTATAGAATTGACATTTTGAAATAGCCTCAGCAAAGCCTTTCATAGCCTTCGGCCGAGATACCTTGTACATATGGTATTTCTTGTAAATATGACTCTTGTAAATATGAGCCAATATTCCCAATATGAGCCAAAATAGTTTCTCTTGAGGGGGACAGAGGAAGTTTTCCTAAAAAAGAAACCGATCATCAGCCACGCTAGTATTGGCGGGAGTCGAAATACGAGGGTATCAAAAGGGTTACAAATATTAAATGATAAATATTTCCTTGGATAATTTTTACTTTGCTCTATACGCTCAACACTGTCCTTCAGTGACATAAATAACACTGGAATAACTACATAAGAGGCTAAAACTCACAACTTAAGCGTATTAATATGGGTGGTTGACGTTAATTTAAAATTATATTAATTTATTAGCACTATTTATTTATGTTCGCTCTTATCAATCTTATAATTTCGTTAGCTAGTTGATTGCTTGTTCCTGTTGCACAGAGAGTTTTTATAAATATTTTTTCCTTTACGTATTTATTATTCTACTTTTGTTGATATCTACCTATACTTTAGTTGTTTTTGATTGTTTTTTATGTAAAGTACAATTTATTTAAATCAATTTTCTGAGTTGTTTCCATACTTGAGTAATTATTGTTGTTTGTTAATCTTTATTTTTTATTTTTTATTATGTTTTGGATATTTACAACTTGTTATATCTTTGGATACTTATTATCTATCAAATTTTTGTATACCTATTTTGTTACTTTATGTAGATTTTTCATATGATTGTATTAATTTTATTTTTTCCGCTGTATTCTACCTTCTATGCTTGTCTTTGTAAATTGGCTGCTGCCGTTGGAAATAAATAAATAAACACCGTCCTTCAGTGACATAAATAACACTGGAATAACTACATAAGAGGCTAAAACTAACAACTAAAGCATATTTATATGATTGGTTGACGTTAATTTAATTTTTTTTAAATTTATCCGCCGGTTTGATTTTAAGTGTATCTAGTTTGATAGTATGTTCTGAGAAAACATATTATTTTATACTTTTTAACCCTATTATAACCCTACAATATCGACCTCCATCATTAGTAGCACGAAGATCATTTCTTTCTTGGAGGCGATTTCTCTATCAAATTAATGAAATAACAGATTGTGTGCTTCAGGTATTCAATGCACACTGGCATGACTTGTGGCCTATTGCGAGGATCTACCAGTTAATCTCTCTCCGCTCCAATAGGCACTTGGACACTGGCCGAGTGAGTCACCAATGAGTGAACGACCATCACACATTCCTTTAATGGAAAACCGGAAAGTTCGACCCGTGTTGGACTAATGACATTCCGACACCTCCGCCACAGCCTTATACGGGCAGACCGACCCCGGGAGCAGATTTGGTGAGTCGACCTGTTCCACCCACGACCTTGTTAGAACGTATTGCTAGCTACCGAACTTGCAGGGAACCTGTTTCGAGACCTGTGTTTTGCTACTACAACGTACTATTAACCCTTTAGTTATCATTCTAACCTCAATGATAAATTAAATACAGACTGTTGATTATTTCAACCAACAACCAACTCGTTCACATTTGAAAATGCTTGTAAATCTAAAACGCGTTTCAGGCGAGTTTTAAATGCCTTGGGTGTAGTGAATTTTTTTTATCACATTTTAGGCAACATAATGATGAAATTGCCTATAAGGGCAAGTATTCATAAATCACCGTCCTGTGGGTGTCTGCTCGGTAATTAAACCTGCCTCTAGTCTCATATCTTGGCCACTAATCATACCTGGTTTACACGTTTACAATACATAATTTTTTAAATGTAGAGACCTGACAGAGTAAACAACTGTAATAATTCGAAAGCTTCTCTGCAAGACTCTCTGAAATTATTCTTTTGAAATAGCCAGTGACACAGTGTAGCGGATACAGTGATTATCGCAAGATAACCGAGTCAAGCAACGTCGAGCGTGGCTGCTGCTTGGTTGGGTGACCGCCGAGTGATTCTATCCTTGCAAGCGACCAGCCTGCCCGGCCATTGGTTATGGTTCAGAAGTCACCTTTAAGCCGTTGGTCTCTATGTTAAGTGTTATAGAGAGTTTCTTAGCCCTGAATTCGCCTAGTAAAATCAGAGCATTCTTTACTTTTTTAAGATTTGTTCATTTTTCTAATTTTAACACTTGATTAATAGATTTAGATGAACAAAAGTTCTGTTACATAACCTAATGTCGAAAATCACCAGGAAAGGGAACGTTCAGGATGCAAACCGTTAAGTAGGGTGTGCCGTACAGGAAGACAGAAAACGTGGGCTCCCCGTGGGCAGTAATAGCACGGGTTGATTTCCGACATCCGTGGGCGATCTGTCGGCAGCTGTTATTGATATCTATTAAACCCAAACCTTGCCACGAGCTGGTCATTAACACTGGAATGTGCGTCTCAGATAATCTTATAAACAAGTGGAGGTCTTTGATGAAGTCTGGAGCCGAGTTTGTGTTTAGTATTCTTTACCAACAAATCAATAAATATGGCAGATGGGTAAAATATAAATACAAAAAGTAACCATTATCCTCCTCCACACTGCGACTAATTCCATGCTTCTATCGCCTTAAATGGCAGTTTTGTAGTGTCGCGCAACGCCAGATATAAATAGAACCATGTGTTCCACCATTTATACCTCAGGATAAATCACACGACCTTGAAAACGAAAAGCCAAGTCCAAGTCGCTGTGACTGTGTGGGGTGGGTCCCCCACATCTTTCAAAGCCTCTGCCGGTTAGGCTTTTTGCTTTGTGTCGGTGACGAAAAGCAAAACTGATATTTGTTGTGATGTTTAAAATCATTTAGAGAGGTTACAAAATAGCAAAATATTTAAAGGAACACAAACATTTCAATCAATCATATTTTTATTGCTTCCAAACAATTATACATTGCATTGGCAAACGTCAATAAATAAAACTAAACATCTTGCAGTTTGCTATTCTAAGAATCATTCATTGCTCGCCTACATACATTAAATTACATTCTCCCTCTCATTCATACATGGCTTCAGTATCGGTACTAAGTTACGAAAAATTAGTGGTTCCAGCGGCGTAACATGAACTCATCTACAGAGTAAAACATTTTAGACACTAAAAGGTCCTTTAATCGAGATTTAAACAGGCTTGGGTTTTTGACATTTTTTATGCTCTCAGGGAGATGATTAATTAATCTGACACCAGCTTGTGAAGGAAGTTGTTCAGATGCCAGTGTTCTATGATGTTGATATCCTGTAGCTGTCCCCACCTCTAGTACCATACCTGTGGACGTCTCTGCCCCGCACTAACTCACATAGAAATCGGCAATACAGAGCTACATCCAAAATATAGAGGCAGGGTAAAGTCAGAAAACCATTCTCCCTCAAAGCATCGCGGCACGACTCTCTTGGATTAAATTTGCACATAATTCAAAATTGCACAAAGAAAGCAATTATATATTAGGAAAAGATGGGCAAAACTTAAAAAATGGTAGCAGACACACAAACAAGCCAATACGTTTTTGGCATATTTAATTGTGAATATTTGAAAATGCCGCAATTTTTAAACGGAAGTAATATGATTTATTTTAATTTTTCTTAACGTCCTTGTCATTAGACTAAAATAAATGCCAAGTTTAAAGTATTTCGGGTTTTTAAATGTGATTTAAAAAAATAAATAATTCATATGGACAGACAGTCACGAAACGAACCGAGTTACGGTAAATATTGATTTGCATTTTTGCTTGTTTTTGTGTGTTCTACTATTACCTGAAATGGTGCCAACCTCTCACGAAACACACCTTATATGTTTTTTCACTCAAAGATAAACAAAAAAACAATACAGATATCAGGCTCTATGTTTAGTTTTTATACAGTAATGGATTGACACCTAATTCCTAATTTTACTACGATACTTCTGACACATGCTGTACACCGAGTATGTATCATTCGTGGTTTATATTGCGCGAACAAGCTTCACGTTAAATCACATCTATATACGTATATGTATAATACATAATCACGGTTGGTTTGATTTCAAAATCATGTCGGTTAACACTTTAAATGAGATAATTAGATAATTTGCTGAACTCACGAGGTGTGGATGTTGATTCTCGTGTACACATTACTCAGAAGCAGCTACAAGCTTAGAGATAATTGCATTGTAATACAAATTACTTAATTAGGATTACAGCACGGCTTACGTGTTTAGCGGTATAATTGATCTTTCAATTACGTAATGAATTTTGCCTTCCTTAGCCAAGTGCACTTCAATCCGGAAATTGAAACTGACAGTTATCAACTCGGTATTGTAACAAGCACTGTTTGCATACCGCTTTCAATTTAAAATATATTCAGGATTAATCTTTGCCATAGAGTATTCCGTTGCCATAACGACCACCATATACGACGACCATATAAATCCTTTTAATTGTGAAGCGATGTTTTATTAAAAAATTAAATTTTGGCAACTTTTTAATCAATGTGACGTAGGAGGCAACAAAACTAGTAGCGCCAAAGATTAAGTTTGTAGCGGTAACGCACCCCAATCGGAAAATTATAATGATGGCGACATTTTAAATATTTATAGTCAAAGAATTTGAACTGGCAACTTTTAAACATTTTGGCAAACTTTAGGTTACACAAAACCTACATATATCTTATATTATGTTTATAATAAACAATTTCGTCTGCCAGACTTTTGAACATTTGATGCTAACAGTGTTTCATTTCATAGGCGTTACTAGTAATATGATACCTTATTACTACTGGGTACAACCCGCTTACCGCTTGTTGTGCTCATTCGTTTGCAGCTTGCGAAACAGCGACTTACTTGTACTTTACATGCTTTTTGGTAGATAATGTTTTTAGAACAATGATAAGGCAACAGTTCTTCCCTGAAATAAAACCATAAAATCTCAAATCTTCAATATAATTTACTGACTAAACAAACAAAACCTAATTATTTATGAATTTGATCATTTTGAGAAAGCCAAAATTAAACGGCACCGAATATGGCAAGATATTAGTTCAGTAATTAGTTACTAATTACAAAGTTGATTATCTGAACTATATTTCGTTACATGTATTTAAATATTTGGAATGAATCAGGAGGAATAAGAAGATACAAGCCATAATATTAGAAATTAAACACAATTTATTATTGTACTTGGTAACACACTCCATCCAGCCATATGTTGTAGAAAGGTCAGCGAGTTAAAGGCAAAAAGGGGCTTTTTATAAAATGGGAAAACCACATAAGCTTAAAAACGTGTAAAATTTATTATTATTTAAAAAAAACTTACTAAAATGGAAAAAAAGTATAATAAAAGCGCTTCACACAATGTAGCTATAGTGAGTGGGCAGCGTTGGTTTAATAGAAATGTTGAGTTTAGATTAAGTTCATCTTCAGATTGCAGATGCTGCACTAAGAGGAAGACAACTGAAGCTCATCATGCACATTAAAAGTGTTCATCTTTTTATATTACGAAACCAGTATAATTAATCCGGACGCTAGATACTATAAAGAGATTGAACAAAGTACTCGTCCTAAATAAAAAGACCTACAGTAACTGTTACTAAAATGTATGGCTGACAATTGAAAATTATTTAACGTATTATTTTTTATAGTAAGAATGTTGGAGTAACATATTGAAATTATTACCAACTAAATATAAAAGTTTTTAGAATTTTTTTTTTATTTTACCACAAAAAGTAATACCTGTTGTACTTAATATGAGAACACCTGTATACATACTACTAATTTAAAGTGTGTCATAATAAATCTTAAAAAAATTATGTTTCATATTTTAAAACAATTTTTTTAAACTATATTTTTGGTAAAATAAGGACACTTTTAAGATTTAATTTACACCACGCAATGAACCACACAAATATCATTAAGAAAACAAAGAAATAATCACGTTATTGTAAAAATGTTTGAGAAAGATTACTCAGAGAGATAAAACATTGAGATGAGTTTAATAAACGGGGGAGAAGATTTTGGAAACTTAACCGCGAGAATTGATAACGTTGCTGACATTAATAATCAGCGCGCCGGTGTGTCTAATGCAAGTGTAAAACCCGAAGGGAAATTAACTAAGTTCGGTGCATCAGATATTAGGAAAGTTTCCTCGCGTCAGCGGTTGGTTGGCTGTGGCCTGATGTTCTCACTTGTGCGAATATCTTATTTGTATCTCTCCTCATGATCTCACTGAACGGTAAACTCTGTTACCCTGAGATATCTATGAGGTCAGAAGTTGGTTGGCTGTGGCCTGATGTTCTCACTTGTGTGAATATCTTATTTGTATCTCTCCTCATGATATCTCACTGAACGGTAAACTCTGTTACCCTGAGATATCTACGAGGTCAGCTGTTGGTTGGCTGTGGCCTGATGTTCCCATTTGTGTGAATATCTTATTTGTATCTCTCCTCATGATATCACTGAACGGTAAACTCTGTTACCCTGAGATATCTATGAGGTCAGCTGTTGGTTGGCTGTGGCCTGATGTTCCCTTGTGTGAATATCTTATTTGTATCTCTCCTCATGATCTCACTGAACGGTAAACTCTGTTACCCTGAGATATCTATGAGGTCAGCGGTTGGTTCGCTGTGGCCTGATGTTCTCACTTGTGTGAATATCTTATTTGTATCTCTCCTCATGAACGCACTGAACGGTAAACTCTGTTACCCTGAGATATCTATGAGGTCAGCGGTTGGTTGGCTGTGGCCTGATGTTCTCACTTGTGTGAATATCTTATTTGTATCTCTCCTCATGATCTCACTGAACGGTAAACTCTGTTACCCTGAGATATCTATGAGGTCAGCTGTTGGTTAGCTGTGGCATGATGTTCTCACTTGTGTGAATATCTTATTTGTATCTCTCCTCATGATCTCACTGAACGGTAAACTCTGTTACCCTGAGATATCTACGAGGTCAGCGGTTGGTTGGCTGTGGCCTGATGTTCCCATTTGTGTGAATATCTTATTTGTATCTCTCCTCATGATCTCACTGAACCGTAAACTCTCTAACCCTGAGATATCTATGAGGTCAGCGGTTGGTTGTGGCCTGATGTTCTCACTTGTGTGAATATCTTATTTGTATCTCTCCTCATGAACGCACTGAACTGTAAACTCTGTTACCCTGAGATATGTATGAGGTCAGCTGTTGGTTCGCTATGGCCTGATGTTCTCACTTGTGTGAATATCTTATTTGTATCCCTCCTCATGAACGCACTGAACGGTAAAACTCTGTTACCCTGAGATATCTATGAGGTCAGCGGTTTGGTTGGCTGTGGCCTGATGTTCTCACTTGTGTGAATATCTTATTTGTATCTCTCCTCATGATCTCACTGAACGGTAAACTCTGTTACCCTGAGATATCTATGAGGTCACTGATTTCTCACTTGTGTGAATTTTTTATTTATATCTCTCCTGATCGCACTGAACGGTAATTCAGATACCCTGAGATATTTATATTCATTCTCTATAAGCGATGTCTTTACATTTTACAAGTTTATCACGGGAAATTCCATTTATTATTAAGAGCTATCTAAATTGATGTTTTCATATACCAGGAGTAATCTCAATCTTGTCGTACAATGGCGAGCGAAATCTCAATCAAAAACTTAAAAACATAATTTTATCAATTTATAACATGAATACGGTCTTTCTTGGTATTCTGGAGCTTGGTGACGAAAGTTTTGCTTATTTTTGTGCTGTAAAGGGAGGAGAAAGCAAATAACCCAATAACTTTATATTAAAACGGTATTTGAAATTCTGAAAACGTTGAGTGAAACCATAATAATAATTATTATTATTGTACACAATACCAATCAAGTTGGCAATAGGGCCTATTTATTAAATAATCTCCTTTAGAGTTCGGCGAAAAAACTGTGTGCCAAATTTAGTACGGGAAACAATAAAACGTATGTTTTGTCTCCGGAAATTATGGATTTAGCTGTTTTCTGTCCTAAAAATATGAAAAATTCACAAGACGTATTAAAATCAACCAATGGCGCAAATATTATCCAAATTAGGAAATTTGGGTATTTATATTATGAAGTGGAATGGGAAGAGATCGAAACAAATTCCATTGACATACATTAAATATATAAATAAATTTTTTGTGGCTTTAATTATTACGTTAGCACAAAATTATGTCATAGTAAGTAAACATGAAAATATGTGTTCGTACTTTGTGACGCCAATTTGGCACCCTAAACCGTCTTGTTGTAATGTGGATATCCTGGTCTAGATATAAGTAAAAATTGAAGACGACACCAAAGTTGGTACTTTGTTTTAGATCGTTGTCATTAACGCATCATTTTATAAAATAAACCTTAGAGGAATGACAGCCTTGGTTTTCTTATCAGGTCCAGTCTGGACAAGAGAAACCTGTGCAAATAGTCGTATTCAAGTCAGGCCCTGACATGCCACCTGCTTCACCTCACTCAGGCTTGTCATATGCAATCACATTTTCCAAATACGAGAAAACATTTGTATACGATAACCAAAGAATCGATTCTTTATTTCTAGTTTTTTTAACCTCGCACCTAGAACACGGTTATAAAAAACAAAGAAAAAACAACACATCAACAGATCGCTCTGTTCTAACCCACGGTTTAGCTCAATCCCCAACGTCCTCCAAGATGAAATCCTTTCATTCCGAAAATTTGTATAGTATAAAGTGAATCTAATATGAGGTTTCCTCGTCTTCTTGACCCAGTCAAACATAACAAAGAATAGCACCAAAAATATACATATTTTTCCTTTGTAAATGAAAATAACAACGTGCGTTGGTTTAAAATGAATGTAGGCCTACTGGTTACTTGGAAATTCCAATATATCGTGAAATCGAGAAGCCATACAAGAATGCAACATACAGGTCAGAGTAATAAATATTGTGTCCAGTAGACACAATCCCCCTGTAGTCACCTCCTATACTGAAATATACAAACAGCTCGACATTTAAAAGTGAAATAAAAGATAGTTAAGTAAACATGTTCAGAAAATTTACTACTGCAATCACAATATTAAGAACATTACAACAAATAACACAGATTTCCAAGTATTAAAAGTGACATAGTCAAAAGATTTCACTACATTAAAGTAAAGAATAATAATGAAAGTATAACGATAAAGCCGTACGGAATAATCACACAATGAGAATTGACTTTGCCAAGGTTTGTACCACAGGCTAGTGAAATGCATTTACAAACGCTCACAACGGAATGGCTCAGGGGAAACAGTGGTACCAACAGTAGGAGGCAAAAAATGAACTGGTACGTTACAAAGGTAATTATAATTAGTTCTGCTACTGGCCTGTAGCGATTAGTGACCGATTGATCAATAGACCCGATGCTACCAACTTCTGTTCACTGATGTTCATGTATGAACGTGTTAAAACAGAATTTTCTCGTATAATGTTAGTGTGCATTATTATCCATAATTTATACGTTAAGAAACAGTCAGTACATAAGTAGAAGAATTTACTTTGAAACACACCATTAAGTTTTATTTCATAAACTGAACTCATCTGGCACAGTTAAATTCACACGCACGCGCATGTGTATGTAATGTTGTGTATCCCAAACTCGACAGAACATTTTTCGTCTACTATCTTGGTGGAGATCATTAAGTAGCAAATTCCGACAAAAGTTTGCCACATCCTCGCTTTAGGATTTTTTTAAAAGCAGTTTAACATGAAGTAGCCAACTTTTCTGGGTTAAAACTTTTTCGTATATAGTTTTAATTTTATGTAAACCAAAAAAAGAAATAT
The DNA here is from genome assembly GCF_021130785.1 of Homalodisca vitripennis. Lineage (NCBI taxonomy): Eukaryota > Metazoa > Arthropoda > Insecta > Hemiptera > Cicadellidae > Homalodisca > Homalodisca vitripennis. The sequence continues at coordinate 42,806,906 of NC_060212.1, forward strand.
AACTATGAGTTTCATGTCATGGGACTTTGCGGCATTGATATCGACAAAAGACAGATGTTCTAGAGAAAAAGCATCCACTTAGATTTAAAACTACTCCTATTGCATTACGAATCAAAACTAGAGATATATTTTTATTTAATAGTCTAAACCAAAATATAATCTAATCAAGCAACGTCGAGCGTGAGTGCTGCTTGGATGGATGACCACTGAGCAATCCTGTCCTTGCAAGCAGCCCGCCTGCCCGGCCGTTGGTGTTGGGTTGGACGTCGCCTTTAAGCCATACTTGGTCCTCAGGTTAAGTATTAGAGAGGACTTCTTAGCCCTAACTTCGCTTGATAAAATAAGACATCATCTATTTTTCTACTTAAAAAAAAAAAAAAAAAATATGAATTTAACTAGCCACTACAGCGTTTGAAAGTCCAGGTTTTTTCTAAAATCATGTCATTCTCTGATTGTCTATCAGTATGTGGGAAACTTTATACATAGGCTGCTCTTGACACAAAGGCGAACTCTATTGATTTTGGGGTCAAAAGGTCAAAGGTCAGCAAAGTTAGTTAGTAATGTTCTGACGGCATATAGGTATCAATGCCGTGTTGCTTACCACATATGGATATAGTTAGATTGCACTATGCATTATGTATGCACAACAACATGTCCTTCTACTTGTTTTGCATTGGTTTATTAATGTAATAAATTGTTGAACATGCATTGTTTTAGTCACATTAACATTAATATGAAAAACTGTATGGCATTTTAGAAATAACAATTTAACCTTCCGATCGGAAATAAATCAGAACTTTAATGGTCTTTAACTAGAAACCAACTTGGCAGAATTTAACGAAGTGGTAACAATAGATTTGAATTAAAGTGGTGTATGCTTTCTTTGATACGCATTTTAGTTCAGGCGTAATTTTAAATAACTGAAAGTCGCCTTATAAAAATCAAGAAAAGGCTACGCAACAAATATATTTTGTTCACTAATAACTCTACGAGAGCTGGTACAGTAACATGATTAGATTGAGAGAATGATGAAAAGAAAGGAGAAGGGGACTTTCGAGGAAAGAATGTCTATTGGAAAAAACGCCTATTCTTTCTATAACTGCATGATGATCAGAAAATATTTTCAGGAACAAAGTGGATAGTCGTTTTAAAAGGAATAATAAATTTTTCGTGACCCAAATGAAACTTTTAGAAAAATCTTACAAATCCCTCTAAAAAAAAAAAAAAAACATTTAATATGTTCGCAGAAAATAAAATAAAAATAATAACGTGTCCACGTTGATAAAATCAATTCTCTGCGTGGAAAATAATCTTTCTAATACTAACACGATAAAAATTAGATCATAGTAAATTGGGAGCGACCCAAAAGTTTGATACGGACGAAAATCAAGAAACGTTGTTTATTCATTTTATTAAATTTCAGGGTAAGAATACAAGAAATATTTTTAGCTTAGAACAATTAAAGAATTGTATTGCAATCATCAAAATTAGTCTATATTAATTAAAATAGTACACATTTAGAGCTAGACAGTAGCATAGCTTTGCAATATTTGATGCGCACAAGCAAAACGTTGTTTTGATGTCAATACTAAAACTATATAGAAGTAAAAATGTTTCTGAAATTAGTTAACAGTTATAAGACGTGTGTATCATAAAACAATATCTAATAATAATAGTGAGTAATAATATAAAATTTCAAAAAATATGATTACGATTAACAAATGAGAAACTCTATTATGGAAAATTTTACTTTGCAGTAAACACGCCATTTACAATAAGCACCGGGGCCTAAAACTGGTTTTCAATCGTCCCAGCGGCAATCTATAAACCCATCAACTGAGTATAATGCCTTACACACGAATTTCATTCAAGCTTTGAACTGTCTTATTTTGACAAAGTATTTAATACCCTCAGGAAGTCGGATGATAAATATGACACCAGGCTGCGGGCAGCAGCCTTTCAAAGGCTACAGATCTCTGCTGTTGTGTTGTTGTGTTCTGTAATTGTCTCTGCCCCTTGACTCATAGTGATGAAAATCTCTCGCTTGTGCCATAGCACACTTCAACCAGCAATAAATTGACACCTCACAAAGAAGTAAAGGCTAGGCAAAGTGAGTAACTGCAGCTCCTCGGAGGTATTGTGACACGATTCTCTAAATTTTAGTTTTGAAATCATTCTGATAGCTCTTTTCTGGGGCTGAAATTGTCTGTCTAATTTATATTTAGCACAGCTGTCAGAAACTGCATTTCCATAAGAAAAATTTGGGTAAATGATCCCATATTAGACCAATCTAAATGTATCAGATGAGCAATATTAAGCAAGGTTACGTAAGGCGTAAAACTCACGTAACCCTACTGCAGACTTGGTCAATCTGGTTGTTCCAGGTAAGACCCCGATCAGTGATTCGTTCCAGGGACTTTGTGAATTCCAGGTAGATCTCATCAATCATTACCACGGGCCGAATAGTAATCTGTCTTGCAAAAATGTTTAATTATTCCTTTGATTTTGCTTGGAAACATAGGCTCGTGTCATTTTCATGCTGAATCATCTTCCCATTCCGAATTGATGACTTTATATTACTATGAAATAAAAACAAAACAGGCCCAAGAATTGATCCCTGGAGGACTAAATGAGTAATCTGTACTTTTTAAGATACAGCATTCATAATCTGTCCACACTGACATCTTCCCTTAAGGTAAGATATCCATCAGTGCGGGTAACCGCGGGTGCCATACGCCTCTAACTGGTGTTCAGACCCCGATCAATGATCAGTCCCAGGAACTTTGTGAATTCTGCTTCTTCCAGGATGATCATCAATCATTACCGCGGGCCGAATAATAATCTCTCTTGCAAATATTTTTGGTTCTTCCTTTGATTTTGCTTGGAAACACGCTCGTGTCATCTGCATACTGAATCATATTTTTGATGTCATACGCCTCTAAATGGTGCAGCAATATATTAAGTGCTAAGTTAGATATGAGCACACCAAGCCGAGGTTTTTTTGTATGTTCGCAAATAGTAAATTATAGTATGTTGATCCTAACATTTCCACGTTCGAGCAGACTGTATTTGACTTGACATCATTGCATGCTGCAACCAACAATACACTAACAGTATTTAAGAAATCTTAGAAGATTCATCAGCCAGATTCATTCGTCATATACACGAGCCGACTCGATCTGCATGCCGGAAATAACCGGTACACTACAACATAACAGTGTTAATCAAAGCAACAAACGGGCGTAATTACAGACGTGTCAACAATACTAACCGGCCAGCGAGCGGAATACTGATGTGTGTGACCTTGTACCTCTCCAAGGTCAGAGCAGTCGACCGGCCAGACTGAGCAGCGCATACAAGAGCAAAAACTGTATGAATAGAATGCCAATGACTGACCTCCAAGGTACTGTATGTGGTGGGTGGCAAGGTTCAGTCTTACGTCCACTCTTGTTCTTTTCTAAATAGAGCAAATCAGGTAGCTTTTTTTAGTTGATAATATAGTTTACTTTTTCTGATTCATTGATTTGTCTTTTTTGTACACTGTGAAAAAGTTGTTTACCCCGTGTGTGGGGTCTCCTTATAAGAACAATGTTAAACCTCATGCTCTTTTACAAGCTCATTTTTAGTCGTAGCGTTATGGGAGGTGTCTTAATTTTAACATGTAATTAATACAAACCCAATTAAAGCTCTTTTTAAATTGTTAAATATGGTGAAGTGCAATAAGGTTTGACATTTCTTTCTGAATAAGTAAAAATATAAAAGTACGTTATTCAATTATTTAATTGGGTATATCGATGATACATTTAAAATGAGACACCTTCCATACTTCCAAGACTAAACATAAGGTCGTAAAAGTACATAATATTTAACATTGATCTTACGGGCTGAAATCCATTAGGCCGCCATTACTGATGGCTCTGATTGTTCCGGGAAAAGAGGAGAAAAAAATCAAGTTTTCAAAAAAAAACCCTTTTTTAATGTTGCTCTTTTAACAACCTAAATATTTTAGAGTGTTGAGCTTTATAAACAGTATACTTACAATATAATGGCTTTAGTCTATAAAACATAAAAGCAGGTTTAATAATTTATTCCCTCAGTTTTTAATTTTCATAGATACTATACAAAGCGCAAGGTCTTTTATTAAAACTATACCGACGTACGCAGAGCAATACAAAACGTCGGTGCAATATACAAAAAATAAAAAAAGCTCTTTTATGGAAACCTTATTATTTATCTTCTACAATATTTTTCGCCTATTGTATTTGTTAAAACAATTAAAACGTCACGATTTTATTGTAATGGAACAATTTCATACCATTTGAAATTCGGAGCATTCCATAAACGAAAATTAGTGTTAGGAAAGCCTTAACGTCTCTGAAGAATGAGAAAAACTACAACTTAGTCTATTAATTCACTTTGTATATCCAAATGAATGTTGCGGTATAGGGTGTCACAGAGTTATAACATTTCTAAATACATTTTAACTCACAACCAGTGTTTGGTTTAAATACAAAGATTTTTACTGAGAGTAACAAAGTTGTACATGTCATGTTCTATATAATTATTATCAGATTTACATGCCACTGTCGTGATTTATAAAAACCCTTTAAATACATTTAAGCAGAATTAGTTTAATGACAATCACGTTGACGTGTTAAATATGTAAATAAACCTTGTTTACGTTGTTTAATGAGGTAATTTAAACACTCGTATTTGAATGTATTCGTGCTGATTTATTCATTTTGTTCTCTCAGTGCAGTAATAACTATTCAGTATTGAGTATTATCTTATTAATGTTAAATTAATTAACTACGTTTTACCAGCATTTTTATTTTAGTTTATAGAATACCCTGCATATTAGATGAGTATTGGAAAAATATTGGCTGATCGTTTAGCGAAGCCTTTATTGTCAGTGGCTGATGAATAAATTCCGATTTCTGTCTCTGTCATACGACATCTTTAAAAAAGCACCATAATATTTAAACGAGTTGACTTAGAGGGTTGAAATTTTGTGTGAAACTTCATGTTGTACTCCTATATTAACAACTCCTACTTATATACAGAAACTAAAACTGTTTCACTCTGGTCTATTGGGATTTGCACTCCAGGAGCACCATAATTCTTTTATACAAGAAGTTGGCTATATGTAGTTAGAGCATCATAATATTTTATACTAGAAGTTGACTACAAGTAGGTGGCTAACTAAATGAGATAGTGGCTAGGTAAATCATTATAATGCTGTACATGAGAGAGTTTCCACGTCCATCATATTATTGTATAAGGTAAGGAAGCCACATAAGCATCAAAATGCTGTATAAGAAACCGTAATAATATCACGCATCATGATGGTACAAGAAGATGGACATACCAAGCATCACATGGTTCATACAAAAATACGTAGATTTCAAGGTTTATTAATTTTGGTTATTTGAAAAATATACAATTTGCTACCAAAGTATTTTCGGATATGACAGTTATTTAGTTAGTATAACTTTGAGTAGGAAAATGATCTTAAACGTAATAAGCATTCACTTTATTTAAAAGGTTTTTAAAGATATTTTGTTTAGAGTAAAAATAATTTTCTTTCTTTTCAGTAAATTATTATTCCTTATAAATTAAGATAATTTTTCAATTCCTCTCGAAAAAGCCTAAACTCTTTTGCTCTTCATTAAGAATTCGAAAAACAAAACTTCACCAAGAGCATTTCATAAAAAGAGCTAGTTACTAGGGCCACCGGGCAAGGGAAAGGTCAGTTAACAAAGTTTCCATAAAGCGTATTCATAAAACCCAACGTAACAAAGCGTTATCTGGGCACCAATACCGAACTCTTCTTGTTTTTCCGACTGGAATCCAGGCGGAACAGAGAGCTTGATGTATTGACGGCTGATGAACAAGCACAAACCGGCAGCTGTCTCACTTCCCGATCCACATGTGGCAGTAATTGGTTCAGGTGTTTCCCTCTCCCAGACTCGCGACTGAGTTCGTATATGGGTCACCGAACATACATAATTAGCCGGGGTCAGAGAGGAAACTGGGTAATTAGTGAAGTGGGTAATTAGTGAACTGTGTCACGTGAAAGGATAACTAGTAGACACTCTACACTTTTTTAATTGAAATGGATATTGATTGACTATTGACTATGAAACAGGACTGAATGGAAATAGCTGATAATTAATTACCGCACGTGGTTCGCTTTAAAACTTAATTAATCAGTTAGATAAGAGATCCAGTGTAATGTGACACTCCTCGTCCTATCTATTATCACAAAATTACTTTTATTTTGTTTTAATTCCGGTGGCATTTAAACATTTTGTTCTTTGCGTTTATCCGCAGACCACTCTGTCCCCATTACTAACTGTTACGCGATATAATTAGGTTTAGATTAGGTTATAATAAATATGGTACTAATAGTACCAAGGTCAAAGTTAATCTTTACGTGCATTCACATGAACTGAGCTTGAATTTGACAACTACTTGAGGGATATTTTTCTATTTTCGCCAAAAGTGCGGGCTTACTTATCGGTACTTTTTCGACCTCAAAAGGACGATTTGTCAAGTAGATCACATAAGTGCACGTAAAAGAACTTTTCTCTGTACTAGTAACATGTTTATGGTAACCTAATCTATACGTACTTATATCGCGTAGTAACAAATAGTTGATATGGACAGAATGTCATCCATATAACCAAAGTACGGATGTTTTGAAGTTACTCAATACATAAAACGAATAAAAATGAGGATATTTATTATACTATTGAATCATAAAACAAAAACAGTTTTAACAACGCTAAGCTATGTACACGAAAATAAGGATTTGATATTAATGTTAGGGTAAAATGAAATCGATCTAAGACAAAATTTCTAAGAGTGAAATGAAACTTTAATAGTTTCTTCCTTTTCTGATCTGAATGATTTTAAACAACCAACTGAATCTCTAGATGTTACGATAGCTAAATCAAACTTACTTTTGGGGCAAATCTAGGTTTATAATGTTTAAATTGAAATTATCATACTAGTGAAGGCATACAATTTGTAAGTGAATGATGTAGGAAATTAATACTGAACAAACTTATGAAATGAAGCCAAATTTTTCACTTGAGATATTTAAATTCAACAGAATCGTTTAGAAGTCAGCTGTTTTAAGCCTGTGACATTTTTTTGTTCTTTAATATATTCTAATATTTTTTAATAAACCGAATTACTAATATAAATACATTTGTCTCCTGTTGATTTGACATCAAATTGTTCAGAATTATAGTTTTACATAATTCATTCATAAATTGTATGTTTTATTAGTAATTTATTACAGATATTATTAAGAAATCCAATTTAAATTTTTTTAAATTCGAATATACCTATACCGGTTTTATAAAAAAATGAGCAACGCAGAGTTTATAACTTGTTTTATTTATAATTTCAGGCCTTAAACAATAAATTATGGACTAACACAGTAAGATTTTTGCGCAACGAAACTCATTTGCTAGATATATTTTATAGATATGTAATAATGATAATTGATAAATATCTTTTATGGAATCAATTCCTCCTAAATGGACGCTAGGGGGAAAAAAACTCATACATTTTTAATGTCCCCTCTTGTAACACTTCTGGGAAATTTCTACATAAGACATAAGACAAAACTAACAACACCAAGAATTCCAGTGTCTTACCTCTCTTTCCAAAGTAGATACTGTTTCAATAAAGGAAAAACTCTAACTTCAATTATACTCAACGTCCAATGGATTCTAGAAACCTCAAACTTTCATTATTCATTTTCTGTTTGGAGTTACAACACGACGGGGTTTTTGTTACAAACCTTTTATGTACACCCATTTTCGGGGGGGGGGGGGAGTAGAAGGTTTGTCAATTCTGAACACTTTAGAAGTTAAGATTGGTTTGATTCATAGCGAGAGCTTGGAACTCGTAGCCATTTCATGCTCCTGGATTCGAGTTGAGACGACGTAGTTGATGCAGTAGTTTTAGTATTTACATTTTTATTAAAGAAGAAGCTAATTCCCCTTTAATACTTATTCTGTCCGTCCTCATGTTCCACGGCCTGTGCGAGGGCTTCATCCAAAAGAACAAAGAGAGTTGGTACAGTAAAAGGTCAACAGTGCTGGTAAAAACTGTCATCGTCTATTTTTCAATAGTTGAACACAAACGCGATTGTACTATAATGTAGCGAAAACAGTATTAATGAATACAGACGCAGTGACTATTCCAATAGAATTAAACAATAGACGGAGTTCCACCCACAAGGATTGTATATAAATTAAAGTTTTGGCAACTGCCACGATTGCACAACATGTGGGCGGAGTCTGGTACCACTGCTTATTATGCAAGGCCCCCCTCATCCAGCTGCATATGCATGAGAGTAGTAATGCGCAATATCTTCTGTCACTGTGTCGTGAGCCAACTGTTGCAGAACTGTGACCACTAAAGTGCTCTTAGCTATACTATCAACCCAGAGAATCGCTCTTTCTTCCCGTACTGCCATATCTGATTCTTTGTAAAACAATCAGAACTTCAAAGGGCAAGGTTTTTTTACATCTTGCTAACGGTAGAAATTCTTTTAGAGGATTAAGAAATCTTTTTCCGCGCGCACGTTGGCCTGTATTTTACAAAGACTGATGGCGCTCAGGCTCAGAAAAATATAATTTATTACTATATACAGAATGAATATATAATATAGATTTTCTAGTCTGTTCTATGTTCAAAGCCGAGTAATTGGTTCATTGTAATGATAAACCGGTTATATTAGAGTCCATTTTAAATTTTCTTTTACAAAAAGGCAATAATCTTTGTATTTTACTAAGATTCATTTTAAACTGATGTGATTTGTTTGTTTTTTTGTTTCATTTTAGGTATTAGCCTACGTGATTTGTGCTAGACATAAACCTTGCCTAATAATAAAACATTCCGATATGGAAAATTACGTACTTTTAATCTAAAATAAACCAGAAAACTTTCATACCTTCTGTATAAAAACATAATCACACACGTGTTTTGAAAACGTTATTTCAGTATACTTGACTGAGAAACAATGTACTCCGTTAAAACAGGACGGGGGACTTGACAAATTGTTTTAACCTGTTTAAGTGTAGACAAAATGTACATTCCATATCACCTTGACAGTAAAACGTTAATTCCACTACAAAAATTAGTTGTGGCTTTAAATCAAATTATATATAAAAAGAAACTAAATTGTATATTTTACTACGAAAAATGCATAACATTAATTTATGTAAGGACACTTGGGATGTAAATATAAGGGATTTGAGTAGCTAATACCCTCAATATGTTCTATAATGTACATTTTACAATAATTTATCCATCATATATGTATACTCTTGGATTTGTGTTTTACTTGTGTGAATACATTCTCGCAAAATTGAAAGGTTGCAGCATAATAAATCGTTCAGCTACTTTAGTTTTGTCAAGAGAACAAACCAAAATACGAATCTAGTTTTACATTCGAGCTTTTGGCGAGTGTGCACGCACGTTATTCTAATGTGGGAATCCATTTACTTATTTTACAAAAGAGTACGTTTCGCGGATAGAAATCTACCCCCTTCTTCAAGTGTAAAACGTCCTAGTACATAAATAACTTATAAAGTAAAAAGTGCGGCAATGGACAGCGATTTAAAGGTATGTTTACCCAAGCAAAGTTACTGCACAGTGAGTGTAATCTTGGAATTTTTTTACGTATTAGGGCTTATGGCACCTGAAGAAGTAGGTAGAATTCCTCGAAACGTTACATATAACGATGGCAAATGCCCGAAATCCTATTCCTTCTAATATCCATATTTACCTAAAAGTCATTTTTCCAACGTTTTAAAAGATCAGTTTTCACTGGATGCACAAGTACTTGTGGAGAGAGCTGATGGTCTGATGGTGTTCAGACGACTAGTAGACCTACCATGTACGGTTGAATTACCACACCAGATGCCAATGTCAGTGTTCCCGCCGCACTTGACTCTGCGAGTGGCCTTTGCCGAGCTATTTTCTGCTCACCTCGACCAGCCTAGCCATTCCTTAAGCTTTACAACACAGCATGCCGTGTTTAGCGTTGTTCTACACAAATCAAGAACAGCGTCGCACCTTTATGTCTGTGAACGGTTGAGTATTTCAACAAACACAGCCAACCACCTGTCTGTAAATTTATACTCTGACTCTCTGATCGAGAAATTCTTCTGAACAAAATACCAAGAAAACATTCAGAGCCATTCTCGTTAAATTGGGTCTTCTAGATTGTATCCAACTGAAGGCGGTTAAAAGAATGTGCGTAAGTGTGTAGTTCAAGTACAAAAGAATGTTTATTCATTCAAACTTATAGCATTCCAAGAGCCAATACCAAACCTCGGAATTGATGTTTTCGAATATAAAATCAACTATTTGGCTTACGTCATAATTTCTTATCATGAAGTTACACTTAATTTTCAGTAAAACATGGTCGGTTTGTGAGTATCTCGATAAAATCAAACACGTGGTATATAATATGAGGACACAATATAGATTTTGTTGTGTTTTTATGATTTCAAGAATGCTGTATAAACACATGCATGCATGTATAAATTACTTAATTTACTGTTATGTTTTCCTCAGTGAATTTATAATTTACTTTATTTTATAACTATTAACAGATTAAGATTGACCATTCTCACACAAATTAACAAATCTTACCTATTTTTGTTTCGGATAACCCAATCAGATATTAAGGAACAAACATATTACGGATTTTTAAGCTAATAAACCCTGTGGCATCCACTATTAATCGTCTTGGTAGATGGCTATTTCCATCATTGTTTTCAATTGTTAGTGCTGAATATAATAAAGAATTATATCACTTAAGTCTAAAAAGAACCGAGATACTAGAAAGATATCAGGCATAGAAATGTATTACTAATTTTAAAAACTAAAAATAAATTTTGTCTTTAGATTACAAGATTCCACCAACACAAAGCAAGGCGGTATGATACGTACTTAAGTGATATGTGTTGCAGTCATTGGCCGTCCATGTAAACTTCAAAAACCTGGTTCCGAGGTACTGTCAGAGGTGGCGTAGGTCAATGACCGCGCGGAGCGGTATTATTAGCACACTGAGTCAACAGCGGCCATGTGCACCACAGAATCCTGGTACAAAAGTAATAGGTGGCGTAGGTCAACAGCCGCACGGCGCGGTACTATTAGCACACTGAGTTAGCACACTGAGTTAACAGCGCCCATGCACACCACAGAATCCTGGTACAAAAATAATAGGTGGCGTAGGTCAACCGCTGCACGGTGCGGTATTATTAGCATACCGAGTTAACAGCGGCCATGTACACCACAGAACTCTGTTACAAAAGTAATAGGTGGCGTAGGTCAACCGCTGCACGGCGCGGTATTATTAGCATACCGAGTTAACAGCGGTCGTAAACAGAATTCTGTTACTAAAATAATAGGTTGCATAGGTCAACGGTCGCGCAGCGCGGTATTATTAGCGCACTGAGTCAACAACTGAGATGAGGATAATAGTAACGGGACAGCGGGTAGTGGCCTTGTACAACACAGAATCTTGGTATATAAGTAATAGGTAGGTTGTTTAGATCCAAGGTCGCGCGACATGAAGTTATTAGCACACTCAAAACTGACAGCATGAATGATGAAGATAAATAGCACCGGGACAGCGGCCGTCGATTCATGTTGTGCTTTTGGATTTGATATTCATATAAACATGATTAAAATAATAAATACTGTGTCCACTTAATATTTTTAACTTACATGTGTAAATCAGCAGGAATGGTGAGATAATTGTCCGATCCGTACCTGAAACAGAATTAAAGTACATTACTAAAGTTAATGATATTAACAGAATGAAAAATTGAAACGTCTTTCAAACCTATACGGTTATAACTTTAATGTATGACCATAACATATTTTAAATCTATTTATCGAAAATGATTCTTCAATCTTAACCCTCAGGAATTCCTTTGGAAGTTGCGTATAGTTCGACTCTGCTCTTCTCTACATAAGATCATTCAATGATTCTGGTGAGGCAAATTTTTATTATATAGGGGTTTTGTTTCTTCCCTTTTACAACCCGTATTAACTTTTAATATATCTTTTAAAAATCAAATCAAAATCAAATTTATTTCATAATTTACAAACAAACATAGTACACGTAATATACATGACATTAGTCCCACATGGGTCACAGAGGCTTGTGCGTGGTGTCGAGTCTTTTTTTGTTGTTGTTGTGCACAGCGGCATTATAATAGTTATCATTAATAATAATAAAACATTTTGTATATTTTAAAAACAATTATTATATATGAAATCTAAAATATATACAACTATAATTTGTAGGCCACAGACAACATTAATTAAGCCACAATACTGAATAGTCTAATTATGTTGATATACAAATTATAAAAAAATAAGGTATGTTATTTGCTATAGAATAAATCATAGCATTGAACAAAATTAATTACTAACGTTAAATAAAGTTAAATTAACTTATTATGTTAAGAGTTTTAATTCTTGTAAATTATGAATTAAATTTTATCGTTCCACTTATACATTTCGTAGCCCTTAGTTTGTTTCAATTATATTTAGGGAAATTAGTCAGTAGATTGCTACAGAACGCTACTTTATGGAGTGTATTTTAAATGTTAAAATGTCATAAAACATCTAAAAAGCTTAAAATAAGTAATGTTTAAGTAGTGTGTAAGTAATGTGTATGACCATATTACGTCATGTTACTCTAGCATATGCTGTAACTATGTAACGTCATACGATAGTAAAACAATTTCTATGTCACTATGAATTATTTTAGAATGTACAGTGAAAAGTCTGAAATAACTAAATTTAATTTGGTTTATTTAACGAACTCATTGGTACAAGAAAGTACCATTCAGCAAATGAAGTCAGCAACATGTACTGTAGATAATTACGAACGCCCACGTTGGTTTTAACTTTAGATTGTTTTCTACTCAAAACAAGTTTGTTTGCGTTCGATATTTACACGCGATTCAGAGCCACAAATTGCGTTTCGAAACTTCTCTAAACTTGGTGGAGAGTGTCTAAACTTGCCTACGAGTATTCAATTTGTTAAACACTTTCTATTCTGATGTTTCTACGTGATTTCAGCGTTAAAATAATTAATCATTAACGTTGAACAAAGCAATTTTTCAATAATTATCATTGGTAAAACAGTTTTTGACAAGAAAGACGTTAATTTAGGATCGTAATATAAAATAGCGTGTCAGTCTATTCAAGAATTTAGAACATATTACTTAAATCACTAATTGTAATTAATTAACTGGGCACACGTTGCCTTTGACAGTATAAATATAAGTGCCAATATTATCACGTCAAGAGTTTCATAAGTTAAATTACAACATTTTTAAAAAGGTCAATGATTTTACATACTTCAGAGCAAAGTTGTACAACATAATTAAATGATTAAACTAGATAGCAAATTAATAGTTTAACGCTTAATAACCGAGTATTTACGTATGGACACAATGGTATGTTGATTTCTCACACAGTAGTCATTATCACTTTATTATTTTATAGACTTATACGGCTTAATATTGCATGTGATAGCAGTAATGTTTAAGGAGTGTCACAAAAAACGTAAGAGGGCACCGGATGTTGTGAAGATTAAACCGGTGTAAAAGTAAGAATCGACTACATTAAAATGATATCTTTATAAGATTGCAGTATCAGATAAAGAGTATTTAAAACACATACTACTAAGCACCTAACAAACCTTGTATACATATGGAAATTCAGTTTGAGTATTAAGAACTACTTTCGGAATGTTACTGGATTACTTCAAGAGAATTATCTAGTGTGGTAATTGCGTATAAAATAAATAAAGTTCGTTTTCATTGGACAATAATTATGCATTGTCTTTAATCCTACCAATGAACAACAGATTTTGTAAAAAAACATTAGTACTAGAAAAATCCATACTTTTATCCAACTGCAATGAGAAAATCTGAAGAAATCAAAAAGTTCAATAATGTCAATATAGAAGACAACATTATATTATCAAAACTTGTCTGCCATATTGACTGCAGATTGGTCGGTGATTGGAGTTCGAGCCAATCTCGACAAACAGCTCTGCGTCCTTCACCTGACATAAAATAGGCCGCTATGACTGGCTATTCCAGTTTTGGTTGATTGAAGATCTTCATAGCCCACTTTAAATATATAACAATATAATTGCGTTATTAATGAATCTACGTGATATGAAACAAAAACATTATTGTTCTAGTACGCGAAAAAAATCAAATAAATAGCTATCTAACCTGTGTCTCGTAACCTCGAAAGATTTACGTAGTTATTTTGAACTGGTCGCTGTTTTATACAAAGTAACGAATACATTCATGATAATAATTATTTTTTTTGTTATCAATATAAAAACTCGGTAGAAAACAGGTTAGCATTAAACAGTTACTTTGGATCATGTAAAACAATTAATTAGTTGAAAGTGATTGCTAACTTCAACACAAATTCAATACTACATAGCGTATACCAATTATTTAAGATGTAAGAAGGCTACATTTTAGAATTCTATAAAATGGGATTAAAAGTTAAAATTGAATTAATAAAATAAATGTCGTTTTAAGAAACTTATTAATAGGTAGTACATCTTAACACCTCTAATTGAGAGGCAACATGTCACCACTAATTTTGAAAACTACGTTAACATAAGAACTCTCTAATCCAAATTTTATTGAAAGAGTCATCAAGAGAACCGCAAATATAGTCAACTGGTGTGGGTGCATTAATTCATAACCTATTATTACACATGCACTTTTAAACAAACACTCATGCCTCTTACGAAAAACTTATTTAAAAGCAATTGATTAGCTAAATTATGTTTGTTTAATTATTAAAGATTTGATTAGAATTAAATTAAAATTATAGGAAACATTCACCGCAATGTAATTACTACTGTCTTAGGCTTTAAATACTTGGAAAACTAAACTCGTAATGAAGAAACTTTAATTATTTTGTAACGTTCTCCGAGTCTGAAGTCTTACAATCACTTGACCGACTTGCCGAGCTTGAGTTATTTGCATACAGTTTACACGAGTTAGTG
The DNA here is from genome assembly GCF_021130785.1 of Homalodisca vitripennis. Classification (NCBI taxonomy): domain Eukaryota; kingdom Metazoa; phylum Arthropoda; class Insecta; order Hemiptera; family Cicadellidae; genus Homalodisca; species Homalodisca vitripennis. The sequence goes on from NC_060212.1 coordinate 42,822,003, forward strand.
GCTTCACTTGGAAGTACTGAATCGCGTGCAAACACTAACCGGCGAAATGGTTTTGGCATGTAAAAGTTTAAAGTTGGAAATCTACTTTACGTTTGTCTTTATGGTGCACAGTATATATCCTGTTTTTATCGATACATCTGTTATAACACTTTCTAATGTAATTAAATGAGCAGGGTAAACTAAAATGTAAATTACTCCTTAATTATTTGACAATGTATCCATAAATTACTAAATCAAACTTCACCATCTGGTTCCTCGGCTCAAAATAAATAAAACATTACTTATAGCTTAGTTTACCTTATTTATCTATGTTTATGGAGGAAAAAGTATATACTTGTATTGAATAAAATATAGATTTCAAACTTTTATAAAACATTTAGTCTAATAAGATATTTTTTTAAAGTTAACAAATCGTTATATATTTTAAAATGGTCTCAATAAAAAATTATCTACCTTTAATAACTCAAACATCAATTTTTTATGAAAAATGTATTAGAAAAGTAAAAATTTAAACGTATCTTCAATCAACAGAAAAATTAAATTATTCATCTAAAGCAGATTCTACTGAGATTTTAAAAAGTATTTCAAATATTAATATAAACATTGTATACGTGTACAGCTTTTTATGTTACACCTGACTATCGAATTAAAACTGTCGATTATTTATGCAACTGTTAATCAAATACCACTTTAGATAATCTATCGCTACACATCCATAGTATTTACATTCAATCAACCCAAACAAAAATAATCATTAAACTAGCATGAATAGGATACAGAACATCACCAAATTATTTGTCCTTTTGAATCCGGACAGAAATGTATAACATTTTCAACGGAAAAAAACGTAAAGCGGGATCGGGAGAACTGGGAGGATCGAACAAACAACGATAAAACTCGGTAAGGCAAAGTAGGAATAAAAGTAGTGGCGCAAACAAAAGTTGTCCACGAACAAAAGGCGCGGCGCAAATATAAGAAGCGCGCGAACAAATAACACGGTGTAAACAAAAGACGCAGCGCGAATAAAATAGGTACTCGGAAGGCAAGGTCGGCGTAAAATTGTGGCGAGATCAAAGCTACATTTGCGTTACGGGTAAACGGTGCTTGCGTAAACATTGTGGGAGTAAAACTCAGCGTAGTTCTACAGTCCCTAGTGTGACTAGCTACTTCAGACTTCCGCGTAATACGCTACCACAATATAACCTGTGACAAGTTACCCAATCTTTACTAATGAAAAGTCATAAAAATCTGAGCAGTGTTACGCATGACAAGTTTGAGCCTTACGATAAGTTAGTACAGCCTTACGCGTAAAAGGTTGACTAAATCTTACTATCCGTAGTTTTGCGAGTGAAAAGTTATCAGCAGTCGACTCTAGATGAATTATCAACGCCTTTTGTGTGACATGCAACTGTAGTATTACTTTTGAAAACTTATATTACGACAGTCTAAAGCAGTTACCAAATCTCTGCAGTCTTACATGTAACAAATAATCGTAGTATTGTGATATTTTTCCAAATTCATATTTACGACAAGTAATCATAGTATTACCAAGGGCATACTTGTGATCAGTAATCAAAATCTTACTTGTGATATTTTACCGAAGACATACTTCTGATATTTTACTAAATGCATACTAGTAACGGGTTATAGCAGTCTTAGATTTCAAAAGTAATCGTAGTCTTACTTGTGATATTTTACCAAAGACGTACTTGTGACCAGTAATCGTAATCTTACTTACGACTATTTTACTAAAGCATACTTGTGACGAGTTTTCGAACAGTCTTACATTTACGACAAGTAATCGTAGTCTTACTTGTGATATTTTACCGAAGACATACTTGTGACCCGTAATCAAAATCTTACTTGTGATATTTTACCGAAGACATACTTGTGATATTTTACTAAAGGCATACTTGTGACGAGTTATAGCAGTCTTACATTTTAAAAGTAATCGTAGGCTTACTTGTGATATTTTACCGAAGATAAATACTTGTGACCAGTAATCGTAGTCTACTTGTGATAGTTTCCCAAAGGCATATTTACGACAAGTAATCATAGTCTTACTTGTGATATTTTAGCGAAGACATACTTGTGACAAGTTATATCAGTCTTGTATGTGACGAGTTAATGTAACATGTGATAAGTAACGAAATACTTAAGAGTGACAAGTTATGAGAGACGTTTTTGTTAGTATTATTCACTTTAACGGTATTTACAGGTTAATAACTAAAACGGTTTAGCTCTGTAATGGAAAATTAGATTGTTGGTGAAATTTTGTCAGCATTAGGTTGGTTTAAACTCGCAATTTAATCTAATTATCCTGCATTAAACAAAATACTCTTTGTACATTACATCACAAAAATCAGCTTACCTTCTACAGAATTTAATTCGTCATTTTTTCTATTAAAAAAGAGCCAATCTTATTTTATATGAGCCCTAAATTTTTTAAAATTTTCATTCTGTATTTTAAATTTAGTGGCTAATGAAATCCAACCAAACCTTAGTAATGAAAATATCAGCAAATCAACAAACGTTTGATGTAAAGAACTCAATACAAACTTTCACTTTTAAAAACCAACATTTTTAGGCGGTGATTGTTATTTTTGAACAAGTTAGCAGATTAATCGGTGTTATATATTTTACATAAAATTTAAAGAAACACATATGGAATGATTGTACATACACATGTGACTGATGTTTTTAATTATACTTACACATCGTTATTTTACTGTTCTAGTTAAGTGAATTGTAAAAGTATACTAATATCACTATTGAAAATGTTCTTGCCAAATTTACTTAAATACAACAAAATTAAATTGAAACTAAAGTTATAAAACTCTGTTCGGATTTTATTGTTCTCAACATAACACATTTCCGACTGTAAAAAAGTCAGCAATTTAATTTATAGATGAATATAAGAATCGATAAAACCAAATCGCTTATTACACATTTGTGTGTATGATATTAGACGCTAAGAACTGATTCATTAGTTTCCAGTTATGTCTAATTGTTAGTTTGAAAATGTAATATTTTCGTTTTTTGTAGTAAAATAGAAAATATTCAGACTACACTGCCATGCACAGGAATAGAACTTACGACAGATCAATTAGCATAGCGTGTCCGTGACAAAAATGTTTGGCAACCAGACCGCATGGGCCATAATAAATTTCACTAGTCTGTGAGACTAAGCTTGTTATTCCAAATAATCGTCAAGCGTACAACTTAACGAGCCATTATGTTTTGAAGAAAACAGCTCATTCGCTTGCTTTGTTTATAAAAGACGGCTTCTGCAACATTATCGCGTAAATTTATTTATTGTTATGTCGAACCAAGTTACTAATAGGTGCTCCGATCTTAGCAACTGTAAAACTATATTTACTAAAAATATACAGGGTGTCCAAAAAGTCCCGGGTCGGTTAAATATTTTTCACAATATTTGAAATGGACCTACAAAACCCTACACAAAGTTACTGGACATAAAGATCTATTTTATCACATATTCAGTGATCCGCTACTTCCTCTGGGGGGCGGCCCGCTAGGAGTCAGAAGAAAATCTTAAATGTAAGCATAGGTTGATATGCATATCAAATAAAAGTTCTTTATTATTAGAGTACAGAGCCGAAACCCGACCTCAAACGGATAACCGAGTCAAACATGACAGCCGTTCAAAGATATCAACCTATTCTTACATTTAAGATTTTCTTCTGTTTCCTAGGGGGCCGCCTCCCAGAGGAAGTAGCTGATCACTGAATATGTGATAAAATAGATCTTTATGTCCAGTAACTTTGTGTAAGGTTTTGTAGCTCTATTTTAAATATTTTTGAAAATATTAACTGACCCGGGACTTTTTGGACACCCTGTATATTTGGCACAATTATTAGGTTGTTTCACGGTTATAACAATATTACAGCGTCTTAAGAGTTACCATTACTGTTTATTGGTCAAATTCATTGTTTACTGAACATTGGGCACAAATTTAATTCAAATTAAAATATCTTCATTGCCAGATTTCCATCATAAGTGCATAGCAAAGATACAAAACTGGCGACATTGTTAAGTATTACTAACTTACATCTTTAAAAATCTTAATGCAGTTTTAGCAATTAATTAACTATGCCAAATTAAAAAATATTTATACTATATTATACTAATAATACTCAGTAATACTACAGAACCTCTGATCACACGAATAAGTCTTTAGTGACGCAATAAAATGTACTACACTATAAAACTATAAAATACTATTTGCGCGTAATAATAACGGGATTTCTCAATTACCTTCAATTTCTGAGAATTGGATATTGAAAATCAATTTTTTTTGTCGTGTGAAGCAGTGACGAGTATTTTTTTTTTTTTTGTTACACAGAATTTAAGGTTTGTTTTATATAAAGTAACCATTGAGTATTGAATTAGTTTCCTCATTTTGAACATTCACAACAACGAAACTTTAAATATATTTGTTAGATAATTTAACAATTAATAATTATTTAACAAAACAATTAAATAATTTAAATATAAATACATAATTTACAGATTAATAAGAAATAATTCAACTAGTAGTCAACAGCGGCTTCACAGGCAATTTTAGAAATCAAAGGCCATAGCTTTTTTAGTGAAGGCATTTATGATGAAATATGATGGAGCCCTACATTGTTTAAAGATAAGTAAACATATCGGGTACATATTATTTTGGTATCCATAGTTGTGAGATTCAAATTGTAAATACAATTTTGAATGGTTCTATTTAGTTTTGTAAACTAATTTGGTCAAACAGTGTCAACTTCCGTCTGTTTAGATTAATTTTCTATCTAAGGCATTTCAAGTGACACAGTTGAGCTTAACTTGTGGCCCGATGAAGAAAATGTATTCCAACAAAACCAACTGCGATTAAAAAGTGTCTACGACTGAAAAGTTACTGCGGCCGAAAAGAATCAGGTACGACCCAATAAATTCACTTCCGCTCTAATTTATTTACGGTTCCACAGTTGAGTTTATTTTTTTTTGCAATACCGAGAAAATAAACCCAAATGTGGATTTTGAAATCCAATCTAGATTTAAAAGCGTGTATTTACGGTCTGCGATGTTTCTGGTGTGATGTGTGATGAGACTTTTGTTATGTGTCTGATGAAGATAGCTTTGCTATCGAAAGGCCTCACAAAAAATAAAAGTTTTAAATAATGGTTTATGTGTTTGAATGTAAGTAAGTTAAATTGTATCTACTTCCATGACTTTTATTCTGCCTCTGATATAGCGGTGAGATTCTGTCATCCCTTTTTTTCCCTTTAACTAGAGTAAAATTGTTAAGGGAGACAACCAGTTTCGATAACATTATGTGAAAAAATCACAGCTTTGTTCATCAAGGTGGTTTTTAGAACATTGTGGAACTATTTTTTCAATGTATTTGATTGATTATCACTGGTGCAATATAAAATAAAAATTAGGTAGGAACTTTGACTTTGCAATCCGCATTACACTGAGCAAATGTTTCTGCCACTTTGACGAACTTCAGTTGACAGTGTCAACAGTTGTTTAGGGGCAGTAAAAATTGGATTAGTGGAAACTTATTTTTAAACACTTATACAAATATTTCAAAACCAAAATTAACCAAATCGGTCCAGCCGTTCTCGAGTTTTAGTGAGACTAACAAATGTCATTTAATTTTTATATACAGAGATTTGTTGAGCGATGTAGATCCTCCAAGCGTTGCTTAAGGTTTTAGCATACATCATAATTTAATATAAAAACAATGCAACAAATAATATTAAGTTCCCTAAAGAGGGTTTGCAACCTAAAACACGCACAATTGCTTAGTTTTTGCTCGGAAAGTCTTATGAAGTAAAAGTAAAAAAAACCATTTATTAATCTCGATTGAACTATTCCATTTATAACAGACAAATAACCGATAAAATTGTGGAACAAAAGATTCAATTAAATGAACGAATGAAACTGCCACATATCGTTCAAATATAGTTGTTACTTGCAGTAGGTTATATTTAATTTATTATACAAAAATTATGTAATTTCCCAATTTTAACGCCAATCGTCAGGCATATGGATGACAATTAAACATAATTACTTAGCTTTAATACCTTAACAGTTAAATTACATTACCACAAAATTAGCATTCACGGGTTTGTATCAAATAAACCCTTTTATTACACAAATTATCACGTTTTCAACAATGTTAATGTCATACTTTTCAAAGGTCATCAAAACTGTCATACAATTTCACTAAAAGATCCAAACCGGGTATTTTTTTTGTTAATTGACACAATAAAAAGGCGAGGAATGCCAGACACGTTAGCAGAATGTGGACTGGGTTAATTAATGAGAGTTAAGTTTGTAGAACTGCATGGTGAGCACTGGACATGTTGACATCCTGGGAATTTGGATAATTACTGAGATTTGTGTTGGCAGGACTGCTGCGTTATAAAACTATGATGATGAACAATGCATGTTTTGAACGGCTGTATATATGGGTAATTACTCTAATTTATGTTGACAGGGCTGCTAGCATGATAAAAGCGTGATGAGCACTGCATATTTTGGTATGCTGGATATCTGGATAATAACTGCAATTATGTTGGCAGAACTGCAAGCAATATAACGACCCTATGTGCATCGGATATGCTGACAGTTTGATGATTGGAGAAATTACTTAGTGAGAGGTTGGTAGGATTGCAAGCATTATAAAACCGCGGTATGAAATGGATATAACGTCAGCCTGGGTTCAGTTAATTACTGAGATTTAGGTTGGCAGGACTGCTGGTACAATAAAACCATTACAACCGCATTGGAGACGACAGCAGCCTGGGAACAGTTGCAGATAGTGGGGCCTTGGTACAGCCACTATTCTAACTTGGTAAAGCACTTACAGCACTAACCAACATTTGGTCAGTTTCCTAGTTTCTATGTCTGTTACATGCTTTAATTGAAGATGAAGTTATTTAATGTGCTCAGATCGCTTTCGAAATTCCCTAAATCCCTTGTACTGTATTTTCTATACATTGTTTTCTATATAATTTTGTAGTATATAATTTTCGTAATACAATAATTATTTTTTCATATTTTTATATGAATTTGCGATACAAATTCGAGTAAGATTATTAAGAGTATTATAGTTTAAAAACATGTATGGAATTATTATGAATTTAATTTAATGCGGTGAATTCAGAATTGTTCAACAGAAAGGCCTACAGGCACAAACTACACGTAAAGGAAATAATATGTCTTCTCAAATTTGGCTATTTGGGTGTTAAAATCTATCTATAACACTGTATTTTTATTAAGAACTATCATATATGTAACAAAACATTTCGAATAATACCAAATAAATTCACTACTTTTTACACAATTCACAATTTTTAAGTATACATAATTTTTTCTCCGAGATGGTACAACACTGCAAACTAAGCAACTGCAGATTCTTATAATTTAGTTAAAGAACATTAACATTTTGAAGATTTTGTCCATGATGTTTATGAAACTTGAAAATAAAAATCAGAAATGTGTCACAACTAAGAGTAAAACCCATTAGATAAGACAGCTTCCTAGTGTATAACAAGGCTGGACACAACAAAACACTTCAATAGAAGACGGAAATGGACAACAACCGCACAACCTGTCATTGCCAGTATCATCAAATGTCAATGTCTGCTGAACCGGTTCTTGCCCCGTTAGGAAACCTGACCAGTCATGTTCTCACTGCTGCCACTCCTGTCCTGTAATACCTCCTTTAATGCGATGAAAACATTGTAACTACCGTCATGCCAACTTCAATTTCAGACGAATAAAGGTTTTTATCCTAATTTTGTCGGTCGAGAAGTTATCCGGTTACGTTTAATCCGATCACGATACAGTTCCACCCTCCTTATCTCGCTTGTATAAGCGTATATTATTACTGGCGGTTTCGGCAATGCATTTGTTGACTGAAAATAGAACTCAATGGAGAGGTCCAAATATTTCAAGGTTTTAATTGTGAATGTTGTGTTTAGCTCCAGTTCACCTTCCTCTCAGTGAAACGTATGGAATCTGACACTGCCACAGGCTTAAATCTGGAATCGTTGAGGAGATCCAAAACATATCCGGAGAGGAAGAAGATAAAAATGAGCTCTTTATGTCGTTTATATCAGGTGCGCAAGTGAGTGCACTTTATATCAGGTGCGCAAGTGAGTGCACTATGGTGTTTGGGACACGATTTCTGAGCACGATGGAGCAACCGAGTTTTCTATACATAACGAAGCTATGGTGGGAAGGGTTGATTCAATAAGAGATTTGTTCTCATTGTTAGTCATCCCAGAACTTACAGTATCTATTTTTCATTATAACGAAACGAATGACGATTGTTGATTTAAAACGATAATAAGATTTTGGACATTTCTTATAGTTATAGACACAAAAATAGAAAACTACGCTTCAAGGCTTGAGATGTATACACTATTGCTTAGGTGAGATATAAACCATATGGCATAATGTTAAACGGGCTAAAAACCTTGAAACTACAATGTGTCTGTACTTTTAAAACCAAATTTAATTACAGAATATGTTAACAGTATTAAGTCCAAAATGATTAGAATGAAACTAAGCTAAGCCTCTGCACACACCCAAGACAATAGAAAACTACGCTTCAAGCCTTGAGATGTACGCTCTTGCTTAAGTGAGATATAAACCATATGGCATAAGGTTAAACGGGCACAAAAACTTGAAACTACAATGTGTCTGTACTTTTCAAACCAAATTTAATTACAGAATATGTAGACAGTATTAAGTCCAAAGTGTTTAGAATGAAAGTAAGCTACGCCTCTGCAACATACCCAAGACAACTAAGAAAGGCAGGTTATACACACGGGGAAGGTAGAAGCCTAGTATTTATAAAAATAATGGTTCAATTAGCAGCAGAATTAATAAACACTCTGATTATGTTAGTATACACTCTCTGTACGAAAGGCCTTTATATTATTCACAATTGTAATTCATTAAAAAAATAAATGTAATATATTAAAAAACCACAGCAAACAGTTTGATCGTTTTTAATCATCAATTTAAAGCGACGACTCAGAACTTTCACAATATACAATCATTTTTCATACAAAACTTCTACGAAAAATATATTACTATAAATGACTGCAAAGTTTTTATAATAGCTTCAAAGCACGTAATGTTCTGTCAGGGCAAATTTACACAGCAATAAGGTGCATAACTAGCAAAACCAACGCTAATCCCTTCCTGGGTACAAGCTGAATTAATTGTTTAAGGGCAAACTGTTACACTGCACACTGTTGTCACTGAACTCACTTGTTACGCCACGGAGTTATTAGTGATATTTATAATGTACTTAATATTTAAAATATAATTATTTTAACTTGTTATTATAACTACTATTTAATTATACATTTAAATTTAGTAATTATCAATCATACAAAAATGTATGGGAGTGCTGATTTTGCATTTAAAATTAAATACTTCTTCAAACTATTTCTTAGACCTTTTTCTATTTATAGAAAATGTGTAAAATATAAAAAACATATGCAGAACAAAATATATGTTTTAAAAGAATTGTTCAATAAATGATTCGCGCACCAAGGCTGTAACTTTTTTAAAATTATTCATTGAAGTCCCTGAGAAAGGAATGAAAAAGTAATACTCCGTTAGTACGCAGCGTCTCCAACAAGTAAAAACGTACTCATAATTTTTTATGAAAACCAATTTACCAATATCGTATAACTAAGCATCCATCACTCCGAAAAAACGCTATCTTAACATGATATGGAAAGAGATACTAAATGATACAGTGTACTTATAATATAAGAGTAAAATGTTTTATATCCTTAACAAATATTTATTTAATATTTTGTTTAATATTGATTTTAATAATTAGTCATAGAATAGGTTTAACTTAAGTAACTCCTTGGATACATTTCTTAGAAAAACATGTATGACCATAATCAAAATATGTTAAATATATTTGATTAAACGTAACATGTTATAGAAATACGATTAAACACATGAAAATAATTTAAAGAAAAACAATGTCTATTTAGCGGCCTGATCCCGGCACGTTGCCCTCATTTTTTATACGTGTTTTAATCTTAAACATATCTTTTTTAATCCTTATCTATATCTTTGTTTACAATCTTAAACAGATGACAGGCCGCGAGGCCGCAGGAAATGCCATATTGATTTTGTTGTTAGTAACCCACTTTCACCTGAGCTGGTATAACGTGTGCTGGTGCTTTTGAATTCTCGTGCTCTTAACTTCCATCCTGTGCAGTGACTAATAGGGAGTGCCGATGGCTCTCTAACTGAGACGCTGGACTTTGAATCCCTGAGTCCAATCAGAGATAGACACGTAGGTACTTTCAAATAAATACCTGTCTGTAATAAATCAGAGTACTTTTAATAAATATCAGTGTAATAATAAATCGACCTTGCACTGTATCGACTCTCCCCCTTATTCTGTTTGATAAGATCTCGCACAGGCAGTGGCCCATGAGGACGGGCAGAATAAGGCAAAAAAAAAAAAAAAAAAAAAATACTTTTCAATTCTCGTGCTCGTAACATCCATCCTGTGCAGTGACAACTTGGGTTCATTTTCTCCTATATGGACTAACGCACTTGACGAAATGACAGATTTTAATCCTCAAAACGTTCTGTTATATCTTTTGCAACATACAACGATGGCAAGCTATGTCCGAAATCCTATCATTCTATCATACCTTAACACATGTAGACAATGTTATTTGTGGTAAATATTCTAGAAATCTAAGAGAAAGAGATTAAAAATTTAGTATACTAATTTAATTTGTATATTTTCCTCAAAGCCAGGAAAATCTAGAAATAATTTGTTACAGTCAAACAACAAAGGATGAATAACAAACACCTAATAAGACTGATATTTTTTGTATTTATAATAAGTATTGTTTGTATTTATATTGTAAGTTGGAGAAGACATACAAGGGCGGACAGCTTGACGCTTAGAGTACAGCCTGTCCAGTATTCCGCTCACACCGACAATTACCAATAGCCTCTGCCAATGCCAATGTTTCTGACGCACTTGACTTGTTTTCCAAGTGTTCTTTGCTGGCTATTCGCTTGTATCGACGTGAAATCACTGAGTTCTCGGTGTTTCCTTACATCCTCTGTTATAATGTCACCCACTGATCGCCTCTATTTTAATCCTTACATAGACTGACAAACACTCGTGATTGTCGGGCACAAGAAAACAACCTATCATACTAGAAAGTGTTTCAGGGATTCTATGCTGAAAAGACAAATTGATAGCTCCTAATGAAAATTGTCATGTTTGCACAAAAAACCCATTTCCACATCACGCATCTGTTAAATACTTCTTTGAGGTTGCAAGTTACATTTCACATTTATAGCTCATATCTTTAAGTTACATTTTTACAATGTCACACGTTAAAATATTATACGATTTATTTATTTATCAACGGAAAACTCCATTACATATCGGGTACAACATTCAATGCATGGAACAAGACAGAAACAACCATAATGTTAGAGAAAGCATTTGTACTTATACAAACTAAATAATGAAAACAAACCAATAAGATAGTAATAACAATATTAATAATAAATTAAAACAACAGAATTAGATAATAAATTAATAAAAATAATACAGTAATATATTAACATACAATATTAAGAGAATAAAAATAACTGCAGTAGATATAGTGAATATGGTAAATAATATAATTATATATAACGGCGCAGTAGTAAATAACAATTCGATATTGACAGGCAACAGGTAATTTTAAAGTGATATTTACTGCAATAATAATGGTGACAACAGTCTGAAAAAAGGCTACTTGAAACAATGAATATAAGATTAAATAACACAATACAACAATTATAGTAATAAATATAATTCGTAAATAACCACCGACAACATATATTATTAATTAGATAGACGATTGAAAAATATAATTGCAAAAATCGGAAATAAATCAGACAAAATATGTTAGACAGCGTTCGTGGATCTTAATCTGAGGAATCACCCATTCCCAAACCTGTCCCACAGCCAGGCCCTGTCAGCATCCTGGAGAATGGAAGTAACCTGCCTCCTGAAACTGGCGTGACTGAAGCCCCGAAAAGGTCCAATTAGAACCATTACCCAGCCGCATAAATCTATAAATAGCTGCGTAACTTTGGTAGTTCGTAGGACGGGAACGGTTCGCAAATAACGCTTGGGACCGCGTTCTAGAAGGAATCCTTATCTCCAGAGACAAAAGTAATGCGGGACAGTCGATATCTCCAGATAGCAGCTTGTATAGGAGGCATAGTCCGCAATCTCACGGCGTGATCTCAGTGGAGAAAGTCCATCCTGAGACTCGACGGTATCGCAAGGCAGTCCAAGTATCGGTAGCCCATCCTTAACCCAATCAGCAGTATGACTCTTCACTACACGGATTCGAGTTTTTTACTATGATATAGAAGGCTAACCAGACAGAAGAACAGTACTCGATCTTCTGGCGAAAGAAACAGCAGTAAAACTGCACCAGGGTTTTAACAGAAAAGGAGTCTCTAGATACTCAGACGCCTTTGATGATTGAACTCTTGTTTGTTGACAAATGTATTCACTCTGTAATTTTATCGTTATGATGATATGACCAATGTAATATTAATTCGCTAACGCTCATCCACATCCGATGGAGTGCAACATGGAACTGTATGTTGCCTATATAGAAATGAAGCTAGCTTAATGCACCATTACAAGTCTATAGGTCAATTTGTTTTCAAAATAATCTTACTAACACATAGTCCAATTATTAATTATTAATCCAGTATTAATTTTTCAGCCCCTCTAGTGAATTAGGTGAAACAAATATTTTAAGGTTTTTACATAAATTTTAAATTTTAGTAATGCATAAATACAATTTCAAGTTTTATGACAAGTCTGTATTTGATACACCTCAAAATGAGGGCATAATTGAATGATTAAAATGCCACTAAGCATATAAAACCCAAAAATTACTCATTAGTTTATCCACAGTTTTATAAACGTATAAGTCTGACCGGAACAAAATATTTCAACAATTAAATATTCATTCGACGAGAATTAATTCTACGATTTATATTGAAATGTGCAGTGTGAAAAATCAGTAACACAGAATACACATTAAAGTTGTCACACAATGAAAGCGTTATTTTACACTAATTTGAAATACTCGAATGTTATTTGACAAGGGCATTTATAATTGCGAATAAAATACTTTGGATTTTGTTGGTGTGTGCTCATACCAATAAGAATTCCACTGAAAGATTTACCACGAACAGTACTTATTGGTGTTATTGAATTACAATACATGACAGATATTTATGTTTTCCTAAGGGTTACTGATATTTTAGAACACCAATAAAATTCAAACTTATAACTCATTTAATTTTTCCAAACATAAGATATAGTAAAGATATCACAAAAGCTAAACAATAATATATTTCTGAACGTTTTCTTAATGCAGACTGGACAAGACAGCGTGAGTATATGTATTTTAGATCGAAATCGTCATAACGCAGATGTGTAACAATTTACATCATTACTAATAAAACTGGATTGAGGATAATCTGTAAAAGACAATCTGTAATAGATATTATGTAACATGTAATATGCAATAGATAATATGTATCTGATAATCTGCGGAGCGACTGGGATCACAGATAATTTGATTGTGGTTAGGGACATTCCGGGGTGCCACCATATAATTGTCGTTTTACTATAACATAAACTGTATCTTGTTATGTATTGTAATACTGAGTACGTAGTCATGTCTAACTTTCTACAGATGTAGTTAGCTCCATAACTACTATCTCTAAAAATATGCACTTAAAACAATCACTAACTATTAGCCTAAACTGCACGCACTAATCAGTGGGAAATATTAAATATAGATTATTAATGAAAAAAAAAACAAGATGGTGACAAACTAAGGAATGAAGAGTAGGCCCATTCTACATCTATGTTAGGTGAGTCATACCCAGATAGAGAGATAACAGCAATGACGTAGTTTTATCCATTATTAAAGCCATATTGTGACTCCATATTTACTTTATTAGAAATATGATTTTCTTTTGATTTCATATTTTTCCCTTTTAGCTCGTTTTTTCAGAATTAGGCTAAGGCGGCGAATTTCAGCTGATGATTGCCACTAATTTGTGTAAGAAGCTCTGATTAGTTTCCTTTTAATGAAACGATGTCCACAACGAATTAATACTATAATTTACAAAATACTCATATGTTTGAATCACTGAACGAAAGCAAATGTCAGAGCAAATATTGCTCCTTTCATAATCCTACTATCGGCAAAAAATGAAGTTTATACTAAGAACAAGTAGCGTTGATGGACAAATAATATATTGACTCGTAAATAACGTCCTTATAATTAATGTCTTACTTATTAATAGATTTCCCAAAAATGCGGGTATAATTAATTATATGAAAACCTTTCCTTATTCGCTCAAACTGTAAATTCCTAATATATGAATGTATTGACTGTTTTTGAAACATAATTTTACAGCTGCGTGTAATTATGAAAATAACATAATTTAGCATTAGTGGAAAATGTTTCTAAGCAGCTTCATGTTTATTTATTTCCTACGGTTCCACCATTTTTACAAAAGTAATTCAACAAATCAAATACTTAGCAATCACGATGACAAATCATAATCAATATACACAGTCTTATGTAAGCTCTAACTTGAACAACATAGGCAATAACAGAGTGATATACTATAAATATGAATAACAAAAACAACAATAAATAATAAGGAATAATAACAATACAGTAACAGCAACGATAAATAAATAGTTGACCAATGCTATAACATTAATAAAATCATCAATAATTAATACAATCGTAGCTGTTAGTTATTGTAAGTGGATCTGTATTAAGCATGTGTTAGGTGTGTTAGCTCTAAATATAATAGTTTATGACTCGAAAAATAAAGCAAACAAGAAGAAATATGTAGGCGTTCACTTGTGACAGTGATTGTGACAGTGCTCTGAGTCGCTCAACTTTTTATCGTTTCCTGTTTAAATAAATTTCTTAGTATTTTCTACAAACACGCAATTCGTTGCTTCAAATGGTGTGTGTGTGTGTGTGTGTGTGTGTGTGTGTGTGTGTGTGTGTGTGTGTGTGTGTGTGTGTGTGTGTGTAAAGTTGCAAACTCTCGGTATTTTCTCTAAATTTCCTTACGTAATTAGGATTATATAAGAACATAGTTAAACCATGACACACAATTCATTTTTCCATTCATTAAAATATGTATAAGTACTAGTAAATAGGTTAATAATGTAAATGTAGTAAATAGGTAGTAAGTAGGTTAAATTTGTGCGTACAACTTTTTATGTATTTAATTACTTTTGAAAGCAAACACGTATTTTACTAATTATTTTAATTGCTCTGAAGCCACAATACAGGTTTACTAAACATTATTTATTGTATACAAATGTGCATAATGTATACTTGATAAACGTATCAATATTTTGTAACCGATACATAAATTGAAACAGCTAACTCATAGATAACTTCGAAAGTGTTAATGAAATGAATAATAATGTTTACAAAACCGTATATAATTGAAATGCACATTCATAATCTTATACCAAATTGTTCAAGCGTTTGTAATATGCCTTTTAACATCTTCATAAATGTTTTCTATATTTGAAGAAGTATGGGAACTACAATAATTTACTTCAAAAACAAAAATCAGCTACAAAACATTTTGGGTTTTATCACGAAGGTAAGCTTTACACAGAGATGAAGGGGTTGCGTTTTATAAAATTTAGAATAAATAACCCTTCAGTTGTAACCAAGTTTTTATGTCGTTTTATGTTCTTTGTATTGATTATGGGCGTTCATCCCAATATTTATCACATATAATCTGCTCGCAGCCCTGATGATGTTCAATAGTATCTTAGAAAAATCCAGATGTGGAAATATTGCTTTTTATGTTTTAGTAACAGCAGGCAGTGGTGACAACAATTATAAAACTGTCTATTTGGCGCCAAAATTGGTTTTTTCTTCTTTTTAACTTTGAAAGAAACTGAAAAATCCGTTTGGAGGAGTAAATAGTTTCCCCGTTCTTCACGAGTGGCGGCCTATTACACTAAAGTTGTACTCTCCCCATATTACTGTATACGTTGAGGCCAGCCAGTTTCCATTTTCTGAAATTACAGCGACAAACCTAAAACAACAAATCAGGTTCTCCTAGGGAAATACACCACTTTTTTCCAGGCTACCAAAGATGGTAATGCTCCTTTGCCATTGCAGGACAGGCAAAGAGCAGGTGTGAAAAAGCTGCCTCCTGCTCGTCACACAATCTTCACCGTTATAAAAATATAAGTGGCTCATCCTATCCTGTTCATAGTACTCGGCCTTGGGAATGTACAATAATCTTCTTCTTAATCTTAAACAAGATTAAAACGTGAATGTCCGGATTGCGCCTTCTACGCAATCTGACGAGTCCTGCCACAAGCGTTTTAGTTGACATAGCAGCTCAATTAATCAATGTTAATTGTATGCCTAGAAACTTATGTATGTTAAGGCAGAATATTGTTATATATGTTTACTGCATGATATACGTTTACTTAAAGATGGCTTTAATATTATAAAGTGATTGGGTGGATAAATAAATAAGTGTTTTTAAATATTAAATCCATGTTAAAAAGTATAAAATCGTTTAAGGAACTTTCACTCACAAAACTTGGAAAAACAAATGGTGATAAACATATGTATTTGGCAATCACTTTCACTTCAAAGTTAAACTATTGAAATGTATGTTCAATGAGGCGAACGCTTCAATTTCTGGCCAGTTCTCAATGGAACATAAAAAATCAGCAAAAAACCAAGAACACGATTCGACGAATTTGGATTGTTTTTCCGCAAACCGATTTCCACAGAAAGCACGTAAGTACAGCAAGGAAGCAATATCCTCGTTGTGTACTCATGCAACACACCGTCGCCCATCACTACCAGCAATTTAACACAAGAAATTGCTTTCCTGAATAGACCCACCAATGCGTGCGGTTCCACTCGCTATTAACGACTGGTATTGATTTCCGTTCAAGGTGAGTTTGGTCGGTCTTACTCACGAGCCCCTCGTGGACCACCTACATTGACCGATCATACACCTCGGAGCACTTCCGACAAACCCCAAACATTTGGCTAATCAGGGACCGGAACAGTTCTGAATTCTATTATATATTACGAATTAATGAGTCGTTTTATATCCGAACATATCTTAAAGAAATATAAAATATATAGAGCATAATATACTACAACAATGTTTATTCAATTAATTATATTAATATTGAACTTTCTTTATACCTCCAAAGACACTTGACTGAATGTGAGATGGTGCACAACGAATAAAGTGTTAAAATTCCATCATATTTTGCATATAGGCTTAAACGACGGTACATATATTTCCTTATATTCCTTAAATTAATAAGGGCAAAGGAAAACATTAATAAGCATAATCGCAACATATTTTTAAATAGAGAGTCCTTGATTGGTAGTACATACATTAATAATTACGCTACAAAAACCCATAATAAAGAGTTATCACAGTAGATGTGTTAAAAACTAGAAAATAAGTGGATTAAAAAAGAAGTGAGCAAATGTTCAACAAAAACTTTACTATGGAAATATGAAAAAAGCAATCACAACTACCTAACTTAGCACGTGACGCCGTTAACAAATACAGCATTTTTCTAATTAGTATATAGTAATGTAACTGACAAATTCAGTTTAAGATCATATACAAGTATAAGTATGGTTTAAAATTTTAAATACCACATTTATGGTTGCGTAGAAATGTCTATATAATAGCCTACATATGATGAAAATATTTTAGTCTTACTGATCTCTAATGTTATGAATATTAATAACGTTCTAAAATCAAGGTTAAATTAAATAAATGTAATTGTGCTGTATCCTGCAAGATTCAAGCTTCATAATGTAATTGAAATATATGTAGGCTGTATGAAACTACTGAAGGGTGTTCAACTCAGAGTATAAGCTGAAAACACAGTGGTACATTTAAATAGGTTTGCCAAGTACTGAACTAAATTAAATCCAGAGTAGTATGGAGCGAGAACGCTTGTGACCGCTCACTCCACTATTCCAATACACGGCCTACCTGTAGTTGGCAGGAGGAGCCCATCCACCCCCACTAACACTCGAGGTGTATGATCAGTCCTTGCAGGTGGCCCACGAGGAGCTCGTGGTCTAACTCTGCCTGCACTGCTACGTTATTTATTTATGTCAACGCCAAGCTGAAATTTACATGAATTTGTACGCCACAACACGTATGGCGTAACGGGCCTAACTGAGGTTGCTTTGGAGAATTTCAGTTCTCTACCTCACTTCATTCTTGAGATGTCTTGCGAACAGATAGACATACAGACAATCGCAATGAAAAGCAACTTTTACCATGCAGACAAAAGAAAAACTGTGTCACCCTACTGAGTGACGGCCTTCAATGACGCTGAGCCAATTTCCGTGGTTCAACATTTACTCAGTCTTGTCTATGTAGAAATGATGTTTCTTGCAAAATGTGAAGTGTCTACATATTAAATCTTTCTTGAGATATTTTGCGATATGATACATTCGAATTTTTGTTCGTGGGCTTAGGTTAGGTGATCTAGGGAGCTCTTATACAGCGATGGAATCAAATATTGTCACCGAATTTTAACATTGACTTTCCAAAATAATCGTTTTAATTTTACTCAATAAATAAAACTATCGCATGTAAAATTTTCAAATCATTGTACTCAGTTTGTTTAAAAAATTATTGATTATGCTAATTTCTCATTGCCTTCTTGGTTTGTTACTCATAAGACCAATGTAAAAATATTTACTAACGCTCAGTCAAATTCCATTGCGTGAAATGCACCATAACCGAACTTAGTGTTGCGTATATAGAAATAATGTTTTATGCAAAATTTAAATATATAGTTCAGTTTGTTTTCGAGATCGTTTGTAACGATATATTACATTAACCGTAAGTTTTCCTTGATTTTCACGTGATACATTGTGATTTAAAATTGTATTTTATAGATTTGTCGTAAAAAAATATAATTTAAAATGTATCTTAATAGTTGCAATGATGAATAGTAGATTAGTAATAATTTATTTATTTTCTTAAAAATATTACATTCATTCAGTGCACGTAGGTAATAAGATTTAAGAGAAGAGTGTATACTACCAATGAGGAAACTAACTGATATTTACTTTGTAAGTGGATTGAGAATAAACCGCTTGAGGAACATATTGTGTTTCAGTAATCAGATGAGAATTTTGAGTTAAGCTCCAATTCACCTTCCTCTTAATTGTATTAATAGGAAGGTGAATTTGAGCTCGACTCAATGTACTCATGGAATCAACCCTTCTTACAATATCTACTTTATAAGTACTCAGATGTTTAAAACTGATCACAAATGATTTCACGCGAAACGTAAAAATTTGAACTATCGAGCCCGATGAGAGATCCCTATTGTAGGTTGTGTTTCCAATCTACACAAGAGCATCTAGAGTGGAATCTAGAGTGTAAGAGCATTCAATTGATACCAAATATGTATATAAAATAACAGTTTTAGATGACTATTTTGAATATGGCGCTGTCACAGACTTGACACTTGGCGTCTGAAGATATCCAAAAAAGGCAGCAACGAAGAAAATCACAATTAACTTTAAAATCGTTTTGAAATCAGAGACACCTAGACTACTAAATATAGTGTAATCTAGACGAAGAGTTATTCTCATTGTATCATCAGGTGCACGTTGAGTACATTACTGTGTGTAAGAAAGGATAACAGAGTTTTATACAAATAACGTAGTTGAGTTCAGTTGAGTTATGAATGTTGAGTTTATCTTTAGTTCACCTTCTTAGTGCAATATCTGAAAACTGACGTTGTCACATATTTGACTCTTGGTATCTGAAGTCATGTTTGTCATAATTGAGTATATATATACCGGGTGTAACTAAAATCCCACCCCCTATTAACTTTCTAAGGATTGGAGGTGAAGTGATTTAGTTTTGGGCATGTTTATATGACCAACTGAGGAGTTTTATTATGCATAAGGCCTTTAAAAAATATAATTTACATAAAAAAACGGTTGGTCACATAAACATGCCCTACAGTAAATCGCTTCATCTCTTTTCATGAGAAATTTATTGGGGGGCGGGAGGGTGAGACTTTAGAGACACCCGCGGACGTGTGTGTGTGTGTGTGTGTGTGTGTGTGTGTGTGTGTGCGCGCGCGCGCGCGCGTACCCACTGCACATCACAAAAATAATATACCATATAAAAATCAAAAACATTATTTTTGAATAGTATAGATTATATTTCTACAACAGTATTTAGCAGTCATTAAACCACTCTCCGGAAACCCTAAGGCCCTAATTCCTCTTACGCGTTTTAAAAAGTCGTGCGTTTTACGGAAATAATGAACGTACACCTGGAAACAATAGTGTTAACAACAAACAAAACCTAACTTTGTGTTCAACAAAAGCGTCTTAATTATTTTACCTGGTAGTCAGAACATGATTGTGGGCGAAGATTACACAAAACCTCTTACCACTGATGTAATGGGCAAACAATTAAAAGTTTCTCTGTATTTTCTGACGATACGCCACGTCTGCGCTTGGAAACAACTAAGTACGCCTCGTCGCTTCCTACTTGTGAATTTACCGGGGTTTAACTCCGCCTAATGTACTTTTACAGTTATTCCGCGGACAATGTGGTGAACATTTAAAAGGGATTTATAACAGTGCGGGCTTGGTCGCTCCTAAGTTGCTTTTTGTTTTAATGTAGTGTCGAAAATAATTTTACATTCACAGAAATTCGACTTTGTTTTTTATTGAATGCAAAATCTGGAGACTTTTTCAGAATTTGTTTAAATAAAAATGTAACAGGTTTTCACCTCTAAGTTTAAATATTAAACAGGTCTCGTAGCATAAATTTGTGAAAATGCGTTGCGTTTCAAAGAATTAATATTTAGCAAACACTACACCACAGATGACAGCACAAAATTACAAGTGGTTTTGAAATAATTATGATTTGCATTAGTCGCAGAAATATTGGAACAAAAAGGATTACACGTACTATTTATTTTTAAATTAGGAAAGAATATTTAACAAACTGAAAGAATTTCTAAATCAAAAAACGTACTTAAGTAAAGATAAATATAAATATTACATTCTCATGGTATATATTGTATTTAATACAGATAAACTTATTTTAACGGTATTCAAATGCTATTAAATTAACTTTTCAGATGCAGAAGATTCAGTTGTTTATTGTACGATCTCAATCCATAGATTTGCCGACATTTTATTAGCTATAGTTAAAATGAGGACAATGCCAGAACCAAAGGTCGAATTCAAAATTTTAAGTCTACATATTTTATTTTTGGGATGCCCTTCGAACAGACAGACGGTAAAATGTTATATTCTCCCGGCAGATACAAGAAAAATTATACCGCCATGACGAGTAATAAGATTAACATGCATCATCACACAAGTCATTCTTGTCTGTACTGAATTGAAGTTTCGTGCAAAATGTCAAGCCTACAGATAAAATCTTTGACACGGATGTTTAGGATATATATATAATTATAAGTCAAGTGTTAAAATTTCTATATTTTTTTATCGTGCAATTTCCTCGTTGCCATTAAGATTACCTTTAACATATATGTAAAAATGTAACACTAACGCTCGGCAATATCCCATTATTGCACCTCGAACTCTAACTCTAATCGAACTCGTTTTCTTCGAGCACGAATTCAAGATACCGTGCAGATAGACAGACAAGACGGCAAAAAACTGTCCCAGGCTCTAGAGTGATAGGCTTTGCTAACGCTCAGCCAATTGCACTAATCTGTGGTCCATTTGACACATTTTCCGAAAACAAATTCTTGCCATGCAATAGTCCACAAGGCGTTTTACTACCAACACAACCCATTCATTTATAGCAATTCACAGTTACCCGACTTAATTGCCTAGCTTTAGGTTGGCAGGCCTGTCGGCGCAATAAAACCGCGAAATGGACTCGGGGAGTTGGCAGCCTGCGGGCTGTGAGAGTGCAGTTGATCTGTTCTGTAAACTTGTTCACTCAACATTTGAACTCGGTACAACATTCCTCACTACACTCCGCCATTTGTTAAACGATCGTTATAAATAAACTAGACTGCAAACTACGTGTGCGTGTTCTCTGATTTACGATGAATTCTAAACTGGGATCATGAGCATTCACTTTTTCTTTTAGTCTTGTAATAACTTAAATGCTACAAATGTTGAGAGTGCAACTTCATTTCACCTTGCGCTTAGTGCAGCGTGTAAAATCTGACACAGTCTCAGACTAGATACCTGAGATCTGGAATAAACGTCCGTCTGAAGAGATCCAAAAGTCTTATTTTAAGAGGCAAAGTTAGGATGAGAAACCCTCACTAACTCCTAACCTAGAGAACAACTGCTTAAAGGTGATTTCCAAATTCTCACAATGAACTTTTTCTATCGTTTCGACGTCAGAGACACCTAGACTACAAAATAATCTAGATTAAGACGTGTTGTCATTGTCTCATCAGATATACAATTGAGTGCACGATGTTCCAGACACGATATCTCATTACGGTGGAGCAAGGTCTGAGACAGCATCAGATTTCAGACGCTGCACTAAGCGGAAGGTGAAATGGAGCTGAACTCAACATTTATATTGAATCATTTGTATAGCTCTTCCCACCATAGCTACGTTATGCGTAGAACACACACAGGCTAACATGAATTATAACGTTATTACTCGCAGTCTCACGACAAAATTAATATATGACGTATGGTATTTATGAACAGATTTGTATGGTTTAATTCAGTAAGTAATGATTTATACAATCAACTTTAAATTTTAAGGATTGATTCAAATGATGGTTTCTGGAAAATATTATCCATCCCAACTATGTTTTCATTTAAATTAGTGGAATGTTGCAATGTTTTGTTTCCATGGTACCAATGTTACAATGTAGCGGGGCTATGGCGGTTATCGGGATATGGCTGGCTGCGGAGCGACCCTGTCCTAGCAAGCTCTGTAATTAGCGGTGGTTTGGAAGTCACCTTTAAGCCGTTGGTGTCCAGGTTAAGTGTTAGAGAAGGCTTGTCAGCTCTAACTTGGCCTGGTAAAATTAGACATTCCTTATACTACGTTAAGTTATTTGTCAACCGTACCCCATTTTACGTTGGTTGGCCTAGGAAAAAGTTAAATAATTCGTACATAAATAGAGAAAAAGAGTAATCAACATTTACAGACTGATCATTGACAGAAGAATAACAATAGAAAAATGAACCTAATAACACCAATCCAAAATGTCAAGAAATTGTTGGATATTAAAAGACACTATGTGTGCTTAACAAATAATACTGGATGAGATTGTTTATCCAAACCACATTATATTTACAATTTATACATTGAGGAAATAAAAATTCATCAAAACATTATTTTCACTACGAAATCGTGAATTACTTCTAAAAAAAAGAGGAACTCCAGAATCTACCATATTCAGCAAGAGTTTGAATAAAACTGTTAACAAAGATCTTTAGTGACAATTTCATGATAGTTGGTTCCTGATGCGTTAAGCTCCTATAATTGGATCTTTTCCATGCGCTTTCATGGGCTACAAAAGCGAAACGTGACAATACTGATAATAGGGGATTTATAATATATCAGACCATCCAAAAATTAACTCTTGAATGTTTTTCTGTTTGGGGTCTCCAACTAGTTCCTAGAATTGCTGCACCAAATAAAGTTTGTGATGTGGACTTCTCAGAATGGGGATCTAGAATATCCCCAAGAAGGATTTGTGATTCTGCCGCAAGTATCCCGGTAATGATTTCGTTGGAGGTCGTAATTTTTCTATGTAACTCATATGAACTTGATAACATTTATTCTACTGCATGACATCACTAATCTAGTGGATGTTGATGTTTGGATACATATAATAAAAGTTAGAGATTCTTGATTACGTAGCTGTCCTAGTTTATGGATCTCCTTCAGCGAAACATAATAGGATGCCAGAATGAAGAAAATTCTGTTGACCCCAGTGATGATGAACCTGGAGAGATCTCTTCAGCCAATAAATATTTCAAAAAGTCTGCAATTTTTTAATTGAAAAAGAGGCCGTTTTCCTTTTAAGGCGTATTCTACCCGTCCTCATGCATTGGCCTGTGCAAGGACAGAATAAGGGTGAGAGTCGATACCATAAAAGGTCTTTGGTATTGATGAAATTTCTTCGGTCACAGTTATGATTTCAACCTGCTATCTATAGCATAGAACTATAATCAGACATTTTAAACCGCTAGGCAGCACTCCACATATAGCATTGCAGTCCAATTAAAGGTTAACGATTTCGGAAAATTCTCTTTAAATTTTCAATATAGGTCTACCAAGTAATAAGCTATTCATAGTTTCGGCAGTCCTCAGAAACGCTTCCTATTGTCGCACATACTATAAAATACTAACTTTTAAATTCTGCTCACAATAAAACGTATGTGTGAAGTGTGATCTTACATGCAAGCGCGGTCATTCAACACCATTGCATTCTAAACACGAAGCTGGCCAATTAGCATTATCAATGTCAACGTTCTCTACATTCATAACCGGTTCTCAAGGCCTTTTACCAAGTATCCATCAGAGGAACAATTATATAATAGTTCAACAGCTTTAGTTCAGGAATGTGTTTGTAAAGTAAAATCGCTGAAAAAGGTATTGTGAACAATGTAATCCAGGATTTCCAATCAAATCCGTGACTTGAAAATGTATATTGTTAAACAACGTTTTTTTTTATTTACAATGCTTTCAACAGTCACTAAACATATATACAGGCTATATTAACTATGCTATAATAATCTTATATATTTACACGAGTAACTTACGTGAATAATAAATCGTGTGATAGTTAAACCTTTTGATTACTATTAACGCCATTATGGGGAAAGTACCTAACAGAGGAAAACGCCTTATCTCCGGTCATTTAGAATATATTATGTGGAACTAAATAGCAATATTCCATCTTAAAATACAGCGTGTGCCAGAAACTTGTTTCTTCAGTTGTAATTTTACAATATTTATTAACTGAATAAATTAATAACACAAGCATGTATACGTAACGTTCGAAACAAAAGAAAGGATTAAATACAAATTATGAAGGCACAACCAAATAGGTAATAACTAAAACTACCTTAAACCATATAAACATAGAATATTAACTATGCTAAGTCCAGAAATTTGTTTCAGTAAAATGTTCTATTCTGATTACATGAATAATTGAGACTAAACAGGAACAATACTACATGAAGTAGAGGAATATGCCTTGATACCAATATAAAACACATGTTAAACAATTATTGTTGACCCTTAAAGGCGCCAAGGATTCGTGACAGCACTGATGATAACCAAAAGAAATTACAATTACACACAAAGAGAGCGGAGAAGTTCCCTTTTGAACTGTAGAGGCTTGTAACTTAGTTAATCCAGGTCATGTGTCACAGCATTTTCCTCTCTCAGATTTCGAGAGGCCTCTCTTTAGCCCGTTCTCATGACTTACTGGCCTGTGCCTATCTTATCAAAAACAAGGGGAGGAGTCGACACAAGATCGACATAAAACGTGCTCAACACAATATCGACATAAAATGTGCTACTGCCACAGACAGGATTCTAACCAACGCTATCTGTAACTCAGATACAAATGTCTGACGTCATTGATCATTCGGCAATCTTTCTCCCTCATGTTTAAATTTCAATTGTATATTCAATTGTTATAATAAATGGTACTAATTTACTGCCGTGTATTGATAGTTTAGCGTAATATATTTATAATTATAATAATATTTACTTGTTAAATACAGTTATATTATAAATACGGGTAGTTTGAAACAACTACGGTAAAATTAAAAATATGTTTGTACAGCATAATTGTCATCAAACGTACAAATTGTGCGTGAATATATCAACAATATATTATTAAGAACGCCTTAAGACCAAGTCAGCAAAAAAATCTAAAAACATTAACTTAGTTCATTTTTTTAATGATTCCAGGAGTCAAGTCTGTGACAGCGTCAGTTGCCAGATCCACTAAGAGTAAGACGATCTAAGCTTAACATTCCCATCAAATCAACGCTTCCCACCATAGCTAAGTAATGTGTGAAAAACACGGATGCTCCGCCGTGCTTAAAGATCGTCTAAATATCGTAGTGCACTCAGCTGTTCATCTGATGAAACAATAAGAACACCTTATCAATTAGAATACACTATATTGTATATGTGAAACGATGTAAAGAGTTAATTTTAAGTTTGTGCGTCGCGTACTTTTTGGATCTTTTCAGACGAACATGACTCCAGACTCCAGGAGAGAAGCCTGTGACAGTGTCGGATTCCAGTTCCAGAAGGTGAACTGGAACTAAATTTAACACTCACAAATGTATAAGTAGTACTTAAAAGTCACAGTAAAATTACACACTTCGAGTCAAAATCTTGACAAAATCCGTTCCATGTCGTCTTAACAGCAACAGATTTCATGGCACGGCGTTTGTCCACTATGCCGACGGAAAGGTCGTCAATGCCACACATATGCCCGTCGTGTATGGCTAATCGACTACAAGGTTAGGTGTTGTGGCGCCGAGCGCCGCTCCACGCAGTTAGTCAATAAAGATAACACGCGCCTTGACAAGGATACCTCGCCAGATTACCTCTATATATATCTCAAGTGGGCACGGGTGGATCTCTGGTGCACTATCGCATCTCTAGCAAGACAAACCGTTTCCTGGTTACACTCATAAGCACTTTACAGCATCGATAAATTAAGAACATTCCTCAGCCCCGTCAGTAAATTATGCGCATAGAATTTAATGGAGTTAATTTAAATTTTACTACAGATACACATCGTAATATGTCAGATATAACGCAGTTATGACTAATAAAATTAGTTTGTAGCACAAGTTAACCAGATATTACAGCAGTGGTTTATATAATTAATGATATGTGAAGTTATGACAATTATTAACTGTATATATTTTTTTAAGACTTTTAAACTGAAATAATAAAACAGTTCAGTAAAATAATAAAAGTGTTCCAATAGTTTTGGGATTTTGTTCTACACATAAGAATTAGCACAAAAGTTCATATGAAGGAATATGCTAAAAGCAATTAGTTTTCGTCCATCTGTCGTATGTGTTTATTATCACAAAATGTATATCTTTTCAACAAGTAAAGATAAAGTTATGAAACTTGAGAATTATATTAACTTTTCGTAAGCCTTTTTGAAAATAACAAATTAACAAAATCCTTCAATCCAATTTAAAATAGCGGACGTTAATTGGATTTTGAGTTATTTTGATGGAATAATTTAAATGTCCGCCATTTTGAAACGGGTTAAAGGATTTTGTTAATATTTTATTTTCCAAAAGGTCTACCAAATTTTAATACAGTTCTCATGTTTCATAAATGTTTATTAATTAGTTCAAAGGATATAATTTTTTAAATACAAAAAGTACATACAGAATTCTCTATGTGTGCTAAACACTCTTTCTGTATGTCTTTTGAACCAATTAATATAATGTTATGGGACGTGAGAATTATGAAAGATGGAAAAGTAAATGTTTTAGGACATACCTTCATATGAACTTTTTTGTTAATTTTTACATTTAGAACACAATTCCAAAGTATTGAAACACTTTTACTGAAAACACTGCATGACTGTATACATATAGTACAGAGCAATTTTATACACCATACGTGCCATAAAATTGTAAATCAAACTGTATTATCTTCTAATGGCACAGTCAAAAACTAGGATATTGGTTTTTCTGAAAATAAAAGGATGTACCCAAGCAAAAGGAATTACATTTCTTGAAGAGTAGTAAAGCAAAAGCAGAATTAGCTATGCAATAGTTATTAAACTGCACAAAGTTTTACAGCATGCAATAAATAATAATAATAAAAACAATGACCAAGTTTTTTCAACGCAGTGTATTGCATTTAAGGCATTGTATTACGTTTTAATATTAATATTTATACACGATTATAAAAATACAGATATAAATTAATAATTATATTTTGAAATCTTTGCCACACAATAAATATATCGACTTATAGAACCTTTAAAACGCAGTGTCAGTTGCTAGTGGTTCCTATTTTAAATTTTGACTTACCCCCAAAATACCAAAATACCTTATTTCGGAGAGGGGGGTCAGAATTGTTATACATAAAAAACTCCTCAGTTGGTCATATAAAAATGTCCCTAATTAATATTAATGCACCCCATCCCTATACCTAAGAAAGTTAATAGAGTAGGGTGGAATTTTGAGACACTCGGTAAAACGCATGATGATTCAAGAACAGTTCGTATAAGGAATATAATGTGAAAACCTTGTTCATTAACTGCCATAATACACGGTTATCAGAAGAGTAAAACATACAAAAGTCCATATTCAGCCTACATAGGAGAAACAAATCGATAAATGTATAGACAAGTTCGTGAACATTTTTGGCACAAAACATAAAACTACGTAGATCAAAGGTATAAAATGAAAAAAGATCTCACACTTACATGAAAACCAAACATACCATAGGGTTCATCAGGATAAGTTTACTTGCAGAAGTTTCATAACAATAAAGAGACGCTTCTGATATAATTAAGAAGAAATATCACTTCAACCAAACATACAGTGCCAAATTATCGAAGAGTTGGCAGCGCGTGATTAAAAAGATATTCTGATCTTCATCGCTGATTGGTTGAATTTCAGCCAATCACGATTGGACTTCACCTTTCAAATGGGAGTGCATAATGGTTTTGATAGGTTTGGTTTAATATTTGTTGCCAGATTATTTATATTTCTCTACAGCGATGCCTAAATATTTCAAAATTTCTATTTACACAGAATGAGATCTCCAAACGTTAGTTGATAGTCATGTCACTGCAATACATGTTTTTATTTAATTCCTCTCTACTATTCCAGAGAGTAACACCTATAATCGGGTTTTAGCTAAAACAAATTTTATATAGAGTAAAAATATAAACATAATTGACAAATCTACACTCATTGCTGGCTGACCACGATAAAAATGCGGATTGCTATTATAATTTTGTTTTCTCTAATCTTCTAATCGGTTTGGTAACTAGAAAATTTCAGCAGCGAACAGTTGAGAAATTAGTAAACAACAATTATTAACTTGTTAGAGAAAGAGCTCGTTTGTACTGTTTTGTTTTGTTGTTTCGAGTAAGCAGAATATACTTGGACAGAGTAATAGAATACTGGCAGAGTTCGACGTACACCATTGTTCTCTAGAGCTGTGTATCTTCATTACAGCAAAAGCTAGTGTACTGTTAACAGGCTACACGGTACAAATTAAATACGCATACAGTATGTTTTATTAATTTCAAATACAAATGTTATAACAGATAAGATGAAATTTGGCTTAATTTTGGTAGTTTGCAACTTGGGATGAAGTTTTACCTCAATACCAGAATTACTCTTGTTGCTAATCTTTACCTTAAGTATTACTTACATTTAAGGTTGATGTTATAGAGCTTTATGCGCAAAAAATCAAGACTAGGAACATCTATGTTTTATCCAGGAATGGCTAATTTTAAATATTTTATTGTAGGTTGTAAGAGTGTTACTTTGTAGGTGTACTGACGGAAAAGTATGTGAATGAAGGATCATTTTACAACCCGGTGCATTTTACCTCTTCATTTATATTTACATTGCCTGCAATCTGTGTTCATTTTAAGCAGGTTCCATTAAATAAAACTTGCAATTTTTGGTTAAAGTTTAAGTCTTTAATTTATCAGGTGAAGTTAGGAATGAAAGGCTCTCTTTAAAATGAAACTAAACCAGGTAGCAACCGCTTAAGGTGACTTCCGAACCACCCCCTGCTGCAGGAGCAGCTTGGATAGGTTATCTTACGATATCCACCGTACCCGCTAGTCTACAGTATTGGCTTCAATACTTTCCGTTTACATGTCACTTTACATTGTGTTCTAAAAGCCTACATAGAGCATTCCCACATCTTTTATCTGATTGTAAGGATCATGTAAACATAATTTATTTGATTCCATAGATTAAGGGCGACTCATTCCATAAAAGAGTAAACAGGGTGTAATCCAGCCTTTCTGAATGAATATTTATTTTTTACATCATATAATACGATTATTTTGCAACGGGTTAGAAAAAAATGGTATCGTCAAACAAGTGAACAATACCTGGCGGATAATCGATTTGCAGTCGTGAGCAAAGATAAGAACGGAGGCGCCAGCACCTCGACTCGTGGACCTTGAATGACTCACACTTCTCATAGCGCATCCCACGCCTGTTTATTGACATCCACAAGATCGGCGACACAACAGGTTTAGGTTTTTCTACGAGCTTACTCGACGGCATTATACTTTCAAATGATTGTCTGGAGCCGGTGACTCAGCACACAATCGCTTCATTCCGCTAACCTCAAGTGTAACATCTAGATCGTACAACCGGTTTCTCACCTCTTCTTGGAATTCTAAACGTTTTGTTTTGTAAATAACTGTATAATTAAGATTTAAAACAGTTAATTTATGGATTAACCTCTTTGTCAATACATTCTTGTACTATGTAGCTATTTTACCTACAAGAAATTTAAAAAAGCAATGATAATATTTGATTAGCTTAATGCTAATAATATCATAAATACCAAAGTACCTTTGTTAGTTTTATTACTTTCACGCATGAACTATTCAACCGATTGTACTGAGAATTTACATGGACATTCTTAGGGTCTCTGGGATGAATATATAAAGTTGCGAAATATTAATTGAAGGATTCTGTCAAATGTAATCAGTTGTTTTGTGTAAACATTGTTTACATCACAACCATATTATTATGTTTAATTAATTTTACCACTATTTTCAATTTGTTTAGATTTATAGTATTCTATAAGGAGAAACCATTAGATTTTACGCAGTTTTTTATTTTAGCGATTAGGTAAGTACTACTCATCTATGTTATAAAATGTCCTAAAACATAAGATACTAAGAACTTAACTTCGAAGACTCCCTTCGAAGCAGCCGGCAAGATCTATTCTAGATGAAGGTTCGATGGTCTGTACTTTTGAACTAATATACTAGTCAAGCATTAATGTTATAATTATTTTTCAGTTTACGTATAAAGAAAAGAAACACATAATTATTATCAAAGTTAAAGTACTTTAACTGTACATTTTTAGCCAATATTAAGCATTATATCTGAAAAACTAAGTTATGATTTATCAATTATCATAAATTTTAATATTGTTATAAAACCTATTACAGTTGTCTTTTGAAAAAAGTAGGATTCTGTATACTGTGATATGTATTTTATTGATCGGGGAAATAAGAGAAAATCAACAACTGTTTTACGTATTTTCTTGATCGGGACTACAGGGGAAACTCAACAGTAGCGTCTCAGAAGTCACACGAGAAGTGCCCATATTAATGCAAAACCTACGAATTTGCGTGCGAAGCAGATAACTGATTACTTCTTTTTCATTTAGATTTGTGACAATGCGTTCTCTTAAAAAGCGTCTTTAAAATGAGGCATAATTGGACTAACGCTTACATTTCAGATTTTCACTACTTCCTCGAGAGAACATCCTCTCATAGAAAAACATGAACGTGAGCTGACCAGACTGTAAGTAACAATAGTAAAAACGTACTCTAGAGTTTTAATTATGAACGTTTACTCATAAACAAAATATCTAAGTGTTTCTAGACTTTTGGATACACAACATATATGATAACGTATTAATACACATATAAGAGAAAATTATATTTCCCTTATGAAAATATGCTAATAATTAACAACGCATCAAAATATTTAAATACAATCTTAGATTTATTTCATCTTTTAAAACACTACCACATTTGATCGCGGATGGGTTCATCCAACTTTTAAAAACACTTATAAATTAAACTGAATCATCTATGTATATATTTTACAACGAAACAATAGAATATTTTACATTCCTCACTATCAAATGTGACATTTTAAAAATAATATCTTTAGAATCAAAGAATGCGATAAAACAATAAATGATAATATTTCAATACAGCTTGTCAGTGTGAGCCAGGTGCAGTCTTCCTGGACATTTTTCACATACGAGAATGAAATATAGGCAGCAGAGCTCTAAATTAAACCTGGCGGAACAGTATTGCGCTTCTACATGGAAAGTCACTCTTTTCATTTCCCACGTTGTTCCATAAATCGTGCAACGCCCGGGACACTCTACAACACTCGGTACTTCTAGTCTGAGGAAGTTCCTGCCTGCTGCTACAGTACTGTAATGAACTTCTACATGGCCGATCATTGTTTTCATATCCCACGTTGTTTCGTAAATCGTGCGTTAGACGTAAAGATTGTTCAATACTGGGTATTTTCCGCTTACACAATACACAATATCTACATGGGCGATCACTGTTTTCATATACTACGTCACTAAATAACTCGGTGGTCGGACGTAATACTGTACATAACTCGGAACTTCGACACAGAGTTTACAAAAACCTTTATTTCAAAAATGTACATAAATTTACAGAGTCAGGTGCTTGGAAGCACGTGTGACTTATTATTAGAATATAATGCAATACAATAAACAAAATATACATCCAGTTGGCAATTCAATGTTTTTTCTTACTTTTATGTTTTCTTCCACCATGGTGCACAAATACTATACTCTTACTATCAGTCCATAACATATACTTAATTTACTACTTATACAATCCAGATATTAACAAGAACCATCTCACAAAAACAAGGTAAAAAAATTAACAAGCATAAATATATTAAGTTTTAACAAATAAATAAATAATAAAATATTTTATATCAAAAATCAACTTTTGGCCAGAACACTTTCTATCTCCATGAACATCCCAAAACAGTAAGATCAACAAACAATATTCAAAATGTCAACAGGCATAAATATATAAATACACTTAACAAAAAAAATAATTATCAAAACAGCAATAGAGTATTATAAATTTCAAAAATATCAACAAGCGTAAATATATAAATATATTTAACAAACAAATAAGTATCAAACAGTAAATAACAAATATAAAATACCAATGACAAATAAATACCAATGACAGAGGAAGGTCTTCCCCCCTGCCACAGTACTTATTAATGCACGGACAACCACTGTTCTCCATCCCTCTTCGTTTCATAAATCGTGGGCAGACGCAAGATTGTACAACACTTGTCACTTCGACTATGGTAGAGTTCCTCTAAATTGTTGGACACTTATTGACAGTACACTTATTAACAGAGACAATCACTATTTATTTCATTAAGGTACTTAATATCATTAGGCCAAAACTGTACTACGAGTGATTTAGTGTAAAAAAGTAGTGTTGTCTCTAAAGAGTAAACTCCATCCGACGATCATGTGCACCAAGGTTATTATTTTTCACATAGCTGAGTCACTAAAATGTTAAGTACGATCTTAAGCTGTAGAGAAAATTCAAGCGATACACTGTGCATGCTGTAAAGAAAAATAACAGCAATAAAATCATCACCATCCACCAACATTAAATGAGACGCTAGTTTGTTGTGATTGCGTCCTTAGCTTTCTGCGTTGACATACATAGGGTGGAATATACAGTCATATATTAAAGTACATTACTCGTAAAGTAATGTTTTAAGTACTATACATTATGTTTTTCTGTTGCAAAGAATTAAAAAAATATTTTTTCCATACAAGGGCTGCAGGTTTTTAAGCGCCAAGATCAGCAGTCCCTCATGCTCAAGTACTCCGGATTCCCATCAGTTCATGATAGAACTAGACTTCATTCACTGTGATACTGGGCAATATAAAGCGCATATTCATTTAAATGGCACTCGTCGCCAGAACTGCAGGATATACTCTGGAGATATCTATGGAATACTTTCTGGACGAGACCTGTATCTACCAGTGTCCAATGTGGTGGGGTTTCCACCTCGAAATATCATTGGATCGTATCGTCAAAAATGAACAAGATGATGACAGAAGAGTGTATATGACTCATTATAGCAGAGTGCTCCATGAATGTTCGAGACCAGAAGTGCGCTTTTAGTTTGCTTAGAACCATACACCTTGTCATCAGCAAGATGCAGCATCAGCTAGTACGAGAGAATTTCTGCAAGAAATGCTTGGCGAGTGGTTAATGTCAATAATAAACTTTATTTTGTAACTGAACTTCAAGTTTACAGTTATGGAAAACAGTTAAAAAAATTGCAGCAAAGCCGCTTGGAAGAGTTGAGAGAGAATAATTTCATTATTTCAGCAGGTAATATTTTTAATAAAAATTGTAGGTTTATATTTGTTTATGAATAGAGCATGAATACAAATCCGAGTACGCATAAAGTAGACGTTTTGATTCATATATAAGGTAGGTTATTATAAACCTCATAATCTGAGAAAACATACAATTTTTATTATTAAATAATTCTAGAAGATGTATTTGATACTTTATGACGTCACTTGTGGTGTTTACTTTTAAATGTTTAAAAAGGGATCAAATACAACAGAACTTAAATTTTATGTATGAAGATAATCAAACGGTCAGTCTGGAAAATCTCAATTTTCATACCATGCACTGATCATCCTTACACTGGTATCCTCATAAGTTATCCCCAATCATAATAATTGTTGATTATTGCATGTAATCGATTCTTATCGACTCAAAGTCTATCCAATAATCTCTAAGCTCGACCTTGCAAACTACACAACTTACAATAATGATGCGCCTTAGGGCATACTTGAAGCGAACAATGCTAATGGGAGAAATATCTGTAATCATGTTTCATTAAATCCAGTTGAAAAGGTTGAATAGGGACGGCATAGGACAATCCCATTTGTTATCGAAATGACATCAAGGGTCATTAGGGTAGTCACAGATATAGGGGTGAAAAGCTATCAATTTAACCCAATAAACCCCTTAAGGGTCCAAGATGGGTTCCATCGGGTAACTATACCCTATACCAAAATAGTAAGAACTATATACCTTAGGTCAGTTTGAGAAATATCTGTCATTATATCCCATCTTCCAGGATTAAGGCGAAAGCATAGCACCTGCAGATGAAGCATAATCGAGATGCTTTCAAAGAGCTCAGGCTGCTATTTTAATACAGCCTATATATTGACGAGGTGATTCGGTACTCCATCTCAAATTGTTCTATGGTGAGGGATATGGAGGTTCACAATTAGGTGAAAATGGATATGAGCAACTTTCGAACAACCGCTTTCCCTCAGGTCCCAAAACAATTCGGTGTCGGATTAATTAAAGGGGTTTCTTGAAATGCTTCAAAATTTCACTCCATTTAAAGCTTGTTTAAGCTACGCCTTTTCGTGTCGTTTGTATTTTCTGTTATAATCTTCGGGAACCCTTATCCACCATCAATTGGTAACAATTATCCAACCTGTTTTGTCTGTCACTGCCACTTTTGGATAACAGGTCACAAATTAGTATGTAAAGAAGTAAAACAGACTAACACTTTTATTTGTTCCTTAAAAAATGCTCAGGTCTTTTATTTTAAAATAGCGCTTGCAATAACATTGTTTTATTGTTTCTTGCAATAAAGAATATTATTACTATTTTTATACTAGCGCAACCACACGTACAAACGAGTGTGAGCACATAAATCTTGAAATCACGAAAAAGCGTGCAAGTCGTGAAAAAGTTTGCAAGTTACAACTCGTGACGCTAGAGCGCATGCTGTATAAACATCAGTTTAAACTTCCCCTCTTAAAACTCTGAAATATGATGCGCACCGTAAGTACTATTTAAGTTATAACGTGCTTTTTATTACAAACCCCAAAGTTTCTTTAGAAGGTAACAAAGTTGTTTCTTAAATTATGTAATTTGGAAATATTAAAGTTGAATGCGTGTTGCACTCAAGGATCCATTATGGAAGTGTTTAAGCGCAAATACGAATGTTTTGTTATACACTAAAATGAATGAGTAATTGAGCCATAATATTCTAAAAGTAATTAATTATTTGGAATCTGTGTTATACTCAAATGAATGATATCAATTAAACATGCAACTTAGCAATATAAATACTGAGATTTGTGAGATTAACATCTTTTCTGGAGATTTTGGTTTAAAAATCAATCATCTATTTTGGCTCCTCTCCATGGAAAACATCCCCCATCTCTTTAGAAATTAAACTTTATTTACTAAAGCATGAATATTTCTCATATCTAAACAGCTGATTTGATTTCTTCATAATATGAATTTGTTTTCTTATGTGTGTGTTTGTGTGTGTGTGTGTGTGTGTGTGTGTGTGTGTGTGTGTGTGTGTGTGTATATATATATATATATATATATATATATACACATATATATATACACTATGGATCACTGTGGATAATACTATCTTCTTTAGCGTGGGAATAAAATAATCAACTTTTTTGTTGTACAAATTAATTAGTTTATTGAATTACTGTACATTTTTATTCAATACCGACAGTAAATTGAATCAATAAATTAGACCTTTTTGAGAGAAACGACCCAACCATCAATTTTGATTCCTCTCTATGGAAAACTTCCACCACCTCCGTCAAAATAAAAGTTTATTTACTAAAGCGTGTATCTTTCTCATATCTAAACGGCTGATTTGATTTCTTCATAACATGAGTGTGTTTTTATAACATAAAAATGTGTATTTTCAGATATATACTATCAAAATTGAATCGATAAGTTAAACCTTTTTGAGAAAAACAATCCTAACTGCATATTGTTGTTGACATCCCCAGGAATAGAGAATAGAACCCGCGACATATCTATTTAAAGACCGATAGTTTGGCTAAATCCCATCGCCTACACTGGAAAGGTACCTCGTACTTATTAAATAATGTTATTTTATTATATTATTTCGGACAGAGATAATAAAGCAAGCAAGAAGCTTGACTCCTATTCTCTGTTGTGTATCTATTTCATTAATTAATAAAAGAGTTATTGCACGCAAATTGACACACATTCCAGATTATATCTCACTTTCTAATGTGCAAAAGTTGTAAATTCGCGAACGACACCATAAATTGTCTCTAGCTCGAGATGATAATTTATTGCTATTAATCTTTACAGCAAAGAACATAAACCCCACCATGTTCTCAAGAGCTTTGCATATTCATTAAGTACAAGAGTTAACGACGAGACAAGGCGTTGTGTCAACTGGTTACCAAGTATCCACCAGCAAGAATTGGACCAATTTACTTATGAGGTCAGATTTATCTGGCACTTTTGTGCTCATCATTAATACTTTTCAACTTAACAAATGAAATAGATCAATATAATGTAAATTTTCAACGTACAAAATGGTAGGTGAAATCTAAATGATTTGTTTTATTTTTGAACTAACCTAAAAAACCGTATCGTAGTAGACACTTCATAATCAAATTTTTCACCGCACATAGGAAATTGTACGTTCTTGTTTAACTCCGCTGTACGACTCGTATTTATAACACAAAGAATTACATAATTCGATTTGGAACTCTAAAGCGCTAATTTCATAGAATCGAATTAATTTATCTACACGGTAGAGGCGTTAACGAAATCACTACTAAGGAAACTGGTTGTTGAAAAATATTTCTATCACTAAAATCAATCAGGTATAACATTCAATGCAATTTTTTTGTATTTTTCTTATTTATTTAATTAGATTTCAGAAGTTTGTATTCAAAAATGTATTTTAATAGAGACGAAGTGTTGCCGAAATCTTTCAGAGACTCGGATTCAGAGAAAGGAACGACTGAAAAAATAGAGATGACATGTAGAAACGTAATATAAAACCTGTATTCAAGCTAACTAAAGTCGATGATCTATTCAAGACCATTGAAGGACACGTTTTTACTGCCTGGAGTATAGGAAATTCCATGTTAGCGACTAATTTAGGAACCAAACACTCATCAAAAAACTTATTATTACGCTCGGACAATTAGAGAAATATTAGAGGTAATTATGAAAGAAAATAATATATAAAAGAAGATAGCGTCAGATCATCAAACAGCTGGCAAACTCTGATAAAGAAGCCATATTAATCTCTGTTGTGCACACTTCTACCGTTCACGATAAAACTTCGCCTTTTTAAACTTACCTGTACAGACGTATACTTATTATAGGCAGTTTCGTACCTAAAACACCTGTTAAATGGCTCTTTATAGCGTTGCTGAAATATTTCCAGGATTCAATTAAAACTTTTTCTAAAAGGAAATGTGTAGTGGATCCTAATACATAAAATTTCAATTCCAAATTTGTGACGAATATCGTACGAGCAGTCACAGAATATGAAAACAATCATATTCGTATGGAAGCAATAAATATTTTACGTATAACATAGTTTGTAGAATATAAAATTTTCAAAGTGAAATTGAAAAGAAATAATATTTTTCATATGATATGGTAATATATTTCTTAAAAACCAGCAGCAATGCTTTAAACAGTTTTAATACAGCATTTTGAAACCTGTTTTAATAGTTTCATAGTTAAATACATATTTTGTTTCTATTTGGAAAAATTATAAATGCATACAATAAAAGCAGTACCTATAATTAAGGGCGTACTTATGGATGTTTCAAGATTACACTAACGCTAAGTATGTAAAATAGGCTAAATTATGAACCAGTAATATGCATTTCATCGATCCAAGATTTTCACTTTTTTTATCCCGTGGTAGAGTAAAACTTCATTTACGGTAGGTACAGGATTAATTTGTTAGAGCGTATTGGACAAGCCTCTCAACCACATTGCACGCTATGACCTTAAGTAGATTTATTGCCCAATTTGTAAGCTATTAAGCTGTTAAAAAAGAACAAATGTGATGTGTCAAGATTATTGTAAATAAGAAAAGACCATATATATACGAGTCTGCTGTGATGTTAATATTTAATAATGTCAGAGTTAAGGACTACGTAATTTGGAATCTCGTAATAGAGTATTTTTCGTTTAATATACTAAGTAATCTTGCCTGATGGTATGAATTAAAATAAAACTAATTTTAATCGTGTACAGTTCTTTTACATTTTATAAGGTTTTAAACAAATATACGTAAAGGAATAAGCAAAATATTACATTATTCAAATAATTGTTTGGAAACTATAAACGTTTAATTTGAAGAAGTAATTAATTTAAGGATTTTTGAATATTTTGAAAAATAAATCAATTTATAACTATCTAAAAAACTTTTAAAAAGTATATATATTTGCAGTAGACAGCATAATTTAAACATTTCGACATTTACAACTCTTCTTACCACATGATCGGATAGTCTTGATCCAGCTATTTCTCCTTCCGACGACTAAACCGTAAGCTAATGTGACTTTTCGATAGGAGATGCAAAGTCGTAAACGGCAGAATAGTCGTAAATGCGCACAACTGCAGTAAAAACGTCGTCAGCCACTGAGTCGTGTTAATATCGTTTACCGTAACTGTACTCGTGTAACTGGAGGTCACAGCTGCTTTACCGCCCCGTCGCGTCGCATTGTAGTCGTAAACGGCAGAATAGTCGTAAATGCCCACAACTGCAGTTAAAACGCTGTCAGCCACTGAGTCGTGTTAATATCGCTTACCGTAACTGTACTCGTGTAACTGGAGGTCACAGCTGGTTTACCGCCACGTCGCGTCGCAGTGTAGTCGTAAACGGCAGAATAGTCGTAAATTTCCTCACAACTGCAGTTAAAACGCTGTCAGCCACTGAGTCGTGTTAATATCGCTTACCGTAACTGTACTCGTGTAACTGGAGGTCACAGCTGCTTTACCGCCACGTAGCGTCGCGTTGTAGTCGTAAACTGCAGAATAGTCGTAAATTGCTCACAACTGCAGTTAAAACGCTGTCAGCCACTGAGTCGTGTTAATATCGCTTACCGTAACTGTACTCGTGTAACTGGAGGTCACAGCTGCTTTACCGCCACGTCGCGTCGCATTGTAGTCGTAAACGGCAGAATAGTCGTAAATTTGCGCACAACTGCAGTTAAAACGCTGTCAGCCACTGAGTCGTGTTAATATCGCTTACCGTAACTGTACTCTCGTGTAACTGGAGGTCACAGCTGGTTTACCGCCACAAAACGTCGCGTTGTAGTCGTAAACGGCAGAATAGTCGTAAATGCTCACAACTGCAGTTAAAACGCTGTCAGCCACTGAGTCGTGTTAATATCGCTTACCGTAACTGTACTCGTGTAACTGGAGGTCACAGCTGCTTTACCGCCACGTCGCGTCGCATTGTAGTCGTAAACGGCAGAATAGTCGTAAATGCGCACAACTGCAGTAAAAACGTCGTCAGCCACTGAGTCGTGTTAATATCGCTTACCGTAACTGTACTCGTGTAACTGGAGGTCACAGCTGGTTTACCGCCACGTCGCGTCGCATTGTAGTCTTAAACGGCAGAATAGTCGTAAATTGCTCACAACTGCAGTTAAAACGCTGTCAGCCACTGAGTCGTGTTAATATCGCTTACCGTAACTGTACTCGTGTAACTGGAGGTCACAGCTGCTTTACCGCCACGTCGCGTCGCATTGTAGTCGTAAACGGCAGAATAGTCGTAATTTGCTCACAGCTGCAGTTAAAACGCTGTCAGCCACTGAGTCGTGTTAATATCGCTTACCGTAACTGTACTCGTGTAACTGGAGGTCACAGCTGCTTTACCGCCACGTCACGTCGCGTTGTAGTCGTAAGCGGCAGATTAATCGTAAATGAACAAAACTGTAGTAAAAAACGCTGTCAGTTCCTGATTCGTGTTAATACCGCTTACGTACCGTTAATACTGTACTCGTGTTAATGTGGTTTACAGACGCTCTTCCACGAACAGTAATGACAGCAAAGGCGTGATGCGATGGTAGTTTTACTGACCAACACCGACCGAATTTCCTAATGATAATTGCCTTCTCTAACTTCATCTTTTTGTGCCTGCACAAATTCAAATTTAGAGTTGATCTTTTATTCATTTTCTGCTAGACATCCGAGTTTGATGATATACTTATTGACTTATAGATCATCCTCTACTACACTATAGAAAACTAGCAAAACCAGAACGTCCTTAACTACATTATAGAGCTCAAAAGACTTCCGGTGTTACAGAATTGAGTGTAAAAGTCAATAAAGATTAATGCCAATTATGGTATTATTTGGTTTTTGTTCTTTGAAATATTAACAATCAATCGCTTTGACATGAAGTTAACAAGTTGGTAACGATTTATTTGCAACAAAAATTATGGGTTATAAGAGATAAAACACGAACCATTTAAATGGCGAGAGGCAGTCATAAACATTCCAGGACAAAATGGTCTATTCAATAACTCAAAGCCGAGCGATATCGAAATGATATTTCATTTCCGGCCCACATAAAATAACGACACTCTCAAATTGTATCGCTTACATTGCACTGAATGCTGCTACTTTGAATACATTTAACATAATCCAATATTTATCTATGTTCAATAGGATTTTGATTCATAATTTTATCGATAATCCTCAACGTGTTGAATTTGTATTCGGTGTTTACGCCCTTAATTTCGAGATATTTTTTTCTCCTTGCTACCAATGTAGTTATAAATGATGGGTTCACTCTTCATGTAGACCACCAAATGGGACCCTAGGACCTGTATAATTAATATGCCAAGGGTATCCTAGGGAACACGTGAAGGCTGTTTACTTTGGTTCTGGAGTGATCCTTAGTTAGTTCAGGACCGGGGGCTAATTTGCATTGTGCCACCATATAACCTAGTTTTCCGAGAAATCGATATATTAATTTCTCTAAAACAATCGATACTCGTGGTCGATAGTTATGCTGGAGGGGCCAGAAATGGAAGGGTATTGAAATGTTTAAGAGTACCAAATTATTTCTCAGATTAATTTTTTTTTACCTTGACATAACTTAAAACAAACCGTTGATCCCGGATCAGTGTCAGCGTACAAGACCGTCAGTTCTGGATGATAAAAAAATAATCTTCAACTAATGACAGTGACAAAATTATTATTTACATGTTTTAGGATTGAATCTAAAGATAAAAATCTGAAATATGACCAAAATTACCGTATGATATTTGAAACCCTTTTTATACATTCCCATTTCAACCTCCAAAAAAACTACATTTTGTACGATTGATTTCTTTCTTATGGAAAGTTTATCAATCTAGAAAAGATTGGTTGTATACTTACACAATTTAATGTGTATGTGGTTGTAGCTCTCTTTTCAAAACTGCGTGTGTAAACATATAAGTGTATTTTGTAAGATTTTAATTTTATATAAAGTTTTTCTGACCCGATTTCAAAGAACTTGAAGTATTCTGAAGTTATTTAAGGTTGTAATTTAATAATTAATAATAATAAATGAACTAACAAAATAATGCATGTTACAAAAAATTAATACATTTGCAAGAAAGTTTCGGGTATAATACTGGAAAGTTGTATTTTATTCCATTACCTCACCTTCCAGTCTCCGCAAGTGCTTCAAATCCTCTTCGCCACAACATCCATATTCAGCAGCCTTAACGCAAGCTTCTTTGCTCTTCTAGGAAAAGCTGTTAACAGTGAAACCTGCTGCATTGTTCCTCATACTTAAACCTCACATAACCTATGATTACATGCAAAAGATTTACATATCTCAGAGTACGTTTTATAAATGTTCAAATGTTTTTAACTGCGTCTTCAGCTTGGTGGTATGTACTCATTTGCCATGTAATAATGAACTAATTTAAATTTATGCTTCATGTAAATGTCTCATGTAGGGAAATGTTAAGGAATGGAAATATTTGTTCAAATACAACCGTAGATACAAGCTGCCATGCAAATCAACTCTAGTTTCTCCAAGACAACTTATGAATATCCATAATGGAAAAGAGTAGCTACTACCAATAGTGAAGCTATCAGTGAGACAGAAGTAGGTCTTCCATTTTTAGCCTATATACTGCGTGATCTTCTGTTTTTATACCTAATTCTTGTCATCCTACTTCTCAGTCCCTAACAGTTACCTCTGTAATCTGTACTGACTTTTCTATCAGATTCGTTTAAGATTCGGAACAGTGCTGAAATAAAAATTAATCACTTTTTTTTTTCCTAAAGACGATCGGAGGTATTAGTTTAAAACCGTTTATAACATTTACCGCATGCTAGTGTAGACAATTGTTGTATGAAAAAGCAGCGCACCAAACAGACTATGAACTAGAAACTCCGTGTGCGAAGAACTAATGCGCTAATCCCTCTACTACCTGGGACGGCATATTTCTTTCTCTGTATTATTATTAAGACATTCAATGCACTATAAGAATTCTGGCATAAATAATAAAAGCTTTAGAATGTATTTAAGAAGTAAATGGGCTCTAATAAGTTTACTTTAAGTTTTAAATCTACTAAAACTTTGCTCTTCGAAAACCTTTGGATAGTAATGCCGAAAGTAGCATGATTTGCTCTTAAATATGCTGAGTATATAGTGAAAATACTGTAAATAAGCATTTTAGGGTATAGCCCTACGTTTGGTCACTAAAACCTAGTTAATTTTGCATAGTAGCATTATTTCCATAAGTTTGAATAAAAAGTAGACTGAAATTCATGTAAATGATTAACATTACTTTATTTTCCACGAATAACTAAACATCGATCTCTAAATATGTTAAATGGAGGATTGGAATTTTTGAAAATAGTTACTGTAATAAGTATTATACCAAATGACCACCAGTACCAGTATATCTTGTTGCATAAGTAAAAGTAATCGGAAAGCATGACGCCATCGCATAAAACTTTTCCAATTAGTTAAGTTACCAACTAATAGATGTAACTTTGGTTGTATTAGTTACACAAGAGATACCTCATACAATTAGGCACGTAAAGGTAAGCGCCCGATCTGCCACTGTAGAGTGAGAGGCCCAGATAGAGAATATTTGAACGGTAAAATTAAAGTTGGTGGCGCAGCCCTAGCGGCGGACCTCTAAACTAACTGAATAATCGCTCAGACCTCAGCACACCTTGTCCACATGAATGATTTATTTCCTGTGTAACTAATGCGATAAATCTTTGTAACCAACAATCTAAAATCCTTATTCATTACATCCTCTCGCGTCTCATGAAGTTTTCTTTTTAACTTTTGGCTGGACAATTACTTTATCGTTGATGGTTTGATTGTAATGTTCATTAAACCAGTGCTGTGCATTTATGTCTTAAGTAAAACTCAGGGTACTAAAATAGTATGTCACCCGCTAAGAGAAGTCTTATCACAAACAGTCACTGTGACTTTTTTGATTTAAAAGAGAAAGAAAGAAAATAGACACAACGTGTAATTTTAAAAAAAATTCCAAAGTAGTCGTAAGTACGTATGAGAATGATGTAGAATTTACCATTTGATTTCCGAAATCATTATTACCCCAAGCATTTCCTAGACTATAACAGTTTTCCATGGAAATTGTATTTTTACCGCGTTTAATTTGAACGAAATGTGTTGCAGCGTTAAGAGTGACGCATAATTTACGGCAGTTAATCTTAAGA
The DNA here is from genome assembly GCF_021130785.1 of Homalodisca vitripennis. Lineage (NCBI taxonomy): Eukaryota > Metazoa > Arthropoda > Insecta > Hemiptera > Cicadellidae > Homalodisca > Homalodisca vitripennis. The sequence continues at coordinate 42,866,527 of NC_060212.1, forward strand.
GCAAAGAAACACAAAGCCCCAGTAACCCACAACATTTGCATATTCACCCAGATTAAAGAGGTCTGAGTTAGCTCGGGGATACACTTTGGTACCACCAAATTATGTAAATAAAACGTTGCCTGGCAGTGAAGGGAGACATTTTTATTTAACTATGTGACACACCATTTAAAAGATAACATGTAACATTCTCTAAGGATGTTCATGTACTATATAATTCAATTATTTCATATTTAAATATATTTTAACATAACACATTTTTTCATTCCATAATAAGGTTGTTGGCTGAATAAAAATCTTTAGCTTGTTGAAGAGCATTAATTAATTGTACATGAAGATGCCACACATCTACATTAGAACAAAGAAGAGTTGTATCGTCTGCATAAAGTACAGACACGGATGAAACATTAACATGAAAATCATTTATAACGACTAAAAACAAAAAAGGACCAAGTACAGAGCCTTGGGGAACACCTGCTACTATCTTCAGCTGCTACTGTGACGAAACATCGTTTACAGTTACCATTTGCATTCAATTTGTTAGGTAACTTTGAATAAACTTTAATTCTTTGTTTCTTACACCATAGAAATTAATAAACATTACAAAAGTATATATATATATATATATATATATATATATATATATATATATTTAGACGAAACAACATTTAAATGTTTGGACATTAAATATATCAAACCCACTCATACATTCCATACAAATCCATTTTAACTACAGTTCAACACACCGGAATATCATAATCAAGACAATCAATAAACCGTTCGTTAATTTCTGGGATAGTCCACAATTTATGAAGCTTCACGGTAAATTAAAAGGAGAAACGTTGCGTAGCGTAACGCAATATGATTCACAACGTCACCTACACCGATATTTCATTTCCGGAAATAAAGCGGGCCGCTGTTGGAATTTTATCGCGTGCCTTGCATTATTATGACGTACTAAATTGACAAGTGAAACGTAGTTATCTACTTCGTTAAAACACCATACAGTATGATCGAAGTTCCTCGTAAACTTACTCGCCTTCTGTGATCGCCGTAATTAGAATTGCTTTTTTATAGTGAAACCAATATCGATTGGAGTCACAGATTTATGTTTAGAACGTAGATTTATGTTTAGAAGTATAGAAACGTACAAATTTTCAATTAATCTATTTATCTATAATGATAGAACTTGATAAACAAATTTACACTTTAACATCTGTCTGCAATGACGACCGTCATTTCATCCCCATAATAACAATGCTACATCTCATGCATTTTTACGGTTTGATTTTAAGTTGTAGACTTGTGAGAGATGTCTCATTGTAAAGATACCTCTAATACACATCTAAAAGCTTTTTAAGTTGTTTTTTTTATTTCGATTCACAAAACAACCTTGAACTTTTTTTATGAAAAGTCTTTTATAAATCAATTCTTCTCTACCACTCAAGCTCAGGAGTAATATTTTTGACTTATAAAATATAAAAACGAATATATATATATATATATATATATATATATATATATATATATATATATATATATATCGACGAGCACGGAACTAAATAAGAAACAAATTACAAGAGAAAAAACGAATCAGAATATTTCGTTCAAATTGTATGACTATCAAACTCAGTATTCATCAAAATACATAAAATCCTTCAAAACTGTATTAATTAGAATAAGATAAAAGATTAATCTGTTTAGAGAACTAAATTATAATACTATGATGAAGCCATTTCCACAGTCATTTTAGTAGTTTTCCCACAAGTTTTCTACAATACGTATTTCATACGGTTGAGAAATATCAAATCTCCTTCAACAATATACAGTGGAATCATCTGAGGATGTGTTTGATGAATTTAAAAAGACGCCTCAAGGTTCCAAAACTGGGGATGGAACCAAAATTGAATTATTTTAAATGGAGTCACCCATCGAATGATATCTAAAATTAAAGTACTAGTTAAGATATACACTATTAAAATTCCTATTAACTGCTCTGTACAAACTTTCAACAAAGATAAAATTTTAAATTCACCAAAACTCTATGTTGGATTGTATCAACGTGAATACCAATAAGTTGTGCCATTTTTCTTTTCTTGTCAAAATATTTGAAATCAGTTGTCTCACGATGAAATTGCTCCTAATAATGTATTACTAACCCCTAATTTTTTGGTGAAGGTGAAACTATTTCATCACTATATTATACATTTTCTTAGTTTTGTTTATCCACTGTTAGCGTAGAGGAATGGGAGTAAATTTTAAATCAATAAATATGTCCTCAAAGGGACAAATGCCCAAAGGGAAATTACAAATTTAAATTTTTTGAAAATGTAAGTCGGATTTATCTGGACACCCTATACATGATGGAAGCCAAATAAAACATAGGATAATCCTATTTAAAGGTTATATTCCGTTTATTTGAGTTTAAAATGTTATTATATTTCAATTATAGAGATTAAGACTGAAAGAATATAAAAATAATTTATATTTTGATTACTTTTTGTAATACTTTAAAGAAAAATAAATGTTCTTGATTTTAGTAACATATTTAAAATGTTTAAAAAAGGAAATAAACCGTAAGAATTACAAAATAAACTGAAAGTAAATATTTACTCCTGTACTTTTACAGGTTAATTACTACGTATTTACGAAAACAAATTTCAAATAGGAATTATGATCTGAAAAATGAACACCGAAACTGACAAAGCGCAACAGGGTGAACAATGTGTGTAAAACATTTGTTTGATTTAGAAGGTTCATAAAACTGAAGAGTTATGAGGCTAGTGCAAATAAATAAAGCTAGACGTGAGTTTTTACTAACATTCCCTAGTTTTATCTTCTCAGATTTGGTATTTCATAAGCAGATTTCTTGTTTTACGGTATAACCATAGGATATTTTAGCCATGTTTATTACTGCATAATCCGTACATAAAATATTAAAACTATTATATTTACTATAATATTTTGTACTTTAATGCATAAACATATTTTTTACAGAAATGTATGTTTTATCAAATCACAATTTTTTTACAAAACCATTTTAGAGATCATGAAAAATTATATAATGATGACATGCGTATGTTCAAATAATTTGTTTAGTTACCACGTAAAGAATATCTCAAAACGTATTTTAACCAAACTGATTCTTATTATACAAATGGTTTAATTTTCATGTCAAGATTGATCCTTTCTGTGTGTTTTTTTTTTTTTTTTTTTTTTAATATCTGTCTTATTGTTTCGTTCAAAAACGAATCAATTTCACCCTATATAGCCTATAATGGTTGTTTGTCTTAGTGAAAAAAAGCTAACTATTGACATTAAAAAATAACATTTTGAACTAGTAAGCTTTAAAAATGCTCAACTATACTCAAACACTACATAACCCAATAACAACGATAAAAAGAACTTGTTACAAATATCTTAAAATATACATTGGGGTTAATTCAATATTTTAAAATAGGAACCCGTAGGAAGTAAGGCTTCATATTAAAGGTACAAACGAAGTAGAACGGCACGAACTAGAGGTCTCTAATATCACACTACGAAATTTGGAGGCCAATTAAAGTTATAATTGTTTTATATAACTCCCACGGTTTAAGTTACATTTAAAGTTATTGTAAGTCAGATAAAACATTCATTCACTAGTAATTTTCAGAACTTACGACACGAAATCATAAAACATCAACAACCATGCTGAACATATTTTTTATGTTTGATTTGTCTGGCCGAAGACCTTTAGGAAGTCCTGGGAATAGCAATAGCTGGTTGTATTGTCATCTCTTATTGGTTACCAGTTAGTCTATGACACACATTCAGTCCACTTAGACACAGTAATAGCTATTATATTCTTACATAAAATAACTCCTCATTTGGTTATATAAACATCCCCAAAGTAAATCACTCTATCTTTATTAATAAGAAGGTTAATAGAAAGCCCCCCTTCTGAAATTTAAAAGGACAAACATTAAAAGTTCACGTACTAGTTAGTTTTAAGCTTAAACATATTTATAAGGTTTTAAAGCTCAACTATTTGCAGGGGGAAATATTCCAGAGCTCCTATTTTTTGTGGATATTTTATACTTCCTAAACCACCCTAGTATGTCTGCCCCCACGAAATAATTTTCTATATACGCCACTGAGCCATAACAGTATTTTCATAAACACATCAAGAACTTTGATGTTATATCCCGGAAAACGGTGGGAAGCAGCATTAATTCGTCTTAAAATCTAAGAAGCACTGTCAAAATACGAGTTTGGTATTCTCAAAAATACTTATTTTAATTATCTCATTTGTTAGCAGTTTAGTTATAACTAGCTATAAACACATATAGAGTACTAATACTTTACACGGCTACGATATAATTTGTTTATTTGTCTGGAAAATGAAAAAAAGCCAAAATACGAAGTACGATACCATGTTCGATATCAACCATTATTCTTTAACATTCAGCTTTTATAGTATTTAAGTACTGTTTGATGTTATGTACCTATTTATCCCAGTGTTTACAGCGAAAATAAATATTTTGCAGCTGATCCCTCTACAGGTGAATGTACGTCTGAGTGGTGGAGCACGCACACTGCATGCAGGACTCGAGGAAATGTTGCAGCAGCGAAACAGCGCATGTTACTTAGGCTCCAGCTCCACACGTGATTTATGGCGCTTTATGGGAAATGAAAAGAGTGACTTTCCGTGTTGGAATGGAGTATTATCTCGCGAGCTGTTTATACCGTGCGGCCGCCGATATTTAACTTCCGCTCTCAATGTTCAATCGCCCTTTAATATGTGTTTCGCGAATGTTATGAACTCCGAAATTACGAGCTTCAGTAAAATTGAAAATGAGTTCAGAACTAGTTACATGGTGAGATCCGGTTGGAGTGATGATATGAGTTGATTTATACTGTTAATTGAGCCATGAGCTTACACAACTTAAGTATTATTACTATCGTGGAAACTTATTGATTTCATGTTTTATTTAATTAAGGGATAATTCTAAGCAATATATGGTTCAACCTCGATTTTTCTCATATTACAATATAATGTTCCAATAGTCAATTAGAAAAGGAAATGACTAGAATTTCTTGCCGGAAAGCAGTTATAGGGAGCAGGCAACCACCAGACGGTCATATATTGCTTAGAGTTACCTATTAGTGATCAGGGGCACTGACGTGATCTGGGCTTCAAATTTGGAACTACTCGAGTTAATTTTTTTTTCTAAAAGAGCAAGCAGCGCGAAGCGCTGCGCAGCGGGCAGGCATCGTGCGTAATCCTTTTTTTTATTAAAAATTTCTGATAAATTGTTATTACATATTACAATATAATGTAGGTAATGTATGTAAAACAATTTTAAAACACATAATTAAATGCTGGAAAGCAAAGTAAACCAATATAATCCGCCCAATACAAAATCTCCGTAAAAATCTGGTAAAGGAATCTGTGTCATTCCTTTGGCCTGAATCAATTCAGTATAGACGAAGATCACGCACGATGCTTGCCCGCTGCGCAGCGCTTCGCGCTGCTTGCTCTTTTAGAAAAAAATTTAACTTGAGTAGTTCCAAATTTGAAGCCCAGATCACGTCAGTGCCCCTGATCACTAATAGGTAATTCTCGCGGTTGCCTGCTCCCTATAACTGCTTTCCAGCAAGAAATTCTAGTCATTTCCTTTTCTAATTGACTATTGGAACATTATATATTGTAATATGAGTTTCCTGCTCCTTATAACTGCTTTCCGGCGAGAAATTCTAGTCATTTCCTTTTCTAATTGACTATTGGAACATTATATTGTAATATGAGAAAAATCGAGGTTGACCCATATATTGCTTAGAATTACCAATTAAGGATGTCATCGAAAACCCCAAAGTTAATTTATTTTCGTGGCATTTATTTGGTATTGACAGTGAGTTACAAAAAGTTTAAAAACGTTAATGAAGCTACATACCCCAATATATTTATAATTGTCAATACACTACTGTAAATAAACTATTTATTTCTTTATTTATTATTTACTTTGTTATTTGTTTTCTATTTAAGTTTTTCAACTATTTCACTTTGTAACGGAAATGGGAAAATGGTAACTATTAGGGGCATAATGATGACTAGGGTACACTCATACTCGTACGCAAAAATATTTCCATCGTCCATGAGCTGCTACTGTATTGCGCATAACTAACACCTTGATAAAATTTCAATACACGTATTCATAAATTGTTAGATTTAGCTATCATTTCACTGTGAATCGTATTGTTCTTCCTAAAATTTCTGATCTCGGGTAATTAGGCATATTAGTTAAAATAAAATGTATTATTGTTCTTATTGTTATTTTTTTATATTCAAATACAACATTGGTCCTAGATTTGAGGTGCACATTAAGGGTGTGAACGCGAGAGATAAGGATGTAGTAGTATTATGGTACCTATTTATCGACAAATCAGTACAACAATGGTTTTCAGGCAAATACTACAAGAAATATTTATTGTATCTCTAATCAGTGTACTGTCCACCATTTTTTAAAACGGTCTTACTAAGTCTTAAATAATAATTTTACATATTACTCATTATGAATAATAACAATGCTTTTAGGCAAATTTTACAAGATATATGCATGGCATATTCAATCAATGCACTGTTTAACATTGTTTTAAACGGTCTTATTAACTTTTGAAAAATATTTTTTTTTATTTCTCAGTATTAATAATTGCAATGGCTTTTAGACAATTGCCTTAAGAAATGTTCATTGCATTTTCAATCAGTGCAATACCCAGCTATTTTTTAAAATGATATTAGATTTAAAAATTATAATGTAAAACTCAGTATGAATAGCATGATCCTAAAAAATTTACCCTGACCATGAATTATATCGTAGTTGGCGCGTTAGAGGGGGGGAGGCAGTAAACCAACACGGCACGCGGCATACAGTCTGTGATACTGAGTGGCGCCTTGCTCACTATAAAGATAATAACCCACGCAATTACGTCACGGATATCGCCGGAATTACTTCTATTTTAGCTTAATTAGGTTACTCCCACCCACTGACACGTGCACTACTAAGGCTGAGCAATTATATTTAAATTATCGTATCATTTTAAAATCTGATGACCATTGTCTATTGAAGAAGATTAAAGAAGAAGAATACGGTTAAATGTGTCTATTGTTTCGATTTACGTTGTTTATCAATAAGCGCTGAATTCGACCATAAAATGTAGTAGGTAGTGATTGGAATTTAATTCAATCAGTCCTATATAGGGCGGAAACATAAAACACGGTATTTACCAACAACAACAAATTGTGTTGCAGTGAAGTTGCGATAAAGTAGTTTTAAATATTATAAAACAAACGAATGGTACAAATTTAGTGAATATAACCTGGTTGTCACAAAATGCCTAGCTGTCACGGAAATGTTGTAATAAATAACCTAACTGCCTCATAAAGCCCGTTATCACACAAATCATAGCTGTCACAAAAGTCTAGATTTAACAACCTAGTTGTTACAGTCTAATTGTCACAAAAAGCCTGGCTGTCCAACATGTACAATTTTACAAACCGAAGAGATGATTTCAAACGTTGGATAATGAACGCAATTTTAATATATTTTGGATGCACCCATAATCAAAAACACACTTAAAAAAATATATATATAAATTTGTTTACGTGAAGGGTTTTTAACATGTAGAAAAAACACAACAAATTAAAATCTGCTTGGTGGTTTTGCTTCAATTACTTATACAGGCCTAATAACAGAAGATCCCACTACTAGCTATGGAAATTTAATTACACCAATACTTTTTTTTAAATCATGTAAGAGGATTACTTTTTGTAGCCAGATACTAAAAATATTTTGTAATAAAACGTGCAAAATTATTTTTTACTCAAAATAATACATTCTCCCCATGTTATTTGTACGTAAGGACATTAAATGCACATAATAGCGTAGGAGGAGAGCGAATAACCGCACACCAACTACAAGGCCGCGGAAGCTCCGACTCCACGCTCATCTGTCAAGCCTGTCATCGTAATTAATCATGCCACTGGCGGCCTACCGCTTTATTACGCGGCCCGCCAACCAGTTCCACAGTAGTGAATTAAATTTGTGTTTTCTGTGAATAACATTGCGTAGTAAATAACGTATCGGTCATTCGCTTTGCTGAAATATTTACTAAATTGTGTAGGTAAACTAAAACGTAATTATTGGTGGTCAATTTTGAAACATGAAATAATAATAATATAATAATGCAAAAAAAACCATTAAGGAATTAATTTAGGGACTCAAAATACTAACATTGGCATGTTTTCATATACGGAAACTATTGTACAATGTCGGTATTCAATGGTTCCAGGACGTGTTCATAACTACGTTACAAGGTATTGTGAAAATCTTAGACCTTCTCAATACAGATTGAGAAGATACAAGCAACTTCCTCCTTAAGTCGGCGTGAATTTTCGAAATGGCCTCCGTAAATAAATATAAAAAAAACTTTTATGTAATTCGGTTAAAAATGTATTACGGTACTTTGTTTTGTTTTATTAATTTAAAACAGTTGATAAATTCATTGACCATGTCACTAGCATGAACCGGTTGGTGCGGTTGGTAATGAATTCCGAAGTTATGTTTTAATATATGTTAATTTTATTGTCTGACAATTGTTTTATTACTAAAAACAACGATATTTAAAAAATGTTAATTAGAATTTCAAATCTAATGTAATTTTATATTTTATTCATAGCGACTCATGCTATGCAATATTTACATCGTTTCTTAGGACAAAGATGTATACAAATAATGTAATGTCACTTGTGGCGATTTCTTAATTACCATTTTGTAAGCCAAGGATTACACATCATTAATTTGTTCTGTTTACTAGAGATTTCCAAATCTAAATAATATTTATAATGACAACAATCTTAGCTCTCATAATGATAGAGGGTAAAGAAAAATTCCATAGTTGGAGGGGTTTATATTTTCTGTATTTGTGGAAAATGTAAAAAAATTAAAATCAAAAAGATTTTGATCCAACAGACTGTGTATATAATTTAATGCAAACTTTAATTCCAATAAAACATTCTGCAAATGTTTCGATATATTAACATTATATAGATATACAAAAGCTACCCGCCTGTCTCATCTACCTAGACATAAAACACTGAAAGTGAAAGAGAAGATTCAAATTATCTGTTATACGTTACTGCGTATTAAATCAATGTCAATGATAAGAAAGCATAATATCATAGTATACCATACGTTTTGTGGTATTCTAACATATTTAATTCAGCGCTAATTTGAAAAAAGTACATACAACAATGTAAAGAACTGCATAAAATTACAACACAAAGTGTGTTAAAATACATACAGAGTTATTAAAATTACTATAATATTAATGGATTCCCCTCCATTGTATCTTGTACAATCTATTTTCAGCTTTTGTTATTCTAACCCTATCACTGAGTAAAAGTTTTTAACTTACTCCTCCATCGGTCTCCAACAAATCTTTGAGATATGCTTCTAACTGTTTTATTGCAGTAGGTAGAACACCACCCTATGATAATTTAGTCTAGAAAACATTAGAATCAGATGACGGCTTCTTCGTTTCTTGACTGTGCATAACTTTCTAAGTTGGAATGTAATGCTTAGCAGATGTCTAATTACTTCATCTCCGTAACATCCTCCATTAAAATATTATTATAAATGAAAGATAAATATTCGCGACTTGAGGTAAACATAAGATTCAGATTAAAAAATGTTTGAAGTTTTATGGGAAGCTGTACGATTTGTGGTCATCAGGAAGGATGAATGTCATGAAAGCTAACAGAAGTCGGTGGATAAGGATGACACAAGTCACATGAAAGCTTCATGATTTGTGGTTAACAGCTATGACTAGTTTCAAGAAAGGATCACGTAACTGCGGTTAGTTATGAACAAAAAGGAATCGCTAGAGATAAAAGATTCACAGAAGCTGATCTATTTGTGGTGAACAGAGATTAAAGTGATATAAAAGGATTATGACAAATACTGAGAAAACACTGTTTGATAAAATAGAAATCACTTTCATAACTTTCCAGGATTAATATTCAACGAAACTTCACGTTACCTTAAAATTACCGTAAGCATTTTTTTGTTCGGTGCTTTTTTTATTTTTTGTGTGAACATAGTATACTATAAAATCCATAAAAATACTTTATTCGCTGGTTTACCCAGAATCGTTGAAATTGTAATTAATCTGCTAATGTCCTGCGTTATCATACTCAGACCGAAAGTAATACTACTAATTTTAAAGGAGACAATTAACGTCAAGAAATGCTACACATAATTAACTCTGTCTCATTAACCACAAATGAAGGGTGACAATATCAATTCAATTATACCAGGCAAGACCACGTCACTAGTCTACCGTAACAGACGTAACTTACCTATACTTACCAATACATTTAACGTAATTTACATATACTCGTAGATGGAGATATAGTTGACTACTTTAATATTTAACACCATGAAATTCATGTTGGTACAGTATAGATAAGAAAACCTTGTACTTGTATTTGCATCAAGATTGTGCAGGTACGAGTCTAGGAGAGCCAGTTTACACTGTATAAGCCCACAACCCGGGTTTTCCTGAAATCGATAGAGGAACTTTTCCTGAGAAATAAATCGAACATAAGCCGCACTAGTTTCGGTGGAGTTCGGAATTAGATGGTATTTAAAAGGTTAAAATTATGAAACAATTTTTTATTTTTATATGTTATATATTACTTACCTCCGTGCTCTTAAAATAGACCGTCAGACGGATAAATAATAGTTATAGCATTGTCATACAAGTATAAAACGACTGTAAGTCGCCACTGTAACAGTCTATATATGATGAGCTGATTTAATATTTACTAACGTCTGTCACTCGGTACAGGCTTCAGGCTAAAAAATAGAATTATATTAAAAAATATGATTGAATATGTTTATCCCTTTTAATACCCTTCCATTTCGACACCCTTCCAAACTTACGGCAGCTGGCGATCGTTTTATTTCAAAGGAAAGATTCCTACATCGGTATAAAGAAAATAATAAGTTGTCTGTTTTTACAAATCAAGTAGATTCTAGGCTCCTGGATTACATACAAGAGAACATATGTTTGTGCTTTATCACACTGTTCTTATGGAGATGTAAAGTTTTATTACTAACGCATGGGAATATCTACTGTTTAACAATGTGACTGTGTTGATTCCAAACTGAAGATTTTTTCATATCCCGATTGTATTTACTGAATGTGTACTTCAAAATAACTAGATGTATACTTACATTCCATTATTGATGGAATGGTGATAAATGATTACAACAAATGGACGAGAAAGTGTTTTTTTTGAATGGCCGTGTTAATGCGGTTACAGCAACTAATTATTCTTTGTTTAATTTAATCACATCTAAGGATGGAACTGTACATCTGTGTTAAGATTTTCCTATCTGGTTCTGGATTCACGTATGTTTACATATAAACTTACTGGTTTAACTTTGAAGTTTTGTGTTCATTGTTATGTGGCGACTTATTGTTAACATGTTGATACTTTTATTTGTGTTTTAGAAATGTTACACCTGAAGAAGATGGATGATACCGCATCGAAACGTCGTGTTTCATTTGTTGTGGTACTAAAAGATTGTTCATATTAAAAATCCTGTCATCTCTGTTATTTATTACTGATATACATATAAAATATATATATATATATATATATATATATATATATATATATATATATATATATATAAAACTATAAAAATGACACGTTAATTGTTTTCTTAGAATAACTTAGAGACATTATCAATACGTTTCATCAAGAATGTGTTCCTCAGTTTTCTTTATTATTTAACAAAGAACGGTTTTGAAAGAAAATCATAATTTTATACTTACAACCAAATGTGTTACTCTTCATATCTAATATATGTTGCTCACCTGTAACAAACAAATTCGATATAAATAAAAGTTAATGTCGAATAATAATATAAATTATTTCCAGAATGTCAGTAATACAAGAGAACTTATACAATGCTATAAACTAAGGCACGAAAAGTGAGCGCCCAAACTGCACTCAATGGAGTAAGATAATATAAAACCGGAAGTTACGTGGCGCTGCACTAGCGTAGGACCACAGAACTAACAGAAATAATCCCCGGACTTCAGCACACCTCGTCCGTATGAATGATTTATCTCCTTTGCAATTAATACAATCAAGGTTTAACTAAATGCATGCATTACGTACATCGCTTTTTATTAGCATGCATTTTATGTACTAATGAGTTTTTACTAATTACCGCGAATATTCGCATTGTAAATTGAAGCTGTGGATCATGAATTAATTTGTTTTTAATTATGCAGAGCTTTTCTAGTTCTATATTGCATAGTAATAAATCTATTAGGAACACTTTCATTTTTACAGTCCAGTAGTAAATAAATGCATGGTTATATTTATTGACTCCTTCTAACACAAAACTCGTACTAACCTTGTACGTTATCTCAAACAATGAATGTGTAAAGTTGTAGTACCAACAGTACTAGATTAAGAAGTTTCTCAGGTAACTACGCTATCTCAGACAATTCGGTACAATTTGTAGCATCAAGAGCACTAGATTACGAAACAGTTTCACAGGTTGTACGTCATCTCAGACAACATGTTTACAGTTGAAGTATCGACAGCACTACATTAAACAACGTTTCTAGGCTAGTACGGTATCTCAGACAATTATGTGTGCAGTTGTAGCACCAACGGTACTAGATTACAAACCGTTTCTCAGGCTGGTACGGTATTTCAGATAATTCTGTGTTCAGTTGTAACATTATCATCACTAGATTACGAACAGTTTCACAGGTTGTACGTCATCTCAGACAATATGTTTACAGTTGAAGTATCGACAGCACTACATTAAACAACGTTTCTAGGCTTGCACGGTATCTCAGACAATTATGTGTGCAGTTTGCAGCACCAACAGTACTAGACCACAAACCGTTTTTCTCAGGCTGGTACGGTATCTCAGATCATTTTTTTTTGTTCAGTTGTAACATTATCATCACTAGATTACGAAACGGTTTCACAGGTTTTTACGTCATCTCAGACGATATGTTTTACAGTTGAAGTATCGACAGCACTTACATTAAACAACGTTTCTAGGCTAGTACGGTATCTCAGACAATTATGTGTGCAGTTGTAGCACCAACGGTACTAGATTACAAACCGTTTCTCAGGCTGGTACGGTATTTCAGATAATTCTGTGTTCAGTTGTAACATTATCATCACTAGATTACGAACAGTTTTCACAGGTTGTACGTCATCTCAGACAATATGTTTACAGTTGAAGTATCGACAGCACTACATTAAACAACGTGTCTAGGCTTGCACGGTATCTCAGACAAATTATGTGTGCAGTTGCAGCACCAACAGTACTAGACCACAAACTGTTTCTCAGGCTGGTACGGTATCTCAGATCATTTTTTGTTCAGTTGTAACATTAACAGCTCTAGATTACGAACAGTTTCACAGGTTGTACGTTTTCTCTCAGACAATATGTTTACAGTTGAAGTATCGACAGCACTACATTAAACAAAGTTTCTAGGCTTGCACGGTATCTCAGACAATTATGTGTGCAGTTGTAGCACCAACGGTACTAGATTACAAACCGTTTCTCAGGCTGGTACGGTATCTCAGATCATTTTTTGTTCAGTTGTAACATTAACAGCTCTAGATTACGAACAGTTTTCACAGGTTGTAACGTTTTCTCAGACAATATGTTTACAGTTGAAGTATCGACAGCACTACATTAAACAAAAGTTTCTAGGCTTGCACGGTATCTCAGACAATTATGTGTGCAGTTGTAGCACCAACAGTACTAGACCACAAACTGTTTTTCTCAGGCTGGTACGGTATCTCAGATCATTTTTTGTTCAGTTGTAACATTAACAGCTCTAGATTACGAACAGTTTCACAGGTTGTACGTTTTCTCAGACAATATGTTTTACAGTTGAAGTATCGACAGCACTACATTAAAACAAAGTTTCTAGGCTTGCACGGTATCTCAGACAATTATGTGTGCAGTTGTAGCACCAACAGTACTAGACCACAAACCGTTTCTCAGGCTGGTACGGTATCTCAGATCATTTTTGTTCAGTTGTAACATTAACAGCTCTAGATTACGAACAGTTTCACAGGTTTGTACGTTTTTCTCAGACAATATGTTTACAGTTGAAGTATCGACAAAGCACTACATTAAACAAACGTTTCTAGGCTTGCACGGTATCTCAGATAATTATGTGTGCAGTTGCAGCACCAACAGTACTAGACCACAAACCGTTTCTCAGGCTGGTACGGTATCTCAGATCATTTTTTGTTCAGTTGTAACATTAACAGCTCTAGATTACGAACAGTTTCACAGGTTGTACGTTTTTCTCAGACAATATGTTTACGTTGAAGTATCGACAGCACTACATTAAACAACGTTTCTAGGCTTGCACGGTATCTCAGACAATTATGTGTGCAGTTGTAGCACCAACGGTACTAGATTACAAACCGTTTCTCAGGCTGGTACGGTATCTCAGATCATTTTTTGTTCAGTTGTAAACATTAACAGCTCTAGATTACGAACAGTTTCACAGGTTGTACGTTTTCTCAGACAATATGTTTACAGTTGAAGTATCGACAGCACTACATTAAACAAAGTTTCTAGGCTTGCACGGTATCTCAGACAATTATGTGTGCAGTTGTAGCACCAACAGTACTAGACCACAAACCGTTTCTCAGGCTGTACGGTATCTCAGATCATTTTTTGTTCAGTTTGTAACATTAACAGCTCTAGATTACGAAAACAGTTTCACAGGTTGTACGTTTTCTCAGACAATATGTTTACAGTTGAAGTATCGACAGCAACTACATTAAACAACGTTGTCTAGGCTTGCACGGTATCTCAGATAATTATGTGTGCAGTTGCAGCACCAACAGTACTAGACCACAAACCGTTTCTCAAGGCTGGTACGGTATCTCAGATCATTTTTTGTTCAGTTTGTAACATTAACAGCTCTAGATTACGAACAGTTTCACAGGTTGTACGTTTTCTCAGACAATATGTTTACAGTTGAAGTATCGACAGCACTACATTAAACAACGTTTCTAGGCTTGCACGGTATCTCAGACAATTATGTGTGCAGTTGTAGCACCAACAGTACTAGATTACAAACCGTTTCTCAGGCTGGTACGGTATCTCAGATAATTTTTTGTTCAGTTGTAACATTAACAGCTCTAGATTACGAAAAGTTTCACAGGTTAGTACGCTATTTTAGACAATTCTGTTATAGTTGTAGCATCTGCTCCGTAGTAACAGCAGAGCGGAAGTCACTGTCATGGCTCAACCTCAAAAATCAGGGTTGGCACCAAACCTGTGTTCATCGCTCGACGGCTAGCCGTGAATCAAGCCCCTAGACAGATGTGGTGGCCATAAACCTGCGTTATCAGGCGGCAGACCGTGAGCTGATAGCGGGCCAGTACATGTTTATTGCGGCGGACACATATGCGCTAACACCTACTATCTTCACATCTTTACCGTCTGCATTTCTTTGGTTCGGGCTCGACTGTGAGGGCATTCGATTGTGGATAGACTTAGAGTCAAAATCGTTATTTGCTTTATTTTAAAATATATGCCATCAACATTTGTTATTTAACATTAAAATTCACATTGACGAATGACGTTGTGATTTAAAAGAACTAAAAAATATCAATGGTTATTCTGTTCTCTTACTCTAATCAATATAATTATATGACACATTTATATATTGTGTTAACTGAAATAATTACTAAAACAGAGTAAATCTCCTAGTGGTATTTGAATAATCTAGGAATGCAATAATACATTGAATGTAAATTCATATTTCTTCATAGCCGGTAACTTAGAATTTAACACACGCACATCATTAATGATGCAGTCAACCATACAATCGCTGAAAGATAATGAAAGATAGTTCATTAACCTTGAATGTTTAGCTTAATTTTAAATACCAAGAATTCCTCTAAAATGAGGAAAAGGACTAATACTGTTATTGAAGCCACTTGGGCGAACTCTAATGACTGGTCCAAGCGGTGTACACACCACAGTGTGAAATCTAAACGTGTTTTGGTCCACATTTTTCATCAAAATACGATAATCCTTTAGTGACCTTCTAAAAAAACTATAAAGAAAGTAAAAATAAAATTAAATAGAAAAAAATTATATAAAATATATTTATTTAATAGTTAGGGATATATGGCTTTCATTTGTAAATTGTGTACTACTTAATTTTAGCTTATATTTGTACTAGTAACGTTTTAAATGAATTATTAAATGTTATCTTAAGTACACTATTCTCTTTGGATTTAAAGAATAAAAATGATTGTGAATGTTCCGTTTACTCCATTTCACGTTCCGCTCAGTACAGCGTCTGACATCTGAAACTGTCGCAGACTTGACTCCTGGAATCTAGAGTCCACATCCGGCTGAATACTTGCAAAAAGACCTGCGACAAGGGCGTGCAACACGAACTCCTTACAACGTTTCGACATCATACGCCTAGACTACAAAAGACCTCTGTTTAGTTTATCTACAACCATTCAGTGTTGTATAGATAAAAAGGTGTTATCATTCTCTTATCAGATTCAAGATTGAGTGCACTCTTCTGAGCGTCTTTGTCGCCGAGTTCTTTTAAATTTCTTCAGACGGAAGTGGACTCCGGACTCCAGAAGTACAATACAATACTGAGACACTTAACCAATTAGAAAAGCTGTACTGAGCAGAAGGTGAAATATCAACCCTTCCCAAAATAGTGACATTATGTGTACATGTTATTGATGTACATGGTTGAAAATGTAGATAATGAAAAAAGATCCAATAGAAACAACGTTGTTAATATTAAATTTTCTTCGGCATTGGCTGCTTCCATTAATTTATTTTATTATTCGCATCAAATTATAATTTAAAGGAAAAGATATGTATAGTTATTTACCCATAGTCTGATAAAACAATTCATCCATATAATAATACGGTAAAACCAGGAGTAAGCAATATATTTAAAAGTGTTTTGCTCCCCAGCTGACTCTAATTTCCGATATTATAATCAGGTTATTTAATTAACTCGAACCCGATGTGGCGCCTCATCACGTTCTCTAGCGGTAAATTACTGATGTTCCGATGGCAAACACAATTACATGTAAAACAACCGGTGAATTAATTACTGCGGGGGCTAATAGAGGCGAGATTACAGAGTGGGCAGGCCGGGAAACATGTAGATTCGCACATTTGGCTGTAATTTCAGATGATTGCTGGCCCAAATGAACAGAAATTACAAGCAATCACAAAAGCGGGCACAAAATGATCCGAGACCGGAGGGAGTGTTTGCATCATGCATTCATTCCTCTAGCACGCGGCCTGCTTGATCATTCAGCGTTCCTTGCTTGGTGCTTTGGTGCAAGTTTGCATTCTTGAGATTTCTACAACATTAATATTGAGTTCTATCTTTTCTTAGACCAAGCTTTCATGTTTCGTGCTTTTGTTTATCTCAACATCTCTACCTAAGTTTCAGGTGAATATTTTTCTTATTAATTGTCAATGCTTTCATAAGGTATACCCTAATTTTAGTGTAATTGAAAGTAATTTATTCCTCCAGGAGGATATACTTCTAGCTGGTTTATGCCTTCAAGTTGAGCCTACACTGGGTACAGTAAAAACGGATGTGTCACTTAAAACTGGATTACCTTGTAGATGTCCAGCAGCGGCACACCACTACCCGCAAATATCAAGATATTAGAGTGCAAGGGTAGATCCATAGGTATAGTCTACTGCGTGAGATGACTGTTGAAGTTAGTGGGGATCTTTAAGTGTTAAGGGCTATTGCTAGCCTCGATAAAACCACCCTTTCTGCCTGCTTTAAGTGGAGAGGCTGGTATAGAGCTGAATTCCCCTTCTTATTATCTTGTAGATACTTTACTGAGATTAATGCCTAACATCAGAACATGAGAAACTCATGGATTTAACAAGAGGCGGCCCCTACCTCCAACCTTACCTATCTAGAATGTATCCTGTAACTCTGGAAGCAACCTAAAGGTTCTTTTAGGACTAACAGCAATTTTTTGAGCTTCTTCTTCTAAGATAACAAAACAGCGTTTTTGCGGAACTACAATCTTCTACGTTAGTCTTTTTAAAGTTAAAAAATACTAGAAGTTTAATTATTACGGAATTTATTAAATGTAGAAATATGGTTACTAGTTTATATTTTATTGGCTGAGCGTAAACGATGTCTATCACTCGAGTTGCTAGAAAAACTTCATTTCTGTCCGTCTGTAAATATGTCTGTACAACCATCATTTAACTTGTGAAATAGTAGCTTCATTAAATTAGCTACCCTATAGACAATTAATCACATGCAACGTCATCAAAGCCTGTTACGCGACACGTGGTGTGGCTTACTTCTATCTTGTACGTACATACCCATATGCAACTTTTTAAACGATAGGAAATTTTTAGGCTGGACTTCAACCAAACATGTATTAAAACAACTAATAGCGTGTTCTAAGGCAATAGTGACATTTTGCATTCAATAATTAAAATAACTTAAAAACTATCTCTTCAAATCCAATAAGTTCAGTTCACGACCAAGGCAAAAAAGTGATTCAACATGATCGCAGAATGTAATTAAAAATAACACGTGATCTAGCACTACTTTTAAGAGGAAAAATATGAACAAGATATAAAACTACGTCTGAAACAAAGTTAAAGCGGGATTAAGGTTTTAATAATATTGTTGAACCTTCCCAAAATAGATCAAATCCCAAGTAGAGATTAATACTGTACCTGAAAGGCGTTGAGTTGATTTAAATGCAGCTCGTTTACTTGACCTACATAAACAATGCTGATGATAAATCTACCAGACCCAAGGAATGGTTTTGAGATGTTAAAAGGAAATTCAATTGGATAGACTAAATATTTAGTTTATTATATAATTATATTATAGTCTAAATATATTGATATTTGTCATATATGTTTTATTTTATTTGGAATTTAATTAATACGCTAAGCATACGATTACAAAACTAGGTTTCGGTACAGTGAGTTTAGTTTACCTTAAAAATAAATAAAAACATTATAATATGTAACTGAGCCTAGATATTAACACCAATAGTGAATTGACAAAATTTGTGATTTCTGTCCGGTGACATCGCTTGCTCCTGTCTGGACTTCAAGCATTTCGTCAGGTATCACTTAATTATTTTAACTCTGAGTGGCAGTCCATTTTTTAGTTTTTTAATGCCTTAAGATTTTTTTACGCCTGAAGAAAGGGGTAGATTTCAATCCTTGAAACGTAGTTTTATAATGTTTTGTAATATATAAAGATGGCAAATGTTCGAAATCTTACTGAATGACAGTATCTTCGTTGCCTAATCTCGGATCTTCATCGACATTTTTACAAGTAGTTATAACAAATGTTTTCGCCGTGTCGTTTGCAGTTCA
Organism: Homalodisca vitripennis; assembly: GCF_021130785.1. Lineage (NCBI taxonomy): Eukaryota > Metazoa > Arthropoda > Insecta > Hemiptera > Cicadellidae > Homalodisca > Homalodisca vitripennis. The sequence goes on from NC_060212.1 coordinate 42,886,017, forward strand.
TACAAAATGTCAAAAGCCTACATTTTTCACGTTTTAAAATGTTCACGGAACACAGAAACATAATTGAAAAATAACATATGACATTTTGCATGAAAGCCAAGAATACAAAGTCATCTCATCTTAAAATTTTAAATCCTTTACTTTAAAATAAATGTTAAAATTATCATTACATTAAGTTTTTTTATGAAAAGTGATAAACGTAAATTTACAGATACTTTAGCCCATTTTTTCATATTGAATAGCAATTTACTAATGGAGTTGCAGTTCACAAAGGTTTGATTTAATTGATCCGTCCAAACACTTAAAGTAATTAAAAACACATTTACGTTATTTCCTACTAGTAATTTCAATAAAGTACGCTAGTAATGCATATATAACATTGTCTAAAGCAATAACGCCAACAGAGAGCGAAGCTGCTAATCTAAAGAGTTAGGATAATAACGTTTTATCTGGGAGAGAGTGAAAGAGCGATATCGGCCTCTAGGCGACTATGACGAACTTTTGATGTGGCAGTGGGGATTGTTGGGACCGGAATAATTAAAACCCTCCAGCTTATCACCGAAACTCGTTGAAATTTTCACTATAAAGTGGTTTTTATGGGCGGATTTACCACTGAAGTCATCTATCCTTTGAGAATATGTAAATATCTCATCAACATTATAATAAGAAGCCCATGTACAAAAATTAAAAATATCACACTTAAAGTAATTATTGAAAATATATTTAGGAGTGCCTTTAACTACTAAAAAAATATTATTACGTAAAATTGACCATTTATTAAATTTTAGAGCCTCTTCTAAATTATAGTTTGGATTAAGTAATTTTAAACGTAACAATGTGTTTTATAAAAGATTTTCCCGTGTGTTTTGTATAAAAAATCCAATATTATTTGTAAAAATTGGGTACTCTCAAATTTAATTTTTGTAAAAGGCTGAGGATGAATGTTCTAAAATAGTATATAATTTAAGACATTAATTAAAGAAAGTGTAGTACTTTGTGTACTTTGCCTTAAGAATTGCCTTGGGTATATATTTTATACACAACTTGTACACAATCTTAAACATATTATACAAACAAATTACACATCGTTTCAAACGTAACAAAGACATGTTTATGAATTCACTGAAAGAGAATACTCCTATTGTTGGTAAAAAATTTTCAACATAACAACAATTTTGATAATTTTTCTAGTATTTTCACTGCATTAAAGAACCAAGACTACGCCAGTAAACAAAATATTTTATTTATTTATCCTTTAACTTTACGTTAACATTTATGACAAAACAGAAGTGTTGCTTAATGCAACATTCTACATAAACATCGACGGAGAGCATAAATCGTAACGGTTTTGCCTTGGGATCGGAGATTTGTCCAGAATCGGGGCAAATAAAGCCTGATTAGTGTCAAAATTTGAGTACCAATTACGCCTCTAATTAACTAAAGTGGGTGATCAATCCCGCGCGTCCGATTGGCAAAAGCTCTGTAATACGGTCGGTAATACGTGCTGTAATACCGTGATTGTTGATTGCGATCGATCAACGTAACATTTGGGCACACTAGAGTACTTCATCATGTAACAGACCTTTTAGAGCTGCCAAATTCTTACGAGTGTGAAAGGTTATTTTGGAATAATAATTTCCCAAGAAATAGGAAATGATAAGTTAATATAAATAAAAATAAAATAAGTAAGTCTAAAGGTACTTAATTTTACACAGTTTTGCTTATATTTTTTATTGGTTCTTAATGATACAATGTACATTGTATTCAAGAATATTTAGATAGGAAATAATTTAAAAAAAACACACAAATATAATTATTCATATCTGGCGCGAAATGGTCGAAAATGGGATAACGTAAACACTTTTGAAACACAAGACGTTTAGAAGATGACTAGTGTTTTAAAATTAATCTGAATATTAGTTAAGAATTGAAATTTAATTGCACGAAAGTCAATTACATAATTTAATTAGTAATAAGTAAAATTCATTAACAACCGATGGCACAGGCGTCCATCTAGGCTGTAGCAAAGTACGAACAATATTATACTTTACGCAGGTTTACGATTTTATTTTTATTTTTGGTCTAAATTATGGGCAATTTCATTTTAAACACAATTATAACACGCAACAAAACGCTGATTAATTTTTCATATACATTTCATGGTTATATAAAAAAATCTGAAACATTTTCGAACTTCACAGTTTAAATAGGCTACTTCAAAATTAAACACTATAGAAGAAGAATTAAAGACATTTGGACGTATGTCTTTAAAATTACCCATAACGCTATGAACGAAAATCAGGGCTTACAGAGTTTGCGGTTTAACATTCTTCTTATGGGGAAACTCAAGGCCATACTAAGGCCAGCTCTTAATCAACTTTCGATCAATCTTAAGATTGAAAGTGACACACTTTCTGCCATTAAACTTCACTTCTATATTTTTCGACATGTTGTTCTTGTGTCGAGTTTCTTGTTATTTCATACCATCTTATACAACGTCCTTGCAAAAAGTTTGGCCCTCAATTAGACGTAAATCACATACAACATTTTATAACCGTGCAAGCACAAAGCTCTGACGTTGATTAGCTATGATTTGTAAGTAAAAACGAGCAGACTCACATAAGGAAATGACTTTGAGGCACGTGTTTTACTTTGAGGCATGACCGCAAGATACGGCAAGGTAGAATATTACCACACCAAGTATCGCGTAACGGGCTTCGTTAAGGTTGCATGCTAAATTTCAAATCTTTACTGCAATCTACACGTGTCACCGTGTCGCATGTTGTATGTGATTGTACTCAGTTTGCTTACAAATGTACTTAAGCTGGAATTTTGTCGCCACCATGTTTAACCGTAAGAAAAATGTAAGAGTATTCGCTAACTCTCAGCCGAACCCCGTGGAGGGACATGGCCCATCATCGAACTCCGAGTTGTTTATATAGAAATGAATCTTCACGCAAAACTTTAAGTCCCTATGCCAGTTCTTTCTCGAGATATCGTGCGGACAAACATAAAGATAGACAGAGAGCAATAGCATTTACTACTCCTGCGAATGACAGGCTTCACTAACGCTCAGCCAATGTATTTCCCATGATAAAATTAACGAATCATATGTTTTTCTCTACCTAGTGTAGAAAATGCAGCTGACTGCAACTAAAATTGATAGTTATAATTATATAGATTTGTAAAAACTGTTGTAAGACTTGTTATTTAGTTTTTTTTTTTTTTTTTTTTTTTTTTTGCTAAGTATATTGTTATCCAATATTTATTGTTAATTTCATAACAACACAATTTCATGTCTACGCTTCAATCGGTAATACTTGTAGTATAAATTTCTAAGAGGTCTAAGGGAAAGAGTAGCTTATTTGGGATATGGACTCTGAAAATTTCAACATTATCTGCAATTTTGACAAAGAATAAAAAATAGGATGCATGAATTAATTTATGGTTAACTTTATTAAGTTGCGTTATATATGTTTTTAATTTAATATTTGCATTTTGGTAGCTGGGTTACTAACAAGGATTTGTATGTTTATGATGATCTTCCAAACAAGGTTAAGCCTGGAAGGTTAAATATTTCTTTCTTTCTGTATCTATATATATATATATATATATATATATATATATATATATATATATATATATATAAATGTCTAGGTTTGTATATGTGAGTGTACAATAATTCTTAAGTCTTGTAAGATAAACAATTATGATACAAGTTATACAATTATCCAAGTTTTTGCACTATTATAATGAATGTTGCATTCATTAAGTATTTATTTTGACAATGTATTGAAACTAATATATTGGGAAAAATAAAGTTCTTTCTTAAAAAAAAAAAAAAAAAAAAAACATATATATAAATATATATTAAAACCTTCAGCAGAACAAAACCGTAAAACATCGATAGTGACTCTAGTCGACTCTTTGTTATGGAGCCGACATTATTCAAGCAAATGACACACATTCCCGGCCGATAGATTGCCACTTAAACTGCGACATGCTCCGAGACTTTGTTACTATTTGACGGCATCCCTCAATATTACTGGGTTTAACGTGGATTTTATGTCACACGCTACTAACACTAGGCGATTTGTACGTTAATTAACTTATAACTCATGTGTTAAAATGCGTGTTTCACATTATCTTTGATAGATGTTGCAAAATAAACCAGATTATGTATTACTGCATTAGTTTTAAATAGAAATACTAATTGAAAGATTATTATTGACGAATTCAGCTTGGGTGGCAAACATTAAAGCTTTACATAACTAATAAAAAAAGGTTTTCCAATAATTTAACATTGAATTGAAACAATTTATTGCAGTTCTTGAAGAGCTACTTAGCTTATACTGGATGCTTTAACTATAGAAATCTACAACAATTTTCGTAAAAAAAGGGGGGAAGAAAATAAACTCCCCAAATGATGCTTTGCCTTACTCTTGAAATGATTCTTACTACAAATCTGTAATTTAATAATTTTGGAGCTTTGAATTTAGAAATATGAATTAAAACTCAATACATATGGTAGAAAACCGAGCAGCGTGCGGGTTGTGGACCCTTCAAACGCCCTTCTCTGTGAGGGTCTCACAGCGAAAGTGAATGTTCACTATTAACCCAATTGCCTGAATGTGCCTCGACAAGCAGTGGTACAAACGGTCCCAAATACAAAATTGAAAAGTATTGTATAAGGGTCAAGTATTTATCAACTAAACTATCTATCTCCAAAGTATCGGTATAGTGGTTACAGCGGTTATCACGAGATAACCGGATCAAGCAACCGAGAGTGGCTGCTGCTTGGATGGGTGACCGCTGAACGATCCTGTACTTGCAAGCAGTCCGCCTCCCCTGCCATTGGTGGTAGTTCGGAAGTACCTTTAAAATATTGGTCTCCAAATTAAGTGTTAGAGGGGACTTCTTAACCTTAACTTTTCCTGGCAAAATAAGACATTTTATACTTTAATTTTGCTTTATTATGCAGAACAAAAGTTCAATGTTTTTCAGAAGCATATAGGTGAAGGTTATCTAATTCTACTGAGAGTCTCAGGATCGTTAGGTCCAAAACTGTCTATTCCCTTTAACTGTTGATATTTGATGGGGTGAATTTGCGCGTGATACCACTAAAACGTAGATACAGTACACTGTTTTATGATAAAAATACAGACTGAACAGTAATGGTCCGAATACGTGTCCTTGAGATACTCCTGAACTGAATTCCAGAATGTTCTTAAACTACCTGTAATGTATTTAAATTTAAATTTTTATAAAGTTTATTTATTATAAGTCTAAAATAATGTCAAGAAAGTTTGTCAATCTATCTTATAATAATAATACGCAGAAAGCGAAACCTAATGACACCATAGTGTAAAAATAGCTGTGGTGGAGATAGCAGAGTCAGCGGTGTCGGAACCTGACCGCACATGTGACTGAAGCTGTTCTCAGTAAACCATGTGACACTCTCTGTATCAGTGTCACGCTTACGCATCTGTTATTCATATTAAATCTTTTTTCCTCATTAAATAATTCACCGAACCCTATTTTTTCGATGTTTATCCCATATGTGTCCCATTTGAATGGCGCATCTCCGCAATGTGAAATACTTGTCGCCTTGACGCAATGACGTTTTTCCATTCGTGTTTCTATGCACTTTAAATCGCCCTCTTTTATGATAGCATATTTCGCTAAAATATGACGCCATAGTGAATGAGACAGAAATAAAATAAATGCTCAAAAACAAAAAAATTATTTTGAAAACACAAAGCAGAAAAAAACCTTTTTCTCCAGGGTTATTGGACACTAACAGTTTGGGTATACCATCAAAGTAAGCGTTGATTAAATTTCGTGTAATTAGGCAAGAATAATTACATAAAGTGTTAAAATCTGGATTATAGAGGAAAATTTATGTTAATTATAATTCTTTATGTTAAATATTTTAGAGGTAACATCTATTTTGTATAGCCAATACGAGATTTATAAACGTAATATTAAAATTAAATTAGGATGACGATATAAAGAGAGGATATAATTGGCAAGCGATAAAATATGACTGAGGAATCTGAGGAAGTCTATAAAAAACATTACTCCACTTTAACAAATAGTTTTTTTTTCGAAATCTATTCCAAAAAGGATTTATTCGCTTCATACAAGACATATTCGTTATTCAACAAAGTGTATCTTCTTTCCTCTACGGAATAATCAATACTAAAAACATCAAACAACCTGTGTTTGTTATAAAAATTTAAGGATGCAGAAAATTCCTCTGCTCATATATGAACTCCATTGATGGTTCCCGGCTAGTGTCCTAAGGCTCGGAATTATTGTAATGGTAAACATTATAAACCGAAGTCTGCAATGATTTGTTGCCTTGTGTACGAGGTGACAAGGAAAGTCGCACACCCAGAGTACAAGTCAGCAAGTAATGATGCAAAATGTACATTCCCCTCCAATTTCCCCCTGGAACCGAAAATAACACCAACCTTGGCTCGTATTATTGACTATGTATTACGCTCGCTTCTTCTGATTCTTCGAAACATTTATCAAGATCTCCTCTTCTGTCAATATGCCTGTTAACAATACAGAAGTCCTTTGCTTGAAGTTTATTTTGACGATGGAAGGATTGTGAAGGAAACAGAATTTTTTCCGACAATAGCCATTGTTCAGTGAAACAAAAAATCGGTAACACTACGTTTTGAGACCTGCAGTCTGATCTCTTATTCAGGTATATAACTAACCTAATACATAACCACAAACTAGGATAAAATAAACAAATAATACCAAAGTCAGGAAATCACAACTACCATGTTGTGTGTCAGAAATCTATCAATATAGGATAAAACCGCATAGGCGTCATATTACGGGAATCGATAAACGTCGATTAAAAGAGCAACGGCAACAAATATCGGTTTCAAAACTCCATTAAGAGATATTTTACTGTCGAATACGTTTTATTCCATAGATGAGATCATGACAAAGTCGCTGGGATCAATAAACTTTTTCTGTTTCCGAAATGAATAAAATTTTAATGTTACCGATTGTAAAAAAGATTGGGGTAATTAATATACCTTGAGACAAAATAAATGTTTGAATCTTGAATTTAAATAAACATAATTGTGTTGTATAAAATATATAATTGAGTCTTTCAACGCTTTCAGAAAATATTGCCTTATGAAATAAAGAAAATTTTAAGTGTATCGCCAAAAGATTCCAGGAATCGGTACGTGTTAATTGGACGAGTATTATTAAAGGCGCCAACAAATTTCTTCCTGACTTAGTTTACTTGTCTTTAAATAAGGCGACAAAGACAGAGATCATTGTTTTATGATAACTAAGCGCATCACGAACGAATTCCTGGAATCCAGACACCTTAATTGAAATATTATTAAAAGCGGTAACAATTTCCTTCCAAAGTGTACTTTGAATAAGTCAACAAAGACGGGGAACATTGCGTATAATAACTAAACGCATCATCAACAAATTCTCGGAATTTACAGATTTAATTAAATTGACCGAGAAATCAAATATTTGAGGCTGGGTCTTTGTCAAATTTAAAACTGCGTTATAAATGAGGATTCCTATCAAAGCTATACATTTTTCACTGTATAAACTAAGGTTTTAACGTTTTGATGGTAATGAATCTAAAAAATACGAGCATTTGTTGATGCTAATGGTTTATAATTTTTATTCAATATGAAGCTTTTAATAACAAATGTATACTGAACATAATTGACAAAACCCATGATAATTATTCTTGCAAATATATATGATTTAATCCTAACAGTTAAACATAAACCTAATGCACGCATTAACTCTTTATGCAAGACATGTTTTTATTAAGTACTGTTTGGTTATATAACATTGAAGTAAATGTTTTGTAGCAATTGATATTTTCTACACTTTTTTCTACTTTTCTATATAATTCCCCATCAATGTTAACGCACTTATCGTGTCTAAAGAAAACCTTTTGTATGCTGTCGAAAACATTGGTGCTTGAATTAACTACGACTGCAACGCGATCTTTTTAACGATATCGTTTAATTATTACGACGCTAACCTTCAAGATGCTTCTGATGAAAACACTAATGACAGTCACTAAATAACTTGCCTATGTGGACGGCCATTGTCACACAGAAAAACATGTTTCTAGATAAAAGTGTCGAGAGAACACTTCTTCAAACTTGAAACACTCTTCTGACATCAAAACAATTTTGAATATTCTAATCGTTTTCACTTTACCATTCAATTTCTCCACAAAATCGTTGGTAATCATAGAGAGTTGTCCAATTCATTTCTCATCAGCGCCCATATTTTAAAGCACTTACCTCTGAATGCCTTCCAAGGATAAAACACAAACCCGTTTGAAACAAAAATTCATGATAACCATGTAAAATATAAAATGACCATGTATTAAAAACACTTTAATTCTAGTTTTTTAGATGTTTTTAATTTTTATCTAAACGTAGTAACATTAATTTTAATACAGCAGATAAGATGAAAGGCAAAACCGTATGAGATACCGTGGCATTTAATTAACTAATGAAATAAGCAACTAGGAACTAATTTAAATTAAGGGTTCTCTGTTCGATAACGTCATCCTAAGCGGAAACAATCAAATACATGTGAAGTGGCAATTGCCAGTAGGCTACATTATATTCACCACTAAATATATTTTTCAAAATAATATGTATAGATCTTCATATTTAGCTAAGCCTTGGTAAGTGTGTTTTTAAATGACGCTAGAAAATTAATCAATTGAATTACGCTGAAACAAAAGTTATAAAATTGCCTGTTCTTTTTTGAATATTTTTAAGTGAGTGGATTTTAACACTTTAGACCTATATTACAGTTACTAAGCTAAGTCTATGTAAAATTTCAACTCAATTCTTTTAGCTCCATTTCCGAGGGAGGTCTTAAAGTCGAAAGTTAAAAAGATTACATCGATTGCCGTATACTGTCATAGAGAGAACTTCCTGGGGGAACCATACGCCGACACAAAGTAAAAATGTACAGCAAATCAGGTTTTTGAAGCGAACACTCTGAGATTGCAGAGAAGCGTACAGTGCGTAATTAACCGCCAATGTAAACCGCCGGTGTAAACAGGGAAACTTGAGGCAGCGTCTCTACTGGGAACAAGTAATCCTTCAAAACAGCCGCACCTAATTAAACATTGAATACAATTTTGCGAGCTGCTGTATCTCTGTGCAAATTTAATTCTTGATTTGTTAAAAAATCTTGAAATGTAGTGTATTATTCATAAGAGTCTCTAAACACACTTCTCAGTCCGTTCAAGTTACCAAATTATGACTAGAACGTTATTATAAATTATACATTCATTCTTCTTGTGATACTATGAATCAATTATAAAACCTAATAAAATAATTATCATAGGTAAGATTTTTATAAAATATTTGAAATAATCCCTATCGTTTTTGCAGACATTGATCATTCGTTTAAAAAAATACGGAAAAAGATAAAATACTATTTTTTATTAAATACAAATCTTTTGCTACCGGATTTTATAAATAATGAACTAATATCATTGAGAGATCAGTTTATAAAAGGTGTAAATATAGTATGTAAAAACATAAATATAAATGACACTGTCCACCACTTGGACTCAACTAACTCCAAGAACATAACTCAAGATGTGCCTCTACGTGCTAGATATGGTTATGTACTGCTGGACAAAGTGTACTTTCATACAAGGCCGAGACATCAACAGTATGGAACAGGAGGCAGGGAAAACTTGCGAATACAACAGCACAGACCAGCAGCATTTGCCGTCTCAAGTTGGTGTTATGCTTATTAATAAACTCCCTGAGTACATCAAACAAACAGATAATCTAAAAACATTCGGACTCGACTGAAGCGCCATCTGGTGGCGAATGCGTTTTACTCGGTTGATGAGTTCATGGATAGTCGCTGGGAGAATTGGTATTGGCCTGGTGTACCAAATTGAATGAGTGTGCGTGTGTGATGCTTGTAAGTATGGATGGATGTAAATATTAGTTTAGAGTTTTAACTTTTTTAAACTGACGTTGCAAAACAATGTATTATTGTCAAAATGCAAAATAAAATGAATTTGAAGATTTGATTTGATTTGATTACAGATATAACGCAAAATCGTTAAGAATGGCAAAGCCCCATTAAGAGGCAGACTCCTTATATGGAATAAAGGCAAGGAGAGTAGAAGAAGAGGAAGACTTCATTTATTTAGTAATAATGTATTATTTCAACTCAAGGGTGTGATAATGTTAAAACTATTGTGTTTATTATTATTATTATTATGTTAAAATTAAATTACTCAGAATCATTTAGTGGTGATCAAAATAGGAAAATCTTATCTCACGCCCCCACAATATGCATCGTGCTTATCATCATTTCCTGAAAGGCAATGTTTTCGTCATCCATAATACAGGTAGCATTGTCCGTTCTCAATATTTCCAACCATTATGTAATTGTTTCCCTTAGCACAAATCGGTTACGGATTACTGCCGAAAAAATGATTCCTCTGAAACTCTCCTAGACGATAAGTCATCTCAGCATGTATAAGATAAGTGACGTTCATTGTGAGAACCTCTTTCACCAATCATCATTTTGTTTCTCATTGCGGAAGAACAATTCATAAGGAGGTATGCATTTTAATAATACCCATGAGGTCATTTTGGATAGCTCACGTTACGAAAGTCCAGAGGGATCCACGTGGTTATTTTCATTACAAACTGCATATTTCTTTAAATGCACAACATAATGATATCGAACTGACTTAACTCCTTTTTGGTTTTTATTTTAATTTCCTTTCTTCATCCCGTTTTTTTTATACGATGCGCCCGTATGTGTATATGTACTGTGACAAGACACCGCCCCCACATTCAGGGTCTCTGTAAGTAACTTAATTATTATTTGATTGAAATACATTTATATATATATATATATATATATATATATATATATATATATATATATATATATATATATATATGATGATATCCACTCAAAATATTAATTCTTGTAGTTCTTTAGTAAAATTGCAGATTTTTATGGCATTAAAAGTTAATAATTTTTAATTACCGCTATTTTGATAGTATTGAAGATAATATCGTAATGTGTTTTCTTGTAGCCGGCCTTCTTAACTGAAACATTTGAACCAAATTTTTTAGGATTCAACTGATTAGTTTTCAGGATATAAATTTTTTTATTAAATTTTGTTCAGAGAGTTACGGAATACCCTGTATATCTGGAACACTGACTATCACATATATCGGGTAAAAACAGTGTATCAACGACTAATGAAGTATACATTTAGACTATTCATACGGGCCAAATCCAAATGATGTTCACTGAATACGATATTCATTTAGGGTGAATAACGTAAATTACATCAGATTTATTTATACTCAGCTCAAAGTGATACACTGCATTCATTATGAAGAGGGGTATATAAAACATAATTATGATAATGTATTTACAAAAATAACTAAAAGCTTTAAAACTAAAAATGTATTAAGAGTGAGCTTTCTTTGCCTAACATATTTATACAAATATTATGTAAATGGAATTTATTTAGAGTGTGATATTTATAATATATTATTTGTTCGTACTTAAAAGTGATATGTTCATAAGCTATGAACAAAAAAGTTTTTTTACTTACTGCACGAATACGTAGGATACGTCATAAACAAAATACATTTTCTATAAATATGATATTTGTTCTGGCCTTTAATATGCAGATTGAATAAACCTATAGGATAATATTAGTAACTTATAATAATTGTTACAAAAGGTTATAGGCAACATTACATCATATTTATTTGGGAATTTTAACCTTCACTGCTGGTCTGTAATGAGTGAAGAACTATTCTTATAAGACAGGAAGACACAATTAGGGTGTCTGTGGCAGTCTTCCTGTTAATTGTTTAGTTACTAAGAAATGTGTAAATAAATAATAACAATAATACTAATATGTAATCAAATAATAATTAATGCCTGCTGTACTTAAATAAAGACAAAAATTACGAACTCTCACAATCATAAAATCAATACACATTATGATTTATTCCATAAAAAATTATTCGGTATTATTAAATAATTATTTTCACATCTACTGTAATATTACTACTCGGTAATCTATAACAAGCCCATCTGAAAAGAGATTAATTTGCACAAAAGAACCTTTTCCGGAACGGCGCGACGGTAAACATTATGGACATCGCTCAAAGGCTGAAACGAACCGGAAATAATACAAGTGAAGATTATTCCAGTGTAAAACGATTCTTCAGTTCACCGTATGCTGATATGTAGGCTTCGTTAAGTTATTAGAAAACTGTTACAAAATTATTGGCTAAGCATAACCCCATTGCACTATTTACACTACTTATGAATGAATGTCCGTTTATAAATTATGGTTACATGGATAATCAATTCAAATTCTGAAATTTTTCATTAAACAATTATATTTTTTAAGTTTTTTCTAATATTAAACTCATGAGTTTAATCGACACAAGTGTACTTTAAAATAACGACTGTACACGATGGAAGGATTGTAAAGGAAACAGGATTTTCCGGACATTTGCCATCGTTCAGTGAAACAAGAAATCAGTAACACTATGTTTCGAGATCTGCAATCTGATCTCTTCTTCAGGTAAAGAACTAACCTAATACATAATTACAAACTACCAAAGCGTTGTGGCACGCCTAGGTCAGGAATCACAACCACAATGTTGTTTGCCAACTTCACTAACTCTATAAACATACACTTAATAAAAAACTATACACAACACTAATCATTAAAACTAAACTACGGAATACAGGTCACAATACGACTTCATTCGTCTACTAACCACCTACGACTGACCAGAGGGCACTAGCCAATGGTAATCGTCACGGAAGACAAAAACAAGATGGCGGAAATAAAAAGGAAAGGGGACAGGAATGGGCCCTTTCGTTGCAGATCTCGAAACGTATTGTTACTGATTTCTTGTTTCACTGAACGATGGCAAATGTCCGGAACAATCCTGTTTCCTTCAACTTACACGTATTAGTGAATTATGTACGACGTTGCTAACTGCACGTTATTCGGTATCTTGAACTTAAAATTGCTAAAAAGTAGTAAAAAGTATGTACGACAAAAAATAAGGGTAAAAAGCGTATGAGTAAAGATGTCCTGTTTTACCAGTCGAAGTTAGGACTAAGAATCTCTCTCTAACACTTAGCCTGGCGACCAACGGCTTAAAGGTGACTTTAACCATTGAACCACGGCCAATGGCCAGACAGGCGGGCTGCATGCAAGGACAGGATCGCTCAGCAGTCAGTCACCCATCCAAGTAGCAGCCACGCTCGACGTTGTTTTATCTGGTTATCTTGCGATAACCGTTGTACCCGCTACAATGAGCCCTTGGCCATAAGAACAAAGGAATCGTGCCAACTGTTTGGTTACTTAAGATTTTTCGTGACATTTATTATTTTGTCAAGCAAATACTGAATATCATGAACTGCTTGGAGAGTATTATTAAGACGTTATAAATACACCATATGCGGCAGCAAGAGCATTACTGAAATTTGTACACACATTACTTATAAATGTAATAATTGCGCACAAAAATGTATAATATACGTTTGTACTAAAATACTCATAATGCAGCAGTACGATTCTGCTAACATTGTGTATCTGTTTTCGCACTTTATTTTATATATTTGAATACGCCAAAAATTAGGTCTTATTAATGTACAAAAATTCCGAAATTTTTACTTAAATTGGTCACACCAACTAGAAATGAAAGGGTGGTCATTGACTTTCGAATGACCGTGTATAATATATCACATTTTAATCACAATTAATTGTTAAATGCACCCTTAACCTAGCCTAAGTCATGACGCTGGTTATTCACGCAACGAGTAAATGTTAGTTGCGGTTTATAAACGCGTGAAAAGCCTGCTGATTACAAATCGCCATCGTCGAGAGAAATGTAAACTCGATCATTGAGTTCTGATTGCACTGATTGCTGCTCCAAATGAGCCAGCATAACTAGCAATCAAAATACCGGGATATAAAACCAGTTAAAATGTGCAATTAGCGATGATAGAGTGCTCACTGAGAGAGAGACTCGTGCTAGATGATTATAGCGCTGTTTATCTTTAGTATTTATTAATTTTGTATGTGGATTTTAAAAAATTAAAAAATAAGGAGAAAACGTATTATTGTAACAACGTAATATAAAACAATTGTTTTATTGTAGGTTATATAAACAAACCTAAGTATTTCTCACTTCTTCAAGTATGAAAAGTACAATAATCTTTTATTAAATATTTACCTATGCACCCTATCAAATAGTATTTTTCTTTAAAACACGCCTCTATTAGTGTTCATTATTATTTCGTAAATACTAAGCCTTTCGATTTTGAAAATACTTCTTTGTATCATAATAAAAACATAAAACAACCAACGATCAACCCTGTTTACGTATAAAATTTGATGAAAGTTGATCTTAAAACGAATGTATAAAAGGTGCATATGGGAAAATACATCACGTGGTCAACATTGTCCTTACAGAATGAAGCACAAAACAGCATCAATGGACTATTGTTAGCTCTTTGGTAACAAAATGTGAAGGAGTAGAAGAACACATATTTAAGCACAAATTTAATTAAAAGATTTTAAATTCGATCAAATCACAATTTTACAGTAAGAGCCAGCTGTAGTGGGGAGCAAACTAGATTTTAGGACCAATGAAGAAAACAGGATTTTTTTCGGGCATCTGCCTTCGTTCAGTGATACAACAAATCGGTAACACTACGTTTCGAGAACTGCAATCTGATCTCTTCCTCACGAGATAGGACAGAACTTAACAAATGACTACAATTAGGTTAGCTATATTAAATGCCCGGCAAAAATCCTGTTTCGTTCACAATCCAACTATCGTCAAAAATAAATTTAATCAAAGAATAAGAGCAATGTTAAACTCTAAACACTTTTAGGACTGTAACTCTTAGACTTACGAAAGATGTCTCATTGTTTTAATATGACTAAAAGGCATCTAAACGCTTATTACTTTTTTGGTAGTTTTCAGAAAAATTTTCAAACATGTATTTCATCATATTTCAAAAACTGTACACCGCGCAAGTAAAACTAAAAAGCTCATGGATGCGGATTTGATTTATATTTGCAATGACACTTCTCCCAGAACGCTACGACCAAAAAATAAGGGTAAAAAGCGTTTGAAGGTTCTTATAGGGGGGGTAAGCATGAAAACTGGCGGCTCCTAACAAAAAGAGGACATCAATGTAATTGACGTATTAAAAAAAGACACATATTATTTGATTTCACTCATTTCATATTACATTTGGAAATTATTTTTTATTTAATTTACACTAAAAAATTTATTATAAAAATAAATATAATATATTTTGTAGAATTAAAAAAAATATGAGATGAATATTTCTACAACTGCAGTTGGCAACATATGCAATGTTTATACAATATTATCTTAAGCGGAAGATTTGTTGTGTAATTACGGAGTTCTCTACGATCCGGTAAAGATTCTCAGAAGGAGCTTGGAGCTTGGCAGCATCCCTTGTTTAATAATTCATTTAAACGCTGTGTATGAATTTAAATGCAGCTGTTCCCCTTGACTATAACTGGTATTAATTCCTGCGCCGGGGCCATTGCCTCCTGTATTTTTGCACCTAAATATTTTCATCACATTGCAGGTTTTTAATTGAACAGAATATTTAACTTGAGGTTGTTTCAATAGTACTAGTATTATATTGTGAAACAACGCGTTACACAAAACTCTGTTCCCTGACCGATATGTAAATGAAGTTTTCCACCGATACAATTCTTATTTCGGTCTTACAGGCAGTTAAATAATGGTAAATTTTAATAAATACGATTCGAACACTAACATTTAGATTTTCTTTTAGTTAAAAGATTTAGGGAATGCCCCCTCTTATATTTACAGCCTAATATAAAACAGATTCACAAGAAAAGGATATGCGGTGCCACTATGATTGGCAAAAATGTACGATCCTGTAAGTTCTTGTATGAATAAAGTATTAATAGAAAAATGTGTAGCTAAGTGCTAATCTCAAGAACGGCGAGAGCAATGTGGCTAATTATATTTGTTAAATATTCGTAAAAATGAGAGGAAAGTTTTAAAAAAAGAGAAATATTAAAAATAAAACCTGGAATATATTACAGTTATGAACAAAATTAAAATATTTAAGTTCCATAATCCAAATTTAAAATGGCACTAAATAGATGTTGACACTTTTCAGCCGAAGTTCGACATATACAGCCTAAAATAATAGTCAACATGTAAATTTTTTAAAATATTAATTTATTGTACAGTGCTTTATCCGTAGTGTAATGCGGATAACAAATAAAAATGTAATGTTCAATGTGTATTCTAAGCAAACAATTAATATAAAAATGCAGACTATTCCGGTACTAAAAGCCATTAACTGACTTCTTGACTCAACTATCGGTTACTGTGCCTTTTACTGATTGCCTGACTCAACTATCGGTTACTGTGCCTTTAACTGATTGCCTGACTCAACTATCGGTTACTGTGCCTTTAACTGACTGCCTGACTCAACTATCGGTTACTGTGCCTTTTACTGACTGCCTGACTCAACTATCGGTTACTGTGCCTTTAACTGACTGCCTGACTCAACTATCGGTTACTGTGCCTTTAACTGACTGCCTGACTCAACTATCGGTTACTGTGCCTTTAACTGACTGCCTGACTCAACTATCGGTTACTGTGCCTTTAACTGACTGCCTGACTCAACTATCGGATACTGTACCTTTAACTGACTGCCTTACTCAACTATCGGTTACTGTGCCTTTAACTAACTGCCTGACTCAACTATCGGTTACTGTACCTTAAACTGTCCAACTATCGGTTACTGTACTTTGAATTAGCCGACTTAACTATCAGTTAAGTGTGAAAGAGGCGAAACATTTAACACATGCATATCTGTGCAATATTTCAAAGCATTTATGAGGTGTTTTTCACGGTGTACAATTAGAGGCTAGTGAACGATCGCCTAAAATATAGGTTTGCACGATTTGAAAGTGAGAAGTGTCTTAAACTTATTATTGCAAAATATAGGAAACGATTAGAAATAGATGTCTTGCTTAGTTACTTACACTTAGCACACTAAATTCACGAGGTAGTAGTAATTACTAAAAGTTGTACAAATTATATCTGAAATTCCTTCAGTTCTGTAGGAAACCTAGACAGCAAAGTTCTTTATTATGTGTTGTAAAAGATCAAGAGTAGTAAGGCGTTACCTACAGAACGGAATTATGCTAAGACCAACGCCATTGTTTCAAAACACCTGGCTCCCGAATGGGCGAATAACACAACTGCACTACGAATTCCCAACGTATTATAATTTGTCGTTCAGAACCTAATGAACAATAAAGACTATTGAACTAAGCGGGTTTTATATCAAAACAAGAATGGTTCTGATAGAACAAACAGTGCCTAAGATAAGGAGCAGTAACAGGTTGAGTTAGTTGTAAAGAGATTGTATTTATTGTACCATAAGGACAACAATATAGTGTTTGAGGTCACTCCGTACAGGTTTGGGAGCTTTGCTTCTCTCTTTTGTTACAGACAAATTATGTCGTGCTTAATAACAATGTAAACCTTTTACAGTTAACATTGTATTCTAATTTATACTTAAAGTATTTGGCTGTAAAATAATAATTATGAGCAGGAATCACTAGCTTGTAAAAATGATATTTAACAGTTATTTTTGAGTAATTATTGTTTTTATTAATATAACTCCAGAAATACAATTTTTTTTACTCTCGTATAAATAAAAATTGATAAATAATGTCATATAAAGATACAAATTAAAAATGAGTGATGTAAATAAACATTTTATGATGAATTATTCGTTGGCGTGTGTCAATAAATGTCAAATCCTTATCCATGTTAACTTTTTATTTGAGTTTTTCTTAATGAAAACATTAAATGTTATAAGAATAATTATCATTGTATTCATTCTCCTTTTGCTATAAAATAACCAAAATGATAAAAGCCCATTGTTGCGGATCTCATTGTTTTAGGTTAATTACAAATTCTCGAGAGTATGATGTTCTAATATACAGTATGAATTCATTAGTGTCGATACACTATGTGAATGATATTAGTCCATTCTGACAATCATCTATGACTTTTCCTAAATAAAAAACAGGTTAAAAACCAGATTAAGCTATATATTTCCTATATCAACTATATAGATATAATAGATAGATAATTCTATACCTATCGAACTATATAAGTATAGAAAATATTATTCTTCATTGAAATAACATTAACACAAATTTAGATAAAATCCAAAGATTTGATCTAAAATCAAGAAAGTTTCTAGTCCAAAATAAACACTAATATATTCCGTTAAATCTTATTATATACAATCTAGAAATCAGGAATTAATGAATTAAATTGTTTTACTATTAGTTATAATGAAAACTCTGTATTATGGTAGAAACTAAAATAAATGTTTTGACAAATTTCAACTGGTACTAAATAATTACTATTTTAGTTATTAAAGCTTTTATATTACAATAAGAACGCTTTAAGTTCACCATAATATTTGCTGTACAAATTCTGCGTGGAGGTGGAATTATTGGTGTTCCAAAAACCAAGCAGCTTGTTAAAGAATGTTTAATAGAAAGGAGTTACGTAACTTCAGTAATTATAAACAAAATCGCATAAAGTATAGGAGCGGCAACAATTATTTAGCAGAGAATGCTTCATTAAAGGAAGTTACAGGAAAGTTTCCATCCCAGGCCTGCTTCTCGCACTAATACCCAAAGTTGCAGATGAGTCCATTTATTTCGCAGACATTTTTCATTACACCTAACTCGACTAAAGGAACGTACGGCCAATCTCGTATTCTTAACGATTTCACATAGTGAGTATGAGTAGCGAAACTAAAACCTCGTACACTGTCTCGCTAGATTTTCTTCGAGATGAAACGTAAATCATTTATCATTTCAAATATATGATTAATAGGCATCCAAACGCTGTATTGCATTTTGTACAGATCATTCTTTTTCATTAATTAACAATGAAGTACAGAACAGTTTCAAAAACATAAAAAAGGCTGGACTCCAAAAGAAAAAATAATTATATCTTGAAAATAAGTTATTGGTTTAACATTGTTATTATGGGGCTGAAATAAGACAGTCAGCAGGGTAGCCAGTTTTAGGTCATGAAATTTAAGCTAACGTTTTTCGTAGCCTCCGGAATAGGTTCCATAACAAAATCAACTTATTTTTATTAAAATTGAACCCAATTCCCTTAGACCATTGCAATCGTATATGCACAAATCTAAATCTTATAAATATTACCAAATTTCAATAAAGTATTTAGATCCACTATTGAGTTGTCGCTGTATACAATTTCAAAAAACAACAAAAAAAACAAAAGAAAAGAAAAAAATGCCCAAGCGGCAGCTCTTAATTCATTGCAGCTCACCGGTCTAAGGATGCTCTTTTATATGGCTGAACACGTGATCTATGGAAAAAGAAGAAATTTCATTCTTAGGCTTACGGAGCCATTGTCTTAAATATTCCTCAAGTTATATGGTTAGTACTACGTTGAAAAATATTTAACACAATTAAAATGTTGAGTCTTGAATAAATACTTGCGGAATGGAAAAGGCTCTTTACAGCGATATATCTCCAATTTTAATTGTATTGGACAAATTTAAATTTGTACTTAGAAACTTTTAGTCTTGCTTGAACAATAATATTTATATTTGTAAGGTGTTTAACATAATATACAGCACAACACTTTTAACAGATAACAGCTGGAACACCGGTCTGATCTTGGAATTTGGAAAAGCGAGCAAATTTATACGAAATGCACAAAAATATAATAGATTTTTCTTGTATAATAAAGCTTTAAAACGCCATACATAATTGGAGAAAAAGTTGTTGAAATAAAAAAAACCTGTAACAGAGCATTATAAGTTTAAACAAAAAACCAAACTGTTGACGTTAAAACTTAAAAAATGTGCTTTCGAAATATAATAGATAGTTCAATCATTCCAAATTCAGAAATTCTAATGTTAACACTACGGACACCAGTGACGTATAAAGAAGATTAATTCGTGAGGGGGACTAACACTGGTTTAGGAGGTTTCGAATACCCTCCAACATAGGGGATCGGGCATTTCTCCCTAGGAAATTGTTGCGCTTTAAGACAGCATAAATGTGTTCTAGCTTAAAACTAACTATTGAGAGTAATTTCAATGAGTGTCTTTAAAATTATCGAGAGGGGCTTAAGGATCCCCTTGTGCCCCCCTTATATACGGCCATGATAGACACATCCAGCTGCAGATGACTTGACGCCACCCTCCCCCCCCCCCCATGCCACGTCAACAATGTCCACCAGATTATCCAGCATGTAATGGGTAGAGCACGTAACGCTCTATTCGTGACCTTGAACCACCCTCTACTAATCAAACATGTGCTAAATAATTGTTCGTGCTGTGCATCTTGAAACGATGAAATGTTTTTATACAATACTAATAGTGACGTTTTACTGTGTTGTGTACTAATACAATAGCATTTATGTTAAGGACAATTATTTTTTACGCTAGAGTATGACTATAACTTTTAATTAAAGCATAGGCTAATTCGTACCGCCCACATTATAATAGTATCACCGAATTCAATTGATATTTGGTTAATCATACTAGAAGAACACATAAATCTAATCAATTAATGGTATACTTCATTACAAAAGCATTTATCTAATGGTGAAAACTATTACTAAGAAATAATTCTGTATAAGTTCCTATTTTTGCAAACCAAATATATTATAATGTTTTGCTACCTTCACCTTAAGATTTGAAATATTTTGTAAGAACTAAGTCGTAATTGGTCTGGTGCACCAAGTGTACTGGATTCATAAAAGAAAGTGGTTGTCATTTTGCTGGCGTCATCGAAATTTTTCTACAGACAAAACAAAGTTCGCGTTTCATTTATAAAATGCTTTTCTATTTATCTGTGCTTAATGCTTTCCCTGGGACTCCTCCAATGGGTTGTATAACATATTGTTAATTATACAACTAATTTGTAACTGCAATGTTTTTCATAATGATATATGATGTTACTCACACCAAAGATAAAGAAACATGAATACAAAAAGCAGTCAGGTATTTATAGATAAGCGGCGATAATAGTCCTTATCGCCAGGTCAAAGTCTGCCGCAGCGCCGACCCGGTCACGACTATCTGTGTAGATCACGGTTTATGCTCCTAAGCATTTCGTGATCAGACCCACTAGAATATTGATATTTTACCGATATCTTGAAGAATTTTCTTCGTTTCGGTTGGCATTACCGAGTTATTGAATTTCATTTTGACTATAACATGGATAATTAATTGCAGCCTTGTGAATTAAAATCTGTAGAACATCAATTATGATAAAGGACCGATTATTGTATTGGTCGGTAATTGGCAAATACCTATTTTTCAGGTCTAGAAGCATTTAGGAAATGGCTATGCTGGCGACCATATTAATTGCAGCTTCATATAAACAATGGTAAACCCCATGCACTATTACGACCATATTTTTAGTTGCAGAATACTTGGAGGCAACTCATTTGAAATATACCTGTTAAATATAAAACATGCTTGTATAATTAAAAAAGCCCAAACAGTTTGTCAATATGTCTATAGGTTATAGTATGGGTTATTGAGAAAAAAGTCTCAAACTTTGTTATATTTCACTGTTGATATAGGAATCCAAAAAGTATCAATTTTACGAAAAACTAAAATAACGTTTGGATGCGTCAAAATCAAACCTTTCAAGCGAGACATCCCTCATAATGTAAAAAAGTAGACGAGATTTAAGTCGTTGCACTTCAGCTGATTATAATTAAGTAAGCACAGCTAGTTTGACCAGTGGTGTATATAGAAAATTATGTCGACTGACACACTGGGTGGTTTAGGAGGTATAAAATGCCCTCCAAAAACAAGGACTCGGGAATTTTACTCCAGGAAATTGTCAAGCTTTAAGTTCTCGTAAATGAGATGTAGTTTAAAACAAAATACTGGGTGTAATTGTCACATTTGTGTTTCAAACTTTCGGGGGGGGGGGTGGCCAGAGCCCCTGGCACCCCCTAAATATACGCCCCTGCTTAGGGCAAATGTGCACATATTTTAGAAAATATCGGTAAACACGTGACTTCTATTTAATACCCATAATACTCTATCACACCCAGATTTTAATACTCAATCCTCATTACATCATCAGCTATAATACCGGATAAAATAGCTCAATAAAACATTGCAGCCTGATCCGTTGTTACATAATGTATCGTAAACATCAGGGCTTACCGCTGAGCTCATCCTTCCGCCGTGATTTAGGGCACTGAAAAAGTGCCACAGGCTTTGTTCAAAATATCATTTGTCCGATATTTCGAGAATATCGTTAGTTACGAATATTGAGGCACGCTGAAATATTTTTCCCGTGAATGTGATGTAACCTGGAAGAGGTCAGATAGGAAACTTTACGGCTCTTATCTCACTTTACCTCAACTTTTTATCAACTGTATATTACCTGTCTTGAAAACATTAACAATTTACACTGAGTAAAGGTTTGTTAAAAGTCATAAATGTATAGCCGATTCCACAAACATTAGTTAGAGCGATAACTTCATAATATAACTTACCCTGTATGTAATTCCCGTCTTTTCCTCTTTACTCAATAGTGAATGTATAATAAAAAATATATAAATGTATCGTATAGGAAATAAGATACATTTTGAAGATATATACATAAATAAAAGCAGTCTTGTACTATATAAATACGATAAGAATTATATCAATGGTATGCTGAAGTAAGCTACATTGGACAGTTTTAAGAATGGCTAAATTGTTCTACTTACTACATGTCCAGGGGGACAAGTATAGGTTGAACGGCAAATCAATAATCGTATTCATGCTTGAGGGCTGAAGGTTTTATTTAGTAGGTTGCAGGTAACCCAATTTCTACCTGCATATTTTAACAGATATTTTGGACGTCAAATCTAGTACATCCATACTGATTGACTTGCAAAAGATCGGCAAAATATTTAAAATCTTGTTCGGAATGGTTAACTATTGATAAAAACGATTAATTTTACAAAATGGAACATTGATTTGAATTGTGCATGACATCAAACCTAAAGCTATAAAATAAAGACTAGGTAAACCATTTGAATAAGCTGTTTACAATTAGTCTGTTATTCACAAACTGAAAATAATTTCAGTACACAAAAATGACCCATATAATATAACTAATTTAACATAACTTTTCAAAATTTATACATTTGTAGTTGATAAATAAAACGTTTCTTAATAACTTCTTGTCTATTTAAGAAATATTGGCAAAGTATTGTAGTACGTCACATATTTTACCCAAACAAAATGCTTTATCTAGCTAAGCCACAACGTGGGTTCATACATGTTTTTTTACTGTTAAAAGCGAATGAAAAGGCATTTTTAGATAGATTGACGATGGACAAACAGGTTCTTAAAAGATTGCCTTAAACAATCCATACCCACACTGCTCTCCTGGAACGACTTCTGTGGATACAAGAGTAGTATCGTAATGAAACGCAAGGCAAAGCGTATAAAAGTATTATTACGTGCAAACTGAATTGTAATTTTCCTGGTATTGAGGATAAAAATGCGAACCGTCAATACCAATGAATACATATTCCTTTTTTTTACATACTGGAATTTCTCGGTAACATACAATCATCGGAAAAAAGATGCTTTGTTACCTCTAATTCTATTTTCCAACAGTTCAACCACATGAGGTTACTTTCAGGAATAATGGCATTTGGAGGTATCATTTTCCGCAAAACAATATCACGTGCATTTGTTCAGTAGTCTGATGATTGTATTTAAATAAAAAAAACGTATTAAACAAACATATTCCTATATATATATATTGAGGCCTGACTAGTTTTCAAGTCCAATCACGGAGTTCAACACCATCCTATACACGTGCTGTAACCAAACTACCAAATCGCAATTAAATAACTGCTTGTTAACTAACCTCGCCTGGATTTAAGCTGATTGAAAAATTCCTTCCGGCTTAGTTGATGGACCTTCTAGATTGATGTTCTGACATAAAAAATATTAAATATTACATATGGGATTTATACATCATCGAAATTTGAAAAATAGTCTTTTTGTAAGAGAAATCGAGATACAACAATGGTTTCTATTACAAGAAGTGTATGATATTTTATAAGCATTCCAAATCACTGTTTATTCTTCTTTAGGTACATAAATAATGGAGTTGTGAATTTTTAAAAGTTAACGGCTTCCATGTTGAAATGAAATAAAGTCCTGATCTGACCAACGAAATGACCTTACGTATTTCTAAAATACATTTTTGCACAACTTGTTTCGGCTTTTTTGGTCAGTTATCGAGTCCATAAGCCGCATTATCAGCTAAGCGTTAGCAAAGCATATCAATCGAGGGGTGGAATAGTCTAATTTCGGTGTATCTGTCTATCCGCTTGGTATCTCTAAAACGAAGACTAACCAGTGGATTTGAAATTTTCAATGAAGATAAATTTCTTTGAACTTGAAAAAAAAAATTTAATTTGATAATGATGCATGTTATGTTGACAATTTTATGCAATGGTCTTAAAAGATCGTAACTGTGGGAACAACGAGAAAACAACAGTATAAATAAATGTGTAAGCAAACAGTACAATTCTATAACATTTTAACATGTGAGGCAGCATCATATACGGCCTAATGAAATGAGAGAAGGGTTTTAAATTTTGCATGCAATCTTAAAGAGGAAAATTCGCTACAAGTTGTGATGTACTATTATACAAATTGTAACATGTGACATAGTAACATATGTGGCATGATAAAATATATTAAGGATTTTAAATTTTGCATGCAATCTTAAAGAGGAAAATTCGCTACAAGTTGTGATGTACTATTAGGCCTACAAATTGTAGCATGTGACATAGTAACATATGTGGCATGATAAAATATATTAAGGATTTTAAGTTTTGCATGCAATCTTAAAGAGGAAAATTCGCTACAAGTTGTGATGTACTATTAGGCCTACAAATTGTAACATGTGACATAGTAACATATGTGGCATGATAAAATATATTAAGGATTTTAAATGTTGCATGCAATCTTAAAGAGAAAAATTCGCTACAAGTTGTGATGTACTATTAGGCCTACAAATTGTAACATGTGACATAGTAACATATGTGGCATGATAAAATATATTGAGGATTTTAAGTTTTGCATGCAATCTTAAAGAGGAAAATTCGCTACAAGTTGTGATGTACTATTAGGCCTACAAATTGTAGCATGTGACATAGTAACATATGTGGCATGATAAAATATATTAAGGATTTTAAGTTTTGCATGCAATCTTAAAGAGGAAAATTCGCTACAAGTTGTGATGTACTATTAGGCCTACAAATTGTAACATGTGACATAGTAACATATGTGGCATGATAAAATATATTAAGGATTTTAAGTTTTGCATGCAATCTTAAAGAGGAAAATTCGCTACAAGTTGTGATGTACTATTACAAATTGTGACATGTAACATAGTAACATATGTGACATGATAAAAATATATTAAGGATTTTAAGTTTTGCATGCAATTTCAGAGAAGACTATTCGCTACACGTTGCGTGGCGTACTCCTGAATGTATATGGAAGACTTATTATTTTAGGATTCCCACACCATTCACATCATATTTGCTTTTAGCTTACGTCATCCAGATCACCGTCGATTCATAAAGAATGCATTTAAAGTTAATAAATGAGTTAACTTTAATGAACTTATAGTTACTATTATACTTACGTCAATCACAAAGAGGATAAAGAATCGAAAATCTACCTAAAAAGAAACAAGAATATTATTAATAAAACTATACTAACGAATACTAACAAATACTTAACAAATAAGTTAAACAGTTCTTTTAATTTAGCGAGGAGACTCATTATATTTAGCAGTAACAGTGATAAAGTTCACAACAATCTGGTAAAGATTTCTCAGACGAACTTGAGGCGATGCAGCACCTCTAGTTATATTATTCATCTTAACGTTGCTTATTAGTTTTATTTTAAACTTACTGAAACTTCTTAATTACAACAGGAATTCATTTTATTGCTGCAAACTAGGTTGCGACTCAAATTTGTATTCCATTAAAAAAATGTAAACAAAACCCTAAGATGCGACACTCAGCTCGCGTTTATCTCTAAATGCAAGATTTTCGAACTATTTTCTACACAAATTTTTTTTAATAAAAACAAAATTCGATTTATAAGTGGCGAAAATACTTTATGATTGCCAATTAGGTAGTGCGATAACCGGATAAGCAACGTTGAGCGTGGTTTCTGCTTGGATGGTTTGCCACTATCCTGTCCTTGCAAGCAGCCCGCCTGCCCGGCCATTGGTGGTGGTTCGGAAGTCAGAATCAGAATCAGAAAATTTATTGTGGTAAACATTTTCACAAATGCGACACAACGTCATGCTTAGGCTTAATGATTATTTGACTAATTACTAAGTCCATCTACCTGACTTATTAAACTAACAAACTCTTCAATATTGTAACAGCAGAAATCCAACAACAAACATTTAATTTTCATTTTAAAATGTCTTAAGCTAAGTTGTTGGATATGGTTTGGTAACAAATTATACAGTTTTTTTGCCTATTTCTAGAAAGTTTGATTTAGTGGAATGATAGTTGTACTGGTTGTCACCTTTAAGCCATTGGTCAGCAAGTTAAATGTTACAGAGGACTTCTTAGCCCTAACTTTTCCTGGCAAAATATAACATTCTTTACTCTTTTCACAGTTTTGTTTGTAAACACAATGGGAGTCCTATTGATTTCCTTTAAGTTCAGCACAAAGTCTCCTCTTACTGTAATAAAACTTAACTTTGATATTTAACCCACTTAGACCCAACGAGGCAGAACCCCTGAAACCATTTTTAAAAGCCTTATTATTGAAGGTATCTTTATTAAACTTGTCACAGTGGAAGGACGATTATACTTCAATAAAATAAATAATGTCAACATTTACTGGGTGAAAGATATGGTATGTATTCAAAGTGCTCTATTTGTTTATTGTATGATAACTGTACAAGATGGCGGTCGTTTAAGGTTCAATATTGATCTTACTACAACAGCAGCTAATTTGTAATAAATGCAGCTTGAATAAATTGTGTTTTGCGTCATTTTTTAAATACATTTTAAATTATATCCATATTGACCTAGGATTACATGTTACATTACAATCAGACTGCCCAAGGGCTGTCACCCCATTGTAGGCGAGTGATGGTTATTACATTAGTTAAGAGAGCCGTCTAACATTGTGTAAAACTTGTAAACTTTATTGGCTGAAGTTTAAAAAACATTAAGGTGTTTCAAGACATTTTCCGCATCTGTTATGGGTTCCTAAATGTGGGTTGTTAGTTTTGTAAACCTAATTATTTAGTACAAATGAAATAATGTATTAGTTGGTATATTTTGCCATTTTTGTGCGCATCAATTTAGAAACCCACAACTCTTATTCAGTTCCTTTTTTAATTCTCTATCTATTAGAATTAAAAACAATTACTGTACACTATGGAACTAGCTACTGCATAGAGGGGAACAGATTGCTTCGTGTAACTTTTCATGAATGTGGGGTTTAAATATTGAATATTTGAAAATTAGAATGTTTATTCCGATATTAGTTTCATAAACTCAAAATAATATTTTATTCTGTACATTTTGATTTCCAACAGCTAAGATTGTATCTGTTTGGAACCGTAGATATAGTAAATTGTTAACTACAGCTTCGAAAAAGGTTTTCTGGGCCTTTTCAAAGGGCATATTTGAATACGTCTTCACTCTGTTTGGATAAAATATTCAGTATATATAAAACCGCATCAGTCATGATAGGCAGGATCGGCAGTCCTGCGTTTATCCTGGGAAGGATCACACAGGATGTGAATAATGAATGGCAGTGTAAATATGATGTGTCGCACGTTTCCCACCCTCACCACATGTAGAGCCGCACTACGGGTATACTCATGCGTCTACACGACACGTATTTGAGCGGGCATCGCTTAAATTATAGTTGTTTTTAGAATCAATATGTACGTGTTTCAAATTTTAGTCCGTACATAGAGCTGTAGCTAACTGATTAACCAATAAAAATTATATATATATATATATATTGGTTTATTATTTATACTATATTTTTATTATATTATATTATATATATTATAATTATATATATACATTCATGGGAAAACTAGAAACAGATTTTCTCAACAGTCAAAATTACAAGCCTAATTTTGGAAACGTTTTATTGATGACATATTTTTTATTTGGACACATGGGAAGCATAATTTAACCAACTTTTTAGAACATTTAAACAATTTTAGCAAATTAAAATTCACATTTGAGACGTCTTCAACATCAGTCAAATTTTTACATATGGAAGTATTTATTGAAAATGGAAATTTAAAAAGTAAAATAAACGTAAAACAAACGAATAATTTGGAGTATTTAAACTACGACAGCTGTCATCCAGTCCATATCAAGAGGAATATACCAACACTTTTAGCATGCAGAGCTCAAAAATTAAGTAGTAATACAAATGACGTGGAGAAATACATTAACGATATTATGAACGCATTCTTAAGAAAAGGTTATCCACGAAAATTACTTAAAGATAAACTTAATGTAAAAAAGAAAACACTACATTCTAAATTTGAAAACAGTGATCCAAAATTAATAGTTCAATACCATCCAGGGCTTCACAAAATTAATAATATTCTTAAAATAGCATTTAATACCTTACAAAATTCTAGTTCAACTAATGATATTTTTAAAACATCTCCTAGAGTATTCTTTAAAAGACCTCCTATTCTTAAAGATATATTGGTCAAACCTAAATTACCAATGACAAACACCAATGAAAACTCAATACCAAAAGCAAAACGATCACATCCGTGTAATAAACCAAGATGTTTGATTTGTAAAATGTTACCAAATTCTTCAAAATTCACTAGTAGCAAAACACGCAAGGCATATCCTATCATCGGCAACTTGTCTTGTGAATCTAAAAATGTGATTTACCAAATTCAATGTAAAAATTGTCCAGCAGATTATATTGGTTCAACAACAAATACCTTGAGGATAAGAATGACAGGACACCGATTTGATTATAAACACCAAGATTTGAAAGAAAACTGTCGTGACTCACGGTATAAATCACAACGAAACTTTTGAAAATACATATTCAGTCAAACCTATTCGGCAAGTACATACAAATTCAAACCCAATTTACCTAAGAACATTAGAACAAGCACACCAATTGGTTTTAAAGAGCAAAATTCCACATGGACTCAACATCAGATAACTTAGCCAAAAACGTCTAAATTTGAAATTAACATATGGAACAATTGTTTAGTTCATGTCATATGTATTTATTATTATTATTATTATTTATTCACTGATTATTTACTTTCGTTTGTACTGTTTTCTTTTATATTTTATACAATAGTTGCACCAGAAGACGGTTTTCACCGAAATATAGTGCCAATGTTTTAAAAACACTTTGTTTAAATTGTACAGTAATATACTAAAAACAATATATATATATATATATATATATATATATATATACATATATTACTTAAAAATATTTTTTTTATTTTATATATTATATATATATATATATATATATAATTTAAAATAATAAAAATAAAAAAAATTTATTTTTAATTAATTAATTTGTTATTTTTAATATTAATTTTTATAATTAATTAAAATATAAAAATAATTAATATTTTTTAGCTTTTTTGTCATCACATTTTAGTAAATTTAACTGCTGTTTGTATGCATACCTTGAATACAGTTTTTCGCAAATTGTCATAGATTACAACATAAAATATACTATGCCACTATACAATATATTTCTGTTTGATTCCTTATAGTATACTGTTTTTTTTTATTCAGATAAGTTAATTTAGGAAATTTAAATGGCTATGATTTGTTTTACAAACATAAGTTTCATGACACCACTTTAATTACAAATTATCAACAACAAACATTGTTGGTAGCCAACCTATTCTTCGACTTCAAGTTAATAACCAATAGTACTATATATATGTTAGAGTGTATGTAAATTAAATAGCAAAATAACACCTCACAATACTTTTAATTATATATTAATTAATCTACTTCTATATTCCTAACCTGAAATCAGCGGTTATTGGAGCCACAAATCAATAATCATTATTTGGTGAGCGGGAATTTTCAATATGATTTTACTCTTTTGTTCATAAACCACACAACTGAAATTAAGTTATATTAAAATAGGGACTGTTTAATTAAATATGAAGTGCCATCAAACATTGGTATTTGCGGTTTCTACTGAACAAGGTAGAATTATGCTATACCACGTGTCACGTAACAGGCTTCGTTGAGGTTAAATGCAAAATTTAAAATCTCTATTTCAGACCGTTCTCGACATGTTTTGCAGACATATATGCAGGCAGGTAATCATATGGTAAAGACATTTTTATATTCCCCGGCAGACAAAAGAGAAACTGGGTCAGCCTACGGAGTGGTAGGCTTCAATGATTCTCACCCAAATCCTAAGATTGGGCATGCACCATTATATAACTTATTCTTGTCTTTGTCCAAATGAAGTTGTATGCAAATTTTAGTCTTAGATTCATTCTTTCTAGAAATACCTTTACACATGATACAGCCCATTTAATTTTTTTTATTAGGTTAGGTTTCATAGTAGTGTTCAAACAATAACATTTCCAGAGGGTATTACAACGCAAGAGTGTACTGAAATAAAAGTCTTATTATTGTATTATTTTATTGTTGCCTTCTTGAATATCCTAAAGACAAAATGTAACAATATCTGCTAACGCTCAGCCAAACCTCTTGGAGTGACATGCACCATCCTCGAACACAGTGTTGGCTCTATGGAAATTAAGCTTCACATACTATTTTATATATGATTTTCAGTTCGGGATATCTTTCAGACAGATAGATAGTAGACAGATACATTTTTCTAGGCCCTCCAATGATAGGCTTCACTAACGCTCAGCCAATGAACAAAATATGAAAATATTATTACGTTTACAATTTGTATTTGTAATAAAAATTGTAAATATTTAATAATGATAGACAGACAGATACATTTTTCTAGTCCCTCCAGTGATAGGCTTCGCTAACGCTCAGCTAATGAACAAAATATGCAAATATTATTAAGTTTACAATTTGTATTTGTAATAAAAATTTTAAATATTTAATAATGATAGACAGACACATACATTTTTCTAGTCCCTCCAGTGATAGGCTTCGCTAACGCTCAGCCAACGAACAAAATAAGCAAATTTTAATATGTTTACAATTTTTATTTGTATTGAAAATTGTAAATATTGAATAATAATTCAATTTCATCACTGTGTATATTAGGCGTATATTGCAAATATTTTCAGAATTGCAGGATACTAGAAAGATAACATCATTTATTTTATTCAAACGAGTTCATTTATTTTTAAAGACCAGTGGTGCAACGGTTAAAATAACAGTGATGAAAGTAGCCAGCCGTGTTATTCTGAATATCCGCTAAATAAATTTGGCGTAGCGACAACATTAATCTGCCCGAAACAGTGGCCGGGCCGAGCGTGTCATCCGCAGGACTGGCCAAACGGCAACTGACAACAACCGACCCTCTCTCTCAATAAAACTTTGCCCTCGCTATAAATGTGTGATGATATAATATAATTGCGTTTCATATCAATTGCTCCATTCACGCCCAACGTATCGCTAATATACGTACAGGGTTAACTGTCCCGGATGATGTCAGCGTGTGAGGCTTAATGCTCGCATTATAGATTACATACATTTTTCTACCTCGGAATTCAATCGTTTCATTCATTGAATAAATTGCAATAGACTATTTATGTTTACCAGCGAGTGTCAGGCTGTTGTCATGTGTTGCAGGCCGCTTCTTAGGAGAATCTAAATTGCCACCAAAGTTCGTACCAAGTAAAAGAGGAGTGTTTGATATGAATACTTATTATACAACGATTTTGCACTTTTGCAAAAGAGGATTGTTAGAAATTATAACTTCTTATACAGCGATGTTGCACTTCAGCCAAAGATGAGTTTTCGACATGATTACTTCTTATAGAGCGGTTGTTGGATTTTAGCAAGAGGTGTGTTTGACATGAATGCCTCTTATACAGTGATTGTTGGACTTTAACAAGAGGTGTGTTTGACATGAATGCCTCTTATACAGCGATTGTTATACTTTAACAAGAGGTGTGTTTGACATGAATGCCTCTTATACAGCGATTGTTGGACTTAAACAAGAGGAGTGTTTGACATGAATGCCTCTTATACGGCGGTTGTTGTACTTTAGCAAGAGGAGTGTTCGACATGAATGCCTCTTATACAGCGGTTGTTGTACTTTAGCAAGAGGAGTGTTCGACATGAATGCCTCTTATACGGCGGTTGTTTAACTTTAGCCAAAGAGGAGTGTCGGACGTTATCACCTCTTACACAGCGAATGTTGAACTTTTGCAAAAGAGAAGTGTACGACATGATTACCTCTCATACAGCGATGATGGTTTTTAGCCAACAAGGAGCGTTTGACATGATTACATCTTATACAGCGATGTTGCACTTTAGCCAAAGATGGGTTTTTGACATTATTACCTCTTATACGGCGGTTGTTGAACTTTTGCAAAAGAGAATAGTACGACATGATTACCTCTCATACAGCTATTGTTGAACTTTTGCTAAAGAGAAGTGTTTGATAGGAATTCCTCTTATACAGAGATTGTTAACCGTTTGCAACAGAGGAGTGTTTGACATGATTACCTCTTGTACAGCGATTTTTCACTTTAGCAAAAGAGGATTGTTAGAAATTATTACCTCTTATACAGCGATTGTTGGATTTCGCAAATGAAGTGTGTTCAAAATTATGAAATGAGCCATTATGTAATGTCCCTTCCGCCTCATTCCCACGCAGAAATTTATATTTCAAATGTAGCCATAATCTCTTAATGCCAAACTGAAGATGGTTTATTATTTTAGATGTTTTATTTGCACAACACTCTCAATGTTGGCATGGTAGTATTAATAACAACCCTTCAAATATTTAGAAACTCAATAATCTAGAAACCTTACAAGTAGAAAAATGTTACAAGTATATAAACTTCATTGTAGACGACAATATGATCGCGATTTAATTGCATATAATACAAAAATCATGTTTGTAAGCGTATGTAATTATGACGGATCAATTGTATACCTTTATAACTTTAATGGTAACCATTTTGAAACCTTAGTTGTTATGAAATTACAACTAAATGTAATTTTCCTAAAGGCGAATGGTCGCCATGTTTAAAAGCGTGAAGACAAAACAAAACTCAATTTTTTAGCAACTGCTCAATGCGGTAAGAACTGAAATTAGATAATAGATGGTCTACGTATCCAGTTCAGTAAATATGTTAACTGTTGCGTACTCTGGGAAAGTTACAAACATTGTGTTTGCACTCGCATGGACCTTCTTCTCCTTCAGTATATCCGTAATGCACGAGCGAGGAGCAATGTATTAAGTTATGGTTAAAAATCTAATAACAGCGCTTTCAGCGATACGTCAGCGTTTGAAAACAAATTTAGGACAACTTATATTCTAATCAGTTACAAATAAAATAGGTTAAGGACATATATATGAATGTTTTACATTATGTATATAAATGACCTCTGAAGGGATTGACATATATTTTTGTTCAGGTCTATGACATTTTTTGGGAAATAATTTGTTAAAACCATCTTAGTTTCTTAAATTATATTTAATGAAAAACTTTTATTTCCTTGCGTCATAAATGATTGAAATCATGTTCCTACCTTACACTCTACCTAATGTACTCGTATGTACCCTAAACAATTTTCGTGCTGTTGTTAATTGGTTCGTTATTTGGTTGTATATTGCTTTAAACTATAAACGCACGTGACTCTTCAAGGAAATACAAAATAAAGGTTTTTCCCTTCTTTACCGTATGAGAAATAATCTTAAAGGGCTTAAAATTAAAGAATATCTCACAACTAAAAGAGCAATTGCACAGTCTTAAACATTATATATGCAAAACGAAATAGGAATATTAGTGAGGTTATGACAGGTTAAAAACAATTGAAAAACGAGTTTATTAATTTGTACGAAAAAACACAAATTAGTAATGAAAGATGTTTAAAATAATATACTATTCTGGTGGCCAGAACGCTTTAATGTCCTCCAGGATTTGTTCGAACAAATCTGTGTTTTGGTGGCGATGTTTCCACAGAAACTCACACAAGTATGAGTTTAGCAAGTTGCGACTTGTACCGCATTCGTTCCTATTACGCCGTTTTGCCGACGCCCAGAGCGATTCGATTCTCTGTGTGTGTGCTCCTGTTGTAGGATCAACAAAATTTTCAGAATGGGTTATATCACGCGATGCTTGCCCGCTGCGCAGCGCTTCGCGCTGCTTGCTCTTTTACAAAAAAAAAAAAATAACTCGAGCTTGCAAAGTCCAAGCCCGGATCAAGCGGCGCGCGTTTATCACTGATATTTAATTTCGATCTTTGTGAATGCGGGGACATATTAGAAAAGACCCCCGAAAATATATTCCTATGCAGTTATAAATACGTAATTAAATGCACTTTGAACAAACACTACGAGTAGTTAACAGCTGGTTAAAATGATTACAACTACTCAGTAATTATTTACAGCGGCCGTGGCATTTGAACGATATATCATCAGCTAGATAGACCATCTGTATCTACCAGATAACTGGCTTGCACGTTCTCGCAATTAATTTTCAAGAGATACCATTAAATATCGCGTTGAATTATGCGTCCAGCGTAAATGTAAGAGACGAGCAGAATTTAATATGATCTCTGGAGATGTGCTGAACAATATCGGAACGGTTTAATAACTTGTTAATTGTTCATCTGTTTAATAATCTGCACATTAATTTATTGTTTAATAACCGACCGTTTACTTTACCTTAGACTCTTCACTTCTTCAGCGACGGCTGTGATATTTAGATAACACTGTAGTGCATGTTGAATTTAGCTCTAGTACACCTTCATCTTAGTGCAGTGTCTGGAATCTGACACCGTCACAGATCCAAAAAAAGTTCTCATTGTGCACCTGATAAGAACATCTCTTGACTTAGACCGTGAAGTCTAGGTGTCTCTGATGTCAAGACAATGTAAGGTGTTCATTTTGAGCTTCTTCGTCGCCGCCTTTTTTCGGACCTCTTTAGACGAACACAACTCCAGATTCCAGGAGTAAAGTCTGTGAAAGTGTTAGATTCCAAAACATGCAAAAGAAGAACGTTATCTGAAGGTAAACTCAAAACTCCCATCGAAACAAACCTTCCCACCATAACTACGTTATCTCCGTGTTATCATAAAATGTAATGTAAATGTAATCTATCGACATTAGCCCATAACCCTGATAACTTTGATAGATGTAAATACTGTTATACAATCCATCTTATTTGGATAATTTCTTGGAAACAAGGAAAACCCAAGTGCAGAAGAAAAGATACTAAGGCCGGTGGGAATTAAGATGGCTATAAAAATACACTGTTTGGCAAATATTCTTCATCGCAAGGCAAACTCAATACTGGCTTCGAAATTATAATTCACTCGAATCAGAAGTTCTCATACACGTGCAAAGCCTACTAAATCGCGAACGAAGCCGGGAGGTAACTGCTAGCATAATATAAGATAGGATAATAATGACGTAACTCTTAGGATAACGTGAGAATAAAACATTAAAATTGCTACATGTAGGAAAAGTTTTTTAAATAAATCTATAAACCAACATATTGCCTTATAAACATTAATATACAGTGATAGAGGTTTTGAATTTTCAATTAAAAGTAACTATAGCAATACGATTAAACAAAAGTAATGTTTAATTCCTATTACCTTGTTAGTTCTTATTTAAACACTGTTTAGTATAAAAATGTATATATTTTCCTCAAATATCAAAGTTATGTACTACTCATTAATTATATTCAAGGAATAGACTTTTCATACTTGAATACTTTTGAATAGTGACAAAATTTTATAAATACACTATTATATTTTATAATAAATTCGACATGTTGCACCAAAAAACACTTCAGAACGAAAGTTATATTTCTGAATAACTATAACAAAGCTTCAATTTCTACATAGTACGTCATTTTGTATTGGTATCATAAATTGTAAAAGTTTTGATATGTACGAAATGACAACACTTATTTGATGCAGATTAATAACTGTTTATAAACTAAAAGCACATGTGCAAATAAAACTGATTTAACTGGATGCTTCGCCGTGGTATAGGATATTTAATTCTAGACAATTAATTAGTCTAGCTGGTGCAATTTCAGTTTAATTATTCTTGAAACTGCACCGAGCTCAGTAAGGCTTGCTTACAAATACGTACTCAAAATTAACCAACAAAGTAATTAAGTTGTGTTAAGGAATGCTAAACTAAACACGAATTAGAAATCGGTTGATTACTCGTCTCTGAAAAACAAGCAACACAAATCATAAAATAACTCACATATTTCCACTACTAATGTATTAATGTATGTAGTGCACGGAAAGTTCCAATGTAAAGGATGGAAATAAAGAAACTCATACAAGTCATCCTCTTAACCCACATGATAGTGGGAACTCGTATTTTACGTAATTATACCTAAAGTACTATGGCTTCTGCATATTAGCGTTTATTTACTTCCTCTTTACGTTTTAATGCACCATTCCAGGAGTAAACCAATTTCCATTGTGTAGGCATACAACCCAGTTTTTCTGTGAACTCGGTAGAGATTCAGAATTATGAGTGCACCTCCAGTGCACCTTCTTCATAGTGCGGCGTGAAATCTGACATTACTGAAAACGCAAGTCTGTGACAGTGTCAGACTCTATGGGCTGCGCTAAGAGAAAGTTGAACTGGAAATAAACTCTACATTCACATTGAACCAACCCTTCCCACCATAGCAACGTTATGGGTAAAGATTGCCTACGATAAAAATCGATCGTCACCCACGATAACTTTGGTAGGAGTTAAAAAGGGGACCTACCAAAAACATTTGAGGCAATTTATATTATTTTATAGTTAATGTTGTTGGATTGTTAGAAACTTAATAGCAGCCGTCAAACACGAAAATAGCATTTCAACCACCGTCACCAACTAATGAAAGAGCAATTCTTAGGCTGAGAATGAAGATGTTCAGTCTTCGAAGGTTTACGCCAATATAGTTATTGTTCAAGAAACATTTGCATTATTAAATACATGTCATATAATAAGAATAAATAATGACCTTATATTTCCAAGAACTATATTTGATGTGTTCTCAGAAGAAAGTGTCGTTAATAACATTTCCGGTTCACACCACATCAAAACGCTGCTTAAACCATTAAATATTTTAAAAATATTTAAGCCTCGCAATGGATATCTACTGTTCAAATTATGCACATATACTCTAATTCATCCACTAATACAAAACATACTTGTTAATTAAGCGGATTACGCCATATCACATAATACCTAACAGGCTTCGTTGAGGTACAACATTTTAAGACCACATCATTGAAATCATCAATAGACTGAATGTATTACTATGTCACAAGTTACAATATGATATTATTGTACTCTGTTTACAGAATTATTTATACTTGAGTACACGTAAGACCGTCGTAAGGTTCAATTACACTAAGCCAGATTTCAGAGAATGACATGCACCATCATTGTACTCGATGTCGCTTATATGCAAAGAGAAGATTTATGCAAAATTTCACGCCTATAGGTTTTGTTGTACCCAAGATATCGAGCGGACAAACAGACAGACAGAAATTAAAATTTTTAAGTCAAACTCTAGTCATTTCGTGAGTCAGCAACGATCACTGAATGGGCTAATAATAGTAATAACAATTAATTTCATGTTATTACAATTTATAATGATTGCAATATAGCAAAACAAACTGTCAAATCCTTTATCAATTATAAATTATATCTATTAATACCAAGTGCAAGGAAGAAATTGATATAAAATAGAGTGTAAATATTATAGTGTGTCGGCAGATATTGACAAAACATTTATCAGTTTGTCGGCACACACACAGTAACCACGTGACCAGCGCCCAAACCGGACATCGATGTGGTATTCCGTTTCCGGCCGTTCCGTGACCACCCATTTCCCGATTCCGTGACAATATCGCTCTATCATCGTCACGGACGTTATTTTCGTACGGACGTGCCAATGTTGTATTGCGCAATACACAACTGTAAAACAACAACAAACGTTGCATTTACTTATCGAGCTACACTATTATAAAAATTAAACGTTTACTGTTTATAAACTTCAATAATTTTGAATGAGTTACTTTCTGCTGCCTGCATATTAACACAGTGCATAAAACACTATGTTTTTTTAACCTTCGGAATTCCTTACTCCTCATCCTTTAATCCCACGATGTATGCAGGGATATTAAATAGACGTACAAATCTAACTTCATAGTACTTTTATTCCTATAAAACACTATAATAACGTTTTTCACTGTGGTACATTCTAAAAACAAGTATAAGTACTTTAATTAAATAAGCTTTACAAAAATTATTGATTCAAAAACAATTTACACGACATTGTGGTTTAGTCATAGCATACAATTTTTTAAAATAACATGATCTATTTAATACCGATATCCAAAACATTGTACGTCTTACCTTTCTCAAAATTGTCCAAACTACGCATTTAATATTGTTTCATCAAGATGGTCGAAATGATGTGAAGTCCTTCTGTAAAATATATTGTTGGCATCCTTCCGAGAGGATGAATAATAAATGAGTAGTACAAAAATATTGTTTTACTACCTACTAAGCTTACTAATATTGGTTTGTCCTACTAAGCCGTCAGAGAAACTAACAATCCTTATGTAAGGTTAAATGTCAACAGAATATTTATTCCAAACGCCCTATTGGCGAATATTTACAGGTACTACCCTTGAGGTTATCATATGATTTCAATTTTATTACTATATGAAGATACGTAGCTACTATATGAAGATACGTAGCTACTATATGAAGATACGTAGCTACTGTAACAAATATCTTGAAACATATTTTGGTAAAATTAAATTAAATGTAGTGCTAAAAACATTTTGATGCGGGTATTTTACAATGCAAGTGGCCAAAGAAGAGTTATTTACTGTTGGTAAACATTTTTATGAAGTTCTATATAAATTAATCATATTATTTATAAAAGTTTTTAATTATTTAACCTTATGGATTTCGAAAGCAGCATCTGCGCTCAATATAGGCTACAAACTTTTTAAAGACGGTGGCGTAGAATCAAAAACAATCAATGGAATATATCATATTAATATTTTAGCTACATACATGTTTCTAAAACTGTGCTAGCCGTTAACAAACTTGTTGAGTAATTTTATAAACAGACGTATTACATTTCAACAAGTCGTAAAATAAATACTCGTAATTTTTTAGCTCACAGCGCTGATGAATTGATGAATCCAGCCCCCCCAAAGTTTCGTTAGACTGCATCAGGGGAAATTTCTCGGAATCAAGTTATCTACATCGTTGGTTTAGTTTCAATACAAGGACAATTCCATGTGCATAATTTTATTTTTAAAGTAGCCTAAGTCGATAAACATTTAACGATAAAACGCGTAAAAACTGTTTGAAATAAGTACAGTACCCCTGGAATTCAATATTTTAATCAGATTCCACCATAAACGACCTAATCGCGAGTAATTCAAGAATGTAAGTTATGTGTTAAAAGTTTAGTTAACTGGTTACATCAATAATTATGATATAAAAACACTTTACTTAGCAGTGTCTGTATAATACGTCAAGGAATTGACTCTTGACGTCCTGGGCGATGTACTTAAGACGCGATAGCAAAAAGAATCATTCATAACGTGTTCTGGAGCATATGATCGGTCCGTAATTCCTCATCTTCGGCTTATAAGTCACAACGAGGTCGACGCTGTGACATTATAGGAATCAACCACAAATTAAGTGGAAATATTCCATGGTATATAATTAACAGCAAATTAAGATTGCGACATCCTCGAAGCATAACGTCATTTAGAAACTACGATGAGTAATTCCTAGTACTGGGGTATTTAAACAGGTTTATCCATTCAGTTTATCTCCATGAATTAACTGGCGGTGCGGTCTTTGAGGCGGTGATTGGAAAGGTCAATTCACTTACTGCACGACTGTTATCACCAAGGCTATAATGTTATCGAAAATTAGCTATTTATCAGGTCAGTTTCATTGATTGAAAAAATGACATCACTCAACGTCCTTCAAGTGACGTATATGAGGGTTTTATAGCCGATAAACAAACTTGATTACTGTTTCCTCACATTAAAAATTCAAATGAAACAAAAGTGCCTTCAGACACTAGTAAGAAAGATAGATTGCAACTATACTTCGCCATTTTATTGCGCAAGAAACATCTAGGAACGAAACTGGTTACGTATTTAAAGATTGGATAATCTCTTACAGCTCATATAGGGGTTGCTTTTTAATATTATGTACCATACGTTTCTTTAACTTGTAATCGGCAATTATTCAAACTAAAAGTACAATATACAACTATTTGATACGTCGGATGAACGTAACTAATACATAGACCAGGTGCCATTATTCATTCCTATGATCTTTCTTATCAAATCCCTACGTTTCAAAATGTCCCAATACAATTTTCCTCATCCAAATTAAGGTTTATATGAATTCACGAATTCCACGGAATGTGCATCTAAGGTTTACATGTAACGGTTATCTCAAGATAACCGGATGTAGCAACTTCGAGAGTGGCTGCTGCTTGGATGGGTGACCGCTGAGCGATCCTGTCCTTGCAAGCAGCCAGCCTGCCCGGCCATTGGTGGTAGTTCGGAAGTCACCTTTAGCCGTTTGTCCCCAGTTTAAATGTTAGAGATGAGTTCTTAGCCATAACTTCGCCTGGTAAAATAAGACATTTTTACTTGACTTACTTTTAAAGATTATTCCTGCATTCAATTCACCAGGAAGTGACAATGGCTATAAAGCCGCAAGGCAAGAAACGCCAGAGGCCTTTCAAAGTTGGTTTTGTCACGTACGAGTCCACGAACCAATCGTGAATGTTATGACTTTAAATTCTAAAGCTAATCACTATCGGGAGAAAGTACTCCAAAAACCAGCCATCCAATGTTATTTCTTAATATATCACTTATTTTCCCAATAAATAATTACATACACCTGAAGAGCAACGATAATGGTCATGTCACAGAATCCTTTAGTAATATTGTCATAATTATACTCGTACTACCTGACAAATGATAATTACTCTATATTTGTGCATTTCCGAAACCACGATTGAGCATGTTTAGACGGTGAAATGCCAGAAAACAATGACTTAATTAACCAAGTTTAATCAACCGTTAATTGAAACGTGTCATCAACACATTGCATTAGTTTCTGGTTTTGTTTGTCAAAGAATAATCAGCGACACTATTTATAGCACAAACGCCGGAGGTTATTCAAAGCTATGTATGTCAATATTGTGTAAAATTAACTTACAAATAAAAAAATACATATTCCAACAATCCATTTTAACACAGCATAATGACTTTGAGAAGCAAAACTAAAACAAAGTCGCAATCTCATTCGTTTTTTTTCTTTACGATGACGCACCGTGAAACCACAGGAAATGCCGACATTGATTTTCTCCCCAAATCTTTCACCTTCTTGGTGCGAGTGACATGTGTTGTCTAGTACTCTTAGTTCTGTACTGTTGCATTGATTAGTTTCATTCACACATGTCTGGACTACAACCTGTTATTGTTTCAATCACTTATTGCTTGTTTGACAAACAAGCAATAAGTGAAAAAATCCACTTACAACAACAAGTGAAATTAACTTGTTTTTTTAGCAATTTAATTTAAATGTAAGGTAGTTTAATCTGTGTAGTTCATCACCAAACTTATTAGTTATTAATTTTTTGTTTATGTATAACTTTCTGTATTTATGTATTTGACACCTGAGAAAGACGGTAGATTTCAATGACCGAAACGTAGTGTCATATGTTTGTAACATTTAAAGATGGCTGTTTGGTTCAAGAAAGTGAGGTATCCCGTCCGGAGAGCCAAACAATGTCGTATTAGGGAAAAGAATAATAATAATAATAATCTTTATTGCGTCAACAATTATTACATTGCATGCATGCGTCAAGTACATTCATAATAATATACAGTTCCATTGCACTTATTGCTACTTAATTATATAACAGAACTGGGGGTTTAATTTTATTCTTGTTTTCAATAGTTTTCAATAATTTTCATCCCAGCACTGAACATGAACTTTTCAACGGAGTAAAACGCCTTTGACACCAGGAGTTGTTTTAATCGAGATTTGAATAGTTTAGAATCAATGAGATGTTTTATTCCCTCAGGCAGCTTGTTTATCAGTTTCACACCAACTTGGGACGGCAAGTGTTCAAATGCACTCGTTCTATGTTGTACAATCCGAAAGTTGTCCCTGCCTCCTGTCTCGTATTGGTGGACGTCACTGCCTTGTATCAACTCGCATTTAAGTCGACAGTATAGAACGACGTCGAGTATATCTCTCTGAAGGTATCTTTGCACGACTCTCTGAAATTCAATTTGTAAATAATTCTGATAGCTTTCTTTTGAGCTATAAATACTCTTTCGAATTTGTA
This sequence comes from Homalodisca vitripennis, assembly GCF_021130785.1. Classification (NCBI taxonomy): domain Eukaryota; kingdom Metazoa; phylum Arthropoda; class Insecta; order Hemiptera; family Cicadellidae; genus Homalodisca; species Homalodisca vitripennis. Next base: position 42,928,822 of record NC_060212.1, read on the forward strand.
TTTAGAACAGCTGCCCCACAATCTCAAACCGTAAGACAAATATGGATAGGCCAAAGTAGGCAGTTTTTAATACATCAATAGAACAGAATTTTGCACGGTTACGCAAAACATAAATGCCAGAAGCAACCTTGGAGCAGATGCTGTCAATTTGAAAGTCCCATGTCAGTTGTCGATCAAGGTACATTCCAAGGAACTTAACCGATTCGGCCTTTTCCAAGAGAACATCGTCCATCATTACCGCGGGACGATACTCCTGTTCTTGTCGAATAAAAATGAATGAACTATTTGATAATAATTACTTTTAAATTACGTTCGGAGAATCAGTCGGGGTTTCCAGCTTGCCACAATTCTAAACGAGACAGATTGAGGCTAGGAATTTTCATGGAACGTGCCAAAGAAGTCACTCACCAAGATAAGATGTCTTTCACGAGTACCGCCACAGGAGGAATCCCTGGGCAAGGCGCACGCACGAATTCTGAAGAAATCGAGACCAGAGAAAAGATCAGGGTGAACTCCAGAGGTTCTTACTGAAGGCCAATCCACATTCGCGGGAGAACATACACTTTATCACGCACAACGAGGCATATAAAGCTTAAACAAGAAATAACAAATAGGTAAAATAATAAAGGAGATTCGTGAGCTAGAGAGGGTGAGATGGGATAATGAAAACAGAAGTGAATATGTGTAGGAGACACATAGACACAGGACAAACAAACGAAAGGTAGGTCGTGTCGAAAGAGGGTATTCCGGTAAACCGGTATTCAAGAGATACAACCCCACTAACAGCTGAGCGGCGCGGGCTCAGGGTGTTTGGTCGTGATAAATGTTGACTTGAAATTTGAGGGACAACAGCTGATCTCTCTCGTTCGCTAATAGATTAAACTTAATATGCTTAATTATAAAAATATCGCAAAACAATGGCAAATGTTCGAAATTCTATTTATCCATTCAAATCCTCTATCTCCAATAGAAACTTTCAACAAAGAATACAAGTATGTTTATTATCTCTCAATTATACCGTATTATTAAATATTCATATTAATGATGACGCATTAACATATGTACATATATATTCCTATTCTGGCCATAAAATATACACATATTTGCTCAAATCTCAAAACAAATTCACGCCATTTAATGGAATAATTTGAAACTATCAGAATAACAATAATTAGTGAGCGAGACGTTGGCAGTTGCAAATTTGAATATTAGCTAAGTCTTCACGTCATACCTGTAAATTGCTAACAAACTTTAAATCTGACACATTTACTCCTCACAATAAACAATGATCTGCAAAGCGTTATTGTGATTGGCCAGTCAACGACCAATTTGACCAACCAGCGATCAGTTACAACAGGAAATTAGGTTTTAAATATTCTAACGCTGTCTTCATTATTGAAATAATTTTCTTTAGTATTTACCAGGTTCCTCTTTTACAAAACAAATACGACCATTTTCCAAAAGTACATGGAATACCGTAAGGTTCCTGGCATATGCAATAGAATCGTCTCAGTGACCTCAGATAGTTCTTCCATCTTCGAGTCTCCTTCAAAATAAATGTTTGTTGTTATCTCTCTTTGATATCACACCTATTATGCCTCTTGTTCCTTGAGAGTAAGGAATATAGGCCCGTTTTGGACGTTGTTTATTTTAATTCGAATATAAATGTGATGCATTATATCATCCAACTTAAGTAGCTTCACAAAATTGCATTGATCTGTGATGTATTGAAATAATTATTCTGTAATGTATTATGTAATAGCTTGTTCTCTTGGTTTCAGTTATTTCTAGCTGGTAGCATAATTAATTGACGTACTTGAGACATCACCAGTGCCCTACCACATTGTACAGCGGCATCTAATGCCATCACAGCGTACTTGGGTCTCAGAGCGACACCTTGTGTGTTCCCTTGTGTGGCCCAGTTTCACAACACAAACAGCGCACAGTGTAGGTCGCTGGCGTAATTTACAACACACACAAGGCCATATCTGTGTACACAGCACACGGCACACCGCTGGACTCGGCACGGTGTGGCGGAAGTGTTACACTGTGCACTTCCAGTGCCCTGCCACAATGAACACCGGCATCTACTATCATTACCACGTACTTGAACCTCGCAGCGACACCTTGTGTGTTCCCTTGTGTGGCCCAGTTTCACAACACAAACAGCGCACAGTGTAGGTCGCTGGCGTAATTTACAACACACACAAGGCCATATCTGTGTACACAGCACACGGCACACCGCTTCGGCGGAGGTTGTACACTGTGCACCTCCAGTGGTCTGCCACAATGAAGACGGGCATTTACCGCCACTATAGCCTATATATCACCTTCAGCGTATTCATTAATATGTCGGTTACTAAATTTCTGTTATTTAATTTGAATTTCTTTATTTCCCTGGTCCTCTGTTTTCTCTGGAATTTTACAAAAACCAATCAAACCAGAGGCCTGTTCGTGGAGTAGTGGTTTGAGGGAGAGCTGCAAGATGATTTTTCTTTATGAGAAACTATTGACTTTACCACACCTCTTTATTTATCTTATACCAGTGTATACTTTAACCAATATTGAGATATCTTATATATTAATTTAAATTATCACAACTATTCTGTCCGCTATAAATCAAGTATTGTGATCCAAATCACCAATCAAGTAAATTTCTAAAATTTCGAAAAAATTTGTAAAATCCTAAAACAGTTAGGGTATGTACCAGTTAACACTATTTTTAAAACTAAATAAGATTACTTTTATAGTAATGTTTTTTTTTTCACTGAAAGTGGTTTTGAGCACAATCGAATGAGAATAGTAATTGACTTAACATTTGCTCAGACTGGCTAGAGTTTTAATATTAATTAACTTCTTATTAAAACAATAATAAGAAGAACAATAATAAGTTTAATTTGATTTGATTTAAGAAATAGTTACCAAATTATTCCATTGCCGCTTGGCTTTCCAAAGGTTGATTTAGTAAATAAAGTATAACTACTGCAGTTTCAGTTGAAAAACATTCGAAATTTCTTTAAGAAACATTTTGAATCCAAGCAACATTTTAAGAAACGGCGAACATGAGGTTTCCAGGTTTTGTAGGCGGGACTAAAGTAATAATTTAAAAAATAATTTACAAATACATTAAAAGAAATTTTTTTCGCACTTAATAAACAAATGTATTTAAAAATTGTTTAAATAATCGCATTTTTCGAATTTCTTGTCTGGTTAAAAACAATGATGAAATAAATCTAAAGAAATGATTGTATTAAATGATCTCTCGTTTCTTTCAGTACTTTGGAGAGTGAACCGACTTCCAAGCATTTTATTAAGATGTCCAGTTATCCTGCGAATGTAAAAATCCAACTTTGTAGAACTTGTAAATGTGAACTTACGAAACTAACCAACTAACTTTTTCATTTTATATCTAGCTCGCATACATTATTGTTCAGCTTTACGCCTAATGAATATTTCTCTTTCATAACAGTATCAGCCTTAAGGCCATGTCACACTGCCGTGGCGTCGCGTCCGTCCGTCTGCGGAGGAATTTTTAAAATAATCGCTAACCATGTTGTCAAATAGGACAAGTCACACTGACATAACCGACGTGGCGCAACGTTCGTCGCGTCGACCGCCGTCTGCTGGGATATGCGGCTGGAGCGATTCTTGGCCGACGTCGGCTAAGCTACGATGGCTCACGCATGCGCATAAAGCACCTTGATCACTTAAATCTAAAACTTCGTCAAACTGTTCCTTGTTTAGCCTAAAATAAGTACGAAATTTGTCATCATCGGCTTCAAGGTCATGCATTAAATGACGGTACTCGCCAAACATCCTTCGTTTTTTATTGATAGGATGTACCCAGTGATCTCTTTGTGCCACTGAATATAATAACACCAAATCGTCACCACTGCTGCTATTATCGCTGCTGGAATCACCCAGCCAAGGAACTGTTGTACGTTAAGTAGGGTCTCCTAGTTCACTACAAAATACCGACACAGACGACGTTTTATTGTGTACTGAGCTTCCACCCTCCTAGAAAGACGTGGCGTTGGCCGCGGACGCAGATGCGTGTCTGGTAGTTTGACGGGATTCGAGACCGTCGCGGCATACGCGGACGTTCATATACTATAGATGGACGGACGCGACGCCATGGCACTGTGACATGGCCTTTAGTTACAACATAGCAAACATAATATCATAGTAATCTCTTAACGCACAGGGAGTGCCGATGGCCGAGCGGTATAAGACGTTGGACTTTTGAGTATGAGTTAGAGATAGCGCAGGTCCGAATCCTGTCTGTGATCATTGCACTTTTTATCAGTACCATCGACCTTGTACTGTATCGACTCTCCCCCTTATTCTGTTTGATAACATCCTGGCACAGTCCAGTGGCCCATGAGGGACGGGCAGAATAAGGCATAAAAGGGGACTGGCTTCTCCTTAGAAAAAAAAAAAAATACAAATCTCACCAAAATATCGCCGACACTTATAACAGTAAACTTAGACATTAAAGTTTCTGTTATTTATTAATTGCTTTCTGTATAAATTTATACAATCCGTTTTAGGAAATTTGATTGATGCTGGATAGCTATAATTTTGTGTTAAATTAGATGTTAGATCTAGTTACCCTTTCAATCTTTAATTATACCCAAAAATAAACTAAGTTGGAATACACAAAAACTTTGTTGTGACTTATTTTGAACAGTTCATGTTTACTGGAACTCGGTCTGAGCTATGGATTTACATACTGCTCTTTAAATATTCGTTTACTTAGGTAAAATCGCATTATTAGAGGCTGACAAGCACATAGTGGTCATGATATCGTGGTTATTATTTTTTTTTAAATCTTTGTTTCAAAAATTAAGTGTCTAGAGAAGTGTTATTTGTTTAAAGTATTGTTTATAGGATTTCTACCATTTTTTATCATTACACTTTTGTACTATCATAGAACAATGGCAAATGTCAGAAATACTGTTATTGAAGGGTAATGAAAGAAATATTAATATTTTGTAGTCTAGGTGTGTCTGATATCGAAACAATGTAGACTTCATTTTGAGCTTTATTGTCACCGAATTTTTTTCGGATTTATTCTGACGAACATTATTCCACATTACGGTAGTCAAGTTTGTAGCAGCGTCAGATTTCAGACGCTGCATTAAAGGGAAAGTGAACTGGAGCTAAACTCAACACTCACATGTAATCCTGCGTTGAAACTGAATAAATAAATTGTCTATCAACTTGGTTTAAAATTTGTAGCATTACTGGAGTAAACATTAGTCACTACAGCTGGACATAAATATCTCTCCTTATTTCTGTATTTTTTCTGGAGACGATCGGAAGCATTACTTTGGAAAACTTAATCACATTTACTTTACGTAAAGTGTACACGATTTCTTTTGATAATTTAGCATATGAAAAACAGTGCTCGAAACAGAATATGAGCCATGGACTCAGGGTTTGCAAAGCTGATATGCTAAGCACTCAGCTACCAGCGACGGCATGTTACTTTCTCTGTTTTAATATTTAACTATTCTTAGTTACAACTTTCAATAAACGATAAAGTTTGGGCATACATAAGCAAAGTTTGAGTAAGGAAGTAAAACCTAAACAGGTTCTAATATACTTTTCTAGAATAGTAACACAGAATAGTAAATATCCGAAATCCTATTATTGAAGAGTGATAAAAATTATGAATATTTTGTAGTCTAGTTGTGTCAAATTTAGAAAACATTTAATAAGTTCGATTTGAGCTCCTTCGCCACCAATTTTTTTTCGAATCTCTTTAGAAAAACATTATTCTAGATTCCAGGAGCTGCACTAAGAGGAACTTAAACTGAAGCTAAACTCAACATTAACATTGTAATTTATTGTGAAACATTAATTTTCGTTTTCTGTATTATGATAAAATGAACTATAAACGGTATACATAACGCATAGTGAAATATTACGGAAGAAAGTGCCACATAAATAATAATTGAATAATAAACAACGAGTGAGCCGCCAACTGCACTCTACGATGTGCATGAGACATTTTGTGAATATTTATACCGTTTGTATTATTAAATGCTTTTTGCTTTCTGATGTAAAATAAATAAAAAATACTTCATATATAACCTTTTCTATTACTTTTAGCGGTTCTCACCACATTTGCCTAAAATATTCTTTTCACTTTTTAATTTTTACTAGTAAGTATTAGTTATATTACACCCTGACATATTATAACTACACATTAAGCATTATAGTGTTATAAATACTAACAAATTAATAATGAAAAAAACTAATAATTTAGAATTCTTTAAGTTTTAACATATTATTTTAGACATCATTTTACCTCTTTTAAATGTGCAATATAAAGTTGAAACATTTTCATATAGCAAATATATTATAAAATGTATAAGACGGATCTTGTGGTCATTTAAATATATCACTTTATCACATCTGGTGCATGGTGAGAAGAAAAAAGAATTACAGTAGAGGCGAGGAGAATTCATATGTAATGTGACACGAAATGGCAGCAAAAACTGTCCTGCATATATTTGATATACGGGGACCACACCTGGGTTTCACCACCATACTACGAGAAAGTTTCTTTACTGGGCAAGGCTCGGTTTATATTTTGACAAAATACATTTTTAAAGCAAGTGTTTATTAGTATTTCAATACATTTCTATTGTGAATTTTTAGTATTAAAAATAATATTTATTTTAATTTTTTATGTTTATTAATTATTAGGAATAATCTATATTTTTTTATTTTTTTACTGACTTTCGAAGACTAATCTGGTTTAGATATACTAGACGAATTTTGTTTCTATTCGCTTTTACGTATCCTAGATACGTAATTTAAATTGTTGAGAAATGCTTAAGAAACTGTAATCATGAACTGGTTGATGCAGTAATTTTGGAACTTGATAAAAGGTACATACATCTGAGTCCTCTGGTTTCAAAGCCAGATAGATAACTTTTTTCAGGTTATAAGATTATTATTCTCATTTTTGGCATTAATATTTACATGATGAAAGACTAAAACATTTAAAACGTTCTATACTTCCTTCATTTAAATGGCGAAACAAGTTGGGGTCAGTTGCAATTCCAGATAGAGTAGATATCAGTTTGAGTAAAAGCAGATAGATCACAAAGCTTTGTTGCAAAACCAGGTAGATAAAAAAAGTATTTTCTTTAAATATTTGGCACATAACGAGTTTAAACTTAGCTTGATCATTTATCTGTGTCTATATGATCTGCTATAAAAAAACTGATTTTTGTTTGTGCTGCATGGTTATTGATTGTGCGGTAACACCGTAATTATATGATCAGGAAAGCACTATGGTTGGAAAGAAGTCTAAAAGCACTGTTTGTTCTTCGAAAAAGATGTTATTAAACATTGCAAGTAGAAATTATTTCGCAATTTGGTTCAATGAAGTAATTTCTTTAACATTCTATTACTACAATTTTGTTTGTAAGACATTTCTTAGCTTGTTAGTTTTTAGCTCCTAGTAAGATCTTACTATCTCATTAATAGTGCTATTTTGTCTAACATAGCTTACGCAGAAAACTTCTTTTGATATACCTATATAAAAAGCGCAATAAATTTGAAAGTGGGATGCATGAAAACACGTTGGATAAGCAGTCTTTGATAAAAAGCATTTTCACATGCAAAGGGTTGGAACAAATCCTATGTTGTGTCTATCCTAAGAGCTTGTAGTACAAAATATTGTTATGTCCCAACGAATAGTAAATTTATTTATTTTTGTTAATATTAATATTTATAAAACTCTATCTGTACAATTTTGAAACTAGACGACCCAATTAAAATATTTATAGTATTTTAGATATTTCCATAGAATTGGATGACCATTATACTTGCCTCGTATTATCCAAGATAACATGTCGTCTTAATGTCTATAATGTTTAATTGGCTGTCTTTAAAAGTGTGTCTGAAATTAATAGAAAAAATTTTATTTTGTTTGAATCCATTACAACGGCAATAATAAGACTTAGTGCTGATAATGACAATACTCTATGTACGTACTTCACGTACAACTATGACCATAACTAGGCTGTTGCTGGTTAAACAACTGATATACTAGCCAGTTTAATACGCAGTTAAATTTATTTGACGCCCAATTAAATACAAGTAAAATCATATAGCTCCCTCAATCCATATTAAATTGCAAACTTCCTCCTCAGAAACATTTCGAATCACATAGGGAACCTACAGGTCTCGCTGTCCGCATAAAAAAATCATGTCTCTATCTAGCAGTTGGAGGTCGGCGCTGAACACGCTGAGTCGCTACTCTCATCTTTATACTAGCCTATACTAATATTTCTGATAATAATGTAAAATGCAAATAACAATTAGTTAATTCATTCTTTATTTAGTTTTGATAATTATATTTACGAAACAAATTTGTATTGTATGACAATCGGAAGAAATATACTCGTCACCACACACAAGCCTCTGTTGCCCATGGGGCAACAAAACGCAATATCGTGTACAAAACCCATACCATGTGTGACCTTATTTGTTTAATTTATCAGTTCTGTTAGTAAACTCGGTTGAGGTGTAAGACCGGCCAATAACGTCCCTGTCAGCAGTAGGAAAGTAGGGCAAGTGCGGGAAAATACAACGCTATGGTTTACTCAGTTGTATTGATAGACGACAGAAGAGGCAATTTAAAGAGGCGTGCCTTAACAGTTATTAGAAAACACTTCGGCATTGCCTCCTAATTTTATGGCATAGAGGCCAAGTGTGCATATCAAAGACATCTTGTTTTATATAATGTCACTCAAAATTAATCGAGTAAACGGCACGATTCATTCTAAATAGAATAGTTATTTGAGACCGATACGTAAACAACTTTTTAGAGATTTTCAGAAACTTAAAATTGCACTTAGTGTGACTTTAAGCATAGTGCTTGTTTTAAGTAAGACCTTAATTTCGCCAAATATTACAAACTGCATCAAGGCTGTATGAACACTTAACTGGTCTGCTGTCGTTATCTCTGAAAGTTTCGCTTTATAGATTTGTACTCGTTGAGTGACAATGGCAAGTCGGAAGATCTCGATTGGTTAAGTTTCGCCCAATCACAATACTGCTCTGCCACCCATAATTAAGCGGATTTGTATAACTGGCAGTTTTACTTCTCGCCCTCTGCTTGTTTTAAGGAAATCCCCAAAACAGCATTTCCTCAGTTGTAGCAAGTTTTGCCACAGGGTGTTTGAAAAAAGTGGTTAAAAAAATCTCTACATGTCGGCTATCACTAGAAAGTGGGAGGATCTTGATTGGTTAAAGTCCATTTCCCTCTACTCACCTATATAAGCGGATATGTAATACGGGTCTTTTTTTATTTATATCCGTTAACTGAAGATAATTTTATACGTTAAAATTTCAATTTTGTGTAATGAATGTTTCAACTAGGAGATACCCATATACGATACGAATTACTAAGGTCAGTGAAGTGAAACATTTTGCATGTGTAATATATTAATTATAATAAATTATGCATAAAATACCTCATAAGCGTGGCGTAATTGATTTGGATCTCTAAACATAGTCATATAAACCTAATCCGAACCTAGTCCTAAGGTGTCAGAATATTGAACGGGCACAGCTGGTAAATAACTCATAATTATTATTCACTAAATCGATGTTAATTTTTGTATGTTAGAGACTTTTTCCAAACAAAACATGTCAATTATTGAAACTTTTTTAAACAAGGTTTCCAAAACATTCTAACATTCTGATTTTGTTAGTCGGATTTTACACACTTTCAAAAGAACTAATCCAGTACGGTTATGACCAAATATATTGACCATTCATGGTGAAATACAGCTTACAGTGTGATAAAGCCACTGATAAGTTATAACGGAATAAAAAGAGCCCAAAACACAATTTAAAGTTTCAGATTTCAACTCTGAAATATGTCTGCAATAAATGAATTTACCTACTTTAAATAATAAAAATTCCATAAATAAATTGAAATTGTGAACCCATCACAATCGGAAATTGGTGGTGTATTTATATTTGAACAAAGAGGCGTGTTTGTAGAGGGACAGATGTCTCACGTAGCCAGACCGTGTAGCCTTGTACTCTCGCTGCGGTTTCACGGAGCGTTGGGTTTTATGCGCATTATTTACGGCGAAGTCCGCGCCATTCCTCGGTTATATTGCCGCCGAACGCGACCTGCAAGGCACTGTATCTTGGGTGCGACGCGAGCCATAAAATATACCTGTACGTCAAAAATATGGTATTTGTGGTAGGCCTATACAACGTAAAATTTATTAAAATATGTAAACACGGAATAACGGTTAAAATAAAAGTTCGTATGTCTGTCTGTCTGCTAGGCTCTAAAATCTCTCCATTCCAAAACATGAAATAATTATAGAAAGACAGATTATACAGGGTGTTTCCGAACTGCCCTAACAAAGTTCAGTTAATATTCCACATATTAAAAGAAGACTAATATGAATATACCTCGTTTCGTTATCACTCTGGATGTCTCTATGTAAGTTTGACAAAAATTATTAAAATATTTAACCACTCATTAATATTATTTCAGAAAGAGACAGGGTGTATCCGAACTTTCCTAACAAGTTTTAGTAAATATTTCACATAGTAAAAGAAAACGAACACTGAATATACCTCGTTTCGTTATCACTCTGAATGTCACTATGTAATTTTGACTAAAATCACACACACACACACACACACACACACACACACACACACACACACGCACGCACGCACACGCACGCACGCGCACGCACGCACACACACACGTTAATTTAAAACATAATTCAGTGGGTGTTATCATTTTTGTAGTCTGAAGAATGTTAACACGTTAACAATGATTCGTAAATAAAGAGTAGTCAAAGTACTGGACTTACCTGCCATAGTTTTTAAATTTCACACACCTATTGTATTTGAAATACTTCAGGATTGTTTGGAAAATTATAACTATAATACGTTATAAGTTATGGTGTTCGATTACCATGAAAAATAAATGATTTTTATTTGCAAACGTAACTTTTTTAGGAATAAGTTTTACAAACCAAATGTTATACATAAGTGCATAAAATTAGCATATTGATAATCAAGCCTCCTTCCGGGTGCCTCTCACCTTTCCTGAGATGTCCTCAAGTGTCAATCTAGCCCAGACTCCTCTCTGGTCGCTTATAGTACAGAACACCACATGTCCGGTTATGTCTCAGTCCACTTTTGTCACGACATCACAGGATTTGAAACTGCGATATGCAAACTCGGACCTAAAGTCCAACGTCTAACCACTCGGCCATCGCCACTTTCGCGGAAATGATGATTTTCGGTTTTTGAATCCCAAAGGACCCTTTTAAAGATCAAATACGACGGACGACAAAAGCATTGACTAATGCGAGATGAATAATCTGTAGAATGAGAGTGAGATGCCCTGCGTAGTCCTGTTAAGTCTATGAGATGGATCACTGTTAAACTGCCCAGTTGCCAGACAATCCGAGGTTTCTGAACCTCTCGGGTATAGGTGTGATAGTATTGGCTGTTTGACAAGGCCAATTCTTCAGTCCCACGGTGTCCGAGGCGAGATTGACGCCCCTTTGTCAACCCGGACACTCCAGTCTCTAAAAATACCCGTAATGGCAGGGAAAGGCACGCAGACTTGCATACGACCTGAGAATGCAGAAGTCACACCTTAACACCTCAATCTTCCAAATCCTGGAATACATCACTACGCTAAGGTGGGGATGGCCCTTACGAAATTTGCACTCAATTAAAGGATTGGAATGTTGCAATCTTAAGCGCTGATAGAAACAGTCCAGTCGTACTAGTATAAAGCATATTTTAAAAGCCGTTATGAGGCAAAAGTAGTTATTTTTGAAAACTAGTTTAAACCGATATAAATGACTAATTTGTAAACACTGATAAACGTAAAGAAAGCTCACAGTAAAAGGTGGAACATCTTTTATCGTTTTACCGTGCTATACAGGCGACATTTCTCGTCAAGTTAAAATGTTCTGTCTTTTTATGCCTAACCAACTAAACACATTTTAATAGACTAAATTGCAAATTGTACTTATTTTCTTTAGAAACATGTATATTCAACGTTGTCTCGTATCCATGTGATTGGATATTTATATCACCTTTCTAGTGAATATTTTGCAGCTCTTTGACCATTTGATACCAAAATCAATAGAATTTCTACCTTGGACTAAGAGGAACTTACATAATAAGTATTTAAGCCCTTTCTATTATTACTTATATACTTATCGCAGAGACAAACAGTCAGACAGCCAGACGCAGTGTAGTGAGTACAGCGGTTATCGCGAGATAACAGAATCAAGCAACGTCGAGCGTTGCTGCTTCTTGGATAGGTGACCACTAAGCGATTCCGTTCTTGGAAACAGCCCGCCTGCTCGGTCATTAGTGGTGGTACAGAAGTAGCCTATAAGCAATTGGTGCCCAGGTTAACTGTTACAGAGCATTTTTATCTTTAATTTTTCATTTTTTGACTTTTACAGAGAGAGACGTTATTTTAAGAAGGACCTCTTCGGTCCTTAACAGGTTATTTGTCAGTTGATACTGAGGGCGCCACACGACAGAGGGTAGTCACAGCCAGGATTATGTATCTAAAATGATACATCCAAAGTTGAGGGTTAAGTTTTAACTATGCTAGCTAGATAGTAAAGAAAACAATTAAGAAACCCTTTTACTTCTATTCAGTATTTACTCTTATAGAATTACTTACTTAAAATTACTAAATAAGTAAATAACCATAACTTACTCGAACTGGCCAACAAGACGTTCTCATCCTTACCTGCAACATATAAAACAGCATTTAATAACATTTCAGAATTTATAGTCGATTTAAAAGTTATATTTTATACAATATTATGTTACAACAATAAGTGATATTGGCCGAATTCTTGTTCGACCCCAACTAAAAACACCAGCGTGAACATTGTTTTTACAAAAGAGTTGATTAAAACTGTTATTCGTTACAACCGAGCTGCACGCGATCAACAACTAGTTGACATTTCCCTTTATCCATTGGCTGAAACTGTTCCAGTTACTATAACAGCGAATTACACATGTTACAGTCAGTACCCACAACCCTCCCTCTCACTTTAAAACAATGTCATATCGCGGAATTAATTATTAACACATATTTTTACATTATATTAGTGTATATTGAAACTAATTTACCTTGAATTTTAATTGGCTGAGCGTTAACGAAGACTATCTCACAAGGGGTAGGGCAAATTTTTTCTGTGTGTCCGCACGATATTGTGAAAATTAACAGCAAGTACCTGTAGACGAAATTTTGCACATAACATCATTTCAACAAAGGCAACACTGAGTCCTATGACGGTGCATGCTCAACCATAGAATTTGGCTGTGTCATCACACAATTGCCGGACACAATTTCTCTTTTGTTGCGGGACTCCTATCTGAATTTTTCATCATACTATCTTAAAAAATTTTCTCTGCATCTCGAAATAAAATAAATTAATTTGAATTATATATTATTCTACTGTACCTAAGGGAAATATCCACAGCACTTGAATTGTACATCTAAGTCGCATTTATAAAATTTTAACAATTACTTCCATTCATAGTGTCTTATAGGTAGAAGTACAATAGAATAAAATACAAACACTTTCTACTTCTCTTCCTTATCTCTATTCTAAATCATTCATTTTATCCCTGGCACCCCAAGGAAAGCTATTAAATTAAAACATAATTGATTTAAATAGCTCACTGCTAATCTTAGTAAAAATAAACTTTCAGAAGACATAATTCATTTCCTATTTAACTTTTTAGTAATTTTGTTCCAACTTACTACCTTACTAGTCCACTTTGAAATTTATTTTTAAATAAGTAGGAATAATTCAGATGATTTGGTTGGACGGATAAAAGCGGTCATTTTATCTGTATCCCCATATAGTAGGCCTACAAAGCAATTACATTGCATTAATTAAAGCAGAGGATTAAGTTCAGATTCCGTGAGAGGACTTTTAAATATATTGGGGGGGGGATATTATCTCAATAATAATTATAACGTACTTGAAGAAGAGGGTAGATTTCTGTTTTCGAAACGTTGTGTTACATATTTTTGTAACATATAACGATGACATAAGCCTGAAGTTGTTTTATCTTTTCAAATATTCATAGTTAGATATATATTAGATATATATTATCTATTAGATATATTATTATATCTAATAGATATATCTATTAGATATATATATATATATATATATATATATATATATATTATAGATTATAGATATATTATTATTAACTGAAATTCTTAACAAATATTCAAATTATTAACTAACTTACTAATTGAAAACAACATTTTGAAAATATACGTGAAATCTAACAGTGTGGCGATCAATAGAAAGAGATTCATATACGGTGACAGAAAAAAATATAAAAACACACACTGTAGGGTCGCAGCAGTGTACCGCGGTATGTTTGGTTTTATTGGCATTGTTTATGGTTAAGGCTACGTATACCCTTTCGTTGAGGATACCTACAAGAGAAATGCGCAACAAAAACTATAAAGTTATTACGTATATTAATTACTTTTTTGCCGATTTAAATGTGAATCATCCATATGAAATAAAATTAAAATTGTACAAAATAAGTTAGCCTTAGTTAAGCCTTAAAACATAAGTGCTCCATTAAGTACGGTTGTCCAATACGGCCCCGCTCATGCGAAACGGGCGACCTCAATTTGCGGTTCATTGGATTGGATTCCATTTAATGAAAAAAAAAAGAACAAATACAATGAGTTCTGTTTGAATTCCTTCCAACGCGTGTAACATTTCAGCACCAGTAACGTTTTAAAAGCGTACCAATTTAAATGTTTTATTCCATATTAAGTTTTACAAATGTGGTACAAAATATAATTATTTAACGTTTAGAAAAAAAATACGAATAAACGTTAGATACATTTCAAGCAAACGTATTAAGTTATGATTAATATGTTGCAATGTAGTGTCCTTGTTAACGTTAGAAGTTAGACTAGGAATACTAAATTTAGGTTTACTAAATTTATTCATATCCGATATCAAGTTCCATTTGATCCGTAGGATCACTGTGATCTGGTTTCAACCTGTATCTGGAAGCTAACAATCTAAACAATAAACAATAATAACAAGTAAACAATATAAACATATGGTTCCTTTAAACCAAGAGGAGTCTCTAATCTGCACATTTGGACTTTTAGTAGATTCAGGCTTCGCGCCTGGTGATGTGCTAGAATAAACTCTTGTTCCCAAAATCGTCTATTTATATACTCTAATATTTATACATAGATATGTCCATACAGTCCCCACAGACGAGCCAACGACGTACTTAAAAACGAGTGTAGAAAATTGGTTGGATATATCCAAACAGCCTTCGTAGACGAGCCAACGAGGTATTCAGAAACGGATGAGGATAATTGGTTGATATGTCCAAACAGCCTTCGCAGACGAGCCAACGAGGTACTCAGAAACAGACGTAGATAATTGGTTGGATATGTCCAAACAGCCTTCGCAGATGAGCAAACGACGTACTCAGAAACAGAGGTAGATAATTGGTTGGATATGTCCAAACAGCCTTCGCAGACGAGCCAACGAGGTATTCAGAAACGGATGAAGATAATTGGTTGATATGTCCAAACAGCCTTCGCAGACGAGCAAACGACGTACTCAGAAACAGACGTAGATAATTGGTTGGATATGTCCAAACAGCCTTCGCAGATGAGCAAACGACGTACTCAGAAACAGAGGTAGATAATTGGTTGGATATGTCCAAACAGCCTTCGCAGTCGTGCCAGCGACGTACTCACAAACAAGTGTAAATCATTAAGAACTCAGCTGACATTAAATTGGTTAGTATACGTTACAACAAAACAGCGGATAGTCAGTTAGTGAATTGAGAATAACTGCCTGAGCAACAAACAAAAATACTGTAAATGTACAACAATTAGGAAATGGAAGTTAAATTAATTTAAAATAAGGTTATAATGGCATATCATAATGTTTATACAGAATAACAGGCTCTTTCAATACTAAGATGTGTTTGCAAACAATGTATGTCTTATAAGAACTTTCGGAATTTTAGAGCCTAGTGGAGCGGAGCTCTGATGTCCGAGAGAAAGATCCTTCCTTAGTTCGCCTCCAGGGCATAAGATATACCTATATACTAAATATCATGCCTATATTTTAACATTAATCAGTCTGATATATGGACGATGTAACATTTTATTGTTTAACTATGGGCGTGTTCTATTACTTACTAAAACTAAGTGGTGATGGTGTGTAAAAAAATTTATTTTGTAAAATAAAAGGCTGAGAGATATTTACTCGTACTTTGCTAAACCCCTGAATGGAGAACAAGGTTTCGATAAAACATCTGGGAAAGTTCCGCGTCGGAGTTGACCAAGTGGAAGATAGGGATCTGTTCGTCGGGGCTGAAACTCCGCTACGCAAAAGTGTTCCGTTTCACCATCGAATTGTTCGATTGAATATTGTTTAATGGAACGTTTTTATTACGTCACACATTTTTATCCTCTAAAAATCTCTGGTGTTATTCCGTGAAAATCCGGTGTAAAACTAAATATAAAGGCACTCAAAAGAATCTTGACTTTTGTTACAATATTATTGCAAAATTAAAATATACTTCTAACTTGAATGATTCTACATAACCATTGAATTTCTCTGATTCCTGATCAATATTTATTTGGTGCATTCAAATTTGCTGCTGATTAAAGACACTGTTTTAGCAGTTCTTAAGAAATGGTTAGATTATGTATCAAAATATTTAGTTTTGTTACAATATTATTGCAAAGTTAAAATATAGTTCCAACTCGTGAATCTACCTAACCACTGAATTTCTCTGATTCCTGATCAATATTTATTTGGTGAATTCAAATTTGCTGCTTATTAAAGACGTTGTTTTTAGAAGTTCTATGGAAATGGTTAGGCAATGTTTCACGACGGAATACAAAGATAAATTTTAGGATCACAGTTGGAAAGGTAAAGGGCGCCGACGAAGGCTCAGTGGGACGCGATGGAGGCTCAGTGTTTCTTGAAGTGACAGAAATATACCAGCTCCTCTGTAACTGTGACCCTGGCCGTGATATATGAGCCGTGGGAGTGACAATCTTTTAATATACTGGCATTACCTCTCCACCCTCGTCTCGACGTGTCGCCACACCGCGCTGAGATGAGTCATAGCCCCCTTAAACTGCTGACATTTATAACGTTTGCAATTACAAGTCCGACTACCATATCATGCAATACACTCCTACTTGAAACACACACATTTAATGAATTCCAGTAAAGAAACTAAGTTATTTTTATCGTAGCAGCTCCATGAAGGTGACATAAGCACCGATCTCATCAACTAGAAAAAGTTTTGAGTGAATTTTGAAAGCTCTATACTTACTTTTTTACACTATTATGCCTTGAGACATATGTACATTTTGACTTATTTACTTGGAATTTTACACAAACCTCTACTTTTTTATTATTTGGAAAATATTGTTAAACTGTAAAATGTGATAAGGATAAAAGCGTTTTAGAGGGGTTTGTTTAAAATTAGTAAAGGAAATTTGAGAAGGATTCATTCAGAACAACTCTACTGTTAGAAACATTCACTTGTTGTAACAATATTTTATCCTTCTCGAAAATATAACAGTTTTTAAAATTATAGAATATTGAGCTCTAGACGATTAAACATGTTTGGAAGTACTTTTGCGGACCTAGAAACTCAATATTTAAAGTAAATTCACTAAAAAACAGTTTTTTTTACTAGAAATCAGTATGACTCATCTCCCACAACCCTTGAAAGCTTCATGGAAAACTGAAAAGGAACGCTGAAATATTAAAATTTTTTTATTATGATTTTGTGTTTCCATTCATGTACAAATTCGACCACTAAATTAAGCAATTAATGTAATTTTTCCTATGAGCCGTGAAATTGATAGCATATTAAATATTAATTTAGTCCCAAAACGTTAAAAATTGTGTACACGCCTTGAATAACATAGAAAAAATTATCATAAACGTGTTGAGAGTAACTTTGAATTGTTTAAAAATCTGACTAAAAAATTTTTTAGCTTTCCTTAACAGATCACTGTCTGAAAACAGAACAATACAATTATGTATATTTGAGAAGAGAAAATTTGCGGCTCTAACCGTTAACAGAGTAAACACACGTGAGTAAATATCATAATTGATATTCTATGTATAATTCCGTAATTAATGTTGATATTTACACACGTGTACTAATTCTGCAAACGGTTCACTTACATAGCTTTACAATAACTAGCTTTAAATATATTAGTTATACTATACTGAATGGTCCACATTTAGACTCCAAAAATTATGGAAAATATTTACCCAGAATTCCACAGTAATTTTATTACATAATCACGGCCCTTCAAAATTTCCAGCATGGAAGAACTTGATATATCTTTAGGTCATTTTACAAGCAAAAAAATCCACCGGAAAGTACAATCCATTTTATATCCATTCTGTCCCTTTTGGGCCTGTGCGAGGATATTATTAAACAGAATAAAGAGGAGAGTTGATGCAGGACAAGATCGACAGTACTGATACAAATTGCAACGGGGAAAGACAGTATATTATTAACCTGTGCTATATCTACCTCAGATCCAAGATCCGGCGCCTCCGGGGGCCAAATCTTCAAATAAAGAATGGAGGAATGCGAGCTTTTAAGGGTGTGTTTTTTCTGGACAATCAAAAAGTAAAACTTTTCATGCGGGAGTAATAAAAAAACCTTAATTTATAAAAATGGTTATGTAAACTATTCTACAAGTACCGTACACACTATACGAGAGTGCAGCAAAGAAGACAGTTAAGAACGTGGCTCCTACTGCTCATCACAGCCTCATCCAATCAAGAGTCATACGGCGGTGCGACACTGTCCTTATACCGGACAGACACAGGCCTTGATTCAGTAACGTCCGCTATAGTTAGCTTAAGCTCTTAGAAAAATATAAGAGCTGGTCTTAATCAAGTAAAATAAGGTATCTCGCAGACATTTCTAATGATATTTTATTGTTGGCTGTATGTAATTTATATTTATATTTCTATTAGCTAATCTTAAGAGGCATGCGAATTGCAAATTTGAGAAAATACTATAAGGATATATAAATTATTAATTGTTAAACAAATAATATCTGTATTAAATTTAACAGAACGACAATCCACAAATATTCTAATACGTTTGTATTTTATATTGATTATAAAATACTTTAATTGGGAAGGAAATGGAAGGGGTCTCATCATTTATCATGTTGGATCGAATGAAGGAATTGTGAAAGAAGCTAAGTGGTTTTATCTAACACTATAAACCAAGGCTATTGTGAGATGTTTTTGCAAGGTGTGAGGCGATATGGCAACAGCAACGACACACAACGCCACTGTATTGGCTGGACCCCAACCGTCTTCTTTCCTGCTCTCGGGTTGTAAAGGGTATGAGTACGGTAGATCATACCTTGTCTTCGGTAGGACAAGTCTTAGGTAGATCTTACCTAATGCATAATAAATTAACGCAGAAAGGCTATCGTAGATAAAAATCTTTGGGTACATGCTTATTTCACCAGCGACAACTACACCATTTTATAGGAACGGTTCTGATTTGCCAATGAGTAACAATGAGCTATTTGTTCCACGAAAGCTACCTCGCAGCTGAAGTCAAGAACAGATGATCTAGCACAGAACAGTGATGGCCCTATTTGTGCTAGATCTAAACATGACGCGCAATAGGTACTCGGAAAATTGGCGTCTTGTCGGTGAAGAACATTTAAAATTAATAATACTTACGCTATAAAAACTTCTACACCTGCGTTTATTGGTAAATCTGGTTTCATATCATAAAAGACAATTTTCAAATTTCATAGGATCCTTCATTTATAGTGTTTTAATGCAATGAAATAAATAACCATAGAAACAAATAAGAGAATTTAAATATTTAAATTCCGAGATTCAATAAAATTGTTAAATGATGTTCATAACCCTCTGTATACTGTTCGACATTAACTGGAAGGAAAAGACGACAATGTATTAAAATCTGACTTCACATGCCCAGTAGCGTCCGAGTCAGTCTGTCATTGCTTAAGAATGCACATCACACTTTGTGAATATATTGAAGTTTTCTTTTACTTGAGAATACTGAAAACCAAACAACGTGTTTTACAGTTTTAACATACATTTTTTATTTGAAAAGTCTAACATGTTTATGATTAAAAAAGTTTCCTAATCTATCCTTCAATTATTCTTAAGTTGCAATAAATATACGAATAAAGGAACTTATGGTCCTAACGTTTCAGTTATTCACACTAAATTCATTTTTGTTTTATTCTGAAAGCTCATTTTTAATTGGTAAATAATATATTTGTAACAAATATGGAGAGATCTGAGTTTCCTTACGTCTAAAACCGAAGGAATAGTTGAACTCACGGGTTCAAAATAAACTGATACGGATAAAAATAATACTGTGGTGGCTAAACACGCCTATAAACCGGTAACAACAACAGGGTCAGCGTAGTGTAGACATGGGCAGCGTAGTGTAGACATGGGCAGCGTAGTGTAGACATGGGCAGCGTAGTGTAGACATGGGCAGCGTAGTGTAGACATGGGCAGCGTAGTGTAGACATGGGCAGCGTAGTGTAGACATGGGCAGCGTAGTGTAGACATGGGCAGCGTAGTGTAGACATGGGCAGCGTAGTGTAGACATGGGCAGCGTAGTGTAGACATGGGCAGCGTACGTCGTAGACACACTCTGTTGGTGCTTGGTCGCGGTTACACGGTACGTTGCTTTTTATTTACGTTATTTACTGCATGGGTCGCGCCCTTCTTCAGTTACTTCCCGCACTTCCACGTGCCTATACTCTTCTTACAGGCTACACTTTCAATGAGCCCTATAAAAAATTTAAACATTTATGGAAAACATTTCTACGTTCTTCCTAAACTAGTGTAAGTAAGAGCATATGTGTTTGTATTTGTTTGTATGCTTTAGCGATAAGTCACATTTTAAAAAGTCTATTAAATTATTTGCAGAGAACATTTATTTTTCTGAAATTGGGCATGTAGACCTTTTCTGTCTCCTCCACATGCATTTTCTACTCCTAACCATCCTTATTGTTACTCATCGTTTTAGACCTTATAAGTTATTATATCCCCTACAGCAAAAATACTAAGTTTGGTTGGATAACCAATGTCATTATAAAATGTACTCAAACATTTTCAACATTAATTTGTAGTGCAACTCTACATACAATCCTATTATGGTAACAATCAGTGTTTTAATCACGTTTAGAAATCTTTTACTAAAGATGAGCTTTAGTATTATGTATTAAATACTAATAAACGTATTTCCACTCACTCTAAAGTGATTTCTAGTACACATAGTGATACACAGCTTTTTTAATTTCCTAGTGAAAAATCGTATTGGTCAATTTATGAATGTTGGTTGACAAGTGGGAACAAGCCAACCACGGTTGTAAACAAAAGTGTTATCCAGATGACCATTCTTTGCGTAACAGGCATATGGAAGACTCTATGACTCTACAACATATAAGACCCGTCAATACGAAGTCGAGTAGCAGGTGGTTTGAAAGCGTCGGAGAGAACATAAATATGAAAAACTACCCTGCGGCCCTTATGAGAGGGGTAACATACACTCTTGAACTGTAACAGACTGTAACAGTGGTGCGGTGCAATGTAAAGCTACACATTGTACGTATTCTATATGGAAAGAATCCCGTTTACAAAAATTAATTTACTCCTACTAATCTTTTATTCTACAATCTTAATGCATTTGACCGCAAAACCTGTAACTAAGTTCAAGTTTATTACTATCGACCCGACAGGACGTAATTGAAATCTTGAAGGTTCCGTCCGTCTGTCCTATAACTCCTGATAGCAAAGTTTGGAAACTTGGTACATGGGATCGTCCTGCTTCAAGGACGAATGCTATTAATTGTAGAGTTACAAGTTTGTCTGTGAAATAGCAAGTAATAGAAAGGTTTAAGGACTTAAAACTTGGTAAATGGGTAGCTTTCGGTCCAATAGAATTCCTCTATAGATTGTGTTGTCCAGAGAGCAGTCTGTTTGTATGTCTATAGGTCTGCCTATCCATCTGTGTGATAACATTTTATAGATAGTTCCCAGAGATTTAAATCATGATACATAGGATTTTCTCGGTCCAAAGAAGAGCACTATTTATTTTTTTCATAAAGTAAAAGGGAAGCCCGCTAAAATGTGCGCTAACCCTTTCACTACACCCATGTATCGTGTAACGTGTACGTGTCTCGAGCTATCCAATATACGTGCTGTATCGTGCGTCAATCTGTATTTCATAAAAATGATAATCTCATCCCACCCCCAAAACTAGTCGGAGCGTAGAGACTACACCCATGTATCGTGTAACGTGTACGTGACTTGAGCTAGCCAGTGAACGTGCTGTATCGTGTGTCAGTCTGTATTTCATAAAAATGATAATCTCATCCCACCCCAAAAACTAGTCGGAGCGTAGAGACTACACCCATGTAATCGTGTAACGTGTACGTGACTTGAGCTAGCCAGTGAACGTGCTGTATCGTGCGTCAATCTGTATTTCATAAAAATGATAATCTCATCCCACCCCCAAAACTAGTCGGAGCGTAGAGACTACACCCATGTATCGTGTAACGTGTACGTGACTTGAGCTAGCCAGTGAACCTGCTGTATCGTGCGTCAATCTGTATTTCATAAAAATGATAATCTCATCCCACCCCCAAAACTAGTCGGAGCGTAGACACTACACCCATGTATCGTGTAACGTGTACGTGTCTCGAGCTATCCAATATACGTGCTGTATCGTGCGTCAATCTGTATTTCATAAAAATGATAATCTCATCCCACCCCCAAAACTAGTCGGAGCGTGGAGACCGGACTACACAGCTCATGTATCGTGTAACGTGTACGTGACTCGAGCTAGCCAGTGAACGTGCTGTATCGTGCGTCAATCTGTATTTCATAAAAATGATAATCTCATCCCACCCCCAAAACTAGTCGGAGCGTAGAGACTACACCCATGTATCGTGTAACGTGTACGTGACTCGAGCTAGCTAATGAACGTGCTGTATCGTGCGTCAATCTGTATTTTATAAAAATGATAATCTCATCCCACCCCCAAAACTAGTCGGAGCGTAGAGACTACACCCATGTATCGTGTAACGTGTACGTGACTTGAGCAAGCCAGTGAACGTGCTGTATCGTGTGTCAGTCTGTATTTTGGAAAAACGTTAATCTCATCACACCCCCAAAACTAGTCGGAGCGTGGAGACCGGATAGTACAGCTCATATATCGCGTAACAAGTACGTGACTCGAGCTAGCCGGTGAACGTGCTGTATCGTGCGTCAGTCTGTATTTTATAAAAACAATAATCTCATCACACCCCCAAAACTAGTCGGAGCGTGGAGACCGGATAGTACAGCTCATATATCGCGTAACAAGTACGTGACTCGAGCTAGCCAGTGAACGTGCTGTACCGTGCCTCAGCCTGAACTTTGTTTTGTTTGGTCGGCGTCTGCTCACAGCTGACACGGCGGTTTTAGGTTTCACTTTGCTTTCTCAAGGCTTATCGCAGTGTGAGCGTCACTCGCTTTGCTGCTCTTTGTTCCTCATTTGTTCTACATGTACATGTTGATCTACGGTTCTATTTCTATGAAATTCACATATTCTTTTCTGCTTTGAATTTTTTTTGTGGAATCTCCCCACTTCCCGTAAATTTTATTGACATTTTTCTATCATTAGTAAAAGAAGAAATCCATTCCAAAATTATGAATGAAAACCATATTTTTCTACATAATTCTTCTATAATGTATTAGTTTTTTTCCTTCACAATTAGTTTTTAATTTTATTTTATTTTATCGTATGTTTTTTTATTTCTATTGTATACAAATGTTTACCTGTAAACATTAACTAACTGATGATGCTTTAGCCGGCGAAAGCGCTTTTGCAATAAATTAAAATTGTGGAAGAATAAAAAATATCTTTTATATTATTCTTTTTCCAACTCATGTGATAGAGTAGTTTGGGGAGTGAACCACGATTTTATCGCACATTATTTCGTTTTTAGATCTGCCACTAGAAACCCTACAACGATTTATTGCATTCTTTAAATTAAGAGTTTCTTTGATCGAAAGTGTATGAACAGAACAAAATTAGAATTAAAATTTGTATCCAATCATCCCAAATATACCCCAGTTTATCTCATCAGTTGCACTTCAAATTTCCAGATTTAACACAAGTAAGTATATATGACGTGATTTTTATGTCAAATAACCCTAAAAAGAACGGGACGGAAGGCAATACAGCACATAACAAAGACGAAGCATATTTATAACGATGGCAAATATATGAAATCCTGTTATCCTTCCTACACGCTTCGTTTAACTTTAATAAATACATTCAAGTAGGGCGGTTGTTATTCAAAGGCCTCTCTTTGCAATATGGAATATTGAAATCAACGTGACTTACATTCTTCGGATGTTTTGAACATATATTGGCGTGAGGAATTGGACGAAGTACAAAATAGCTGTATAACCAGAAATTATTTTGAGGTGACAAACAGATTCACAAAATTTGATGGGACTCGTAATTTGTATATCTAGAAGTGGATGTGAACAGCCAAACAATGTATTATATTAGAAAATTGTTTTATGTGTTTCTGTAAATCTTATTCGCCTCATTAAATAACGTTATTTGTTTGAAAGGATACAGGATTTCGGACATTTCCCGTTATCCTTTTATCCTTTCAAACCTTCCATCGTCAGTGATAAACTTCAAACAAAGAAGTGATTACTATCATTCGTAAATAAATACAAATTTTCAAATTTAAATATACTTTTGTAATTAATTAATGTTTTTAAGAAGTGATAAGATCATTATAAAGTTAAATAATTGATATGGCGTCATCATAAATTTCCGTAATTGAAAAATTAACAACTCCATGAGCTGTCCTGAAGAAATAATCATGAAGTGAAATCATTTATTGCGAATACAGCTCATACTGCTTTATAAAATAAACACGTGTTTTATGGAATTTTTCACGAAATCAAATCCAACATACTTTTTTTTAACTGCCACTATTAAACAACACAATCCGATGCCGTTCCCAATTAACAGCGTCCGCAGGAATATTAAATTGACAAAACGCGGGCAATTAATTACCGAAACAATTACACGTAACGAGCGTTTAACAATCGCGCATCGTTATTGTGGCAGTTAGGCGAGCCGTTAATCATGTCGCAGTCGTTTAGTGGGGGAGGCGCGGCGGGCCTAGCTGGATTAGTTCTGTCCCTGAACGGTTCCATCGCAATAAAAGCTAATTATCTCGTCGCGAGAATCAATTGGAACCCCGTGCGTTGTTCCTATCTCAACTACCGAAATAATGCTAACCGGATTATAATTATTATTGGTACATTAGTATTATTCGGAGGTCACTCTGTCCCTATCTACTACTTGTTATTAGGCAATGTAATTCGATAGATACGTACGTTCTAAATAGGAAAATTTAAATTTAACCTTCAAGAGCGCTCACGTGATCTAAGCACCCGAGCCCGCATTAGTGGCCAGGGGCATTTCCGATTGGTACTTTTCAGATCAGGTTGTGGAATCTGGCCCATGACTTAAGGTCGGGAAAAGTACCGATCCGAAATGCCCCAGGCCATCAGTGCTGACTTCGGTGGCGCCGAGAAAAAAACATCCCTCAAGATTGTACTTAAATAAAACTCAGATATCGGTAGAGCTCGTAAAGGTTAACTTTAACTTTGGTACTACTAGTACCAAATAAATTTATGATAACCTACTCTAAACCTAATTATATCGCGTAATAACGACAGAGTAAACAGTGGACTCCGTATGACACCAAAGTATCCTATTATTTGTTATACCATATGATGTACGAGTATTATCAGCTACATAAAAACCCATAATACATCCAAGGACCGTGATCCCTAAAGGATTATAGATATTTTCTATGACACACACTCTTATTAGTAATGGACCCCGATATCTGCCAGCTGTGACTCATCAGCGGATTCCATGACACACAGGAAGTAAAATTTTTTATGATTTAGAATATTTACAAAGTATATGATTTGATTAAAATAATAAAAAGACCTAATTAAAATACATCATCATTTAATATACATTTAAATGTAAGCTTGACATACGCAATCTACATCTTATTTTAGTTTTGTTTCTGAGAAATAAGATTTTTTATTAACTTAACCCAATTAATTGAGAGTTAATAAAATTTGTATTGCATTTTTACCCTCAATCTCTTGTAACCATGAATTGGTTATTGGTAAATATTATAAGTTTAATTACTTTTTTTTGCTTATTTTCTACGGAAAGGGATTTAAATTGATGCTACAAACAATATTTAAAACAATGAAATGTATTGAAACACAAAAGAGTTAAATTCAATTCTTATTTTAGTTGTAAATTTTTCAGTGCTTATCAATACAAAATATCATAAACTTTTCGAGTATCTTGACTCCCGCAAGACTGTGGGAAATTATGATTACAACAGTTTGAAAGTGGAAAAATATCAATACTGGATGTTATAATATATAAAACCGGACGGAAAATAACATTTCTCATCCGCGTAATATGTTTAAATTAAAATAATTAATAACAAAAAGACATATTTATTGTAAGGTCCAAGAAAATTAGGCACTGAATAAAAAAATTAATGGGGTTTGCTTTAAAATTTTTACATATCTAAAAAATCCACATTACACGTGCTAATTCATGTGGAATCCAGTGCCTTTAGGTAAGAAGGGAGTATGAACAGCACACAGAATGGCCAGTGCCGGGCAGCCGTGTGAAGAGAAGCCGTCACCTCACTCCAGTGTTCGCTGAGCTGTCATTAATTTTAAAACAAGGACAACGACCTCTGTAGTCCGCTATTTTCCGAAACTATGGCTTCCTACTATGACTTAAAATCTATGAAATCCACTAAAATTTTAAAGGCCACTCGTTTATGCTGACATGTAAAAGATTTTGAGTTTTAGGCAAAGGTTTAGGATGTAAGGGCAGACTTGCCATATGGTATCGCCTTCCAAAATAAACACCTCATTTTGTAGTAGGTGTTTTTACGACAAGAGCTCCAGAGAGGATGCAAATTCACTCACTCTTTCGCAACCAACCATGACATTACATTTATATATCACTGTCCATTCACCGCTCAATTCCAAGTGTAGGTAAATGTCACCTGTAGCCCTTGGCATCTAACCTGTGATTAGTCAATTCAAGGCAGTTCAATGGTATGTACGGATCTTCGCCACGAATTGCCTTTTTACTAAACACAATCTAATTTTGTAGAAATAATAAAAGCGTTAGCGAAGTCTACTAAGGGAAATATAACGATATATAATTTATCCGAATTTCATTTCCACATAGACAAGATGGATTTCCCTTCAGTGTATGTACCGAAATCTTCAAGGGTACGTCCATAACCTTAAAATAAATTGGCTGAGTGTTAGCAAAATCATTTGGGAGCTGGAAAGTTTTTACATCTGTCTGTCTGTTTGTCTGTTCGATATCTTAAAAACCATTGGGGTACAGATATCAAACTTAGGGTGAAACTTTCATGCTATTAAGGGACATCGAGTTCGATGATAGTGCATATACCTCTATGTGATTTCGTTAAGAGTAAGCGAAGTCTACTCAGGGAAACATCTCGATATGTAATTTATCCAACTTCATTCCTACATGGGCAATATGGATTTATTTTCAGTGGATGTACTTACTTCAAGGGGCCCGAAATCTTCAAGGGTACGCACATTACTTCTTGGTAGCTGGAAAAATTTCACTTTTGGCTGTCTGTTTTTCCACACGATATCTCGCAAGCTATGGAGGTACGGACTTCAAATTGTGCATGAAACTCAATTCTAATGAGCAACATCGATTCTGACGATAGTGAAGGTAACTTCACGAGATTCGGTTGAGCGTAACGGGGCGTACTAAAGGGGATATCTCGATATTTAATTGAGATATAGAATTGAAAGTCAACTTAAACTTCATTTCTAAATAGACAAAATCGATTTAGATGATGGTAAATTATCTTTCAGAGGATTTGGCTGAGCGTTAGCGAACTGAGAGGGATATATCGAGAGTGAAGTTATGCGATTGAAGTTTTGACGAAACTTAATATATAAGTAGGCAGGATCAATGTTCCTTTATCGGATGTCCTTTATATCGCCAGGATGTCGTGAAGAATAAGCCCATTGCCTAGGAATAGTTTAGGGGGGGGGAGGGTTTGGGGAACAACAGCCCTTCTGATATGAACAAAGGTAACGTAGTAATTTTTAGAGGTAGATAGGTCTACGCTGCTTTTTCGACAATGAGGTGGACCATATTCCACACGAGCGTATTTATGGGGGGGCCTCAAGGGTCTCAAGTACCCCCCCCCCCCCCGAAAATAATAAAATCATACGAATATTATATTGCACCCTTTAGTTTGATTTAAGCTAAAACACATGGGGTTTTAGAGCTCAAGAATTTTCCGAGAGAAAATTCCCGAGCCCCTATGTTTTTAGAATATTTTATACCTCCTAAATTACCCAGTGTTACACCCCCTCTAAATTAAATTTCAATATACTTCACTGTATCCGACGAGGATGCGTTCATAAAACACACATAACCACGAAACTTGTTACGCAACAAGGTTTGGCGTACTCCTTACCTGTTATTTTCAAACACAGACAAGATATATTGGAACTAAGGGTGCAACTGAAAAAGCAAAATAAACAACATTACTATAAATAAATCACATAACACAACTGTTCGCTATAAGATGTGTTATTGGGCAAGTCGGAGAACTAGGTTATTGCTGGGTTATTTTGGAACATATGCTTGGTTACGCAATGGATCAAGATTTCTGTAGAAATCTGTTTCCAATTTACAAAATGTAAAAATAGTAGTTTACTTTGTGCATTCAATTAATGTAGTTTTATTAAATGTTTTCGGTACAAGTTAAATAACACTGAATTATTAGATTAAGGAATATTCTATCAAATCAAACCGGCTTTTTGGCACAATCAGGCCAGTCAGTATATACGTAACTATTTTTCAAGATGGGATGACTAAGTTTCAAATATGACTAAGATATGACCTGGGATGTTTCAGAGATGACGCGTCGGCAGCGTGCCGATACTTGGTACGAGTATGTTGATAAGAAATCTGGAATTCGCCATAAAAGATTGGCGGCTGTTATCGCTACTAGGGCCAACCTCTCGCGTGGGTCTTGCGTCACGCGCGAGTCAGAATGTGTTTCTATTCCATTCATTGTTATCAAAGTCTTCAATTGTTTTCTTCTGTAAAATTCTCTTCTTGGTCTTTATATTTACCTGAACTGATCGTCTGTACTCACGATCTCTCGTGAAGTGTTCGTCTGTGCTCAAGATCTCTCGTGAACTGTTCGTCTGTGTGTAAGATTCCTCGTAAACTGTTCAAATATGCTCAAGACTCACCTGAACTGATCGTCTGTACTCAAGATCTCTCGTGAAGTGTTCGTCTGTGTGTAAAATTCCTCGTAAACTGTTCAAATATGCTCAAGAAATCACCTGAACTGTACTCAAAATCTCTCGTGAACTGTTCGTCTGTGTGTAAGATTCCTCGTAAACTGTTCAAATATGCTCAAGAAATCACCTGAACTGTACTCAAAATCTCTAGTCAACTGTTCGTCTGTGTGTGTATGATTCCTCGTTAACTGTTCAAATATGCTCAAGATCTGTCCTGAACAGATCTCTCGTGAACTGTTCGTCAGTGTGTAAGATTCCTCGTAAACTGTTCAAATATGCTCAAGAAATCACCTGAACTGTACTCAAAAATCTCTAGTGAACTGTTCGTCTGTGTGTATGATTCCTCATTAACTGTTCAAATATGCTCAAGATCTGTCCTGTACAGATCTATCGTGAACTGTTCGTCGGTGTGTAAGATTCCTCGTAAACTGTTTAAATATGCTCAAGAAATCACCTGAACTGTACTCAAGATCTCTCGTGAACTGTTCGTCTGTGTGTAAGATTCCTCGTAAACTGTTCAAATATGCTCAAGATTCACCTGAACTGATCGTCTGTACTCAAGATCTCTCGTGAACTGTTCGTCGGTGTGTAAGATCTCTCGTAAACTGTTCAAATATGATCAAGATTCACCTGAACTTATTATCTGTACTCAAGATCTCTCGTGAACTGTGCGTCTGTGCCCAAGGTATTTCGCGCACGTCGATCTAACATCCATGTTTATTATAGAGAAACTTTCATATACAAGAAACATATATTAGAATAACGTTTAACTTCTGGGAAATGGCAAATTTACGAATCCTGGGGAAGTCTGTAGTGTAATTTACACCGTGAATTTTAGCTGTATAACACACGTATCACACATTTCTTTCTGAAACTTAATTTCCAATCTTAGATATACACTTGTTTAAGGAACTACAACTGCGTAATTGTTATTTTTAATCACTACAGTTTTTTAATAGTGCAAATCTTTTCAATTCCTTGCCGATTTTGATTGCACGGATAAAAATACAAACAATTTAATGTTATACTAAATATAATTTTACATATACATCGAATATGAATAAATCTTTGAAACACCATAACCAGAAATAAATTTTATAAATTGATTTATGGAAAGAATAAATAAAGATAGACGAAAATTTTTGACAAAATAACTGTAGTACACTTTAATATTTTTAAATTTACACACATTGAAGTGTTTATTTAAAGTCTGAATTAGTTTTTGTAAAAAAAACTACGTACTCAGTTATCTTGTGAATTTTAGTCCGCACAGATTAAATGCTGCATTCGTAAATCTTCTGAACTGTAAACGTCAGTAATCTCTGACTTTAATAGCAGTTTGAGAAATAGTCATGTATGAACGAATTATTCAGTATTCCGCTTAATCTAATGGACACAGGAAACACAACAATTCTTCCGTGTGGCTTTGGGTTCAAAGAGTAATGGTCTATTGCACCATTTACTAATTTTACTACATCCTTTAGGCCGTAATTTTATGCAATTCAATTACACCTTTTGTAGGCATCTGTTTTATAATTTGAAAGCATTATTTTCATGTTCTTATAGTCTATTATTTCGGAACGTATTAGTGTGGTTTAATTTAACAATTGCGTATTTACGCATTAGTTGTTGGTGGATTTGTCATAAATTTATAATAATTTATGTTACAAGTAATTTGTTCGTAAATATAAAGTAATGAATATAACTGAACTCTAGATTTTACTACATTAAAAGGAAATCAACTATTAAGATAATGTTGTTGTAGAAAGTTAACCCCACTATTCCATAACACGTACACTACTGCAACAACGAAGAAACTAAATAAGTAAAACCCCAAGTCAGTAAATAATTATTTGAAGCTATGCAACTTAGTTTTACTTTTTTATTACCATTTTTTTAGTGGGTGAATTTCTCTTTAATTTCAGAGTCGCGACCACATGACTTTTCTGAAGATATAAAATACAAAACATATTTTTTTATGTCACAGAGAATTATAGTATTTAAAATGGGAATTTCAGACTAATTTGAATTAGTCGATGGGACGGCCATCTTTAATCCGCCATATTTGAATTAAAACATATTGTTCTATTTTAAAGGTTTATTTATTATTTCAATTATGATTGATCAATTACGATTTCAAAATACTGTGTTTCACTAAAAAAGATGCTACGTTAATTTTTGTTCGTTCTTAAGAAATTGGTACTTTTAGGAATTATAAAAAACTGTTGGTTAGTAGTACAGCAATTTATGCTAAATGACAACTGAAATAAAAATAATTATAACTTATCAACAACTTATTAGAGTACAGTTTGAAGTACACACTGTAGAAATATTAAGAATGTAAGAACGAAAAAAAAATTACAAAACGCGTTGCGACATATTATTAATAAAAATTAGACTGACATCATTTATCACAACACCTTGCATTAAAAAAAAACTTTTTTAAATTACGATATCGTGGGTCCAAGATGACGGGCAATAATAAAACTTGATCAAAATGAAGTAACGGTATTTGATAACCAACAATAAACAGCGGTAGTACGGAGTCGATATCTGCGGTAAAAGTGGCAAAAATGGGAAGAAGGTATTAAAACGCATAATTTATATATATACAGGGTGATTCATGAAGTTCTCCCCCCACTTCTACAGCACATTGTACTAGTAAAAATAATGAAAAAATGTTATATAAACATAGGTCCGAAAACGCTTCGTTAGCGAGTTACAGCTAGCGAAAGATTTCGCCTGAATTCCTGGGTAAAGAGTAAAATAAAGCCATACTGAACTTTTGGAAAGGTTAATTAAGTAAGAAATATCGTGGATTCTTATGTATTTTTACCTGATAAAGCTAATAAAATAGGTTTCAGAACTGTACCTGTAGTAGTTTTTGATGGATTCAGGGTTAAATGCAAAAAATTGGGGCACGAAACAATGTTTTTTTAAGTTTGATGTACAATAACTTTGTTAAATTGGTAATAAATACATAAAATCAACAGACATTAATTGTAGAGAATTTAATTCTGAAAAAATTGATATAATCAAAGTCTAAAATAAAACAGAAATAAGTACCAAAAAATCGATTTTATTCAGTATAATACATTACTAGCTGTAAAGAAATGCCGTACGGTATTTAGTTAAAATAAAACAAAATGTTTGTTCCTTAATGATGAGATAAATTGAGAAAACAAGATTAACTGTAAAATAAATTTGTTTGTAAATAAAAATATCATGTTTTATTACGTTGTTTTTTTTTTTATTTACATCAAATGTTCGAAAATAAATAAAGTAAACATTTTCCCATTATTGTTTACTAATCATCGAAAGGCAGTTTTTGTTTTATTAATTTCTAAGTTGGTAACGCACGAATAACAGCTGATCAACAATGGTATTCTGTTTTTTTGCATTTAACCCTGAATCCCTCAAAAACTACTACAGGTACAGTTCTGAAACCTATTTTATTAGCTTTATCAGGTAAAAATACATAAGAATCCACGATATTTCTTACTTAATTAACCTTTCCAAAAGTTCAGTATGGGTTTATTTTACTCTTTACCCAGGAATTCAGGCGAAATCTTTCGCTAGCTGTAACTCGCTAACGAAGCGTTTTCGGACCTATGTTTATATAAAATTTTTTCATTATTTTTACTAGTACAATGTGCTGTAGAAGTGGGGGGAGAACTTCATGAATCACCCTGTATATATATATTTATTTATTTATATATTATACACACACACACATACGCACACATATTTATATTTATTTATCTTCAGTTGTGTTTCTTTTTGCCTGGATCATAAAGTACAACTTTAAATAGTGTCACATTTGCAACTACAAATAATAGTGGAATGACAAAAATATGCTTTTTCTGTCCTTATGGACGGGATATAAATGGCTGTGATAAAAAAGTTTTTAATTATTAAAAGACACAATTCGAGCGAATGCCGATTGCTCCATCTTAACTAAACATCACTAGTTTTTGACAATACAATTACAAGATGAACAACGTCTCATAGCTCAGAAAGGAGTGTATGAGGAAAGTGAGAGAATCATACGTAGACCAATTATAAACTGTTAGCTCCCCACGTGGCGGTTTATCTGCCCTACTTACGTGGACCGGAGCGATAAATTCACTGTGCCATAACACAGTTTACTGCAGGCCAGCCCAGTTTTAGCACCTGCCGTAATTAGCTGTCCCATAACTCCGACGCGACAATGTCACCAGACAGTTGTAAACGGTACAAAGTGCCGAACTTTACAAGCCACCAATGCCAGTGGAGTTGCTCCAATCAGTGGAACGTTTCACAGTTTCACAGCAGTTAGTTACTATTGGTAGTTATTGTTGGTAGTTTGATGGTTACCATAGTTACTTGTATTGTTAGCAGTTACGTATTGTAGTTGATGCTTGTTATCTTTCAGACAGCGGTAGCTACCAATGAGTTTGAATCTACTAGAGACCGGGTACTTTCGGAGGCTGAAAGCTCCCACATGCGGTAATAACAGAAGCTGAAACCTCTTGCAGACGGTGAGTAAAGAGACCAGAAGGTCTAAAACGCTGGGAGCTGCCAGAGACCGGATACGTACAGAGGCTGAAAGCTTTCAGAGGAGGGGGGGATGCTTCCGGAGGTTGAAAACTCTCACAGGTTGTGTGTTACAAAAGATACAGAAGTCCAAATCACTGGGAGCTGTCACAAACCGTGTGATTCCCGAGGTTTAACGGTCTTACATTCTACTTGTTCTTGGAACGTAGGTATAGAAGGTCCAAATCGCTGGGAGCTATCAGAGAACGGTTGCCTTCCGAGGTTTAACTCCCTCGAGTGGGGAGTTCCAAGAGGTACGGGGTCCAAATCACTGTGATTTGTAAGAGACCGGGTACTTCCAGAGGCTAAAATTTTCAACATGTTGCATGTCCCAAGAGGTACGAAAGTCTAAATCACTGAGAATTCTAAGAGGTCTGGAGGTCCATATCGCTGGTTGCTGTCAGATTCCGAGTGCTCCCTGAGGCACTTAACGCTGCAGCAGGCGATCTTCAATCGAATTACTAATATTCATAATAATTTTGTATAAAGAGTTTAATTTTTAACATTTATTGATTATTTTAAAAGCTAAAATCGAAGATCAAATTGCATTTAGAAACGATTTACTTAAAGAAAAACTATTATTCATTATCACGGTGTAACGTGATAACATAAACAGTAAATGGAATATATTCCAAATCATTCATTAAAATTAAAGGATATGGTTGGTATCTTGTAGGGAATATACTAGGTTTTTACTTTGGAACTTTCCAAATAACAAACGTTTAAATATTCTTCAAATGTTATTCCTAGATGTTTAAATTCTCGTCATTGTCATTACCATACAGTCCACATGGTAAAAGTTCTGCTTACTTTCATGAGTGATAAAAAAAATCAGTTGACGTCACAGAAGACTCTAGCACAGGTGCAGTGAACTACTTCTCTGTCGATGTGTTTTACGAGAATGTAGGTTGTAAAACCTCGATATCAGGCCGACCCTCGACCCTTTTCAAACAACAAAGTTGCGTATAATTGGAAAACTACAGTCAACTTCCCACGTGGTCGTTGTTTCGGATAATGGTGAATATATCTAGATGGTATGATTCTTGAACTGATTGCACAATCATTATTGTATAAAGTAATATACACTATCATATAGCCAAATATTGAAAACATTAAATTCATAGTTAGATCGGTACCTGATTTTACAAGTTTATGTTAGGAGCAAACAATAAAATATGTTAAATGTTAATTAAAACTTTACATATTTAATTATATATTCTAAACACCTACCGCTTGAATATTTTTTAATAGATTTAATAATTAGCTATCCTTTTTCAAAATTAAGCAGCAGGAAATAACTTAGAAACCAATGAATCCACGTTGGGAGATAAAAGCCAAAAAAAATCATGAAAATTAATTTTCAGCCAACTATGCAAATTTTATGAATTATTTTTAAGGAAATTAAATCTAAGGAATTACGCGTATTTAAACTGAAATATTTTAGAATCTTTGTAATTAGGCTAGAATATATATAGCTTCACGGAGTGACATGAAATTTATTACTAATTTAAAATGCGAGAAAATAAAACTGGTTAACTATATACAGCCAAGGAAATTTAATCGAAAAATTATGTTTACCTTAAGGATCTTAAATTTGTTCTTAAAAATAGGTGAATCATAAGAAACCTTTTTCATATACTGGAAAAAAATAATATACTTAACTTCAACCATTTGTTTTTAGGCCCGATTCTCAGATATCCCATATTCTTTTACAAATTCTAAATACTCCTTGTAAAATGATAAAAAAAAATATAATTTTCCTGTCTAAAAATAGTATCTTACGGATCTTTGACAGAAAGTGTCCTACAAAAATACAAAACAATCCTTCCAACTGGAAACAGATTGCAGCAACTTAAGACGTGGCTACAATAAAAAGTCTTTGATTTTACCTCATGAGATAAAATACAGTAATAAAGTAAAATGACTTTGAGACTTTTCCTATAATTATAATGTTAATCCTCATGCAATGTTATGCCCTTATTTTTATCGTAGCATTATGGCGTATGTCTCATTTAAAAAATACATATTCAAACGCTTTTTTGTTTTTTTAACACTTTTTTAACATTTTAATGATGAAAAACATTTTTTTTTTCGGAATATCACATACCAATATTTATAAAAACTAAAAGGCGTGTGGATGTTTATTCATTATATATTTATAATGAGACATCCTCATAATTCTAGGACGAAAATGAGGGTGTAAAACTGCAATGAGGTCTAACGTTGTTCTTATGGACAAAACTCAAGATCATTATACTGCAGCCGGCTCTTAAACTTCACACTTTTACGCCCATTTATATCAAGCTATCTGTACGTGAACACTCCACTGCTACACGTTATTATATTTCATTGTGCCATAAAAATGTGCAATTCGTCAGCCTCTACACAAAAGATGACGTATGTGACATGGCCTGGCAGTTAGAGTCAGTACAAGACTAATTGGCTGTCCATGAGCACATAGCACACGTACTGAACGTGTCACTGCCATCAATTCGGGTAGCAGTAAAACTGGACATTACTGTCGCAGATAGACGAGAGGCGTCTACATTTTTAATGGGCAGAAACGTCATTTTGGAGTTTATTTTCGTCATTTACGCGGATCACTTTTTATATCCTCGAGTTTAAAACTGCCTTTTGCTAAACAATCTACACGTCTGTCCACACAAGGGCACGATCGATCTCTTTGTGAAAGGCTGTGGTCTGTTTGGTCCTCGTGCTTTTATTGTGTAGTCGTAATTCTTTATAGCCCAGGAGCCGAGAGGCAATTTGCATTTTATTAGCACGAACGTGATGGAGGAATCTCGTCGACCACCAGTCAGGGTCAAAAATTTAGTCAGGGTCAAAATGGGACGTTGGCAAAAGGTTTAAAAATATCAATGCACTTAAAACCAACCATCGGCTATTTTAACCGATTTAATACGTGAATAGTAGTTATATCCGTATTTATAGTAGTAATAGTAGAGATCATTTGTTCACCTTCTTCACAGTGGTGCGTCTGTAAGCTGAATCTGTTCTAGATTTGAATCCTGGAAACTGGAATCATATTCGTCTGAAGATATCAAAAAAAGTTGGCGAAAGGGTTGTGCAATGACAATGAGAATAACTCTCAACCTAGATTATACTACACTTTGTAGGCTAGGCTCGAAACGACATAAAGAGTTCATTCTGAGCTTCTTCGACGCCAACTATTTTTCATGTTTTCTTCAGATGAAAATGACTCCAAATTCCTAGAATCAAGTCTATGACAGTGGCAGATTACAAATGCTAAACTTAGAGGAAAGTTAACTGAAAGTTAAAATCAATATTTATATTGAAATCGTTATGTGCAGACACATATAGATATTGAAATAACATAGCTGCGTTATGTGTAGACACATCTAGACTAAAAGTCGCTATTTCAAAAAAATGTTTCCATCTTTATTTGGCTTACTGACGCTGTTTTATCCTCTATTTTATTTTATGAAGGTTTATTTTAAGTCTGTCAAGTTGGATAACCCGCCCCCTCCACCCACCCATTTCGACTACTTCCAAAAAAATAGGGTGAATGATTATAAACTTTTTTCTTAGGAACTTCCTCTAACTCTTTTAAGTCTTTTATTGCCCAAACAAATTACAATGCATCACAAAACTTGTCATATGTAACACAAGTTTTACATTAACAATTAAGTTCTGTATTTATACAATATACATTGACTTTCTGTTCCTGGAACACGTGGTCTATTCACGAACAATATTTGCTTTGATGAAATGTGATTTGGAAAGTATTTAATTTTAAGGCTAATGCTGTATGGTTAATGACTCCTACCAATGAAAGAACTTTGAGCCGAATCAATAGAAATCAATAGACCAAAAACATTGAGGTCACTGAATATTGTATTTCTATAATTGAATAATTTATCAATTATAAGTTGAAGTAATTCCAGTTCCCATTTGAAGGAAAGTTACGAATTTAAAACGGGAAAGTTGTATTTGATTCCATTACCTCACCTTCCAGTTCCCGCGAGTGCTTCAAATCCTCTTCGCCACAACATCCATATTCAGCAGACTTAACACAAGCTTCTTTGCTTCTTCTAGGGAAAGCTGTTAACAGTGAAACTGCGCCGTTGTTCCTCTAATTTATATTTCACATAAGCAGTAATTAGATCCTATAATAATTATCCTACTTATGAAGAAATATATCACTAAATACAAATTAAAAAGTGTAGTTAACGATATTTTTTATGATTGTACGAAATTTATGCATTCAACAAAAATGTTAAAGTGGTTCAGCTTAGTCGGATGAAGAAGGCAGACTTTGTAAATTTTGGATCCAAAATGAGTTTACAACAAAAAGCTTAGAAAATGTTATTAACATTCCTAAACACTTTTATTCCTTCTGTAGCTTCATATATAACTAAGTTTTTAGCTTGTACTTCTGTCGTAATGAAACGAAATTACGAAAATGCTGGCAAACGAACTTTAATTAATATTTATAAGATACATTTTTGTAGCGAGTTTGAACTGCCTCAGTATTTCCATCGCCAGCGCGAGAGCTGGGTTATAGAAAGGTTTTAGGCGATTTACATCTAATGGATATCTTAAAAACCTCACGAAATAGAAAAAAAATCTACAATGGTTGGTTAAAAATATGTTATAAGCCAACCAGAACACTTATTTTTTTCTCTTATGCAGTTGTGATTTGACAAGTTCTGAACGGAGATGATTTTGGGCTCTGGAGGTTTTGTTCGGTGAAGTTTATCAGAATCTTCTACAAGTGCTACGATGATAAAAATTGCAATAAAATTATTTTGTATATAAATTTACACAAACAGCTGGAACTATCTTACGATAGGTTTTTGCAGCAAATCGAATGAAAAATATTCTTAGTGTGCGGGTCGTCTGACTGTGGTTGATACAATTAAAAAAAAAACCTAACCGTAAAAATTATTTTTATATTTATAGCTAATATTAATATTATATTTTAAAATACAAGCTATCTGGAGGGGTGTATGAAAATCGACCATTTTTTAAAACATTTTTATGAAGATAATGAGAATTTGTGTCTTTGGTTAAAAATTTATTTCCTAAAGTACAATCGGTTATAAATGTTTTTTTCCGTTAGATGCTCGCGTAGAATGTTTGATCATTCGTGATCAAATTAGTTATTAATATTGTTGATTAACTTTATGGAAATCACTCTGGAAGTTGTAAACAGAGTTGTAATTAACTTGACTGCATCAGACTGGAGCCGATGGCGGGGGTGGACGGTTGGCACGACCCTGTAAGCCGGATACTAAGAGATTGGATTGTGACCATGGTTCATAGTTACGGTTCAATAGTTTGTGTATTCCCTTCGATGGGAAGAGAACTTACAAAGATGCCCAAGTGCACGTGCGGTAGTTGACACGGAATCTGAATTGCATTTGCCCACCGAACATTGTGAGACCGAATTTTCCGTGGTTCGAAATCTATGTAAAATTGTACGACCCCACTAATGAC
Source organism: Homalodisca vitripennis (assembly GCF_021130785.1). NCBI lineage: Eukaryota > Metazoa > Arthropoda > Insecta > Hemiptera > Cicadellidae > Homalodisca > Homalodisca vitripennis. The sequence goes on from NC_060212.1 coordinate 42,968,457, forward strand.
CATTTGTTATGGTGGCATATTGGCTAAAAACAGAGCAGCAATAACAACGCAACATTTTCTTCACACATTATTCCCTACTCTTCACTTGTATTTCGGTTAAAAATCTATTTAGTACTTCAATGTCACAAACTATTAACTCTTTTATGAATTTTTCACGTGCCCTCACTTTAAAAAAAACTGGCACCAAATGGACTATGTTTCTGAATTTGTGCCACTGTGATACCGACAGATACAATAGAGGGACAAAAAACGGCAGTTACTTTGTCCTTATAGCCTAAGGGCTGGCGATCATAAATAAGTTATTGAAAGGGATTCGCTACAGTTGACCTCAGGTTCATCGCCCTAACTACTGACATGCATTCGGTCCTGAAGGCAACTCCGGTGTCGAGTGCGAATAACTACTTTGATAACGATTATACTTCTTTTTATTTAATCAATAATAATAGCACCCGAGTAGGAAAATATTTGCGTTTTCTGGTAATTAATAAGTAATTTATAATTATAATCAGTATGTAGTATTTTATTGTTATTCGTGAGTAAATCAAATCAAATCAAATTAACATTGCACACACTATTGTTTAAATGAAGCAACAAATTAAACAAGGACACTTTTATATAATAATTTTGTCCTTTTCAAAACAGCTTGAAAATGCAATTTTCAGACAGTTTAGAACGTTTTAATTGTTTAAATTTGTTAACTTTAAGGGTTACTCCTTAAGTACAATTTAAGGACCATTACATTGCCCCAACCCTTTAAGGACTAAGATTCTTCTTTAGCGTTAGCCAAAACTGGATTTTATTCCTTAAAATATAGTGGTATATTTTTTGTCCAAATCATATTCTTCTTTTAAATCATCCATCGTCAATAACCAACTGTAAGAATATCATTGCGATGCCATTGTATCTACTTGCCTATCTAAATTTTTTCAAGAAAGAGGGTGAATTTTCCAGGTCCTTTTCAATATCATATATTAAATATAGAGAATATATGGAAAGTGTACAACAAATTTCATGAAGTGGAAAAAATATTTTATGACCAAGAAACGCGCTAAACAAAACTTAATAAATGAATTTACAATATATTATTATAGTATTCATAATTATGTTTAAATAGTAAATAAAAAAAGTGGGCTAAAGCAATAAATGTACAAGTCTAATTCACTACCACCCTGATATTGCATAAAAAGTTCCAATTTAACCCATGAGTCCGACCACCTCGTTACAAAGTTTCGTTCGGTATTAAAGTTGGGTTGCTAATACAAATTTATTTAGTCCTGAACCACTATAAAAACCATAATGAGTTGATAAATTTTAAAGATGAATAAGTTTATTTTTTCTAACGTTTAAATCTAATGTAATTCAGAGCTTGTGTGAATTGTTTCAAATTTAATCACAAATTGTCATGAATACACAGACAATGTACACGACGCTGCCTTAGGTTGTCGGAGACCCTAGGTAGAGGTGGCCTGTTGTTGTATAATTTAGGCGAATTTGCCATGCTACCTCTCACATGCACGGTGTCCAGCACACCAACATTCGCAACTCTTCCTGAGGATAGCCACAAGAACGTAGTTAGGATACGATTTAGGGGGGGGGGGTCAAGGTAACTGATATTTTCCTAAAGTAGACAGAAAGTAAGTTTTTGTTCCTTAAAAAGTTCTTGATCCGTATCTGTGTTGAGAACGACCTTTCAGCAGAACATGTCAGTAATACTGATTTATTGAAATGATAATAATCGTTTAGTAAAATAATAACTGAAAATTGAAAATTTGGGGGGAGGTCTTGACCTTTTGGAACCCTCGCTAGCTACGTTCTTGGTTTGCGTATTTGAGCTTCAGCTTAAAGATACCGAACGCCGAAAGCGTTTAGTTTTTAAATAAAGTTATTGGATTTAATGCTAAGTTCTTGTCAATAGAAGGCTACATATATGTTTTGTTATACAAATCTACGACATTTTCCTTCCGTAATGTTGTGGCCATGTCCTGATACATACACTAAAACCCTTGAAACTGCAATTGCGCTAGTTAAAGAATGTGGGCATGAAGTCAAAGATTGTAATGCATCAATTCTGTTAATTATTGGACACGATAATTCTAATATAGTTTTAGAATGTCAGAAGGATGTAATAACAACACTTTGAATGTGAATTCTAAACCTCTTTAATGGTCAAACATACTGGGCAGTTAACTTTAGGCGATTTAAAAATCGGTAGCCTACCATGAAAATAAAATACCAATAGTAAATATTTTTTATGATCTGTCATAGAATGGCAAATGCTGTAAAAGGCATCAACAAAAACCAATTATCTTATTTTAAATCCGTTTTTATAGTTTATCTATCGTGTTTATTAGTCTGTAAATATAAATTCCAATACTAAAACTATCACCGGCTGACACCCATAAAACGTGCAGAAATTGCACTAAACAAAATGTCCGGAAGAAATTATAGCTGCTTTTATTCACCAATGAAAATCCAGTAGAGATTTTCAGTGGAACATTAAAATTGCAATTCTCCGGCTAGAATTCCTTACTAAATGGCCCAGCTTGATTAAAAGCTCGCCTAACCGTCGCCATAATAACGTGGATTGTTAAACGCCCGTTATGTGTAATTGTTTTTGTTATTTATTGCACAAATTTAGACACTTTAATGTTCTTGCGGTCGCCGAGTATTACAAATGACTGTACATTTTGCTCCCCGACACACCGTGATTGCGTAACGCTGTTCTCTGCGGTTTTCTAGAGGTTATTAGGCAATCATCAGATGAGTGATATTAACCCGAAAATTACAGTGATTCTTGAGGGCGTTTACGTAATTTCAGTGCTGTAATGATGAGAACATAATTTTCCTAGTTTAATAATAATATCTCAGTAGAATAGAACATACTTTATTCCAGAACATGTACAGCAACAAAAGTTAACATCAGTACTGGTAGGAATTACTAGCCACGGTATCCAGTAAGCGTGGCTAGCTCTAATGAAACTTTTACTTAATTATATAGTGTTCGAATATTAAGTAGTAAATGATAGTTATATGAAGTAGTTATATTTTTGACGATATGTTAATATTTTTTTGGTTGCGGTAGTTATCTTTATTAGCCACTATTTTAATTGTTATTTTAAGCCCATCCAGTGCCATAGACTTTAAGTAGGGACAATAAATAAAGTGATAATGAAATAATGTTAATAAATACAAACTTATTTGGATTGTTTAACTATTTACATTGTGTATTGGACTCTGCTGACAAGTTGTATAACTTAGCAGAACCAGTAATGTATAAATTAATTATGTATAAATAAATCGTACGGTTAATCCGCAATGTCCACACCCCAAAATAAACAGTTATTCTAAATACAACGTTTTAATTAGTTACTAAAAATGAACAAATTAAATTTAAACTGTAGAAATTACTATGCTAAAATTTAAAAAGTTATTCTCAACATGTTTACTATTTTGACATTTCTTTTATTCGGTAAGGCATAAGATTAAAAAAACTTTGGATCCACAAAGAAAAGGTTTTTTATTTATTGAGTTATTTTACTTGGGTCTCATGAACAGCCCCAAAGTAAATAGCTCAAAATTGTTATTCGAGACGTATACACAATATAAATTATCGTGTGAAATTCATTTCAATTTTTAATGGGAAGCGCAACAAGACAATGCACTCATGTTTCGTTATATTTTTGCGGATTGTCATGCGAAAATTAGCAACATACACATAACTATAACCAACACTGCACCCTGTATTTCAAACTGATGTTGTTCAGATTTACCAAAAATAGATTTTTCTGAGTTGTTTATATGTTTAACCAGACGACGCAAGCCGGGTTTTGAGAATTTATATTTATTACAATAGCACATCGCTCATCGACATTTAGTATAACATTTCAAACAAGTGCAGAGTTTAATATGTTCTTGTTCAAAAGCATATCGCCGAAACATTTGTGTACTGTATGAATGAATATATGTCGTTAAAAACCGATACAGATTATAAAGTATGTTTTTATTATCTACTGGCAAAAACTTCGTACCCATATTCGTATCAATATTTGTGTATCATTTTAAAAAGTTATCAAATTATTATAATTCTTGAATATTATAAAAATTTATATTTTAAACGTTTATGATATTTAAATGTATGTATTATAATATTTTGTTGCATCATTTTATTGTAATAATTGGTAAATAAAATACAAAAAACATATACCTCCAAAATACTTAATTACAGTCTTAAGGCAGTATAAAATGTTTCAACGGAAGAATGAGCCAAAAGCATATTTGGGGTTTTTTGTTCTCTCAGGACAAGAAGATTATAAATCGCACTTAGTCCTGTAAGAACCTTAGCACTGCTTCCGGAGTGACACGATATCCAGGTTAGGGGGGTAGGGGCCGCCTCCTATCGAGACCCACGAGGAAGAATTAGGGCACTAAATCTTAAAAGTCATGTCTCCACGAAAGAAGGGGAGGCAGCTCTGAAACAGCCTCCCCAGTCAAAGTAGGCAGGGGTGGCACACCCTTGTTGAGGCTAGCAAGAATGTCTGAGGTTAGGGACAAACCTCACCTACTCAAACAGTCATCCCCTGCAGTAGACTAAACCTATCGAACTGCCCTTAACCTCAGAATCTCGCTCCTGGACATCCACAACTTTGCCCAGATTTAAGTGCACACCGATTTTTGCTGTGCCCAGTGATAGGTTGAACTGGAAGGTTTAAACCAGCCAGAAGTGATCCCTTCTGAGTAGTGCATATTTGGTTAGAGGTATTATAGGAATTACCTATTCTTAATACACACAACTATTAGTAAAACCAACAATTTCAGTTGAATAAAATATATCGTTCTTTTAATAAAATACCATTATTCAAAAGAAAATTCTAATGGAAATGACTCCCTTTACCATAAAACTATAAATATTTCCAAACTTTTAAACTCTAAATAAATACTCAAAAGTAAAAAAAAAGTAAAGTAAAGACTGTCTTATTTTACCAGGCGAACTTAGGGCTAAGAAGCCCTCTCTAACACTTAACCTGGGGACCAACGGCTTAAAGGTGACTTCCGAACCACCACCAATGGCCGGGCAGGCGGGCCGCTTGCAAGGACAGGATCGCTCAGCGGTCACCTGTCCAAGCAGTGGCCACCCTCGACGTTGCTTGATCTGGTTATCTTGCGATAACCGCCGTACCCGCTACACTGCGCTACACGGACAAAAGTCTCATTTTCCAGGTCTTTTTAGACTGTTTATGCAAAAATATTAATTTATTAACAATTCAGATCTGAATATTGAGTATTGAGTGAACCTACACTGGATCCAGAAATACCGATGTGTTACTTCAATCTGGGCACATTATGATTGCCCGGGAGCGTCACATCACTAACCGCATTGTCGAGATATTGGAGTGCAAGGGTAGATCGATATGTCTAGTCTACTGCGTGAGATGACTATTGGATTTGGTGGGTTCCCTACTAAACACAAGGGCGTGCTACCCCAGCCTGCTTTGACCTTGAAGGGCTGGCACAGAGCTGGCTTCTCCTTCTTCCAATGAGACATGACTGAGATTGATGCAAAAACTCCTTCTTCCAATGAGAGATGAGTGAGATTGATGCAGAAACTCCTTCTTCCAATGAGACATGACTGAGATTGATGGAGAACCTCATTCTTTCAATGAGACATGAGTGAGATTGATGCAGAAACTCCTTCTTCCAATGAGACATGACTGAGATTGATGCAAAACCTCATTCTTTCAATGAGACATGAGTGAGATTGATGCAAAAACTCCTTCTTCCAATGAGAGATGACTGAGATTGATGCAAAAACTCCTTCTTCCAATGAGAGATGACTGAGATTGATGCAAAAACTCCTTCTTCCAATGAGACATGAGTGAGATTGATGCAAAAACTCCTTCTTCCAATGAGAGATGACTGAGATTGATGCAAAAACTCCTTCCTCATGGATCTTGACAGGAAGCAGCGAAAAGGTCCTTTTAGGACTAAGTGCATTTCTCAATATTGTGTCCTAAGAGAACACAAAAACAAAAGACTCAAAGGAGTTGAAATCTCGGCATATCCATGATATTTTGTGCATAACAAGTAATAATCTGGGGGCTTGCAGTAATGTTATACAATCGATAAGTACAAACATATGTATAAAATCGATAAGTAACATCCTCGATGATTCCAACCACCGCATCTAAAAAAATCCTTTCTCGTGGATCTCAACAGGAAATTTTCCCTACCCTAACCTTAACCATTCAGCATATCCTGCCACTCTGGAAGCATTGAAATGGTCCTTTTAGGACTAAGTGCATTTCTCAATATATTGTACTAAGAAACTAAAAAAAACTACAAAAAACGACAAAACCTAAAGACTCAAGGGAGTTCAAATATTGCCATGGCCATGGTATTTTGTGCATAACAAGTAATCATCTGAGAGTTTCCATTAATGTTATACAATCGATATGTACATAACATATGTATAAAATCAATTAGTAACATTCTCGCAGATGCTATCCACCGGATAAAATAATTAACTGTCGCAAGCGCGTTTAATGAAATATTATCTCAGGAGGTAATCACGTGAATGTAAGTAAAATCCAGCTGTAAAATATCATCCCAGACTTTCCGTATCATTCAATTAATCCAGAGGTTCCAATGGTTAGAAAATAAATTATAGAGCAATTTACTATTGTAGAGTAATAAGTTGTTCCAAAATAATAGCAGCCATTGCAGGTGGATTGCTTATTAAAAATCGGCCCATTTGAAATTCCTCACTTACAGGATATTTCTACACGACTTAACTAAACGTGACATTCAGGGTCCAAACCACTCACCCAGTACATGTCCCCCAAAAAAGTGTACATGTTTGTGAAACTTGGTACAGTACTAAAATTCATCTTAAAACTATCTCTTCTAAGTTTATAGCCAGATTGCTTTGCTGTTTCGTTCCAATATTGCGGCCATTCACAACTTCGTTATTTTTGCGCCTATGGATAATTGTTTATTTTTTTTACAAAAGTAGTAGGAATCCGTATTTCTAATTGAACTGTCACAAAATTTACGTTTTCATCTATACATTGAAGGACTTATTATGAATAAAATCTTTGTATATTTTCTAAAGATTGGAAATAACTGTCAGAGTAACATAGTAGTTCGCAAAACTAGTGCGAGTTCCTAGCAGGTGCAGTACAAAAGAAAGACGAACACAAGGCAAAACCACTTCGTTATCTTTTGTGTTCTTAAGGGACTGAGGCCCGTCAAGCCTCTATTTATGGATATTTGCCCAGGGATTAAGGTTTCAAAATACCCGCAGGCCTACACCAACTTCAAGTACTCAAGCGCGTAATCGCCAGAGAATTTATGGCGGCTTGTAAACTGCGTAAATTATTGGGCCTTGAAACAACTTTATGGCTTGTTATTTAAAAATTATAGCACAATGTCGTAAACCCAATCCTTAATCCGCACTTTCTCCACGTTATAGGCCGTTTTGATGGCTGATTAAACATTCCCGATTGCCTCTCAACATCTGTTCCAGGTAATGACATCGTTATATCAACCCGTTGACAATATTCTATCTTTCGTAGGCCAACCTAATTTACCCTTCATAGCACATTGGTATGTTCGTTATCTGAGGTTTAATTGAAATTTCTTATTTGGAAGTGCTATAAACATTTCATAAAAGGTCAAGATATTAACGCTATAAATTATCTATTATTATATCTACTCCTATACTTAAAAGCTGGTTACTAGAATACTTATGCTAAAGGAGTAAATATTTACTTTGGTTATGTTTTCTTCACAATGGATAGTGAATATTTTCTTTCAGTTTTATTTTTTTATATCTAATTGTACTAAATTAATCAAGTAATGTTTTAAGGAGGGGGTTCTGTTCAACTCTAAAATATAAGAATAGAGAATTAAAATATTTGAATGGTTTAAATGAACCTTGTTTCAATGGCGATTTGGCAACTAGTAAGTAGAATAGTAAAGTAATTCACTCAGGGTGGTATTTTCGTGCCGCCTACTTTTGCATTTTAGAATAAATTTAATAAAGTTCAAAAAATTTTGGAAATTTCATTAATGAAATATTTCTGTTTAAAAACCAAATTTGGATTAGATAAAAAGAGTTTTCTCGCAAAATAAGAATCTCTACCAAGTTGAAAGTCTATCAAAGGTGAAAGGTGATAAGTTCAAAAAGCTATGGTTTCGCCAAGTATTGTTCCTCTTCGCCAAAGAGATTACATAACAAATTAATACAAAGAGAAACACTAACTCTGTGGCTCATAGAGCCTAAATGTTGTACTGTTGGTGTCCCAGCATAGTTTTGAATGGAAAACAACAAATTTCGCCAGTGGCTAATTTTAAGTCTTTTCACTAAATCAGTCTAATGGAGAAGGAATGGAGTAGCAGGAAACACATGTGGTAGTTCTTAAAAGTGTTAGAGTTAAACTCAACATTTAAATTAATTATGTTATTAACAGCTTTCTTGTCTTCGTAACACAAATCAGTACATTAATTAAAGCGAATTTCGTTAATAAAATATTTAAAAGGAATTATTAATTTTGTTTGACATCTGTTATAATTGTGGGGGGGGGGGATAAATTAATCTTTTAAACATTATTAGATTTTATGTTAAATTATGTTAGGCTCGTGCATAAAAAATAAAGGTAATTTCAATGGAACCGGCTGCAGAACAAACACAATAACCTTGAGTTTTCTCTTATAAGAACAATGTTAAACCTGAGGCAGTTTTACGACCTTATTTTTGACCGTAACGTTATATGCGGTGACTCATCTAACGATATAATTAATATTTATCAAAAAAAGGTTTTCTTTGGATGTGTATAATTGGTAATGCATACACGATGGATATACAACGTTTGAGATTTATCCCAAATAAACCAATAATAAAAAAAAACACAAAGCGTTTGGATGTGTATTAACGTTCTCTTTAAAATGAGCCGCCTCCAATAATTTTACAACTAAAAATTAGGACGTCAACTGCATGAGGTTTAACACTGCTGTCATGGGAAAGTAACTCATCATTTTATAAAAGCCGGCTCTTAAAGAAATAGCGTGATGGAATTCATTCTTCCACAAGATTAAACCTTGTAAAATAAACCAAACCGATTTACTTTATTAGTTAGTGTCTGTTTAAAGGGCGTGAGATTCTCCATTTTCTGTACATTATCTGGAGTAATAAATGCGAAATTATTTCTATCGTTTGGATGACTTTGTTTCTTACTAAAACACTTTAATTCCATATATTTTCTATACGCTTTTTAATTACCCTTTGACGTACGTAGGCCCAATTAATTGAGTAACGTAGCCACGAGCAGCAATATTTTATAATTGTTAAGTAAACATTCACACTTTAAGTTCAAAATTGTGTTTGCAGGAATGTAATCATCTTATTTCAAAACGAAAACGTCCTCAGGAAATTCTAATGAGAGTAAAATTAATTTTACATTGTAATTACAATTATTACGAGGCAAGGCAAGTAAACCGACAATTATCGCTTGGTTTATTACTTTCTCTCACAAAAAATTATACAAAGAAGAGGCTATATTTTAATTAGTTTTGGTTTCTAGAGGAAATTTCCGTTTTTCCCTGTTAATATTTGAACGCTGAGAAAAATATGAAAAAAATCTAAAATCATGCATTTATCTCATTGCGTACATTTGACAGATTAAAAAAGTAAAGAATGTCTTATTTTACCAGGCGAAGTTAGGGCTAAGAAGCCCTCTCTAACACTTAACCTGGGACATTTAAACATTGCATGGTGTTGCCCGTTTAAGAGGAATAGATAATATGAAATTACATACACAAGCAGTATGTATATTTTGTTTTTGAGATATTTCATAACTAAATTTATAAAAATTAATCGCTTACAAAAATGCATAACACACCATAATAAGTCCATCTATCAATAAAAAAGTAATCGAAAAATAACTTCAGCTTTGTAACTTTGTACAAAACAAGGGTACAATACCAAAAAGATTGGGAAGTTTTTTCCAATAAATGTCATCAACACAATAATAATTATTATAAAAGTACACAGACCGTTATCACTCCAAACGATATTACTTTTCTCACAACAAAGGTGTAGGAATATTATGTGTGAATTAGTTTCTGTTACATAGAAATATCAGCTTTTTCCCATGGTGAGTTTCGGTCGGTGAAAAATCTAATAATAAGTGAAGGAAACTTTGTAAAAACCAATTAACTTCGTTCGGTTCTTATTTTATTTCTGGAAAAGTCAGTGTTTGAATATGCGAAATAATTATTTTTTTATTATTTACCAATTTTTGAGAGTCTGTGACTATCCTATCGCACAGACAGGGAGACGGAAAAGTCATACAGATGAATGGACTGCCCTTGGACCTTTTGACCTCAAAAGTAATAGAGTACTTCCTTGAACCCCGAAGAACCAATGTTACAAGTTTTAAATCTGTACATTGTTTTATCAAGAGTTATCGCGCATAGACCGGACGGAAAGACGGATGAATGGAGGTTCTGTTGGATCCTTAACATTAAAAAATTAAGGATACAAAATATCCATAAAACCGGTAAGCCAATAATACACGATAGTATTCGTATTCTGGATAAAGATATCCCACAGGCTGGTCTCTTAGTTGGCTTTGAATGAATGTTGTGGGGAAAACATACTGAACATATTGTTTGCTTTCAAAGGTCTTTTATAGCTTTTATCTCGATTTCTTTGTGCGACACCACAAGTACCAGAGGCACTGAACTCACATAGATAACTGTTGGCATAGAAACACACCGTACCCTCACGTACACCATCATACTAAATTATAATTGTATATTTACAGATTTAAACATAATAGTGTAACGAACCTTCAATATTAATAAAATTACCAAACAAGAATAACCCAAAAACTACTCTTGCGTGTATTGTATTTACAATTTTATTAAAAAGTAAATATGAAACAGATCGGAAGCTAAATTCGTTCCCATTTAATTAATTAAGGTAATTAATTTTTTGCAAATCGAAATGTTACTTGTTTTAAAAAAAAAGGAAGAGGCAGGATTTTATTGATATTTTGGAAAAGGTGAGTACAATTTATAGTTTATATAGTTGTTTAGGGTTTTGTTGTTTAGCCATATACTGTTAATGTATCGGGTAAGTGACTAGGATAATTATTTATTGTCTAGCATATAAGCATCTTAAAAGAACCTAATAGATAATGTATAACATTATGTAAATTAAACCAGCATTTAATCAACGTAAGTGCTGCAAATTGTTAATTATTTGTTTGTATACAAACAAGCGACAATTGTACAGAATAAATTATTACAATCCATTACTTACGCAATAATCATACATTACAATAGATTAGTAAACTAATGACTATTAAAATAAACTGTAAACAACACTTATCTAATTACATACTTTATATCTTACTTATAATTATATTTATTTACTTAATCCAAACTGACATGTCTTTTATAGTTTCTAATGCACATATTACAGTAGGTATAAATGAATGGCTAACTGTATAAAGTCACATATATTGGCAGAAGGAATATCTTCTCACTGATAAAATGATCCAGAATAACCATGATTATTGGCTAATGACGTACTACAAAATGTTGGCAACACTGTATTAACGATGTCTTACGAGTTACTCACATTGATATTGATGTGGGGATAGGTCGAAATATATCAAAACTAAGTTGCTGTAGTTTAACCCCTGTCGCTACAGGTTCGCAACACTGTGCTGACAATGCCACGACATGTTAACACTAACATTGATGCGGGCACGGCCAAACTATTGACAGGCGTCAGTATCCAAATATAGTGACTGATGTAATGTTAGGGAAATCTGCTGCAGTTCCACCGCTGTCGGCAACACTGTACTGACAATGTCATGACATGTTCACACTGATATTGACATGTTCACAAAATATAGGGACTGATGTCATGTTATGCAAATCTGCTTCAGTTGCACCGCTGTAGGCAACGCAGTGCTGACAATGTCACGACATGTTCATACTGATATTGATGTCGGGACGACCAAACTATTGACAGCCATCTGTATCCAAATATGGTGACTGATGTCATGTTTGGCAAATCTGCTGCCGTTGCACCGCTGTAGGCAACGCAGTGCTGACAATGTCACGACATGTTCACACTGATATTGATGTCAGGACGACCTAACTATTGACAAGCGTCTGTATCCAAATATAGTGACTGATTTCATGTTTGGCAAATCTGCTTCAGTTGCACCGCTGTAGGCAACGCAGTGCTGACAATGTCACGACATGTTCACACTGATATTGATGTCAGGACGACCTAACTATTGACAAGCGTCAGTATCAAAATATAGTGACTGATGTCATGTTATGCAAATCTGCTTCAGTTGCACCGCTGTAGGCAACGCAGTGCTGACAATGTCACGACATGTTCATACTGATATTGATGTCGGGACGACCAAACTATTGACAGCCATCTGTATCCAAATATAGTGACTGGTGTCATGTTTGGCAAATCTGCTGCCGTTGCACCGCTGTAGGCAACGCAGTGCTGACAATGTCACGACATGTTCAGACTGATATTGATGTCGGGACGACCTAAGACGGCAAAGACAGAAAAAGAACACTCGGAAAAACACTGATATAGTAGAAGTATAATCCCTACGAAAACTACGAAACAAAGGCATCATTTATCAACACCATACATTAAGGGACGCAAACTCCGGGCGAGGAAATTGACAATGCATTGAACAGAGTCCCGCTGCGTGAAATCTGTGGCGGAACAACGACACATCAGATAGGCAGTGGAAAGGTCACAAGGTAATAAATACGAGAGTAGCCACCGCCAGTTTCACAAGAGGAGGCCAGCTCAGAAACTAGGGCGAGGAAAGTGGCCACGGGTGGAACAGAGTCCCGCTGCGTCGAATCTGTTGTGGACCAGCGACACAGCAGATACGCGGTGGAAAGGTCACAAGGTAATAAATACACGAGTAGGTACTGCCAGTTGCATAAGAGGAGGCCAGCTCAGAAACTAGGGCGAGGAAAGTGGCCACGGGTCGAGTGTAGGTCCCGTCCAGCCATTTGCATCTTGTAGACTTGTTCCGAGCAGCACAATCAATAACGCCTAGACCTTGCCTAACCTATTCTGTACTTCGGAAGATGGTTAATATATTTTACTATCACTTCAGTTAGGATAATGCTTTGACCTTGATATAACAAAACATTCGGGTGTAAATCGGCTTATGAACCATACAATTACTTTCGTCCTGGTTGAATGTTTTAACTTTTGAATCATCCAAGCATTTCAATATCCATTCCGAATTTCACACGTAGAACAACTTTTTTTGAATTGGTACCAATATCGAGCTCCGAATATCGAACTCTCTTCCACATAATAGTTATTATGATTTATAAGTTGCCTCCTTTCTTATTAGCTTGTTGTTAAATTCAATATTTTTTTATTTAAATGGCACCGATTTCTGGAGGAGTAATGGTTCTTTTGTGTCGTTGATTTTGTTTCGTTAAGACCTTAATAGATGTTTCTCGATTGCTCATTCTACTTAAACTTCTTTTCAGTTGTCATCCTCCTGCACTCAGTTTTGGTGGAGAGAAAGTCAATTCTTAAATTCATCGTAATTATCATCTGTTGATATTATTATTTTTAAAGGTGTTTTAGGAAGCTGGTGAAGGAGTATAACTATGGAGATATCCTCCATAAATTTTAATTAATATGAAAAGTCATTAGGCACGAAAAATTACCTTCTCGAGGGAATTTTCTCTTTTATCGTCAGAACTGCAGGATGGCAGTACAAAAGCCGGCAATATTTGTGAGGGACATTCTGATCGGAACGGTATTTCCCTAAGTATGGTCACGTGCCAGATCATCCAACATCCCTCGAAATAGTACCCAAATTCAAGCTCAGATCACGTGAGCGCTCTTAAAGGTTTAAAACTTCAACGTTTTATATTTATAATACGTACGAATGTATGTATCTACTTTATCACGTAATGACAGACAACAAGGATAGAGATGCTTCGTATAATAGCCAAACTACCAATGAAGACGTTAAAAGACTTATTTCAACAAAAGATATTTCTACGGAGCTGCTAAACGTGCAGCTCAAAGCGTACGAATTGTAATTAACGCGATTAAGTAAGAAGGGCTGGCTTCACCTCAACACTGCCAGTTCCTTGGCTAAGCCGATTAATCAAGCTTGTCGCGTAGTGTAACGTCGCGTCGTGCTGGTGCTACGCGCTCAGCAATATCACGTCCCAGCTTAGCATCTTCACCTATTGTAATGATCACGCCAATAATTCTTCTCATGCAAGACTTTATTTTTTCCTATAGCTAATTTGCTATCGAATGGTGATTCTCCCAAAAGGTTCCAATTAGGGTCGATACCAGGTCCTTAATATTTAATTACAGTAATCGTTCGCTATAAATAAATTGTTGAATATATACATATATACAGAATTACCTTTAATTTCCAACCTGATGTTTCTAGCAATAACAAGCATTATATTTGCCATGACTCTGCATCATATTTATAGGTAATAGAGCAAGAGAGACCCCAATTTTTACAAAACTTTACGATACTTAATAAAGTAACATTTATGTCTACAAAAATGTTTCAGATTTTGTTCATAGTGACATTTAAAAACGTATAATAATATTGTTTACAAAATTTAAAAATTGATCCTTATTTCAAAACATCTATAGGGGCACACAACAACGATTAAAAACCTTTTTTAATCAACCTATAGTGTGTTACGGAAAACTTCTGTGTTCACAAGTATATTTAACCGTACAAAATTTGCATTTTTCCCTCGTATTTATGTAGCCTACATGCATGTTTACATTTTATTGCCTGCTTCGAAAGTTTCAGTAAAATCCAAAACTATTATACCGAAAACTATTTTAAAGGCTAGACTAAATATTCTATTATATCACAGTTTCTGCCATAAGAAGATGCTTTAGTTTCTTCCCTTTGGACAAGGTTAAAACCTAATAAAATATATACTGAACCAAACGCCATTAATTTTGCACATGCATTACTCTAATTCTTCATTGCTGCAACATTTCACTGAACAGTAAAAATAAAAGTTTTTAATCCCAATTAAGTCTAGTTATTCTAACTAGTACTCAAAATAAAATATGTATGATCCCATGAAAATAACATATGTATGTTATTGTGTATAATTGTTTTGAGTTATACATTATTGTTATTAAATTATTTATCTTGATCTTGTACATAATTAACATGTAATTGGGTCAGTACTAGTCGCAATTTGTTATCATTTTGAAGACCCGTTTTCCATACATTTTAATAATTTGCATCACTTAGTCATTCGTACTTTGTAATTAATTGTTTAACTTCTCTCTTCATTTAATTCTCTTTGTACTAATCACTGAACTATATTAATTGTGTTGTATTATACATTGCATGCTTTTATCTCAATTATTTGTATTGTAGGCTATTTTATAGTTTGCATTTACCTTTTATTGTATTCTATGGCATTTATTCACTCAATTCTGCATACCAAAGCAATTATTTATTATGCTTTATATTACTTTGTACTTATACCTAGCTTAGCCTCATCTACTTGTACGATCTGGCCTTAAACTGATTTTATTAATTGCATTGGCCGTGTATAAATAAATCTATGAAGTTTGGTTGCTGTTTAAATGCAATTTGTTACCAAAATATTATCTGGTAGGAAAGTGTTCAAAGATGCTGATGTTTTATAAACATGCAGTTTATTATCATCACTCTAGGAAACCTTCCTGTTAGCGGATCAGCAAAGACAATGTTTTACAACATTGGTAGGTACAAGGGACCTTGAGATGTTATCAGAATTGGCTGTTAGCAATGGGTTTAAACAGAGATAAACGTTTTGCTGATAACTCGGTTTACAAAATAAACGTTTACATAACGGGATAACAAATAGAACATAACTGCGATCTAGTGTCCCGATGAAAGACTTCCATTATTTGTTAACGTACTAGTTGTATTTACCACATTGTTAAGATTGAAAAATTACAGTTTTGGAATTGAATTTAAATAACATTCAAGCATGATAGTGCCAGTTTGTTGTGTACTGAACCGTATTTTGTAACAAAACTTATACGAATCATTCCTTGCTGTCATGTTTAATTAAAACTGGAGTTTCTCAGTTAAAAATTAAAATATAACAAGGACACTGGAGAGAAGTAAGCGGCAAAGAGAACCGTGCGGTGAAGGCTGTGAAAGGTCAGGTACAGGCTACATACCTGGTTTGACTGGGATCGCCAAGAAAAGGAGGATACAGGTGGCGCTGAGAGCTGGGCGGCGAAAAGTAGCCATATTGGAAGATATTAGGCCACAATGACGTCACTGTTTACTTGCGCGGTTCAGGTGTCAGCAAAATGGCGGCCGGGATACCGGCATCACTAGAACACAACACAACACTGGAATACCGGGATCACACAACACTACAGATCATCTGGCAGACTGAACCGTGTCGGAGAGAGGAGAACAGAACGGAACATTCGCAACAAGACTCCGGGGCCGGGGGGACTGCGGGACGCATCTAGCACAATCACTTTACATCTCGCCAGACCGAGGACAACAGAACCAGAACTGTGACAGCTGCAGGATAGTAACGGTTCGCGTACTGGCGCGCACACAACGGTCGGAGGCGTGATGCAGACCTGCCGGCTCGAACTCTCGCACTCGACTGGCAGTCTGGGGAGAGAGAATGAGCGAGAGAGAGGGAAGACGGCTGGTAGGAGGCAGTCAGCTGATGGTGCGGCGCGGCGAGGCGTCTATAGGCAGCCCGCCGGACATCGTCGCCTCACCCACAGAAATAATAGATCCAGTGTCAAGTTCAAAGTCGTCGGCGCCTCGCTCTTTCCGACCAGATTACCATTCTTATCAAGCCCGCCCGCGCAGTACAATGCCTATTGATTGATTAAAACACCGTGCATTTCAAACATGATTGAACGTCTTTTCAAATCGTCTTCTAAACTCGTATAGAGACCGAACGAACGCTTCGTAATTTGTCGAAAGATGCTCGCCGAACTTCCAAAGAAAAACAAGGAAACATTCTGGATTTATTTGCTAACGTTTTTACTGCGTCGACGATCCGAGGCAGCAGAGCAAACTGCGAGTTTTCAGTCTGTTCAGTTGGCCCAACTGAAACTGTAAGGAGCTACTTCGCTAACTCGGTAAAGAAAGTTTTATGAAATCGAGTTTTTTTAACTTAGTTCCCTTCAACCCAGCGTGCATGTTTAACGTAAGTTAGGGAACTCGATGTAATCTTCCAACAGAATATCAATGTAGTAGTCATCACAGCGGCATCGGAAACTACTTAAACTTATAGGCCTTTACATAATTTATAGAATACGCTAGCAATAATTATTAAGGTAAAATTTTTAAGTTTTTATAGTATGGTATAAAAACAATAACAAAATCTGCTTAAATCTGATAAAAAATCGATTTCGTCACTTAAAAATTAATTAGAATTTGTAATTCTTTTAAATTATGTTTTACTAAAAACATATAATTTCCTTAAGTCATAAATGAGTTTTTATATCGCTTTCTAAAGGTATAACTTAAAATTTAAATACCGCACATTCTTTTCTTCAGCCTTATTTGGCCCCACTACAAACTTATATATTTCATAGTTTTAATGCTTGTCATGTCACTTTAAGTGATAAAAAATAAAGAAGATATAATATAATATATAATATAGAAAATTTAATTTAATATAAATCATGTTTCCTAAACCCGAAATTGATTGTACCCCGCAATTTCCAAGTTGTGTGTATAATGAATAAAAGAACTGTTCGAAATTCAGTCCAATTATGTGCTTAAACTATAAACTTAGTTGTATAAAAGTTATATTTCATTACTTAAAATGACTTGTGAGACGATAGTCAATAGTGCAACAAGTTGGCTCTACAGTTGTCTTTTTTCAATGTAGGATTTTATTTTTTATTTTCACAGGAACTATTCTATTCAGCATTAAGTGTATCTTATTTTACAAGGCCACAAAAAATACAACGTTTGTTTATTACTAAATTTAAACCTAGTTAATGAAGTCATCCTAGACAGTTCACAAAGCCAGATTTGAATTAAATTATAACATGGATTGGAGTACTGAGTAAAACCGCTAGCCCAGTAAACGTATGCATAAATGGAAGTGGAATGTGAGTTACATTGGAATTGCATAGGCAACTATTGTGTTGCATTCATCCATGACGTCATAGCGTCAGCAGTGTCAACAGTTGACAAGGGCCTGTCGTGAGCAGTGAGCACAGACTGCTAAGTAAACCAGTCCAAAGTACACTCTGGCTCACAAGTGGAGCATTCTTTGTGCCAATTATAACATTTGCACATCTGAGCTGTTTAAGTAAGTTTCTTCCAAGACATTTTTGTTTATTTCATTAGTCTGGAAGAAATTGAAATAATTTTTATTGATGGAGGAAGTTTGCCTACAATCGTAATTATTTAATTTTAGTCAGTTTTGCGAAAGACAGTGTGGTTCTTTAAAATGTAATACAGAATAAGAAAAAAGTCAAAATACATCTCTCTTAATTTGGGCGGTATAAGAAATCGTATTGGGTCTGGTATGTATGTGGGGACTCAGCCTTTAGGAAGCATTATGACCGCAGCGGCCATTTTTATTTTGATAGAAACTTTGAAGTGGGAAGGGTGTAAAATGACAGATAATTTGGAACTCCCTCATTCTAAGGAACACAAAAGTAAAATCTGTATTAAAGTGTCTTTGTTATTGCAGGAGTTATGGCCTATTAAAGTCCAACCTGCGGAATTTAACAGGCCATAACTCCAACTCAAATTAAGTCATCTTTAAAAAAATCACGATTGTATTCCTCACAATGACGCAGTTTTTCCCGTTTTAAAAATTTCACCCAAATTTAAAACGGGAGATTTTAAGATAGCAGCCGCTGTCACCATTGCTCCTAAATGTTGCATCCTTACGCACAGACATTCCAGACTAGCTGCCACAATGATTCCTCGAAGCGTTCGACTTTTAGAGGGGTGTTTCGAGAATTTATCGTTACCCTTCCGGGTAAACTTAACAAGTCGTAAATCTCACAAAATCAAAATTTTACGTTTGCATTCCTTAAAACAAGGAAGTTTAGAATTATGTGCTACATTACCACCTTCCTATTTAAAAATTTTTAACTAAAATCCAAGATGGCGGATTTCAAGATGACCGCCGCTCTGTTGCAATGGCAGCGTCCCCTCACCTACTCACGCTTCATACCCGAAAATTATTTATTTTAATTACCACCAATAAGTTCGAATAGAGATATATGCAGACTTTGCCTCGTCTGTTTATTTATTTATGTTAGGGTAAATCATAAAGGCACATTATTGCTGATTAAGCTTACTCAGATCACGTTTCTGCTGTTTAAACGATCATTAATCATATTAGTTAATACTACCCTGTCACAACTATAAACCTAATTGTTTTCTACGGTTAATATTTACGGAACCATACCAATTGTTTACCACTGAAGTCCACACCGCTTCCACATTGCTTACATAACTAACATCTTAAGATTAGGCATTACACTGGATGCGTAACGCTAAAAATGAACACTGCAAGCTTACTGACCGATTAGAGAAGGAAATACAAAATTTGAATCAAATTTTTCAATAAACTGGTTTTGTCCGTAGATGAACCTCTGGGTTTGGGGAGGCATTCGTCTTTAAGGTAGTTGAAAACTGTATTATTTATGTTAATTAATTAACGCGTGTTTACTGTATTTATTCCAACTCCACAAGTTAAGTCGTCCTATTATGTAAATCACGTCGTCCTTTATGATATCACTTCTTTGCTTACATTTCTTTATTGACGATGGAAAGTTTGAAAGGATAACAGGATTACGGACATTTTCCATCGTTGTATGTTAAAAAATGTATAAGAACGTTTCGAGAATTGGAATCAAACCTCTTAGTCTGGTGGAGAGGTCTTAATAAATACAAAAATAAAACAAGGATAGAAGGAAAAGAAAAGGTATCAAACATACCCAAGAGCTACTTGGAGTCCTCCTCACCTGACGAAGAGTATTGATTTCAATCCTCGAAACGTTGTATTATGCCGTTGTAACACATGAATTCACTGTCAATATTTAGCCTACGCGTTACATAGTGCTTTTTCATGCCTATGGTGTTTGATATTGACAGTTATTAGAGTGGGCAACACTAGATTGCGTAAACTAGGTCTTAACAAACAGTTATGTCCTTGTAATTTTGTAAAATTAACCTGGGAAACTAAACTTTAATACGACTAACTGTTTTTGAACTGACATGATTCCGTCCACTAGTGATCAACACCCAAGGTGATAACTTACCTTGTTCACTTAATCTCTACAAGAGGGATAAACACTGTACATAGAAAGTATATTTAAAGTGGGATTCACAGAACGGATATCTCTTGAATTGCATCTTGTTATCGAAATTAGAAACAATTGAAAAAGAGTAAACTCTTCGAGCAGGTTTATAAGATCGCTTTTTGGTCGTGTACAAAAACTGAGTCGGTAACCATAACAGCACATCTCTGTCTGTCAGGGCTTGGCGTGCCTCAATTTTGTATTCTAATTTGTTTCATGATAATTGTGTCTAACAAGTAAAATACCTTTCAGTGTGAAAATACACAGCTAACTATCAGTAACTACACATTTTATTGTTGCAACGATTCAGATGTAAACTGACAATATAAGACAAATGATGGAAATGGTTGATGAAATTGATCAAAGAATGTGCTTGGTACACACACATATTTTAACCATCTGTGACTCATATTTCATTGAAACCATTAAGCTCACATACACTTTTTGGTTATGATGAGTTGAAGTATATAAACATTTACGGGCTGTTTTGTCCGAGTCTGTGGCCAAGAACATGTAAAAAATTCTATATACCGCCTAAATATTCAGGTGATAAAGGATCCAGAACCCCAGTGACGACATGATACTACTTTGCTACGATATGCTACTACAAATGATCGGGTAACTCCGAGACGATACAATCACGCAAAATGATCGTGCATTTACTTTACTGTAGTCTCATGCCAAATGGTTGTGTCCCTCCGAAATGATACGATTTTCCGCTAGGTAATTGTGTCCCTCCGTGATGATACGATCTCACGCTGAGTAATCCTGTCCTGCCGAGATGATACGATCACACGCCACGTAATCGTGTCCCTCCGAGATGATTCGATCACACGCCAAGTAATCGTGTCCCTCCAAGATGATTCGATCACACGCCACGTAATCGTGTCCCTCGGTGATGATAGGATCTCACTCTGAGTAATCGTGCACCTCCGAGACGATACGATCTCACGCAAAATTATCGTTTATTTCTGTCACTATGGTTTCATGCTAAATGATTGTGCGCCTCCGAGATGATGCGATCTCACTCAAAGTAATCGTGATCCTCCGAGATGATTTGATCTCACGTGAAATAAAATCTTAAGTAAAGTAATAATTTACTGTACCTCCGAGACGACAGGATCTCACGCCACTTGAACGCGAACAAAGAAACACAATGCACAGTGTTACGACCGGCCTTAATAATGGGTTTATGATACAGAACCAGCCTCAATGACTTATTATACAGATATTATGTTATCTGAGCGCATGCAAATCCCTCAACAATGCCACTCCACGTATCACTTAACACTCACTGACACATGGTCTGTCGCCTATAAATTAACATATTTGGCTTAAGTAATTCCTCGCCAGTGTTGCTTCTGTGATACTGTTCAAGGAACTTCAAATATATGGTATATAGCACTGAATATCCAATATATTTCCATGATAGTTACATTTAAAAGACAATTGAATATAAAATTTCTAGGCCGGAATTCCAACAAATTTATAGTTTTTAGTCTATACGCTTTTCAAATATAGACAAATGCCTTGTTAAAAATCGTTCCCAAAATCGTTCTACACTGGACAAAGTGCCCATTCGGACTGATTACCTTCTCTTACGGTTTACTGTATTTGCGGTTCCAAAGCATAATTTGTCTTATTGCCCCGATCATGAAAATGTACACATACAAAGGTCTTTTTAACTTATTTCAACCAAAAAGGTTCCAAACCTTTAAATCTACTTCCGTTGCTTTCCTATGAGTGGTTTCTCATGAGAATGCTTTAGTATTTTCAGAGCATAAGGTCTATATGTGTCGAATTTGATCTTTCTTAGACATCTACAAATTGAAAAAATGTAGTTTTCCTAGGTTTGCACTCTATTTTAATCCTTGTAGGTGGTTGACCTTCATGAAAATGCTTTTGTTATTTTCTGTTAAGAGAACGAGGCATCGATGTTCGATCTTTATGAAAATGCTAAGTTTTATGTTTAAAGCATGAGGTATACAGTTACATCTGACAAATTTCAACTGCCTTAGATATTGGAAACTTGGAGAAGTAATAATTAGTGATTCAGGACTTTGCCTTTTGTAAACGGAGATCACTGAATTCCAACCGAGCATTTCCAAGTGAACCAATCCTCAAAACCAATGTTACTAAACAATGTATAAGAGTGAAAAGGCAGGTACGTATATGTATGAGAGAATAGTTTTGGCGCGTGCGGCTAAGAGCGATAACGAAATGGATAATCTTATCTGGAGGAATGAGTGAGACAGTGTTTGTGCTGCTCTCCAGAGACGAACAAATCAAACATCCGAGCATGTTTGCACCAGGCGTTGGAGAGCAGGCAGAACCGTCAGTGACTGACACCTGTCTCAATAACTCTTAGGAAATTGCCGTAGAAGACAATCCTCGTCTGTGATAGAAAGTCAACAAACAAGATTCCTTACTTAGTTGGGATTAGATAAAGTTGAGCTCCACCCAGACTACAAAACATCCTGCATTTTACGTTTATCTACAAAATTCTATGAAACTATATAAAGTGGTCTTTTCATTCAGTTTTGTTTCATGCAGTTTCTAAACGTGACATGAACGAATATTGAAAAAGATAAAGACTATGACTGTTCCTACATTATACAGGGTGTAAAAAGTCCCGCACGGACTTGATAATTACCTAACTATTACAGGTAAAGCAATAAAACTTGGTATATACTTATTGCACATATCACTATACTACATTATTAAGATGTAGTATAGTGATATGTAGTATATATGAGATGTAGTATAGTGTACTATGTATTAAGATTGAACCGTTTCAGGTCGGATTTACGGCGTTGCACCCTACTAATAGAGACCTTTAATTTGAAGTACTACTCGACCTGTGCTCTTATTAAAGATTTTCCTTTTGACTCCTTGCGAGCCATCTCCATGACATGGTAAAAAGGTTGTAGTTACTTTAAATAGTAGATTTTTTGCTTTACCTGTAATCGTTCGGGAGTTATCAAGCGTGTGCGGGTCTTCTTTTACACCCTGTATATGACTCGTATACAACCTGCCAGACTGAAGGGATGTGCACGATATTGATTACATCATGAGTTTACTCAATAATAACAATAAATGAATCGTGTAATATTCGTTAATTGAGTCGATTGTCTGGAAATATTGAGTAATTATATTAATATCTAACGGTATCCGTGTATGTGTGAGTTACTCAGTTATAATATCTCACTTTTACTATAAATGAAACGAATGTTAAAAAACACAACTTAATTGTCTTTTAACAGAAGTAAGCTCCTCAGATCTGCAAGTATATTTATTCTTGATCAGGAACACAAGGTAAAACAAACTATAACACAAAAATATACTAGGACTGGAATAAATTGCAAATGGCCATAAATATACACTTTGAAAAACATTTTCTTGGCGGTGGCAACAAGGCAAACTTAAAATTTGCGTCAGAAATATAATTCATTGGAACCCGAAGTGCTCATACGAGTGCACTCGTTTTAAGTATAAGATTAAAAACATTATTCCACTTTTATAATATAGTATACGCCCCGAATTTCAATTAAGGTGGCATTTTAGGGTCTAGTCACCTATAGAAGAGGGTAGATTTATATTCTAGAAACGGGGTATTGTACTTTTAGTAAATATAACTATTGCAATCGTCCAAGTTGTTATTATCCTCTCATATCGAGTCAGGATATTTTGTAAAGTTATTTTTATACAAATCGTGATTTAATTTCTATAATCTATAATTTTTGGATGATACAGGAGACGCGATGTAAAGCTTGTAGGAGTTTTTGTTGGTGGTAAAAATATACAATCTTTCAAGGGCTACAACTTGCAGGACAGTGTTTATGACCACCAGTGCTACAGGGGCTGCGCGTTGTTCCCAGAAGAAATAGGAGATAAAAGTCATTGTTATTTGCTTTGTGCCAAAGATTCTCTTTCTCCCCCGGATATTTAAACTTGTTTTATTTTATTTTATTTATTTCCACGGCAATCGCCACTTTTACAATACCATTACATACATGTACATGAAATAATCAATAAACTATAAAATACAACAACAATATCGAACAATTTCAATGCAAAGACTATAATATATAACAAAGTACTACTAAAAAAAGGCGAGTAAAAACAGAAAAAAAGGTATAGTTGAAACAGAATTATAGAGTGCCATATACTAATTTGATGATTTCTTCTCGAAATCTAGCAGGGCTGGTGGAGAAGAAGTCAACAAGATGTCCCATCTCATTTCCGCTGCGTAGAAGTCGAGGTATCGTACTCTGTTGTTGGTAGGTCGTTGAGTAGTACAGTCTTGCAAAGGTGTCTCGCAGTCTCGTATGCCCAGGAACATGGAAGTAGATTTTGTTGAGTAGTTGCGGGCAATCAATGCTTCCGATGATGATCTTGTGGAGAAAGATAAGATCATGTATCTTTCTACGAGCCTCAAGAGGAGCAAGGCCATGCTGTAGTTGATAACCAGCAATTGGAACATTCATGTAGTGGTGGCCATCTCTGAACCCAGCTGTTCTGACAAGACGATGCTGAACTCTTTCAAGTTGTGTTTTGAGTCCTTCTTGGGAAGGTGACCAGATGGAAGAGTTGTATTCCAGGAGAGGACGAACAAGTGCTTTGTAGAGGATCAGCAGGGCGTCTACTGAAAGGTTACGAGTAGAGCGGAAGATAAATCCAAGAGTTGAGTTTGCTCTATTACAGATGTATTGGATGTGCTCAGCAGGGTGAAGAGTTGGTGTTGTGATGACGCCAAGGTCCTTTATTTTATCTACTCGATGAAGAACGGTGTTGTAAAGAGAGTAGTTGAAGAGACAGGGTGTAAAAGATCTTGAAAAGGTCATCACAGCGCATTTAGATATATTAAGGACCATAGCGTTCATAAGGCACCATTTTTCGATATGGAAAAGTGCTGATTGAAGCAGTTGGTGATCAGTAAAAGAGTTTATTTATATTTCAATAATGGCATATTTTAGGTAACCCCTTTATAAACTGTAACTGAGATTTCTAGAACTGATAAACATTTATTGTCATTAGTACTGTAGTCAATGAGAAAAGTTACATAATATTATTATTATGGGCTAGGTAATGCGAATCCTCTTCACAGCCAGTCAGGTGTAGTGAAAGTTGAATTTACCCTATAAGGACAATGTTAAACACTTAAAAGCCCCTATTTTTCGTCATAGAGTTACAGGAGAAGACTCATTTTAAATGTATGATCAATTCGCTCTTAGAAGATTTGTAGCTTTACTTATTTAAGTTCAACTAAAAATAGTTTTCAGTATGTGTAGGTTGTTTTCTAAACAACCAATAACTACATATAAGCTATTAATTTCTTATCAATCATATCTTTAAATGAGATATATCGTAATTCTACGACTAAAAAAAGGGCGTACAGTTTAACCCTATTCTTATTGGCCTTCACCCATTGCCACCCGCTAAAGCAGGTTTATAATGAAGCGTAATTCTGGAATTATGAGAATACAACTGTAAATACTTTGATAAAAATGTTTAAAATTTTACGAAAACAAAGTTTTGTATCGATTAAACTTCCTAATATAGTAATCAAAATGAGATTATCCGTGATCTCATGTCGTAGGTGCACTTACCTCAGTGAGTTAGCAAAGTTTCAATAAGTTGCCGGTGCAGAACTTTAAGAAGCTCCAAGTGCATGGTAAACTCAGTGAGAAACTTTATAAATTCTGAGTCTCTTTATAACTTAGTTTGAGCTAGCGTGCGTGTTAACCTAAGTTGGGGCCTTGAAGGTTTCTTTTGAGGGAATATTAACTAGGTAGTTCGGAACGGGTCGGGAATGTATAATGGATTATGTATGCAGGACTTTTACAAGGTAAAAATCTAATTCTGGTACCTTGGAAATTAAATCACAGTTGTTTGCATCCTTTAACTTTTGTGTTCAGCGAATCTTCGGATAAACATGTACTGCTCTCATTTTAGCTTTGCTAGACAAATTTAAATTTCTTACAAACGTTGTTACACTGAATCTTTTACAATAGTTACGATTAGTTATTTTATAATGGTACTCTTCTGAAACAGACTTGTTTATCATAATGCAGTAATAACAGCTATTTTTTTATACTTATATTGGTCTATAAATTGATTGGTTTTCGTTAAATTATAACAGATATGTGACTGTTATTGTCTTAGTAGAAGTAAATTCACAAGTCACAGCTGTTGAGTTATCAATTTTAAATAAATCTTCCAAATCCAGAAATTAAAATACCCTAATAGACTAATTTATATTATAATGTGTTTTAAATATGATTAAAACTTAAATATTTCTTAAAATATAGGAAAAAAGTACCCACATAGGCAAGCCCGTGCGTAAGATCCGAGTAAATGATTTTCTATGGTATTTTACGCGATCATTGAAATATTAGTAAGGTGTACAGATTACGATTTCATTTGCTGATTTTCGTTCAAGATCTCAAAGAGTAATTTTTAAGAATTTAAATAACAAATAAGTGAAGTCTTACTTCCATACAGAATTATTCATCAGGAAGTAATTTTTATGGTTAAATTCGTCGCATTTAGTGTGCGTACTGTTTAACACTGTATCTTTTTCGTAATTCAAACCAAACTACGATTTAAACGGTCTCATTGTAACTTAACTGTTTAAACTAAATTCCAGAGATAAATCAAGAAATACATAAAGTGGAAGCGAATCAAATAACCTGCTTTATTTTTGAAAATAATGAGATTTAAATATGAATACAAATAGAATTTTTCACAAGCATACAAAAAGAACTAATCCAGCTATACAAAAAAACTGTATATGTACGTTCAAAACGTGTCCTTAAAACGGAATTCATACTCATGAATCCAATAGAAACAAATTTGAGCTTCATCTTGACTGATAATGCGCATCTAATGACATAAAATTACATTGAAATGAAAGTGCTGGAATGTCGTATTAATCTAATTAATAGTATAGTAATTAATTAAGATATTAATGTAAAGGTCTCAATGGGGAAATTAGATGATGGAGTGGAAAATGAAATTAGTATAGCCTAAATTAAAGTTGTAAAGCTATCTAACTTGTGTTTTAGTTGATTAAATTTTGGACATTCAGGCTTTCATGGTTTACCACCTGTCGAGAATATCGATGACTGTGACATGATAACATTGCAATACATTACACTGGTTCAAATAATACTTTAAATTTTTCAAAACTTTTCTTGAACACCAACAAACACCAAAATAGCCTCAAGTACGCCTTTAAATGCTCAAGTAAGAATAGCATATTAAAGTGCATATTACTTAAAATTTATTGTTAGAGAATCATATGGGGAATGAAATTAGTTATTAAATAATTAAATTATGCAAAAAACAGTAGCTATTTAATCTTTTTTATTGATGGAAAAAATCAAGAAAACAACTGTTTACGTCAATGGTTACGTTATTTATTATTTATTGAAGCACAATTATGATTATATCAAAGAAATTTGTTCATTACACTAAGGCAATTGAGAGATCCTGAACAAAATGTAGACCTTTATGACTATTTTGGAGTTCCGAAAAATTCTGCCTGTATATTTTTACTATACGGAGACATTTTTAACGAATCGTTGCAAGTCTTAATCGTGGTTAACAACCAACATGATCGGTAAGTCTAAAAGATTTCTCGGAATCAAATATGACGCTCGCCCTGTTACGGGAAGAATCTATGAGCTAACTCCTAGTAAATTGCGAAATAGACCGAACTTCCTGTTCCCGGCGAAACTGTTTATGGTTCCAAGTAATCCTAAACATGTCCAAGGCATGTTTAAACTCTTACAAAACTTTTAAACATTGCGTCATTTTTGAAGAGCAATGCAATCGGTGGAATTTTAACAATGGGGATATAAAGGTAGAGATAACGGCGAGAAAAACAAGTGTTTCATGTTGAGGTGGTAAATTCCCCACATTCCTGTGTAAGAGTGAACAGCGTGATAACAGAAGAATGCTCTTATCTTGACGTAACACAAACCAACTCACAGAGCCCTGGAATTTTGCCTTATAAAGTCTTCAAGATATTTATGGTTTTGGATAATGGCGCTACAGCAACCTTAAGCCTCGTTGTCACAGCTTCTACTAAACCTTTATAACGTCGACTCCGTGTTGTGAAAATATTTCTTAGTGAAAAGTGTCACTGTACTTTAGCTCTGTTCTTACCGCGGTCTATTTTACACAACTTCCAGATTTATACTGCTTCAATTTTTTTATGAGACATGATTATATCTGAGAAATCTTACAATTTAATAACTACACAACCAATTTTATTAAATCAGCACGTTTTTACCAATATATTGCTCATCAATGTTGTATGTTTCGGGTATGGTGTAAACGTAATAAATAAGTTAACGTAGTATGGTGTTGTTTGTTTTTAACTTTTTTTAATTAAATTAAGCCATAAAGGTGTCAGGTATTGGAATATTTGTAACGTAGTATTTTAATAATCCCGTCTAAAATAAACACCGTCTCCCAGGCTTTACACGTTTAAGCTTCGTGAAATTCTCATGACCTAATTTTTAACCTATACACGACTTTCTATATAGAATATCAAGAACAGTGTTTAAATGTCTCTTTTTTGCTGAAGCAAAAAAGTAGTCGGAAAGAATATATAGTATCAAGTGCATAGATTGATTTATTCTAAAAATAAACTGTTATTGGTACAACTGTAATTTGATATAAACTTATTTTAACTAAATACTAAATACATTTGATCGTAAAACCAACTTATTCAAATCGAACCCGATCCACAGCCATTAGTTAAAATGTACGCAGTGTATAGTAAATATTTATAAGTTCATCAGTATACTTTACAAACTAAAGTTAGTATGCTTTGCTTAAGTTTAAATGGTTTGTAAAGGTGACATATTTTTCATTCCTTTTCTATCGTTAAGTGAAATACAACGTTTCGATATCTGCAATCTCATCTCTTCTTCGGGTGGATAACTAACCTAATTAGTAGACTACGAACTTGGTTGAAGTGAACAATTTACAACACTCAATATATATATATATAGAGTGTATATATATATATATATATATATATATATATATATATACTTCGACACTCAGAAGTCAAAGATATGAACAAAAACTTGTCATCGATATCCTCTCACATTATAATAAGTTGTCAGTGGTTGGTTGCTACGAGCGGAAACATTGTCTTCTTTAGTGCTGCAGTAATCAGTCTGCCTGCTTTATTAAGTGCTTATTTTAGAGATAGTGTGCATTGAGTTGTAAACACGAGATGTTTGTTGTGATGTCAACTTCTACTTGTCATAATAAGGCATTTGAATTGTTTTGTATCAGTGCTTCCGTTGCTGCACCGTTTATGTAAAAGTGTGAATGTGATTGTTGATTTTAGCTCCATTTCACCTTCCCCTTAGCGCCTCTTGAGTCCATACTCGAGTCCTGGAATCTAGGGTCATGTTCTTCTGAAGAGATCCAAAGGAAGTTTGCAAAACTAAGCCCAAAATAAACTATTTACCTCTTTTCGTCATCAGAGACGCCTAGACTACGAAATAAATAGGTATTCTCATTTTCTCATCATGTTTACAACTGATTCCAGGAGTCAAGTATGTGACAGTGTCAAATTTCAGATGATGCAATAATAAGAAGGTGAAATAGAGCTAAACTCTACATTTACGTTAATTCAACCACTCCCACCACAGTTACTACTCGTATATGTGTGAAAGTGTGAATTGTGTAATGGGTTGTCAGTGCGTTAAAAAGGATTGCTGGGTAAATAATCAGTAACATTAAATTGTCTCAGGATAACTATTATCTAAATTTCAGGACGTATTTGAAATTATTTGTAAGGCGTCACTGAAAAAACGAACGAGTTTGCTAAGACGAAGTTAAAAACACTTAAGTGTAAAAATAATTATTGTGTCAATTTTGAAAATTTTCAGTCCTGATAGGCTTAAATTATTACGAATTTAGATTCATTTTAAGCTATAACCTATATTATCTATAGTTCAAAGTTCCCGAAACATATTCAGCCAAAATCCGTTTAACGTAATTGACGTGTTTCAGTAAAATATAGGACAATATGTTGAATATTCATTACAAATTTGAATTTATGCAATCTTTACTATATTTGCAACTTGTAAAAATGGATTTTCCGTCAATTAAAACAATGTTGACAATTTAAATGTAGAGAAGTGTCCAAGATCCCTGCTGAGCCTTCTGCTTATTCTCACAAAGGTATCTTCAAAATAAATCATTGCCGAATGTTGCAAAACTTAATTTTAAATTTTAAAATTCTAAATAATAAATGTTCTGTAAGGATCCAAGTTACTTTAATGTATTTAGAGAGCTTTGTCATTATATTTATTTATTCTACTTCATACTACTAAAATATATATTAATGAACATTTCTTTACGGAAATATACGCAAGATACCTACTTTAGCTTTTTAAACTGCCAACTTTGCTGTGTTTAAGCCGGAAAATAATAAATTGGAATTTTATCGTCTGGTAGACACTCCTTATAATTTAAATTGGTTTTCTGAACCCATTTCAAATTGTTTACTTCAAATTATTTGGTAAAGTTTGTAAATGTTATTATTACGCTAAAGGTTTAAAATGCATATCTTGAATCATAGTGCCATGTTTTTGTTTTATTTATTAACATAAAATTTCCTAAATATTATGTTACGTTCACAATATAGGAATCACCGCATGAGATTTCATAATAGCAAGAAAGGAGTACGCCACATCACCTGTTACGCAATAGACTTCACTGACCTATGACGTGGAAGTTGTAGTCTATGGCTAATTGCATTGTACTACATGTGCCACATGTTAAAATGCCATAAGCGTGTATTCAGTTTGTTTTAAAAATATATTCACTCGTGATTTTCTCGTTGCCATTATGTTTACCCATAAGTCCAATGTAAACATGTTCGCTAACGCTCAGCCAAATCCAATGGAGTCCCCTGTCCCGTGAACAATGATCAGTAGGTGAAGCTTCATGAACAATTTAAATTTATCGGACAGACAGAAGGCAGGAATTAAATTTTTCCTGCCACTAATTTGATAAGCTTCGCTGGCGCTCAGCCAACAAGATATATAGGTACAACTAGAGTAGCCTGACACGCTTAGCAGTCACACTGTATATTGCAAAATCGTGAATTACAAGGATTTGAACTGTACATATTGAATTGTCTCTATGGAACCTTGTATATACGGCACATGACGTTTACATGGAATCTTCCTTGTTTATGGAAGGGATCTACTAACTCACCAGTGCACTCGTTCTTCGCTATGATGTTCCGAAAAAACTTCAGTATCGTTCCTCTATAGGAATCGTAAAAACACATATGAATACTTACAGGACTTTAACTCTTGTTAAAGTATTATTTAGTTGACAATTGCATTGTAATATAACTTTACTTATCTTTTAACAAAACATCTGCTCATCGTAAACCCTCTTCATTTTTGTTTTAGCACCCTATGTTACTGGATTCTGTCACATTATTTACAAAATAGCCAATGGAGTTGTGTAAATCCCACATAGTAAAAAGGCAGTTGTGTGGACAGTCAAAATAGGGACGCCGAATTTCCCGAATAACCCACAGAAACCTTTACTCAATCAGAAATTATTAAATAATTATGGTAGGAGTACAACACACCATGTCTAGTAACTGGCTTGGCTGAGGTTGCATACTAAATTTCTAATTTCTAGCGCATTTAAATTTTGAAATATCATGCGGACATACATTTATTCAACAATACACTACAGACATTTTAGCAGCGCCCAGCAGTCAAAAGATAAATTGCGCTGACCGACTGTATGATGGGCTTTAATTACGCTCACCATGTCACTAAAATTATATATGTGCTAGGATACTTAAGCTACGAGTACACGTGTTAATATGTCATATGTTTGAATCTCTTACAAATTGTATTATATTATCGTTACTTTATCGCTAATATAGTTACGCATAAGTCCACTGTAAAAATATTTGCTAACGCTCAGCCAATTCCCATTCAGCAACATAAAGCAATAGACATCAATAATTTTTTTGCAACCCCATGAGTGAAATGTTTCGCTAAAGCTCAGCCTAAACAAATTTTTTCTAAGGCATTAATTAATTTTGGCATCGCCTTGAAAAAGAATGTTAGTAGTTTATATTCTAGGCCTACAATAAGAATTTCTATTACTATAGAAGAAATATTACTTAATATATTTATTCTGCTTTTTAGTGCAGCGTTGTTCGTTAATTCAATCCACGGCTATAGTTTGTGAAGACCGGTGGAAATGATGCAACTGTTGGAAATATAACATATTGTAATATCTATCATGTATAAACATCATTGCATAAGGTAGCATCCGTTCCCTTGCCGGAAATACTGTCATTATACATGCGTGCACAGGCAAGTGCAGATGCATCGTCAACCCCTGTTGGCCTCAAGTATGCAAGTGCTTGCATGCAAGATAACAGACACCTGACAGTCGAAGCACACCCATGCGCGTGGCTGATAACAGATACTTGTGTCAAGGTCACCCAAGGTGGAGTGTCCGGCTTGCTATGTGACACAATCACAACATTCTTCACTATTAATACGCATTTATTTCGCTTCATATATTTTAATACATAAGAGAAATTTGTATAAAATATACATTAAATCTGATGTATAGTTTTGTATATTAACTGTTATCTTAATTAGAATAATAATCATTGTATCACAGTTTCAAACAATGACGTAACTGAATGAAAGTAATCTAAAAAAATACAGGTCCATAAACTATACGGAATGGTCATGTTTTGTTGGATACAAGTAGTCGTACAGACAAAAATCATTCCCCTCTTCAGGAATGATTAAAAGGATGAATAAAAATTACAACATACCTGTATACCGTAAAAGTCTCACTTTGCAGTATGGACGTATTAGGCTATTTCTGTACGTTGGTATGTGATGCGAGCACATGCATCACAAACCTAATCAACCTGATTTTTTTTTTTTTTTTTTTTTTTTTTTTTTTTTTTTTTTTTTTTTTTTTTTTTTTGAGATATTCATTAATTTTGTATGAAGCTGTAATGATTGTAATTGGTAATTGATTTTAAGAGAATCATTCTGAAAATGTAGATAGATAACATTAAATAGAAACGATAAAGTTTCAGTTTATATCTCAACTGTACAAATTTCTCGAATAGTTTCAATAACGCTTGAACCAGTAATAGAGCTGTTACCCCAATGAGCTCTCAAGTGTTTTTCTACTTCTAAATATTTATAACATATGCCTTCATCTCCTTCTCAATATTTTAATGCACAACAAGACATTGACATAGTTTCCCAACGTACCTTCCATAAGTTTGAGGTTTTATAAATTGTAAATTTTCTAAAAAATGGATGAAACATGCTAAAAAATGAATACTTATTGGATACATTTATTAACAGTAACTACTGGTCAACACTTTTGTGTTGAATTTTGTATATGATAGATAAATTTTAATTTCATTATAACTTAAACAATTGTTTTTGATGAGTTTCCAAGAAGCCTTTGAAATATCACAACTTCTCAAGGTTATATTAACCTTACAGTCCATACAGCTTTCTAACATGTCCAGTAAAGTGACATATGGAAATGAATTGTCCATTTTAATCGTCATTTAGTGTCTGAATTTTCTCAACAATTTAGTTACTCTCGAAATCTTTGAGATTTTTCGGTTGATTTTGATATTCAACGTGCAAGCAACATTCGAGCAGTAATTGTAAAGATACATTTATCTCAGAAAGATTTTTCCATATATACAATCTCTTCCAGTACAAAAATATCATATGTTAGATCTGAAGTTCAAGTCAATGACATATATCCTGCTCAAAGAGTTAAGATATCACAGTTTTATAAACAGAGACAGAGATGCCAGGAACGTTTATCATCATACTGTTGCAGCGGTCTTTCCTGTGTATTAAAACATAAAGAAACTAGTAGTTACCTGCGGCTTCGCAAGCAGTTTCTTATGAACACTTATGGCTAGGATTAATTATATTTCCAAATTGAGTTTTGCCCTGTTGCCGCGATTAAGAAGATTTGTCAAAAAATGTATATGTATTTATGGTCATTGTAATTTACTCCAATCTTAGAAAGTTTTGTGCCTTTGTTGAGTTTCATTGGACAAGAAAAAACATATTCATACACAAGTCCTAGAAACCTTGTTTTGTCAAAGAACAACAAACGTGGGTTTTATGAGCATTTAAATTTTATAGTAAAAGTTAGATAACAACATTGTCCTTAGTATTTGAATTACATTAGCAAGGACCGCATGCTTAATATTTGCTGAAATATAAAATAAAAAGTACATTTTTTTTTAAATGTTTTATTTCTTTATCAGGATATTAATTTATTCAGTGCTCATATCAACAACGGTTGGAGAAAAGGTTGAAATAAGAAGTTTTGTTACTACCAAGCTTACTCTGTGCTTTCTAGACCATATTATAAATAAACTGAAAATAGTGGTTAAATTAATTAAACACATGGTTGTGCTGTTATACAACAATGTTTACACAGAACACATGATTACATACACATACACACATGCGCGCGCACATGAATTGAGTAATACGTACCTTTGAGAGATCAATAAATCAAACCTTTCTTCAATTAATGATATATTTTATAGAGCACCTATATATTTACAATTACTGGGATTCAATGCTCAACCCAAATAATACTTAGTTACTTATATTCTAAGAAAAGAATTTGCACACACGTGTGCACCTCAACATTACTCTCCTCCCCCTCCGGAAACCATCTTTGCCTTTCCCACTGTTTTTAGGTTCCGCTTTCAATGAAACTCGTTAACATCCATACTATGGTTTGGTCATTGGACCATATGAACGTAACGTCTATTTACTTCAGGACTTGATATTTCTCTTCTAAGGATTTATTGGTTGAAGCTACCTAGATATTTTGCCTGCCTAATATCCTGTCTGACTCAACGTCGATTTCCGTCTTAGTAGAAGCCGTGGCCCACGGGTGGGGTGGGAAGGGTAACCGAGATTCCTCCTTTCCGGAATAAGTACTTTACATATTCAGGAAAAGATTCGATTCTACGAAAATTTCTTAGGGAAAACTAATAATCGGACTACAGTCGTTACTCGATTGTTTTTATCGATTTATTCGATATATTATTCAACTTGAATATTAAATTTGGATTATTAAATCCTTGGAAAAAGGATTAGAATAAAATAAACACAAGAACAACAAACTATAATAAAACAATCTTTTAATAAAACATTAAATAATGACAAAACCAAATTTAGCTTGAACCTACATATCAGATATACTTTACTATATTTACAGCTTATCCCGATAGCGGTGATCAACCACTTATGTGAAACAGAGAAATGAAAGGCTCACTTACCTGTGGTACAAAAAAATCTAAAAAATAGTATGCTGAGAGATTGTGGGTATTCCACACTTACTCTTCTCTGACCATTTGCGAAGAACTTTCAATCTCACATTAATAGCCATTTTCAAATTATTGCTGTTTATTGTTTATATTTAACGTTATTGTATTTATTAATAAGTTTAAGTCATATGTTAGGTTAAATAAATTGTAAAATCTAACTATTCATTTAATAAAACAATCGAACATTCAATAA
This sequence comes from Homalodisca vitripennis, assembly GCF_021130785.1. Lineage (NCBI taxonomy): Eukaryota > Metazoa > Arthropoda > Insecta > Hemiptera > Cicadellidae > Homalodisca > Homalodisca vitripennis. Next base: position 43,004,472 of record NC_060212.1, read on the forward strand.
AAATAACCGAATAACGAGTGCAGGCTTATTAGTCCATCCCTCGTAGTGTTACACTAATTTTGTATAAAGTACCAAATTTGACCTGTTGGACGTTAATTTACTGTTGGTACTAATTAGTTATTTTGTACCAATTTTATTTTCAACTTTTAGGTAATTTTTTTTGACTGCCTTGTTTTTATGCTATGTCTATTCGGTTGTAAAGGGATTTCTGTAATTTTTATTTACACATTTTTTGACCTTTTTAACAGTATGTAGCATAGAATTAAAATAAAATAAATTGTGTTTCTAAAAACAGAGAAAGCACTATTTTATTTACATTTTGTTGGTAATTAAATTAGGAACTCCATATTAGATGATAAGAAACGTTGCATTAAATATTGTATGTGTTAACTTTTAGTGTGGTTAAAATACTGCATTATACAATAATATTCTAAGATATGTTTGAGTGTTACATTATCAGAATTCCTTAGAGAAAAAGAGATGAAACAGGAACTTACAAATCCAGCAGCTGAGCTGTCTAAAAAGTTTTGTGTCAACACAAGCAAAAACTTGACGAGTCTTGGAGTACCATCTGGAAATAAATCCCTGGCCTTCCCTCAACTTTGTGAGTATAAGATTAAGTTTGTAGAAACAGAAGTTTTCTTCAGATCCAATTTAAATAAATTAGAATGATGTAGTAGTTAAATGTATAAAGTTTGATATTATTTAAATAGTTATTGAAGATAATTTAATAGTAAAAGTATTCAACGTATTTATATATAGGAAATGTGTGTATTGTAGTATAATACACTGACTGTCCACTATGCGGTGTACAAAAGTTGTGTTAAATATAAAGTACTTAACAGTTCAAGCATGTTTTAAACTATTTGCGGGTATATTATTTAAACTATTAATGTCGTTGCTCAAGTTGCTGTTGAGACTAAAATAATAAATATTTATATCTATACAAATAACTTGCGTTGAGTAACATTTAAAGTACAATGACATCTTACATTATGTAGTTCCTTCTATTTTAAGAGAATCATAAAAATAAAGTTTACTAGGCGAAGTTTGGGCTAAAAAGCCCTCTCTAACACATAACTCGGAGACCACAGGCTTTATAAAATCCTAAATACTTTCTAAAATAACCCAATACAATTGATATCGAAAGACCTCCACAAACAACGATAGACTGACAAACTGACTGTCCTAAATTAATAGAGATATCCCTTGAACCAAGAGGAACCTAAGTATTAAGTTTCAAGATTCCGTAATCTTTCTTTTAAGAGTTATCGCGAAGATGGACGGCCAACGACACGGTGTTAATAAGGCCCTGATGGGCCTTTAATAAAGTCACTCAAAAATATATTTGAATAGTCACAGTTGAAGATAAATTGGTTTGCGTCCAGTGTTGAAGAGTATTAGTTAAACTGTGTGATTTGAAAAGTTGATAGACAGACACACGTCTCGTAAAACACACATCTTGAATATTACTATAAGGGCATATTTACAAGATTTCGCAATCGATGATGGCCTTGGAAAAATATTTTACGTATGAATTTATCATATCACTTTAAGATGAATTCCCTGAATACAGAAAAAGTAAAAATATTTTGTAGATTCATGTGATATTATAAATATTTAAAGTAAACAACATAGCAAATCATCTAATAAGGCCCTGATAAAAATGATGAAGATTGCCTAAATTTTCTACTGAAATCTCCGTAATTTCACAAAGAGTGATTAATACATTTTTTGGTTTCTTTTTGCATACAGGGAAATTATCCTAAAGGGATATGAATTTAACATAAAAATTATCTTCCAAACCCGAAATTGCACCATCCTGTACCAAACTGTACCATCTTAATGCTAGTAGTAACTACCCAACGGTAGTAATTTTATGGTGATGTTGAATTAATATAAGTGTTAGGTACTTTTAGATCAGTTAAATCAAGGCAAACTAGAATATTATTTCACATTCAAATTGATCGGGTTGCTTCGAGAATAGTGACAGTGTATGTAGAAGCGTTTCGTGCTTGACTTCGACCTTGGATCACCAATCTCAGAACACTACAGTAACTGTAGTCAGTTTCAAAGTCAAAAGTCAAAGAATGTCTTATTCTACCAGGTTCAGAGAGGGCTAATAAGCCATCCCTAACAATTCACCTGGAGACCAACGGCTTAAATGTGCCTTCCGAATCACTACCATTTAGGGGGGCCGCTTGCAAGGACAGCATCGCTCAGAGGTCTAAGCACAGCCAAGCTCGACGTTGCTTGATTCGGTCATCTTGCAATAAGCGCTGTACGTCTAGCGACACTGCGCCATTGGAAAGCAATCTTCCTCTGTTTCTTGGATATCTATGTACCTGACTCCTGAAGCTCTCGTGAATTCTTAGTTATGAACCTGTCATACATCACCTAACCCAAGATCGGTCAGTTAAAAGTGGTCGGAAATTCAACGCGAGCAAATGCACAGTCCTTTATGTAGCACAACACGATGTGGTTCGTGCCCTTGACAAGAGTGGGATTGCGGTCGTGCTTCATGGCGAGAGCTTAATTGTCTGTGATAAGTGAAGACTCTCGGTGTCGTGCTTGACCGTGATCTGACTATGTCACCCACGTTTCCCAACGTGTTCTTGGCAGGCTGAGGGGGTCTGTATGTATTCAGAACGCTGCTGGCTGAGAATAAAAAGTTTCAGCTAATGCATTCATTATTTTTGTCAATTCATTGCTAATGGTACTCCGCATACCGAAGCAGCATGTCAAGGCAATATATAAATAAACTTCAAACATCATGAGATTCATTTTCAATTTATAACACTTTGACAATGTATTCTCATTTAAAAAGACTGCCAAAATACAATCCATGGAAGAGGTATGCAGAATGCAGACATGCTGCATGATTCACAAAGCTCTTATTCTTAAAGAGCCACAGTACTTAAGCGAGAGGCTCTTATACTAGGAGGTGGTTTATCGTGATTAGCTGAAGCTTAACCGACTACTGACAATTAAACACGGTTTTATAGTTTCTTGATTAATTATAAAGATTTATCGTGATTAGCTGAAGCTTAACCGACTACTGACAATTAAACACGGTTTTATAGTTTCTTGATTATTTATAAAGTTTTATCGTGATTAGCTGAAGCTTAACCGACTACTGACAATTAGACACGGTTTTATAGTTTCTTGATTATTTATAAAGTTTCTCTTCTTAAACTTTTAATAATTGTCAGTTATGGTCTAACATCTGTTGACTGAAAACGTATCTCCATACCGAAGCTGAGTTATTTTAACAAAATAATTGCGTAAGCAATGTTTCTACAGAGTGTGAACTTAAAGACTTTGATGTTATAATCTGTATGTGTAAAGTATAACAATGTACTCAGTTTTTGTGTATTTCATCGATATTATATCGTATATTTACGTCTGTTCTACGTCTATTGTATATATCGTCTGTTTGTATGAAAAATATCAAAACTATAACTAAAAAAAGTTAGAAAAATGTAGACATGTTGAAACAGTTAATAAAAAGTTTTGGAATAAAAATTTGTTTTCTGTTTTAAAGTTTAGATAGTAGAGTTGGCAAAATTTGAGATCTTTACTATACGTCTTTTTTGGTTTAAATAAAGTTCATGTTTCTTTTAAATGTCAAATTAACTTATATTCCAACAATCAAAATTATCTTGAATACTTATAGGCCTAATGTTTATCAAACCTCAAAAGTTGTGTTGCAATAGAGAAATAATCAAGTTTATATTCACTATGAAAGAATAACTAGAACACAGAACCTAAAGTAAGGTAAACAGACAATGATAAGAGCAATAAAACCGGTGACTCAATGGAGGTGATAAATGTTACACATCTTGTACACTTGTTAGATAAAGAAAACTATGTGTTCCCTAGTTTCTCGAATATCTAAGACAGCTAGAGGACTATAATTCATTGTGGTTAGCCCAGGATCGATTTTAATGACTAAAAAATTAAAATATAATAGGTTATCAACATGACTGATCGAAGTGATATCACCACACATGGGACAGAACCAAAAATTGGCATTACCTAACTCCAGTCGTCCACCTGTCGTTACCGCGCTGTAGCCTGCAGGAAATATCGCTCGCGATTGTGTTTGTGAATGTGGTATTTATTTAATCATAAATGTATACTGTGTTACTGTGTTGTGCTGTGTAATTTTAATTATATGACAAAGCCATCCACCACCACAGCTACTGAGGTCTGACGATGAAGGTTAACTTTCGAAACGTCACCATAATCATTAAGACCACATGAATTTGGATTGAATTGACGATAGGATATAACCTATTACATCTTTAGCTAGAAGACATTAAGAAAGCATATTGTGGCGGGAGGAACGTGTAGGGGTCACGTTACTGACCTAAAACAGTTCCTTCTTTCCAGCTCTGGTTCTAGGGCTTTTGGTGTCTTAGGCGAAAAAATACGTCCACTTTTTTAAAGTGCAGGATAAAGAATACTGAAATTTACGTCACACACTGCCGCCAATCTTGCCTACATGGACGAGTCGGTCCTGATTCTTCCACAGCAAGTGTGACCTAGTTTTACAAACTGGCGGGGCATTGACAGATTTGACACCAATTTCAATTGATCCGCTAATGTGAAATATATTGCTCTTTGGAATAAGCACATGCGGTAGTTAGCATTAGATGTTCAGTTGTAAGTGCTTCTTTAACATATATATATATATATATATATATATATATATATATATATATATATATAAAGAATATGGAGCAGATATACTGACCTACTCTAACAGACCGTTGTACTATGAGAGGGTTGATACTGACCCCATGGGCTTACGTAACTGATAGTAAGGAGGTGCGTACCATTCATTTATTGCAAGAAAACAGAAAATTCATTGAATATCAGTTACGTAGGTCTCTTGAAGGAATCGCTGTCGTATTTATGTAAGGACAGCTATTATTGTAAGTAACATCCGAAACAAAATATTTTCTTTTTGTACTAACATATTTTATGGAAATTAACCGTAAATGGGTGAAAGTGTAGATCGATAGGTGTAGTCTACTGCGGGAGATGGATGTTAGTGTGTGGGAGTTCTCCTAGTGTTAAAGGGTAGCTTGTCTGGAGAAGAGGGAGTGCCTGCTTAGACTGGAAGAGGCTGAACAGAGATAACTGTCCCCTTCTGCCAAGACTGAGATATTGAGCCCGCAATCCCCATCATGGATGTCAAATGGAGGCGGCCCCTAGCTCCAACCTCACCCATCCTGAATATCCTGTCATTCCGGAAGCAAATGCTAAAGACCTTTTAAGAGTGCAAGAGAAGTTTCTCCACTTCTTGTCAAAAAAGTTTGAATTTATTTCAAGAAGAATATTCACACGTTCCTTGACCGTAAAAAAGGCTCCTTTACACCTCAGTAACAAATGTGTAATTCTGTTTCCACCTAATCCACATTTAAGAACATACGAAATGTTGAAGGCTTGGCTTATTGTTGAGTATGTTGAGATCAACTGTATGTTTTGCTGATACATCAGTTCGTTGATGACATAATATTGGCTGTTGAAGTATAAGTACGAGTGTATCTACAGCAATCCAGTAATGCAAATAAAATGTGGATTAAATATACAAAGATAAAAATCTAAAGCTGTAGTATTAATTCACATTTTTAATATTCAAAACGGTGTTATTTTTATTTTGTTTGATTTTTTTAAATTAAATATTGGGGCATCATAGTTAAGATCTCAAAAAAAGTTTTTCACTAGTAACAATATTTAAAATATCTACCACAGCATATATCTAACGAATTTATTAAAGGATTGTCATATGTATTTGATGAGACATGTTTATGGATGAATTGTTCAGTGCATTTTTTGTGTGCTTCGTCTAAAAGTTAACCAAGTACCCTACACTTATTATTTACAATAATTATAACTTGAATTAAAACAGAAATTATGAATATTATTTCTTTTAAGTATGAATATTAAAAATTATTGTAATTTAGTTTCAAGTATTAAAGATTTTGTTAAGTAACAAGATTAGAACACGCCACATTACGTACTAATAAATAATAATAATACTCTTTATTGCATTAACAATATTTACAATTGCATTGCATGCGTCATAAAATGGAACACAGTATGTCATAAAGCACACAGCATGTCGTAAAGATATCATTCGGTCTTCATTTATCTATATCAGAACCGGGTTATGTGTTAATAATCTTGAATAACTTCATTAATTTCTAAAGTTTTCATCCCAGCGGCCCATTATGAACTCATCAACAGAGTAAAATGCCTTTGACACCAGGAAGTGTTTTAGTCGAGCTTTAAATTGATTGGGATCGTTTATGTTTTTAATACCCTCAGGGAGCCTGTTGATTAGCCTGACACCAACTTGGGACGGTAAGCGTCCATAAGCCGTCGTTCTGTGCTGATCGAGTCGGAAGTTGTCCCTGCCTCTAGTCTCGTACTGGTGGACATCCCTGCCCCGTTCCAACTCACATTTGAGTCGACAGTACAGGATAACTTCTAAAATAAAGAGACAGGTTAAAGTCAGCGTGTTGCGTAACAGGCTTCGCTGAGATTATAAGTCTATAATTTCACGTATGATTCATATTTTATTATCGAATATGTTAAAATGACCTATGACTATACTCTGTTTGTTTTCTCCGTCATCATAGGTACCCATGAGAACAATGTAAAAATGTACACTACTTCTCAGCCAAATTTCATAGTATGACATGCAACATCACGAAATTAACGTTGTCAATGCCGTAATGAAGCTACTTGTTAGTTTGTCCTCGAGATATATGTAACTATAATTTCTCTAACCCCTCGAGTGTTAGGCTTCGCTAACACTCAGCCAATAAACATCGATTAAGCTGTAATTAAAAAAAACTGTCACATTGTGTTTTATTTGCTAAGATAATTGTAGTTTAATCAGTTTGAGTAATCAAATTACAAGAACCCCTCCCCCATTCATGACAGGACGGGATCGAGTTTCCACGCCTCTGCTTATCCAAGTTGGAAGTTGTTTCAAATGAAGGCAAATCCCTCCAAAATCCTCCACCCTCCGCAAAGTTGTGGGGAATGGCGATAAATTGAATTGCCGCGAAACTTGGAATAAACTTAAAACATAATTACAACTCCTGAAACTTGGAATCGTTTCACTTCGTTGTGCGACTAACTCCATTTGGTTAATCACAAATCGCCAGCTCAGTCTAGTGGAAAGTACATTTACCAAACAATAATCACTTGTTTATAAGTTAGTGTGGTCTCGTCTCGGACAAATTAATAATACCAATTTCTATTTAAGATGTCTTCCTTTCTAAAAGCAATATCGCTGTACAGTTTGTTTCAGAACTCTTGTTGGATATTTTAATGGATCATTTCTACAGTTATAGTAAACATATTTTTAATTACAGTGGGATTTTTCAAAATTGTTCACTAAATTTTCGATGCATGTTAACACTAATAATGTCGTTTTAAAACATGTGTAATGAAAATCTATCTCACACCATCCCATTTTAGGATGGCGCTCATTAAAACATATTGACATTAAATACATAAAAATATTAGAATATTTTAAAACACAAGGATTTTACGAATACTTTACGAGAATACATTTTTTATGTTTTTATGTGAACTCAAATGGCATTCAGTTTAATAAAATTAACCGTAATATTTTAAATTTATTGCAGGTTATTAGGTGTAACCAGTTACTGTAACCAGGTCTCAACGAAACAATTAAAGTTATTTAGGGACAAAACATTTATTAACTACCAAATGTGGGCTAGTGGCAACACCCATATTTTAAATGGGTTCTGGAAACAAATGTAGATAATTTGTTGTTTCTCTACTCGGTTTCATAATTTTTATATTATCAAGTGGGGTGGTTAAAAGTACTATAATTGCTACTTTTTATTACTTTTAGTTATTAATACCTTTAGAGTGTTCCATAAGTACTTATTAACTATCCCTTATTTATAGCTTTCTTCCCCTAAACCTCAATGTTAAGCTGTAATTAAAGTGAAGATACAACTACACTAATACAGTTATGACTTCTTTATCACTGTGAGTGTCGCAATCTAGAGCACACTCCACATTTTTCAGTTGTTACTCGACTTGACAATGGCTGTTTGTATGCATGTAAGAGAGAGAGAGAGAGAGAGAGAAGAACCCTCAGGAAAAAAGTTTGGAGAAGGGACATTTTTTAAACACAATTCTTCCAATTCCCAAGGGAAAACGCTCTTTAGGAAAACTCATGGAAATCCATCCGTGTCACAGTACTGATCCAGATTTTCAGACATAAGATCCAAGTATGTAAGATAATGGAGTGCAATAAATGCATATGTGTATTATGTAAAATTATAACTTTGAAATATGGCAGATACTCTGGCTAACGTCTGCAGCTATTTTGAGAAAGTCTAAATGATGTTATAATGATTCAATATCAAAACCTTTTTGTTCCTTAATTATTCATGAAACTCATGAATACACATAATGAAAATGTATATTTTTCAACAGATCACCTTTGCATACCTAGTGTAAATAGACTTGTTCTGGTCTGTACAAGCACAGGTAGAGTGTCAGTTCTATAAACCACAGTTACTCTGCTGTACAGGTTTTATTATTGAGATTAATGTTTAAAAGAGTTGTTGTACACCATGATAACTCACATCTGCCTGTACAGTGTGCTCCCATGATGCCTATAGGTAGATAGTAATCAATACCAGAGTGTCTTCCTTAGGTATCAATATGGATTACCATATTTTTATAATGGTAATTCATATTGATTACCGTATTCATTCGGATACATACAACCGAAAATTGTATATAATGTTCTAAACTATATTAGTATAAGACTTTTTCTCTTAAGTCAATACGCTGAGAAATTGTACATACTCCTAGGACCTTTAAGTTGCTTTTGGAGTTTCAGGATATCCAAGGTTTGCACCCAGCAAAGGCCGCCTACTGTCAAAATCCACCAGGAAGGATTTTAGACATTAATCTCTGTCATATCTCCATGGAAGAAGGAGATTTTACTTCAGCTCTGTATCAGCCTCTCCAGTCATAGCAGGCAGAGAGAGGGTAACATGCCATTAGGTCCAGGCTATCTACAGCCTTTAACACTTAAGGAGCCAACTCAAACAGTCATCCCCCGCAGTAGCCTAGACCTATCAATCTACACTTGCAACCCCAATATCTCGATATTTACTGTTAGTGATGTGCCGCTCCTGGACATTCATAAAGCTGTCTATATTTCAGTAACAAGTCGGGTTTTTACTGTACCCACAATAGATTCAACTGAAAGATATAAACCATTAGGAAGTAGAATGGTATGGAGAATCAAACTTAGATAATTATTAGTTTATTCGGTACAGAATGTAGTTTTAGTACATTTTAAAATTAAATTCCAAATATGATAATAAAAGCTTTGGACTGTAGAGCCCGAGTCAGACATCTATGAGCTTAAAATCACGATATAAAAGGCTAAAGATATTATTTTAAATGTTGAATAATTACTAAGAAGATTCCTTTAGTTCCTTACAGGCACAATATATTAGGTTAAAAATTGAGTACTTCTTGATTTATCTCGTTCAACAATGCTATAGTCTTTTCCAGTATTTAGAAAGCACATTGCCGGGTGTACCACGAAGAGGTTTAAACGTTGTATTTCAATTTACTTGCTCATTTATGCACCAAACATTTTCAAACTCTAAATAATTTATTAAGAAGGATTTGAAAATATTCTGTGAAACTTTCAGCTCTCTAGCAATTGTTGAAACAAAATTGTGGAATTTTAAAAAACAAATCTTTAAACACAGTAAAACGACAGTATTTTAAGTTTTATAAAATTATGTATTGTCATATTCTAGAGAAATAAAGTATTTCAATCAGAAAATTAGAACATAGTCTATTAAAAAAACCTACAATTCCATTCCACAAATAATTCAAACTGCAATCTATCCGCAGCGACCACACTGATAACAGCGCTTAACAAATGAATTTTTAGGGAGCTTTTATTTTCACAGAATATTTAAAGTCCTACTTTATTAATTGTGTAGGTTTTGAAAATGTTCGATGCATAAATGGGCAAGTAATATAATATGAAACGTTTAAATCTCTTCGTGGGACAATCTGTATTTTAATGTTTAAAATTGGTTTTCGTATTAAAAAGACACAATGCAGATACTCGTGACTGTACCAAAGTGATGGGTGAGAATTAGTGACAGAAGCGACAGTGTAATCTAAACTGCTAGCTGGTAACTGTCACTCTGCCCAGTCACAGGTGTCAAGTAATGCTAGAGCTAGCTAAACCTTTAGACCTTGACTGGCACATTCCATTCAGAGTGCTCGCGCATGTGCGTGTGTCCTATGTCGTCTTGTGCGTGTTTTCACACGCGGAGCCTCCGCTCGGTCACGCTTCCATTGTGTGTTTGGTCTACACGACATTTACGAGTGGCTGAAATGGAGAAGGCAACTCCGCTTGAAAACAGCGCGTCATGGCCCGGCGATGCTTTGTATTCTAAGTAGTGCCGTGTTTACCTCGTGCCAAATCTCGAGAGCTATTGTTTCAGCATTATAAACCGTAATAGAGATTTAGTTGATCGGATAAAATGATTTATATACACTACCTCCTTTGCTCCTCAATGAGATCTTTCACTAATCATATTACTAAGTGGCTCGAATTCGCAGTTCTATCTTTTGCGAAAAATTGTAATACTGTTATTCATTGTTTAAGTTAGATGAATTTTAAAAATTGAGATGAAACGATGAATTCGTGTGAAGTTCTTTTGTGACAGTTTTTAGCTATAACTATTCTAGGTCAACCCAAAGTCGGAGGCCATCCCTGTCATTAATAGATGGTATGACAACCTATAATAGAAATTTGGGAACCTGTCTAGGTTAATGAGCCCGACTTTTTAGCGTATCAAACAGTTAGGAGGCGGGCCCCTTCGAGGCCCCAAACTCAATATTGTCAAGTGACAACCCACCTTCATGTGACAAATCATTGGAAAAAAATCTAAAGTTCCAAGAATGCAGCCGCTAAGTGGTGGAAAATGAAGTTTGCCATGTGGGGGATTTGCCATTAGAAAATGTTGAGTTGGGACCCGCTCCCCAAGGGCCACTGACTTTTGGAAGACTCTGTATGTGAGTGAAAAGTGGATTCACTACTACACACCCTAAACCAAAATATTCTCGTTTCCCCCCAGTTTGAAACAATAGATGTCGATAGGATGGACCATAATCTATGTTATTGATTTCGAACATGTGCTCCTGCTCCTTATTAAGGACTTGACAGGGCCATCGTAAAACCATATAACTCTCTATACTTCTATGCAATAAATCATAATAGAAAATCCCATGTGAATTGATATATGAATTTCTCTAGATCCAAGGAAAAGCTCTAATGCATTTCCCATCAAAAGATCACAATTACAGATAAAACTGATCCTTTATTACTATGATTTATAAGTTTGTTCAAATGAGCGCTGGTGACTTATATGCTGTTAAATTAATGTTTGGATTATTTAAACTATGAAACGAGTGATTTATAGTTATAATACGTTCTATTATACGACTACTAAAGAAAAATAAAGCAGATAAAGAATCATACAGTTCTTGTCTAACTTTACTACATGTAGTTAAACAATCACTCAATTGTCTAGTTTCAATAAATGTGGTAAATATCGTACAACTGCTGTATAAGCACAATTCATGTGATTAAACTATCGTATAATTACTGGTTAGCTATAATACACGTGCTTAATCTATCGTAAAATTAATGTATGTTATAATACACGTAGTTAACTATCATAAAATTAATTTCTGTTATATTACACGTGGTTAAGCGATCGTACAAATAATGTATTTTACAATACACGTGGTTAAGCGATCGTACAATTACTGTATGTTATAATACACATATTGAATTAGCGTACAATTACTGTCTGTTATAATACACGTGGTTAAGCGATCGTACAATTAATGTCTTTTATAATACACATATTTAATTAGCGTACAATTACTGTCTGTTATAATACACGTGGTTAACTAGCATACTATTAATAATTTCTATTAAATACACGTGGTTAAGCGATCGTACAATTACTGTCTGTTATAATACACGTGGTTAAGCGATCGTACAATTAATGTCTTTTATAATACACATATTTAATTAGCGTACAATTACTGTCTGTTATAATACACGTGGTTAACTAGCATACTATTAATACTTTCTAAAAAATACACGTGGTTAAGCGATCGTACAATTACTGTCTGTTATAATACTCGTGGTTAAGCGATCGTACAATTAATGTCTTTTATAATACACATATTTAATTAGCGTACAATTAATGTCTGTTATAATACACGGGGTTAAATAGCGTACAGTTACTGTCTGTTATAATAAAGTAAAGGAATAAACTTCATCGTTATGATAACATTTGAATGGACACTAAATATTTTAATATTATTCTGATAACACTACAAAATATAAAAATATATTTTTGGGACAGAATTGTCAATATTCTTTAACTTATGTTTTTGAACGAAATTAATCTATTATGAAATTTGTCTTTGACGGATTCTGTTGTAAATCAACGTTATTGTCCGGTGACACAAAAATTGTATTGTGTTAAAAAAATTGTATTTACATTTCTATTACAATTCTTGATATTAAATAAGAAAATGCAGTTTAGTACATACCAATATTTTTGGAGCTAAACATTTCTCATAATACAAAATATAATTGAAGGACTAAATATATGAAGCTTTATTATATTGATATTAGCTTTGTTGATAATTAAAAAAATATTACAACAACCTAGCCATGAGATGATGAATTCACAGATCGGGACTTTGACGATTGCATTGCCTAGGGTATCAGAGCTTCATAATTGCTGGTTAAAATTAAAGCAAGAGCCCGTATTTCATCTCGCTTCTTCCGAGAACTCACCTTTAATACCTCCAATATTATTTACACTCCAGCGCATGACTGCTCACTATTTCAAAATGATATTACAGGCAAACCTTGGAGAAAATTACAGCGTTTTAACAGAAAACTGATTTTGGTATACGAGCAAATTCATAACTTGTAAGAAAAATATTATATATTTGACGTTAGTATGCGGTGCAAATCATTGTTTAGGTGAAATATACTTATTTTATTTATGATATATAGAGTCTCTTTTTAAATTTAACACCATTCTGATCTTTGAAGTATAAATCTTAAAGAAAACTATGAAAAGTTTCCGCCATTTAAATGACAGCTTGTAAATTCTATTTAATAGTACTTATGCACTAACCATATATTTACCGATCTTGGAACTTCTTTATACAAGTTTTATTGCAGCTTTAAGTTAAGTACGAGTATGCAAGTTTAATTATTTTTGGATAGTGAAGATTTAATTAAATAAATCTTTCAGATTATATATTCGAGTATTTTATGTACGATTTTATATACATCAAAATATATACACTACATAGAATATATTTATTTCTGCTTCAAGTAAAATAATAATACAAAATTATTACATATACCTCTATAATACCAGATTTTTATCTTGTACGTGTAGTAAAATGCTCTGTCTTGATTACACTGAATTTGACATGAAATACTTGAAACTAATGTTTCTAGTAATGTACTAAGCTACTGATGTTTACATGTAGGTACACTTTTTGTTAATGAGACATATTTAAGAGTAAAATATCTAATATAAAAAGAGTCAACTGCCCGAATTTGAAAGAATGGTGATTTCGGACATATGATATCGTTAGTATATTTGACATCGTCCAAAATCCTATTATACTTGTTTGCCTTGAAAAACTTGTTAAAAGTATGAAAAGTTGGAATAGTACCCTTCGCTAGAGATACATTTATGATACTGTGTTAATATGTATATTATGTATGAATATAACAGGTGTTGTATATTAAGCGTACTTTTATGAATAAATAGCATCTAGAACACGTATAAATTGAATTGTTGTTACGTTTATTCTATTTTCAGAGTTAATTCTGTGAAATTGGCGTCGGAAAGTTGTTTAAGATATATTTATATATTAATTCAGTGACTACCTGAATTCAGGTAATCAATGGATAATCTTCACACCAATTATATATAACTAACTATACAATTAGATATTATTTATTCGTATATATTGGCTGCTTAAGAGAAAACACTGTGTCCCCGAATTTGTTGGTTTGGAATGAAATGTATTTAATTTTATTTGTAACAGTTATTGTATGAACATCTTATTATTTCACAGGTTAATTATTCCTCTAAATCAAAGTTACGTGGTAGACGTAACGCACTTTGAGATACCAGACCGAAAAGATCAATAAGCGTAGCGTATAGGTGCTCACGTGACGGATAGGTCTGCTAAGCTGTCAGGGGTCTCTCCTAGTAATGCGTACATCAGCTGCACGAATCGTTAAAAACAATCATTTGTTTAGTTACCAGAATGGGTTTGAAAGTAGGCCAAACTGGATTATAACGAGCTTTAACTGAACTATCCAATAAATCTTTGTCTATCAATAACAGTTTAAATCATCGTCAATTGGTACCAAACACATTCCACGCCATATAATGGGGTGTTTGGATATATCCTGCGACCTAAATCGCGATCTTTGACATTGGATCGGCACAAACAGGCGATTGTACTAAACCACTGGACCGGCACACATTGGAATACTTTGAACATGGAAAGCGATTTGTTCGTTTGATGAAGCTTCCATGGGGATTTGTGAATAGTTCGGAATAATTGTTTAAAAATAGCTCGTCTTTTAGCTCAGCAGCAGAGGCAGGACTGGAAGGAGTTCATACAGACGGAAGCTATTAGCTTTTAGGTATTGGTAGAATAGTGGAACAGAATGTGAATGTTGAGTTTAGCTCTAGTTCACCTTCATCTTAGATCTCAGAGTTCACCTCCTCCAGGTTTCAGAAGTCAAGTATGTGACGATGTCAAATTTCAGACAATGCATTGAGAGGAAGGTGAACAGGAACTAAACTCCATATTCACATTGATCCAACCATTCTCACCATAGTTACAATGTATGTAGAAAACACCGTACCTAGAAATTAATTTTGCCTAATACATCGTATTGCTCTCAATTGTGCACCTGATGAGACAAAACCTCTTCGCTTAGATTACACTATATTTTGTAGTCTGGTTGTCTTTTATGTTGAAACTATGTAGAGTCAATTTTGAGCCTTTTCCTTTCCGACTCTTTTTCAGACTCGTTCAGACGAATATGACTCCAGATCTCAGGAGTCAGGTCTGTAACAGCGTCAAATTCCATACGCCGCACTAAAAGAAAGATGATCTGGAGCCAAACTCAAAATTCGCAATGATTCATCCCTTCACGCCATAGCTACAATATGAGTGGAACAGAGGTCTTCGTTTAATGAAATAATTAGTCCTCCACTTCTACATCTGTATTTGTTTCAATTGGTGACCACAACACCCAAAGCCTGGAGACCGTAATTATTAACTTCCCAGTTTACACTTGAATTAAATGTTTTCGAGAAATATTCAAAACATGACGATACGATATGTTAGTTGGATTATTACTCTTAATATTTATACAAACTGTCACTTGGCGCACTGTTACCAGTTACTAGATTTATTAGTTCCAGTTGGAACAAACGATCTGCATCATAGTCCGAACTAACTTTTCCACTGGATGTACCATCACTTTATTTCCTCTGCGGAAGTGTGACATACACAAGTACCTGAAATCCATATCCACTTTTCCAGAAGTAAATATAAGAGATGACTGGCATAAGAGCAAATTTTGTCATAAGATCTTTTATTAAAGTCCTTAGTATGAACCACCGGCGTATATAGAAAACTTTTTGGAGGGAGCTGACACTTTGGGTGGTTCAGAAGGTATAAAACACTCAGAAACTAAGGAATCTTCCACGAGAAAATGTTGAGCTTTTAAACCTTATAAATCTGTGCTAGCTTAAAGCAGTCTACTAAGTAGAATTTTAATACAACTAAGTTTATTTTAGTTGCAGATTTTTAAATTAACAGAATGAAACAAGTATCTTATAAACTATTTTGACCTAAATTGTGACTCACTTTCTGGAACAAATTCTGAGCATTCCAAGAAGTGTCTAATTTGTCTGACCCAAGTTAGAATTTCGTTCGTCATTAGCCTACATACTGTATAAGGGTTACCACCATTTGCAAGATACGAATTGTGATATAATTTATGTTTTAAAATGTTTATGCTCAAAAATATTGCGTGTTTTATATTTAGTTTTGGATTTGCTTTGTCTAATTCAACGCATATGGTTCTTTCCTTCATGAATGTGTTACAGTAAGAAATTATATAGGCTTTAAAAAAATCACTGTATTGTAAGAATGTATCTTTAAGGTAATGAGAGCAAAACCAGAAACGTGCAAGTATGCAATACTTAACCTCAAAACATATTTTCTATCAAGTCGGCAACTTTTTGAAGTAATTTTTAATATAACGTTTGTGCCAAAATTTTAGAAATTACAGGAGTAACAGGAGTAATTAGAGGAGTAACATAACACCTCTACTAAAGTTGCGTAACAGTTTAAATAGCTTAGATTGATATAGCGGTTGGAAAATAACTTAAAACGGGTTCTAGAGTCTAGTATGGTTTCCATTTAGTGGGATTTGGGTACTAAAAAGTTAACTGCATTAGATAAATTATTCGGTGGGAAACCAAAAATTAATCTGCATGGTTTAAAACGTTGTTATGATGCAGCAAACTACGCGCGCAGTTTTGATAAACTAATTTCCCAACGATTGGAGTAAAACGAATTAGTTGGAGTTGGCCGAGTAAAAACAATGTTATCCCAGCGACTAACTGCATCAGAGAACGAGTTAAAGGGCTAATTTGTCCTCTCGTCGTGTCGACAGTAAAACCCGCTTTAAGTGGCAGTGAACAAGGGCACAGTCTGAGCGAACAGCGGAATATTAAGTGTGGACGAGTCCGGGCTTTCTTGGTTTTATGTGTCGTGTTAAGCATTCGATTTTTTCACCCTCTTTCTTTGTAGACTTGTTCACTGTTGTTTAAGACCACGGTTATTGTATGCCCATTTTTTGGTAAAGGAGACTTTGCATATCGAGGGAATATCCACTAGATATAGAAATGCTAATAATAATGGCGTGTATAGTATCCCAAATCTTTTAAATTAAAACATCTTTTCCAGGTCATACGGAGTTTTCACATTAGGCTGTTATCACAAAATGTCTAACTAATGATGCACTATTAATTTAGACGTTTATAAGCACAACAAGGATGAGTGACAATATACTTTAATGTTTGCATGTTAATATAATCGTAATGTTTAGAATGTCTATAACCTTGAAACCTTACAGACAAACATAACCAAGAATTGTTATCAAATATGTTTAACTATAAAAAAGGAGCCAGTTAATTTTAGATTATGTTTCTAAATATATTAATTAAAACATTTCAATTTTATACTTCTATAACTTTAAATTCCCACCATACTGAAACCTTAACAGTCATAAAATATGAATGTATAATAGTGTTTTTTATAATAACGTATTACAATAGGTCTTTGTTGGGAATTATTACAGTTAATATCTTTGCTCAAAGGTATGACCGCCATTTTGAAACTTATCATTGGTTAAGACTGACTAACGAACCCATCCAAGCTGTAAGCAAGTAATGCCTTTGTATCAAGTGAATCAGGATATTTAAAAAATTATGATATATAATTTTTTTCATTATGTTTGTTTTTATTCTAAAGGTCTTTATGGGAGAAAATAACAAAAAAAGTCCCTAGAAATTCCATTACGATAGCAATTGTAATTGGCAGATGCCTATGAAATATACCTAAAAATTAGAAAAGTGAGAAAACTGTTCAAAGTGAACGCTTTCCTTTATTTACTTTCAGTTTTACAACTACAACTACAAGACAAATTCAAAAGTGCAACTATACATAGTATTAGCAAATGTAACTGTGGCTGTTGTGTGTTACTTCTAAAACATGCACTTAATAAAAACAATACACTAATTATTGAACTATCGAACTAAACTCTAAAGGTGTTAAGTTCGATAGTTCAGAATGACTGTCTATTGAAAAGTGTCTATGTTTAGAATGCTAAATCAACGCTTTATAAGCTCGGGTGGGTATATTCTCACACCACATGCTATGAACACCGTGTGACTCCTTTTGGATGCAAAGTAATTCCTGTTACTAGGGTTGCTTGAGTTGCCTTAGGGATGTTGCCTAAAGCAAAATAGCTGTTCTTTAACGTATTCATAGTCGTAAGGGCGAATTTTTTAGTTATGCTCCATTTCTCCTCCCGCTTAGTAAAGTGTAATTTGTGCACCAGTTGAGAAAATGAGAACGCCTCTTGATCTATATTACAGTGGACGGCTGCTGGGTAAACCAGTCGACCAAACGATGGAAAATTAACGTCTTCGTCGTCTCTTGGTTTTTTATCTCTTCAGAACGATGTGGAACATGATGTTCCAGCAGGGAAATCTGCTACATTTTTAAATTTCACACACTGCACTATGCAGTTGGTGAAATGGAACTAAACTCATTAGCAGCTGTTTTAAAGGTATAACAACATTAGAAAATTAATAACCAACGTTCTTGTACTGTAAATATTCGAGTAGAAATAATTGTTATTAAGATGTTGTGCGATTCAGAATACCGCAATATGTTTATTAAAATTATAATTAGGATGAAACTTTTTGCGTGTGTCACGGAAGGAATATTCCTTGCCTGTCCAGAGATCTTTGATACCCTCTGGTTCTCCCGTGCTGACAACGTTTTCTTTCTGATGAAAAAGTGACACTGTTATTTTTTATTCACACTTTTGTAGGAAAAAATATTAAATTTATCATTGCCATATTGATACATACATATATTAATATTGGATATTTCAATATTTCTTGTACACATTTCCACTGAATCTATAAAACGTGTATAATTTACGTAATTGCGTTGGCATTGCAAAAAGGCCCGACATTTATATTCCTCACTTTGAGGTAGATTTTGTATTCAAAATATATTTATTTTAATTGGCCAGGTGGCAGCACTATCCAAAAATGTCTACATGACTCCAAGAGTCCAACACTAGCCCGTCAAAACGTTTATACATAAAATTCAGGATTTATGCATTATCTAGCATATGCAGGGTGTTTACAAAAGGGTGTCACACACTTTTGTGGGTGGTCTTAGTTATCATTTGAAAATAAATGTAGAAAAAACGTAGGCAAATAAATGGTATGAAATGATAAAAAATGTATTGTTTAGCCGCTACCCGCTATTTTTTCTAGGAAGATTATTATATCTAAAACTATTTAAAGAGCCCCGATTTCGCACACAGAAATATAAAAGGAAAGAAAATAAACTGTGTTCTTACCTTTAATATTAACAAAATGGCGTCTGTTTAAGATTTAAAATTAAAATGAAAAAAGAAACAGTATAGTTATAACAATGAAATAGACACCAACAATTGGAATTATTTTTATTAAAATTCCAACCGTGCTTGTTTCAAAGAAAAAAGTCAATGCTTGATCGAGCACGACCACTTTAAAGGTACGATTACACAAGCCAAGCAAGTTTCAAGCATGTCACAAATGAGTGGTATTATTTGTAATTTTTTATATATACATGAATAGCAATAATGATGCAAATATTCATTATCATTCAGTATCTCAGCTGATTTAATTGGCCCACTTGATACGCCATTTCATCCCAGTATAGCGGCCGGAACAATAATACTTTAGTTGTCACAAAACCAACCTACTTATTAAGACTGGTAGAAAAGGACTTTATACATAAAACATTTATACCGCAAATTTAAATAATTACCTAAAATATGAAGTCGTAACTCCATATGTGGAACAACAAAACAATTCTTTTGAAACTACTACCAATATTTGCACATTGCCGAAAGACACACGTAAAATGAATTCAATCTAACTTTCACAATAAGACGTTTAGCACGAATATCTGCAGGACCAGTAAACCCAAACTTAGTACTGGCTTGCATGAATAACTCATTGCAAACTTTCACATCGTGATGGTCCTTTAGCCTTAAACTAGTACGATTTGTTTGTACACATTTAACCGGTATTCATGATATTTAATAATTATCTAAAAATATCGTATTTAACCTAACAAGAATATTATTTATTATGCATTATTATACGTTTTACAATGTGCAACATAAGTGGTAAGTTTTACATTATGTATTAAACTGAATATTTCATATTGAACATATATAATTAAACATAAAAATACATATGTGAAATATAAAAGATTTCAAAAACCGTTTTTATGATATTTGATAAAAACCAAAATAAAAATGAAGAATATGTACCATTGACCTTTAAAAATTGTAGATGCCAAAACTTCTAAATTGATTGTGTGAACTTCAACATAGATGTTTCTAATTTGTGATACTATTAAAAAAAGTTGTATCATAATTTACAGTGAAGTAATTTTACGAATAACAAGACTAATTTCAATTAAAAAGTGTGAATGTTAGAGTTTATTCAATGCGATTAATGAGTTCAACCCCATTTTACCTTTCGATCAGTCAGCGTCTGAAATTAGACCATAGCTAATTTATGTGTGGAAAACCCGGTTACCCTGTTTGGTTATAAGATCATGTCAATCATCATCTTATAGTGCACTGAATTGAGCACCTGATGAAACAATAAGAACACCAATTCCTGTAGATTTTACTTTGTGGTCTATCAATGGGTCTCTAATGTTGAATATATGGATAGAGTTAGTTTTAACATTCTTGTCGTCGACTTCCAGGAGTCAAATATGTGACAGAATCAGATTTCACACGCTACAATAAGCGGAAGGTGAAATGGAATTGCATTCAATTAGCGCATAGAATGAACCATTTCTAGCATGAGCAGATTAAAAGCCGCCATATAAAGGATGATAAATGACAGAAACAATCAGAATCTTGAGGCGTGATGGTTTGAGTGCAAAAAAAATGTATTATAAATCAATTACACAATAGGGAAAGAGCCCTGTTACAGAAACAATGTTTTATTGACACAATTAGAAGGATGTTTGTATCCCAAGCCCTGGCCCGTAAAGACATACTTAAAGTTAGTGCTTTGCTTAAAAAACCCACTCTAAAACGAAAAAAGCAATATAGTTATTAAAAATTTGCAAGTTATATATATGTATACTATTTTTCAATTTATATTACATTTTTTTAGATATTCTTGCACAAGCTGGAAGCAACAAACGTTATTGTTAAATGAAAGGCATCAGCTGTTTTGACATTTAAATTTTCTATATATACTGGGTTTATTATTATTTGGTTTTAAAACCATTTATTAATATTAAACCAAAAATTGATTCCTATATTTTAGTTCTCATCTCATTTTCGTAACATTAGTAATATCAGTCATGGAATTTTGTAAACTCTCTGTAGATAGTTAGTACTGACCAGGTTGTTTACCAGCAACTTAAACATCTGTTCAGACAAGGAAAACGTGAAACAGTTGAACATCCAATACTATTTCGTCTCAACAAATCTATTCTTTCTTCTATGGGCCGAATATTTCCTTCAATCAGTTATAGTTTAGAAACATCAATAGGCCACATTCCAGGCAATCCCGGCGGAACATTAAAGGATGAGATATTTCTATGATTGGCTGACACTGGTCAGAAGTCAATTGAAACAATTAACATAATCATACCATTGTTGTTAATGCTCGTTAGTATTTTATTGGTATTAACATATCGAGCTATTGAGAAATCTAGAGGAAGCTATTGAGTGGAGATTGAGCGGAATGGCAGTAGGGAAGGGAATTCATAGAAATTTTAGAGTACTGAGTGTTTGAATTGTGTTTGAATGTCAATCTAACCTATAATACTACAGTCAGACATAACGGTAAAACATTATGCCTAATGCATAAAAGTACTTTTATTCAAAAAACACGATACTTTGAGCTGTTTTAATTGTAAAAAATAACATATTTTGGAAGGAAACACTATAGAAATATTTTATTTTTTTATTTCTGTAACACGTTTATTTTTTGTTTTGCCTTGATTTCATCACAGAAAATTACATTTGAAATTTAAATGATACAGTCACATATCTAAAACTAATCCATTGTAACATGTTGAAATCACTTGTTTGTAATGGTGTTTTGTTTAATATTTTCTCCATAAGCTGAATAGTTCTAGTCCATTAAAAAAAATATAGAATCTCAAAACAGGTATAGCCTTTTAAGTACAAAATTTTCCCTTATTATATTATACTGGTACTTTCCCATATTAAAAACAATACAAGTTTAAGCCTCAGTGAAGCCTGGGATATACTGTGCTTACCCAATGCATTATACTTTGAGATGAAGTTCAAATATAATAATTGTACCTTATTTTCACATTTATTTTATTCTTGATGTAAAAGGATTTGAACTTTTATATGTCTCGTACAGTTTAAAAAACATTTATACTTTTAAATTAGAGATTTACATTTGGTATGAAAGACCATTTAAACAATCACTACGGGGTTATAAACGTGGGAATGCGTGCAAACACATTCTTACTCTTAGCATGTTGAAAATAATCGAAACATGTTCAAATAAAACGATAATGACAAAATTCACCCTCCTGGACATTGGTGGATCTTAATACCCATTTTGGAATTCGTCCTTCACTTTAGAAGTCATACCGTTCTGAATCAAGGGACATTCCATC
Source organism: Homalodisca vitripennis (assembly GCF_021130785.1). Taxonomy (NCBI): domain Eukaryota; kingdom Metazoa; phylum Arthropoda; class Insecta; order Hemiptera; family Cicadellidae; genus Homalodisca; species Homalodisca vitripennis. The sequence continues at coordinate 43,027,158 of NC_060212.1, forward strand.
ATCTCAATGAGGTTGAAAAATCTACTATAATAGTCAATGGGTATTTTTATAGTTCAATAAGAATATTAGAACCACTACTTTGTAATTTCTTTTCTAAACGATGCTGTATGTCTATTCAGTATTGGCCGAATAGACTTTCTCTTCACTTGAGCTCGCTTTCATTGTATTGGGTGACATTCTCCACATTACAAATTTGATAATATGGTTAGGGACTGAACGGGTTGCAATAGAATTTTGTTAAGATGTTCAGGAGTCATTCCAAGTTTGAGAAATTCGATATTTCTGACTCATTTCATATATAATACTCTCCATTCTACGCTAAAAGTAAGTCAATAATTACGACTAAGTTCTTCTGAGTTTTTATATATCACTATAATTTTAAAAATTCTTTGATTTTAACTCAAATTATTCTACCATATTTGAATCCATGACAGTCATATTTGTCTTGTTCGTGTACTAAATTAATTTACTCCCATCTTCATAGAGTGATGTACGGCAATGGAGATACTGGTCGATTACTTCTTAAGGTTTCCTTTTATATTTATTGGTTAATCTTTTTATACATCCAATGTGATGGATCATGATAGAAAAATTTGTCTGATATACGAAGAGCCGCTGACTCTTACTTATTCATAGCACGAAAATAAAAAAAAAACAAATAATATAAAATCAATTTTTCTTTTTTACAACTTAAACATAGGCATTATATTTGGCATAAAATAAAAAAATTGTTAATGAATAGCCACCCCCCCCCCCCCCCACCCCCCCCCCCCCCCACCCCCCCCCCCCCCCACCCCCCCCCCCCCCCACCCCCCCCCCCCCCCACCCCCCCCCCCCCCCACAAAATTCTCACTTATTCGGGATTTTCCTGGTGGCTTACACGTGGAAAGCTATCTGTGTACCAAATTTCAAGTCTCTAACTCATCTGGAAGTAGGTTAGAATTAGTATACGTGAGTGAGTGAGTCAGTCAGTCAGTCAGTTACACATGCGGTTGTATATATATAGATATATATATATATATATATATCTTAGCCAAGCCCGATATATAAGCCCCACACGAGGTGTGGCGTACTCTTACCTTATCATTAAATTCTGCATGCAAATTCTATTACATTTCTACCTTCTAAGACTATTCTTTATCCAAATGAAATGTCGAAATTATTTTTGCTTTCATTTAATTTTAATTCACATCCAAACACTTTTATTATTGGAAAAATGTAACTCGAGAAAACAATAAAATTTCAGAAAAATAACTTAATATTCTAATAATCACACATCTTAAATATAACTTATAACTATTATAAAGCCAAGCGCACCCGAATAATTTAATGTTTAACGTTATTATAGGTTGAGAACCAATACTGACGACCGAGCTTTCGAAGTCGTTAAAGTGTAAATTAGAGCCACGAATCAATACCCTGTGACCTTTACCAGCTTTCACTTGCTGTTGCACTTGAGAAGGGTGTTATAACAAGTTCATTCCAACAGAAGTGTCAAAGGTTCAAACTAAAGCTCTTACAGCTATGTCGAGCCTCTTGTATAGGGTTCTGAAAATAACAATGTTATGATCGTCCTTTGTTAAAATTTTTGTTATTGACGATGTAAGGTTTGACTAAATAAAAGTTCGGACTTTTACCCTTGCTATAAATTAAAAAAGATATAAGACAACGTTTGAGAGTAGATCAAAATTCTCGAAACGTTGTGTTATATCTGTTTTAACATATAACGATGGCAAAAGTCTGAAAATCCTATTGTCCCTGTTATGATAGTGTTTGCTTTTATTTTGTAACAGGTGATCCGTACGTGTATTACTCAGACAACGATTCACAATTCACATTTTAATATCATCTGGTTGGTATAGCAATGAATGCTACGTGAAAAAAGCTAACATAAAACCTTTTTGTTACTTTTGAGAAAACTGTTGTTGTCTTTTAACTACATCAGACTCTTTTTCTGGTTTAATTTCTTTTAACGAGTTGAACATGTCTTCCGCACTGCTCTAAAGTAGTTAAAGTGCTATTATTATTTGGCTATTATTATTAAGTCGCCGGGTTGCATTATTTGACTCTTGGCTTCTAGTCTGTATAACGTAATCAGCTAGCCTGTGTGCAAGTCATGTCACCGGGTTAGATTAGTGTTCGCACAATAACTAGGCAATTGTTGTTCCAGCGTACAAAGGCATTGAAATACGGAGTATTTGGGATGAATGAAGGTAGAATAAAGGCAACGTTCCCGAGCACAACTATGCATAAGTATGGTGCACACGTTCAGTCTTGAATGCAATATCCAGGTACTGCACAGATTGCAGTCTGCATTCAATCATTGCACGGAACTATAGTGCAAGTATTTATTGATCCGAGTAATGAATGACCTATATTGATTATTAACTTTTCTGAAAATTCAAATGTGTATTGATTTAGAAGTAGGTATTTCTTGCACATGTATTTTATTTTCTTCTTCGGGTTGTTTCTTTTGTTTAGCAGCATGATAAGATGTGTTCCCCCATAATGCTAAAGAACATGTTTACTAGGAAAGGAATTTTTACCCAAATTTGAATTCCTTTCCTCCTGGGTCTAATGAACGTGAATGATAATATTAATTCTAAAAAGGTAACTACTAATACCGTTAAATGATTAAGAAATACATACGTTAGAGATTTCTAATTACAATTTGATTGAAAATGTACATTTTAAAATTCTATTATGATATTTCAATTTGCTGTTCATTATAACCTGACACCAAATATATAAAAATAATCCTCGAGTAACAAATCTTCAACCCATAAACTTACTAAACAAACTTATACCTATGAATAACATAAAACACTACGGAAATCTTGGTAAAAATAGTTGAGGTATATTATGGTACTCAGTACCCATGTGAGTGTGTTGATGTGAGTGATTAATGTAAGCCGTGTTACCCTCTAAAACCTAAACTTATTTACATTATGTACGAGTGACAAGGCTTCCTTTAACTACACAAAGTCCTTTGCACTGCGTTCATTAAATTCTGCCTATTCATTTCTTCCACCTCCTGCATCAAACAGCATCGTGTGTCTTTATGACTTACTTCAGTTTATTCTAATATGGTATGGTTAAAACCGGCGGAGTCAATACACTCATTTTAAAACTCTCAAACTCCTTTGGGCACTCCCTTTACCTACTTGAACTTCCTATTCATCTTTCTGAGTTAATTTAAGCAGGCTTTCAGTCGTCGCATAATGTGGAATAACTTTCGCAAAATAACTAACCGCTCCAATAAAAATGCTCACACTATTAGCTTATATTGGTGGTTACCTTTTTTCCCCCATTCTAAAAGTTCTTACAGGATGTTTTTAATAGTGATTTTACTTATTATATGGCCAAGGAAACCAATGTTCTTCACAGTAAATCTTACATAATTCGGGTTTACTTACCATGTTCAGATTACCTGCCAAAGACATCGCTTACATGTTCAGATCATCGTGCAATTCTTGAGGATACCATTTATGTGATCTACTTAATATTTTGCATAGTTAAGTTTTATGTCTTTCAATGCCTTATTAATGTAAACGATGACGTGATTCAGGACCGCACGTGTAAGCCATATGGTAATTTGAAATTCAAAGCACACAAAAGAGGTTACAAACCCTGTTAACGAGTTTTACTATTCTCACTCAACCCCAGTTGATAAATCTATTACTTAGATCTTAATTAATATTTCAAAAAGAAATTTTATATGACTATGTTAATTAAATTAAACATAAATTGTAATGAATAATTTAATATTAATCATGTGTTCAAAGTATTAAGTTATTACATTTTGTGCTCAATATGACGGTTGATCATATCCATTGTTATATAAAATGTTAATCAATATAATGAGATGCTATTACAAAATAAAATATGTGTTGGTTCATTTGAGGGTCTTGCATTGCCAATCTAACCTATTATTAAATCCTTTCACAGCAGCAGCCCTTGCTCACAATACATTATAATATTTCCACAGCCTTAATCTAAACAAAACCAAACTTACAAACGTTACTTAAGGAATAAATACACAATCACCAAGTTAAATATCTTCAACACTGGTTAATAAAGGGTAATATCACACAAGTACTATCAAATAATAATAAAAATAAAAACGGACGTTAAAGGGGGGACTAAAATATTAAGGACAAGCACATTTTTTTAAATTAAATCTTTCAAACTCTCTTGTAGATAAGCTTCGCAAACACTCAAAAAATAAGATAAATTAAGATGAATTTTAATTTGTTTCGAAATTATTTTCATAATATGCAATATATTGTTTTTTCACCAAGAACTCGTTCCAGCTATAATTTAAAAGGAATTTAGTCAAACAAATATGAGGCATCATATATAAATTATATGATTCCAGTGTAATTACTGGTACAAGGTACAGCATTAATACCATATTCTGTCTCTTTTTTAGCTTTCATGTTTGGGCAGGGCAATGCAGATAAGCTCTAATGTATTCCAGAACATACCATAACACTGTTGAATGTACATCAGCCGGTTCATAGTGCATGGTACATTATAAATAATGAAACTAATGCGATCTTAATCTCGTAAGCCTTATTATTCAATTCTTTCTGTACGTAAAATTCAATGAATGTAAATTTTTTAAACAGGTAAAATATTTTTATTTAGTTGTCGTCACTAATTAAGAGCATGTAAATACATGTTTTACGCCTCATATCTACTAATTGAAGTTTAAATTTAAGTTTAAACCTTCAAATGTTATAGCAAAAACCCACGTGTCATTTATATCTGGGTAACTCTATGAATTTCCGGGGAACAAAACATCAGTAACACATCAGTAACTACAAGTATGAATTGTCTCTCCAGTAGAACACAAAGTACCACTCCCCTTCTTTCAAGATATGAATATAGATATAATCCCCGACATTCCCGCTCATGGTACCTCTGCAGATGGCGGGTTTCGAACATAATTTTCAAACAATATTTGAATTGTGTTACCAATAGTTTTATACGGTTTTGATCCAACAAGAGGCTTATATTCTAAGGATTGTTTTAAGAGTTGAAAAATAAATTCTAATTTACTGTTAGTAACTGCGTTGTTTTTTGTAACAAGAGTAACATTATTTGGTCAAATCTATTACGAATCTGGTGTATAATCCTACGCTTAAGATTTATTGTACAGTTTTGGCTCTTTGAAGTAAATATAGTCGGAAAATCTTCCCTTTGTAAATTATATTCTAATTAAAAAAAATATTTTATTTTTATACGGGGTAGTTTTGCATCAGTTAAACGATGTTTATCGACCTCGGTATGATGCTGCATGATGCTGGCTGCCACTTTGCTAAGGTCATGCATCATTTTCAATTAGAAAGGGTGGCTATTCTTAATGTTCTTAAATTATTCTGGATTTATGATAAATTTTCAATAGAATATGACTATTATTGGCAAGAAAGAACAGTCTTATTACAGATTAATTTCATTTAAAAAAATAGAACAATAGTTAAAAGGATAAGTAAAAACATTTCATACATATCATCGTATTTCAAAAAGATAAACCGTAAATGTTCGTATTAAGGACAGTCTACAATAGTAAAAAAATTTTAAGAAATCAAAGAAAATGTAGATTATAATGCAAATATTTATATTAAATTTGATTAAGTCGTTTTAAATATATTCTTTAGATATAACTATGTTAAATCCTCTATATTTCTCTACAAAAGAAATGCTATCCATTTTTATTCACAAAATAGTAGAAAATGTGTTTGCTAAGCCAATCATAATAATTAAAAATATGTAAATGTATAAGAACACCCTTCTCTCTAAGAAGCCACCCGAACAATTTAGTTGATCGGAACTGATTCTTTGTAACTTTTAAGTAAACTTAGTAAATTTTTAGTATAACATTTATTATAATAGATAGAGTAAATCACGTCTATCAATACTAGCATATTCTCCCTGCGTGTTGTAGGAAATGTATCGAATTACCATTATATTATCAATCTACAAACTGCTTACGATTCCTGATCCTACTATAACCTAATGTTATGATCTTGAATGTTTATTTAAAAGTATTAAATGTGAAAATGTATTTATAACCGTGAATGAAGACATCCTGATTCATGCTAGTGTATCATTTAGTGCATTACTGATAAAATGAGAGTAGGACCATCACCAGAACATATTAACTTGGTATATTTCCTCACGTATGATCCTGAAATAAACTTGAACTGCCAGATCAAAAGACTTGTGGAATCTGACCTCTCCAGATTGATTTAACAGCCCATGAGTTAAAGAAAAAGACGTGGGATTGGAATATATACCTGAATATATTAACCACTTAAATAATTAGGTAATACTTTATGTAACGCTTAGGTCTATGACTTATCCCATCTGAGATCCATCAAAATGAGATAATACTATAAAACCTTTTGTATTACTTTGATAAATCTTTACATCGTCATTAAATATGTAATACCTTTGAAAAACCCCTTAGTATAATTTAAATGTTTTCTTTTGGTGGTTGGATAGGACAATTACAATATTTCCAACTGTATTCAAAAGAAGACTTATTTGAAGTTTAAAGTACACTCTAAATCTTCTTATTTATTTTGAAATAGTTGGCTGATTATTAAGCGAAGCCTACCACTCGGGCGTGTTAACAATTTTATTTATGTCGGTAACTCCAGACTAGATCTTGAGAACGTATTAATATTTTTACTTAAAATTGTGCAGTTATCTTTATTTTGTATATAGGCAGCATCGAGTTTGATAAAAGTGCATGACATCCATGGGTTTCGCTGAGCGTTAGTGAACATTGTTTAAAACGATTTAACAATGTTCACAATGATTTAACAATACCCATACGAATGGGTAACCACAGTTTCAACGATGAAATTGCATATTAAATCTATTTGTAAAAAACTGAGTAAAATCTTTTGACCTTTTAACATGGGACATACTAACATAGGTAGCCCAATGATAAAGTCATAGAATAAATCAGTGGTTCAATTAAATTTAAATATTTATACCCAAATATTTAACTAAATGTATTTATTTTTGATATTACTAGGAGCATGGTATAGTATTATTCATAACAAACCCCCTATGACACTAAATGAAGTTAATTTTCATAGGGTAGATGATGAATTTTTTTACTGTTACAGATTCAAACTCGTGCAAATAAATAGTGTCGTCCAAATATGAACTTTAGTATTGAGACAGTAAGAAGGGTTATCAAACTCAACTCTAATATATAAAACTACTACCGTAAGTTAAGCATATAAAACTGTTACAATTGTAACCATCTTCGACGGAACCGTTACAGTTGCACTGGAATACGAGTTGCATACGAGTCGTAACCAAGTTAAAAATTGTTTGCTTTACTACAGCAGTAACGTAAATCTGGCACTAAAGGTGTTGACATGATAACATTGGATAAACTTGTGCAATGTCTGACTTACTCTGTTTACAGCTGGTATACTGCAGGGTATAGAGCTACTCTTACGTAAGATTGGCTGACTCGTTGCTTTGTATAAATTAGTAGTTCAGTTTTTTTTTACTTCAGTCGATGTAATCTTTTGTTAAATCAATTCCACGATTGTAAGTGACATATCCAGATTGTAAAACATTACCAGGAGTTAGTTTTTTGTCGGGACAGGATGTTTTTGAACCCTTCTTAGACGTTTACCTGTTTTGAACGTTGATTGCAGGACTGGCTTCAAGAACACACTTTCTGCAGTACCTTGAAAGAACTGACAGCTATCATAGAAAACATTACTTATACGTTATAAACCTATTTAATGACACCATTTCTTTTTTCTAAGAATATATATTAAAAATATTATAAGGGATCGTTCCTCTTTACTAAATTTAGCGATCGCCATAGTGGATTTTTACTTGTTTTATTTTCATTACAAAATGAATGCAAAATAATTGTATCGTAAAAAGTGAAGGCTCTGTGGTGTAATAGTAGCACATTCACCCGGCAATTTGAGAGATCCGGGTTCGAGTCCCGGCGGAGCAAGTACTTTTTGCTATTCAATGTTTATTGAAAAAAATTATATAAGGATAATTGCCATTTATACAAACTTGATTAATGTAAACAAAAAGTCGTTTGACCGGTATTTGGTCTTTCCGATCATATGTTAAGTTTAGTTATTTAAAACGCATATGTGACAGAAACGGCCAAAATACAAAATAATTGTATCGTAAAAAGTGAGGGCTCTGTGGTGTAATGGTAGCACATTCACCCGGAAAGTGAGAGATCCGGGTTCGAGTCCCAGCGGAGCAAGTACTTTTTGCGATTCAATGTTTATTGAAAAAAAATTATATAAGGCTATTGCTATTTATACAAACTTAATTAATGTAAATAATGAAAATGTTATATTTATACATTTTATGATGGTGGCTGTTTTAAAACTTACTGAAACCAAGTAAGTTAAAACTTAAAGTTTTAAAACTTAAATTAAGTTAAAACTTTAAACTTAAAACAAACTGATATTTAAATAAATAGATTTTTGAAAACTTTATTTGAAATCTAATGATATATTGTTTAAGTAAATTAAGTGAAAATGGCAAAATATTCCATTTTTATAAAAGTTATCTGGTGGTTTCCTTATTTACTGTGTCACAAGTTAGGGAACACTCTATTTTGATAAACTGGCTTAGTAACAGAGACCCTTCAGTAGCCATTAAACATTTTACGATCAGTAGAAGGTATTAAAAAATATATCTAGGAGCAGATTTTTAATAATTGCCTAATAATTAATAAAATATTATTTATGATTTTTATTTATTATGGAATACCAATTATTAGATAATATTGTCCGGTAGCTTTGTTGGAACGAAAAAACAGCAAGTTAACACAGAGTGAGAGATTTTGCCTTTCTTAGAAATACGCGAAATTTCTTATTTGCTAGGAAACTGTGCCGAAATCAGAACCAGTATGCATAAAATTTTATAACAAACTTTTAGATTATGCACTAATAAAAAATTTTAAAGTACATACTGAAATGAATATAGTACAGAAAAGCACTGTTGTAGGTTAAGCTGATTAGGTATAAATGGCAGTGACTTAAGGCGGATAAAATAAGCGTGTCAATTTTAAGTTCTTATTTTTAACAGGTTCATGCTTACAAAAATACGATTTCCCTCGTAGAATTAGACATATACTAATAATTCTTAACGTTGGCAGTGTAAATTTGCGTGCTTTAAAACGTAGCCAATCAGTAATATAAATAAATGTGTAAATATTAAGGATTAAGCCAATTGTAAAGTTACACTGTGAAATTTGGCTTTGTTTCTGCTTAGGGTCTACGATATCGGGGATAAACTCCAGGGACATGGATGATGTCGGCTAACAAGAAAATTTACGAAGACATTTATTTGTCCTAGGAAGTTAGATTATAACATAGATTAAAATTTATCAAGACCTGTTGATTAAGATTGGGCTCCCTGACAAATACTTTACATGACAAGTTTAATTTAATTAATAAAAATATTTAAGAGCTAATTATATAATTTAATTTATATACCCAAGTAATTTCAATCCAAATTTAAATTTTAACACATTTAAACATTTTTATTTTATACTAAGATTTTTAATTATCAACGCATTAAATTTTCAATTCAATTTTCATTCAGTGCTAAACTGAATATAAAAGTGCAAGCTACGTTATGAATATAATTAAAATCCGTGAATATTTTACGGAACAATAAAACTTTCATTAAAGTAAGATGGAAAAGATTAATGATCGTTTTTTCACTAATGACCGGAAATAAGTATGAATTTACGACTTCTGACTGCAATCACCATGATCGTCATGATGTCTATGCCCTTCTCACAAATATTAAAAATAGAGATGAAGCAGAGAATGTTGACTATACTATTATGGGTTAACGTTACAAATTATGTAGCTTTTACGTGATGGAGCTTTGTTTTGTTTGAAGTTGTTTTATTATTACAGGTTTGAATACAAATATATTTCGTTAACTCCTTTTTTGAAGAAAAAGTATATATTGTTATTACACAAATCTTCACTTTATATTGATGGTCACTCATTTCCCATTGCGATTCAGAGATACGACCAGCAAAAGAGATATTTTATTATATCGACTATGCCACAGAAAACACAGTAAAATTAATAGTTGTATTTATTAGCCATAAAGTTATCAGAGCATCGACTGTTATAAAAACTTCCATGGAAATTCAATTACAGAGTTTCAACACAGGTTTACTCAACTTGCTGTTTATGACACTGAAAGTAATAAACTGAGAAGATAAAACTACTCAACATTTTTAATGTTTTATTAGCAAGACCAGTACATTTTATACTTATATGCTTGAATCTCTGTATCATTTTAAGTTACAGAGAAATGTATCAGCATTTACTTGAGGATCAATTGTAATTATAGTTTTCTAAAAACAATGTAATTGAAACGTATGACCAAGGCAGATATGATTTTTATTTGTCATACAATACAGTTTATACGTACTGGTGCCTTAGGGCGTTAAATAATAAGATTAGTTCTTTGTATGAAATTATGTTGGGTGATTGAAATGGATATTGGTTAATTTGTATGAAAAACTCATTATTGTGTTTCTTAAGATTTTTAGACTATAACAGTTCATCTGGATTTCCCCTTTACGCCTGCAATCTATGCTATTTTCGGATTTTCGTGTTTAGAAAATTAGTGATCTGTCTGTTTATGTTTTAATAAACGAACACCAGATTTTACCGTCTACAAATTTATGTATATCACTGTTTTTATTAATTTTTAAGGACAATATGGCGATAATGGAAATTGCCGATGATCAGCAACGATATAACATAACCGAGCCAAATAATATTGGACTACTTTGTTGCGAAGAACTGTAGTATTTAACCTCTGTAACTTTTATTTGTACTTTTCATTGAATCTACTTATAAATATCTATTGTGTATTAAGCTCCAGTTCAACTTACTCGTAGTTCAGCGTTTGCATCTGACGCTGACACAGACTCAATTACTTAAATTAGGGTTATAAATTTGTAATAACTGCTTAGGATTTTTACCATATTAATTAAAACCCTCAATTCGATGCTGATATTAGTTCGACAAATTATCTATCACTAAGTATATAATTATCTAAACTTATAATCTCAGTACGGATGTATGTAAAATAATTATTTTCACACTTTCACCTTATTACTGTTTGGTACATTCTGAGAAGACTGAACAAATGCGCCACCTCACCTCGAGGTGTTTCAAGCGGTTGATTGACACCAACTCCGCCACAACACGGTAACAGCAGTAACTAATGAGCGCACTAATTATGTGCCGTCGCTACCAGTAGTTAGTGAGATCCTTGACAGAGTCGCTGTCAGACAACGTTCCCCTTTAAACATTCCTGAGAATACCACCGGGTCTAGTATTGAAAGTTTAATTTGGACTCTTTTACAGAACTCGAAATGGATGACAACATTTTTCCTAAGGTGTGTAATATTGTACAGGGTGAGTTTTAAGTCCCTTCCCCCTATTTTTTTTTACCGTATAAGTTAGGAGGTTTAAACTCCGTACATATTCGTTAGACCTAAATATCTTGTTTTTCATGGGTTCATTGACTCTCCACCTCCAATGGGGGACGGTCCACGAGGAGTAAGCCGAGATTCTTAAATGTAAGCATAGGTTGATATGCACATCAAATTAAAGGTCTCTGTAAGTAGAATACAATGCCGCAAACCGGACCTCAAAAGGTTCATCCTAATGAAAATTACAGGGTGTTAAAACGTACAAAATAGTAATGTGCTATTATCTGCGTTTTATCGCGCAACTTTTTAAAAGTTCATTTCAAAACAATTTTTCTATTGCTGTTTATTCTTTAAAAGAAACTTTATTTTGTTGTGTTTAATGATTTTAAGGGATCACTGGAAGTCCGAGATCTAGGAGTTAACTAAAGGATTTAATAAGAAGACGGTCATGTGATGTGTCGTTTAACATTGCCTTTTAACGCTGGAAACGGTGCTACAATCTGAATTAAAAAAAGGATCATTCTTAATTTTGTTAATAATAATTTTGTACAGAATCTGTGGTCTGCATTTTTAAATATAATCTTTGACATAGTGGGAATAATTACCACGAAACAATGAGACGATTTAATGAAAACCATCCAGAAAGACCTGTTAGCAGAACCTATTTAAGGCAGTTAATAACAAAATTTAGAGAGACTGGTAGCGTTACTGATGCAAAACGTTCAGGCCGTCCTCCTTTGTCAGAAGAAGTTGATTTTGAGGTTCTTTGTACAGTTGTGGAAAATCCTCAAACCTCTTCGAGACAAATAGCAGACAATATCGGGGTATCACAACGCTAAGCAATAACTACCCTGAAGAAGCACAAATTTCATCCCTACAAAATTATGCTACATCACGCATTAAATGAAGATGACCCGGACAGAAGTTTGCAGTTCTGTGAAACTATGGATAGACTAATTATAGCAAATCCAACAACCGTAAATAATATCTGCTTTAGTGAAGAGAGTACATTTTACGTAAATGGTTTAGTGAATAGAAACAACTGCCGATAATGGGATAACTCTAATCCCCATGTTCACAGAGAACATCATACCCAGTATCCACAGAAAGTAAATGTTTGGGCAGGTCTCTTTGGTAACCACGTGATTGGACCACTGTTTATTGACGGAAATTTTAAATGGAGAAAGTTATTTACATATGCTCCAAAATAATATTCATCCATTAATAGAAAATACAATTCGCACTAATGGTGGGGAGTTTAATCGAGAAGAAGTAAGGTTCCAGCAGGACGGTGCTCCTCCACACTACGATGTTAATGTTCGTGGTTACCTTAATGTACATTTTCGTGAGAAGTGGATAGGACGACGCGGGGCAATAGAATGGCCGGCACGGTCCCCTGACTTGAACCCACTGGATTTTTTTTGTGGGGACACTTGAAGTCTGTGATTTATTGTACACCAGTCGCATGTGTGGATGATCTTCGGAACAGAATTACTGAGGCCTGCAGGAAGGTAACACCAGAAATCCTAACCCGTGTCAGGAGTGAATTTGTTTAACAGACTATACTACTGTCAGGAAGTAACAGGCAATCAGTTTGAGCATCTACTACAATAAAAGGGTAAGTAACAACCTACTAGTATCGGAATCGTACAATATTAGAACCGGGAATCGCTGTTGAAATAAAAATAAAAGGGGTCTAAAATCTTTGTAAGACAACAATTCTTTAAATAAAATACTTACAAGGCGACACAACACATGATCGACTTCTTATTAAATCCTTTAGTTAACTCCTAGATCTCGGACTTCCAGTGATCCCTTAAAATCATTAAACACAACAAAATAAAGTTTCTTTTAAAGAATAAACAGCAATAGAAAAATTGTTTTGAAATGAACTTTTAAAAAGTTGCGCAATAAAACGCAGATAATAGCACATTACTATTTTGTACGTTTTAACAAAACGATGTCAAGATCTTCCATCACATCAGAGCCCAGAGTGATAGCGCGGATCTCCAGAGAGATCTGACGGCTGTCGAGGAATGGTGTCAGCAAAACAGCATGAAGATAAACATCGACAAATGTTCAGTCGTTACTTATTACAAAATAAGAACCCGATTAACCATGACTATTACTTGACGGGGAAAAGTATTGGTTCGTCGTGCTGACGTCAGGGACCTTGGGGTGGTTTTTACCCACGATTTAAGATCAACACACCATGTTAATGACATTTGTCTGAGGGCTTCAAGATCGCTGGGGCTGTTGAGTCGAACCTCCAGATTTATGACTGACTTGCGGACTTTGATGGTGTTGTATTGTGCCAACGTCAGACCCATCCTTGAGTACTGTAGCGTGGTGTGGACACCCAACCAAGTGGGCCTCGTGAAGCAGATGGAGAACGTCCAAAACAGATTTCCTGCGGCTTGTTGGGTGTCGAATGGGTTTTCCCTTTAGGCTTGTCCCCCTTAACGAAATAAAAGGGCTGCTGGGTCTTCACTCCCTTCAGTGCAGGAGGAACTCTCAGGATGCACTGTTCATATACGGGGTCATAACAGGACTGGTGGATTGTCCAGCCATCCTTGGCCACATAGGATTACGCTGCTTCAGTGGAACTAGGTCTAGGGACTTATTCGAGAAAAGAAGTCTGAGCAGTAATTACGAATGCCACAGCACGATGAACAGAGTCCAAATCCTAGGAAATAAAATCGCTCCGCACTTGGACTTTTTTACGGCGACCAGAGGTTCATTTCAGAAAGGACCTCAATAATGTTCTATGTGATGAAAACATGCCTTTTTGACCTAACAGAAGTTAACACACACACACACACACACACACACACACCCGTGAATCTGTGACCTGATACCTGATACCTTACTATTGTTATATTATTTTAGGATTATTTATTGGGGTTAATGTTAATATTTAAGTTGTTGTCTTATCTAATGTTTACGCTTACATGTAATTATTGTTATGTTATATTATATATATATTATAGTTATTGTTTATTGTATTATTTATTTATATATTGTTATATTATCATGTTATTATTGTTGTTATTCTTATTGTTTCACATTCATTTGCTGTTAAATAAATTGTATAGTAACTGATTGGTTGTGACAAAAACTTAATAAAATTATTGAATATATTATTGGTCTATTATGACCAGTTGATTATATGCTTGAGCATTTTGTCAGAACCGGAGTTTTCTAGTAAATCAGTGATCATTTTTGCGCATAGAGTTCAGATCAATATATCTTAATATCAATGTATTTAATTTCTTATTGTAAATCGTAGCCTGGTAAGTTTTTTACATTTATTATTTGTATGTTTAAGTTATTTAGATTATGATATGGAAATTGTATAATGGATTTGCCGTTGGAAGTGAAAAATAAAATAAAATAAATAAATAAACACCCTGTAATTTTCATTAGGATGAACCTTTTCAGGTCCGGTTTGCAGCATTGTATTCTACTTACAGAGACCTTTAATTTGATGTGCATATCAACCTATGCTTACATTTAAGAATCTCGGCTTACTCCTCGTGGACCGTCCCCCATTGGAGGTGGAGAGTCAATGAACCCATGAAAAACAAGATATTTAGGTCTAACGAATATGTACGGAGTTTAAACCTCCTAACTTATACGGTTTAAAAAACAAATAGGGGGGAAGGGACTTAAAACTCACCCTGTATAAATAAAAATATTTGCTCATTTCATTATTTTCACGACTTAACACAAATGTTTTTACAACAAACCTTTTTAGTGCTAATAATCACATAAAATTGGAGGCTCTGTTGTACAAAATTATCCAAGATAGCTTTTGCTTCCTTTTCTCTTCGAAAAGGATCACTCGAGAGTAAAGGTGGGAAGAATTACGGGCGTTATATCTCAGTAATGTTACCTTGGAAGAAATGGAGGCCATCACTGATCCAGCCTCACCAGTCAAAGAGGGTAGGGGTAGAAACACCCTTATGTCCAGGCTAGTGATTGCCTTTACCACTTTCTAAATATGAGCGAAAAGCGGTGGGGTTGTGCTATATGGTGGTATTATTTTTTTAGGTTTATGTAGATATAAAGTATACTTCTATTAAAAAAGGCCCCACTTTAAAATAATAGATATTAGCATATCATATTTTAAATTATGTATATATATATATATATATATATATATATATATATATATATATATATATATATATATAAAAATACATAGAGCAAAACAGTGTGAGTCAAAATATTTTTAATTTAATATTATACATATTTGGTACAATTCAGAAGTTTAAAAGTACTGAATTCAGAAGATTCAAAATTATATCCTTTAATTTATACTAAAGGTATGTAATCCAAATCTGAGATAATTATTAAAATATTAACAGAGATATATTTAAACATAAACATTTGCAATCTTCATATCTTATATTTTATGTCATACAGTATATATTTATAAAAACTTTCCAAAAAATCTTGTATGATTACAATAACATATAATTATTCAACGAATTTAATTTAACTTAAGGTATAATTTACATTAAATATTACTATATTCTATTTCAAGTAACGTATTCTATAAAAATGGTACAGATTAACATATTTCAGCGCTTTGATATTTTTGGTGTTTAAGTGAGTTTAAGTGTTAAAACCATATTGTTGGAGTCTAATGAAAAGTCTCGGGAAACTTATTTTGTGATACATTCGGAAGAAAAAATATATATAAAATTACTGGTAACTACTGTACAGACACGTATAAAATATATCAAATAATCACCAAACAGCTTGATTTTCTATGTTATTTCATCGGAAAAGCGTAATGAATGCTCGGAGGACAGTAACCACTCAGATAACAAACGCAATTTCAAAGTTCGCCGTAGTTTACCGGAAGGTCGCCGGACACGATTTTGTGATGCAATGACAAAAACATCCAAGTTATTTGTGGGAAACCAGGACTATAAGAATCCTGGTTAAATTAACCATCTATCAAAATCATCGAGATTAATTTTCTCACAATGGTTAATTCTTGTTGCATTAAATGATCATCGTTTTCTTCTGTACTGTATTTTGTAGTTCAAGTTACGTTTTCCTGTGCCTTCACTCCATACCCAGGCTTTTTTGCAATGTGAACCCGTGTCTTAGGTTTAATCACTGACATCTATCTGGAGATTTAAAGTAAGATAAAAGCCGAGTACTAGTGGAAGAGCAGTCGTGTCTCTCTTCACTGTTTTTTCATTACGAGCTGAATCAGTAATTTATGGAAAAGATTATTCCAGACCATTAATAATATGTGCAAATCCTTGTGAGCAACAATACAAGTATAGCCAGTTGGCGCTAAACGTTCAACGTACTTCCGTAACACAACGAGCCACACTTCGGCGTATATGTAGGAGACACTTAGTGTACTGCACTACATGTATAATAATCGTCAGAAGGAATATTATTATTGGGTCGTTCTTCTTCTTCCTATAAATTTTTCAAGAGTATTATTGTTAATAATCCTCAACAAAGTGACCGATACCAAAGCACAGCATTAATTCAGTAAATTGGAATTGACTTTTCCAGAGGTTCAAGAGGGAAATGTCCGAATAAAGGTGTTTATGGAACAATTTCGGTATAGCATAATCATTATTTAGGTACACGAATGTTAACCTTGAATAACTTATTAACCACAAGAAATAACACTGTTTTTGTTAAGGTTTTAATCAATTTTGTTTGAACGAAGAACTCTATAAAAATATGCTTATAAAGTTTAGTTACTCACTTAGTCTATAACAGTGTGTATTTTAAAGTAGCATTAAAATTTTCTCAATGATAGGGTGGAGTTAAAAGCTACCATAATGGAATCTACAGAAAAGCAAATATACATGTACTTGTTAGCTGAGTTAGACATGTTAAAGTGGTACTTCCAAGCAATATGTACTGCACAGGTACGATCGGAATTGTCTATTTACAATGCAGTGGTGATTTTATACTGTTGGTATCCTGATTTTTAATTGACATAAAACTTTAAAAATAACTGGTTATCTATATTTTGAAACGCATACATAAGCAGACTTGAACAATAAGAAAGGTGCTTCTTCCAAAAGAAATTGACCTTTATAGACAAAACCATCCGGCCCAATATCTACTCTTACTTACAATTTGTTAGTTCTTTAGTTAGTTAAAAACATTAAAACACCAGTACTCACCGACGCGGTGTATATGTCCTAAATATTTTTTTGTAAATATATCTGTTTGGGATTCTTTTTGGGATTTTAAGATTGGTTATTGGTTGGGGATTGTCTCCTAAGGGAAGTGATCTGCTATATTTGTTTTCGTAGTGAATCCCGTTCCAGAGATGGCGGATTTAATATATATTTGAGTGGGTTTAAAACTATTCATCTTTCTGCGTGTATTTTCTCATTTAGCTTCAGACATTTTTAAGATTTGCTCAAATTAAACTTTATTTATGTCGAATCATGGAAAAACTAATAACAATCTAAATGAGAGACTATTATTGAATGCCTGTAAATATTTAAATTTTACTCCGTTCCAAGCAAATGTGATATTTATTCATTACTAGAGTTGAAAATGTTTATTTTTTATTTTATAATTAAATACATCTTTTAGAGATAATAAGTAAGGAGTTAATACAAGCATTTTGTATTTTTGCTTATTTTAATTTAGGTTTTGCTAGAATCTTTATTCCCCTAAAAAAGAGAACAGATTGTAATCTCGAAACGTAGTATTGATTAATTTTGGTATCATTAAATTATAATCAATGTTAGAAAAAATATCCAGCTACAAAAGATTCTTTTGTATATGTGATATATAATAACGAGAAGTAAATTTAAAAAATTTTTAGTGAGGCCAAATCGATATGACCACTATTAATACAATATGAATATATCTATACCATTATTGTTTTAAATGTATATATTAATGAATGGCTGTAAATATTGCAATTTTACTCTGTTCCAAGCACATATGATATTTATTCATTACTAGAGTTGATAATATTTATTTTATTTTTATAATTAAGTGCATATTTAGAGATACTAGAATCTTTATTCCCCTGAAAATGAGATCAGATTGTGATCTCGAAACGTAGTATTGATTAATTTTGGTATCATTAAACTATAGTCAAAGTTCGAAAACATCCAGCTCAAAAACATTCTTTTCTATATGTGATATATAACACCGAAAAGTAAATTTAACAGTTTTTTAGTGTAGCAAAAGGGAGATGATCACTATTAATAAAATATAAATATATCTATACTATTATTGTTTAAATGTATTAAGTAGTATTTTAACGTATAGACGGATTACAAAAATATTTAGCAGCGAAATACTCTGATCAATAAATATACAAGAATTGGCTTTAAATGGAGGTACACAATTATAGAGAAACATATGAAGGTA
Organism: Homalodisca vitripennis; assembly: GCF_021130785.1. NCBI lineage: Eukaryota > Metazoa > Arthropoda > Insecta > Hemiptera > Cicadellidae > Homalodisca > Homalodisca vitripennis. Next base: position 43,046,035 of record NC_060212.1, read on the forward strand.
AACGCTAGCGTTATTGTCAACCTGTTCTTGACATTCGTTTTACCTTTCCTTGACTAAAACCCATTTGAGTCTGAGTGACGTTTCTTTACTCGCCGTTACTCGACCGACGTCCTGCCTCCACATTGTTGCACTACTCTACACATTTCACTTTATAAATTAACCAAATCCAATGTGTTTAAAGAATTAATAATTGAATAAGTCTGTTCCCTTTTTCATAGCTTTTTAGCCTGTACTCGTTAAATTATTGCACTAATAAGTTATATTTAAATTGGATGGTGAACTCTAAATTTTATTATTGATTTTTTTTTAGTGTAGTTACCCCTGAAATATCTTAGTTTCGTGATGTTTAATTATATTAGCTACAACTTAATAGAAACTGCACCGTGTAAACATCTAGGCTAATACATTAGCCGTAATTATTGAAGACGTGACGAAAACTGGTGTGATGTAGTTTTACTTACCTGATAATCCTTCTTATTAACTTTGATCTCTAGAATGCTAGTCTACTTAGTTCCAAGTGTTGAAGTTCTGTCACAAACATTTCAGTTATTAAGCATCAATGATCTAAAGGTCAGTTTTGTGTATTAAGTCAGGTCTGTGACAATAAAAACGTTATTATTATAGTAAGTTAGAATTAGATGATTATTGATATAACGAGTAGAATGGAGATATCACCAATTGCAAGGAGTATGTTCTAAATGCTATTGCTGGATGGAGATACTAAGAGATGTACCCTCGTATACGGTTGCTTCTTCTATCAGAAACTAACATAGCCATATGTGTTATTTTTATACAAACACAAAATTTTATTCATATAGTAATTCAATAATTCCAACCTCTTCAGTGATTTCATAATGTCTAGCCACATACTTTAAACGATTTAAGTTCAATAACATATTATTTTATTGTTATGTAATTTTATTTTTTTGAACTGCGTTTCATTTATAGTCGGTTAAAATTTGTTTGGCCAAATTTTCCCGGTCATCATGTACAATAAATACTACATGTGTGTGTCCTCATTAAAAATATCAAAAGAGATAGGCTGCTTTGAATATTACAAGAAATGGTGTTTAAAACATAAATCATACTCAATCATTATGCATTCAGTTTTGTTTTGATCCGACGGACCAAGTTTGATTAACGTACGAACCAAAACAACGTACGCTCTACTGGCTTTGATTTACAATCAGTTACCGAACAAACTGTTGATTCATTTGAAAACAGCGCTCATTTTAAGGCCGAGTTTTATTCATTCTACATGTACATAAATTGGAGATATGTTTGCTTACGTTTTACTCTATTTATTAATCATACACTGTTACAATTTCAAAATGAAAAACAACAAAATTATGGGAAAATATACTAGTTACCGTCCATATATAGTGTATTTGAACAATAGGAACCATAAACGTTGGCAAATAGTGGGATGAACAGTTTAACTATTCTTAAGACCTCTTTTGACGTAGGTATTGTTCATAATTTTTCAAAAATATGTATACTGTTAGTGTATCTATAGGGCTATTCATGGTAAAGTAAAAATTAAAGTAAAGTAGTCTTATTTTACCAATCGAAAAAAGCCTGTGATAGTTTTTGGTATTGTCTTAAATTTAACTAACTGCTGATGGTGTCCTTATAGAATTTGTGAATTATTTTATTAAATTACGTGACCTAAAGTATTTATTGTAAATCTTTATATTATTTGTTTTTTACATGTAATTGTATTTTTTGCAATCATAACGCTACAAAATGCACATTTTGGAAACGATAACTGTTCCAAAGAAATTCAAAACAAGCTGAAACTTGGTAAAAATACTTAATGTTATAAATATTTTATCAGTATGTTTTGGGCAGCGTGGTATGCCATTTCTTTTGATATGACGACTGCTCAAACGTTAAATAAGAAGGATCACAGGACAAGTACGTATAGGATGGAAGCCATGGACAACGGAATCGTAACAGGATACATGAACAGAAACTGTTATCATGACAGAACTTCCAAATGAACGTGACGTTAGACCACGTGTGTGTACCGCCGTGTAGTGCCCTAGTGGCTCACTGTACCTAACATTAGCTTGGTTCTTTGTATACCTGCTTAATCGAGGATGCCTTTACAATACAAGGAGCTAGAGGGGACAACATTTTTATAATATATACGGGAATAGTGTTAACATAGAAAATACTATATTAAAATATTCTGAAATGAAATTTATTTAATTTAAAACATACGTCAAAAAAGTCGTATTTAGTTAGAAAAAGAAGAGATAACAAAGTTTTAACGTACTAAGCTCAAAAAGGAAGATTACATATATGTTTGTTAAATATTTTGTTTTGTTGGTGTTAGGTTAGTTATTTACCTGAAGAAGAGATAAGATTGCAGACCTCGAAGCGTAGTGTTACTGGTTTATTGTATCATTGAACGATGGCGAATATCCGGAAAGATATGTTTCCTTTACATATGCAGTATACATATGTTTTAGCCTATTTGTGAAAAATCAGTGAACAGATGATAAAACCAAAACTGACTTAATAAGGTCGTGTTGCACATCCGCTTGCGTTAGTGACTAGAGTAATTAGCTTAGTCGTAATTGGCTAAATTCATGTAGTTTCCCTAGGACAGACAGTCTGTGTCACAACAATTTATGCTGTCTTTTTTGCTGGAGTTATTTTCTTTTTTTATTTATAATAATTGTTATATTATCGTTAAACGCTAGTATGATATTATTGGAAATACTTTCAGTTTATAGGATTCTATTACGCATTGGCATTTACGATCTGTAGGATATTTATAACACTTTTGTATACTCTAAACTTAGACCGTTGTTAAAAAATCTTAGCTGACTAGTGAAGACGATCGCCCGATCTATCAGACATTCATAGAACTGTTTGGAGGGACCGCGTTTGCGACCTGAGCTCGTAATCGTGCCGTTAGGCCCGGCCGCTGCGCGAGGAGCCCAGCTCGTCAGTGATCTGCAATCGTTTAAGAATATTCTTCAAATGATATTTTGTGACTTATGTGTTCACGAACTCACGTATATTATGATATTTTGATTCTTTTTATTGCCATGCTAAAATTACTTAAAACCCTTTTTGAATTATTTTTGAATCCCTATTTTTATGAGTTATTTATTTATAGACGTTGTCACTGATACATCCGTATTTTGTATTCACCATATTTGTCATATTTTATTATTGTTGTTATTATTGTCCTGTAGTCTTACGTATATTCTAAACATTATCTAATAGATGTAAAATGATTTTTAAACGCTGTGAAATTTGTCACACGAAATAATAAATAAAATAATTGTATTATGTTATTAATTTTTCGACGTGATATTAAAAAAAACTACTTTGAACACTATAATTGTCCTTTAAATACCATGTTTATTTGAAAAAATAATTTTAAACACCACCATATTATCAAGAAGGCAGAGCTCAGCAAAAAAGGCAGTTTTAATCTTTTAAGAATATTATTAGATACTACCTACATAGGCTAGATGGCCATGGCACAAAATATTGATGTAAAATTTTTAATCTACAAGCCTTATTAGTTCTAAGAAAACATGCTGAGAGACAGACAGATTGAAATAAAATTACACCACCGGCGTTTCAGAACATTGTATAACCTTGGCCTGAGTTTGGGAGAGGAAAAACACCCGTCCATGTGAACTCTCTTTATAGGTGTACCTTTGAATGTACCGACCACCTAAAATCAATCAACGATTTAAAAAATCGTAACGATTCTTATTCAAGTAAAATAAAAATATCACTGTTTATTCTCACCTGAGCATCTATAAAATTTTTATAATTGTAATGAAAAGTAACTAAAACCCTTTTTACTTTTCATTACATTAATATATATTATATATATATATATACATAACCCTATAAGTGGAGTTAATAACATAATAAAATTTATAATTTATGAGATCATTTATAAACAAGTGGCATATGATTTGACATAAAAAACAATTTATAATTTATAATTTCAGTTGGTTCTATATGTGCTTCGTTAAATACAAATAATTATACAGAGACACATACTATATTCTTACAAAAAAATGAACTAGATAACGTACTGGCGTAGGATGCTATGATAAGCAAATATAGAAGCATCTGATTGTGCACACAATATCGAACAATTCATGTTATTCATGAGCCATCAGACACTCTGATTAGTGTGTGGTTGCATTATATGCTGACATGGATAGTATGAGTTCAGATTCAAACATCAAGCAAGTTGCATCGATTCATCCAGAGCCGACGTTAGCTAGTGCGGGGCCCGGGGCAAGCTTTTACAGCCGCACCCTACAATTTGGCACCCATCTTCCACCCTGTTCCCACTCACTATAATTTAGACCGCATGTACAGTAACTTAAACGTAGTATGACTCGTGAATGTAAAATGAAAACGTGTTATAATATTAATAATATGTAACCTTAGAAAAAATATGCTATTCTAAAAAATGCAAAAAAACATTCCCGTGGAGAATATATTAAGCTATATTTCATTTTTCCAATATTCATGTTGTGTTTTAAGTTGTACATTATTAATATCGTGTCATAGCATTCATTATGCTTTCATACTCGTCCATTATTACAACATTTTTCTTGTTTTATTTCTAAAACACTAGATTTATATGTACGTGAAAATTTACAAGTTACTCTGCACTATCCACAAATTGTCACGGAATATTTTCTAGCTGCTTTTAACCCCATATATTTGTGTTTCAGACGTATCCATGGTAGAATAAACACTAAAAGTAAGACCATAAATTATTCCAGGACGGATAACATGAAATAAAAACATTTTTGACTGTATTAAACTCATAAAGATATAAATATTCATGACAGAAGGCAAAGCAAGTGCTGATATATTATAGAAATCGCCATATATACTTGCTGGACACGCAATTGTCATATAAATGCTTCTTGCGGTTTATTACTGCAGATAATAGAATAAAACAGGAACAAAATAACGATGCGTAAGCACAACGTTACGCCACAAGCACACGTTAATACAATCCCTTTGCACGTAATATTACGTCGAAAGTCGTGAAGGGGTTTAAATACAGTGTTTTTGCGTTGCCCCCTGTCACAAGAGAGGTGTATGTTGCTACCGTATGTGACTAATGCCAGCTTAGCTTAAAGCTTCCTTAATATACATTATATTTTGTATCATGTAATTGGCATAAACACGAGGTACGTGTGATTCTTTCATTATTACTTTTCACAACTCTTTTGTTTGAAACATTTCATCAACTACTATTAATTATTTTTTTTGTATACTTTTTTGAATTAATTCAGTTCCCAATATTTGAAGACAAGATTAACCCTCATGGAAAAATGTGTATGGCCAAATGTGAGTCTTAGAATATATTTAATAAAGTTCAGTGAGGTTAAATACTGTGGCACCTAGATATCAAAACATAAATCACGCTCAATAATTACGGGTCTGACTTTGTTTTCATCACTGACAGCGAGTGTTAAACATGTATGTTATAAACATACAAAACAAAGCCATGTACGATGTACGCTGTACTGGAGTTGATTTACAGTTATTTAGTGAACAAACATAATTTCATAACAACGCGCATTATAAGGCCAGTATTGATTTATTCAACATGTACATAAATCGAACATAATTTCCTTATGTTTACTTCATGTTTCGAGAATTACTGTTTACAATGGAATTTGTAACTATGAAATGTATTTATGCAACAATAAAATTCATAGCTGGAATATAAATTCTTTTTTAAAATTTTTTCTTATTGAGAAATTTATTTCTTTTACCAGAGACTAATGTTTATAATTTTATACATACAAGCATAAATTCACACACACACACACACACACACACACACACACACACACACACACACACACACACACACACACACACACACACACACACACACACACACACACACACACACACACACACACACACACACACACACACACACACACACACACACACACACACACACACACACACACACACACACACACACACACACACACACATATATATATATATATATATATGTTGCCTGTTACCTCGAGCAGTACTGTTCATACTATATATATATATATAAATTTCCAAATAATTATTTTTATAAACCTAATTGAAAGGTCTATATATAAGTATATTTTGTAAATAGTATAAAATAATACAGTGCTGTATGTATGGACAAAGACTAAATGTATTAACTATAAATAAATTATGAACACTTCATGTGACGCTAATATATTTTGATCACAACTGAACGTGTATATTTACACCACATAACACAACTAGACCCAAAGCAAAGTTTCTGACGGCCAATGATGGGTATCATTGGAAATCCAATGATCTGTACTATCAAATGCGCTGCATATGCTTTGAATGTATTACACAAAATTACCTCGTTAGTTTTGTTGTCAGTGAAAGATAGTGGGGTTTATGTCCAAAACAAGTTTGTGTGTTTAGTGCAAAACGTTATAAAACCAACTGTTATAATAAATTAGCAGTAACTGTTATTTAAAATTAGTGATTTATTGTAATTGTAAAATAATAATACTGTATTAGGAAAAGAACTAGTTAAATGAATGTAAGGGAAGCATCTAGCAGTAAATAATTCATTACTAACTGTCTGCTTCTATGTCCGCACGATATCTCGATTACGAACTGACCTATAACTTGAAAATTTTTATGAAGCTTCATTTCTATATAGACAACATCGAGTTTAATGACTGCGTATGTGTAAGAAATAGAATTTAACTGACATTGTAACACGTGTTTTAATAGCCTTGCGTACAGCCTCAGAGAAGCCGGTTGTTTTTAAGTCTGAAAAACTAATAAAATGGGTTAATATTTCCTAAATAACGTTCTTAAGGGTGGAAGTCAAAAATTTGTGTTTTTAAAACTGTAATTATGTCATCTGTACCCACCAAAAACCTAAGAATTAGTAAAACAGTATAATTTTTTATAAAATACTCATACGTTTCACATAAATATAGTGATTTAGAGACATTTCGTTGCCAAAGTGACAATGCCCATAAAGGTCATATTGAAAGTTTCACGTCTTTTGTATTTAGAGTTTAGTGATGAATAATAGTTCCAAGAATCATTTGCTGCATTACAAAATCTTACTATACAGATAAGAAAAGAAAGTATAAAAGGATTTCGAACATTTGTCATAGTTACACGTTTCAAAATAACATAAGGTTTCGAGGATTAAAATCTATTCTCTTCGTCAGTTGAGAAGATAATTAGTATATATACTTGTACATAGAAGTTAAACCCGGCGGCAGTGAACTGCCACTATAACAAGAAAGAAAGAGAAATCAAAGAAATTAAACATACCCGAAACTGCTTAAGGATATACTTGAGAATATCACGAGCATAAATATACTCGTAAGCATGAGCACAAGAATCAAGATCTCAAACACACGTAACACCAACATAGGCGAACCAACTGTTATAGTAAATCAGCAGAAATTAAACTTCGTGATTTACAGTAATTGTAAAATAATAGTATTAATTTAAGGGCGTAACACCAGTTGACTGAGCATAAGCGGAGCCTATTACTCTTAAATGGAAATAATTGCCCTTTTGTGCATTGACAACGGCCCGGTTCTTTTTCTCCTGTCTGGACTACAAGCAGTTGTCAGGTATGTTTAGTTTTTCCCTTCTCTTTAATTATTTCTTTTTTATTGGCCAATCATTGCAACTTCTAAGTATATATATATATGTCTTAGTTGATAAGGAGTATATATTGCAATCCTCTAAACCTGCTTTACATACAAGCAGTTGTCAGGTATGTTTAGTTTTTCCCTTCTCTTTAATTACTTCTTTTTTAAGAGTATATATTGCAATCCTCTAAACCTGCTTTACATTTTGTAACATAAAACGTAGGAAAATTTCGAAAATTCTATCATACTGTCATCAAACTTTCTATCGTTAATACAAAATTTAGATATAAATAAGCGTTGTTATTTAGTGGAGATAGTGAGATTTCGTTCCGATTTTTGCCACTCAACACCAATGCTTACATTTTTCCTGGTAACCAAGAAGCCTCAAACAAAATGGAACATAATGGAACAAATAGTTCACGTTGAATGAGTTTCTTTACATCTTCAGTTGCCTGTTATAGTATTGAGTATTCAGCTGATGATTTTTGTACAGTTTCTATATTTTCTGAAGAGGATTTTTATTAATTTATTTCAGCAAATCTTAAAAAATAACAGAAGGTCTTTCAAATCTTCAAGGTGTCGAACAAGCAAATCGATTCGCTATTAAAATTATAAAATATTTTGTGTTTTTTCTGGAACCAGAATTTTCCAAAGATAATACATGTCAGAGGGCACAGTTTCTTCATTTGTAACTAGTTTCAAGTTATCTATGTTTAGTAAGTAATTTATAAAATTGGAGTATTACCAGTAAAACATTTGTTTTTATTTTTGTTAATATCACATGTCTAGCGTCTAGTTGACAGCGCAGGTTGTATAATATAAAAATTCCATCTCAAAGTGTTTCAGCATAACTTCATAATAACACAAGTGCAAAACCTCATAGGGTCATAGGGTTACTCATAAGATCTTCGGGACTATACATTCAACATCCCCTCAGTGTTACCACCTTTAGGGGAAACTATCAAGGTAAATTACCAGAGTAAGAGAAAAAAACAAAAAATCATCTGTTTTTTTTATTTATTTTAGCCCTTACTCACTTCTCAATATTAAAGGTTTTCTATTTTATTCTTCTTTGGATTTTGGCGAGGCTATTTTATGAAAAAGGTTAGGACTATTTGTAAATTTTTTATTTCTTATATGTGTTGTTTTATGATAAGCAAAATACATCTACAGTCATTTAAATAAATGCATTAAAACAGTATACACTGTCCAAAAATTAATTAAATAAATTTTGTAAAGACATATGTATTAAATTTTTAGGTAATTTATTACCTTATTTCCTTAAAAACTTGTTGTGTGTTGAGATTAATGTCAAGCGATAGTAAACAATTTTTGGAGTTTTTAATTGCCTCGAAATTTGTTTCCCATAATTTCCTCACTTGCCCAACCTAATTCTATAGATCGCGTTTCTAGAAAAATACACATAAAAATCGAAAGTGAAGTTTTTACTTATTACTTTGTGTTATAAATTTACCTGCCACAAAAACATTCTGTGGAGAGAGTGGATTGTTCATCTATATTTATATTTAATTAAAAGGAAACTTTCTATGAGCTACAAGCCTTTCTAGTATGTTAAAAATGAAACTTTGTCGTAAATTAGGTTTTTAAATTTCATTTTAATAAACGTGAATATGTAATATCACTGTATTTCTGAAAACATCATGAGTACCATAAATGTTATACTGTAATTTTTAAATGTCAAAAAAGTGCCTGGTATGTTTAAATAGCATTAAATGTTTTTTTTTTATTAAAAATCTTTCAAAACTATTTGAAAATACTTGACAGATACTGTTGTTGTATATTTAATATGGTAGTTACACCTCCTATAGTATAACACATTCTATGACAAGTAAATAATTCTCTCATCAAGGGAATAAACCCATATAGAAAATGTTCGGACTGGTGAATTGTGAAGTTGACGGGTAAAGAGAATCATGGTATTGAAATGAAACAATCATATTCGTGGAATTGAGTGAAATAAGTCTTATTTATCAGGGAAGAAAGCTCCTGCCCTTCCATTGTGTCCCTTGTTTGATGATAAAGGAGACACATAATTAGGTTTGGCGAGCAAGAGAAGCGTAAATTAGTCTGAGAGAACGGATTGGTGTGTAAATACGCCACGTAACGTACCGCACAACAACGTAACAATACTAACACTACTTAGTGTAAAACCTAACGTACGGTTTGAGTTCCTTTTGTTGACCAACACTTTAATATGCTTACAATTTAAATAGCGCTTTATATTTGGCAAGTTTTAATTTAGTTGGTTTTACGACAAAATCCTAAACAACGTTATCCTGGTTATTTATAAATACAACTATTGAATGTTATTTATTAATTTTTTTTAACCTAGATTATAAAAAATAATAATTAATAATGTAGCAAATAGAGCAATACTAATCGAACACGTTTATCCTAGTTCTTTATAAATACACCTGTTGCATTTTATTTATTTATTGTTTAAAACCTAGATAATAAAAAATAATAATATAGCAAATAAATTAGTACTGCTAATTGAACAATTTAGAAAAAAAATAAGCATAATACAATCAATAGACTTAAGAAATTAAAAACGCCGAAATAATTTATGGTTTAGGAAAGTTCTGTGTCTATTAAAAATGTAAAACATTCAACACATTTCTTTATTTGTTTCTTACAAATCAGTGAAATATGATAGTGAAATTATAATTAATTGTAATTAATCAAATAAAAGTATTTTTAACAATTGGGAGTTGCTTGAAGCGCCTGCATATCTTTGATAGACAGTCGTCACACAGACCGTTGTTGCATGTAGTGCATTGCACTCGTGTAGGAGCTAGGAGACTAAGTCCATTTGCTTTCCAGTAGATTTTTCAGAAATTCTAGTAAATGAATTGATAATTGTTGTACTCTGTATCTATTGTATCTATAGTTTCTTTTTTTTAAGTTTGTATTATTATCACTTATACGTTACTACTGATTATGGGCTTTAAGTTAAGTTTTGTTTTATGCTACGTGTTGCAACCACCTGTTTGTATCATCTCTATAAGAGGATGTCGATATATTTGGTATTCAAAAATTACTCTATAAAACACCACCATTTTGTTTGTGAGGTCAAAATAAGTAAGAAATGTCATATAAATCCCTAAGTTTATTAATTTTCCATGATAATAACTACAGTAATAATACCTAAATAAATCTACGTATACAAATAATTTCATTTCATTCAAAAATTATAAAACGAAGTGAACACTTGTCCAACATTGAAGCAGCTCGTCTACAAAAAGTGTTTTTTTATTGAGCTAGGTATTTAGTTATAACCATTAAATATTTATAAATGTACAGTTATAGTTTAGACGCAAGGCCTAGCTATGTTTCGAAAAAAATGTCATTTAAATCAAAAGAATGAAAAGTCCCAGTTCGTGCACATAAGTCATAGTTTTAGTATAAGTACATGTGTACAGAAGCGAAATTAGGGCCACATGCCTATTAAAAAAAATCAACATAAATTTGGCAACTGCTTTAAAAAACTTAAAAATCAAAAGTAAAACCAAAACGAAGTTAATTTTTGCACATTAATAAAGTAGTTGCATTTAGGTGAGTAAGTAAGTGAGTTGAATCAATGAGAACAGTGCCACTAGAGATAGTGATGTAGTGGTGCAGTTTCCAACTACCAGTACTTCAGATGGAAGGTAATCTAGTTAACCTTCCTCAAGTGTTTTCTGCTCACACATCGTTCTCTATAATTGGCTGTGGTTACCGATTACGTCACGATGGTCAATTATTCAGAGGATTGGGTTTCCTCACAGATTTAACAAGTAAATATAAATTTACTCTTTACAGCATGAACAGCTTTACAAAATACACGACCATATTATGGTAGAATTTCTATAATAATGTTGCGAACTTACTGTATTTAATAAGCAATATACAGTTTAATAGCAAAAAAATAATAAGGAGATAGAGAAAATGTGTCATTATTATGTTTACAACCGAAACACGACGTTTCGAGAGCTCGTATCCGCTCTCGTTTTCAGTTATCAATTTCTAAATCATAGTGTTAAGCATGCTAAGAGTATGGATTTGGTCATTATAGGTTATTAAGAAGGTTAGGTCTCCCAATTTATAAATATATTATATTTATATTCTGGTTGTTCAATTTCTATGGTACTTTACCTTTGAAGTTTCTCGCTGCCAAGTCAATGTCCTTACCACAAAGCACATTTAACCTTACCTTTACAAAACGTTTAATAAAATATCCGGCCCGCTAGGAGTAAGAAGAAAATCTTAAATGTAAGCATAGGTTGATATGCATCAGTTTATTTTTTACATTAACCTAAGTTGCAAACTCAAGCCATCTTTGAACAACTGCCATTTTTGACTCGGTTATCCGTTTGAGGTTGGGTTTGCGGCTCTGTACTCTACTAATAAAGACCTTTTATTTGATATGCATATATATATATACCTATGCTTACATTTAAGATTTTCTTCTGACTCCTTGCGGGCCGCCCCCCTGAAGAAGTAGCGGATCACTGAATATGTGATAAAATAGATTTTTATGTCCAGTAACTTTGCGTAAGGTTTTGTAGCTCTATTATAAATATTTAACCGACCCGGGACTTTTTGGACACCCTGTATATATGTTTCATATATCACACTTTTCAGCATAACGGAAATAAATCTTTATTAAAAATTGCTGTATCATATTTATAATACTCACTTATTTGACTGATTATCAAATAAATTCCAATACATAACGTAGATAACTTTTTGAACAATCCTTGATCTCTGTACTAAAGTGTCCTTGAAACTTCTTATTCAGGGAAATCCTAGGAGGCAACTATACTAATAGTATTACTTATAAAACATTATTTTCGTTTCGTATTTTTCCAGTTTTAATTTAAATGTGGAGAACGTTAAATTAATTTAATTTTAAGAACATTTTGACATAACTATAACAAAATAAGCTACAAAAAATATAAAGAAACTAAATTTTTACTTTATTGACGCAGTTGAAATAATATGTATTAAGAACTTTCGTTGTTGTTTCAAATGGTTTAAGTCTTGATTATAACAAATTTAGAACCCAACAAAATTGTAATATAAAAACACATAGAAAATTTAAATTAAATATCCTATTGCTGTAAACGTGTTTTTTTTAATATTCATGTTACCTCACATGTCACAAATAAAGCATCGTGAAAAAAATTAATAAAAAATCATACAAAATTCTTAACTCATCTCTACATCTGCAATTTGTAAGGTTATCAAAGATATAGCAACCATCCATAATACTGAATATAAGTACTAGAGTTGATATCGTCGTATTTTTTTATTTATTTGTGAGTTTTATTAGTTTATTTGTTACTAAATTAAGTATTAAACAGCAAATTTTTTTTGACTACTATTTGAGAAATTAAAACATTTAAAACTTTGGACAAGGTTATTCGATGTTTTGGGTGTCGTCTCGCGTAAAAGATATCATGTGTTTTCCCCCACACACACAAACAACACGAATAACCACACATCTATTGGAAGTTATTAAATCAATAGATTATGAATGTACCGTGTGTAAGACTTTATCATTTATCCAGAAACAAAAATCAACTCCTTCTTTAGGGCGGAAACGAAGAGCAATTATAAAACCGAAAAATCAGAGAGGTTGACCTAAAAAACCAGAAATATCTCTACTTTGCGTACTTCGTTTTTAGAAAATTACATTTCACACTTTTAGTACATTAGGAAAAGACTAATTCTAGTCATACATTGAGAAAGTGGCAGTAGGAATTGTAGTTATTTTATTAAGATAAATTTCAGTGTTACAAAGACCTATATTGTGTTTGTGGTAGTTCAGTATTTTACGGAGGCCACTCTGATATGTACGAAAGTTAGTAAATAGATACTGATTGGCACGGTTATTTCCGATCGGTATTTTCCCGACCTACTCACATGCCAAATCGTTCACCGTGAATAACGTACCAGCACTTCTGGCGAAATAAGAAACATATCACTCGAGGTAGTACATATATTTAAACTCAAATCATGTAAAAGTTTGGAAAGATCAAATTTAACATTTTATATTTACAATGCGTAAGGATGTATTTACCTACTTACATATCGTAATAAAACGTAGTAAAAAGGGACAGAGTGGCCTTAGTATAATACCAAAATATCTTGTGAGTTGAGATAAAACCACAAGTTTGTATTCTTGTACAGCCTAGCGCAGCAGTATCCTGTGACTGTCACATAACAGGATCTATAAAACAGTAAGATAAGGTGATAGAACTTCCTGTTTACCATCAAGACAGAACTCCCAACTTGACTTGGTGAATACCATTAAGACAGAGAACTCCCGACTTGACTTAGTGAACTACACAAGTTGGTGCAAACTTCTGTTAACGCTAAGATAATCTATGACAGGGACTGGAGCTCCTGTATAATAGACAATGAGAGAGTGAATGTTTAGCCTGGGCTGTCCGGACAGTAAAATAAGTTTTTGATTTAGTTGGCTCAGAAAAATCAAAGATTATTTTAAGGTTAAAACATTCATTAGAGCTGCACAGCCATTTAATTTATACTTTTTAGATTGTATTCTAAAAAAGAGAGTTTTGTAAAAAAAAATATATAAAAGTGTTTTGATATATTTGTATACAACCAACAATACTATGATTATTGAAATGCTATATAAGTATAAATATTATATTTGATTTGGCTTCTTTAGTCTCAATTACGACACTTTTACATTTTACATATGGATAACTATGATGGCTAACCAACCTAACTTAACGTAACGTAACCTAGTCGTACAGGTTCTAGGCATAACGCGTGTTTCAATTATTCAATTTGGTCTCACAAATCAGACAGGATAATAATACCAGACAGGATTTTTGTAACAAGAAAATCAAACAAAATTTCTATTCGTAGCACTGAAATGTGCACTGAAATCTCTATAGGATAAATGTAATGAATGTGGTAACACTGTCAGTTAACGTAATGTAACCTAATCGTATAGGTGTTATGCAAAATCAACGTTTGTATCGAAAAGTCAATTTGGTCTCACTGAAATCAGATGGGATAGTAATACAGATAGGTTTTTATGATAGAAAATACATTAAACATAATTCACCTAGGAGGCACTGAAATGTTTTCATCAGTATAGAATAAATCAAAGTAATCAATGTAGTGAAACTGTCATGTCCAACAAAGACGATGGCACACATCGTGTACGGGAATGCTATGCACGTACGCTCTCATTGTTTGCTCGTCCCCGCTAAAGTACGCTCCTTGCAACCCTTTTATCTCACCGACACTCAATGTAAATCCTTTTTTCCGTGCGAAATACAATTATCCGTCTCCATTGTACCGGGAACTGTCTGTAGAATGGAAGAAAAATCTGCTATCGCCGCTAATAAAGACATGTTTCCTTTCCACCTATTGTGCTCTGGACACTTCATTATTGTACAATACCAGCAACACTTTTGGTTATGGAACTTTTTAAATAAAATTTCTGTAATTATTTTTGATTAGATAATATTTTGTATTTAAGGAGAGGAGAATTCTTAAAGACTTATTATACATGTTATAGACTTATTAATCGTCACAGAAATGGATTTGATTTCTTACTGATAAAACAAATATGAATTACAGGTTGTTAGACTAATGAATAAGATTTTCCAAAATGGAGAGATTTAAAGAAATTGTATGTTTCTTTTCTCTGTGTTTAGTCAAATGAGACCATATTATTTCAATGAACTTTATAATTAATATTTTTATCTTTACGTTTTACTATTTAGTAATATAATAGTACATTTTTTTTTAATTATACCGTAATTACATTTGAGGGATTTGGGTCAAAAAATAGTTTTATTTTACAAAAACATTTTCACTAATGGGGCGTATTGTGCATAATTTAAACAACTACTTATTTTTACGAGTATTATAAATTAAAAATTCAAAAAATCATCAATTAATAGAGTGTTAAAACTGAATTACTCAAATGAGTGTATATTTTCATAAATACCGAAACACGTGTATGGCTATAAAAATATTTTAAATAGGGTTTTAGTTGACTTTTCATTATAATAATGTAAAGATGACTCTTTAAGGGGAATTTTAACGCATATCTAACTCAATGTTAACTATATGCCATTTATCTCAGGTCCTATATGACATATAGCTATAATTTTATTTATCCTTGTAGGTTATGTCTTATTTTTGTATACTCCAGAAGTTTTTCTCAATATTACATACCTAAATATTATTAATTTTTTATAAAAAACACCTGTTTACAACAAATGTTTGCGTAAAAAAAAGTTTTTTAAAGGGTATAATGTAACATTTTATGAAAACCTCCTGGTACATACTAGGTAATAGGGTCATACAAACACCATAAAAATTTCAAGTTTATATCGCAATAACTGCCTGAGAAAAAAAGGCATAAACTAAACAAAAACAAAGTTTCGGGAATCTCAATAAACTGGTAGGCCTACCCTACCTGTAGACGTCTTGCTGTGATGAGGTCAACTGACTTCAATAGTGTCCTGCTCTGTATTAAGGGTTGTCAGGATCCTCTTCCTCTTCAAATTGATCTTCTAATCTCTTCATTTCTAATGCTCTGGAGTATCTTAGTTTCTTCTGTAGGTCTTGCGCTTTTTATTCTGCCTCACGTAGTCGCGACGCTTCAAGTAATTTTACAGCCTTCACAAGAATTTTACCCGGCCAGAATCCCAACTTTCCAATTATTTACACTTTGCTCTTGAAACCATCGTTGAAAGCACATATAGCAGAGTATACTCCATACTTGAGAGTTGGCAACGTCACAAATACTCGCTTCGGAATTACTTCGGAATTACCATACTATGTTGTTGAATGACTCATTGGGGTTTTGAGTCTTCCCCTTACAAAATTTTTGAAGAAGTTTTGAGTCAGAAAGATCTTTAAAAATACTCTTTATTTCCTCCATCACAAATGTAGGTAGGTGGAAATGCTTACTATGATCATAGGGTTCTTTATATTATGTATATGAAAATACAGATGGCTGAAACTGTTTAAAAAAGAGTTATATATTTTGTAAAAGAGAGAAACTAAACAATAACTTACAATAATAAAAAAGAATTTAAATTTTTATAACAATTTGGGTTGAAAGTCCAATTTGGGTCACAAATACTCGTTTCGGGATTATGGACCATGCTGTGTTGTTGAATGACTCATTGGGGTTTAAAGTCTTCCACTTACAAAATTTTTCAAGAAGTTTTAAGTCAGAAAGATCTTGAAAATACTCTTTATTTCCTCCATCACAAATTTAGGTAGGTGGAAATGCTTACTATGATCATAGGGTTTTTTATATTATGTATATGAAAAGACAGATGGCTGAAACTGTTGCGGACGGTGTCCCAAAACTGTGTGCAAGCGTGCAGCATTTATTTTTTTTTAGTTAGTCATACCTAATTGTACACAAAAAGAGTTACATATTTTTAAAGGGGAGAAACTAAACAATAACGTACAATAACAAAAAAGAATTCAAATTTTTATAAAAATGTTGGTAGAAAGTCCCCTTAAAGTGGAGTTAATAACATAATAGCTGTTATATACGTTCCCACCTAAAAACTTGAAAACTTACGTGGTTCAAATTACGTGTACCGGAAAACATTCAGGAACAAAACACTTTCTCATTTATCCTTTCTTCTGAACTTTCTAGTATGAGAGCGCGGTAATCATCTTTCAAGAAGTCGTTAGATTGCAATTGTCACTGTACCCACGCTAATGAGTCCACCAATTGCATACTTAACCTTAACTTTTCCCCGGTATGGGTGTTTTTGTCTACTTTATCACAATCACTGTTTTACTGTAAAATCTTGAGTTTAAGTGCTGCCTCATTAACATTGTTCAACCTCACAACTACTATGTAGAATTGTATTTCCACTCACGCTAAAAGTCCACCGATTGCATGCTCAACCTTAAATATGATTCGGTGTAGTTGTTTATGTTTATTATAACGAATAGTTTACTGTAGTATCTTCAGTTCAACTTTGTTAACCTAACAAATAAAATGTATCACAATGTGAAGATTTGAATCACAACAGCTCTAGTCGGCTAAAATGTTTTTCCTTCTGCTTTAGTCAATCCAAAACCTTTTTTTCTATTTGACAGTTGGATTCATTAGTTCTAAAATTATTGTTGGATCTTGCCTTCTGGTATATATGAAGTATCCAGGCAACCTAGTGTAACAGCCATGTCGCCGGATTGCATTGTGCGGCTTTCGACTATTGGTCTATACAATGTAACCAGGCATCCTGGTGTACCAATCGTGTCTCTGGATTAGATTATTTGCCTCTCGACTCCTGTCTATATAACGTATCCAGGCAACGTAGTGTAACAGCCATGTCGCCGGATTGCATTGTGCGGCTTTCGACTATTGGTCTATACAATGTAACCAGGCATCCTGGTGTACCAATCTTGCCTCTGGATTACATTATTTGCCTCTCGACTCCTGTCTATATAACGTAACCAGCCAGCCTGTCTGCCAGTCAAGTCACCGGATAAAATTAATGTTCGCACAATAACTAGGCAATGGTGGGACCAGTCTACAACGGCATTCAATACCAAGTATTTGTGATGAATGAAGGCAGAATAAAGGGAGCGTTCCCGGGCACAACTATGCATAAGTAAGCTGCACACGTTTACTCGTGAATGGAATTTAGGTACTGCACTGATTGCAGTCTGCATTCAATCGCTGCACGTAAATGTATTGCAAGTATTTATGTAATCTAGGACTAAACTTCCTATATTCATATTTATCCTTACTAAAAATTCGAATCCGTCATAATCTTTTAAAAATTATTTGTTTTATCTATTTCCTTTTCTTCTTATAGTTATTAATTTTTTTACCAGCAAGATGTTTTGTTAGCGCGTGATGCTAAAGAAAATGTGTTTTAGCAAGTTATTTGTACCCAAATCTAATCTTGCAGGCGGTAAAAACCCGTAGTTTAATGACACGGCCATTTTAGGTTATTACTAAATAACATGTTCTGTTGTGAAACCAGATTCCTTATATGTATCCTGGCTACCTGTATCCCTGGCTTCTTTCCTGTGTGTACATGATATATGTCTGTATATAAATTTATATTTTTTGATTAAAATGTAGAAGTTTTTAAAGAACACAAAACATCAAACTAATACGTATATTTAGAACACTATTAAAAGCGCTCTCCGACGGCCAGTCCTATTGGTGAAACCTGCGCAGCACTAGGAATACCCGTTTACTGGTCCTAGTAAACAAGCAGAGAAAGGCGCCTGGATGTGGTTTGATCTTGGTTTTAACGATTTATTGAGAACATAAAGGAGTATTTGTAGTTACAGTTTATAATTTTCAAAATATCTGCTTCTTCTAACGATTACTCAATAGTTTTAGACAAAGAAGTAGCTAACATATGGTAATAAGCATAAATGTTCTTTAATTATAATGATAAAAGATACAAATGTAAACTTCAGATTTATTAAAAACATTTAAATAATTTGCTTCATTAAACCAACGCAATGTATGCGCTGTTGTATCTGGTTACAAGGAAGGTGGATGACGAAATTGTCTGAGGCCAATCACTTCCTGGCTTCTTTTCAGAAAATAAATGAAGGTGGAGGCTTTCTCATGTCTATTTTATGTACATTCATTGCACATTCATTGTGGTAAAAAATTTTAACTGCGTGCCTAATTTTTAACTGAGATAAAGGTGATTGTCCACTATCAGAATCGAGCTTTACATTAATTAAGTACTCAACGTAAAATTGCAAGTTCACAAGAAATGAGACCATTATTATTGGTGTAAAATCAACAGTTGGTTATTCTGAAACATTTATTGTCAAATGATACTGTTTTAAGTGATGTCCCTGTATTTCTAATGCAACCTAATTATAAGATACAGTGTTACTAAACAATTTACTGATACATGAAACAAGTTGATACTAAAGCGCTTACCAACGGAGCGCTTATCAACCATATTGGTTTTCTAGGCAACACTAACATTATGATGAGCGCATTATTTCAGTCGCGACGGGGATCGCAAACGAACAACCTACTGCAAATCTAACTCAGATCGGGTTATATAAACCAAAATATTTAGAATTGCTAGCTTAATCTTAGGTAAAAATGTCGAGGCAGCGTTCACTTTAAATATATTATCGAGTTTAGAACATATTAATGTGAAGTTTAATGTAATTTGGAACGAAATAGGATAGGAGGAGATTTTGATTTTTATCTACTAAGATTAGCAAATATTCGGTTGATTGCGATCCAATTGAATGCAGCAATTTTAAAAATAATCATAATGTACATTCAGGGTACTACTATGCTGGCAGCATGAACAAAGTTTCTAAGTGATAATGAATGTGATGGGTCGTTGGTAAGGTTAGATCAATTCAGTATTTTAATTGTCATAGATGTTCGCCGGGAAGAAAAGAATTTAAAAAATATGTCATACGAGTCTAAGAGAGTTTATAAGAAACAAATAGTGAAAACACAATATTATCTTTCTGATTTAATTGAATGGGGGTATTTAACGAAAATTACGATTTAAGAGTAGGTATTACTCATAACCTCTACAGTTATTTTAGGTCAGAAGCAATGATACTTATGCTGTGGCGTTTAAATAACAAACAATATTAGAGTTAATATCGGCTTAAAGATCATTTATGTATAAGGGGAAACGTGAAGCATTGAGGAAAACCAGAAGTAATTGGCACTAAATTGTTGCGGTACATTCCTCTATGCCACAAATACCACTAACGGCTCACGCACTCATATAACAGAGAATATCACTTCCACGCAGCATGATATCAAGTGAATACGTCCAGATAGCCTCAATTATTCGACAGCATGTAACGTTTAAACACCCTTCCTAAATCTAAACAGAGTTTAAAAAAATGTTTAGGAAAGAAAGAATACTCGACATTGAGTTATGGTTACAAACAACTTTTCAAATATAGGAATCGATTAAATTAATCTTAAATTTGTCATGTCCGAGGCTTTATCTTTATAATAGCCTATAGAAAAAATTTTCAACTTGAGGATTCGGAATCAGATCCTGTATATATTTCGTTCATTAATGAAGAAGCATTAAGTTATAAAAGGTTTAATATTTGGCAGGACTCAAAGTTTTGATATAAATCATTGTCGATATCATTTCAGACTGGCTGTATGTATCTCAGACGTAGGACGTAAACTTCGTCCTTTGCCATGGAATATCAACCGTCGTGAACCTGTTTCTATCACAGAACACTGTTATTATTAGTTTGTATTTACAAGTTAGTCGCTTGTTATGATCACGAACAGGATTCTTTGTCACAGTCACAGGAATGATAATGTAGAATAAGAGTATCATAAAAGCTGCAGAAGCTACAGGGCTCAGATACTTTAGAGATTCGTCTTGCATGTATTCTGGACTCCAACGTGCCAATGCTTTACATTTATTTTCCTATAAATTTGCAGCTTATTTTAATCTTAAATAATTCCATTTAGCAAGTTAAATATTCATTGTGTATTTACCATGTATAACCATCTAGATTCGTGGAATTAGATTAATTATTATAACTAATTGAAGCTGATAATTTTGACGAATTTAGTTCAAATTATATATATAACATGTTACTTTTAATTTTATATGAGCTTTTAATATTTTTACAAATTACATGATATTGTGAGTTATAATATAACGATGATAGAAATAACGAGATGGAATGCAGAGATAAAAAATTTCAAGGAGTATTTTCTAACTGCCAATGCTAAATGGAGATACTATTAGATTTTTAAAAAGATCTAAGAAAAATGTAAAGGATAAACATTTCTAAAGGCAAAATGCTGAAGGCTATAATTATAAAAGGCAAAGCGTTTATTCCCTCGTCACTACTTCTGCCGCTTTTCGCGAAACAAAACACTTGACGTTTAGCACACTGATAACTTAGTCTTGAATCGAGATACTTTTTATTTCACGATTACCTGAGAGATATATACATTTTGAATAATAAATACATAATATTATCATTGTATATGTAGAGTAAACTGAATAATGCAGAAAATAACTAAAGTGATTGTACCTTCAAATTTGACCACTATGTTCTAACTTCTGGGCTTTTGTATAGTAAATATTATTAAATTAGAGATATCCTGAGGATATTACATGACATTTTGATGGGAAAAAATTCTATCCTTAACCCATTTTATTCATATATTCCAGACTAGCTTCTATCCCGTATAATAAATTTTGAAACTAAGTATATTGTTTATTACGCTTTCCAGGAAAACTATTAAAACGATTGAAGTGATATTTTACATGGATATTCTTAGCTTTCCTGGATTGGATATTAGCTTATTCTCATATCGAGAATCCCTCCGGGCTATACCTATTTCTAAATCAACGAAAAATGCATTCTTGGTCTCTAAAGATGCATTACAATTAATAGTAAATAATTATTACTCATTGAAATGGTAATATACTGTTTTATCAAACAATTGTTTTATAACAGCACAAACACATGTTGAATTATTTTACTATTATTTTGAATGGTGTGAGAGCTTAGATTAAGCTTGATAGTAACAAACACCTTTTATTTCAAACTTTTCTGAATCAGCTTTTGTGCACAGGTTAAGAAAATGTCCAGATAATAAAAACAAAAACCTTTAGTAGAACTATCTTTAACTGCATCATTTAGCAAAATATTAGGTATTAAAAATAAAAGACGAAGTTCCTATATAATTTTTTCTATTAATTTAAAGACAGTTAAAAAATCAGGAGACTTCTTCGTCCTGTGTACATAGATTTTCTTAATCGGATATCATGGCAAAATGAACTAAAAAAAATAATAAAACCTGAGTACATTGTAATAGCTAAAAATATAAATATTTTAGGCGACGCGGCTAACTCAACATTAGCGTCGTGAATATAATTCACTAGAACCAGTGATGCTCATACTCGTTCAAAACCAATGTAATTGCGTGCGAAGCGCAGACACTGCTAGTTAAATTAGAAACTAATATAACAGACCATAAATGCGATTCTCTTTCATTCGAGCTTAGATTTATAATATTTTGGAAACTCTTATTGTTTAAACAATCAATTACAAACATATTGTCTATCATAATTAAGGGGGAGATATGCCATGGTAATCAGTTTGTTTATATGTCAACGCCCAATTCAAATGTTATACATTAGAAATATTTCCACTTTTAAAATTATCATTAAATTATTGACCATATTATTAGAAGAATGTATGCAATAATTTTATGAATGACATACTGTCTTTAGGGTATACAGTTATCATTGATTTCGTTACTAACGTATATTCATTAGTTTAAAAACAAATGATTCAATACATATCTTTTAATGAAAATACCAAAAACCCAAAAAAAGGGCAGTATCGAAAATAAGTTATATTAAAAACTGTACATTGATACCCGGTAGATGGTACCAGCAAAGCTTTTCATAAACTTAAACTTCCTGATACATAAAATAATAAATGTAAGACTGAATGTGTAACACAGAAGCACTGAAGGACAGTCCAGGTAATGGTATAAAGGCAGCTAATTGTGTAAATGGTGTCCATGCTGCCAGGAAGTTCTATACTATCTGCACTTTACTGCTCATTGAACTACTCAGAGTACACGTTTGTTGGACCTGTGTTGTTTGTTCCCCACCAAGTTGTTTGTTTGCTTTGTATTTTAGAAACAAAAGCAAAATCCTACCTCCCCGCAGTTTCTATCTGAAGAACTGGTTTCGCCAAAATATTTAATTTATACTCTGGTGTATATTGAATTTAGATCTGATCTGGACATAATAAACAGTTAGATGAGACAATTATAATCAGATTAAGCATTATATGTAATACTGCGTCGATGACGCCAACTCATCAGTACCATCGAACTAAGATAAATTTGCATACATATTAAATTATCATGAATTTATTTTAAAGGCAAGGCATGTCCTCTAAAAAAATAAATAGATCTTCCTTCACCTGCTCTTGTTTTTGTAAGGGTCGACATTTAAACGGATCAAAATGCTTAAAATATGAAAAGTTAAAATTTTTCCGATAATATTTTTTTGTAGTCTGCAACATTTGAACACAACAATAACGCCCTTGAATTATATATATATATATATATATATATATATATATATATATATATATCAGGCAACTATATTTGGACCATGAAAGAGTCCACTTACAATCTCTTTGTATAATTTTCTGAAAGTGGTTAAACTTCTTTAATGTCTAGCCCACATTCACCCCCTCTTAACGTTTTTATTATTTTAGATATATAAAACCTGTTTGTGGCAATCTTACTAGCTACAATGGCCCACACTAATAATGATAGATTTAACATTTTTTACTAGGAGGCGACAGGGGGTAATTTTCAAATAGCACTGACAGTCTTGTAACATATCGTTTGAAAGGTCTTGGTTATTCAATAAAAAATGCACTTAACGAATTTAAATTGGACCACTCTACATGAAATGGCAGCCCCAAACGTGTAATGTTGAAAAACAATTTTTATCAGTTCAATAATTTGCTGCAAAACTGAAAAACTTATCTTCAAATGCACGTTATTATGGAATCATGTTAAGTAGTTGGCTGTATATCAAAACTCGTACAGTGTACATCGTACCATGTTTTTTATTTATGTTTTGATATGTATTTACGTAGTTCCCTCAATATTATAAATTAGTGTAAGTTTTGAAATAATAAAGCTCATAATTAGAAAAGACTGCTTTTGTTAGATAAAATTTTTTATTTAACATATTACATATTCACGAATAAGAAACAAGTTACACACAACAGTGCTATAAGTTGATGAAATTGGCTATCCGATAATTTGGTATAAAACGTACTATACGAGTTCTTAAACACGTTGTGCCACAAAACATCATATACGAAGAAATTAGCTGTACGAGAATATAGTTGTAAATCGAAACGTGCGATGGAATTAGTATAATTGGTAGATTGTGTACGTGCTTTACAGTAAAAATATTTTTTTTAATTTCATACCATATTCTAGGATAATAAAAAACCCTTAAAAATAAATAAAAAAATCTAAATCCAAAGATGACGGCATTATATTTTCATTGCGCTGACAGCCTGTGAAAAGGGAGTCTCATTGTTGCTGATTAGTCAGACTGATGGGTGATTGGATTAGCTTTAATCGAATTACGACATAGCTCCGCCCCCTCTATTCACACTACTGCAAGCAGATGTGCATAACTGGCCTTGTAAGTATTTATTGTTTTATTCATCTGATCACTAAACTGGCCCTTCATAAAGAGGCTGAAATATATATATATATATATATATATATATATATATATATATATATATATATATATATATATATATATGAAATTAAAAGTTAACTTATAACGTTCAGAGTTGATGCTAAATGTCATAAATTAAATTTCTTATCTCTATGTCTTTCTGTTATGTCATCATATGAACAAGGCTTTATCGTAATGAACAGTTTAGGTGAATTCCTTATAACAGAATTGTCAATACTTTTCATCATTATTTATTTTAATACATTCAATTTATATACTAGGAAATTAATATGTTTGTTAAATTTAAAAAGGCATAGCATCTAACATGGCTGCTTGGTCATCAGGATGAAATCCAATCAGTTAAACCTTTCATGTTAGCTTTTGAGCTATATTTATGTATGTTTAATATATATATCATAATAAATAAGTATTAATTTATATATTTCTTTGGTTTTCAATTTCAGTGTTAACATTATTACGTACTTTCGATGGACATCACCTTAAATATATGTAACAAGGGTTTTAAGAAATATCAAATTATTTATAACATATAATAAAATTTAATATTTATGTTAGAATAAATCAGTAGAACCAAGAAAATTTAATCCCATATTTCTAACTGTGGTTATTAATAAAACTCCTATACTAAAACTCAGTAATGGCTTGCAAAATTTCACTTTGAGATCTGGCCAACGAGTCACGCTGTAAACAGTGTAGCCTACTAGTAAGAGATGTTGTGTTTGATTAACAATGCGGATATATGTTTTTGTATTAAATGTTATAAGTGTTTAAATAGCACAAAAGAGGACAGATAAGTATTATTAGAATACTACTCCTTAAACTATCCGAATGGTTAGTCCTATTGGTGAAATCTGGCTAGTTTAATTTACTGGTCCGAGAAGATAAACATAGAACGACGTCTCTGTCAGCTTTATCTTCGGATAAAACGATTTATTCAGAATATAATTGAGTAATAAAAAAAAATTTCTCAATTTTAAAAATCTGCTTCTTCTAACGAGAACACCGATACTTGTAATAGCTTTAGGCCAAGACTTAAATTTTTTTTATTTTAAGGATAAATATAAACACCTAATCTTCAGATTTATTTTGTTTAACACTACCAACTGAAGGACAAAACTGTCTGAAGCTGGTTGCATCCTGTTTTTCTTTTACCGGTACGGACAACGTCGTTTCCTCCTTCACAACAACTTCTAGAATAACCGACAAAGCTGTAATTTTTAAATAACTTCTTCTCGTAGTCTCCTATATAAGATCTCAGGTGCCCTGAAAATTGTTTCTTTTAATTCGAATTTTCTGTGTAGTGCAAAGTTTTTTCTGCATCCTGTCAACATTACCATGTTTAAAAGCCATGATTAATCTAATTTCTTGTGTACGACGATACAATATGAAATTTTAATTAGTTTATTTATCATCTAAATAGGGCATTAGAAACAAAAACATACTTTTTTGTTCAGTCTATTATCATATTCATTGCATGCACATTCATGAACTGAGACTATTATAAATGCTGTGAAACATTATTGTGTGGTTATTAAAAAATATTTAGTGTCAAGGATGCTTTTTAAGCGTTTTTTACTCTTGTATTTCCAATTATATTTTCGAGCAATATTAATCTAATCATTAATTAGTTCCATATTGATGGATTATGAAGCTTCTTTGGAAGCTACGCACTCGGTAGTAGATGTGGTTAGCCTGGATAGCAGTTTTTTTTTTGCGTAGGGGGAATGCATTTGGGCACGGAGTGTGGGACTCCCTTGCGGACTACCCACTAAACCCCCTACGGGCCACGGAGAGCCCAGGCTGGAACCCTTTCGGATGACATCTTGCCTGGTCCGTGTGTCTTACGTCCCAACCAGGACAAAACTACTTGTTTCGGAAGCTAGGGGTCAGCCAGGCATCCGTCTTCACGCTTCTGATGAAGGATCGCATGTACATGAGTGGTGACTGCATTCCAGGCGTCCTCATTCTGCAGCATCATCTCCACAATGGTCTCTGCCGAAACCTCGCCAACTGTGGCGGGCCTGCGTTCGTCTGGCTTCGGTGATGCGCCCGCAAACGAAGAAGGTGTGATGAACATCATCATCTTCCTCCGGGCAGTAAGCACACCGAGGCGACCTGACTTTTCCCATCCTGTAGAGGTACTTCCTAAAGTAACCGTGCCCCGTCAGGAACTGACACAGGTAGAAATCTATCTCCCCGTGGCCACGATCTATCCAGGATTGAAGCTCTCGAATGAGACGGAAGGTCCAGCGACCGTCCGATCCTTCCGTCCACCTCCGCTGCCATACCTGCAGAGTCTCCGCCCTGGCAGCAGCCAAGGCATCCTCTCTACCCTGCTCGGCAGCCTCCCGGAAGACGGCCTGTCTCTCGATGGCCAGCAGGTCAATAGGAATCACCCCAGCCACGACCGCCACGGCCGAACCGGAAACGGTGCGATAGGCGCAGGCGACCCTAAGTGCCGCTCTTCTCTGTACCGATAACAGCTTTTGACTGTATCGCCTTATCCTCATGACACCCGCCTAAACCTCTGCGCCATATAGAAGGCTTGAGTTTACAGTAGACATTAGGAGGCGTCTCTTACTTGACCTAGGGCTTCCTACGTTAGCCATCAGCCTGCCGAGAGACATAACCACCTTAGAGGCTTTGTCACACACCGCCTGAATGTGCTCCCAATACCGAAGACGGCAGTCGAGTAACACACCCAGGTACTTCGCCGCAGTCCTTGTCCGAACCTCGACACCCCCCACTTTCATAGAGATCAGAGTGGGGATTCTCCGTCGAGTGAGCATAACGATTTCGGTCTTGGCGACCGCCAGCTCAAGTCCATGTCTCGTCATCCAGGCATTGACCCGAATCATTACCTGATTAAGGCGTAACTGTGCCAAGTATGGCGTCCTTGCCGTGATGACTGCAGCAACGTCATCAGCATAACCCACGAGGTAGACGTCGTGGGGCATCTCGAGGCGAAGCAAACCATCGTATGAAACATTCCATAGGTCTGGGCCGAGAATAGACCCTTGAGCCGCACCGGCAGTGACCTCTTTTGTTCTCCTTCTGTCTTTGGTTTCATACAATAGCCGTCGGTTCTTCAGGTAGTCCTGCACAATGACCAGGAGATAGTCGGGCAACGTGAAGTCCCGCTGCAACGTCTCTAGCATGTCCTCCCACCGAGCAGAGTTAAACGCGTTCTTTACGTCAAGTGTAACCAACAGCACAATCGGCCGAGCCTGGTGACAAGCTGTTTCGGCCTGCTGGACGGCACTGATCACCTCTGTAATGGCGTTCAGAGTTGAGTGTCGCTTTCAAAAGCCATGCTGCCGGGGAGAGAGATCTCCGGCGGCTTCGATGGACGACTGCAACCTGGGTTTCAGTAACCTTTCATAGAGCTTCCCCGCGGTGTCAAGCATACAAAGTGGCCTGTATGCCGACGGGGAGTTCGGATCACTTTTGCCTTTGCTGATCAGCGCCAACCTAGCAACCTTCCAGCGCTACGGGAACACACCCGCTACCAAACATGCATTAAACATGTTCAGCAGCAAGAGTGGATAGCTCGCCGCCACAATCTTCAAAACCTCAGCTGGAATGCCATCAGGTCCAGGAGCCTTCTTGTTGCGCATGGTAGACACACCGCCGCTACAAGCTCCGTTCCGTAAAAATGCTCGCTACTCTCTCCTCCCGCCTTACAGGGTGACTTGGGAAGAGAGCTTCCACGATCGTCGAAATCATTCCAGCAGGCATTTCCGTGCTTTTCCCTATTCCTCCGAGCTTTTTTCGCACAAGTTTGTATCCTCTTCCCCAAGGGTCCGAGTCCACTTCCTGGCGGAGCTCACGCCAGCATCGTGCTTTGCTCAAACGAATTGCTGCACTCAGAGCTTTCTTAGCAGCCTTGTGCTCTGCCGACCTAGTTATAGCTTCAGGCCGGTTTCGAGCTCGCTGCGCTCTACGTCTGCACATTAGTGCAGTTCTCCTGAGCTTGCCGATTTCGTCCGTCCACCAGAAGGCTTGGCGACGGCCCTGGTAAGGTCGTTTCCGAGGCATTGACGAATTGCAAGCGTTTTTCTATCAGTTTCATGGAAGAGTCGATATAAGCCTCCACTTCAGCTGTTTCAGTGGACTCGGGAAACCCAGGAACACCAGCCTCGATACTACGGTCTAGCTGCTCGACAAGTTTTCCCCTGTCCAGCTTAGCCAGATTCCAGCCAAGAGCGTTTTGGGTATTCGCTAGCCGCGGCAGCCGATTATCGATAAGATGGAAAGCGATGAACTCGTGGTCACTAGCAGTGTAGACGTCCATCACTCGCCATTCCGCTACTAAAGGAAGCAAATCGGCAGATACCATCGTAATATCTGGTATTGACTCACCAATAGTGCTTCGGAAGGTCGGCCTTGTCCCTCTATTCGCAACTTCCAAATCGAGTCTCGAGATCATCTCCAAAATATGTCTTCCCCTCACGTTAGTCACGGGCATACCCCATTCAACCGCACGGGCGTTGAAGTCACCCGCTACTATAACACGCCCAGGGACGTTTCGGAGACTGTCTTCCAGCGCTTCCAACCTTTCCAGGTACTCTCGCGCGGAGTAATTGGGGGAGAGGTACACACTGTAAATGGTAACGCTGTTCAACTTAACCCAGGCATAACCGTCACCGGAACCATGACTCAGTACGCGGACCCCACGACTGTCTGCGATCCAAACAGCCGCAGTGCCGAGTCCATCGTAAAACCAAGATGAGCTGGTTTTGGTTCGGACGGGTTCACTGACGATCACTATCTGGGCTTTGGTCTCACAGGCCAGCTGTTCAAGGATTGCATCCGCAGCGTGACATCTCTGCAGATTGGCCTGGATAAACCTGACCATTTTCGTGGCCTAGCACGGGCTTTCCTGTCGTCCAGGGCTTTCTTGAAAACCCCGCAGGCACCTGATCCTGGAACATGATCTGTCTTTGCCCCAGGGTTTCCGGTACATAAGACGCAAGAAGGAGCCTCCGTGCAAACCGCCGCCTTGTGTTCGGCGCTGCCGCATTTCCAACAGTTACTGCTCCTATCCGGTCCGGAACAGTTTCCTCCTAGTGTGACCGTAGCCGAGACAGCGGAAGCATCTGTCCACCTCCACACGGCCCCGAATCCGGCAAACGGCCCACCCGACCTTGATCTTCCCCTTTCGGAGTACTGTCAAGGAGTCACTCTCGAGCAGCTCAACCACGGCCTTCCTCTGTTCTTGCCGGTTAGGCTTGAAGAGGGTAACCCTAATTTCGCCACCAAGGGCAGGAAACTCCCTACTTAGGGCGTCCGAGATGTCGGCTTCGGTGGTCAAGGCGTCCAGATCTAGGATCTCTAGCCTTGCCTTAGGAACAATGGAGCGAACATCGCCCCTGTCGCCCACCGCCTTCTGTATGGCCTCCTGGAGTTCCCTTCTGTCGTCGCATTTTGCGATTTCCAGTAATACTCCTCCAGTGACAGTCTTCCTTATGTGGCGTACCACGGTGCCCGACTCTTCGGGAGTAACTCCAGCCCTCATTGCACCAAGAATCTCGGCGTATGACTTGCCAGCTTTAGGCTTGACAATAACCACCTGCCTCCCAGGCCTGGAACGCGGGAGTTTCTCCTGCTTCTTTACTTGTGTGGGAGGAGGTGGAGGTAGGTCTTGCCTCTTCCCGCTCTTATCTACGGCCTTCGCTTTCCTTTTTTTTCTTTTTTGAGACTACTCAGGCGAAACTCGCTCTCTTCTATCGCGTTGACAGAAGCAGGCTCTCCGGCGTCTCTCTGCCGCTTTTTCTCCCTTAGATGTTCAGGGGGACTTCCGGCCGCTCTTTTCCCAGCCGTAGTAGAGGCTGCTGCCACCATAGATGGTGATGGGGCCTGAGTCTCTTTTTCGCAACTTTCTCTCTGCAGTCTCTCCATCGATATCTTCCAGACCTACCACAATGTATCGATCAGATATAGAGACGACTCCAGAGAGATCATGCCGTTCCTGACTGCCGTGCTTAGGCTCTTCTGTCTCGACGTAGCTGCTCGCATGTCGAGAAGAACGTCTTTCATCCTCTTTACCTCCGTGAACATGGTGTCCGCCGCATACTCCATGTTCTTCCCATCGGGGGAAACCAAGGGAAAAGATATTTCCTGACTTCTGACTGGTGTCTCCTCAGACTGAAACTCATCAGAGACAACCGGTGTACCCGTGTCTTGTGAGGCACAGGAAGCCATGGCCTGCAGAGATGCCGAAGGCGGAGTCTCGCTATGAAGTCGCGAAGGAGGGGACCTCAATAAACGACTACTCTTAGCAAACGGGTCTGCAGTACACGAAGGGAGAGGGGGGAATTCCTTCTCCAACCTCTCTGTATCGTTGTCGATGGGTTTTTGCGATTCCATACTTTAAGTTTACCAGCGCATCGTGCGACAAGGGCGACCCGGAAAAATCGGGAACGGGTGTACCCTCGAGGACTGAGCCTCTACCTACCCCAGTTCCCTGGGGCCCGACCTCCGTACTCCCAGCATCGAAAACCAGACGTGCCGGGGGCCGACCGTAGCAATGCAGAGTCCGACCTCTGCATCCATGGCGCACTTCCTGACTAGGGCCCGAAGGGGCTGGCTCTTGGCGTCATACCAGAGAAAACACCATCGGCAGTGCAAAGCACACATCAGTCCCTGCGACAATTCAGGGACACTCCCCGGGTTCTCCGGTATGCGCCGGTCGAAAAGAAGGAGGAAGTGACACCCACGTGGGGTCGAAGAAAAGAAGAGGTGGGCGAGATTTGCCCAGAAAAGATAAAAGATGTCGAGCTAAGATCCGAAAGAGAGAAGAAAGACCTTAGCTCTAGAAGGACTGTGAGGGAGAGTCTCGCAGCTAGGCTCAGGTAGCCCTGGGGTCGCCAGCCTCCTTGAAGAAAGGGGAGGCCTCCCGTGTAGTCGAAAGCCGACTACCCCTGAGGCGAGCCTGGATAGCAGTGCTGTAACTATTAATACACTCATGTCAAATACAAATACACGTTCATTTAACAGAACATCTTCAACTTGTCACCAATATATCAGAAATCAATATATAAGATATCGTGTAGCAGTGTCACAAACCAATTTACTGAAATATGCAACAAGTCGACACTAAAGCGCTTACCGACGAAGCAGTTATTAACCTCAGTGGTTGCCTAGGGAACACTAACACTATGATGAACACAATATAGTGGCGATGGCGATTGTCAATGATGCATGTTCGTGGCAAAGTTATAGTAAGAATAACTTTATGTTTTTATCCACAAACAGAACAAGTATACAGTTTTTATCGGAGCTTAATAAGTAAATAAAATTACCGTGTTAACACGGTAGTATTTAGCTTCTTTAATTAATAGACCATTAGTTAACGATAATTTAACAATAAACCGAACTAATTATATTTCATAGCTTCATTTTAGGTGACAACTTTAACTCACCTAATTTTTTATATTTTTCTATTAGTAAATTTTCCCTTAAATGAGATCCGTTTAAATGCAGCAACTATATAAATAACCATTATGAACGTCGAGGGCGACTATAGTGCTGACAATATACACAAATCTTGTAAGGAAAACACGTGAGATGTTAGATTAGACCCTGGTTGTTGATAAGTATGAGCAATGTAGTCCTTTACGAGCCGTGGTTTGGTCACCAGAAACTTTTTTAAATCATATGACACTTCAATTTTACTTTTATGTTAGTTTTATAATTGTCTCATGTTAAGAGATATAGAAAGATATTTTAACAAAAATTAATATTGTAATAATGCAAATTAATTATTGAATGTATTCTTGTTTCGGGAGAAATATTTTTATTTTTCAGGAATTAACAAGTACATTTTAGACCTGAGGTTTAAATAATGTTTATTTAATTATAGAAGAATTTAAGTAAAAGACATCAAAGCTGACTAACTCTAATCGTGCCTTTCTTTCAACCCAATATTACCACCCAATTTCAATTTTACTGGCCTTCAGCGAAGTTTAAAAAAAGACCTTCCTCTTGCTAATTATAAGTTTTCTGGATAAACAGTGTCTGCTATCAACAAACCAATTTGGACTCCGAAGCGGTAAATCAACGATAAGAAGCGATAGATCGGTAAGAGGGGCTTTACTATGGAGTCCTTCAAGGTTCTATACTTAGTCTTCTGCTTTTTTAATCTACGCCATCGATGTCGGTTTATCAGTAAAACAAGGCCGACTCGTCCAGTACGCTGATGACACAACTCTTTGGTTTAACGAGGACTCCATTAAAGAACTGAAAAAAGTGCTTAGATTGAACTCAACATCGCCATTGTACATTTTCAAGAATCCAATGTCAAAACGAAAATCGCCATTTTCCAGTTTCGTTTGCGCCAAACTGATTCAGACCAAAGTCCCTCAGTGATGCTTTGGAATAAACCTCGATCGAGAATTGACTTGGGATTGCCACGTTGATAGTATAAGCACAAAACTAGCCCTTGGCATCTATGTTTTTAAAGTAACTATCCATATATTGCCCGGCTCAGGATTATATACCCACACCTCTCTTACGGATTGGTGTTGTGGAGCAATGTTTTTCAAGAGTTTTCATTCTCCAATAAATGCAGTCCAAACAATCGCAAAACTGTAAAAGAGAGAGTCCTACAAACCAGCATTCAAGTTGGAAACTATTGACATTACTCTGCCTCTAGATACTGGAATCATGAAATTTTTCAAATAGAGTGACGCATACTCCTATGAAACTAGGGGCAGTGATAACTACCAAAGTGTTTGAACACAGAACGGTGGCTCATGAGTTAAATTTGTGAACGTTTTGCCAAATTCTATTAAAGGTGCCTCAATGACAAAGGAGTTTAAAACAAGTTCTGATCGAAGAAGAATTTTATACTAAAAAGGCGTTTATAGTACACAACTGTGAAGTCTTCGAACACACTGATGTGAGCTAGAATTCTATTGTATGAGTCTGAATGAATCTGTGTGTGTTTGGGTGTGACTTCTGTGTATCGTGTGACTAAAATATTTTATATTCTTAACGAAGTTGACTAACTTAATACAATGTATATTATGTGACAATAAAAACGTCATTATTATAGTAAGTTAGAATTAGATGATGACTGAAATAACGAGTAGAATGCAGAGATAACAAATTGCAAGGAGTAGTTTCTAAACGCTGTTGCTGAATGGAGATACTAAGAGATGTATACGATTGCTTCTTCTATTAGAAAATACATAGCCATATGTGTTATTTTTATACAAAAAACAAATTTCAATTCATATAGTAATTCAATGATACCAACTTCTCCAGAGCTTTGATAATTTTTAGCCACTTACTTTAAACAACTTATTTAAATACTATATTATTTCATTGTTATATACTTTTATTTTTCTAAATTGTGTTTCATTTTTGTTCGTTTCAGATTTGTTTGGCTACATTCCTCCGGTCATCATGTACAATAAAAAATGTGTTTGTCCTCATAGAAAAATATTAAAAAGGTGAGGCTGCTTTGAATATTACGAGAAATGGAGTTTAAAACATAAATCATACTCAAACATTATGCATTCAGTTTTGTTTTGATCCGACCGACCAAGTTTGATTAACGTACGAATCAAAACAACGTACGCTCTACTGGCTTTGATTTACAATCAGTTACCAAACAAACATAACTGTTGATTCATTTGAAGACAGCGCTCATTTTAAGGCCTACTTTTATTCATTCCAAATGTAAATAAATTGGAGATACGTTTGCTTACGTTTTAGTCAATTTTTTAATCATACATTGTTCCAATGTGACAAGGTTTGAAAGTACAAAATGAATAACATAGTAAAATTATAGGAAAATATTCCAGTTAGCGTCCATATATAGTGTATTTGAAAAATAAGAACCATGAACTTTGGGAAATAGTGGGATGAATAGAATAACTATTCTACAGACTTCTTTTGACGTAAGTTTTGTTCGTTATTGCTCAAAGATATATATATATATATATATACTGTTAGTGTATCTATAGGGCTTTTCATGGTAAAGTAAAAAGTAAAGTAAAGTAGTCTTATTTTACCCAGGTGAACAGACTAATAAGACTGTGCTATTTTTTGGTATTGTTTTAAATTTAACTAACTGCTGATAGTATCTAATAAAATTTGTGAATTATTGTATTAAGTTACGTGAACTAAAATATTTATTGTATATCTCTTAAATTATTTGGTTTTTACATATAATTGTATTTTTTTGCAATTATAACGTTACAAAATGCAGTTTTTGGAAACGATAGCTGTTCCAAATAAATTCCCAAAAAGTTGAAACTTTGGTACAAAAATAAATCTTATGAATATTTTATCAGTGTTCTTTTGGTAGCGTGGTATGCCATTTCATTTTGAACGTTTAACGT
The DNA here is from genome assembly GCF_021130785.1 of Homalodisca vitripennis. Lineage (NCBI taxonomy): Eukaryota > Metazoa > Arthropoda > Insecta > Hemiptera > Cicadellidae > Homalodisca > Homalodisca vitripennis. The sequence goes on from NC_060212.1 coordinate 43,081,354, forward strand.
TAAATAAGAAGGACCACAGTACAAGAACGTACAGGATTGAAGCTAAAAACAACGAAACCGTAACAGGATACATGAACAGAAACTGTTTATCATGACAGAACTTCCAAATGACCGTGTCGTTAGACCACGTGTGTGTACCGCCGTGTAGTGCCCTAGAGACTGACTGTGCCTAACATTACTTTGTTCTTTATTTACCTGCTTCATTGAGGATGCGTTTACAATACTAGGAGCTTGAAGCTACAACACTTTAAATAAAATATATACGGGAATAAAGTTAACATTAAAAATACAATAGTAAGATGTTCTGAAATGAAATATATTTTATTTAAAAGATTAGTAAAAAAAGTCGTATTTAGTTATAAAAAGAAGAGGTAACAAAGTTTTAATGAACTAAGCTTAAAAAGAAGAATCCATACATCTTTGCTAAATATTTTTGTTTTTTTACATAATTTATTTAAGTAAATTTATTTGAAACTAACTTATTAATATTGAATCATAAGATTAGTGTTCAAAAATAATATTTAATTTTCTATATCATTAAGAACATAATAATAAAATGATTTATGTGTGGCTCAGAGAGTAAAATAAAGGGTTCACTGTGAGGAAGTCATTGGATAAATAGTAAGTGGTGTTTCAATTGTAAAGATAAAAACTTAAGTAAGTTGTTCAGTATGGTAATTCATGCCGATTAGATGCCATGAAAGAAAAGTGATTAAGTGCATATTTTTTTTAGTTAGTAAAGTTGATACAAAGCATAGTGGTTGTGATTCCTGACTTAGGCGTGTCACAACGCTCTAATATGATTTTTTTACTTTTTAACCTAGTTTGTAGTTATGTGTTACGTTTAGTTATTTTACCTGAATAAAAGATCAGATTGAAGACTTCGAAGCGTAGTGTTACTGGTTTTTGTAGCGTTGAACGATGGCAAATATCAGGTAAAGATTCTGTTTCCTTCACATATGGAATACACTTATGTTTTTTAGGACTATTTGTGAAAAATCAGTGAACAGATAAAAAACCAAAACTAACATAATAAGGTCGTATTGCACATCCGCTTGCGTTAGTGACTAGAGTAATTAGCTTAGTCGTAATTGCCTGAAGTCATGTAGCTTCCTTATGACAGACAGTCTGTATAACGACAATTTTAATACTGTCTTCTTTGTTGCAGTTATTTGCTTTTTTATTTATATAATATTTGCTATAATATCCTTAAACTCTCGTATATTTTTGGAAATACTTTTAGTTTATAGAATTCTATTACTTATTGGCTTTTTAAGAATATTCTCTTAAGAATGAACATTTTGTGACTCATGTGTCCACGAACTCACATTTACTGAATATGACTCTTTACCAAAAATCCAAAGTATATTACGATATTTTGATTTTGATTTTATTGTCATGCTAAAAAACCCTTTTTTGAATTATCACAATTTTTATGAGCTATATATTTTATGGACGTCATCACTGCTATATCGATCATATTTTGTATTGATATTTGTCATATTTTCTTATTGTTAAAATTTCAATTTTCGGTTTGTTTTGTAGTCTTACGTATATTCAAAATATTATCTAATAGATATAGAATGATTTTTAAACTCTGTGAAATTTGCTCAGCTATACGAATTAACAAATAAAATAATTGTATGATGTTATTAATGTTTCGACGTCATATGAAAAAAACCACTCTGCACACTAAAATAATCCTTTGATTACCATGTTTGTTGAAATAAATAATTTCAAAACCCACCATAGTATCAGGAAGGCAGAGCTTAGCAAAAAGGCAATTTTAATCTTTAAGAATTTTGTTCAATACTAACTACTTAGGTTAGATGGCCAGGGAACAATATTCCCGATGGCAAATTTTCTAATCTACAAGGCATGTAAGTTCTAAAAAAACGTGCTTAAAGACAAATTGAAAATAAATTATACCGCCGGGCTTACAGAAACGTTGTATAACCTTAGGTGGAGTTTTGTGAGAGGAAAAACCCATCCATATGAACTTTCTTTATAGGTGTATCTTTGAATGTACCTACCACCTAAAATCAATCAACGTTTTAAAAAAAATCGTAACGATTCTTATTCGAGTACAATAAAAATATCACTGTTTATTCTCACCTGAGCATATATAAAATTTATTTTAATGTAATGAAAAGTAATTAAAACCCTTTTACTTTTCATTACATTAATATATATATATATATATATATATATATATATATATAAATATATATATATATATATATATATATATATATAACCCTATAAGTGGAGTTAATTACATAATAAAATTTAATAATTTATGAGATCATTTACAAACAAGTGGCATATGATTTAAAATAAAAAGAAACCATTTATAATTTTCAGTTGTTTCTATATGTGCCTCGTTAGATACAAATAGTTAACAAGACACATACTATATTCTTACGACAAAATTAACTAGATAACTTACTGACGTAGGATGCTATGATATACGAATATGTAAGCAACTGATGGTGCAGTCAATATCGAACAACTCGTGTTATTCATGAGCCATCAGACACTCTGATTAGTGAGTGGTTGCATTATATGCTGACATCGATAGTATGAGTTGAGTTTTCAAACATCAAGCGAGTTGCATCGATTCTTCCAGGGCTGGCTTTAGCTAGTGCGGGGCCCGGGGCAGGCCTTTTTACAGCCGCACCCCTCAATTTGGCACCCATCTTCCACTCTGTCCCCACTCACTATTTTTGGATCGCATGTAACTTAAACGTAGTATGACATGTGGATGTCAAATGAAAACGTGTTATAATATTAATAATATGTAACCTTAGAAAAAATATACTATTATAAAGAAATCCAAAAAACATCCCCGTAGAGATTATAATAAGCTATATTTCATTTTTCCAATATTCATGTTGTGTTTTAAGTTGTAAATTATTAATAGCATGTCATAACATTCATTATGCTTTCATACTCGTCCATTATTACAACATTTTTTCTTTTTTTTTCTTTCTAAAAGACTAGATTTATATGTATATGCAAATTTACAAGTTACTCTGCACTATCCACAAATTGTCACGGAATATTTTCTAGCTGCTTTTAACCCCATATATTTGTGTTTCGGATATATCCATGGTAAAATAAACACTAAAAGTAAAAACCATAAATTACTCCAGAACGGATAACATGAAAAAAAAAATTGGTATCTTCAGCACGGCGAGACTATAGTAAACTTATAAAGATATAAATATTTATGACAGAGGGCAAAGCAAGTGCTGATATATTGCAGAAATCGCCATATATACTTGCGGGACATGTAATTGTCATATAAATGCTTCTTGCGGGTTATTACTGCAGATAATGGAAATAAAACAGGAACAAAATAACGATGCGTAATATTACGCCAGAAGTACACGTTGACACAATCCCTGTGCACGTCATATTACGTCAAAAGTCGTGAAGGGGTTAAATACAGTTTTTTGTGCGTTGCCCCCTGTGACAAGCGAGGTGCATGTTGCGACCTTATGTGACTAATGCCATCTTTGCTTAAAGCTTACTTAATGTGCATAATATTTTGTATCAAGTAATTCCGCATAAACAAGTGAGGTACATGTGATTCTTTCATTATTATTTTTAACAACTTTTTTGTTTTGCACAATTTCATCAACTACTACTAATTATGTCTTTTTGTACATTTTTTTCAATTAATTCAGTTCCAAATATTTGAAGACAAGATTAACCCTAATGGAAACATGTGTATGGCCAAATGTGAATCTTTGAATATATTTAATAAAGTACAGTGAGCAAAAAATTGTCGCAACTGGATATCAAAACATAAATCACGCTCAATCATTACGGGTCTGACTTTGTTTTCATCACTCAGAGCGAGTGTTAAACATGTATGCTATGTTATAAACATACAAAACAAATCCATATACGATGTACCTGTAACTGGTGTTGATTTACTAAACAAACATAATTTCATAACAACGCGCATTTTAAGGCCAGTTTGGTTTATTCAACATGTCCATAAATCGAACATAATTTCTTCATGTTTACTTTATGTTTCGATCATTAATGTTTACAATAGAATATGGAATGTATCAACGAAACAATAAAATTCAAAGGTTTAAATATATATTCTCCCTTAGCATTTTTCCTCATTAGGAAATTTATTTCTTTTACCAGAGTCTAATGTTTAATTATTTTATACATAAATACATTCACACACACACACACACACACACACACACACACACACACACACACACACACACACACACACACACACACACACACACACACACACACACACACACACACACACACAGACACACACACATATATATATATATATATATATATATATATATATATATATATATATATATATATATATATATAGTAATGAACAGTACTGCTCGAAGTAACACGCAACATTTAACGCATTTTATTATGTAGATATAACAGCTACAATATAAATTTCCAAATAATTATTTTTATAAACCTAATTGAAAGGCCTATATATAAGTATATTTTGTAAATATTATAAAATAATACAGTGCTGTATGTATGGACAAAGACTAAATGTTATTAACTATAGATAAACTATGAGCACTTCATGTGACGCTAATGGTCATATATTTTGATCACAACTGAACGTGTATATTTACACAACATAACACAAGCAGACTCAAAGCAAAGTTTTCTGGACGGCCAATGATGGGTATCATTGGAAATCCAATGATCTGTACTATCAAATGCGCTGCATATGCTTTGAATGTAGTACACAAAATTACCTCGTTAGTTTTGTTTGTCAGTGAAAGATAGTGGGGTTTATGTCCAAAACAAGTTTGTTGTTTAGTGCAAAACTTTATAAAACCAACTGTTATAATAAATTAGCAGTAACTGTTATTTAAAAATTAGCGATTTATTGTAATTGTAAAATAATAATACTGTATTACGAAAAGAACTAGATAAATGAATAGTAAGGGAAGCATGTAGCAATAAATAATTCATTACTAAACTGTCTGCTTGTATTTTCCACACGTTATCTCGATTACGAACTGACCTATAACTTGAAAATTTTTATGAAGCTTCATTTCTATATAGACAACATCGAGTTTAATGACTGCGCATGTTTAAAAAATAGAATTTAACTGACATTGTAACACATGTTTTAATAGCCTTGCGTACAGCCTCAGAGAAGCCGGTTGTTTTTAAGTCTCTACAGAACTAATAAATGGGTTAATATTTCTTAAATAACGTTCTGAAGGGTGGAAGTCAAAAATTGGTGTTTTTAAAACTCTAATTATGTCATCTGTACCCACCAAAAAACCTAAGAATTAGTAAAAACAGTATATTTTTTATAAAATACCCATACGTTTCACATAAATATATTTCTTACATGATTTAGAAACATTACGTTGCCAAAGTAATAATGCCCGTACAGATCATATTGGAGGTGTCATGTTGTACCGTTATTATAGTACATATTTTAAATTTATATGGAGCTAATACTTCGTAAATCAAAAAAACTTTTCGGAAATACTTGATTTATTCCGAGATTAAAGTTCACTCAAAATTTAACTAAGTTTACAAACTCTAGATTCGAATTTTCTTCAAAACTTCACACAATCGAACAAATCTAATTAAGAGTCTGATCAAAAAAGAATTAAAATTAAAATGAAACTAAAAATGTATACTTCTCCAAAAATGGTTTAAATTAACAAAATAAAATAAAAAATCTCTTCTAAAAATACTCAAAAATCAATATAACACAAAACTTGATTTTAAACTTTACGACCAAAATTTAATTCACAATACTTCCAAAATTGAATTAAATTCTCAGAGTCTGTAAGATGGGAAACTTTAGAAATTTAATTAGAACAGTATAAAAATAAAATATATTAACTAAACGCTGGTACGGGACTTACTACTTTTGAAGATTACGGAGGTTTGATAGGAATTTAATACGCACTGAAGAAAAATTAAATACTTGAATTAAATTTACACGCGATTAAAAGAATTACTCTAGATCCCAAAACTATAGGATTAGAGGAAGACCACTGCTTCTCTACTCGACGTCTGGCACCTTCTCGTTCTGGCTTCAAGACTGCACTCATCCCCCCTCTCTCTCCAGCCGAACGTATCACCGTAGATAACACGATCAGCTGATTGACCGGTCTCGAACCAACAAACTATGTCCACGCACCGCGTCTAGTTAACAAGAGCCTACTTCATACCGCGATTCAGCATAAATAATTAACGACTACGGTACAACGTCTTTTGTAGATTGAGGAGTTTAGGGATGAATAATAGTTCCAAGAATCATTTGCTGTATTAAAAAATCTTACCTATACAGATAAGAAAAGAAAGTACAAAAAATTTCGAACATTTATCATTGTTACACGTTTCAAAATATATAATATAAGGTTTCGAGGATTAAAATCTATTCTCTTTGTCAGTTGAGAAGATAATTAGTACATATTGTACATATAAGTTAAACCTTGCGGCAGTGAACTGCCACTATAACAAGAAAGAAAGAGAAATCAAATAAATTAAACATACCCGAAACTGCTTAAGGATATACTTGAGGATATCACGAGCATAAATATACTCGTAAGCATGAACATATGTATCAAGATCACAAACACACGTAACACCAACACAGGCGAACCAACTGATATAATAAATTCAGAAGAAATTTAAACTTAGTGATTTGTTGTAATTGTAAAATAATAATGCTACTTTAAGGGCAAAACACTAGTTGACTGAGAATAAGCGGAGCCTATTACTCTTAAATGGAAGTAATTGTCGTTTATATATATTTATATTTATATATATATATATATATATATATATAAGTAGATATGAATATGGGGTTTTTAGCTCACTTTTGGGACAGACGGTAAATTAATGAAAAAATACTGTTTAAAGGACAATAAACGAATCTGTAACTCACGAATGAAAAATTAAACCGAATCTATAGCTGTTTGCTTCTACTTTCTTGAGCTGTCAAATCAATCTATTTGAAATGTCTGCTACGACGAAAACCCCCCACCCCCCCCCCCCCCCACCCCCCCCCCCCCCCACCCCCCCCCCCCCCCACCCCCCCCCCCCCCCACCCCCCCCCCCCCCCACCCCCCCCCCCCCAAGTTACTGATGTGTTACTGATGTTTTGTTCCCGGAAATTCATAGAGTTACCCAGATATAAATGACACGTGGGTTTTTGCTATAACATTTGAAGGTTTAACTTAAATTTAAACTTCAATTAGTAGATATGAGGCGTTTTAAAACATGTATTTACATGCTCTTAATTAGTGACGACAACTAAAATATTTTTACCTGTTTAAAAATTTACATTCATTGAATTTTACGTACAGAAAGAATTGAATAATAAGGCTTACGAGATTAAGATCGCATTAGTTTCATTATTTATAATGTACCATGCACTATGAAACCGGCCTGATGTACATTCAACAGTGTTATGGTATGTTCTGGAATACATTAGAGCTTATCTGCATTGCCCTGCCAAACATGAAAGCTAAAAAAGAGACAGAATATGGTATTAATGCTGTACCTGTACCAGTAATTACACTGGAATCATATAATTTATATGATGCCTCATATTTGTTTGACTAAATTCCTTTTAAATATAGCTGGAACGAGTTCTTGGTGAAAAAACAATATATTGCATATTATGAAAAATAATTTCGAAAACAAATTAAAATTCATCTTAATTTATCTTATTTTTTGAGTGTTTGCGAAGCTTATCTACAAGAGAGTTTTTGAAAAGATTTAATTTAAAAAAATGTGCTTGTCCTTAATATTTTAGTCCCCCCTTTAACGTCCGTTTTTTATTTTTATTATTATTTGATAGTACTTGTGTGTGATATTACCCTTTATTAACCAGTGTTGAAGATATTTAACTTGGTGATTGTGTATTTATTCCTTAAAGTAACGTTTGTAAGTTTGGTTTTGTTTTAGATTAAGGCTGTGAAATATTATAATGTATTGTGAGCAAGGGCTGCTGTGAAAGGATTTAATAATAGGTTAGATTGGCAATGCAAGACCCTCAAATGAACCAACACATATTTTATTTGTAATAGCATCTCATTATATTGATTAACATTTTATATAACAATGGATATGATCAACCGTCATATTGAGCACAAAATGTAATAACTTAATACTTTGAACACATGATTAATATTAAATTATTCATTACAATTTATGTTTAATTTAATTAACATAGTCATATAAAATTTCTTTTTGAAATATTAATTAAGATCTAAGTAATTAGATTTATCAACTGGGGTTGAGTGAGAATAGTAAACTCGTAACAGGGTTTGTAACCTCTTTTGTGTGTGCTTTGAATTTCAAATTACCATATGGCTTACACGTGCGGTTCCTGAATCACGTCATCGTTACTTAATAAGGCATTGAAAGACATAAAAACTTAACTATGCAAAATATTAAGTAGATCACATAATGGTATCCTCAAGAATTGCACGATGATCTGAACATGTAAGCGATGTCTTTGGCAGGTAATCTGAACATGGTAAGGTAAACCCGAATTATGTAAGATTTACTGTGAAGAAACATTGGTTTCCTTGGCCATATAATAAGTAAAATCACTATTAAAAAAACATCCTGTAAGAACTTTTAGAATGGGGGAAAAAAGGGTAACCACCAATATAAGCTAATAGTGTGAGCATTTTTATTGGAAGCGGTTAGTTATTTTGCGAAAGTTATTCCACATTATGCGACGACTGAAGCCTGCTTAAATTAACTCAGAAAGATGAATAGGAAGTTTCAAGTAGGTAAAAGGGAGTGCCAAAGGAGTTTGAGAGTTTTTAAAATGAGTGTATTGACTCCGCCGGTTTTAACCATACCATATTAGAATAAACTGAGAGTAAGTCATAAAGACACACGATGCTGTTTGATGCAGGAGGGGTGGAAGAAATGAATAGGCAGAATTTAATGACGCAGTGCAAAGGACTTTGTGTAGTTAAAAGGAAGCCTTGTCACTCGTACATAATGTAAATAAGTTTAGGTTTTAGAGGTTAACACGGCTTACATTAATCACTCACATCAACAACACTCACATGGGTACTGAGTACCATAATATACTCAACTATTTTTACCAAGATTTCCGTAGTGTTTTATGTTATTCATAGGTATAAGTTTGTTTAGTAAGTTTATGGGTTGAAGATTTGTTACTCGAGGATTATTTTTATATATTTGGTGTCAGGTTATAATGAACAGCAAATTGAAATATCATAATAGAATTTTAAAATGTACATTTTCAATCAAATTGTTAATTAGAAATCTCTAACGTATGTATTTCTTAATCATTTAACGGTATTAGTAGTTACCTTTTTAGAATTAATATTATCATTCACGTTCATTAGACCCAGGAGGAAAGGAATTCAAATTTGGGTAAAAAATTCCTTTCCTAGTAAACATGTTCTTTAGCATTATGGGGGAACACATCTTATCATGCTGCTAAACAAAAGAAACAACCCGAAGAAGAAAATAAAATACATGTGCAAGAAATACCTACTTTCTAAATCAATACACATTTGAATTTTCAGAAAAGTTAATAATCAATATAGGTCATTCATTACTCGGATCAATAAATACTTGCACTATAGTTCCGTGCAATGATTGAATGCAGGACTGCAATCTGTGCAGTACCTGGATATTGCATTCAAGACTGAACGTGTGCACCATACTTATGCATAGTTGTGCTCGGGAACGTTGCCTTTATTCTACCTTCATTCATCCCAAATACTCCGTATTCAATGCCTTTGTACGCTGTGGAACAACAATTGCCTAGTTATTGTGCGAACACTAATCTAACCCGGTGACATGACTTGCACACAGGCTAGCTGATTACGTTATACAGACTAGAAGCCAAAGAGTCAAATAATGCAACCCGGCGAACTTAATAATAATAGCCAAATAATAATAGCACTTTAACTACTTTAGAGCAGTGCGGGAAGCATGTTTCAACTCGTTAAAAAAGAAATTAAACCAGAAAAAGAGTCTGTATGTAGTTAAAAGACAACAACAGTTTTCTCAAAAGTAACAAAAGGTTTTATGTTAGCTTTTTTCACGTAGCATTTCATTGCTATACCAACCAGAATGATATATTAAAATGATGAATTGTGAATCGTTGTCTGAGTAATACACGTACGGATCACCTGTTACAAAATAAAAGCAAACACTATCATAAACAGGGACAATAGGATTTCAGACTTGTTTGCCATCGTTATATGTTAAAACAGATATAACACAACGTTTCGAGAATTTTGATCTACTCTCAAAACGTTGTCTTATATCTTTTTTAATTTTATAGCAAGGGTAAAAGTCCGAACTTTTATTTAGTCAAACCTTACATCGTCAATAACAAAATTTTAACCAAAGGACGATCATAACATTGTTATTTTCAGAACCCTATACAAGAGGCTCGACATAGCTGTAAGAGCTTTAGTTTGAACCTTTGACACTTCTGTTTGGAATGAACTTGTTATAACACCCTTCTCAAGTTGCAAACAGCAAGTGAAAGCTGGTAAAGGTCACAGGGTAGGTTATTGATTCGTGGCTCTAATTTTACACTTTAACGACTTCGAAAGCTCGGTCGTCAGTATTGGTTCTCAACCTATAATAACGTTAAACATTAAATTATTCGGGTGCGCTGGCTTTATAATAGTTATAAGTTATATTTAAGATGTGTGATTATTAGAATATTAAGTTATTTTCTGAAATTTTATTGTTTTCTCGAGTTACATTTTTCAATAATAAAAGTGTTTGGATGTGAATTAAAATTAAATGAAAGCAAAAATAAATTTCGACATTTCATTTGGATAAAGAATAGTCTTAGAAGGTAGAAATGTAATAGAATTTGCATGCAGAATTTAATGATAAGGTAAGAGTTACGCCACACCTCGTGTGGGGCTTATATATCGGGCTTGGCTAAGATTGATATATATATATATTATATATATATATATATCTAATATATATACAACCGCATGTGTAACTGACTGACTGACTCACTCACTCACGTATACTAATTCTAAACCTACTTCCAGATGAGTTAGAGACTTGAAATTTGGTACACAGATAGCTTTCCACGTGTAACCACCAGGAAAAAATTCCCGAAAAGTGAGAATTTTTCATTTTCAACCCCCTCAAAAAAAAATTCCCAAAAAATCGCGCATTCTTCACCCCTGCAGGCATTTTTTGTAAGCCCGATAGCGGGCGAACCGTTGGAGCTAGCTCGGATCTAACGGAAAATTCATGGTCAGGAATGAAGTGAACTACAAAAAAGGTCTAATGACTTTTTGCTCTATCTTCCATGGTTAAGCGACAAAACGCTCGAACATTTGAAATTCCAGAGATTTTTTCGATAAAAATAATGTTTCAAGCCCGATAGCGGCCGAACCGTTGGTCGTAGCTCAAATCTGATTGACCCATCAAATTAGCAAATTGCGCGATCTACAGAAAAGGTCCAGTAATCTTTTGCCCTATCTCGATTGGTTTGGCCGAAAAACGTGATTATGTACAATTTTGTTGTAACTTTTACGCGAAACTTTTGTTTTTGGGGTCGATAGCGGCGAAACCATTGGTCGGAGGTCAAAATAAGACTAACGTTTTATTTAGGAAATAAGATGACCTACAAAAAAGGTCCAGTGACTTTTTACTATATTTCCCTTAGTTTGACCGCAAAACGCGATTAAGTGAAAATATTGGACAATTTTCGCCTAAAAATTTACATTCCGGGCTTGATAGCGGCTAAACGGTTGGTCGTAACTCAAAACAAATTTTAAACGGGATTTAGGAAATCACGTGATCTACAGAAAAGGTTCAGTGACTTCGGGAGTTGGCTGAGCGTTAGCTAAGCGTCAATAGTAGATAGGGACAGAGGAATATTTATTATGTTCACAGACACAATACCCTCTAAAAAAGGCCCAAGTGTGTCATTAACCCCGGTAATATTAACCCCCCCCCCCGGGGATTTTCCTTGGTATGACCTGATAACCTCCTGTACATTCAACCCCCTGATGTGTTAACCCCCCTGGTAACATTAAACCTCCCCAGGGAATTTCCTGCCATGACCTCATGTCCGAATTTTACCAGTCACCAAATCTCTTAACCCCCCCCCTGGGAAGATCCTGGTATGACCAGATAACCCCCTGGAGACTTATCCCCCGGTAACGTTAACCCCCCCTGGGAATTTGTTCATATGACCAGACAATATCCTGACGAAATTAAACCCCCTCTTGTCTTAACCTCCTTAACATTAATCACCCACCCAGGGAATTTCTCGCCTTGACTAGATAGTCTCCTGGTGATATTAAACCCCCTGTTCGACTTAAAATACTGCCTTGAGGTCGGTTTTTATTATGTTTATACTAAACAATTCAAGATAGCTGACCCGTGCAGACTTTTCTCCCGAGCTCATTTCTGGCTAAACCATAGGTCGTAGATCAGATCTGAGGGCACAATCGAAAGACAAAATTAAATTTCCAACAAGAAAGGTCCAGTCACTTTTTGTCGTATCTCTAACGGTTTAACCGCAAAATGCCCTCAAAGTCAAAAGTTTTTACGAATCCGGAAAAAAATCTATGAAAAAGGTCAATTTTTAAATCCCTTGTCATTTACTTAATGTCCGGACTTAACCAGTCACCGAATTCCGCTTATCCCCGAATTTGCAAGCGTACTGCCTAAATTATAGGTCGTAGCTTAAATCTGATGGCATAATCGAAAGACAAAATTAAATTTTCGTCAAGAAATGTGCAGTCACTTTTTGTCATATCTCTAACTGTTATCCTATATATATACAACCGCATGTGTAACTGACTGACTGACTGACTCACTCACTCACTCACGTATACTAATTCTAACCTACTTCCAGATGAGTTAGAGACTTGAAATTTGGTACACAGATAGCTTTCCACGTGTAACCACCAGGAAAATCCCGAAAAGTGAGAATTTTTCATTTTCAACTCCTCAAAAAAATTCCCAAAAAATCGCGCATTCTTCACCCCTGCAGGCATTTTTTGTAAGCCCGATAGCGGGCGAACCGTTGGAGCTAGCTCGGATCTGACGGAAAATTCATGGTCAGGAATGAAGTGAACTACAAAAAAGGTCTAATGACTTTTTGCTCTATCTTCCATGGTTAAGCGACAAAACGCTCGAACATTTGAAATTCCAGAGATTTTTTCGATAAAAATAATGTTTCAAGCCCGATAGCGGCCGAACCGTTTGGTCGTAGCTCAAATCTGATTGACCCATCAAATTAGCAAATTGCGCGATCTACAGAAAAGGTCCAGTAATCTTTTGCCCTATCTCGATTGGTTTGGCCGAAAAACGTGATTATGTACAATTTTGTTGTAACTTTTTACGCGAAACTTTTGTTTTTGGGGTCGATAGCGGCGAAAACCATTGGTCGGAGGTCAAAATAAGACTAACGTTTTATTTAGGAAATAAGATGACCTACAAAAAAGGTCCAGTGACTTTTTTACTATATTTCCCTTAGTTTGACCGCAAAACGCGATTAAGTGAAAATATTGGACATTTTCGCCTAAAAATTTACATTCCGGGCTTGATAGCGGCTAAACGGTTGGTCGTAACTCAAAACAAATTTTAAACGGGATTTAGGAAATCACGTGATCTACAGAAAAGGTTCAGTGACTTCGGGAGTTGGCTGAGCGTTAGCTAAGCGTCAATAGTAGATAGGGACAGAGGAATATTTATTATGTTCACAGACACAATACCCTCTAAAAAAGGCCCAAGTGTGTCATTAACCCCCGGTAATATTAACCCCCCCCCGGGATTTCCTGGTATGACCTGATAACCTCCTGTACATTGAACCCCCTGATGTGTTAACCCCCCTGGTAACATTAAACCCCCCCAGGGAATTTCCTGCCATGACCTCATGTCCGAATTTTACCAGTCACCAAATCTCTTAAACCCCCCCCCTGGGAAGATCCTGGTATGACCAGATAACCCCCTGGAGACTTATCCCCCGGTAACGTTAACCCCCCCTGGGAATTTGTTCATATGACCAGACAATATCCTGACGAAATTAAACCCCCTCTTGTCTTAACCTCCTTAACATTAATCAACCCACCCAGGGAATTTCTCGCCTTGACTAGATAGTCTCCTGGTGATATTAAACCCCCTGTTCGACTTAAAATACTGCCTTGAGGTCGGTTTTTATTATGTTTATACTAAACAATTCAAGATAGCTGACCCGCTTTTCTCCCGAGCTCATTTCTGGCTAAACCATAGGTCGTAGATCAGATCTGAGGGCACAATCGAAAGACAAAATTAAATTTCCAACAAGAAAGGTCCAGTCACTTTTTGTCGTATCTCTAACGGTTTAACCGCAAAATGCCCTCAAAGTCAAAAGTTTTTACGAATCCGGAAAAAAATCTATGAAAAAAGGTCAATTTTTAAATCCCTTGTCATTTACTTAATGTCCGGACTTAACCAGTCACCGAATTCCGCTTATCCCCGAATTTGCAAGCGTTTACTTTGGGGGCCTGGGGGCGTAGCCCCCAGCGAGCCGAAGGCGAGTCCTATATATATACAACCGCATGTGTAACTGACTGACTGACTGACTCACTCACTCACGTATACTAATTCTAACCTACTTCCAGATGAGTTAGAGACTTGAAATTTGGTACACAGATAGCTTTCCACGTGTAACCACCAGGAAAATCCCGAAAAGTGAGAATTTTTCATTTTCAACCCCTCAAAAAAATTCCCAAAAAATCGCGCATTCTTCACCCCTGCAGGCATTTTTTGTAAGCCCGATAGCGGGCGAACCGTTGGAGCTAGCTCGGATCTGACGGAAAATTCATGGTCAGGAATGAAGTGAACTACAAAAAAGGTTTAATGACTTTTTGCTCTATCTTCCATGGTTAAGCGACAAAACGCTCGAACATTTGAAATTCCAGAGATTTTTTTCGATAAAAATAATGTTTCAAGCCCGATAGCGGCCGAAACCGTTGGTCGTAGCTCAAATCTGATTGACCGATCAAATTAGCAAATTGCGCGATCTACAGAAAAGGTCCAGTAATCTTTTGCCCTATCTCGATTGGTTTGGCCGAAAAAAAAAACGTGATTATGTACAATTTTTTTGTAACTTTTACGCGAAACTTTTGTTTTTTGGGGTCGATAGCGGCGAAACCATTGGTCGGAGGTCAAAATAAGACTAACGTTTTTATTTAGGAAATAAGATGACCTACAAAAAAGGTCCAGTGACTTTTTACTATATTTCCCTTAGTTTGACCGCAAAACGCGATTAAGTGAAAATATTGGACATTTTCGCCTAAAAATTTACATTCCGGGCTTGATAGCGGCCTATAAACGGTTGGTCGTAACTCAAAACAAATTTTAAACGGGATTTAGGAAATCACGTGATCTACAGAAAAGGTTCAGTGACTTCGGGAGTTGGGCTGAGCGTTAGCTAAGCGTCAATAGTAGATAGGGACAGAGGAATATTTATTATGTTCACAGACACAATACCCTCTAAAAAAGGCCCAAGTGTGTCATTAACCCCCGGTAATATTAACCCCCCCCCGGGGATTTCCTGGTATGACCTGATAACCTCCTGTACATTGAACCCCCTGATGTGTTAACCCCCCTGGTAACATTAAACCCCCCCAGGGAATTTCCTGCCATGACCTCATGTCCGAATTTTACCAGTCACCAAATCTCTTAACCCCCCCCCCTGGGAAGATCCTGGTATGACCAGATAACCCCCTGGAGACTTATCCCCCGGTAACGTTAACCCCCCCTGGGAATTTGTTCATATGACCAGACAATATCCTGACGAAATTAAACCCCCTCTTGTCTTAACCTCCTTAACATTAATCACCCACCCAGGGAATTTCTCGCCTTGACTAGATAGTCTCCTGGTGATATTAAACCCCCTGTTCGACTTAAAATACTGCCTTGAGGTCGGTTTTTATTATGTTTATACTAAACAATTCAAGATAGCTGACCCTTTTTCCTTTTCTCCCGAGCTCATTTCTGGCTAAACCATAGGTCGTAGATCAGATCTGAGGGCACAATCGAAAGACAAAATTAAATTTTCCAACAAGAAAGGTCCAGTCACTTTTTGTCGTATCTCTAACGGTTTAACCGCAAAATGCCCTCAAAGTCAAAAGTTTTTTTAACGAATCCGGAAAAAAATCTATGAAAAAGGTCAATTTTTAAATCCCTTGTCATTTACTTAATGTCCGGACTTAACCAGTCACCGAATTCCGCTTATCCCCGAATTTGCAAGCGTTTACTTTGGGGGCCTGGGGGCGTAGCCCCCAGCGAGCCGAAGGCGAGTCCTATATAATATACAGCCGCATGTGAAACCACTCACTCACTCACTCACTGATGGATGTATACAAATTCTAACATAGTTCTAGAAGTGCTGGAAACTTGAAATTTGGCACGCGGGTACCTTTTGTCGTGTAACCAACAGGAAAAGTCTGAAAACCGGACTTTTTTACTTTTAAACCCCTCAAAAAAAATTCGAGAAAATTCATGCATTTTTCGCCCCTGCAGGCCTTTTTTGTAAGTCCGAAAGCGGGCGAACCGTTAGAGGTAGCTCGGATCTGACGAAAAATTCATGGTCAGGAATGAAGTGAACTACAAAAAAGGTCCAGTGACTTTTTGCTCTATCTTCCATGGTTAAGCGACAAAACGCTTGAACATTTGACATTCCAGAGATTTTTTCGCTTAAAATAAAGTTTCGAGCTCGATAGCGGCCGAACGGTAGGTTGTAGCTCAAATCTGATTGACCCATCAAATTAGCAAATTTTGCGATCTACAGAAAAGGTCCAGTAACCTTTTGCTCTATCTCCATTAGTTTGGTCGAAAAACGTGATTATGTGTGCAATTTTTTTGTAATTTTCACGCGAAAACTTTGTTTTTGGGGTAGATAGCGGTGAAACCATTGGTCGGAGGTCAAAATGAAACAAAGGTTAGATTTAGGAAATAATATTATCTACAAAAAAAGGTTTAGTGACTTTTTACTATATCTCCATTAGTTTGACCGCAAAACGCGATTAAGTGAAAATATTTGGAAATTTTCGCCTACAAATTTACATTCCGGACTTGATAGCGGCTAAACGGTTGGTCGTAGCTCAAATCAGATTTTCTTGTGGATTTAGAAAATCACGTGATCTACAAAAAACGTTCAGTAACATTTTGCCATATCCTCAACGGTTTGGCCTCATAACGCGTTTTAAAGTTTTGATTTTTTGAGTTTTTACGTGAGATTTTGTTTTCTGGGCTCTATTTCAGACAAAAACTTAGTCCTAGCCCAGAGTAAAAAATTTTATTTTAATACAAAATAATGCGATCTACACAAAAGGTCCATTGACCTTTTACTCTATCTTCCATGATTTAGCCGTAAAACGTAATTATATTGTAAATTTCACTTAAAAACTTACTTTTCGTGCTCGATAGTGGCCGAACTGTTGGTCCTAGCTTAAATGTAAAACTTTTTGTAAGTAGCTATTCATAGGATCTACAAAAAAGGTCCAGTAAGCTTTCTGTCGTTTATCTTTCCGTAATCCTGATAAATGCTATAAATGGCTTAATTCTTTGTCGTCAATTTTAGGAGTTTTAAATTTTGCAACTATAATTAGTGCGATTCATGCTGGTTCCAGATTGGACTTGTATTACTCCGTTAACGAGTGACTATAACCCCCCTCCCTCCACATCGGGAGTTGGCTGAGCGTTAGTGAAGCTTTAATAGTAGATAGGGACAGAGTGCTTTTTAAAATGAAATAGTGATTCCTTATCAACAGTCTGGTATGGAATGAAAATTTCCGAAGTAATATAAACCCCCTCATCAACGTTTTATTTTGATAAAAAATACTGTACACATATTCTCGTAGCACAGACACACATTTTCCAGAAAAGTATACCACGCGTTCTAATAACTCCCGATAACATTAACCCCCCTCCCGGGAATTTCCTGGTTGATGCACTCCTGATTAAAACAAACCCCCTGATCAACTTAATAATCTAATAAAGGCAGTTTTTAAATTTATTTACACTAAATCTGTTTTACACAACAGCTGACCGGGGCAGACTTTTATCCCAAGCGTTGTACCGACTAAACCATAGGTCGTAGATCAAATCTGAGGTCACAATCGAAAAACAAAATTAAATTTCCGACAAGAAAGGTCCAGTCACTTTTTGTCGTATCTCTAACGGTTAAGCCGCAAAACGCCCTCAAAGTCAAAAGTTTGGGTAAATCCGGAAAAATTAAACTATGGTATACATACGTCCTCTGACTTTGGTTAAAACCAAATTCTTCTTGTCTCCAAATTTCACGAACACATAACTTAACTCTTCTACCACATCAATTGATTAATATTATACACCACACATCTTTTGGCTGAGCGTTAGCGAAGCATTACGACCCGTAAGATTCTCGAGAACGGATACATAAAATTTGGAAACTTCACGTCTGAATTTAACCAATCACCGAACTACGCTTATCCCCGAATTTAGCCAACACCCAAATGGGGGCCTGGGGGCGTAGCCCCCAGCGAGCCGAAGGCGAGTCTAAATACTTATACAGCCGCATGTGTAACTGACTGACTGATATATAGATACAAATTCTAACATAGTTCTAGAAATGCTGGAAACTTGAAATTTGGCACGCAGGTACCTTTCACAATATGACCCGGAGGAAAAGTCTGAAAACCGGACTTTTTTACTTTTAAAGCCCTCAAAAAAATTCTTAAAAAATCGCGCATTCTTTACCCCTGCAGGCATTTCTTGTAAGCCTGATAGCGGGTGAACCGTTGGAGCTAGCTTCGATCTGACGGAAAATCGTTAGTCAGGAATGAAGTGAACTACAAAAAAGGTCAAGTGACTTTTTTTCCTATCTCGTGTGGTTAAGCGACAAAACGCGGGAATGTTTGACATTCCAGAGATTTTTTTGCTTAAAATAAAGTTTCGAGCCTGATAGTGGCCGAACCGTAGGTCGTAGCTCAAATCTGATTGACCCATCAAATTAGCAAATTGCGCGATCTACAGAAAAGGTCCAGTGACTTTTTGCTCTACATCCAGTGGTTCGGCCGAAAAAACGTGATTATGTGCAATTTTTTTGTAATTTTTACGCGAAACTTTTGTTTTCGGGCTTGATAGCGGCGAAACCATTCGTCTGAGGTCGAAATAAGACGAACGTTGGAGTTAGGAAATGAGGTGATCTACAAAAATGTCCCAGTAACTCTTTACTCTATCTCCATTGGTTTGGCCGCAAAACGTGATTAAGTGAAAGTATTTGAAAATTTTCGCCTAAAAATTTACCTTTCGGGCTCGATAGCGGCTAAACTGTTGGTCGTAGCTCAAAAACAAATTTTTAGTAGGATTTATGAAATTGCGTGATCTACAAATAATGTTCAGTAACATTTTGCCCTATCCTCAACGGTTTGGCCGCATAACGCGTTTTAAGTGTTGATTTTTTAAGTTTTACGTGATATTTTTAAACTGCCCAGTGCAGTCTTTTGTCCTAAGCTCTGTACTGCCTAAATTATAGGTCGTAGCTTAAATCTGATGGCATAATCGAAAGAGAAAATTAAATTTTCGACAAGAAAGGTCCAGTCACTTTTTCTTCTATCTCTAACGGTTAACCCGTGAAATGCCATTAAAGTCAAAAGTTTGATTAAAACTGAAAAATTCAATAAAATAGGTCCAATTTAATTCCGAATTCCGCTTATCCCCGAATTTGGCCAACCCCCGAAAGGGAGCCTGGGGTGTGTCGTTGACCCCCGGTAACATTAACCCCCCCCCGCAATTTCCTGGAATGACCAGATAACCAACAAAGTAAATTAAACCCCCTGATGTGTTAACCCTCCTGGTAACATTACCCCCCCCCAGGGAATTTCCTGGCTTGACCTCATGTCCCAATTTTAACAATCACCAAATCTCTCTTATTCCCGAATTCGCAAGCGTAAATTTAACCGCTCATCCCCGAATTTGCAAGCGTACATCATGGGGGCCTGGGGGCGTAGCCCCCAGCGAGCCGAAGGCGAGTCCTATATATATACAGCCGCATGTGTAACTGACTCACTGACTGACACATAGGTAATACTAATTCTAACATACTTCCAGAAGTGCTGGAAACGTGAAATTTTGCACGCACGTCGCACGTATCTTCAAACCTCCGGGAAAAGTCTGAAAACCTGATTTTTTTACTTTTGAACCCCTCAAAAAAAATTCCCGAACGGACCCCTGTTTTGCCCTAGCAGGCTTTCCTTTGAAGCCCGATAGCGGGCGAACCGTCGGAGCTAGCTTCGATCTGACGAAAAATTCATGGTCAGGAATGATGTGAACTACAAAAAAGGTCCAGTGACTTTTTGCTATATCTCCATCGGTTCGGCCGCAAAACGCGATTACATTAAAATATTTTGAAATTTTCGCCTAAAAATTTACCTTTCGGGCTCGATAGCGGCTTAAACGGTTGGTCGTAGCTCAAAACAAATTTTCAATGGGATTTAGTAAATCGCGTGATCTACAAAAAAGGTCAAGTAACTTATTGCTCTATCCCCAATGGTTTGGCCGCATTACGCGTTATAAAGTATCGATTTTTTAAGTTTAACGCAAGATTTTGTTTTCTGGGCTCTATTTCAGACAAAATATTAGTTCTAGGCCAGAATAAAAATTTGATTTTAATACAAAATAATGCGATGTACACAAAAGTTCCAGTGACTTTTTACTCTATCTTCCATGGTTTAGCCTTAAAACGTGATTATGTCGAAAATTTCACTTAAAAACTTACATTTTGGGCTCGACAGTGGCCGAACCGTTGGCCGTAGCTTAAATGTAAAACTTTTCATAACTAGCTATTTATGAAATCAACAAAAAAAGGTCTAGTAGCTTTTTGTCGTTTATCTTTCCGTAAGCCTGGTTAATGCTCTAAAAGGCAAATTCTTTGTCGTCAATTTTATGGGTTTTAAATCTTGCAACTATAATTAGTGCGATTCGTGCTGGTTCCAGATTGACCTTGTATTACTACGTTACCGAGTGACTAAAACCCCCCTCCACGTCGGGAGTTGGCTGAGCGTTAGTGAAGCTTCAATAGTAGATAGGGACAGAGTGTTTTTTATTATGTTCACAGACACAACACCCTCAAAAAATAGGCCCGAACTGTGTAATTAACCCCCGGTAACACCACCCCCCCCCCGGGGATTTCCTGGTATGACCAGATAACCTCCTGAATAAATTAAACCCCCTGATGTGTTAACCCCCCTGGTAACATTAAACCCCCCCAGGGAATTTCCTGCCATGACCTCATGTCCGAATTTTACCAGTCACCAAATCTCTTAACCCCCCCCCTGGGAAGTTCCTGGTATGACCAGATAACCCCCCGGAGTCTTATCCCCCGGTAACGTTAACCCCCCCTGGGAATTTGTTCAAATGACCAGACAATATCCTGATGAATTTAAACCCCCTGATGTCTAACTCCCTTAACATTAATCACCCCCCCCCCCCGGGAATTTCTCACCTTGACTAGATAGTCTCCTGGTGACATTAAACCCCCTGTTCCACTTAAAATACTGCCTTAAGGTCGGTTTTTATTATGTTTATACTAAACAATTCAAGATAGCTGACCCGTGCAGACTTTTCTCCCGAGCTCATTCCTGGCTAAACCAAAGGTCGCAGCTAAAATCTGACGACGGAATCGAAAGATAAAATTAAATTTCCGACAAGAAAGGTCCAGTCACTTTTTCACGTATCTCTAACGGTTAAGCCGCAAAACGCCCTCAAAGTCAAAAGTTTGGGTAAATCCGGAAAATTAAACTATGCTATACATACGTCCTCTGACTTTGGTTAAAACCAAATTCTTCTTGTCTCCAAATTTCACGAACACATAACTTAACTCTTCTACCACATCAATTGATTAATATTATACACCACACATCTTTTGGCTGAGCGTTAGCGAAGCATTACGACCCGTAAGATTCTCGAGAACGGATACATAAAATTTGGAAACTTCACGTCTGAATTTAACCAATAACCGAACTACTACGCTTATCCCCGAATTTAGCCAACACCCAAATGGGGGCCTGGGGGCGTAGCCCCCAGCGAGCCGAAGGCGAGTCTAATATACTATACAGCCGCATGTGAAACCACTCACTCACTGATGGATGTATACAAATTCTAACCTACTTCTAGAAGTGCTAGAAACTTGAAATTTGGCACACAGGTACCTTTTGCCGTATAACCAACAGGAAAAGTCTGAAAACCGGGAATTTTTACTTTTAAACCCCTCAAAAAAAATTCCCGAAAAATCGCGCATTCTTTACACTTGCAGGCCTTTCTTGTAAGCCCGATAGCGGGCGAACCGTTGGAGCTAGCTTCGATCTGACGAAAAATCGTTAGTCAGGAATGAAGTGACCTACAAAAAAGGTCCAGTGACTTTTTGTCCTATCTCGTGTGGTTAAGCGACAAAACGCGGGAACGTTTGACATTCCAGAGATTTTTTTGCTTAAAATAAAGTTTCGAGCCTGATAGTGGCCGAACGGTAGGTCGTAGCTCAAATCTGATTGACCCATCAAATTAGCAAATTACGCGATCTACAGAAAAGGTCCAATGACTTTTTGCTCTACCTCCAGTGGTTCGGCCGAAAAAACGTGATTATGTGCAATTTTTTTGTAATTTTTACGTGAAACTTTTGTTTTCGGGCTCGATAGCGGCGAAACCATTGGTGTGAGGTCGAAATAAGACAAACGTTGGAGTTAGGAAATGAGATGATCTACAAAAATGTGCCTGTAACTCTTTACTCTATCTCCATTGGTTTGGCCGCAAAACGCGATTAAGTGAAAGTATTTGGAAATTATCGCCTAAAAATTTACCTTTCGGGCTCGATAGCGGCTAAACTGTTGGTCGTAGCTCAAAACAAATTTATAAAATGATTTATGAAATTGCGTGATCTACAAAAAATGTTCAGTAACATTTTGCCCTATCCTCAACGGTTTGGCCGCATAACGCGTTTTAAATATTGATTTTTTAAGTTTTACGTGATATTTTTAAAGTTCCCAGTGCAGTATTTTGTCCTAACCTCTGTACTGCCTAAATTATAGGTCGTAGCTTAAATCTGATGGCATAATCGAAAGACAAAATTAAATTTTCGACAGGAAAGGTCCAGTTACTTTATCTCGTATCTCTAACGGTTATCTAATCTAATATATATACAACCGCATGTGTAACTGACTGACTGACTCACTCACTCACGTATACTAATTCTAACCTACTTCCAGATGAGTTAGAGACTTGAAATTTGGTACACAGATAGCTTTCCACGTGTAACCACCAGGAAAATCCCGAAAAGTGAGAATTTTTCATTTTCAACCCCTCAAAAAAATTCCCAAAAAATCGCGCATTCTTCACCCCTACAGGCATTTTTTGTAAGCCCGATAGCGGGCGAACCGTTGGAGCTAGCTCGGATCTGACGGAAAATTCATGGTCAGGAATGAAGTGAACTACAAAAAAGGTCTTATGACTTTTTGCTCTATCTTCCATGGTTAAGCGACAAAACGCTCGAACATTTGAAATTCCAGAGATTTTTTGATAAAAATAATGTTTCAAGCCCGATAGCGGCCGAACCGTTGGTCGTAGCTCAAATCTGATTGACCCATCAAATTAGCAAATTGCGCGATCTACAGAAAAGGTCCCAGTCAGTAATCTTTTGCCCTATCTCGATTGGTTTGGCCGAAAAACGTGATTATGTACAATTTTGTTGTAACTTTTACGCGAAACTTTTGTTTTTAGGGTCGATAGCGGCGAAACCATTGGTCGGAGGTCAAAATAAGACTAACGTTTTATTTAGGAAATAAGATGACCTACAAAAAAGGTCCAGTGACTTTTTACTATATTTCCCTTAGTTTTGACCGCAAAACGCGATTAAGTGAAAATATTGGACATTTTCGCCTAAAAATTTACATTCCGGGCTTGATAGCGGCTAAACGGTTGGTCGTAACTCAAAACAAATTTTAAACGGGATTTAGGAAATCACGTGATCTACAGAAAAGGTTCAGTGACTTCGGGAGTTGGCTGAGCGTTAGCTAAGCGTCAATAGTAGATAGGGACAGAGGAATATTTATTACGTTCACAGACACAATACCCTCTAAAAAAAGGCCCAAGTGTGTCATTAACCCCCGGTAATATTAACCCCCCCCGGGGATTTCCTGGTATGACCTGATAACCTCCTGTACATTCAACCCCCTGATGTGTTAACCCCCCTGGTAACATTAAAACCCCCCCAGGGAATTTCCTGCCATGACCTCATGTCCGAATTTTACCAGTCACCAAATCTCTTAACCCCCCCCCCTGGGAAGATCCTGGTATGACCAGATAACCCCCTGGAGACTTATCCCCCGGTAACGTTAACCCCCCCTGGGAATTTGTTCATATGACCAGACAATATCCTGACGAAATTAAACCCCCTCTTGTCTTAACCTCCTTAACATTAATCACCCACCCAGGGAATATTTCTTGCCTTGACTAGATAGTCTCCTGGTGATATTAAACCCCCTGTTCGACTTAAAATACTGCCTTGAGGTCGGTTTTTATTATGTTTATACTAAACAATTCAAGATAGCTGACCCGTGCAGACTTTTCTCCCGAGCTCATTTCTGGCTAAACCATAGGTCGTAGATCAGATCTGAGGGCACAATCGAAAGACAAAATTAAATTTCCAACAAGAAGGTCCAGTCACTTTTTGTCGTATCTCTAAACGGTTTAACCGCAAAATGCCCTCAAAGTCAAAAGTTTTTACGAATCCGGAAAAAAATCTATGAAAAAGGTCAATTTTTAAATCCCTTGTCATTTACTTAATGTCCGGACTTAACCAGTCACCGAATTCCGCTTATCCCCGAATTTGCAAGCGTTTACTTTGGGGGCCTGGGGGCGTAGCCCCCAGCGAGCCGAAGGCGAGTCTAATATATATACAACCGCATGTGTAACTGACTGACTGACTCACGTATACTAATTCTAACCTACTTCCAGATGAGTTAGAGACTTGAAATTTGGTACACAGATAGCTTTCCACGTGTAACCACCAGGAAAATCCCGAAAAGTGAGAATTTTTCATTTTCAACCCCTCAAAAAAATTCCCAAAAAATCGCGCATTCTTCACCCCTGCAGACATTTTTTGTAAGCCCGATAGCGGGGGGCGAACCGTTGGAGCTAGCTCGGATCTGACGAAAAATTCATAATCAGGAATGAGGTGAACTACAAAAAAGGTCCAGTGACTTTTTGCTCTATCTTCCATGGTTAAGCGACAAAAACGCTCGAACATTTGAAATTCCAGAGATTTTTTCGATAAAAATAATGTTTCAAGCCCGATAGCGGCCGAACCGTTGGTCGTAGCTCAAATCTGATTGACCCATCAAATTAGCAAATTGCGCGATCTACAGAAAAGGTCCAGTAACTTTTTGCCCTATCTCGATTGGTTTGGCCGAAAAACGTGATTATGTACAATTTTGTTGTAACTTTTACGCGAAACTTTTGTTTTTGGGGTCGATAGCGGCGAAACCATTGGTCGGAGATCAAAATAAGACCAACGTTTTATTTAGGAAATAAGATGACCTACAAAAAAGGTCCAGTGACTTTTTACTATATTTCCCTTAGTTTGACCGCAAAACGCGATTAAGTGAAAATATTGGACATTTTCGCCTAAAAATTTACATTCCGGGCTTGATAGCGGCTAAACGGTTGGTCGTAACTCAAAACAAATTTTAAACGGGATTTAGGAAATCACGTGATCTACAGAAAAGGTTCAGTGACTTCGGGAGTTGGCTGAGCGTTAGCTAAGCGTCAATAGTAGATAGGGACAGAGGAATATTTATTATGTTCACAGACACAATACCCTCTAAAAAAGGCCCAAAGTGTGTCATTAACCCCCGGTAATATTAACCCCCCCCCCGGGGATATCCTGGTATGACCTGATAACCTCCTGTACATTCAACCCCCTGATGTGTTAACCCCCCTGGTAACATTAAACCCCCCCAGGGAATTTCCTGCCATGACCTCATGTCCGAATTTTACCAGTCACCAAATCTCTTAACCCCCCCCCTGGGAAGATCCTGGTATGACCAGATAACCCCCTGGAGACTTATCCCCCGGTAACGTTAACCCCCCCTGGGAATTTGTTCATATGACCAGACAATATCCTGACGAAATTAAACCCCCTCTTGTCTTAAACCTCCTTAACATTAATCACCCACCCAGGGAATTTCTCGCCTTGACTAGATAGTCTCCTGGTGATATTAAACCCCCTGTTCGACTTAAAATACTGCCTTGAGGTCGGTTTTTTATTATGTTTATACTAAACAATTCAAGATAGCTGACCCGTGCAGACTTTTCTCCCGAGCTCATTTCTGGCTAAACCATAGGTCGTAGATCAGATCTGAGGGCACAATCGAAAGACAAAATTAAATTTCCAACAAGAAAGGTCCAGTCACTTTTTGTCGTATCTCTAACGGTTTAACCGCAAAATGCCCTCAAAGTCAAAAGTTTTTACGAATCCGGAAAAAAATCTATGAAAAAGGTCAATTTTTAAATCCCTTGTCATTTACTTAATGTCCGGACTTAACCAGTCACCGAATTCCGCTTATCCCCGAATTTGCAAGCGTTTACTTTGGGGGCCTGGGGGCGTAGCCCCCAGCGAGCCGAAGGCGAGTCTAATATACTATACAGCCGCATGTGAAACCACTCACTCACTGATGGATGTATACAAATTCTAACCTACTTCTAGAAGTGCTAGAAACTTGAAATTTGGCACACAGGTACCTTTTGCCGTATAACCAACAGGAAAAGTCTGAAAACCGGGAATTTTTACTTTTAAACCCCTCAAAAAAATTCCCGAAAAATCGCGCATTCTTTACCCTTGCAGGCCTTTCTTGTAAGCCCGATAGCGGGCGAACCGTTGGAGCTAGCTTCGATCTGACGCAAAATCGTTAGTCAGGAATGAAGTGAACTACAAAAAAGGTCCAGTGACTTTTTGTCCTATCTCGTGTGGTTAAGCGACAAAACGCGGGGATGTTTGACATTCCAGAGATTTTTTTGCTTAAAATAAAGTTTCGAGCCTGATAGTGGCCGAACGGTAGGTCGTAGCTCAAATCTGATTGACCCATCAAATTAGCAAATTACGCGATCTACAGAAAAGGTCTAGTGACTTTTTGCTCTACCTCCAGTGGTTCGGCGGCCGAAAAAACGTGATTATGTGCAATTTTTTTGTAATTTTTACGTGAAACTTTTGTTTTCGGGCTCGATAGCGGCGAAACCATTGGTCTGAGGTCGAAATAAGACAGACGTTGGAGTTAGAAAATGAGGTGATCTACAAAAATGTGCCTGTAACTCTTTACTCTATCTCCATTGGTTTGGCCGCAAAACGCGATTAAGTGAAAGTATTTGGAAATTATCGCCTAAAAATTTACCTTTCGGGCTCGATAGCGGCTAAACTGTTGGTCGTAGCTCAAAACAAATTTATAAAAGGATTTATGAAATTGCGTGATCTACAAAAAATGTTCAGTAACATTTTGCCCTATCCTCAACGGTTTGGCCGCATAACGCGTTTTAAGTATTGGTTTTTTAAGTTTTACGTGACATTTTTAAAGTGCCCAGTGCAGTATTTTGTCCTAACCTCTGTACTGCCTAAATTATAGGTCGTAGCTTAAATCTGATGGCATAATCGAAAGACAAAATTAAATTTTCGACAAGAAAGGTCCAGTCACTTTTTCTTGTATCTCTAACGGTTTAGCCGCAAAATGCCCTTTAATTCAAAAAACTGTAGTTAAATCTGGATAATTTGATAAAATAGGTCTTCTTTTAACTCCAAGATCCCTAATCTAATGCTCGGACATAAACCTACCCCAAATACCGCTAATCCAGTTAACGAGTGAATATACCCTACATTAGAAATTGGCTGAACGTTAGCTAAGGGTCAATTGTAGACAGGGATAAAGTGAACTTTTACTATTTTCACAGACACCTTTTAAAATAGGCCCATGTGTTATTAACTCCAGGTAATATTAACCCCCCTTCGGAAATTTCCTGGTATGACCAGATAACCTCGAGTGTAATCTAACCCCCCTGATGTCTTAACCAACCCCCGGTAACATTAATCCTCCCCCCAGGGAATTTTCGTGGCATGACCTCATATCCGAATTTTACCAATCACCAAATCCCTCTTATCCCCGAAATTGGCAAACACACAAAAGGGGGCATGGGGGCGTAGCCCCCAGCGAGACAAGCGGATCTTTCTTGACTTTAAATTTCCGACAAGAAAGGTCCAGTCACTTTTTGTCGTATCTCTAACGGTTAAGCCGTAAAACGCTCTCAAAGTCAAAAGTTTGGGTGAATGATAATTTCCGAAGTAAGTTACAACCTCCCCCTGGGAATTTCCTGGTATGACATAATGTCCGAATTTTACCTATCACCAAATCATTCTTATCCCCGAATTTGGCTAATACCCGAAAGGGGGCCTGGGGGCGTAGCCCCCAGCGAGCCGAAGGCGAGTCCTATATATATACAACCGCATGTGTAACTGACTGACTGACTGACTCACTCACTCACGTATACTAATTCTAACCTACTTCCAGATGAGTTAGAGACTTGAAATTTGGTACACAGATAGCTTTCCACGTGTAACCACCAGGAAAATCCCGAAAAGTGAGAATTTTTCATTTTCAACCCCTCAAAAAAATTCCCAAAAAATCGCGCATTCTTCACCCCTGCAGGCATTTTTTGTAAGCCCGATAGCGGGCGAACCGTTGGAGCTAGCTCGGATCTGACGGAAAATTCATGGTCAGGAATGAAGTGAACTACAAAAAAGGTTTAATGACTTTTTGCTCTATCTTCCATGGTTAAGCGACAAAACGCTCGAACATTTGAAATTCCAGAGATTTTTTCGATAAAAATAATGTTTCAAGCCCGATAGCGGCCGAACCGTTGGTCGTAGCTCAAATCTGATTGACCGATCAAATTAGCAAATTGCGCGATCTACAGAAAAGGTCCAGTAATCTTTTGCCCTATCTCGATTGGTTTGGCCGAAAAAACGTGATTATGTACAATTTTGTTGTAACTTTTACGCGAAACTTTTGTTTTTGGGGTCGATAGCGGCGAAACCATTGGTCGGAGGTCAAAATAAGACTAACGTTTTATTTAGGAAATAAGATGACCTACAAAAAAGGTCCAGTGACTTTTTACTATATTTCCCTTAGTTTGACCGCAAAACGCGATTAAGTGAAAATATTGGACATTTTCGCCTAAAAATTTACATTCCGGGCTTGATAGCGGCTAAACGGTTGGTCGTAACTCAAAACAAATTTTAAACGGGATTTAGGAAATCACGTGATCTACAGAAAAGGTTCAGTGACTTCGGGAGTTGGCTGAGCGTTAGCTAAGCGTCAATAGTAGATAGGGACAGAGGAATATTTATTATGTTCACAGATACAATACCCTCTAAAAAAGGCCCAAGTGTGTCATTAACCCCCGGTAATATTAACCCCCCCCCCGGGGATTTCCTGGTATGACCTGATAACCTCCTGTACATTCAACCCCCTGATGTGTTAACCCCCCTGGTAACATTAAACCCCCCCAGGGAATTTCCTGCCATGACCTCATGTCCGAATTTTACCAGTCACCAAATCTCTTAACCCCCCCCCCCCCTGGGAAGATCCTGGTATGACCAGATAACCCCCTGGAGACTTATCCCCCGGTAACGTTAACCCCCCCTGGGAATTTGTTCATATGACCAGACAATATCCTGACGAAATTAAACCCCCTCTTGTCTTAACCTCCTTAACATTAATCACCCACCCAGGGAATTTCTCGCCTTGACTAGATAGTCTCCTGGTGATATTAAACCCCCTGTTCGACTTAAAATACTGCCTTGAGGTCGGTTTTTATTATGTTTATACTAAACAATTCAAGATAGCTGACCCGTACAGACTTTTCTCCCGAGCTCATTTCTGGCTAAACCATAGGTCGTAGATCAGATCTGAGGGCACAATCGAAAGACAAAATTAAATTTCCAACAAGAAAGGTCCAGTCACTTTTTGTCGTATCTCTAACGGTTTAACCGCAAAATGCCCTCAAAGTCAAAAGTTTTTACGAATCCGGAAAAAAATCTATGAAAAAGGTCAATTTTTAAATCCCTTGTCATTTACTTAATGTCCGGACTTAACCAGTCACCGAATTCCGCTTATCCCCGAATTTGCAAGCGTTTACTTTGGGGGCCTGGGGGCGTAGCCCCCAGCGAGCCGAAGGCGAGTATATATATATAAAGAGAAAATATACTTGCTTTGTATTATCATTTTAATTTTTTTCACTATACAGCATTGCGTGATTTTTTTATAACAGAATAAATCGTTTTCAATCGCGTCATTTTCGTTATCACAGAATATTTTTAAAACCTTTTTAGTGAATTATGTAGAATTTGAAAATGTTCGGTGCATAAAACAAATAGTATTAAATCAAACATTTAAATCTCTTCGTGGATCACCCGGTTTAAAAAAAGATATACACTCTGAAGATGGGTAAATAGTGATGTGATTCCAAAATTTAGATAAATTTTAATACTTGTGTTCTGGTGTCAGTAAAGATCCTGAAGCACTGCCTAAACTTATCACGGATGTCAGCTGGTAAGAGCAGTTTACTAAACTTTGTAGGCTTTGTTGTGATTCCCTTTTCATGTACAGCCTTGTTCTGAATTTCGGACAAGATCACCTTTATTCATATATTCAGAGACAAGACTATATACTTTTGTACCTTAAGCAAAATCGAAATAAAGAACTTTTCCTACAAAAATAAACGATAACGTAAATAACCGATATATTCTATTATAAAAATTATGTACTACTTTAAAGTGATAAATCAAAAGATTCAATAGAAAATGTTCTTACGAAGCAAAGATCTCTTAATAAATAGTTAGAATCAAAATTACAATTTGTATTTAAATTTAAAATGGGTTTTTGATAGTAATATTAGACTGTATACTGGTTTTACATATAAAAGGTTAAATTAGACACGTACGCAATTTGGTAATCATTACTTCATTCAAACATACATTTACGCCATACAAAATTATTCATTGATAGTAAATTTAATTACAGTTTCAAGCTCGTAACAACCATGTATTATATAATAGTTTTATTGTCTAAATATACTTAAACTTCAAGACGACTATATATTTTCATTTTAAGTTATTAGTAGTGGTTCATTCCTAACCCATGCTGTTTTCCCTGTCAAATATAATTTCTGTTAACTGCTTATCATGATTGAATGCATTTCGATAAGATCAAGCTACTTATCTTGGATATACTGTATGTATAATCTTTTTGTATCTATGAAGGATATAATATAGGGATAAAGAAATCGGTCACTTTACCAATTAATACATAATATGTTTTGTCTCCTTACCAACGATTTTTTCATAATATTTAAAATAGTATGTGTATGTGAGTGTGCGTGTGTGTGTGCGCGCGCGCGTGTGTGGTGTGTGCAGGTATATATTTCTTATATATTAATCATATTGTAAACTTAGTCATTAATTATGGATAATTATGAAAATAATAAGAAAAGCAGATTAATTGTGTTAGATATTTTTCACAGTATTACGCGAGGACATCATTAATTAAT
The DNA here is from genome assembly GCF_021130785.1 of Homalodisca vitripennis. Lineage (NCBI taxonomy): Eukaryota > Metazoa > Arthropoda > Insecta > Hemiptera > Cicadellidae > Homalodisca > Homalodisca vitripennis. The sequence continues at coordinate 43,113,019 of NC_060212.1, forward strand.
TCTTTTAACCTACTTCTAGAGGAATAGTAGCGACGAGAATTGGCCCTGTTATCCTCTCTACACACATATCTGCAACTATTCATATAACTGTATACTCTTCATACTGTCTCTTGTGTAGAATCTTCAAAAACCATCTTAAAACTTCGGATATCGTAAGGATGTCTTATAAACCCTTCAAATTTTAACCTCAGCCAAAACTAGTGTTTCTGAAAATATTTTTGAGTAAAGAAAATTCCTCCATATATTTTAAGAGAAACTAGCTATGTGTTTCTTAATTGTAAACAGGCTCTTCGCTCCTGAACTATAATATTTTAGTTTGTTTACATAACCAGTTTTAGCTTAGAAAGTAATTATAAATGAGTACGAGATATATTTAATTAATATTCCACGTAAATATTACATTAAGATTCTTCAAGATCGAAGGACGATCTGATACCCAATCAAAAAACATGTTTCTCTCATAATCTCAAGTAACAATGTATATGTATTTAAGTCATACGTATTTACGATTACACAATTAAGTATGGATATACTTTTTTAACACGTCGACACAGATATAGAAAAAAAGTAATTTGGTAGACAAATGGATTGACCCTTAAAAACTTCACTGTTATTGCTCTGTTCTGGAAGTTTGTCAAATGCAGAGTAAACAAGTGGCTGGAGTTACAAACTGCCGCCATTCACATTCAAGGCCTGCCCGGACGTTTACGGTAATGTCGTTGAAAGCCGAGTAAATCTGTCATTCAACACACTCTCTCGAATCAAAAATACAGCCCTGCTTCGTCTCTTATTTCCATCATTATTGTTGGATATTCATGGCACGCTGAAACATTAAAAACTATGTATATAAATAATAGTATTCTTCTTTATGATATATCAATCAAATGTCTCTCTCTATGCATGATTTTGTAGAAAAAATATGAGACCACGCTGTTTTTACATGAGATGGATTATAAAATTATTAAACAAACAACATATAAAAATTTATTATTATTAATATAACTTCAAAACTATTTTTGATCAATGATAAATGTACGGAAAATTCATGAAATAAATCGTAAATTTTTAATCTAAGTGATTTTACCGATCCAATAATTTACGGAGGTACATAAAATTTAAACCTAGAAACAAACAGCCTATATAATTACACAAATAAAATGCCAATGCTACCCAAATTAAATTGATTAAACATCAAAAGCAGTGCAAGTACTAATAATAATAGAACATACTTATAGTCATAAAATTATAGTATTAACAATATACATAAATATAATACGGTACAAATAGAATACAGGATTGTACATGAATTTAGGATATTCAAGTTCTTTAAAAATGTTTTTATGAGTTAAACCAAACTGAAAGAAATTTTTTTGCCCTAATCTAAGATATGAATATATTTTTCAATCGTGTATAAATTTAGCAGATATTTTAACGTGATAATTGTTTTTATTTGTAAAACAATAAATAAATAAAACAATTATAAACATAAAACATATTTGTATATTTAATATTTTTATTTTATTATTTACTATAACTCTGAAACGTTATTTCAATACTATACCAAATTATTTAAAAAATATTATTTATAGTTTAATACTCGTCATGCCTGCAACTCCTTAAAGGGTTTTTATATAATAGTTTTGTTGGAGTATAACTAGTTCTTCAATAGTCCATACAAATTACGACGTGAAGCATATTCTTTCTATTTCGTAAGGAAATTTTGCGCTATGTAGATTCAAACAATTGTAATGCTTTACTATCCCTTGAACAAACCTAGGATACAGGATATTTCTGGCCATTGGCCATCGATCAGTGAAAAAATAGCAATGTGATAAATCAATACCCACATTATATTTTAAATAACATATATTTTTCATAGTGAAAATTTTGACTTGCATATAACGGTGAGCTTGATTCAAAAGGTTTCTTCCCTATACATTTTTTAACTACAGTTTAATAAGAAATTTCGTGTCAAGCTTTTGCGTCAATTCAGATGTCTGAGCGACAGCGGTTGGAGAAATAAGTTGCCGACACTGACCAAAATATTGAACTTTAGTTGAATATTTTGTAGGGAAGGAACCTTACAAATTATAGTTTCTTGTTATGCCAGTGACATTTTTCAACAAAAAATCAAATACGTATTTTAATTAAAGTATATGATTCATCGAACACTCTGTATATAAAATATTTTAAATAATTAAATTATTTCAACTTTGCTTTATGAATTAAATTGAATACTCATTATTTTCCGCAACACATTGTCACATACTTGAGTATCTGCAAGAAATACCGACCAAGAAAGATTTTTAAATTAAACTTAACACTTGTATTTATACTAAGTGTGCAGCGATTTTCAACCGGAATAAAAAAAATTAACATTTTGTCACATAATTATAATGAATAAAATGCACAATATATTTAATCCTATTATTTCAATTTTAAATTTGTATTACAAAATACTATGCCATGTTTAAAAGTTTAGAAGAACATAAAATATTTCGTTTTATAAGAAAGTTTCAAATATATCGAATAGAATACAATTTATATTCCTTGTTAATATTAAAAGAACGAAAACTTTGAAATATAAACGTAGGTTTTTTTAATCTTTTATTTTAATTTCAAATTATTTATGTATTACTTAAAAGTTTCAATTTTCAGCCACCCACCTCGTGAAACATTCCTTCAAAATTTTATATGCACCTAAAAGCAATAAAATTAATTTTGAATCTATTGTAAGATTCTATGTTTCAAATCCAACTTTCAAATAGAAAAAAAGGTTTAGGATTGACTAGATACAGAAGGAAAAATAAAACATTATACTATAGCTATTGTGATTCAAATATTGACAGAGTGACTGACATTGTATTTGTGAGGTTAACAACATTGAACTGAAGTACTACAGTAAAACTAGTCGTTTTAATAAACATAAACAATTACACCGAATCAGATTTAAGGTTGAGCATGCAATCGGTGGACTTTTAGCGTGAGTAAACTGACAATTCTACATAATAATTGTGAGGTTGAACAATGTTAATGAGGCAGCACTTAAACTGACGGTTTTACATTAAAACAGTGATTGTGATAAAGTAGACAAAAACACCCACACCGGGGAAAAGTTAAGGTTAAGTATGCAATTGGTGGACTCATTAGCGTGTGTACAGTGACAATTGCAATCTAACGACTTCTTGAAAGATGATTACCGCGCTCTCATACTAGAAAGTTCAGAAGAAAGGATAAATGAGAAAGTGTTTTGTTCCTGATTGTTTTCCGGTACACGTAATTTGAACCAAGTAAGTTTTCAAGTTTTTAGGTGGGAACGTTTATAACGGCTATTATGTTATTAACTCAACTTTAAGGGGACTTTCAACCCAAATTGTTATAAAAATTTAAATTCTTTTTTATTATTCTAAGTTATTGTTTAGTTTCTCCCCTTTACAAATTTATAACCCTTTTTGGATCAGTTTCAGCCATCTGTATTTTCATATACATAATATAAAGAACCCTATGATCATAGTAAGCATTTCCACCTACCTACATTTGTGATGGAGGAAATAAAGAGTATTTTTAAAGATATTTCTGACTCAAAACTTCTTCAAAAATGTTGTAAGGGGAAGACTCAAAACCCTAATGAGTCATTCAATAACACAGTATGGTCCGTAATTCCGAAGCGAGTATTTGAGACGTTGCCAACTCTCAAGTATGGAATATACTCTGCTGTATGTGCTTTCAGCGATGGTTTCAAGAGCAAAGTGGAAATAATTGAAAAGTTGGGATTCTGGCCGGGTACAAATCTTGTGAAGGCTATGAAATTACTTGAAGCGTCGCGACTACGTGTGGCAGAATAAAAAGCGCAAGACCTACAGAAGAATCTAAGATACTCCAGAGCATTAAAAATGAAGAGATTAGAAGATCAATTTGAAGAAGAAGAGGATCCTGACAACCCTTAATACAGAGCAGGACATTATTGAAGTCAGTTGACCTCAGCACATCAAGATATGTACAGGTAGGGTAGGCCTACCAGTTTATTGAGTTTCCCGAAACTTTGATATTTTTAGTTTATGCCTTTTTTATCAGGCAGTTATTGCGATATAAACTTGAAATTTGTATGGTGCTTGTATGACCCTATTAGCTAGTATGTACTAGGAGGTTTTCATAAAATGTTACATTATACCCTTTAAAAAACCTTTTTTACCCAAAATTTGTGTAAAAAGGTGTTCTTTAATAAAAAAAAGTTTCAAATACTTAGGTATGTAATATTGAAAATAATTCTGGAGTTTATTAGTACACAAAAAGAGTTACTAAAAGAAGACATAACCTACAAGGAGAAAAAAATTATAGCTATATGTCATATAGTTCCTGAGATAAATGGCATATAGTTAACATTGAGTTAGATAGGCGTAAAAGTCCCCTTAAAGAGTTATCTTTATTTATTATAATAATAAGTCAACTCAAACCCTTTTTAAAATATTTTAATAAGCATACACGTGTTTCGGTATTTATGAAAATATACACTTTGTTGAGTAATTTAGTTTTAACACTCTATTAATTGAAGATTTTTTGAATTTTGAATTTATAATAATCGTAAAAATAAGTAGTTGTTTAAATTATGCACAATAAGCCTCAGTAGTGGAAATGTTTTTGTAACGTAAATGCAATTACGGTATGATGTTAAAAAGTTATTATTATATCACGAAATAATAAAACGAAAAGATAAAAATATTAATTATAAAGGTTAATTGAAAGAATATGGTTTCATTTGACTAAAAACAGAGAATAAAAACATACAATTTCTTAAACATCTCTCCATTTTGGACAGTCTTATTAATTAGTCTAACAACCTGTAATTCATATTTTTTTATCAGAAAGAAATCAACTCCATTTCTGTGACGATTTAAAGTAGAACGCGTATAATAAGTCTTTAAGAATTCTCTTCTCCTTAAGTACAAAATATTATCCAAACAAAAATAATTACAGAAAATTTTATTTAAAAAGTCCCATAACCAAAAGTGTTGCTGGTATTGTACAGTAATGAAGTGTCCAGAGCACAATAGGTGGAAAGGAAACATGTCTTTATTAGCGGCGATAGCAGATTTTTCTTCCATTCTACAGACAGTTGCCGGTACAATGGAGACGGATAATTTTATTTCGCACGGAAAAAGGATTTACATTGAGTTTCGGTGAGATAAATGGGTTGCAAGGAGCGTACTTTAGCGGGGAAGAGCGAACAATGAGAGCGTACGTGCATAGCAGTCCCGTACACGATGTGTGCCATCGACTTTGTTGGACCTGACAGTGTTACCACATTCATTACATTTATCCTATAGAGATTTCAGTGCACATTTCAGTGCTACGAATAGAAATTTTGTTTGATGTACTTGTTACAAAAACCTGTCTGGTATTATTATCCTGTCTGATTTGTGAGACCAAATTGAATAATTAAAACACACGTTGTGCCTAGTACCTGTACGACTAGGTTACGTTACGTTAAGTTAGGTTGGTTAGCCATCATGTTATCCATATGTACAATGTAAAAGTGTCGTAATTGAGACTAAAGAAGCCAAATCAAATATAATATTTATACTTATATAGCATTTCAATAATCATAGTATGTTGGTTGTATACAAATATATCAAGATACTTTTTTTCTTCATTATGTACGAAATTATCTTAATTATCGAATACAATCTTAAATGTTTCAATTGAATGGACGTGCACCTCTAATGATTGTTTTTAACTTTATAATAATCTATAATTTTGCTGAGCCAACTAAATCAAAAACTAAACTGTCCGGACAGCCCAGGCTAAACATTCACTCTCTCATTGTATATTATACAGGAGCTCCAGTCCCTGTCATAGATTATCTTAGCGTTAACAGAAGTTTGCACCAACTTGTGTAGTTCACTAAGTCTAGTCGGGAGTTCTCTGTCTTAATGGTATTCACCAAGTCAAGTTGGGAGTTCTGTCTTGATGGTAAACAGGAATTTCTCACTATCACCTTATCTTACTGTTTTATAGATCCTGTTATGTGACAGTCACAGGATACTGCTGCGCTAGGCTGTACAAGAATACAAACTTGTGGTTTTATCTCAACTCACAAGATATTTTGGTATTATACTAAGGCCACTCTGTCCCTATTTACTACGTTTTATTACGATATGTAAGTAGGTAAATACATCCTTACGCATTGTAAATATAAAATGTTAAATTTGATCTTTCCAAACTTTTACATGATTTGAGTTTAAATATATGTACTACTTCGAGTGACATGTTTCTTCTTTCGCCAGAAGTGCGGGGACGTTATTTCACGGTGAACGATCTGGCATGTGAGTAGGTCGGGAAAATACCGATCGGAAAAGCCCGTGCTAATCACTATCTATTTACCAACTTGCGTACATATCAGAGTGACCTCCTTAAAATACTAAAGTACAACAAACACAATATACGTATGTGTAACACTGAATTTAATCTCAATAAAATAATTAAAATTCCTACTGCCACTTTCTCATTGTATGACTACAATTAGTTTTCTCCTAATGTACTAAAAGTGTGCAATATAATTTCCTAAAAAATTAAGTACGCAAAGTAGAGATATTTCTGGTTTTTTTTTAGGTCAACCGCTCTTATTTTGTTCGGTTTCATATTTGCTCTTCGTTTCCGACGTAGGAGGAGTTGATTTTTGTTTCTGGATGTATGATAAAGACTTACACACAGTACATTCATAATCTATTAATTTAATAACTTCCAATAGATGTGTGGTTATTCGTGTTGTTTGTGTGTGTGGGGGAAAGCACATGGTATCTTTTACGCGAGACGATACCCAAAACATCGAATAACCTTATCCAAAGTTTTAAACGTTTTAATTTCTCAAATAGTAGTCAAAACATTTGCTGTTTAATACTTAATTTAATAACAAATAAACTAATAAAACTCACAAATAAATAAAAAAAATTACGACGATATAAACGATAGTACTTATATTCAGTATTATGGATGGTTGCTATATTTTTGATAACCTTACAAATTGCAGATGTAGAGATGAGTTAAGAACTTTGTATAATTTTTTATTATTTTTTTCACGATGCTTTATTTGTGACATGTGAGGTAACCTGAATATAAAAAACACATTTACAGCAATAGGATATTTAATTTAAATTTTCTATGTGTTTTTATATTACAATTTTGTTGGGTTCTAAATTTGTTATAATTAAGACATAAACCATTTGAAACAACAACGAAAGTTCTTAATATTATTTAAACTGCGTCAATAAAGTGAAAATTTTGTTTCTTTATATTTTATGTAGCTTATTTTGTTATAGTTATGTCAAAATGTTCTTAAAATTAAATTAATTTAACGTTCTCCACATTTAAATTAAAACTGGAAAATACGAAACGAAAATAATGTTTTCTAAGTAATACTATTAGTATAGTTGCCTCCTAGGATTTCCCTGAATAAGAAGTTTCAAGGACACTTTAGTACAGAGATCAAGGATTGGTCAAAAAGTTATCTACGTTATGTATTGGAATTTATTTGATAATCAGTCAAATAAGTGAGTATTATAAATATGATACAGCAATTTTTTATAAAGATTTATTTCCGTTATACTGAAAAGTGTGATATATGAAACCTATATACAGGGTGTCCAAAAAGTCCCGGGTCGGTTAAATATTTTTCAAAATATTTAAATTAGAGCTACAAAACCTTACGCAAAGTTACTGGACATAAAAATCTATTTTATCACATATTCAGTGATCCGCTACTTCTTCAGGGGGGCGGCCCGCCAGGAGTCAGAAGAAAATCTTAAATGTAAGCATAGGTATATATATATGCATATCAAATAAAAGGTCTTTATTAGTAGAGTACAGAGCCGCAAACCCGACCTCAAACGGATAACCGAGTCAAAAATGGCAGCTGTCAAAGATGGCTTGAGTTTGCAACTTAGGTTAATGTAAAAAATAACTTATGCATATCAACCCATGCTTACATTTAAGATTTTCTTCTGACTACTAGCGGGCCGCCCCCCCCGCTAGGAGTCAGAAGAAAATATTTAACCCCGCTTTGAAAAATATTTAACCGACCCGGGACTTTATGGACACCCTGTATATGGCAAAATACAAGGTATTCTTTACAAGAGTAAGGTTACTTTAAGCTTAAAAATGTCTTATCATCTTCAAAACTTATTTGATATTTAATATGAACTACTCGCAATCAATGTTTTGCTCAATAAATATACTTAGATAATAAAATATAATATTTTATTAAACGTTTTGTAAAGGTAAGGTTAAATGTGCTTCGTGGTAAGGACATTGACTTGGCAGCGAGAAACTTCAAAGGTAAAGTACCATAGAAATTGAACAACCAGAATATAAATATAATATATTTATAAATTGGGAGACCTAACCTTCTTAATAACCTATAATGACCAAATCCATACTATTAGCATGCTTAACTCTATGATTTAGAAATTGATAACTGAAAACGAGAGCGGATACGAGCTCTCGAAACGTCGTGTTTCGGTTGTAAACATAATAATGACACATTTTCTCTATCTCCTTATTATTTTTTGCTATTAAACTGTATATTGCTTATTAAATACAGTAAGTTCGCAACATTATTATAGAAATTCTACCATAATATTGTCGTGTATTTTGTAATGCTGTTCATGCTGTAAAGAGTAAATTTATATTTACTTGCTAAATCTGTGAGGAAACCCAATCCTCTGAATAATTGACCATCGTGACGTAATCGGTAATCACAGCCAATTATAGAGAACGATGTGTGAGCAGAAAACACTGGAGGAAGGTTAACTTGATTACCTTCCATCTGAAGTATTGGTAGTTGGAAACTGCACCACTACATCACTATCTCTAGTAGCACTGTTCTCATTGATTCAACTCACTTACTTACTCACCTAAATGCAACTACTTCATTAATCTGAAAAAATTAACTTAGTTTGGGTTTTACTTTTGATTTTTAAGTTTTTTAAAGCAGTTGCCAAATTTAAGTTTGTTTTTTTTTAATTGGCATTTGGCCCTAATTTCGCTTCTGTACACATGTACTTATACTAAAACTATGACTTATGTGCACGAACTGGGACTATTCATTCTTTTTATTTAAATGACATTTTTTCGAAACATAGCTAGGCCTTGCGTCTAAACTACAACTGTACATTTATAAATATTTAATGGTTATAACTAAATACCTAGCTCAATAAAAAAACACTTTTTGTAGACGAGCTGCTTCAATGTTGGGCACTTGTTCACTTCATTTTATAATTTTTGAATGGAACGAAATTATTTGTATACGTAGATTTATTTAGGTATTATTACTGTAGTTATTATCATGGAAAATTAATAAACATAGGGATTTATATGACATTTCTTACTTATTTTGACCTCACAAACAAAATGGTGGTGTTTTATAGAGTAATTTTTGAATACCAAATATATCGACATCCTCTTATAGAGATGATACAAACAGGTGGTTGCAACACGTAGCATAAAACAAAACTTACCTTAAAGCCCATAATCAGTAGTAAAGTATAAGTGATACAAACTTAAAAAAAGAAACTATAGATACAATAGATACAGAGTACAACAATTATCAATTCATTTACTAGAATTTCTGAAAAATCTACTAGAAAGCAAATGGACTTAGTCTCCTAGCTCCTACACGAGTGCAATGCACTACATGCAACAACGGTCTGTGTGACGACTGTCTATCAAAGATATGCAGGCGCTTCAAGCAACTCCCAATTGTTAAAAATACTTTTATTTTATTAATTACAATTAATTATAATTTCACTATCATATTTCACTGATTTTTAAGAAACAAATAAAGAAATGTGTTGAATGTTTTACATTTTTAATAGACACAGAACTTTCCTAAACCATAAATTATTTCGGAGTTTTTGATTTCTTAAGTCTATTGACTTGTATTATGCTTATTTTTTTCTAAATTGTTCAATTAGCAATACTAATTTATTTGCTATATTATTATTTTTTATTATCTAGGTTTTAAACAATAAATAAATCAAATGCAACAGGTGTATTTATAAAGAACTAGGATAAACGTGTTCGATTAGTATTGCTCTATTTGCTACATTATTAATTATATTTTTTTATTATCTAGGTTTTAAAAAATTAATAAAATAACATTCAATAGTTATATATATAAATAACCAGGATAACGTTGTGTAGGATTTTGTCGTAAAACCAACTAAATTAAAACTTGCCAAATATAAAGCGCTATTTAAATTGTAAGCATATTAAAGTGTTGGTCAACAAAAGGAACTCAAACCGTACGTTAGGTTTTACACTAAGTAGTGTTAGTATTGTTACGTTGTTGTGCGATACGTTACGTGGCGTATTTACTCACCAATCCGTTCTCTCAGAGTAATTTACGCTTCTCTTGCTCGCCAACCTAATTATGTGTCTCCTTTATCATCAGACAAGGGACACAATGGAAGGGCAGGAGCTTTCTTTCCTCATAAATTAGACTTATTTCACTTAATTCCACGAATGTGATTGTTTCATTTCAATACCATGATTCTCTTTACCCGTCAACTTCACAATTCACCAGTTCGAACATTTTCTATATGGGTTTATTCCCTTGATGTGAGAATTATTTACTTGTCATAGAATGTATTATACTATAGGAGGTGTAACTACTATATTAAATATACAACAACAGTATCTCCCAAGTATTTTCAAACAGTTTTGAAAGATGTTTAATAAAAAAACATTTAATGCTATTTAAACATACCAGGCACTTTTTTGACATTTAAAAATAACAGTATAACATTTATGGTACTCATGATGTTTACAGAAATACAGTGATATTACATATTCACGTATACTAAAATGAAATTTAAAAACCTAATTTACGACAAAGTTTCATTTTTAACACACTAGAAAGGCTTGTAGCTCATAGAAAGTTTCCTTTTAATTAAATATAAATATTGATGAACAATCCACTCTCTCCACAGAATGTTTTTGTGGCAGGTACATTTATAACACAAAGTAATAAGAAAAAACTTCACTTTCTATTTTTTTATATGTATTTTTCTAGAAACGCGATCTATAGAATTAGGTTGGGCAAGTGAGGAAATTATGGGAAACAAATTGCAAGGCAATTAAAAACTCCAAAAATTGTTTACTATCGCTTGACATTAATCTCAACACACAACAATTTTTTAAGGAAATAAGGTAATAAATTACCTAAAAATTAAATACATATGTCTTTACAAAATTTATTTAATTAATTTTTGGACAGTGTATACTGTTTTAATGCATTTATTTAAATTACTGTAGATGTATTTTGCTTATCATAAAACAACACATATAAGAAATAAAAAAAAATTACAAATAGTCCTAACCTTTTTCATAAAAGAGCCTCGCCAAAATGCAAAGGAGAAAACATAGAAAACCCCTAATATTGAGAAGTGGGTAAGGGCTAAAATTAAAAAAAAAAAAAAAAAAAAAAAAAAAAAAAAAAAAAACAGATGATTTTTTTTGTTTTTTTCTCTTACTCTGGTAATTTACCTTGACAGTTTCCCCTAAAGGTGGTAACAATGAGGGGATGTTGAATGTATAGTCCCGAAGACCTTATGAGTAACCCTATGACCCTATGAGGTTTTGCACTTGTGTTATTATGAAGTTATGCTGAAACACTTTGAGATGGAATTTTTATATTATACAACCTGCGCTGTCAACTAGACGCTAGACATGTGATATTAACAAAAATAAAAACAAATGTTTTACTGGTAATACTCCAATTTTATAAATTACTTACTAAACATAGATAACTTGAAAATAGTTACAAATGAAGAAACTGTGCCCTCTGACATGTATTATATTTGGAAAATTCTGGTTCCAGTAAAAACACAAAATATTTTATAATTTCAATAGCGAATCGATTTGCTTGTTCGAAACCTTCAAGATTTGAAAGACCTTCTGTTATTTTTAAGATTTGCTGAAATAGATTAATAAAAATCCCCCTCAGAAAATATAGAAACTGTACAAAAATATCAGCTGAATACTCAATACTATAAAAGGCAACTGAAGATGTAAAGAAACTCATTCAACGTGAACTATTTGTTCCATTATGTTCCATTTTGTTTGAGGCTTCTTGGTTACCAGGAAAAATGTAAGCATTGATGTTGAGTGCCAAAAATCGGAACGAAATCTCACTACCTCCACTAAATAACAACGCTTATTTATATCTAAATTTTGTATTAACGATAGAAAGTTTGATGACATTATGATAGAATTTTCGAAATTTTTAAACGTTTTATGTTACAAAATGTAAAGCAGGTTTAGAGGATGGCAATATATACTCCTTATCAACTAAGACATATATATACATATATATACTTAGAAGTTGGAATGATTGGCCAACAATAAAGAAGTCATTAAAGAGAAGGGAAAAACTAAACATACCTGACAACTGCTTGTAGTCCAGACAGGAGAAAAAGAACCGGGCCGTTGTCAATGCACAAAAGGGCAATTATTTCCATTTAAGAGTTATAGGTTCCGCTTATGCTCAGTCAACTAGTGTTTTGCCCTTAAAATAATATTATTATTTTACAATTTCGATAAATCACTAAGTTTAATTTCTGCTGATTTATTGTAACAGTTGGTTCGCCTATGTTGGTGTTACGTGTGTTTGAGATCTTGATTCTTGTGCTCATGCTTACGAGTATATTTATGCTCGTGATATCCTCAAGTATATCCTTAAGCAGTTTCGGATATGTTTAATTTCTTTGATTTCTCTTTCTTTCTTGTTATAGTGGCAGTTCACTGCCGCCGGGTTTAACTTCTATGTACAAGTATGTATACTAATTATCTTCTCAACTGGCGAAGAGAATAGATTTTAATCCTCGAAACCTTATGTTATTTTGAAACGTGTAACTATGACAAATGTTCGAAATCCTTTTATACTTTCCTTTCTTATCTGTATAGTAAGATTTTGTAATGCAGCAAATGATTCTTGTAACTATTATTCATCACTAAACTCTAAATACGAAAGACGTGAAACTTTCAATATGACCTTTATGGGCATTATCACTTTGGCAACGAAATGTCTCTAAATCACTATATATTTATGTGAAACGTATGAGTATTTTATAAAAAGTTATACTGTTTTACTAATTCTTAGATTTTTTGGTGGGTACAGATAACATAATTACAGTTTTAAAGACACCATTTTTTGACTTCCACCCTTAAGAACGTTATTTAGGAAATATTAACCCATTTTATTAGTTTTTCAGACTTAAAAACAACCGGCTTCTCTGAGGCTGTACGCAAGGCTATTAAAACATGTGTTACAATGTTAGATAAATTCTATTTTTTAAACATGCGCAGTCATTAAACTCGATGTTGTCTATATAGAAATGAAGCTTCATAAAAATTTTCAAGTTATAGGTCAGTTCGTAATCGAGATATCGTGCGGACATAGAAGCAGACAGTTAGTAATGAATTATTTACTGCTAGATGCTTCCCTTACATTCATTTAACTAGTTCTTTTCCTAATACAGTATTATTATTTTACAATTACAATAAATCACTAATTTTAAATAACAGTTACTGCTAATTTATTATAACACTTGGTTTTATAAAGTTTTGCACTAAACAACAAACTTGTTTTGGACATAAACCCCACTATCTTTCACTGACAACAAAACTAACGAGGTAATTTTGTGTACTAAATTCAAAGCATATGCAGCGCATTTGATAGTACAGATCATTGGATTCCCAATGATACCCATCATTGGCCGTCAGAAACTTTGCTTTGAGTCTGCTTGTGTTATGTGGTGTAAATATACACGTTCAGTTGTGATCAAAATATATGACCATTAGCGTCACATGAAGTGCTCATAATTTATATATAGTTAATAACATTTAGTCTTTGTCCATACATACAGCACTGTATTATTTTATACTATTTACAAAATATACTTATATATAGACCTTTCAATTAGGTTTATAAAAATAATTATTTGGAAATTTATATTGTTGCTGTTATATCTACATAATAAATGCGTTAAATTTTGCGTGTTACCTCGAGCAGTACTGTTCATACTATATATATATATATATATATATATATATATATATATATATATATATATATATATATATATATGTATGTACTTTATTAAATATATTCAAAGATTCACATTTGGCCATACACATGTTTCCATTAGGGTTAATCTTGTGTTCAAATATTTGGAACTGAATTAATTGAAAAAAATGTACAAAAAGACATAATTAGTAGTAGTTGATGAAATTGTGCAAAACAAAAAAGTTGTTAAAAATAATAATGAAAGAATCACATGTACCTCGCTTGTTTATGCGAATTACTTGATACAAAATATCATGCACATTAAGTAAGCTTTAAGCAAAGATGGCATTAGTCACATAAGGTCGCAACATGCACCTCGCTTGTCACAGGGGGCAACGCACAAAAACTGTATTTAACCCCTTCACGACTTTTGACGTAATATGACGTGCACAGGGATTGTGTCAACGTGTACTTCTGGCGTAATATTACGCATCGTTATTTTGTTCCTGTTTTATTCTATTATCTGCAGTAATAACCCGCAAGAAGCATTTATATGACAATTGCATGTCCCGCAAGTATATATGGCGATTTCTGCAGTATATCAGCACTTGCTTTGCCCTCTGTCATAAATATTTATATCTTTATAAGTTTACTATAGTCTCGTCGTGCTGAAGATACCAAATATTTTTTTTCATGTTATCCGTTCTGGAGTAATTTATGGTTTTACTTTTAGTGTTTATTTTACCATGGATATATCTGACACACAAATATTTGGGGTTAAAAGCAGCTAGAATATATTCCGTGATATTTTGTAGATAGTGCTGAGTGACTTGTAAATTTGCATATACATATAAATCTAGTGTTTTAGAAAGAAAAAAAAGAAAAATATTGTAATAATGGACGAGTGTAAAAGCATAATGAATGTTATGACATGCTATTAATAATTTAAAACGTGAATATTGGAAAAATTGAATATAGCTTAAAATTCTCTGCGGGAATGTTTTTTGGATTTTTTTTACAATAGCTTATTTTTTCTAAGGTTACATATTATTAATATTATAACACGTTTTCATTTGACATCCACGTGTCATACTACGTTTGAGTTACATGAGGTCCAAATTATAGTGAGTGGGAACAGGGTGGAAGATGGGTTCCAAATTGAGGGGTGTGGCTGTAAAAGCTTGCCCCGGGCCCCGCACTAGCTAAGGTCGGCTCTGGATGAATCGATGGAACTCGCTTGGTGTTTGAAACTCAACTCATACTATCCATGTCAGCATATAATGCAACTACTCACTAATCAGAGTGTCTGATGGCTCATGAATAAAATGAGTTGTTCGATATTGTCTGCACCATCAGTTGCTTACATATTCACTTATCATAGCATCCTACGTCAGTACGTTATCTAGTTAATTTTGTCGTAAGAATATAGTATGTGTCTCTGTATAACTATTTGTATCTAACGAGGCACATATAGAACCAACTAAAACTATAAATGGTTTTTTATGTTAAATCATATGCCACTTCTTTATAAATGATGTCATAAACTATAAATTGTATTATGTTATTAACTCCAATTATAGGATTACATTAATATAAATTTTATAAATGCTCAGGTGAGAATAAACAGTGATAGTTTTATTGTACTTGAATAAGAATCGTTACGATTTTTTTAATCGTTGATTGATTTTATGTGGTCGGTACATTCAAAGATACACCTATAAAGAAAGTTCATATGGATGGGTTTTTCCTCTCCCAAACACAAGCCAAGGTTTTAAAAAGTTCTGAAAGCCCGGTGGTGTAGTTTTATTTCAGTCTGTCTGTCTCTCAGCACCTTTTCTTAGAACTAATATGCTTTGCAGATATACAAATTTGTCATCAAGAATATTGTGCCATGGCCATCTAGCCTATGTAGGTAGTATCCAAAAATATTCTTAAAAGATTAAAATTGCCTTTTTGCTAAGCTCTGCTTCCTGATAATATGGTGGTGTTTGAAATAATGTTTTCAATCAACATGGTAATCAAAGGACTATTATACTGTGAAAATTGGTTTTTTTATCATGTCGAAACATTAATAACATAATACAATTATTTTATTTATTATTTCGTGTGACAAATTTCACAGCGTTTAAAATCATTCTATATCTATTAGATAATACTTAAAATATACGTAAGACTACAAGACAATAATAACAACAATAATAAAATATGACAAATATGGTCAATACAAAATACAAATGTATCAGTGATAACGCCTATAAATGAATAACTCATAAAAATAGGGATCATTCAAAAAGGGTTTTAAGTAATTTTAGCATAGCAATAAAAAGAATCAAAATATCGTAATATGCTTTGGATTATTTGTAAACAGTCATTTTCTAAATGTGAGTTCGTGAACACTTGAGTTACAAAATGTCATTATTACCAGAATATTCTTAAACGATTGCAGATCACTGACGAGCTGGGTTCGTCACGCAGCGGCCGGGCCTAACAGCACGATGACGAGCTCAGGTCGCAAAAGCGGTCTGCTTTTAAGCTTCCCTCCAAACAGTTCTATTAATGTCTGATAGATCGGGCGATCGTCTTCACTTGTCATCTAAGAGTGTTTAACAACGGTCTACGTTTACAGTGTACAAAAGTTTTATAAATATCCGACAGATCGTAAATGCCAAAACGTAATAGAATCCTATAAACTGAAACTATTTCCAATAATATCAGACTAGCGTTTAACGATAATATAACAATTATTAGAAATAAAAAAAAGAAAATAACTCCAACAAAGAAGACAACATAAATGGTGGTGACACTGACTGCCTGTCCAAAGGAAGCTGCATGAATTCAGTCCATTACGCCTAAGCTAATTGCTATATCCCCTACGCAAGCGGATGTGCAACACGACCTTATTAAGTCAGTTTTGGTTTTATAATCTATTCACTGATTTTTCACAAATAGGCTAAAACATATGTGTACTGCATATGTGAAGGAAACAGAATCTTTCCTGATATTTGCCAACGTTCAGTGATACAATAAAACAGTAACACTACGCTTCGAGGTCTGTAATCTGATCTCTTCTTCAGGTAAATAACTAATCTAACACTTAATTACAATATAGGTTAAAATAAACTAATCATACCAGAGCGTTGTGACACGCCTAAGTCAGGAATAACAACCACTATGTTTTGTATCAACTTTACTAACTCAAAAATATGCACTTAATTATTTTTCTTTTATGACATCCACTCGACATGAATTACTATACTGAACAGCGTTGTATGTTTACAATAAAAACACCACAAACTATTTATCCAATGACTTCCTCACAGTGAAACCCTCTATTTTACTTTTCGAGCCACACATAGATAGTTTTAATATCAGGCTCTTAATGATATATGAAACTAATAGTGTTTTCGAACATTAAACTTATGATTCAATATCAATAATAAGTTTAGTTCTTAGTTTTAGATGGTATAAATTTACTTAAATATATGTACGTACAAACAAAATATTAAACAAACATGTATGTTACCTTCCTTTTTAAGCTTAGTGCATTAAAACTTTGTTATCTCTTCTTTTCCTAACTAAATACGACTTTTTTACGAATGTTTTAAATTAAATATATTTCATTTAAGAATACTTTACTATAGTATTATCAATGTTAACACTATTCCCGTATATATTATAAAAATGTAGTAGCCTCCAGCTCCTAGTATTGTAAAAGCATACTCAATGAAGCAGGTACACAAAGAACAAAGGTAACGTTAGGTACAGTCAGCCACTAGGGCACTACACGGCGCGGCGGTACAAACACGTGGTCTAACGACACGGCATTTGGAAGTTCTGTCATGATAACAGTTTCTGTTCATGTATCCTGTTACGGTTACGTTGTTCTTGGCTTCATTCCTGTACGTTCTTGTCCTGTGCTCCTTCTTATTTAACGTTTAACGTTCAAATGAAATGGCATACCACGCTACCCAAAGAACACTGACAAAATATTCAACTTTTTGGAATTTGTTTGGAACAGCTATAATTTCTAAAAACTGCATTTTGTAGCGTTATAATTGCAAAAAATACAATTAATATGTAAACACCAAATAATTTAAAAGATTTACAATAAATACTTTAGGTCACGTAATTTAATAAAATAATTCACAAATTTTTATAATTCAATAATTTTTTTAATAATTAACCATCAGTAGTTGGTTAAATTTAAGAAAATACCAAAAACTATCACAGTCTTTAGTCTTTTATCGCCTGGTAAAATAAGACTACTTTACTTTACTTGTTTTACCATTAGTAGCCCTATAGATAAACTATCACTATACATATTTTTGAACAATTATGAACAAAACCTACGTCAAAAGAAGTCTTTAGAATAGTTATTCTGTTCATCCCACTATTTCCCAACGTTTATGGTTCCTATTGTCAAATACACTATATATGGACGCTAACTGGAATATTTTCCTATAATTTTATTATGTTTTTCATTCTATGTTTTTAATCTAATCATATTGTAACAGTGAATGAATTATAAATAGACTAAAACGTAAGCAAACATATCTCCAATTTGTGTACATATGGAATTAATAAAACTCGGCCTTAAAATGAGTATTGTTTTCACATGAATCAACAGTTATGTTTGTTCGGTAACTGATTGTAAATCAAAGCCAGTAGAGCGTACGTTGTTTTGATTCGAACGTTAATCAAACTTGGTCCGTCGGATCAAAACAAAACTGAATGCATAATGTTTGAGTATGATTTATGTTTTAAACACCATTTCTCGCAATATTCAAAGCATCCTTACTTTTTAAATATTTTTCTATGAGGACAAACACATTTTTTACTGTACATGATGACCGGATGAATGTAGCCAAACAAGTTTTAAACGAACATAAATGAAAAACAGTTAAGAGAAATAAAACAATATACAACGAAATAACATACTATTTAAATAAGTTGTTTAAAGTAAGTGGTTAAAAATTATCAAAGCTCTGTAGAAGTTGGAACCATCGAATTACTATATAAATTAAAATGTATTTTTATATAATAAAAATAACACATATGTGGTTATGCAGGTTCTAATAGAAGAAGCAACGGTATACGAGGGTACATCTCTTAGTATCTCCATCCAGCAATAGCGTTTAGAAAATTCTCCTTGCAATTTGTGATCTCTGTATTCTACTTGTTATTTAAAACATCATCTAATTCTATCTTACTATAATAATAAAGTTTTTTTTATTGTCATATACATGGTATAAAGTTAGTCAACTTCGTTAAGAATATAAAATATTTCAGGCATA
Source organism: Homalodisca vitripennis (assembly GCF_021130785.1). NCBI lineage: Eukaryota > Metazoa > Arthropoda > Insecta > Hemiptera > Cicadellidae > Homalodisca > Homalodisca vitripennis. Next base: position 43,132,375 of record NC_060212.1, read on the forward strand.
CGGTACACAGAAGTCACACCCAAACTTACACAGATCTATTCAGACTCATGTAACAGAATTCTGTGTGTTCATAGGCTTCCCGTTTGTGTACCATAAACTCGTCTGTAGTATGAAATGATTCTTCGATCAGAACTTTTTTAGACGCATTTTAAACCCCTTTGGCACTGAGGCACCTTTCATACAATTTGGCAAAATATTGAAAAATTGAAATCATGAACCACCGTTCTGTGTTTCACAGTTTGGTAGTTATCACTGCAACTAGTTTCGTAGGAGTGTACGTCACTGAATTTTGTGTGATCGCATTTCTATTTGAAAAAGATACATGTTTCCAGTATGTAGAGGCAGTTTAATGTCAAAAGTTTCCAACTTGAATTCTAGTTTGCAGGACTCTCTCTTTTGCAGCGTTGCAATTGTTTCGGATTGCATATTTTGGAGAATGAAAAAACTCTTAAAAAGTTTGCGATTGAGCAACCTCTTTACAACACCAATCCGTAAGAGAAGTGTGGATATATAAGCCCGTAATATGACGCCATAAGAACCTGAGTCGGGTGATATGTGGATAGTTAACTAAAGCATAGATACCAAGGTCTAATTTTATGCATATATTGTTAACACAGTAATCCCAAGTCAGTCCTCGATTCAGGTTTATTCCAAGGAAATTTTCCGAGTAGACTTCTTTGAATTCGGTTTCATCCGTCATCACCGAGGAACTTTGATCAGAATCGGATTGATGCAAACGTAACTGGACAAATGCCGATTTTGAAGAGTTTGTTTTGAGACTTTAATTCAATGTTCAATAGCAATGTTGAGTCAATCTATCAATTTTTTAAGTTCTTTGATGAGGTCCGCATTAAATTAAAGAGTCGTCTCATCAGCGTACTGGACGAGTCGTCCTTGTTTTATTGATGAACCAACATCGATGACGTAGATTAAGAAAAGCAGAGGACTAAGTATAGAGTCTTGAGGGACTCCATAGGAAAGCCCCCCTTTTCCGATCTAGCACCTGGAATACTTACAAATTGTGTTTGATTACTACGATAAGATTCAAGCCACTTGAGTGGCGTTCCTCGTATCCCGTAATGCTCTAGCCTGTGAATCAAGGTCCTATGATCAACACAATCGAAGGCTTTTAACGAGTCAAGGAACACACTGAGCGTACTATATCAACTTTCTATTACCTTTACTACCATATCCACCAGACGCACAACTACGTCTATTGTTGATTTACCACTTCGGAATCCAAATTGGTTTGTTGATACCAGACTGTTTCTATCAAGAAAACTCACGATTAGCAACAGGGAGGTATTTTATAAAACTTCGTTGAAGGCCGGTAAAAGTGTAATTGGGCGGTTATATTGGGTTCAAAGAAAGACATGATAGAGTCACTCGACTGCTTAGGGTGAAACCTCCTGATCAGTCCGGAATTAGTTTATTACCTGTATTAGTGCCATCGAACAGCTGGGCTTGTCATAGAAAAGGGAGGAGGCTGACTATGAGTTGGAGAAAGTCCTTGGTGACCTCCAACCGAGGAAACATCTGTCGAACCCTCAAGGGATCACTAACTCGCTCACTTTCAGTTTTGAACTCGATTCGTTTGTCAGTTGGTCTAATTTATATTTTTTATTATGGCTCAAATAGTTGTAGAGAAATGTTTTGAGGTAATCATTAATTTAGAGAAACCCTAAGTTTCGCAGTTTTAGCGTCTTTTATGTAAATTCTTCTATAATTAAAAAGAAATTATTTAAACTTTAGGCCTGGAATGTATTTGTAATTTTGGAAAAATAAAATACCTTCGGTAATCCATTTGCATTATTCTAATATAATTTGTTGTAAAATATCTTTTTATATTATGTAGCATGAGAAAATTATAAAAACAAATATACCAGTAAAATTAAAATTTTATATAATTTGAAAAAGTTTCTGGTGACCAACCATGGCTCGTAAAGGACTACATTGCTTATACTTATCAACAACCAGGCTCTAAACGGTCATCTCACGTGATATCCCCTAGCAAATTTGTGTATAGTGTCAGCACTATAGTCGTCCTCGATGTTCATAATGATGATTTTTATAATTGCTGCATTTAAACGGATCCCATTTAAGGGAAAATTTACTAATAGAAAAATATAAAAACAAATCTTTCCATACATTTTATTTGTTTCAAAATAAACTTTAGAGTTAAAGTTGCCACCTAAAATGAAGCTATAAAATATAATTAGATCGGTTTATTGTTAAATTATCGTTAAATAATGGTCTATTAATTAAAGAAGCTAAATACTACCGTGCAAAACGGTAATTTTAATTATTTATTAAGCTCCGTGATAAAAAACTGTATACTTGTTCTGTTTGTGGATAAAAGCATAAAGTTATTCTTACAATAACTTTGCCACGAACATGCATCATTGACAATCGCCATCGCCACTATAACGTGTTCATCATAGTGTTAGTGTTCCCTAGGCAACCACTGAGGTTAATAACTGCTTCGTTGGTAAGCGCTTTACTGTCGACTTGTTGCATATTTCAGTAAATTGGTTTGTGACATTGCTACACTGTATCTTATATATTGAATTCTGATATAGTGATGATATGTTGAACATGTTCTATTAAATAAACGTGTACTTATATTTGACACGAGTGTATTATTACAGCACTACTATCCAGGCTAGCCATACCTACTAAAGAGTGCTTAGAATCCAAACATAGAACTAATTAATGATTCGATCTCCATTGTGCGAAAAGATAATTGGAAATAAAAGGGTAAAACAGCACTTAAAATCATCCTTGGACACTAAATGTTTCATAATAACCAAACAATAATGTTTCGCAAGAAATTATTATTTTTTAATTACTCAATTATATTCGGAATAAATCGTTTTATACGAATATAAACCTGACAGAGACGTTGTTCTGTGTTTATTTCCTCGAACCAGTAAATTAAATTATCCAGATTTCACCAATGGGACTGACCATTCGGATAGCGCTGGGAATAGTATTCTAATAATACTTATCTGTCCTTTTTTGTGTTATTTAAACACTTCTAAGATTTAATACAAATCGTATATCCGCATTGATAATAAAACTCAACCTCTGTTACTAGTACACGTACACTACACTGGTAATAGCGTGACTCGTTGGCGAGACCTCAAACTGAAATTTGCGACCCATCACTGAGTTTTAGTAAAGGAGTTTTCTTAATAACCTCAGTTAGAAATATGGGATTGAATTTTCTTGGTTCTACTGATTTATTCGTACATAAATATTAGATTTTGTTAAATGTTAAACATAATTTGCTATTTCTTAAAACCTTTTTTTACACATATTTATGGTAATGTCCATCGAAAGTACGAAATAATCTGAACACTGAAATTGAAAACGCAATAAATATATAAATTATTAATTATTTAATATGATATATAATAAACATCCCTGACTATAGCTCAAAATCTAACATGAAAATGAATGTTCACTTAATAAATAAAGTGAATAAAGTGTTTTTAAAGCTGCATTAGTTGGTTTTTTATTAAGTCTTAAATTAAGTGAAATTTTGGGGAAAGAAACGTTGGGATTTAATTTTAATTAGATTGAGAGAAGTTAGAATAAATATGAATATGTAATCCTTTGGCAAGTTATTGCTGGTAACTTTAAATTCTTAGGAAAGCGGTTCATTGCCTTGAATTGATCAGAACTTGTTTTGTCTACTGCAGTTACGTCAGATCTAAAAGGGCTATTGTTTCTGAAGTTGCTTAACCAATGTGAGAACGCCGCGGATGTCCATCAGAAGGGGGTGGAAGGGGAACTATAAAAACTGCCAGCTCATAAATTTTTTGCCCTTTTTTGGTAATTATCTTGAGTAAGATTATGACAGTGCGCGCTGCGTTTCTAAATTTTTTCTGCGAGGGATTTTGAGGTAAAAACCAAATTTATTGTACGTTATATTGAAATAGTCTTCCAGATCTGATATTAAATTAATTTTGTTGTCTTTTTTATAGGAAAAAATTAATTTATCGAAACTTCGGAGCAATCTGCATAACTGATTCTTGATGAACAATAAAGCACAATAGAATCAAACAAGTTACATCTGGTTCAAACTTGCAAGAAAATTGAAATGCTTAACTGAATGATTAACTTAAATGAAAAGTTTAACTTTGTTAATATAATAACTTTGATTGAATTTTGGAAATTTAGTAATTTATTAATATTTAATTTGAACTGTTTTCTTGGAAATTAATTGAACTTTAATAATTGTTTGTGAGGGATGTATCTGAATTGAATTGCAAAGACTTGAAAGTTACGGTACAACTAGTAGAAAGAGAAGTTTGATTTTTGATTGAACGTAGTTAGAAGTGAACATTTTTATTTTAGTTTTTTCCAAGTGGTATTTAATTTTTATTTGAAAACTGTATTATTTTATTTCAGAAGAGAGCTCTGATATACAGGGTTCGGCAAAAAAACCTCCCCGGTTTGAGCAAGCCACTGCGTGAGTTGTAGTGGGAGTAGAGATGTGGAGGGGGTATTGTTTCCGTAGCGGCGTACGTGCCATTTTCAGTGTTCGCCATGGCTTGGCTCGGTGAGCATCGGGCGTTTGTTGTGGAGGAGTTTATTAAAAATGGCGGTTCTGTGATTTCTACTCAACGAGCGTTTCGGATTCGATTCGAACTTGGCCGACGTGATAGTGTTCCTGATGCGAAAACGATTAGACTGTGGGTGTCAAACTTTAGACAAACAGGGTCAGCATTAAAAAGAAAACCAACTGGCCGACGTCGTACTGCAATAACACCGGAGAATGTGACGCGAGTGAGAACATCCATCCAACAGTCTCCAAAGCGTTCGGCGGTTAAACATGCAGCTGCCCTGGGATTGTCAGAAAGGAGTGTAAGGAGAATTCTGCATAAGGAACTTGCATCCCTGCAAAATAATGGTTGCCCAAAAGTTGTCTGAAGAAGATGATGAAACTCGCAGGGCTGCATGTGATGACATTTTGCAAAACATTCCACCAAATGCTGTCTTCATTTCTTCTGATGAAGCCCACTTCCACTTATGTGGAACAAACAGAATTTCCGCTACTGGGATGCAGAAAATCCTAAGGAACTTCACCAACAATCACTACACAGCCCAAAAGTCACAGTTTGATGCGCTGTTGCGAAATTTGGTGTGTGGGGACCGTACTTTTTTGAAGAAGATGGACAAACAGTAACGGTCAATGCCAATCGCTATTGTCACATGATAGAGACATTTTTCCGACCCAAGATCAACCAGTTTGTTTTAGACCATGAGGAAGAAGAAATTTGGTTCCAACAGGACGGAGCCACAGCTCAAACTGCTCGGCGGTCCATGGAAATGTTAAGAGAGTTGTTCCCTGGACGTCTTGTTTCTTTAAGAGGAGACATTTCCTGGCCCTCAAGGTCACCCGACTTATCACCTTGTGATTTATTTCTGTGGGGCTACCTAAAGGCTGAAGTGTACAAACATCGTCCCAGAACTCTGCAAGAACTAAAAGATGCCATTAGGCAGGAAGTGGCAGCCATTCCAAGGGAAGTTACACGAAGAACTATGGAAAACTTCAGGGAAAGACTTCGTGAATGTCTTAACAAAGGGGGACATCATTTATCGGACATAATTTTCAAAACCAAGTAAAGTGTACTAAGTGATGTAAAATGGCATCATATAGGCTGTTGACAAATATAAGTAATTGTTCTGTATGTTTCTTATTCTTTTTGCAAATGCCTATTGAAATCAGGGAGGTTTTTTTGCCGGACCCTGTATTTGACTGAAATTATATTTCTTGCCAAAGGACCTTTAAAATTAATATTGATACAAATATGGACACTTTTACTATAAAGAGTTCACCTAAACTGTTAATTACGATGAATTATTGTCCATAGTATGACACAAAAAGACATAGAGATAGGAAATTTAATTTATGACATTTAGCATCAACTCTGCATTTTATAAATTGATATTTAATTTAATTTGTAGATATTTTAGTCTCTTTATGAATAGCCATTTTAGAGATCAGACAAATAAAACAAAAAATACTTACAAGGCCAGTTATGCTCATCCGCTTGCAATTGAGTGAATAGAGGGGGCGGAGCTATGTCGTAGTTGGCTGAAGGTTCTCCAATCACCGATCAGTCTGACTAATCAGCAATCGATGCGACTCTCTTTCCACAGGCTGTCAGCGCAATGAAAATTGTGTGCCGTCTTCTTTGGAGTTAGATTTTTTATTTATTTTTAAGGGTTTTTTGTTATCCTAGAATATAGTATGAAATAAAAAAATAGTTTTATTGTAAAGCACGTCATACTAAATCTACCAATTATACTAATTCCATTGCAGGTTTGGATTTGCAACTATATTCTCGCACGGCTAATTTCTTGGTATATTATGATTTTTTGCCCAACGTGTGTACGAACTCGTATAGTATGTTTGATATAGTGTTAATAACTTCTAAATGAAATGTAAACTGAAAAGATTTTGACGTCATTAGTTAAAAGGCGTGGTAGATATAAATAAGTAACCACCGCTAAGAAATGTCTAACAGTATAATATTATTGTTTAATAATTAGAGTGATTATAAAAAATTCAATTTTATAACTCTTGATAATTTTAATAGATATTAATTTTTAAGTAGTACTACAACTCGTAATGTATAGGAATTTAAAAATGTTGTGTCTCGTCTGGATTTTGGGAGAGGGCAAACATATCCGTATGAACATTCTACGTTAGTTCAACTAAGAAATTACTGACCACCTGAAATAGTCCAAAGATTCACAAAAACGCGAAGAAACTTATGAAGTAAATATTAAAAAATCTGCGCTTTTTTATTCAGGTTATGAACACTTACACTTAGGATTTTGATATTATTGATATACTAGTTAGAGATAATTCTGCGGAAATATTCAATTACTGTACCAGTTGGTTTTATATAGATCGGGTCAAATTGAAATAGGTATAACGAGATATATACTATATTTTCACTTACATCAATAGTAAAAAGATAATTTAGTGACGTATAATAGTATATTCAGCGCAAGTTCTGTGCTTGCATTAGAATCTGATGGAGTAACTAATATCGAACAGCTAATATTATTCATGAGCCATCAGACACTCTGATTAAGGGGAGTGGGAAGGGTAAAAAAAAAACTTTTTTTAGATTTTCTATTTTTAATGCAGTTTTGTAGAATGAAACTTCTTCTTTAAGTATCTGCTTTTAGAAATTAAATACGATAACTCTAAATATACTTTTTTAAATATAACAACATAGTATGTTTTAAGTGTTTTGCTTTATGGTAGCGCCAGAGTAGGCCTCACTTTGTATAGTACTACTTACACAAAACATTTGGTGTGTTTTGATTTTGTTATGTTGGTAGTACCAGCCAGTACTGTCTACTGCTAACATCTGTTGTTTTTCTGAATTGTTTGTTTATATTACAACTGTTCTAGTCAACATAAACATAATTAGTGTTTCTGAGTTTGTTTCGTTGTGAGTTTTATTCCTTGTGAGTTCAAGTCATTGTGTTGTGTTGTGTTTATAACAATGCCTCGTTTAAATGTATCTTATAAGAAGAAAAGTACTTTCAAAGGGAATAGGTACACAAAATTTCAATCAGTTGAATTAGTGGAATCACATACACCGAGTGTTGCCTCGGAGCCTAGGCCTAGCTCTATCACTACTCCTGAAAGCCTCAGTACTTCACAAAGACCAAGTTCTTCTTCAAAAAAACTGAACTTCTCTGTTTATGACAGGTTTGAGCCCAAAGGTAATGGTAACTGTATTTTTAATGTAGACAAACTAAGTGAGGTTATAAAAGGTTTTGTGCGATGTAAACATTGCGGTGGCTATGACTGTGTCGAATTGGCTGTGTCACAGGAAGAACGACATGGACTGTCTGTAAATGTTGACATTGAATGTTCAAAATGTTCCACTGGAGTTCGTTTCAGGAACTCAGACCTCTGTGAAAACAATAAATATGACATAAACCTACGATTTATTTATGGTATGAGAACTATTGGCCGGGGTCTTAGCGCAGGCAATGTTCTTTGTTCACTTCTTGATCTACCATCTCCACCTCAAAAGTATTCTGTATACGCACAAACACTAAATACAGCTGTAGAAGCATGTGCTAAAGATAGTATGGCCCTAGCACGAGAAGAAGCAGTCACAGAAAATGGTGGTAATTCTGACTTGGCAGTAGCGTTGGATGGGTCGTGGCAGAAGCGCGGCCACACATCTAAAAATGGAATTATGTCTGTTACTAGTGTAGACACTACCAAAGTTCTTGACATGCATGTTATGTCTAAGTTTTGCCATACTTGCACTATGGCTGAAAATACTAAGCAAGTTCCTAAGGCTCATGTATGCACAAAAACTTTCCAAGGTTCAAGTGGTACAATGGAGGTTAGTGGTGCGGTAAAGCTGTTTTACGACTCTGTTGATCACGGTGTGCGATACGTAAAGTATTTAGGAGACGGTGATAGTAAGGGCTATCAGACAGTTGTTTCTGAACAGCCGTATGGTAAAGATGTAAAGATAGAAAAGCTTGAGTGTATCGGCCACATACAAAAACGAATGGGGACGAGACTTCGGCAGCTAAAAAGGGATTATAAAGGCAAAATGTTGGATGACGGTAAAAAGATTGGAGGTAAAAATAGGCTCACTGATCTAGATATTGACAAGTTGCAGACATATTATGGATTAGCCATTAGACGAGCAGTGTCGGATAACACTGGAGTACAAGGCATGAGAAGGAATATATGGGCCATATATTTCCATAAGCTGTCGACCGACAAAACTCCCCAACATGGCCTATGCCCAAAGGGAGCTGATTCTTGGTGTGCCTATAATAAATCAAAAGAACTGAAGCAGTCTTATAGCCATAATCACAGCATTCCTGAAGCTATCTTACTTGCCATGAAAAAAATATTTACTGACTTGTCAAATCCTGACCTTTTAGAAAAGTGCCTTCATGGCCAAACACAAAACCAGAATGAAAGTTTTAATAACATAGTTTGGTCAAAAATTCCAAAAAACACATTTGTTAGGTTAGATACTTTGAAGCTTGGTGCCAATGATGCAGTTTTAACCTTCAATGATGGTTATTCCAGTAAGTTGAGGGTGTTTGATAAATTAGGACTAAAAATGTCTAAAAAGTCGGTCGACGCACTTCGCACCATGGACAGAATAAGATTGAAGAAAGCAGAAAAGGCAACAGAAGAAATGTCAAAAGCAGCTAGACAGGCCAGGAGAGCTAAGAGGAAGCTGCAAGAAGACAAGGAAATGGATGCTGATGATCCAGATTATGGTGCAGGACTCTTCTAAGCAGAACTGTGAGTAGATTTTCTTTAACACTCGTTAACCGAAATTTGATTTTTTTTGTACATAGGTACATTTTTCTCAGGAACTATAAAAGATACAGGGTTGAAATTTTTTATGCATGTACACCTACATAATACCAAGTAACAGCACTAGAATTATAACATTTAAATTTGTAGTTGCTGAGAAAAAAAATTTTATGTAAAAAAAGTTAGTAAGAAATAGCATATTAAAAAAAAAAATGTTTTTTAAACAATTAAAAAAGATATTAAAATAATTCTAGTAGTGTAGCTTTACAATACATAGAGGTATACAGATATAAAATTCCAACTCAATATCTCTTAGAGTTCCTGAGAAAAGTGTACCTAAAGTTCACAAATTTAACATGGCGGGTATAGGGCCTTCCCACTCCCCTTAATGCTTAGCTGTGTTATGTGCTTGCATGGATAAGCTGAGCTGAGATCAAGACATTACTTGAGTCTCGCCGATTCATCCAGGGCCGACCTTAGTGTATGCGGAGGCGGGGCAAACTTTTAATGCGGGAACCCCCAATTGGGATCCATCTGGCACATTATTCCTGACCACTATAATTAGAACACAAATGACGTGAACGCGGTATAAAATATTGGTAACAAAAGAAAACCTGGTACAATAATAATAATATCTAAAAAAAATTATGAAATTTACCACAAACATACCAGTAGAGAATAATTTAAGTTAAAAATTTAATTGTAGCCTACCTATATTATTGATGTGATTTTCACTTTTAAATTAATTATAACATCTCATCACCAAAACAGTTATTTTTCTAAAACCATAAGTTTTTTTATATCTGGCACTCAAAATATATATTCTTGATGTGATTTTCATGAGTAATTGATAACCAACATTCTATAACTACGAGTAAAGTGTTACAATTTGTTACTGTCATATTGTTAAATTTAAATTTCTGACACGTGATATATATATTCTTACTTACTTACATTTACATAATACTGTTTACTAAATGTGACATATGTTTTAATAATTTATAACTTATTAATCGTTACGGACAAAACTTTGTTTCTTATTGCGATGGACAAATGTCTCTCACTACTCATACTGCGTTAAGTCCAGGTTATGACAACATATAAAATAAAAAAAATTATCACACTATTTTGCTTGCTATATTATTAGCAGTATCTTTGTACATTTTATAATTGTAAAACTTTTATAATTCATATCCAACCTAAATATTGTTATTGTTCGGGACCTCTTAAGTATCTATCGAATGAAAGTATATTCTAGGACTAGCCCTTTTTATACCGTTCATACATGCAACACATTAGTCAAATTTAGCAGTATGAAATTAGCATAAACAAACATGACGTATGTGCTAGTTATAGTCGTTTTATACCAAATTCTCGGCTAGACAATTTCATCAACTTATAGCACTGTTGTGTGTAATTTGTTTCTTTTTCGTGAATTTCTAATATGTTAAATAACAAATTTTGTCTAACAAAAGCATTCTTTTTACATTATGAGCCTTATTATTTCAAAACTTACACTCATTTATAATATTGATGGAACCAGGTAAATACATATCAAAACATAAATAAAAAACATGGTACGATGTAAACTGTGCGAGTTTTGATATACAGTGTGTATATCAAAACTCGTACTGGTTTTTATATATATGGTACAATGATTCATCTCGTAACTTTGAATCGTGCCAAGTATGAAACTTTTGATAACTTCATGCATCTTCATTAATGAACGAAAGATATACAGGATCTGATTCCAAATCCTCAAATTGATAATTCTATCCATATTAAAAAGATAAGGCCTTGGAATTTCAAATTAAAGATTATTTTAATTGATTCCTACATTGGAAAGTTGTTTGTAACCATACCTATTTGTCGAGTATTCTTTCTTTCCTTAACATTATTTTAAACTCTGTTTAATTTAGTAAGGGTTTTTAAAACTGACATGCTATCTATAGTATATTAATTAAATAAATAATATTATGTGGTGTAACAAGACAGTTGGTACCCTGTATGTCAGTACAATAATTTAGTTTTATGTTGTTTCACGTGTGGCAATATGTTTTGCAAGTTGTATGACGTAGAGGGTGAGCTGATTCTAATAAATGGCTCTGGTTGGTCGGCTGGCATCATACCACCTCACCTGATGCTCGTGTCCAATCCCACGCCTCAGCCCCTGCTACCTTTGTATCGCCCCAGTCCTCCCCAGACCATGAAAAGATGCGGTCGGTTCGGCCAGTGCGTTAACTTTAAAACATGTGTTTAATTTACCAGCCCGGTTACCTCTAGGCTATGATCCGACCACCACCGTAATGTTGAATCTCGACATTACACTATCTATAAATTGAGGCTATCTGGAAGTATAAGTTGATATCATGCTGCGTGGAAGTGATATTCTCTGACATACGTTTGATTGCGCATGAAGTAGTATTTGTGGCATAGAGGAATGTACCGCAACAATTTAGTGCCAATTATTTCGGGTTTTCCTCAATGCTTCACGTTTCCCCGTATAAGTAAATGATATTTAAGCCGATATTAACTCTAATTTAGTTTGTTATTTCAACGACACAGCATAAGTATCATTGCTCCTGACCTAAAATAACTGCAGAGGTTATGAGTAATACCTACTATTAACTCTTAATTTTCGTTAAATACCCTCCATACAATGAAATGAAAAAGATAATATTGTGTTTTCACTATTAATTTTTACTAAAAATACTTGCTTAGACTCTTGGGAACGATTTTCAGATTCTTTTCTTCCTGGCAAACAACTATGACTATTAAAATACTGAATTGGTTTAACCTTATCAACGACCCATCACATTTATCATCCCTTAGAAACTTTGTTCAAGCTGCCAGCAAAGTAGTCACCCTGAATGTATGTTATGATTATTTTTACAATTGCTGCATTCAATTGGATCGCAATCAACCGAATATTTGCTAATCTTAGTAGATCAAAATCAAAATCTCCTCATATCATAGTTGGTTCCAAATTAGCCTACATTAAACTTCACATTAATATGTTCTAAACTCGATAATATATTTAAATTGAACGCTGCCTCGACATTTTTACCTAGATGATGCTAGGAATTCTAAATATTTTACTTTGTATAACCCATTTAGTCTTAGATTTGCAGTAGGTTGTTCCCCGTCGCGACGGAAATAATGCGCTCATCATAGTGTTAGTGTTGCCTAGACAACCATTGAGGTTGATAAACGCTCCGTTGGTAAGCGCTTTAATATCAACTTGTTGCATATTTCATTAAATTGGTTAGTAACACAGTATCTTATAATTAGGTTGCATTAGAAATACAGGGACAGCACTTAAAAAGCATCCTTTGACAATAAATGTTTCAAAATAACCGACTGTTGATTTCACACCAATAATAATGTACTCATCTCTTGTGAACTAAATTATAACTTATAATTTGACTTTCGCAACGCTTGATTGTGACAGTGGACAATTACCTTTCTCTCAGTTAAGCAAAATTAGGCAAGCAGGTAAATTTTGTAATCACAATGAATACGCTATAAATGTACATAAAATAGACTTAAGAAAGCCTCCATCTTCATTTATTTTCTGAAAGGAAGCCAGGAAATGACTGGCGTTAGACAATTTCGTCCTGCAGATTCCTTGTAACCAGATACAACATCGTATACTTTCCGTTGGTGGCATAAGCGAAATTATTTAACGTTTTTAATAAATCTGAAGTTTAGGTTTATATCTTTTATCATTATAATTAAACACATTTATTCTTATTTCCATACGTTAGCTACTACTTCGTCTAAATCTATTACAAATAATTGAGTAATCGTTAGAAGAAGCAGATTTTTTGAAATTGAAAAACTGTAACTAAACATATTCCTTTATGTTCCTTATAAATCGCTAAAACCAACGTCAAACCACATACAGGCGTATTTCTCTGTTTGTTTACTAGGACCAGTAAACAAGTTTTACGAGTTCTGCGCAGGTTTCACCAATAGGACTGGACGTCGGAGAGCGCTGGGAATAGTGTTCTAAATATACGTAATTGTTTGATGTGTTATTTAAAAACTTGTTTTAATCCAAAAATACAAATTTATATTCAGACATACCTGTATATCACGTACACACAGGAAAGAAGCCAGGGATACAGGAAGCCAGGATACATATAAGGAATCTGTTTTTACAACAGAACATGTTGTTTAGTAATAACCTAAAATGGCCGTGTCATTAAAATACGTGTTTGTACCGCTTACCGGGTAGTACCCTAGTGAATAACTGCATAACATTAGTTTTTTTTTTCCTTGGTGTAACTTCTTCACTTTGGGAGCTCTTTACAATACTGAGAGCTGGAAGCTTCACTATTTGTAGAATATATAAAATATTACTGTAATTTTAAATCCTTAAGGAGTGGAGAACTAATAAGTGTTTGGGAATAGAAAAAAATAAGAACAGTTTCATACACTGACTAACAATTATGTTTAGATTGTTTGATGTTTTTACATATATTTAAATAATGTTTCAAACTAAACTATGAACCATAGTTAAAATCGTCATTGAAAACAAATCAAATAAATTATATGGCAACGACAGACCATAGAACGATATGATATGTATACTTGCATATAATTTAATAACGAACTAACCTGTATAATTATGGTCCTAAAGGGTTTAGAAATCCTTCCTATCCCAAACTGCCGTATTAGACTAGACAATTTACCTTTACAAATTCTTAACATAGATAATCAAAGCTCTGGTTGAAACGTTGGGAGCTGGATCTAAAATGTTTAAATATGTGGACTAATTTTAATAGGGATAAGGGGTAAGTAAGAGATTTATAAAAGAATTAATAATTTTGACTGATATCATGTAATATTCAAGGTGACGATAAGTTTAATGACGTCATATATGTGGGGTGTGAGGAAAAGAAAACAAAATGTTAAAATATGTATTGAATTTCTCATGGTTTTTTATCATAAATACCTCTTTAGTATTTAAATTAATTTTTAATGTAACAAATATGTGGTACCAGATATTTTGGCATATCTGTGAAGAGCCCCAAAATCAGTAATCAGATGAAAAATCAAAATTGACTTAAAAAGTACGTAATGCATATCCGGTTTGAATTAGCGAATGCAGGGGCGGAGGTGTATCGTAATTAGCTGTACATTCACCGATTAGTTTACCAATTAGGCATTAGCTGCAATATTTGTTGGAGTTATTTGGTTTTTTTTACATTTTTAATAGTTCTTATATTTAAATGCTAGTACGATATTTTTGCAACTACTCAGTCTATAGACTGACATATTGTGACCCATGTGTCCAAGAAATCGCATTTACTGAATATGACCCTTTACAGTTAATCCAAAAAATGTTATGATATTTTTTATGATTCTCATGTTAAATTACGTATAACCTTTTTTGCATCGTAAAAGTTTTTTATTATTGACATATTTATGGAAGTTATAATTGCTACATTCGAATTTTATTATTATCACATTTTTATGTTTGTTTTTATTGTTATTAGAACTAAAGGTTTTTTCATAAATTAATTATATTAAATTACCAATGTTCCGGCGTGATATGAAAAAATCCACTTTGCACCCTGTAATAGTCCTTTGATTACCATTTTGATTGAATAGAAAAATTTCAACCATGAACTATAAAGGCAGTACTGCAGTAACTCAAAGGGAGAGATTAGCAAAATATTAATTTTAAAATTCTTTGGATATTGTTTGATGCTACCTGTCTAGGCTAGATTGCCATGGCCTATAACTTTCTTTTTAGGTTTAACTTTAAAGTACTGACCGTAAAATCAAACATTGATTCAAAAAATCGTAACGATTCTTATTCAAGTACTGTAAAAATATCACTGTTTATTCTCACCTGAGCATTTATAAAATTTATAAATTATGAGAACATATATATACAAGTTGCACATGATTCAACAGAAAAAATAATTTACTATTTCAGTTGGTTCTATATGTGCCTCGCTAGATACAAATAGTTTTTCAGAGACAAATACTATATTTTTACTTACAAACAAATTAACTAGATAATTAAAAATTAACGTACTGACGTAGGATGCTATGATAAGCGAATATATAAGCATACTATGGTGCACACAATATCGAACAGCTAATGTTATTCATGATCCATCAGACTCTCTGATTAGTGTGTAGTTGAATTGTATGCTGACATGGATAATAAGAGTTGAGTTTCAAACACCAAGCGAGACGTATCGGTTCTTCCAGGGCCGACCTTAGTTTGTGCAGGGCCCGGGGCAAACCTACTGCCGGCCCCTCATTTGGCGCCCATCTTGCACCCTGTTCCCACCCACTATAATTGACTTAAACGCAATATGATACGCGGCCACAAATGAAAATATGTTATAATATTAATAATACTTAATATAAAACTAAATTCGGATATTATAAAATACATTGAACATATTAGTAGAGAATGCTTTAAGTATAATATTCCGTTTTACATATGTTCCTGATGTGTCTTTCGGTTATACATTATTAATAGCATCTCATAACCATACATTATGTTTGTTATTTGTTTATAATTACTACTTATTATATTTCATTTCTGATACAATAAATGTATATGTTTTTGCTAATTCTTAAATTAATCTGAACTGCCCACAAAATGTCATGGTAGAAATAACCAGAACTACTTGCGGAACGCGCAATTGTCATGTAAATGCTTCTTGCGCGTTATTATGTCAGATAACAGGATAACACAGTAACAAAATAATGACGGGTAATATTACGTAAGAACTCACTTTCATCCAATCCTTATCGATGTAATATTACGTCGCACCCCCCCCCCCCCCCACCCCCCCCCCCCCCCACCCCCCCCCCCCCCCACCCCCCCCCCCCCCCACCCCCCCCCCCCCCCACCCCCCCCCCCCCCCACCAAATTCGTATTGGGGACGTAAAATGACTGCTTAGAATTAAGTTACGACGTTGATTTTAGGTGTCATTAAACTGTAAAAGTGTATATAATTATCGAAAAAAATCACTTTCGGTCGGAAAATAAACATGAAAAACTCTACTGATTAGAACTTCAACTAATTTGGACTTCAGTGATTGAGGTAAAACGTAGTGTTTTCGATTGAGTTAGGACGACGATTTTTTGTTATCATTAAACTGTACACTGTACCTATATAATTATCGAGAAAGAAAATCACTTCCGGTCGGTAAATACCGAAGAAAAGCTTTCTACAGATTCAAGTTTTGAACGATTTTGGATTTCATTGGTTGAGTGGTTGAGGTAAAAGTGGTACTTAGGATTACGTTAGGACGGTGATTTTAGGTATTAATTCAACGCCGACTAATACATATAATTATCGAGAAAAAAACAATTACATCACTTTAAATTAGCGACTTTTTTCCTATGGAGTCCCACAGGGATCTATACTTAGACCAGTCTTGTTCCTTGTGTACGTCAGCAGGCTGAACTCATCGCTCCTGAGAAGGAAAATGGTTTAGTATGCTGACGATACAACGCTCTGTATTAAAGCTACAACAAAACATGAATTAGAAATCATTTCCTTTTTAGAATTCATGTATTCAGTTTTTTTCTAAATTAAATCTGAGGACCAACAACTCCAAATCAAATGCACTAAATTTCTGTTTGCGGCAAAGAGAGATTGATGATCGCGCTGCTGTGATGGCAGACGATTTCCTGATAGAGGAACTGATTCCACCAAGTTCCTCGGAATGTACCTTGAACGAAGTCTGACTTGGGACGATCACATTGAAAGTACCTGCTCAAAGGTTTCTCCAGGCATTTATGCTCTACGGTCAAAATGTTTCTCCCGGGATGTACTAAAAGTGGCCTACTTCGGTCTTGTACACCCCCATCTAACGTACGAGTTGAGGCTATGGGGCAGCTGTTCTAAATACAAATTTGAGCGAGTATTTAGAAGTCAAAAGAAACTTGTCCGCATCATTTCAAAATTTAAATCCCGAAATTCATGCAGAGATGCCTTTAGGGAGCTTGGATTGCTAACGTTGCCATGTCCCTACATCCTCGATGTTGCCCTGTACTGCCGATTTAAGTGCGAGTTGGTCCGGGGCAGGGACGTCCATCAATACGGGACAAAAGGCAGGGACAACCTTCGGTTACATCCGCACAGAACAGCCGCATTCAAACGTTTGCCATCTGAGGTTGGTGTTAAGCTAATCAACAAGCTCCCTGATAAAATGCAAAAATTTGAATGAACCAACAAAATTTAAAGCTCGATTGAGACACTTTTTGGTGTCGAGGGTGTTCTATTCAGTGCAAGAGTTTATGATGAGCCGCTGGGATGAAATTTAAAGTAATTGGATCATCCTCTATTTCTGGTGGTAAAATTTAGAAGATTTTAAAACGTATGGCTGAGTCTTAGGAATGAGTGTGGACTGTGTATGAACGGGTACGAATGGGGGCAATTTAAAATAGATATACATATTTCTAAATAATTTAATTTGACGATTGTATGCAATTTTTATAATTGTTGACACAATGAAAAGTATTATTATATTATTATTATTATTATTACTTCCAGTCGGAAAATACCAAGGAAAAGCTCTACTGATTCAGATTTTGACGATTTTGGATTTCACTGGTTGAGTCGTTGAGATAAAAGTGGTACTTAGAATTATGTTAGAACATTGATTTTATGTATCAATTGAACGCCGACTATTACCTATATAATTATAGAAGAAAAATTGAAAAAATCACTTCCGGTCGGATAATACACCGGAAAAACTTTACTGATAAGAAGTTCCGATTACTTTCGATTTCACTGACTGAGGTGTTATTTCATTTTCCTTAGTATATTCCGAACGGAAGTGATTATTTTTGGTTTTTTTTCTCGATAATTATATATTTATTAGTCGGCGCTTAATTAATCTCTAAAATCAATTACCTAACATAATTATAAGTACTACTTTTACCTCAACCACTCAACCAGTGAAATCCAAAATCGTCAAAACGAATCAGTAGAGAGCTTTTCTTCGGTATTTACCGACCGGAAGTGATTTTTTTCTCGATAATTATATAGGTAGTCGAGTACAGTTTTAATGATAACAAAATCGTCGTTCTAACTCAATCAAAAATACCACGTTTACCTCAAGAACCGAAGTCCGAAGTAGGTAAAGTTCTAATCAATAGAGTTTTTCAGGTGTATTTTATTTCCGACCGAAAGTGATTTTTTCCGATAATTATATACTCGTCTACAGTGTAATGATACAAAAAAATCGTCATTATAACTCATTCATAAATACCTTAATCAGTGAAATCCAAAGTGGCCGAACTTATAATTTTTTATTTTGTTTTTCCGGTGCATTTTTCCGACCGTTAGTTTGATCTGTACCCGAGCAACGCTCGAAAATTGCCCTCCTTTTCTAAAGGGTTTTCGGCCGCCAGTGGCCCAATGTCCCCGAAGGGGTATTTCATTTTTTCCACAGAATATAGTTGAGTCAATTATACGCTTGAGTGAAGCTCTGTTTTTGGTTCCTTTTCTTTCTTATCCAGTGAATCCAACA
This sequence comes from Homalodisca vitripennis, assembly GCF_021130785.1. Lineage (NCBI taxonomy): Eukaryota > Metazoa > Arthropoda > Insecta > Hemiptera > Cicadellidae > Homalodisca > Homalodisca vitripennis. Next base: position 43,151,234 of record NC_060212.1, read on the forward strand.
TCACTTTGGTGCCTTCTACTCGGCCAGAATCGAACTTTGTAAAGTTTCTGTCGCTATACAAGAGAATTTGTGGTTTAATTTGCCTATTACATCTTTCCACTTTCTATAAGGCGTAGTTACTAAAGCCCATATTTTTGGTATTTATCTTTTATCAGTGAACTCATTGGCAAATAACACACAAAACGTCCCCCGGATCCGCCGGTTTCGGAACCCCCCCCCCCCCCCCCCCCCCGAACGAAATTTCTGGCTACGCTACTGACTTAAGACATTATATTGGGCATAAAATAAAAAAACGTTAATGAATAGAAAATTCTTTCAGGTATTGTAGAATAAGCGTAGAAAGCGTTTGTACATCAGTATTTTACTGATATCAATATTTGTATAAAATATAATTCCAGAGTATTCACAGATATTGCATCCAAAAATTATAATATTGAATTCTAAAGAAACGTTGCGTCAGAAATAATCATTTATAATTAGGTTTGCTAAACCAGGTTATCACAAGTTAAAAATAAAGAACTAATAGTTTAATTCGTGTTTTATTTCCATGGATCTATAGTTTTTCCACAAAGAAAACATCAAAGAAATAACACACGCAGGCTCAGATTTAAGTGGAACTTGTTATAACTATCCTTAATTGTTATGAGTGACAGGAAGAGTTTCTTCTTATCTCTCATTCCAGGTGGCCAACTTCACAACACAACAATCTTATCTTCAGGTTTGTCTGTCGGTTGTTCTACTTTCACAAAACATTAATGTTGTTCTAGGGTTGTTCATGTAGAACTACCTCTTCATCAGTTAGTCTATGTGTCGTCAAGGTTAAGTCTCCATAGTTCAAAACACTCAGCCAGGAAGTGTTTCGATAACGATTCGTATAGTAATATATGACTTATAATAGGAGACATTCCCCACTTTACATTTCAAAATTAGATAGCTCATATTCATTCCTCTATTTGAAATTGGAAAGAGGATAGTAGAAAATTTACATTTTAAGGTATTTTTACATGGGTCAATTGAGCTTCTTTATTGGCGACCTCAGGAATTTCAAATCAATCGGTGTTTTATAAAATCCTGAGCTTAATGTAAACTTGAAAGTAATTTTTAACTGATGAATAAAGAAATTACAAACATATCTCAGTGGCAATTACTGGTTAAAACGACTACACATGGTTACGTTTAGGCAAGCTTTGGAGTTTTAAACTATTTTAACATAGGTTATCTGATACCACGTGATTACCTGCATTCTTGAAGTTAACCTTTTGAACTACTGATACAAATTGTACTATAATCAACATAAAGTTATAACGTAAGCACATATATAATTTTCTTGAATTTCAAATAATTAGATAAACATAACAAAAACATTTTACAAAACTTTTTTGAAATTACACTATAATAAGTAGAATGAATCAAAACAGTTCTTTTAAGGGTTTAACAACTGATGACACATTATAACACTACAAAACATTCAACTTAAATTATAAGTAACTATTAGACGAAACAAAATTATTTAAACACAAGTATATTGTAATTTTTGGCTATTTAATTCTCCGTTGCGTAAGTTAACTCCGGTAGTAAATGATTAACTTATTGTTGTAATAGCTCATATTAAAGAGTGAGAGAGAAAAATATACCAATGACTAAAACATATTTCTGACAACCCTTTCTAAATTTGTGCCATTATATTATAGTTATTATTCAATTTTTTTAACTATATGGTAAAAAAATCATCCTATTGAGGCATCTGCATTCTATGGCAATAAATGTCTAATTCCGTCTATCGAGTCACATTCCAGCCCCCAGGTCAGCGCAATGGAATGCAGAATCTATTGTGGCCTTTGACTCTGGTAATTATCCACATGAATCGCGGTATCCTATAGAACCTAATAACGCAAAGGCGTGGATATTGCTGCGTTTAATTTGAATTTGCCAGTCTGCCCTTTGCAAAGCTTAGCTGGCATCAGCCTACTCCAATATGGCATGCTTCAATGAACGATGCTCATCTATCTACGTAACGTAGATGAAACACAAATGGAGCATCTAAAAAATCTATTTAAGGCTTCACAGAACTTTTAAATTTTATGCACACAAAAACTGTACTAGACGTGACTCCTCACAGGTTCTAATGTTAGTAAAGGATATTCCCAAACTTAAACTAATAAACATTGTTAGTTATTGTTACAATATCGAAAGTATAAGATGACTTCGAAGATAATCCATTGTTGAATATTAATAAATAGAACACAACGTTTCGAGAACTGGCATCTCTTATCTTCTTCAGGTGTCAAAACCTCAACATAAGCCTTGCAAAAAGTCAACACTACAAATGTAGTACAAAAAACTACAATAAATTGAAAAGAAAGGAATTACAAAGTCAAGCTACCTGCAGAACAAACTAAACATCAAATTATATACTTGAAGAAGAGGATGTAGTCTAGTCCTTCAACGCAGTGTTCTATTTTTGTAACATTCGATATTGGAATATAGCTGAAATTCAGTTACGGTTTAAACAATTAATCGCCAGTAATAAACTTTGAACAAACACATCTTTTATTATACGGAATCTTGATTATCTGTCGGAACTTTTAATGTGATTTTAGTAGATTATCAAACTTCAAACTAATAAACAATACTATTTACAAAGCTTGGATGAGGAACTGGAAGAAGAATAGATTAAAATTGTATTATATTACTAGGATAATGGTTTTCTGAAATAATCTATATTTATTATATTCTTCAGGATTTAAAAGGAATTTAGACTTTGTATAAGCATTATTTAAGCCTGGAAAAGGTTAAGAATGAACAAAAGGCCAAGTATAACGAAAAATCGATTGTTTTAGTAAGATTTTTTAAGTAAAAAACGCACAGTTTTGTTTAGTTTATTAAATGTTTGCGACAACGTCTAGATAGTGTGAATTAAAAAAGTGTTATATGTTTCATTTGGTGTATTTCTCAGGTATACGTTTTTGTAAGCATTACATGCAGGCCTGAAATAATATACATTATTATAATAAATATGCGAATATGCGATAAAATACGCGAATGATGTTAATTAATTATTTGATTTAAATGCTTCGGCCAATAGTCAAATAATTCCAACACATCCGATTTGAAAAATAATTTAGAAAAATATCGCCGTCAAGATAAACTGGATCTAATTCCTTGGATGAAATTTTTTCCGATAACGAACGACGAGCGAGGCTTGTGGCCCAGGATGCCGCGGTCAGCTCGTTACTGGAGATTCCGCTTTTATTTTAAATGGAGCTCAAGTTTTTTGAGGAAGGGTTTGAATCTTGTTATTTGTGTAATATCACTTTGAAAGAGGATTCTGTATGAAAGTTTTGCGTAGATTTTCTAGTTGGCTTCTGCACTTTAACAAGCAATTAATTGCATTTTACAAACGTGTTATAATATCACAAACGATATCTTTCTAGTTGATTTTTCTTATAAAATAAAACATGTTTGTCCAGCTAAATAAAATAATCAGAACTTTAAAACTTTAGTAATGCACTTTTTAAAATAAGTTGAATCTTGGAATTCATTATAGACTTCTCAGTATTAGACATTATATTTCTCTAGGAACCCTCTGCATAATACTTGTCAGAATAAACGTTTACAAAAGTTTTAAACCTAATTAAAAACTAACTAATCAGCTATGATAAGTAAAGTTCATAGCTGATTGTAACTTACTTCATTTTGTTCGATGTGTATAAATATGGCTTATTCTTTTACTCTTCCTGAATTCATAACTTTACAAATCTATAAAATACGCGGTATCCAATGCCACAATGAAAGATAATTTTAAATACACCAGTAGGTACTAATATTATACATTTTTATAAAACAAACATATTTAAATACAGTCTATTGTTGTAAATGAGAAAATAAATTTGTTGTAAAATCGTCATTGCAACTTCTTCTGTAGGCTGAATATTTACAGCAATGCATGGTTAATATAATCAAGGAACTTAACTGATTAGACACATTGATAGACCTCTATCGTATCTCAGCGGTCCAAGAGTTTTAGTTTTATCGGTGCAGTGCAGTGGTGTGTCGCCTTCTCTATAACAGATGCCGAAATAGCCTACATTTTAAAGTTATTTAATTTACAAGCTCCTTAATAACAAGATCGACCCACTATTAGTCCGACTGCCAAGTATAGTAAAATTATACTGGGTAATTCAAACAAAAACATGTTATACTACATAACAACATAACTTTAAAAAGAAAAAAATAATGGAAATCCTCAACTCACTCATTTAAAAAATAGTTTAATTTGTTGGTTACAGACCGGGTGGTTATAATTCGGATATTTACAGTCCGAGTAGCTATAGTCCAGTGGTTATAATCCTGGTGATTAAATTCGAGTGGTTGTAGTCCGAGTGGTTACATTGCAGGTGGATATAGTTCAGGTGGTTATAGTCGTGTAGTTACAGTCCGGGTGGTTTCAGTTAAGGTGGTTATAGTCCGGTGGTTATAGTTTGGTGGTTATAGTCCGGTGGTTATAGTTTGGTGGTTATAGTCCGGCTAGTTATAGTATAGGTGGATACACTGCGGATGGATGTACGAGAGGTGGTTATAGTTTAGGTTGTTATATTCCGATGGTTATAGTATAGGTGAATACACTGCGGATGGATGTACGAGAGGTGGTTATATCCAGGTTGGTATAGTCCAGGAGGTTATAGTTCAGAGGTTACAGTTCAGGAGGTTATAGTATAGGTGGATAAAGTGCGGATGGATGTACAAGAGGTAGTTATACAAAGAATTTGTCAAATAAGAATATTGATAAATATATTTAAATAATAAATTTATTTTCCTGAAGTCCTTAAGTCATGAATGAACAAAATACTAGTATCTTTCTAAAACTATATATAAATCAGTTACTTGCTGTAAATATTTCGTATTTTTATCTTAAGCTTTTTAAGTTAGAAGTTTTTAATTTGGTCCGATTACAAATTTACCAAACTGTCTTTTGTAAATGGTTGTACGTTATCTTACAGAGCGTATATTAAAGCTTAACATAAAAAATATTTTTGAAACCCAGAATCGAGTGTACTACCTTAATATACACCAGTATGTTACCAAGCATTGTGTGAAATACAATTGATTATCATCTTATGTTCATCTACTAAATTAAACAGCACATGTTTAATGTCATTCATATCACCATGGCATACTATTAAACCACGTGGATAATATTTCGAAGGTCACATACGCTTAATTGAATAATCAATATAATGGAATTTCGTCGATTACTGTAGCGCCTACAAATCATTCACGCTTTTTACGGTGCATAACCACTTAGTAAGTGTAGTAGTCGTATTGCAGGCGTTCATTACGTATACGATTGACGTTTTCTTCCGAACGGTTTTACATTAAACTACAATATAATTGATTTAAGCTGTTATAACCTATTGTTAATATGCCTGTGTTATTCACTACACCAACTTAAGTACTTCACTATACAATCAGTTTGGATCAGGAATTTTGTACGATTCAAAATTAGTAAAAATTGATTATTGTAGAACTAGTTTTACTAACACAATAAAACACTGTATACGACGCCTTACTGACGGTGTGCTGCTATCGTATGAAGATATAACGTGGCACATGTGTAGTGAACACATTGTGAACCTAATGTACGGTAAATACGGTCAGTTTACACAGAAAACACTGGAAGACACAATGTTCTGACAGAGCGAGCCATGGGTTTATCACCGGACGGCTGTGTGTTGTTTTGTCTGACCAAGGGAGAACAGCGGCTGTGCCGTGTTTACTGAAGCGGGCCCCGCTGTTGTTGTTTACATCGACATATCGTTGTCTTACAAAACAGAAATTGTTTTTATAAGTGACATAGTCTTTACATTAGGAAGCTGTTTTTATATTTTTCCCTTATTTTTGGATCTAGCCAAAAGCGAGATTTATAAAGGTACATATGTAGGATAGGATGCTTGAAATACGCGAAGTAAATCTTATCATCTGCATCCTAACTAACTGCACACTACTGTAAGTGCCAATGGCCGAGTGGTCTAAGTCTGACTTTTTATCCGAGTTGTTTGTGATCACGCCAGATTTTATCAGGGCTATAGGCCTTGTACATTACTGCCCCAAATACGAAATTCAAAATTACGAATTTATAATGTATTTTTATTTTTGAGAATCATTATGTGTACTTCGAAAAAAATATTCTGTATTTAAGAGTAATTTTCTTTGGCGTACAATGCAGTCTTGTATAGAATTATTTCCTTTAAGATTTAACTGTACACTCTGGCTTTTTTTAACTAAGAGAGTTCACTTCTGGCTGGTTTATACCTTCCAATTGAACCTAATCTTGGTGCAGGCAAAAGAGATTTTACAATAGCAAACACTAACTGGAAATGTTGAGATATTGGAGTGTGATATTTCAGTGATAGGTCGGAGAATGACTGTTGGAGTTGGTGGGGCTCACAGAGTGTTAAGGACTATTACTAGCCTAGACATAATCACCTTCCACTCACTGCCTGCTTTTATTCAAGAGACTGGTACAGAGCCTTTTCTACGGAGATTTTAATAAGATTAATACCTAAAATCCCCCCTCGTGGATCTTGAAAGGAGTTTACCCCTATCCCCAAAAGTAATCATCCAGGTTAAACAAACATTTAGGACTAAGGACGATTTTTCAGCTTCTTGACCTCAGAGAACAAAACAAAGGGTTTCTTTATCTAACTAAATACTTGCCTACCTATAAACGCGCAGTTCTGTCAAATCACTATCTATTTGGAAGTATATAGAAGATAAGTAATAATCACATACATAGAATTTGTAACAGTAACTTTGTTATCTGCATTTTTATAGGGATGATAATAATAAGCACACTTGTCAAACTCACACTTGGTGCTCACTGTGACTGAATGAAGTTAATTTGATAATAACTGAATTATGTCACTGTGGGTCTGTGCTTTCGTTTCAAGCAAGGCTTACCCGGTAGCTCTCAAAGTACCAACTAGCCGCTATGTTTTAAATAACACTAGACTATATTTTTAGCCTGTATATTTATATTATTCACTGGTTCTTAGATAGCCGGTGAAAAATATTGCGTTTAGAAATATGACTTACAAGCATAGGAATTTAAAAAAAGTGATAGTTTTTATCTTGCATTGCTATGAAGCAATATCAAAAGTTAGAATCTGTTAATGTTTAAAATCAATTTAAAATTAATCATTTTAAAGTCGAATTTCGTATATTGAGATCCGAAAAGAGCGTGAGTTAAATATTAACTCTTCATGTGCTTCCAAACTAATGGATTGTATGGCTTTGTATATTAAATGTTACGTTTTTACTGATTAATTCACCTGTTCCGTCTAGTTTCGAAGGAAACTGCGTTTAGATAAAAAAAAAACTAAAAAAAAAACAGGGAAATATAACGTGGCTGATATACTTACTGTTTTTCACAAACCCGTTTATTTAATTATTTAAAACAAAGCGGCGTATAATCCTTCTTATAAGCGCAATAAAAGTCAAATAAAAGGAGAGACTGCACCCATTTGTTTACGGTGGACAAGATTTTCCTCTTACATCCTTTACTTGGCTTATACAGATAGAAATCTTGTTTGTGAGGAGAATCCAGGCAGCAAATCGGACTAGGTCCAAGGTTTTAGGATTGTAAACTGTGGGAATCGGGTGTAATTGATCATAAGACAATTTTTATTCTTGTATGAATGAAAAAGTTTAGTATCGAAGAAACATTTAATACTGGTGCCTATTTTGATTTTAATACCTTTCTGCTGTCAATTTTAATTGTTAAATTGTGAAAGATGGTCCAGTTCTAAAGATATAATTGATAAACATTTAAAATTTTGTTTGTTGTTATTTCGTTATTTCATTGGTTACTAAGAAAAAAAAACACATTTTTTTGTTATTAGTTATCAATATTCAAAAAGAGTAAATTTTTCAAGAAAATCTAAAAAGCTTTTGGATGCATACTAATGATATTGAAAATTAAAAACCTGCCATTATTGTAAAATTGAAAATAGGTGCGTAAAGTTTATGAAGTTTAACACTGTACATGATAACTGACACATTATGTGGTAAGGACCAAAATAGTCTCCCTACAGCCGACGCTTAAATATTTTGATGATTTCCTTAAGTCAGATAATACTGTGAAGTTCTTATATAAAACTTGATTAGTAATTATATTTACTTTATTGATAAATTTTAATTGTAACTGCTGCTTCATTTCTTTAATTTACCAAACAGTTTCGCTCTTTTTTTCTGATTCTGTGTTTGTTGTGTAGTAATTCTGAGACTAACCCAAGTTTTAATAAAAGCTTAATGCAGAAGATATCTTGCTATTTTTAAATCATTGTAAATTTCACATTCTTTGATACGACTTTGGTACTGCTAATTCATGATTGTTTTTCCCTCCGTCATTTAATACAAATTACAAAGATAATCTTAAAATTTGTCTAGGAATAAATAAATAAAATAAAAATGTTACATGCTTTTTTTCATAAAAGTCAATGGACTGTTTTATTTATCGAGGGAAAAAACTGGGATAAAGTAAAGGAGTAATAAATATTTCTATTGCCAAATCCATAACTTATCAATATTTAAACGTAGTGCAATATTTTACACGTGCCTCCTCCCTCTCTGATCAACAAGCATTTTGGGAAATGAGAAAATCTTATAATAGTACTTCAGAGCGCGTATTATAAAGGGGTTCATCTTATTTTGTAAATATTGGAATAAAATTGGAAGAGTATGATAAGTTTCTTTTGCTTGTTTGAATTTTCTAGAGATCTCATTCATTTTGAAAGCCAAGAAAGAGTTTAGTACCCAAGCCTGGTTTGTAGGGAAATTGGGTTACATTCTTTTTACCTTCTTCCCATCTAACATATGGCTGTTCACAAAATAAAATAGGTTTAGTGTACACAATAACGTCTTACTGCACATAACTAAGACTGCCTGCAAACAATCCACAACAGAGCGAGGAGCTATACTGTTGGCGGAGATATACTTCTTTGAGCGGGATGTCTATGAGACGAGAAATAGAGTTATTACCCTAAGGGAGGATTTCTCTATTCAAACAATCAGTTAGTCAACAATACACAAGACAACAGAACGGAATGGATACCCGATCTTGCTATCATTTATATTGGTATAGGGAATCAACAAGGGTATTTAAACAGTGTCTTGTTTCTCATCGTTTGTCCTAGCAGTTTATATTTTGTCGGAATGTTCGGTTTATCTTTAGTTTACATAGTGAAAGTTATTTCCAAATAAATGTTAATTTATAATTTTACATAATATATCTTTCTTATTATTATTGCCTGACCGTCAACGAAGGGGATGGATTATTGTAAATCCTTTTTAAATTACATAATAAAAAGCATGAATACGAAATAACATAGTAAAACTATGGAGTTATACGTATTGATTTTAGGATAAAATTTTTATTTTAAAATAGCGATTTTCACCACAAAACTGTATTTTTTGTTGAGAAACGAGCAACGTGTTTAACGAACAAGCGAAGTCGAGGTCCGATGCTCAATTAAGCACTTAAAGATTCTATTGCTAATTTTGGTTTATGCTATTTATAATATGTAGCCATATTTTAAACTAAAAATTTTGTGTTTTATTATACTAAAACTCAACATATTGTTACGGTCACGTTAAATATTCAAAAATCCGTCATTTTATATTCAAGTGTACTAAAAGATTAAGACAAATTGAGGTTAGCACACTGTTTGAGTTTTAAACTTAAAATAATAATATTAAAATATTATTAAAATAATAATATTTGTAATAAACTTAAACAAAAATTAATAATAGAGTCCAACTTAAAAAACGAAAACAGCTGTTCTTATAGCAATATCAAAAGAAATATTAAGGAGTATAATTAAAAGTTTACTAAATCCTAGTAAACAGTTGCAGAAATGCATTAACATTGGTATGGTCACATTTAATTATGGATAATGCAAACTTCGGTATAATGCAATTAGGTGAAGACATTTGTCTGTTATTTGTGTGTAAAAAAATATCTCTGATATTTTGCATTAAGGGTTACCGGAATAAAAAATAATTTTTCTAAATAAAAAGATGATGAAAATAGCAATCATAGTAACGTCTATTGATTTTTAGAAAACCATTACTATTTAAATTACCAGGTCATTTAATTTAAACATCATTAGTGATCAATGAAGCTATTTCATCAGGGAAAACTACGAAGGACTTTGATTATAATTACCTTTCACGTAGACCCTTATTATTTAGATTACTTTAAAAGTATCTTGAAACTTTTATTGACTCTTCGTCTCTTTTATTTTTATTCATTGGAATGTTTTCCAATCACTTTATATATAAATTTCAAATAAAAGATAAAATGAAGATAAGAATAAGAAATTTATATAATCGTAAAACTACCACGTCTTAAATTAAAAAAATAAAAACTACATTGAAGAAAGTTGGTGAAAATCCCAAATCCTATAAGTTGCTTTTAAACTAAAAACTTTCACTCAATCTTTGCTGTTAGCTGCTAGTTCTCGATGATTATTTATAAATCTGTAGTTAAAACATTAAAATGTTGTAAACAATTTAGAGAAAAGAATTTATTTTAGAGAGCAGCAAATAATAGTACTATTATTAACGGTTGAATATGTTTCTACTATTGTTACTTTCAACAGCGGTAGCTTGTTTCAACATTGTTTCCACCATTAACTGTAGTGTGCACAAAGATGTAACAGATGTCGCAAAATGTCTATAAGCAGATCTAAAAATTTATACAGAGTGTTTGATGTAAAAATATCTTTAAAATTGCTTTTACTATTATAAAAATATTAGTGCATAGTAGTGAAATTTGGTAATTACAAACGAAGCTTTATAACCACATTAACTTGTGAGGCCCAGTTTGTTCAATAGGAGTGTCAAATTCATTTTAAAATCCATATTTAAAAAGTCAATAAATATCCTATTTAGGTAGGCGAACTTAGGGCTAAGTAGCCATCTCTTACATTTAACCCGGTAACCAACGGCTTAGAGGTGACCAGAACAAACATCTATGACCGGGCAGGCGGACTGCTTGCAAGGGCAGGATCGCATATCGGTATCGTTTGCAAATAGGCCTTGTTATTGCTATAAATGGGATGCTGATTAGTATGTATTGAGATCGTTCTGTCTAATCTCGTGTTTGATTTGCCTAATCGATCGGAAAACATGCCTAATTGCCAGAACAATTGACATTGCTATAATTAGAACAATGTTTAACCAACCATTTAAGGTTATCAAAATCTATTCATTAATCGATAGAAGCGTCTCAGTGAAATCTTGCCCAGCGAATTAAGTAGGCGATACAATTAAGAATTTCTGTAAAACTAGGTGGACCCTGTGTGTTACGGTCTCGTTAGAATCACAGCTGAAATTGCTTTAGCTTTCTCTAAATCGTTTTGACGAAAGATACCCTTGGTCACTGTTAGTTGTTTGATACTTAAGGTGTGCCAAATATATTTTGTATTCATCGTAGCACGTGCAGACCTCTATAAGCATAATTTGACGATGCATACAGTAGCAGTCAAATGCTTGCTGATTAATCTAGAAAAAACGTTGGTTTGTTTTTTAAATACAGCGAAAATTTAATGGGTTCATTACTTCCTTTTTCTGACGGCTTTTAATTTAACTTGTTGGTCGAAAGAAAATTTCATTGACAGGAGCAAACGGCTAAAAAAGACTTTAGTGTAGGCTTGGGAGTTAGTGACTTTGCTTCTATGATATTTGTGGTTCTTGCAATTTTAGAAGCCAAACAGAGACAAAAGCTGGTTGCGTTAGATTTTGACTACTTTTTCTTTTCCAATATCACATTTTGGAAAAGTTTAAGATTTGCTTGATGCTGTGTACAAATGTTTGTTAATCCATGGGAATGCCAAGAAATTGCCTTTTACAATCTACAATATCAAATGGCAATCTACTATGAACAAAGTAGGAATAAGCTACACCACCCAACGTGTGACAAGCTAGATTAAGATTTGCTAGGTGCTATGTACAAATGTTTGGTAACTGATGGGATTGCCAAGAAATTGCCTTTTCTAAACTACTATATCAAATTATGAACGTGTGACAAGCTATGCTTAGTCTTTATATAAAATTGCGTCTATAATTTATTCTATTTATTCCTAAACTTTTATCAGTTCGTTTTCAAAATATCGTGAAGTCAGACAGAAATAAAATGACATTTTTCTAAGCCTTCGAGTGATAAGCCTTCGCTACCGCTCAGCCAATAAAAGAAAAATATATATATATATATATATATATATATATATATATATATATATATATATATAAACTATCAAAAAGTAATTGTATAGTAACTTTTAGTTTTAAGTAAAGATGGGAGATTTATAGATCACGATAATGAGAGATTTTTTACAGTCAAATATTGTTATTAGAAGTTAAATTATAAACAGGAACAAGATTGAAGTCTGTGATGGAGAGATAAGTGTTTGAAATAGAACAGGTCTTGAAGCAATCTCAGAGTTAACTGAAGATTGAATTACTAGTTCCATCACTTCTTAATCTCGTTGTTAACAGAAATCAGAGATTATGTTACATCTGGAATTGACTTACCAAAGAGTAATAGAAGAAATTAAATTAAATACATTATTCTTCTTTATTATTGCGTACAAGTTAATTGTACATTCTATGCACAAATGCAATCAATAGAAACTGATTATATATTTTTATCATATTTTATTGTTGACGTAACTGTAAGTACAGTTTAAAAACATTGATCATAATAATTTTTAAAATATGTCTTATATCATATAAATAAAAATTTATCACTATCATTAAATGTATCGCTATTTGCTAATCTCGATTGCGGCTACACAATTAAGACTAGTTTTTTTTTTATTTATCTGTTTAAGTGCCAGGAAGTGACGAAGAGTAAAAAAAGGATTCCTGGAATAGTTAGGGATGTGGGAAAATAGTTATAATATTTACGACTCGTAATTTAAAGTTATCTCATACCAGTCAATTGGTAAAACTTTTAGCTGTATTCCAACGAAAAGGCAGAGACATTTTTTAAATAAAAATGTTAAAATATACTAAACAGTACTTGATCAGTAATGTAGTGCAGATTGAAAGGACGAAATTCCTAACAAATTGTTAGTTTAGATAACAGCAGTGACGAATGAACTACCTTATACCTTGGAGAAACTTATACGTGTCCTCGTAGATAAATATGTTTTATCTTTAGTTTATGTGTAGAAATTTGGATCATAAAGTTCTAATTAAACATACATTTTTGATTTTAAAGTGATGCCATAGTCTTTCGGTTTGAATAGTTTCTAAACAAAATTTTAGTGAAAGCTTCTTAATAGATATCTTTTAAGGTAGGATCGATTGGACATACTTGATGCTTCCATGAACTTTAGCATTCAAGTCATCTAAAGAATAAATAAGAGTAATCTTATAATCAAGCCAAAAGAGTACTATTGGAGATATGAAATTTAGTTTTACAATAAAACGTATACAAAATAATAGTTTCACATCATAGAATTGCTGCACAAAAATGAAGAAATATTTTAATAAAATGTAGCGTGTCATGAACCACTTTACATAACTTTAATTATAGAATTATATTCAGCGAAACTATGATGTGAACACATGATAAGGAGCATCTTAACAGTTTTATGTCAGTTTATCTGAGCTCGAGATGGGAACCACGAAACGCCCTGGAGATGATCAAGCGAACTTTAATCACCTCCTGTACTTTGATCAGGACGTCTGAGAAACTGTTTCGATCCGAGCTCAGATTAGTTGCTTTGAGTGTCCAATATACCGAAAAATGTTCACTGTAATTTTGGCTTTGACACAGTTCCATAACTATGAGTAATATCAGCCACAAAAGTTTGTATACACACTGTACATTGTAAGTACCGACCAGGTTATTGGTCAGCACCTTAAACAGCTGTTCAAACAAGGAAAACGGGAAGCTCCAGAACCATGTCCTTTCAGCCCATCTAGCCTATACTATTTCTACACAATCCCTAGTGGATAATATACACACTCATGCACGCTCCTCTCTCCTTCATACACACACGCATACAAACACACACACACACACGCGCGCGCGCGCGCACTCACACACACAAACTTATTCCAATAAAGTTAAATCAAATCCAAACTTGTTTTAGAGGATAATATTAGCACAATCTTCACCCTTCTGGAAATTTTAATATCCAATTTTCCTTTTGGGAATGCGTCCATCACGTCAGAAGTCATTCTACTTCGAATTACGGGGCATTGTATCGATCCCAATGCGGTTGGGTAATCTACAATAATAAATTATAATCTTTTAGTATTAAATGGATATATTACTACCACTGCTATGCAAATTCTCTTATAAATGGTTTTGTCTGACCCTTTAGTACTGTCCGGGTAGGCTTTCTATTTACTTGAGCCCACTTTCACTGCCTTGGATGACATAACATCCTCCACAAAAAACTATATATTGAATAAGGAGAAAATTTTTAGGCTACTGTTAAATTAGCGTAGACGATTGTATCCATTACCAGATATCAATAAATGTATAAAATATAATACCAGTCTTCAAAGACAAAAAGCAGAAAAATAATGATGTCGACTTCTAAAGAGTTGTTCAGTCATAAACTATGAATCATTATTGTTGGGATTGTTAAATCGGACTATAAAGCTTGTTAGTAACAAGTAAAATATGAAGAACAAATAGTTTACAACAAAACGTACCTTGATCGATAGTTTTTTTAAGAAATTAAATTAAACAAAGAAAGAAATAACACAAGCAGGCTCAGATGTAGGTGACACCTGTTATAACTATCCTTAATTGTTATGAACGACATAATACAAGGGGACAATGAAGAGTTTCGTCTTATCTCTCATTCCAGGTGGCCAACTTCAAAACACAACAATCTCGTCCCCAGGTTTGTCTATCTGTTGTTCTAGTTATACACGACGTTAATGCTGTTGTAGGGTTGCTGAGATAGAACTATACTAAGTCTCTCGTCATCAGTTGCTATATATATCGTTAGAGTATGCCTCCATAGTTCATAACACTCAGTCAGAAAGTTTTTCAATAACGATTTGTATAGTAATATAGGATGTTTAAACAATATATTATTATATCACTCACAATGTTAACTGTTACCTGAATTTAGAATTGGAAAGATGGTGGGGAACATATGTAATTTTAAGTTATTTACACACACGAGCCAGTGAGGTAAGGTTTAGTGGATTAATTGTACTTCTTTGGTGGCAACCTCAAGAATTTAAAAATAATAGGTCCTTATTTAAATCTTGAGCTTAATTGAAACCTGACAATAATGTTTTTGCAGATGAAGAAACAGATTTATGTTGTACTTTCCGTTGAGTACCATGAATTCCTTTTAGGCAAACTTTGGAATTTTTAACTTCCTCAACAATGGTTATCAGATATATTACCTCATCAGTTGCATCCTTGACGATAACCTTTTGAACTACTGACAGGATTTTATACAATCGATATAAAGTAAATTTATAATTGGTGAATCAATTAAAACTTTATTGAGTTTCAAAAAATTAGATTTAAAATGACAAATAAAACTTTAAACAATATTTGAAACGATACAATAATTTGTAAAAGTCTAAATCACAGTAGTTCTTGTACGGGTATAAAAAAATAATGACACATAATAACATTTAAATTTTACGTTAAAATAAATTAAAAGTATTTAAAATGTACTATTGAAGCACAACGATATTGTAGTTGGCGGATTTTACACTTTATATTGACTAAGATAACTGCAATAGTAATTATTAAATCATCGTGTAATAAATCATATTAAAGGAGTGAGAGATAAATATAGCATATATTGAGGCATATTTCAGGAAAACCTATTTAAAACGGGGTCATTCTAGTTATATTCTAACTGTTTTAACGATATGGTAAACAAACTCATCCAACTGAAGCATCTGTATTTCTATAGCAATCAATGAATAATTCCGTCAATTGGACCACATTCCAGCCCTCAAGTCAGCGCAATGGAATGCAGAATCTATTGTGGCCTTTGATTCTAGTAATTATCCCCATGAAGCGCGGTATCATATAGAACCTAATAACGCAAAGGCGCGGATATTGCTGCGTTTAATTTGAATTTGCCTGCCCGCCTTTTGCAAAGATTCGCTGGCATGAGCCTACTCCAATATGGCATGCTTCATTGAACTCTGCTTTCTACTCGTGCAACTAAAATATATTAAAGGCTTCAAAGAACTGTAAGATTCTATACATAATAAAACTTCGTCTGACTCTAATCAGAAATTGTAGTATGGGTGAAGCAGATTCCTAATCTCAAAACTAATATGCAACATTAGTTTTTACTGGAGAGAAATAGTTAAAAATCTTTTTCCTTTAGGTTTTCAAATCATTCACCACAAAACCAACCCTACCCCACTCACTCTGTGATTCAACGAAGCAAATCTGGTCGATTCTTTTTCACATAAGATGAACAGTATTTTGTAAATAGTACCTAGCCTCCATGCCACAAACACTGCACTGCTTAGATGTTTTTGTGTTTTGTTTTTTCTTAGGAAACCACTGGTTTTTTGTTTCCCAAGAATATTAAACTTTTTATAAAGGCAAGTGCTACAAACTCTATAAGTCTTAAATCACTAGTACAATTTGGCGCGTTCCAGGCACCGGACTGTTTTGGTATTATTTATTATGATTTCATAAAAACACTTATCAAATAGTTTATCAAATGTTTCACGCAAAATCTAGATAGTTTGGTTTCTTTTCAAAGAATGATGTTTAATGTGTGTTATGTTTTGAGTAGTACTTCAGTATAATGGATTATATATTACATAAAAGTCTGAAATTCTGCGTCATTTACTATGCCAATTCTAGGGCTAATATAGTTTGTGATGTTAATTAACGATTGGATTTAAATGATGAACTGATTAGTATTGAGGGCGATAATCAAATTATTGCTGTCTTGTCCGCCCTTATTCGTAGTGCTCGAACTTATAACTATTATTCTATCCCAATATTGGGATGGAGTAATCGATCATCTAAATGTGAAAGGAGTATTTGAGCTACAAACGTACCAGTTTTAACGTCTAAAAATAATGTAGAAAAATATCGCTGGTAAGATAACCCGAGTTGGATGAAATTTTTCCGATAACGAACGACGAGCGAGGCTTGCGGCCCAGGGTGCCGCGGTCAGCTTGTTACTGTAGATTCCGCTTTTATTTTTAATATAGTCCAGCGTTTGCGAGGAGTGGTTTGCATCTTGTTGTTACGTTAGACGATGATTCTGAATAAAAAATTGTGAAGAGTTTATATGTAGCTTGTCCACATTAACAAGCAGTTAATTGCATTTGACATACGTTGATCTGATATCACAGACAACATATTATTAGAAGAAATCATCAGACATTAGCATATTTTAAAATACATTCAAGGTTGGAGTTCAATGTAGTTTTAGATGATTTTTCTAGTAACCTCCTGCATAATAGGTGTCAGAATAAACGTTTCATGTACAAAAGTTTTAAACTTAATTCAAAACAAAGTAACTAGCTACAATAAGAAAAGTTTATATGTAATTGCTTTTATAGCTCTGTTTTAATATAAAATACGTGAAGATACAAGCATTTAAAAATATTGTAATTAGGTATAAATAAAAATAGCTGATGATAAAAATTATACATTTTGTACAGCACGTTAGCTTCAGAGAATTAAATAATTTTTAAATTTCAAAAACGATTTTGTTGATTAAAAGTATTTATATACATTTAATTTTTTAAATTATACTTTAACTATAAGTGTAATTTAACTTCATCGTAAATGAATACAAAATGTGTGACTATGTATAACTCATGTACCGGTACTTGCTGTAAACATTTCGTATTTTTATCTTTAGCTATTTAAGTAGAGCCTGATTACAAATTGCCTTATATTTCTATTGGAAATGGTTGTAAGTTATCTTAAAAATCTTATATTAATGTTGCACCTCATCAATCTACACCATTTTCTTAAAGTCGTATAAGAATGCAAAACTAGTTGCTCTGAAACTATACATACCTGATGTACTTGCAGTAGACTTATCGTATTTTTATCTTTTGCAATTTTTATTAGGGCCTGATTACAAATACCCTTAAATTCTATTGTAAATGGTTGTAAGTTATCTTAAACGGCTAATATAAAAGCTAAAAAAATATTTTTAAAACCAATAATTGTGTGCGCCATCCCAATCTACGCCATATTGTTATCAAGGGCTATTAATTATTATTAATAATCAATTAATCATAGAGTTAAAAGATATTAAACGTGTTTATCCAATGTATGCACTAAGACATGTTTTATGGCAATTATATCACCATGAACTACAACAAACATACTTGGAATAACTTTTAATAACTATTGCTCAAGCACGCGTAGAGGGAATTTCGTCGACTATTGTAGCGCCTGTAAATCTTTCAAGCTCAGCTGTACTATACAAGTACGCTTAGTAAGTGCTTTAGCTCTAGTGCAGGCGTTTATTACATACACGATTGATGTTTTCTTCTGAAAGAATGTAAATAGCAGTAAACCAAAAGCGTTATTGGTTTAAGATGTTATAACCATATTATTATACACTATACTACCTCAAATACTTCACTATAAAATCAATTTAGATTAGAAATTGTCTATTATTTAAAATTAGTTAAAATTGTTTCTTGTGCAACGTAAAACTATTAAATTGGGTTTAAAACACTCTAACGACTCCATTCTGACGGTGTTGAGCTGCCGTATGAAGATATTACGTGACACATCGTTACACATGTGTAGTGAACACATTATGCACCTAATGTACGGTAAATACAGTCAGTTTACACAGAAAACACTGGAAGACACAATCTTGTGACAGAGCGAGCCATGGGTTTATCACCGGACAGCTGTGTGTTGTTTTATCTGACCAAGGGAGAACAGCGGCTGTGGCGTGTTTACTGTACCGGGCCCCGCTGATGTTGTTTACATCGAAATATCATTGTCATACAAACGGAATTTGTTTTTATGGATGATACTGGCCTAACTTTAGGAACGTTGTTTTTTGAAGCTATTTTTTTAAGGATTTAAATAAATATTTGGAATTTTATTGTTAGTTTTTGAGGGGTATATACATAGGTGGGAAGTATTGCATGAAACGTTCAAATAAACTGCGCAATATTGCTTCAGTACGTTTGCTCTTTTTAAGATCCGATAAATATAATTAAATAATAATTAAATATTATTTTATGACCAGCACTGCTTATTCCTATCACTCTATAGAGCTGAAATTGTGTTTGTGAGTATGTTTGAAAATGCGGCATACTAATAAAGGGAGGGGTCGTTCCACAACTTGTGAGAAAAATGGGAGACGCAGGTACCTCACTTTTAGCCTTGTGTTAAAAAGTTAGATGTTATGACCTCTTGTATTAAGCTTTGAACTAGGTAATCTTGGAATTCGGAATTCAGATCAATTGTGGAGGCTCATTAGGACAAAATCAGACGACCTGCACAGCACAATAAGTAATAAGTATATTCAACACCTGGTGTATCTTAGTGTTACTTCTGCAGCATGGAAGTTCGATGGAGATGCTGCTGGGCAGTATTAAGTCACTGACGTTTGAATTGCTTAGTCACATCCATTAGACGTGAGCAAAATAATTTAAGCCCTAATATAAAATTATACGGTCTGTGATCGACGAGCTATACTTACGATATATTTTTAAGTGAAAATTTAAATAATGGTAAGTCACTCTTAGTTATTGATCTTTAGGTAGTATATATATTAGAGATTAATGCCCAAAATCTCTCCTAGGGGATCTTAACAGGAGGTAAACTCTATCCATCTACAATTTCCCGTCACTCTGAAAAAAGTGTAAACGACCTTTTAGGACTAAGTACAATTTTCTGCTTCTTAACTTCAGAGTTAACTGTTTTTCACAAACCCCTTTATTTATTTATTTAAAATAAACTGGCTTACAATCCTTTTTATGGCGTAAAGAGAAGCGCTATAAAAGTCAAATAAAAGGAGAGACTGCACCCATTTGTTTACGGTGGACAAGATTTCCCTCTCACATCCTTTACTCGGCTTACACAGATAGAAATTTTGTTATAGAGGAGAATCCAGACAGTAAATCTGACTAGGTCTCAGGTTTCAGGCTCGTAAACCCAGGTAAATGTGGGGTACTTAATCACATGACACTTTGGATTATTGCATGACTGAAAAAGATTACTACCGAAAAAAACATTTAATACCGGTGCCCATGTTGATTTCATCACATTACCACTTTTAGTTTTAATTTGAGAATAGTTGAATACTTTGAAACTCTAAAGAGTTAATTAATACACATCAAAAATTGTTTTTGTAGTCAATGACATAATAAAAAAGAAAAAAAACATAATAAAATAATGAAAAAAGTATCTTTATTTCATTGATTGTTCAGTCAAAACCAAACTTTTTAAATTCAATAATTTTAAAAAGATAACATTTTATAAGAAATACTAATCAAATAACACTATACATGATAACTCACAATAAATTATGAATAACAAAGTCGTTCACCTACAGCCGCTTTATAAATATACTGATTTTGTAGATAATTTTCTTGTGAATATATGGATATTTATGAAAAATTAAAACTTAGAACCTTGATGATAATTTCCTTAGTTCTGCTGTGAAGTTTTTATTTTAAACATTATTGATTAGTATTATAAATAAAATTTTAATTCCAACTGCTGTTTCATTTTTTAATGTCAAAAATAGTTTCGCTCTTTTGATACGATTTTTTCTGGTATTTGTTGTGTAGTAATTTCTGAGACTTAACGAAGTTTTAATTAAAGCTCAATGCGGAAGTTGGCTTTATATTTTTGAATTATTGTAATATTCACGTGATTAATTACGACTGGCTGGGGTACTGCTAATTTTTTTATCGTTTGATTGTGTTTTCCCCCATTATGTTACAAAAATAAATAGAATATTATGTATTTGACTAGAAATTTACATATTTTCTATAAAAAAGTTATATATCCATTTTTTCTAGGAATCGCTTTGTTGTTTTATGTATCTAGAAAGGATCTGGAATAAAGTACAGGAGTAATGAGTATTACTTAACAATATTTAGTGTATAGTACAAACTTTTACACGCGCACCCTATCCCTCAGATTAACAAGCATTTTTTGAAATAAGAAACCTTGTAATAGTACATAAATCAACCCTTACTTTAATTACGTCCATATTAAAAATAATTTCAAATTATTTTTAATAGTGTTTCTTTTAGTTTAGAAGAGAAAAAATACGTACCCAAAACTGATATTCAGCAATATCGCGTTACATTCTAGTTCTCTTGTCACTATCCACTAAATGGATACTCACGAAATATAATAAGTCTAGTGAACAAATACTTCCTACTGCGCATGCTCAAATATCTTCTAGTACAGCCAGCAAACGATCGACAACAGAGAGAGGAGATATACTGGAATGGCTGAGAGACTAGAGATAGTTATTACCCTGAAGGAAGATTTCAAACAATCATTTAGTCAACAATACACTAGACAACGGAACGGAATAGATAACCGATCTTGCTGGTATAGCGAATCAACAAGGGTATTTAAAGAGTGTCTTGTTTCTCATCGTTTGTCATATCAGTATATATTCTATTAAAATGTTTGGTTTATCTATACTTTAAAGGGTGCATGTTATTTTAAAATACATGTTAATTTATAATTTAGCACATGACTTTTCTTTATTATCGGATTACCGTCAACAAGGGGAATGGAATAATTTAATTTTTGTGTGTCTGTATTTCTTTCTGTTTGTTATATCTAATGAAAGAACTCATCTCTATTATTTAAATTTAGCATGAACCTTAATTTGTATATAAACAACATCGGTTTTCATGGTGGATTTAGATTAGCATTGGCAAAACTTATTAGATTAGTCATATATGTAAACGTAATATCAATTAGAATATATATATATATATATATATATATATATATATATATATATATATATATATATATATAAGAATAAATAAGTTTGTAAAAAAACTGAGTTTAATCACATGACATTGACATGATAGTACATTAACCAAGTGAAATGGATTTGAAATTTTGCTTGAACCTGTTAACCATGTAATAGAAGCTTGTTGTGTGAAACATGTTACGTGATATGAGGTGTGGCATACACCTACGTTGCTTGTAATGTAAGTATTACAACCTTAAGCACCTTAAATAACGTAATAAAAATATATTATTATACATATCTTTGCACCTTAAATAACGTAATAAAAATATATTATTATACATATCTATTGATTTTAAAAATAATATTTGTATTTTTAAATATTGGTTTTCACCACTACGAACGCTATTTTCGCTACTAAAGTGTTATTTTCGGTAAGAAATCGTGTTTTATAAACGAGTTGAAGCCGAGGATATTATCATAAAAAAGCCGTCATTTTGCATTATTTATACTAAAAGAATAACAAAATTTGAGGTTAGCAACCTTTACAATTTAACAATAATCTGTATCACAAAACGAAAACCATAAATATTAGTGTCCAAATCAAACATTTAAAACAGCTGTTTTTTGTTTGGGCAGTATAATTAGAAATAATAAGCATTAAATATTTGTTATTTAGGCAAATTCCAGTTAAGTTTTTAAATAAGAAATTACTATCAGTAAGGTCACATTAAATTATTGATAGTGAAATCGTGGGACATATTTCTGTCACTTGTACATTAATACATACCTGTGATAATGTGAATTAAAGATTACAAAAAGTAATTTTCTAAAATGAAAGATGACGAAAATAGCACATCTATTGATTTTTAGAAAAGCATTACTACTTAACTTTCCAGGTCATTTAATTTAAACATGATTAGTGATCAATGAAGGTCTTTCATCAGGGAAAACTACGAAGTACTTTGATTCTAATTAGATATCATGCAGACCCTTGCTGTTTAGATTAATTTCAATTGATCATGTACCTTTTATTGAGTCTTCTTCTCTTTTATTTTATTCATCGGAATATTTTCCAATCACTTTATATAAAAATTTCAAATAAAATTCATGTGGCCTCTATAGAAGGCCGATAGTTCACAATATCAGTGTTTTGAAACGAGCAAAGAGTGAATGGCAATGATACAGTCTCACATTTCAAGGTAAAACTAGCTTCAGTAACTAAACAAAGAAAACGTTGAGTTTAGTTTTTTTGTAAGCAATATTTACAAAAAACGAGTAAATTGTTACCTTGACACCTAGTGATGTCTAGAAACACACATATTTTGGGACAGGTTTTGATAGCTTCTAAAGTAAATATTTTTTTTAATCGTGTCCTAAACAGTTAAGTACACCAGCTCAGTTAAAACAGCTGTGGTTACTGGTAAACCTCCCGACATGTTCTATGGACTCCTGCAAAAGTATTCAATACACTCATAGGCCTCACACGTTCTACTAATAATATTACTGAAAAACATAATTGACTTTTTAACATTGTAAACTATATAAAGAAAATAACAAAAAGCAATGTTGTATCCATTTTTGTGCATGCTTACTTGTGCCTCGTCGAATTGTGTTTGCGATGATTGTAATGCAATACAGAGACCAATTAAATTTCAACAGTAATGCCTCTGAAATCAACAACCTATTGTAAAATCTATTTTTATGTAGTCTGGGATATTTAATATCTGTGCAAACTTTTAATATGAAGTAGGGTAAAAATTCAAAATGTTTTAGGTAAATCACGTAAAAAGTTATTTTACACATATCTATTAAAACCTTAGGACGAAGAGAAAAAAAAAGAAATTTATATAATCGTAAAATTACCACGTAATAAATTTAAAAAACGGCATTGAAGAAAGTTGGTGAAAATCACAAATGTCCTATAAGTTACTTTTAACCTAAAAACGTTCCCTCATTCTTTGCTATTAGCTGCTAGTTCTCAATGATTATTTATAAATCTGTAGTTAAAACATTAAAATGTTGTAAACAATTTAGAGAAAAGGATTTATTTTAGAGAGCAGCAAATAATAGTACTATTATTAACGGTTGAATATGTTTCTACTATTGTTACTTTCAACAGCGGTCGCTTGTTTCAACATTGTTTCCACCATTAACTGTAGTGTGCACAAAGATGGAACAGATGTCGCAAAATGTCTATAAGCAGACCTGAACATTTATACAGAGTGTTTGATGTAAAAATACCTTTAAAATAGCTTTTACTATTATAAAAATATTAGTGCATAGTAGTGAAATTTGGTAATTACAAACGAAGCTTTATAACCACAGCAACTTGTGAGGCCCGGTTTGTTCAATAGGAGTGTCAAATTCATTTTAAAATCCATATTTAGAAAGTCGATAAATATCCTATTTAGGTAGGCGAACTTAGGGCCAAGTAGCCATCTCTTACATTTAACCCTGTAACCAATGGCTTAGAGGTGACCAGAACAAACATCTATGACCGGGCAGGCGGACTGCTTGCAAGGGCAGGATCGCGTATCGGTATCGTTTGCAAATAGGCCTCGTTATTACTATAAATGGGATACTGATCAGTATCTAATGAGGTAGTTCTGTCTAATCTCATGTTTGTCTTGCCTGATCGATCGGAAAACATGAAAACATCGGAAAACATGCCAAAAATAACATAGTTCTGGCAATGTTATTTTCATTGCCAGAACAATTAACATTGCTGTAATTAGAACTATGTTTCACCAACCATTTAAGGTTATCAAAATCTATTCATTAATCGATAGAGCGTCTCAGTGAAATCTTGCCCAGCGAATTAAGTAGGCGATACAATTAAGAATTTCTGTAAAACTAGGTGGACCCTGTGTGTTACGGTCTCGTTAGAATCACAGCTGAAATTACTTTAGCTTTCTCTAAATCGTTTTGACGAAAGATACCCTTAGTCACTGTTTGTTGTTTGATACTTGGGGTGTGCCAAATATATTTTGTATTCATCGTAGCACGTGCAGACCTCTATAAGCATAATTTAACGACGCATGCAGTAGCAGTCAAATGCTTGCTGATTAATCTAGAAAAAAACTTTGGTTTGGTTTTTAAATAAAGCGAAAATTTAATGGGTTCATTATTTCCTTTTTCTGACGGCTTTTAATTTAACTTGTCTGTCGAAAGAAAATTTCATTGACAGAGGAAACGGCTAAAAAAGACTTTAGTGTAGGCTTGGAGTTAGTGACTTTGCTTCTATGATATTTGTGGTTCTTGCAATTTTAGAAGCCAAACAGAGACAAAAGCTGGTTGCGTTAGATTTTGACTACTTTTTCTTTTCCAATATCACAGTTTGGAAAAGTTTAAGATTTGCTAGATGCTGTGTACAAATGTTTGTTAATCCATGGGAATGCCAAGAAATTGCCTTTTACAATCTACAATATCAAATGGCAATCTACTATGAACAAAGTAGGAATAAGCGTGTGACAAGCTAGATTAAGATTTGCTAGTTGCTATGTACAAATGTTTGATAACCGATGGGATCGCCAAGAAATTGCCTTTTACAAACTACTATATCAAATTATGAACGTGTGACAAGCTATGCTTAGTCTGTATATAAAATTGTGTCTATAATTTATTCTATTTATTCCTAAACTTTTATCAGTTCGTTTTAAAAATATCGTGAGGTCAGACAGAAATAAAATGAAATTTTTCTAAGCCTTCGAGTGATAAGCCTTCGCTACCGCTCAGCCAATAAAAGAATATATATATATATATATATATATATATATATATATATATATATATATATATATATATATAAACTATCAAAAAGTAAGTGTATAGTAACTCTTAGTTTTAAGTTAAGAAGGGAGATTTATCGATCACGATAGTGAGAGATTTTATACAGTCAAATATTGTTATTAGAAGTTAAATTATAAACAGGAACAAGATTGAAGTCTGTGATGGAGAAGATAAGTGTTTGAAATAGAACATGTCTTGAAGCAATCTCAGAGTTAACTGAAGATTGAATTACTAGTTCCATCACTTCTTAATCTCGTCGTTAACAGAAATCAGAGATTTTGTTACATCTGGAATTGACTTACTAAAGAGTAATAGAAGAAAATAAATTAAATACATTATTCTTCATTATTATCGCGTACAAGTTATTTGTACATTCTATGTACAAATGCAATCAATAGAAAGTGATTATATATTTTTATCATATTTTATTGTTGACGTAACTGTAAGTACAGTTTAAAAACATTGATCATAATAATTTTTAAATATGTCTTATATCATATAAATAAAAATTGATCACTATCATTAAATTTATCGCTATTTGCTAATCTCGATTGCGGCTACACAATTACGGCTAGTTCTTTTTTTATTTATCTGTTTAAGTGCCAGGAAGTGACGAAGAGTAAAAAAGGATTCCTGGAATCGTTAGGGATGTGGGAATAGTTGTAATATTTACGACTCGTAATTTAAAGTTAACCGACACCTAACAGTTGGTAAAACTTTCAGCTGTATTCCATCGAACAGGCATTCTTAAATTAAAATGTTAACATACATTAAACAAAACTTGATCAGTAGTGTAGTACAGATTGCAAAGAAGAAATTACCAACAAATTGTTACTTTAGGTTACAGCAGTGACGAACAAACCAATTTATACATTAGAGAAAAGTTATATGTGTTCTCGTAGATAAATATGCGCGTTTACCTTTGGAGAGTTGCATCAGAAAGTTCACTATTGAACATTAAACACATTTTGGGGATTAATGTGACGCAATGGGCTTTCGGTTTGAATAGTTTCTAAACAAAATTTCAGTGAAAGTAGGGAGTTTTGAAGGCAGAATCGATAGGACATACTTGATACTTCCATGAGTTTTGGTATTCAAGACATGTAAAGAATAAATTAGGGTAATCTTAAAATCAAACCAAAGAATACTATGGGAAATAAGAGCTTTAGTTTCAATAAATTATATACAAAATAATAGTTTCAAATCATATATTTGCTGCACAAATATGAAGAAATCTTTTAATACTATACAGTGTGTCATGACCCACTTTACATGACTTTAATTCTAGAATTATATTTAAAGCGACTATGATGTGAACATATGATAAGGAGTAACTTACATAGTTTTATGTCAGTTTATCTGAGCTCGAGATGGGAACCACGAAACGCCCTGGTGAGATTGAAGCGAACTTTAATCACCTCCTGTACTTTGATCAGGACGTCTGAAAGACCGTTTCAATCCGAGCTCAGATTAGTTGCTTTGAGTGTCTAATATATCGAAAATGTTCACTATAAATTTGGCTTTGACACACTTCCATTGCCATGAGTAATATCAGCCACAGAAGTATGTATACACACTGTACATAGTAAAGTACCGACCAGGTTATTGGTCAGCACCTTAAACAGCTGTTCAAAGAAGGAAAACGGGAAGCTCCAGAACTGTGTCCTTTCAGCACATATATACTACCTTCTATCTATGGTATGAATAATTCCACTAATCAGTTATAGCTTAGACACATCAATAGGCCCCATTCCAAGCAATCCCGGCGAAACATTAAAGGTTTACATATATCTGACAATGGTTAGAATTCAATTAAAACGATTAACATAATCATACCATTGTTGTTAATGCTCCTTAGTATTTTATTGATAATACCAACTCTATTAACTTATCGAAGCTGTTGAGGATTTTAGAAGAAGATATTGAGTGGAACGGCAGCACGGGAGATAATTCTTAGAAATTATAGAGTATTGAGTGTTAAAATCGTGTGTAAATAATGATGAAGCTTATAATACAAGGGGCAGACGTAACAATGAAGTATTTGCCATAATTGATTAGAATATATTCCATTTAATAAATAAAAACATTTCAGCATACATTTAAAAATAAAGATATCTTGTAAAGAATTCTTACAGAAGAAATTGATTTTTAAATTCCTTTTGTAGCTGTTGCCGTAATTTTATCACAGACAATTAAATTTTAAATTTAGATAATATATTTAGTATATAAAACTAACTCAATGTAACAAGTTTATAGCATTTGTTTGCAATGTTTTGTTTGTTTGATATTTATTCTATAAACTGAATAGTATTTGCCTGTTTAAACAAGTTAATAGAGCCTCAAAACACAGGTAAATCCTTTGAGGTTATTAATTTTAATTTCCAAGTACTCTGTACTTTGAGATAAAATTCGGACTTATTATTTGCACTTCTTATGCTTTTCACATATATTTTTAACTTATTTTATTCTTGAAGGGAATGTATCTCAACTTGTGTATATATTGTGCATTAAAAAAACAATCTTATTAATATTGTAGGATTATACATGCAAATTAGGTATAAATAAAACTACTCATACACAATCCCTAGCGGATAACACACACACACACACACACACAATAATGTTAAATCTAAACTTGTTTTAGAGGATAATACCAGCACAATCTTCACCCTTCTGGACATTTTTATATCCAATTTCCCTTTTGGGAATGCGTCCTTCACGTCAGAAGTCATACTACTTCGAATTACGGGGCATTGTATCGATTACAATGGGGTTGGATAATGTACAATAATATATGGCATTCTTTTATAAACAAATGAATATATTACAATTACTGCTTTGCAAACTCTCCTATAAATGGTGTTGTCTGACTATTTAGTATTGTCCGGATATGCTTTCTATTCACTTGAAATGAAATGAAACGTATATTCTCTCTTCACAATCAATTAATAGTAACAAAACAACAACAATATTATACTTCTATACCTAGTGTTTGATCAAATAACGTGTTAACTAATTAGGAACTTGAGCTCACTTTGACTGCCTTGGATGACATATGACACCCCCACATAGTGAATATAATTTTTTGCTGGGATGGATAATTAATGAGACCATTGGTTTGATATATGAAGTGCCGCTGACTTTTTGAAACGTAAAGTGAAAAATCAAATGAAAATAAATTATAATTTTAAAAATTAAAACACTATATATTGGAAATAATTTAGCAAAAGTCGTTAATAATTAGAAAAATCTTTAGGCTACTGTTAAATTAGCGCAGACGATTGTACGTCATCCTTTACCAGATATCAATAAATGTGTAAATAGAATACCAGAGTCTTCACAGAAAAATAATGAGGTCGATTTCTAAAGAGTTGTTCAGTCATAAATTATCAATCATTATTGTTGGGATTGTTAAATCGGACTATAAAGCTTTTTAGTAACAACAAGTAAAAAATGGAGAACAAATAGTTTAACTTTCCTTGATCAATAGTTTCTTTTACAAAGTAAATAAAAGAAAGAAATAACAGAAGCACGCTCTTTTGTAAGTGATACCTGTTATAAATATCCTTAATTGTTATGAGCGACATAATGCAAGGTGAAATTAATAGTTTCGTCTTATCTCTCATTCCAGGTGGCCAACTCCACAATCTCGTCCCCAGGTTTGTCTATCTGTTGTTCTAGTTATACACGACGTTGTTAATATTGTTGTAGGGTTGTTGAGGTAGAACTGTACTAAGTCTCTTGTCGTCACTTTCTATATATATCGTTAAGGTATGCCTTCATAGTTCATAACACTCAGTCAGAAAGTATTTCAATAACGATTTATATAGTATTATAGGATTTGTTAACGATATATTACTATATCACTCACAATTTTTCTTGTATTTAGAATAAAATATAGGACGGGTGAAAATTTACATTCGAAGGTAACAAATGTCAATTTGTATCCCAAATCCCGATACTGTATCCCAATACTGGAATAGAGTAATCGTTCATCTAAATGTGAAAGGAGTATTTGCGCTATAAACGTACCAGTTTTAACGTCGAAAAATAATGTAGAAAAATATCGCTGGTTAAGATAACTTGAGTCAAATTCCTTGGATGAAATTTTTCCGATAACGAACGATGAACGAGGCTTGCGGCCCAGGATGCTGCGGTCAGCTAGTTACTGGAGATTCCGCTTTTATTTTTAATACAGCCCAGCGTTTGCGAGGAGTGGTTTGCATCTTGTTATGACGTTGGACGATGATTCTGAATAAAAAATTTGTGAAGATTTTATATGTAGTGAGCCGGGGCTCAGTTTGAACGTTTTTGTCTTACCTTTCCCACCTCGGCCACTCTTATCAGTCGGTGGGGGAGTCACTCCGTCAAGTATTGATTTTCTGCCTGGTTGGACTGATTGGTTGAGGTCAGCTGGTTGACCTTGACTAGTTTACCGACCAGCTGTTCACCGGCACCGGCTACTGTTCGGAGCGGTCAGACACGTTCGGAGAAGCTTACTGTGTTCTGGCTGTTCTCTGCTCTTCCCGTTTCCCCATGGCTGGCTAACTCGACTACTTTCGGCAGGTAATTGTTTTTTTCACCCTCTTTACTTAATTAGTTGGCGGTTTTTCTCTCCCTCCCAGACTCATATTTTTCGTAGCTTAGTTAATAGTTTATATATTATTTTGTAACTTGTGTTCCTCGTGTACGTTGTTCGTGTCACAAAATGTTCTTTCCTGTCTATCGTACGTTCTAAATTTGTTAATTTATTCACTATGCCAGTTAAGTTTATTATATTTTTGCGCCGTGCTTTCTAATCGATCCGTTCGGCGAACGGAAATTATTTATTTAGTAATCACCTTGTTTTCTTTAGTGTAAGCGAGACGGTACAGACTTTGCAAATTTCGTTACCTTGTGTTTTGTGTTGCGTGCAAAAATGGGTGGCAACATTAATGATTTTCATTTTATTGGTTAATTATTTAATTGCCTTATAGTAGCGTGAACGGATTATAATTTAATTATTGTTATCTGGGAAATAATGTTCTGTTATTATTTGTAAATTATATAATTATTATTAGGCCTACCTTACAATTAATATTTAATAATAGAATGTAAATTATTATAATATTATAATAGAATGATTAAAATCCAGTGAATTATTGTTACAAGTAAATGTAATCACGCTGAATAATTTAGTATGGCTGTTCTAGCCTATAAGTAAATGTTTATATATTTGAAAATTTGTTTTGTACATAATATTTAATATTGTCACCAAGTAGTGTATTTTATAATACTTGGTGTCTTGAGTTATTTTTAGGAAATAGTCTTTGATACTTAAAAGGTACTGTTAGTTACAGATGGTTATTTTTAATTGTTAAATTTAAATATTTTATATATACATTGTGGCAAACATAATTAAGTTTTTATTATTTCTCAGGTTGCAATAACATTTTTTTAAATATCTACTGGTTATGTTGGGATTCTATAGGGTTCCCGTGAGTGCCGTCAGCGGGACTGGTGCGGCGAGTCTGCCCAATGAAACCACTGAAACCAAAACTGAATGCCCCGTGCCCTGCCAGCGCTCCTTTACCGGCACCCAACCGGAGTGTATGTGCTCATATTCATTTCATCTGGAACAAGGTTGGATCCAAAATGTTTTTTTAACTTTTCTTATACTGAACTTGCGAGGATTGGGGTGCAGGGAGCGCTGCCAGATATTAGATCTGGAGGAGGGCCAGTGTTAAGACTAGTGTGTATTTAGTTTAGTTACATGAACTGAAGGGGAGGATTTCATCTTTAATTCGGATTCGTGGAGGCAACTAAGCCCCCGCCTCCTTCGAAAATCGGCTTTAAATATTTTTTTTTTTAC
Organism: Homalodisca vitripennis; assembly: GCF_021130785.1. NCBI lineage: Eukaryota > Metazoa > Arthropoda > Insecta > Hemiptera > Cicadellidae > Homalodisca > Homalodisca vitripennis. The sequence goes on from NC_060212.1 coordinate 43,182,848, forward strand.
TTTTTGGCTACAAACCTGAAACCAAAATACTTTTTAAAAATAGTGGGCCTAGAAATTCTACAACCTTTTCCCTCCCCTCAGTTCTTAACACTTACCAGTTAAAGATAATTTTCCTACATGCCGTACCTGAAATTGTTATTTATATATCAAATCTCTATATTATATTATTTATTTATTATGTTATTATTTCTATTTATTATGTTATTGTCTATATTGGAATTTTATCTTTTGTTATTTAGTTTTTAAGTTACGCGGTGCACCGTGGTGCTGAAGTAATTGTATTTTTGTACAAAAATGTTCGCCCCCTCTTTAATTATAAATCACGTTCTCGAAGTATTGTCTTTCTTTGTCTCTCTTCCCACTAGTGGCATGTGATTTTTTTATGGTTTGCTCCGAGTTTGGGAGGGGCGCGCTTCCGAGACCTCCTGTCTTTTTCGCTAACTCGGGACAAAATGGTAGCAGAGCGTGGTTACGTGTTTTTACCCTCTGCGGGCCCGGGGTTTTTGTTTTGCCACTGGTGGTGAGAGGGATGAGTTGGATTTGTTGGATTGTGACTTCCTGCGCCTGTGCCGTCTCGCTGTGCTATTTTTTTCGCCGATCGACAGGAAGTGTGTGAACTTGTTTAATTATTTTCTGATTATTTTTACTTGTGTGTTTTTGTTATACTTTGTCATCGTTGTTTTTTTTCTGGTTTTGCTCTGGTACGGCGTAGTGTTTTGTTGCGGTATTTTGGTTCCGCTGCCGTGTTTCGTGGACGGCAGGAATTCTGGGGACCCTGCTGAGAGTGTTTTTTCACTGCGTTATTCACTTGTCGCCTTAGTTATTTTGCCGTGTTAGTTGTTGACTTCGAGTCAGTGTGTTGTTTGTTAGTTTTTGGTACTCTTTGTTATCATGCCTGTCTCTCTGGTGCCTGAATACTTGTTGAAGGAGGATCTCCATTTTGAGTTGTTGGCTCGTGGGCTTACTCCGGGTTCCGACTGCGAGTCCATGCGGAAGCAACTGCGTGATAATATGGAACTGGACACGACCTGGCCTAGGGATTTGACGTTCCAGAAGCAGAGGCCTATTTTGGAGGCTAAATTGGAGACGTTTGAGAATAGTCAGGAGGACTGGTTGGAGTCGCCGCCTACTGGCCGAGAGAGGGCTAGGTATTTGTCCCGGCTTACCCATCTACATATGAGGCTGTCGCTACTTAGAGCCAAGCTTACCAGTTCTGGTGATAAGTAGTGGTTGGAGGAACGCGTCACCTTGATTGACGGCCTGCTGACTCTTTTATCTTTTGTCTTTTTCGCTAACTCGGGACAGTAGCTTGTCCACATTAACAAGCAGTTAATTGCATTTGACATACGTTGATCTGATATCATAGACAACATATTATTAGAAGAAATCATCAGATATTAGCATATTTTAAAACACATTCAAGGTTGGAATTCAATATATTTTTAGATGATTTTTCTGTGTCTAAATAAACGTTACAGATTTAAAAGTTTTAAACTTAATTAAAAACAAACTAACTAGCTACAATAAGAAAATTTTATATTTAATTGATTTCATAGTTCTGTAATAATATAAAATACATGAATATACAAGCAGTAATTAGGTATAAATAAAAATAGCTGATGATAAAAATGATACATTTGTACAATAGCTTTGTACATAGCTTCAGATTATTACATAATGTTTAAAATACACAAAGGATTTTGTTAATTAAAAGTATTCATATACAATTAATTTTCTTAAATTGTGTTTCAACTATAAGTGTAATTTACCTTCATCGTAAATGAATACAAAATGTGTGACTATGTATAACTCATGTACTTGCTGTAAACTTTTCGTATTTTGATCTTTAGCTATTTGTATAGGGCCTGATTACAAATATCCTTATATTCTACTGTAAATGGTTGTATTAAGTTATCTTAAGGGGCTTATATAAAAACTAAAAAATATTTTAAAAACCAATAATTGTGTGCGCCATCTCAATCCACGCCATATTGTTATCAAGGGCTATTAATTATTATTAATAATCAATTAATCATTGAGTTAAAAGGTATTAAACGTGTTTATCCGATGTATGCACCAAGACATGTTTTATGGCAATTATATCACCATGAACTACAACAAACATACTTGGAATAACTTTTAATAACTTTTGTTCAAGCACGCCTAAAGGGAATTTCGTCGACTATTTTAGCGCCTGCAAATCTTTCAAGCGCAGCCGTACTATACAAGTACGCTTAGTAAGTGCTTTGGCTCTAGTACAGGCGTTTATTACATACTCGATTGACTTTTTCTTGAGAAAGAATGTAAATAACAGTAAACTAAAAGCGTTATTGGTTTAAGATGTTTTAACCATATTATTATACACGATACTATCTCAAATACTTCACTATAAAATCAATTTAGATTAGAAATTGTCTATAATTTAAAATTAGTAAAAATTGTTTCTTGTGCAATTAGTTTTACATACCCAATAAAACACTGTATACGACGCTTTACTGACGGTGTGGAGCTATCGTATGAAGAGTGGGGCTATCGTATGAAGAGTAAGGCTGTCGTATGAAGAGTGGGGCTATCGTATGAAGAGTGGGGCATTCGTATGAAGAATGGGGCTATCGTATGAAGAGTGGGGCTATCGTATGAAGAGTGGGGCTATAGTATGAAAAGTGGGTATATCGTATGAAGAGTGGGGCTATCGTATGAAGATATAACTTTACGTATGTGTAGTGAACAAGTTATGCACCTAATGTATTGTAAATACGATCAGTTTACACAGAAAACACTGGAAGACACAATGTTGTGACAGAGCGAGCTATGGGTTTATCACCGGACGGCTGTGTGTTGTTTTGTCTGACCAAGGCAGAACAGCGGCTGTGCCGTGTTTACTGTAGCGGGCCCCGCTGTTGTTGTTTACATCAAAATATCGTTGTCTTACAAAACTAAATTTATTTTTATAGGTGACATAGTCTTTGTATCAGGAAGTAGTTTTTATATTTACTTCATATTTTTAGATCTAGCCAAAAGCAAAAATTTGTTCAAGTACAGATGTAGGGAAGTATGCGTAAATTCCGCGAATTAAATCTTATAATCTGAATCCATCTAACTTATCACACTACTTTAAAATGACGATGGCCGAGTGTTCTAAGTCTGACTTTGTATCCAAGTTAGAGATAACGCAGGTTAAGATCATGTGTTGGTTCACATCAATCAATGACTAATTCAGTCTATCGGGCCACATTCCAGCCCTCAGGTCAGCGCAATGGAATGCAGAATCTATTGTGGCCTTTGAATCTAGTAATTATCCACATGAAGCGCGGTATCCTATAGAACCTAATAACGGAAAGGCGTGGATATTGCTGCGTTTAATTTGAATTTGCCTGCCCGCCCATTGCCAAGCTTCGCTGGCATCGGCCTACTCTAATATGGCATGCTTCAATGAACGCTGCTTATCTACGGAATGAAGATGACACTCAAATTGAGCATCTAACAAATCTATTAAAGGCTTCACAGACCTTTTACATTTTATCCATACCGTACAAAAACTGTACTTGGCCTGACTCTACTCACAAGTTCTGATGCTAGTAAAGAATATTCCAAAACCTAAAAACCTAAAACTAATAAACAGTATTAGTTATTATTACAGTAGCGAAAGTATAACAGCTTTTCAAAGATAATCCTTCGTTGAATATTATAAAATAGAACCCTACGTTTCGAGGACTGGTATCTCTTATCTTTTTCACTCACATTAAAACTTGTGAGTAGAGTCAGAACAAGTACTGTATAATCCTTAACCCAAGCCTTGCAAAAGGCCAACACAAAAAAGTAAAATTTATAAATTAAAAGGGATGAAATTACATAGTCAAGCTACCAAATGAACAACCTGCATGTAAAATTATATACTAGAAGAAGAGGATTTAATCGAACGTAGTGTTCTATTTTGTAAAATAGAATGTTAGAAATGCTTGAAATTTTGTTATGGTTTTAAACAATCTATCGCCAATAATAAGCTTTAAACAAAAACATCTCTTACTAAATTATACGGAAGTATTATACGGAATCTTGATTATATGCTCAGAACTTCTAATGTTTCTGTAATGTGACTATGAAATAAAAAAAATAATAAATAATACTAGTTATAAGGCTTTATTGGAAGAGGAATAGATCAAAATTAAATTATATTACTAGGCATACTTTAATTTACTACATAATTTAATTTAATGGGTAGTTTCGAAAGGATAAATGTTTTCTGAAATAACCCATATTTATTATCTTTTTTGGGTTTTCAAAGACATTTACACTTTGTATAAGCCTTATTTAAGCCTTTAAAAAGGTTAAGAATGAATAAAAGGTTAAATAAAGCGACAAACTGGCTTGTCTTAGTATTATATCTTAGGTAAACAATACACAGTCTTGTTTCGTTTATTTAATGTTTGTGACAAAATCTAGATAGTGTGGATTCTTTTAAGAAGTAATTTTTTATATGTTTCATTTTGAGTAGTTTTTATGGTATAATGTTTTGAAAAAATTACACGCAGGTCTAAAATACTGTACCTTTTCAGGGATAAAATATTCTAATGATGGTAATTAATTATTTAATTTAAATGCTTCAGCAAATAGCAGGAATGACTGCAGGAATGAAAAACTAAACGCGAAACGAGTATTTGCGTCATAAACGTATCAATTTTGAAAAATAATTAAAAAAAATATCGCCATCAAGATAAACTGGGTCCAATTCCTTAGATGAAATTTTTCCGATAACGAACGACGAGCGAGGCTTGCGGCCCAGGATGCTGCGGCCAGCTCGTTACTGGAGATTCCGCTTTTATTTTAAATAGAGCTCCGGTTGTGAGAGGAAGGGTTTGCATCTTGTTATTCGTGTAATGTCACTTTGAAAGAGGATTCCGTATGAAAATTGGCGATGATTTATCTAGTATAATATTTTTACTTTGACAAACAATGAATGCCATTTTAAATACGTGTAGTAATATCACAAACGATATCTTATTAGAAGGTATTTCTTACAGAATAAAACATGTTTGTCCAGCTAAATGAAATTATCAGAACATTATGTTTTTCTCTAGGAACCCTCTGCATAATATCTGTCAGAATAAACGTTTTCAAAAGTTGTAAACCTAATAAAACTAACTAATCAGCTATGATAAGTAAAGTTGATACGTAATTTACTACATTTTGTTGTGTATAGATTAGATTCATTATTTTACTCTTCCAAAATTCATAATATTACAAATTTTATAGAACACGCGAGATCCACATTTTAAATATATTAGTACTAAGATTATAAATCGTCACAAAACAAATATATTTAAAGACAGTCTATTGTTGTAAATAAGAACATAAATTTGTTTTAAAATTGTCATTGCAACTTCTTCTGTAGTCTGAATGTTCACAGCAATACATGGTTAATACCACCAAGGAACTTAATTGATTAGCCAAAGTGAAAGACCTCTATCGTTTCTCAGTGGTCAAAGAGTTTTAGTTTGATCGCGCATAGCGGTGTGCCACTTTCTGTACCATCAAGCTGAAAAAGACGTGGCCATGACGCGCCTTAGCGGACCCGGCCTACACATTAAACTTATTTCCTTCACAAGCTCTATAATAACGGGTTCGACTCTATATTAGCACGAATGCCAAGTGAAGAAACATTATACAGGGTAATTGAAAAAAAATATGTTATACTACATAAAAACTAACTTGTTATATTAAAATATTTTAATTTGTTGGTTATAATCTGTGTGAACATAGTCGAGTGGTTATAGAACGGGTGGGTATACTCCGGTGGTTACAATCCGGGTGGTATACTCCGGTGGTTACAATCCGGGTGGTATAGTCTGGGTGGGTACAATCCAGGTGGTTATAGTTCTGTGTGTATAATCTGGGTGGTTATAGTTGTATTTAAAAAATAAAAAGTAGAAACTATTTGTTGTGATTTTACATGAAAATAAAAATATTTAAATTATGCAATTTAGGTAATTTAGTTATTTCCTAATAAAAGTGGCTGATGAAAAAAATGTGTCATTTTTACAGCACGTACATAAGTTAGACCTTCAGTGAATGATACGTTTTATTTTATTACACGAAGAATTTCGTTAAATAAAAATATATATAAATATTAAATTTTATTAAATTATATTAAAATTATGAATGGATTTCCTTAAAGTAGTGAATGATTAATGGAATTGTAACTTTCTGAAACTATGTATAAATGAGGTTATTGCTCTAAATATTTCATGTTCTTGTATCTTAAGTAGTTGTCATTTCGGCCTGATTACAAATTGCATAACTTGTCTACTGTAAATGATTATAACTTATCATGCAGAGCTTATATTAAAGTTCAACAAAAAAATATATTTTCCAAACCTAGAATAGAGTGCATCACCTCAATGTACACCAAATGTTACAAGCGCCAAAAATTAAAATGTACTAAAGGTTTTCATCTGCTAAATTAAACGTTTAATGTTCAGTGCCAATGATATCACCATGGAATACTTTGAAATCGCTTGGAATAACTTTTTAAGGTCAAGCACGCTAGAGGGAATTTTTTCAACTACTATAGCGCCTGCAAATCTTTCAAGCGCAGCACTACTTTACAAGTAGGCGTAGTTAATGCGTTGGCTCTAGAAGAATTAATATAAGAATAAATAAGTTTGTAAAAAAACTGAGTTTAATCACATGACATTGACATGATAGCACATTAACCAAGTGAAATGGATTTGAAATTTTGCCTGAACCTGTTAACCATGTAATGGAAGCTTGTTGTGTGAAACATGTTACGTGATATGAGGTGTGGCATACAACTAAGTTGCTTGTAATGTAAGTATTACAACCTTAAGCACCTTAAATAACGTAATAAAAATATATTATTATACATATCTTTGCACCTTAAATAACGTAATAAAAATATATTATTATACATATCTATTGATTTTAAAAATAATATTTGTATTTTTAAATATTGGTTTTCACCACTACGAACGCTATTTTCGCTACTAAAGTGTTATTTTTGGTGAGAAATCGTGTTTTATAAACGAGTTGAAGCCGAGGATATTATCATAAAAAAGCCGTCATTTTGCATTAATTATACTAAAAGAATAACAAAATTTGAGGTTAGCAACCTTTACAATTTAACAATAATCTGTATCACAAAACGAAAACCATAAATATTAGTGTCCAAATCAAACATTTAAAACAGCTGTTTTTTGTTTGGGCAGTATAATTAGAAATAATAAGCATTAAATATTTGTTATTTAGGCAAATTCCAGAATAACAACACATACCTGTGATAATGTGAAATCAAGATTACAAAAAGTAATTTTCTAAAATGAAAGATGACGAAAATAGCACATCTATTGATTTTTAGAAAAGCATTACTATTTAACTTACCAGGTCATTTAATTTAAACATGATTAGTGATCAATGAAGGTCTTTCATCAGGGAAAACTACGAAGTGCTTTGATTTTAATTAGATTTCATGCAGACCCTTGCTGTTTAGATAAATTTCAAATGATCATGTACCTTTTATTGAGTCTTCTTCTCTTTTATTTTATTCATCGGAATATTTTATAATCACTTTATATAAAAATTTCAAATAAAATTCATGTGGCCTCTATAGAAGGCCGATAGTTCACAATCTCAGTGTTTCGAAAGGAGCAAACGGTGTATGGCAATGATACAGTCTCACATTTCAAGGTAGAACTAGCTTCAGTAACTAAGAAAAGAAAACGTTAAGTTTAGTTTTTTTGTAAGCAATATTTACAAAAAACGAGTAAATTGTTACCTTGACACCTAGTGATGTCTAGAAACACACATATTTTGGGACAGGTTTTCATAGCTTCTAAAGTAAATATTTTTTTAATCGTGTCCTAAAAAGTTAAGTACACCAGCTCAGTTAAAACATCTGTGGTTACTGGTAAACCTCCCGACATGTTCTATGGACTCCTGCAAAAGTATTCAATACACTCATAGTCCTCACACGTTCTACTAATAATATTACTGAAAAACATAATTGACTTTTTAACAAGTTAAACTATATAAGGAAAATAACCAAAACCAATGTTGTATCCATTTTTGTGCATGCTTACTTGTGCCTCGTCGAATTGTGTTTGCGATGATTGTAATGTAATACAGAGACCAATTAAATTTCAACAGTAATGCCTCTGAAATTGACAACCTATTGTAAAATCTATTTTTATGTAGTCTGGGATATTTAATATCGGTAAACTGTGCAAACTTTTAATATAACGTAGGGTAAAAATTCAAAAAGTTTTATGTAAATCACGTAAAAAGTTATTTAACGAATATCTATTAAAACCTTAGGACGAAGAGAAAAAAAATAAATTTATATAATCATAAAATTACCACGTATTAAATTTAAAACACGGCATTGAAGAAAGTTGGTGGAATTCACAAATGTCCTATAAGTTGCTTTTAAACTAAAAACGTTTACTTAATCTTTGCTGTTAGCTGCTAGTTCTCGATGATTATTTATAAATCTGTAGTTAAAACATTAAAATGTTGTAAAAAATTTAAAGAAAAGGATTTATTTTAGAGAGCAGCAAATAATAGTACTATTATTAACGGTTGAATATGTTTCTACTATTGTTACTTTCAACAGCGGTCGCTTGTTTCAACATTGTTTCCACCATTAACTGTAGTGTGCACAAAGATGGAACAGATTTTGCAAAATGTCTATAAGCAGACCTGAACATTTATACAGAGTGCTTGATGTAAAAATACCTTTAAATTGCTTTTACTATTATAAAAATATTAGTGCATAGTAGTGACATTTGTTAATTAAAAACGAAGCTTTATAACCACAGCAACTTGTGAGGCCCGGTTTGTTCAATAGGAGTGTCAAATTCATTTTAAAATATGTAAAAAGTCAATAAATATCCTATTTAGGTAGGCGAACTTAGGGCCAAGTAGCCATCTCTTACATTTAACCCGGTAACCAACGGCTTAGTGGTGACCAGAACAAACATCTATGACCGGGCAGGCGGACTGCTTGCAAGGGCAGGATCGCATATCGGTATCGTTTGCAAATAGGCCTCGTTATTGCTATAAATGGGATGCTGATTAGTATGTATTGAGATCGTCCTGTCTAATCTCGTGTTTGACTTGCCTGATCGATCGGAAAACATGCCTTATTGCCAGAACAATTAACATTGCTATAATTAGAACTATGTTTAACCAACCATTTAAGGTTATCAAAATCTATTCATTAATCGATAGAAGCGTCTCAGTGAAATCTTGCCCAGCAAATTAAGTAGGCGATACAATTAAGAATTTCTGTAAACCTAGGAGGACCCTGTGTGTTACGGTCTCGTTAGAATCACAGCTGAAATTGCTTTAGCTTTCTCTAAATCGTTTTGACGACAGATACCCTTGGTCACTGTTAGTTGTTTGATACTTGGGGTGTGAGAAATATATTTTGTATTCATCGTAGCACGTGCAGACCTCTATAAGCATAATTTGACGATGCATACAGTAGCAGTCAAATGCTTGCTGATTAATCTAGAAAAACGTTGGTTTGTTTTTTAAATAAAGCGAAAATTTTATGGGTTCATTATTTACTTTTTCTGACGGCTTTTAATTTAACTTGTTGGTCGAAAGAAAATTTCATTGACAGGAGCAAACGGCTAAAAAAGACTTTAGTGTAGGCTTGGGAGTTAGTGACTTTGCTTCTATGATATTTGTGGTTCTTGCAATTTTAGAAGCCAAACAGAGACAAAAGCTGGTTGCGTTAGATTTTGACTACTTTTTCTTTTCCAATATCACAGTTTGGAAAAGTTTAAGATTTGCTAGATGCTATGTACAAATGTTTGGTAACCGATGGTATTGCCAAGAAATTGCCTTTTCCAAACTACTATGAACGTGTGACAAGCTATGCTTAGTCTGTATATAAAATTGTGTCTATAATTTATTCCATTTATTCCTAAACTTTTATCAGTTCGTTTTAAAAATATCGTGAGGTCAGACAGAAATAAAATGAAATTTTTCTATGCCTTCGAGTGATAAGCCTTCGCCACCGCTCAGCCAATAAAAGAATATATATATATATATATATATATATATATATATATATATATATATACTATCAAAAAGTAATTGTATAGTAACTTTTAGTTTTAAGTTAAGAAGGGAGATTTATCGATCACGATAATGAGAGATTTTATACAGTCAAATATTGTTATTAGAAGTTAAATTATAAACAGGAACAAGATTGAAGTCTGTGATGGAGAGATAAGTGTTTGAAATAGAACAGGTCTTGAAGCAATCTCAGAGTTAACTGAAGATTGAATTACTAGTTCCATCACTTTTTAATCTCGTTGTTAACAGACATCAGAGAGTATGTTACGTCTGGAATTAACCTACCAAAGAGTAATAGAAGAAAATAAATTGAATCTATTATTTTTATTTATTTTTGCGTACAAGTTTTTTACACATTATGGGTACAAATGCAATAAGTAATAACTGGATATATATGTATATGTATTTTATTGTTGACGTCACTGTAAGTAAAGTTTAAAAATATTGATTGTAAAAATGTTTAAAATATGTCTTATATCATATAAATAAAGTGTATGACTATCACTAAATGTATCGCCAATCGCTAATGTATATTGCGGCTACACAATTACGGCTAGTTCTTTTTTTATTTATCTGTTTAAGTGCCAGGAATTTTAAGACGAAGAGTAAAAAAAGGATTCCTGGAATAGTTAGGGATATGGGAAAATAGTTATAATATTTACGACTCGTAATTTAAAGTTATCTCATACCAGTAAATTGTTAAGACTTTTAGCTGTATTCCAACGAGAAGGCAGAGACATTTTTTAAATAAAAATGTTAAAATATACTAAACAGTACTTGATCAGTAATGTAGTGCAGATTGAAAGGACAAAATTCCTAACAAATTGTTAGTTTAGATAACAGCAGTGACGAATAAACCACCTTATACCTTGGAGAAACTTATACGTGTCCTCGTAGATAAATATGTTTTATCTTTAGTTTATGTGTAGAAAGTTGGATCATAAAGTTCTAATTGAACATACATTTTTGATTTTAAAGTGATGCCATGGTCTTTCGGTTTGAATAGTTTCTAAACAAAATTTTAGTGAAAGCCCCTTAATAGATATCTTTTAAGGCAGGATCGATTGGACATACTTGATGCTTCCATGAGCTTTAGCATTCAAGTTATCTAAAGAATAAATAAGGGTAATCTTATAATCAAGCCAAAAGAATACTATTGGAGATATGAAATTTAGTTTTACAATAAAACGTATACAAAATAATAGTTTCACATCATAGAATTGCTGCATAAAAATGAAGAAATATTTTAATAAAATGTAGCGTGTCATGAACCACTTTATATACCTTTAATTATAAAATTATATTCAGCGAAACTATGATGTGAACACATGATAAGGAGCATCTTAACAGTTTTATGCCAGTTTATCTGAGCTCGAGATGGGAACCACGAAACGCCCTGGAGATGATCAAGCGAACTTTAATCACCTCCTGTACTTTGATCAGGACGTCTGAGAAACCGTTTCAATCCGAGCTCAGGTTAGTTGCTTTGAGTGTCCAATATATCGAAAATGTTCACTGTAAATTTGGCTTTGACACACTTCCATTGCCATGAGTAATATCAGCTACAAAAGTTTGTATACACACTGTACATAGTAAAGTACCGACCAGGTTATTGGTCAGCACCTTAAACAGCTGTTCAAACAAGGAAAACGGGAAGCTCCAGAACCATGTCTTTTCAGCCCATCTAGCCTATACTATTTCTACACAATCCCTAGTGGATAATATACACACTCATGCACGCTCCTCTCTCCTTCACACGCACACGCATACAAACACATACACACACGTGCGCGCGCGCGCACTCACACACACAAACTTATTCCAATAAAGTTAAATCAAATCCAAACTTGTTTTAGAGGATAATATTAGCACAATCTTCACTCTTCTGGAAATTTTAATATCCAATTTTCCTTTTGGGAATGCGTCCTTCACGTCAGAAGTCATTCTACTTCGAATTACGGGGCATTGTATCGATCCCAATGGGGTTGGATAATCTACAATAAAATTATAATCTTTTAGTATTAAATGGATATATTATTACCACTGCTTTGCAAATTCTCTTATAAATGGTGTTGTCTGACCCTTTAGTACTGTCCGGGTAGGCTTTCTATTTACTTGAGCCCACTTTCACTGCCTTGGATGACATGTCATCCTCCACATAGTGAATATATATTTTTTGCTGGGATGGATAATTAATGAGGCCATTGGTTTGATATATGAAGGGCCGCTGAATTTTTTATATTCGTAAAACGTAAAGTGAAAATAACAAAAAATCTAATTAAAATAAATTATCGTTTTAAAAAATTAAAAAAACTATATATTGGATAAGGAGAAAATTTTTAGGCAACTGTTGAATTAGCGTAGACGATTGTACATCATCCATTACCAGATATCAATAAATGTATAAAATATAATACCAGTCTTCACAGACAACAAGCAGAAAAATAATGATGTCGACTTCTAAAGAGTTGTTCAGTCATAAACTATGAATCATTATTGTTGGGATTGTTAAATCGGACTATAAAGCTTGTTTGTAACAAGTAATAAATGCAGAACAAATAGTTTACAACAAAACTTAGCTTGATCGATAGTTTTTTGAACATATTAAATTAAACAAAGAAAGAAATAACACAAGCAGGCTCAGATGTAGGTGACACCTGTTATAACTATCCTTAATTGTTATGAACGACATAATACAAGGGGACAATGAAGAGTTTCGTCTTATCTCTCATTCCAGGTGGCCAACTTCACAACACAACAATCTCGTCCCCAGGTTTGTATATCTGTTGTTCTAGTTATACACGACGTTAATGCTGTTGTAGGGTTGCTGAGATAGAACTATACTGTCTCTCGTCATCAGTTGCTATATATATCGTTAGGGTATGCCTCCATAGTTCATAACACTCAGTCAGAAAGTTTTTCAATAACGATTTGTAAACGATATATTACTATATGACTCACAATGTTACCTGTATTTAGAATTGGAAAGAGGATGGGGAACAATTGTAATTTTAAGGTATTTACACACACGAGCCAGTGAGGTAAAGTTTAGTGGATTAATTCTACTTCTTTGGTGGCAACCTCAAGAATTTAAAAATATAATAGGCCCTTATTTAAATCTTGAGCTTAATTTAAACCTTACAATAATGTTTTTGCAGATGAAGAAACAGATTTATGTTGTACTTTCCGTTGAGTACCACGAATTCCTTTTAGGCAAACTTTGGAATTTTTAACTTCCTCAACATTTGTTATCAGATATATTACCTCATCAGTTGCATCCTTGACGATAACCTTTTGAACTACTGACAGGATTTTATACAATCGATATAAAGTAAATTTATAATTGGTGAATCATTTAAAACTTTATTGAGTTTCAAAAAATTAAATTTAAAATAACAAATAAAACTTTAAACAATATTTGAAACGATAAAATAATTTGTAAAAGTCTAAATCACAGTAGTTCTTGTACGGGTATAAAAAATAATGACACATGTCATAATAACATTTAAATTTTACGTTAAAATAGATTAAAAGTATTTAAAATGTACTAGTGAAGCACAACGATGTTGTAGTTGGTGGATTTTACACTTTATATTGACTAAGATAACTGCGATAGTAATTATTAAATCATCGTGTAATACATCATATTAAAGGAGTGAGAGATAAATATAGCATATATTGAGACATATTTCAGGAAAACCTATTTAAAACGGGGTCATTCTAGTTATATTCTAACATTTTTAACGATATGGTAAACAAACTCATCCAACTGAAGCATCTGTGTTTCTATGGCAATCAATGAATAATTCCGTCAATTGGACCACATTCCAGCCCTCAAGTCAGCGCAATGGAATGCAGAATCTATTGTAGCCTTTAATTCTAGTAATTATCCACATGAAGCGCGGTATCATATAGAACCTAATAACGCAAAGGCGCGGATATTGCTGTGTTTAATTTGAATTTGCCTGCCCGCCTTTTGCAAAGATTCGCTGGCATGAGCCTACTCCAATATGGCATGCTTCATTGAACTCTGCTTTCTACTCGTGCAACTAAAATATATTAAAGGCTTCAAAGAACTGTAAGATTCTATACATAATAAAACTTCGTCTGACTCTAATCAGAAATTGTAGTATGGGTGAAGCAGATTCCTAATCTCAAAACTAATATGCAACATTAGTTTTTACTGGAGAGAAATAGTTAAAAATCTTGTTTTTCTTTTAGGTTTTCAAATCATTCAACACAAAACCAACCCTACTCCACTCACTCTGTGATTCAACGAAGCAAATCTGGTCGATTCTTTTTCACATAAGATGTACAGTATTTTGTAAACAGTAGCTAGCCTCCATGCCACAAAAACTGCACTGCTTAGATGTTTTTGTGTTTTGTTTTTTCTTAGGAAACCACTGGTTTTTTGTTTCCCAAGAATATTAAACTTTTTATAAAGGCAAGTGCTACAAACTCTATAAGTCTTAAATCACTAGTACAATTTGGCGCGTTCCAGGCACCGGAGTGTTTTGGTATTATTTATTATGATTTCATAAAAACACTTATTTAGTTTATCAAATTTTTCACGCAAAATCTAGATAGTTTGGTTTCTTTTCAAAGAATGATGTTTAATGTGTGTTATGTTTTGAGTAGTACTTCAGTATAATGGATTATATATTACATAAAAGTCTGAAATTCTGCGTCATTTACTATTCCAATTCTAAGGCTAATATAGTTTGTGATGCTAATTAACGATTGGATTTAAATGATGGACTGATTAGTATTGAGGCCGATAATCAAATTATTGGCTGTCTTGTCCGCCCTTATTCGTAGTGCTCGAACTTCTAACTATTATTCTATCCCAATATTGGGATGGAGTAATCGATCATCTAAATGTGAAAGGAGTATTTGAGCTACAAACGTACCAGTTTTAACGTCTAAAAATAATGTAGAAAAATATCGCTGGTAAGATAACCCGAGTCAAATTCCTTGGATGAAATTTTTCCGATAACGAACGACGAGCGAGGCTTGCAGCCCAGGATGCCGCGGTCAGCTCGTTACTGTAGATTCCGCTTTTATTTTTAATACAGTCCAGCGTTTGCGAGGAGTGGTTTGCATCTTGTTGTTACGTTAGACGATGATTATGAATAAAAAATTGTGAAGAGTTTATATGTAGCTTGTCCACATTAACAAGCAGTTAATTGCATTTGACATACGTTGATCTGATATCACAGACAACATATTATTAGAAGAAATTATCAGACATTAGCATATTTAAAAATACATTCAAGGTTGGAGTTCAATATAGTCTTAGATGATTTTTCTAGTAACCTCCTGCATAATAGGTGTCAGAATAAACGTTTCAGATACAAATGTTTTAAACTTATTTAAAAACAAACTAACTAGCTACAGTAAGAAAAGTTTATATGTAATTGATTTCATAGCTCTGTAATAATATAAAATATGTGAAGATACAAGCATTAAAAATAGACAATATTGTAATTAGGTATAAATAAAAATAGTTGATGATAAAAATTAGACATTTGTAGAACACGTACATAACTTCCGATAATTACATAATTTTTAAATTTCACAAAGGAATTTGTTAATTAAATGTATTCATATACATTTAATTTTCTTAAATTATATTTCTACTATAAGTAATATTTACCTAATTCGTAAATGAATACAAAACGTGTGAGTATATATAACTCATTTACTTGCTGTAAACATTTCGTATTTTTATCTTCAACTATTTGTATAGGGCCTGATTACAAATCGCCTTAAATTTCTATAGGAAATGGTTGTAAGTTATCTTTGTTGCTGTATATCTAAAAATCTTTCTTAAGTCGTATAAGAATGCAAAACATGTTACTCTGAAACTATACATACCTGATGTACTTGCAGTAGACCTTTCGTCTTTTTATCTTTGGCTATTTTTATTGGGGCCTGATTACAAATATCCTTAAATTCTACTGTAAATGGTTGTAAGTTATCTTAAACGGCTTATATAAAAGCTAAAAAAATATTTTTAAAACCAATAATTGTGTGCGCCATCTCAATCTACGCCATATTGTTATCAAGGGCTATTAATTATTATTAATAATCAATTAATCATAGAGTTAAAATGTATTAAACGTGTTTATCCAATGTATGCACCAAGACATGTTTTATGGCAATTATATCACCATGAACTACAACAAACATACTTGGAATAACTTTTAATAACTATTGTTCAACAACGCGTGGAGGGAATTTCGTCGACTATTTTAGCACCTGCAAATCTTTCAAGCTCAGCCGAACTATACAAGTACGCTTAGTAAGTGCTTTGGCTCTAGTGCAGGCGTTTATTACATACACGATTGATATTTTCGTCTGAAAGAATGTAAATAATAGTAAACCAAAAGCGTTTTTGGTTTAAGATGTTTTAACCATACTATTATACACTATACTACCTCAAATACTTCTCTATAAAATCAATTTAGGTTAGGAAATTTCTATAATTTAAAATTAGTAAAAAATTTTTCTTGTGCAATTAGTTTTACATACCCAATAAAACACTGTATACGACGCCATGCTGACGGTGTGCTGCTATCGTATGAAGATATAACGTTACACATGTGTAGTGAACACGTTATGCACTTAATGTATTGTAAATACGATCAGTTTACACAGAAAACACTGGAAGACACAATGCTGTGACAGAGCAAGCCATGGGTTTATCACCGGACGGCTGTGTGTTGTTTTGTCTGACCAAGGGAGAACAGCGGCTGTGCCGTGTTTACTGTAGCGGGCCCCGCTGTTGTTGTTTACATTGAAATATCGTTGTCTTACAAAACGGAATTTATTTTTATAGGTGACATAGTCTTTGTATCAGGAAGTAGTTTTTAAATTTACTTCATATTTTTAGGTCTAGCCAAAAGCAAAAATTTATTCAAGTACAGGTTTAGGGAAGTATGCGTAAATTCGGCGAATTAAATCTTATCAACTGAATCCATCTAACTGCACACTACTGTAAGTGACGATGGCCGAGTGTTCTAAGTCTGACTTTGTATCCAAGTAAAGAGATAACGCAGGTTAAGATCATGTGTGGGTTCACGGCACTTCTTATCAGGACCATAGACCATGTTCATTGTTACCTTAATTACGAATTTTAAATTACGAATTCATAAAGTATTGTCATTTTGCGGAATAATTGTGTCTACTTTTGAACACATATTCTATACTTTGCAGGAAATTTTCGTGGCGTGAATAATGCAGTCTTGAATAGAATTATTACGTTTAATATTTAACGATACAACCATAGACATATTAAATAAATTATTTTATCAAAAACATTTTAGTAATAAGTTGCAAAGAGCAATATATTCCTTGAGTTTAATTAGTTTGCAATAACATACAACTGCACCTGCACCTATAGGTATACATATATACTATACGTGTACTGTATACCTATAATGTAAGGCATTTTTAACTAGGAGGTTTAACTTCTGGCTAGTTAATTATTAATTACTTGTTCTTTGATACCCAGAAAAATATTGCTCTTAGAAATATGATACACAAGCATATGAATTAAGCAAAAGTGTTACTGTTGTATCTTGCATTATTATGAAGCAATATTATCTAATCTTTGTTAAACTTTCTAGTAATTTTAAACTCGCCTCTTCCAAAATGAAGCCTGAGTTAAATATTACCTATTCAGGTACACGAAAAGGTTGGCTTTGCTTATTACCCTTTACATTTATTACTGATTAATTCACCTTTCCCTTCTATTTAGAAAACTGCGTATTATAAAAAACAGAGGAATATAACGTGGCTGGTATACAAACTCTTGTTACTTACTTATTTAAAATAAATCAGGGAACAATTATTCTTTTGGCGTAAAAAGAAGCGCAATAAAAGTCAAATAAAAGAAAAGACTGCACCCATTTTTTACGGTGGACAAGATTTCTCTCTCACATTCTTTACTCGGCTTATACAGTTAGAAGTTCTGTTACTGAGGAGAATCCAGACAGTAAATCTGATTAAGTCCAAGGTTTTAGGATTGTAAAGTATAGGAATCGGGTGTAATTGATCATATCACAATATTTATTCTTGTATGAATGAAACAGTTTAATATCGAAGAAGCATTTAATACTGGTTCCTATTTTGATTTTAACACCTTCTGCTGTCAATTTTAATTTTAAAATTGTGAAACATGTTCCAGTTCTAAAGATATAACTGATACAGATTTTAAATTGTGTTTATTGTCATTTCTTTGTTTCATTGGTCATTAAGAAAAAAATCACTCTTTTTTGTATTTATTTATCAATATTTAAAAAGTGTAAATTGTGTAAGAAAACCTAAAAAACTTTTGGATGCATTCTAATGATATTGAAAATTAAACACCTGCTATTATAGTACCATTGAAAAACGTGCGTAAAGTGTTTGAATCTTGAACACTGTCATGATAACTGACACATATGTGGTAAAGTACTCTCCCTACAGCCGACTCTTAAATATTTTGATGATTTGTGCGTTTATGCTGTGAAGTTGGCAATTAAAACTTGATTGATAGTTATGTTTACTTGATTGATAAATTTTAATTGTACTGCTGTTTCATGTCTTTAATTTACAAAACAGTTTCGCACTTTTGTATTCTGATTTTAGTTGTGTTTGTTGTCTAGTAATTCTGAGACTAACTTAATGCAGAAGTTGTCTTGGTAATTTTAAATTATTGTCAATTTACATCCTTTGTTAGGACTTTAATATTTCTAATTCATTATTGATATTCCTCCCTTCATTAAGTACAAATTACAACGTTAATATTAAATATTTGTCTAGGAACTTATATATTGAAAAAGATTAAATATTTATTTTTAATAAAAGTTGTTTGACTGTGTTATCCACATCCACAACTTATCCATGTTCAATAGGTAGTGCAATATTTTACACGAACCTCCTGTCTCTCTGCTCAACAAGCATTTTGGGAAAGGAGAAAATCTTGTAATAGTACTTAATGCAATTCATACTTTTTATGTGCATACTATGAAGAGTTTTATCTTATTTTGTAATATTTGAATAGAATTTGAAGTGGATGATACATTATTTTTGCGTGTTTGAATTTTCTAGAGATTTCATTAACTTTGAAGACCATGCAAGAGAGTGAACCCAAGACCGATTGGTAGGGAAAATATTTTACATTATTGTTCCCTTGTTACCATCCAAAAAATGGTTGTTCACGAAATAAAATAGGTTTAGTGTACACAAAAACTTCCTACTGCGCATGACTACGACGGCCAGCAAACAATTGATAACAGAGCGATGAGCTATACTGTTGGCAATGTCTACTTCTCTGAGCGGAATGACTGGGAGACGAGAGATGTCTTGATCCAAACAATCATTTAGTCACAAATACACAAGACAACAGAACGGAATGGATACCCGATCTTGCTGGTATAGCGAATCAACAAGGGTATTTAAACAGTGTCTTGTTCCGTATCGTTTGTCATTACATTGTATATTCTATTGGAATGTTAGGTTCATCTATATTATACAGGGTGGAAATTTTACCGTTAGTTAGTTCCATTTTATATAATGCAACATTTCAGAACCTAGTTAGCCAGTACAACTTAATATATTTTTTATCCAATGTTCCGGAACTAAATTATCGACGAACTAACTACCTAATCGGCACGCGTATGAATATTTTATTGTAACTCTTCGTAGCAGCCAAACTCATATTGCGTTTACAATCAATGTAATTTAATATAGAGTCCAATTAAATTTCAACAGTAATGCCTCTGTTATACAAAGTATCGTAACATCTATTTTAACGTTGTCAGGGGTAATAATTCATACTATTTACTTAACTATTCTACGTTGCAATTACATCAACGTACAATAGCTAAACATACCTAATGAAAGAAATTTAGTAACTATCAATGAATTGGGCAAACTTTTAATATTAAGTAAGGTAAAAATCAACTTCTTCTAGGTTGTGACGCCAACGCCCATCACTCTGCTGGATGGGGCAGCACCAACACTAACCCTAGAGGTGAGGCACTTTTACAATTTCTTCTAAGTAGGGACCTATTTATATGTAATAAAGGTAACCGCCCTACGTTCGCAACACGAATTAGACAAGAAGTTATTGACATAACAATCTGCACACAAGGAATACTTGGAATGGTTGATAAGTGGCACGTAAGCGAAGAGGCCTCATTATCGGATCACAGGTATATCCTCTTTAACTTGCAAGATGAGGCTGCAGAGGTCCTCTATCGTAATCCCAGGAGGACTGACTGGTTGGGATATAATTCTGACCTTCAGTCACAGTTGGGATCGGTAGGCGGAAGGGTGCGATGCTTCACAGACATAGATCAGATAGCTTCTGACCTGCAGAATGCTATAATCAATAGCTTCCATGACAATTGCCCATTGCGACGGGGGAAGAGTCGAACCAATAGTAAGTGGTGGACTGCAGACCTCGCTCGCAAAAGGGCTAATGTCAGGAAGCTGTACAATCAATGCAAAAGGAGCCGTATCTGGGAGTCCTATCATAGAGCTCTAACAGAATACAGCCTAGCAATCAAAAAAGCAAAACAAAGTTCCTGGAGGCAGTTTACACAGAAGGTAAATGAGTTAAGCGCGGCAGCTAGACTGCAACGCTTGCTAGCCTCAAGTCCAA
Source organism: Homalodisca vitripennis (assembly GCF_021130785.1). Classification (NCBI taxonomy): domain Eukaryota; kingdom Metazoa; phylum Arthropoda; class Insecta; order Hemiptera; family Cicadellidae; genus Homalodisca; species Homalodisca vitripennis. The sequence continues at coordinate 43,203,606 of NC_060212.1, forward strand.
CCGGTCACTTGGGATCTTTAAGGTCCCAGGGAGGTCAACACACTTCCGGGTCTAGTGATAGCCTCAAACTTCTCCTTGAGACTCACTTCCCTGATTGTATCTTTGAGAATGACGACACTGGAACGTCTGGTAATCACGAGGCAGGCTCACGGCCAAGAGCTTGTCGTGGTAGCTGGGCCATTGCCAGAAGGATTGTCACTCTCTCTAAAGCCAAATGGGCAATTTCTAAATTTGCCCCTTTCAAATCTGCAGGGGGGGATGGAATCTTTCCGGCCCTGCTTCAACAAGGGCCGGAGAATCTCCTTACCCTTCTATGTGAACTATTCAGGGCGAGCCTAGCCTATGGGTACATACCACAAGTCTGGCGTCTCAACAGGGTGGTCTTCATCCCTAAAAAAGGGAGAGCGGACTACTCTGTCCCTAAATCTTTTCGTCCCATCAGTTTATCTTCGTTTCTACTGAAAACATTAGAAAGACTGGTGGAGAGGCACCTGAGAAAGGGAGTTCTCTCAGACACTCCCCTTCATCGCAACCAACATGCATACCAGCAAGGCAAATCCTGTGAATCAGCACTGCACCAATTAGTCAGTAGGATTGAGGATAGCCTGTCCGCCAAGGAATTGGCATTGTGCACCTTCATAGACATTGAAGGAGCTTTCGACAATGCCAAATTCACTGCAATGGTAAGTGGAGCACAGCGACGTGGCCTCGAGCCAGCTCTGTGCCGGTGGCTTAGGGCCATGCTGTGCTCCAGACGGATCAGGGCCGATCTCAATGAAGTATCGCTTGTGATCGCACCCACAAGGGGATGTCCTCAAGGAGGCATCCTGTCACCTCTACTGTGGAATCTAGTAGTAGATGGTCTACTTGAGGACCTTACTAACAACGGAATCTATGTCCAAGGATATGCAGACGACATAGTCCTTATGGTACAGGGAAAATACACAAATGTTGTTGTTGATATCATGAATACCAACCTTCAACATGTACACAACTGGTGTCAGGGAGAGGGACTGAAAGTAAATCCCTCTAAGACAGTAGTTGTACCATTCACTAGAAAAAAGAACCTAGAGTCTCTTTCTAGGCTGAAACTCGCATCCACTCAGCTGGAGTGGTCAAAGACAGTCAAATATTTAGGACTGACTCTAGACCATAAGCTTACGTGGAATGATCATCTTAATAATATCCTGCACAAAGCAAAGTGGGCGCTCATGACGTCCAGGAGACTTGCAGGAATCTCATGGGGCGTAAAACCCCATATAGCACTATGGCTTTACAAAGCAGTTGTAAGGCCTCAAATCACTTATGGTTCATTAGTCTGGTGGACAAAGGTGAATCAGGTAACTGCCAAAGCCAAGCTTGAAAGCTTACAAAGGCTTGGCACAATCTTTGTAACCGGAGCATTCAGGAGCAGTCCCTCAGCGACCCTCGAGGTGGCTTTAGGACTTCTACCTCTTGATGTTCATATAAAAGCTGAAGCGCGTAAGTCAGCTTATCGGCTGATGGTTGCTGGCTTGTGGAGGAATGGCGCGTCTAACGCGAGCCATGGCGCCATCACTGAAGCTGTAAACCCAAGCGCTATTCTCGAAATGGTCTCCGACACAATGAGAACGGAGTTCGTATTCAATAAGCCATTCTCTGTTGACTTCTACTCCAGAGATGAGTGGAAATCGCAAGATAACATCCCAACAATAAGAAAGAGCTTTGTCTGGTACACGGATGGCTCGCTTATTAAGGGTAGAACTGGATATGGAGTGTTTAGTCAATCCCCTAGAACTGCCCTTAGCGGCAGTTTGGGTCGGAACTGCTCCATATTTCAAGCCGAAATCTATGGTATCCTAGCCTGTGCCAACCTAGGCCTCACCAGAAGGTACCAGGAAATGAACATCTGTATAATGTCAGACAGTCAGGCAGCTCTTAAAGCTCTTGACTCCAACAGCATTTCATCCAAGCTTGTGTGGGAGTGCTTTAACACTCTCTGCAAGCTTGGATCACGCAACTGTGTGCGTCTTGGTTGGGTACCGGGCCACACAGGCATAGGTGGCAACGAATGCGCCGACAGGCTTGCCAAAAGCGGAGCAAGCATGCCATACACCGGTCCAGAACCGAGTTGTGGTATAAGCAAGTCAGCCGCTTATCAAAGTATAAACAAATGGTCCAGGAAGACACACCGTTTGCGGTGGCAGAGTCACCAAGGACAAGCACTCGGCAAAAGACTGCTTGCCGATTCTAGCTCCGGATTCACCAGATGGCTGATGGGGCTGGGGAGGGATCGGGTTAAGCAAGTGATTGCCTTGATCACTGGACACGGCCACTTCAGGAAACACCTAAACACTCTAGGTTTACGAAATGAGGACTCGGAGTGTAGACTCTGCAATAAGTCTGAAGAGACTGCAAAACACATAATACTGGACTGTGAGAGACTGGGAGCAAGGAGAAGGGCTCTTTTCGGTGATAAACAACCAGGCGACGAACCAGATGCTAGTATCGGGGAAAAGCTTCTTAGCCTAATTAAGGGCACGAAGATAGGCTTACCCCTCTAACATCAAAGGGGCACACAATAAGCTCAGGTTGACGTGTGAGGATCTAGGAATCCACCCCAATATCCCAAAGGAAAAAAAAAAAGGTAAAAATCCAAAAAGTGTTATGTAGATCACGTAAAAAGTTATTTTACCAAATATCTATTAAAACCTTAAGATTAAAAAAAACAATATGAAATGTATACTATCACAAAATTACCACCTCTTAAATTTAAGAAACTAAATTGAAGAAAGTTAGGGAAAATGTCCTATAAGATATACATTAAAATGAAAACGTTCACTAATTCTTTTTTACTACCTGTTAGTTCTCGACGATTATTTATAAAACTGTAGTTAAAACATTAAAATGTCGTAAGCAAAACCGTCTGAATTTATTGTAGAGAGCACCAAATGATAGTACTATTAACGGTTGAATATTTTTAGTCTTACTATTGTTACACTCAACAGCGGTCGTTTGTTTCAACATTGTTTCCAACATTTCTGTAGTGTACACAAAGATGGAACAGATGTCGCGAAATGTCTATAAGCAGATCTGAACATTTATACAAAGTGTTTGATGTAAAAATACCTTTAACATTGCTTTTATTACTATAAACATATTAGTGCATTGTAGTGCAATTTGGTAATTACAAACGAAGCTTTATAACCCCAACAAACTTTTGAGGCCCGGTTTGTACACTAGGAGTGTCAAATTCATTTTAAAATCCATAGTTAAAAAGTTAATAAATATCCTGTTTAGGTAGGCAAAGTTAGGGCCAAGTAGCCATCTCTTCCGTTTAACCCGGTAACCAACGGCTTAGAGGTGACCAGAACAAACATGTATGATAGGGCAGGCGGACTGCGTGCAAGGGCAGGATCGCATATCGGTATCGTTTGCAAATAGGCCTTGTTATTGCTATAAATGGGATGCTGATCAGTATATATTGAGATCGTTCTGTCTAATTTCGTGTTCGACCTGCCTGATCAATCGGAAAACATACCTAATTGCCACCACAATTAACATTACTAAAACATTCAGTAATCGATAGATTTGTCTCAGTGAAATCTTGACCAGCGAATGAAGTAGGCGATACCATTCAGCGTTTCTGTAAAAATAGGTGGACTCTGTGTGTCACGGTCTCGTCAGAACCACAGCTGAAATTGCTTTAGATTTCTCTAAATCGATTGGACGAAAGATGCCCTAGGTCAGTGCTAGTTGTTTGATACTTGGGGAGTGCCAAATATATTTTGTATTCTTCAGAGCACGTGCAGGCCTCTATAAGCGTAATTTGACGATGCATAAAGTAGCAGTCAAATGCTTGCTGATTAATCTCGAAGAACATTGGTTTGTTTTTTAAATAAAGCGCAAATTTAATGAGGTTGTTAATTTATTTTTCCGACGGCTTTTAACTTATATTGTCGGTACAGTGAAAGTACTACACTCGAAAAATTTCATTGAGAGGAGCAGACTGATACAAAAGACTTAAAAGTACTCTTGGGAGACCGTGGCTTTACTTCTATGATGTCTGTGGATGTTGGAATTTTAGAAACCAAACCGAGACAAAAGAGGGTTGCGTTAGATTTTGACTAATTTTTCTTTTCCAATATCACGGTTTGAAGAAATTGCCTTTTCCACACTACTATATGAAATTACGAACGTATGACAAGCTATGCTTAGACTGCATGTAAAATTGTGTCTATAGTTTATTCTATTTATGCCTAAACTTTTAAGTTATCTGTTCGTTTTCAAAATATCGTGAGGTCAGACAGAAACAAATGCAATGTTTCTAATCCCTCGAATGATAAGCCTTCACTACCGCTCAGCCAATAAAGAAATATATATATTAATTATCGAATAGTAATTGTATAGTAGCCTAACTTTTAGTTTTAAGTTAAGAAGGGAGATTTATCGATCACGATAATGAGAGATTTTGTACAGTAAAATATTTTATTCGAAGTTAAATTATAAACAGGAACAAGATTGAAGTCTGTGATGGAGAGATAAGTGCTAGAAATAGAACAGGTCTTGAAGCAATCTCAGAGTTAACTGAAGATTGAATTACTAGTTCCATCACTTCTTAATCTCGTTGTTAACAGACATCAGAGGTTCTGTTACATCTGGAATGAACTTACCAAAGAGTAATAGAAGAAAATAAATTAAATACATTATTCTTCTTTATTATTGCGTACAAGTTATTTGTACATTCTATGTACAAATGCAATCAATAGAAACTGATTATATATTTTAATCATATTTTATTGTTGATGTAACTGTAAGTACAGTTTAAAAACATTGATCATAATGTTTAAAATATGTCTTATATCATATAAATAAAAGTTGATCACTATCATTAAATGTATCGCTATTTGCTAATCTCGATTGTGGCTACAAAGTTCTTTCTTTATTTATCTGTTTAAGTGCCAGGAAGTGACGAAGAGTAAAAAAGGATTCCTGGAATCGTTAGGGATGTGGGAATAGTTGTAATATTTACGACTCGTAATATAAAGTTAACCGATACCTAACAGTTGTTACAACTTTCAGCTGTATTCCATCGAACAGGCATTATTAATTTAAAACTTTAAAATACATTAAACAAAACTTGATCAGTAGTGTAGTGCAGATTGCAAAGACGAAATTACTAACAAATTGTTACTTTAGGTTACAGCAGTGACGAATGAACCAATTTATATATTAGAGAAAAGTTATACGTGTTCTCGTAGATAAATATGCGCGTTTATCTTTAGAGAGTTGGATCAGAAAGTTAACAATTGGACATTAAATACATTTTGGGTTTTAAGGTGACGCAATGGGCTTTCGGTTTCAATTGTTTCTAAACAAAATTTTAGTGAAAGCTCCTTAATATATCTCTTTTGAAGGCAGGATCGATTGGACATACTTGATGCTTCCATGAGCTTTCGCATTCAAGGCATCTAAGGAATAAATAAGGATAATCTTATAATCAAGTTAAAGGAATACTATTGGAGATATGAAATTTAGTTTACAATAAAACGTATACAAAATAATAGTTTCAGATCATATAATTGCTGCACATGAACCACTTTACATAACTTTAATTATAGAATTACATTTAGCGCAACTATGATGTGAACACATGATAAGGAGCAAATTGCACAGTTTTATGTCAGTTTATCTGAGCTCGACATTAGAACCACGAAACGCCCTGGAGATGTTCAAGCGAGCTTTAATTACCTCATGTACTTTGATCAGGACGTTTGGGAAACCGTTTCAATCCGAGCTCAGATTAATTGCTTTGAGTGTATACACACTGTACATTGTAAGTACCGACCAGGTTATTGGTCAGCACCTTAAAAAGCTGTTCACACAAGGAAAACGAGAAGCTCCAGAACTATGTCCTTTCAGCACATCTAGCCTATTATATTTCTACACAATCCCTAGCGGATAATATACACACTCATGTAGGCTCCTCCCTCCCTCACCTGCACACACGCACACGCACGCACACACTCACGCGCACGCACGCATGAACACGCGCGCGCACACACACACACACACACACACACACACACACACACACACACACACACACTTAATACCAGCACAATCTTCACCCTTCTAGAAATTTTAAAATCCAATTTTCCTTTTGGGAAATTTACAATAATAAATAGCATTCTTTTAGAATTAAATAGATATATTACAACCACTGCTTTGTAGCTTCACTTTTAATTGGTGTTCTCTGACCCTTTAGTACTGTCCGGATTGGATTTCAATTCACTTGAACTCACTTTCACTACCTTGGATGACATATGACATCCTCCACATAGTGAATATCATTTATTGCTGGGATGGATAATTAATGAGACCATTGGTTTGATATAAGGGCCGCTGACTTTATTTTATTTGTAAAACGTAATGTGAAAATAACAAAAAATAGAATAAAAATAAATTATCATTTTAACAGTTAAAACACTATATATTGGAAATAATTTAGCAAAAGTCGTTAATAAGTAGAAAAATCTTTAGGCTACTGTTAAATTAGCGTAGACGATTGTACGTCATCCTTTACCAAATATCAATAATGGTAGAAAATAGAATACCAGAGTCTTCACAGACAACAAGTGCTCAGAAAAATAATGAGGTCGATTTGTAAAGAGTTGTTCAGTCATAAATTATCAATCATTATTGTTGGGATTGTTAAACCGGACTATAAAGCTTGTTAGTAACAATAAGTAAATAATGGAGAACAAATAGTTTAACTACCCTTGATGGATGGTTTTTTTTACAAAGTAAATAAAAGAATGAAATAACACAAGCAGGCTCATTTGTAAGTGATACCTGTTATAAATATCCTTAATTGTTATGAGCGACATTAATACAGGGGACAATGAAGATTTTCGTCTTATCTCTCATTCCAGGTGGCCAACTTCACAACACAACAATCTCGTTTCCGGGTTTGTCTATCTGTTGTTCTAGTTATACACGTTAATGCTGTTGAAGGGTTGCTGAGATAGAACTATACTAAGTCTCTCGTCAACAGTTGCTATATAATATATATCGTTAGGGTATGCCTCCATAGTTTATAACACTCAGTCAGAAAGTTTTTCAATAACGATTTGTATAGTAATATAGGATTTGTAAACGATATATTACTATATGACTAACAATGTTTACCTGTATTTAGAATTGGAAAGAGGATAGGGAACAATTGTAATTTTAAGGTATTTTTACACATGAGCCAGTGAGGTAAAGTTTAGTGGATTAATTGTACTTCTTTGTGACAACCTCAAGAATTTAAAAATAACAGGTCCTTATTTAAATCCAGAGCTTAATTTAAACCTGAAAATAACGTTTTTGCTGATGAAGAAAAGAAAAAAATAGGTTACATACAGATTTCTGTTACACTTTCCTTGAGTACACAGAATTGCTTTTAGGCAAACTTTGGAATTTTTAACTTCCTCAGCAATGGTTATCAGATATATTACCTCATCAGTTGCATCCTTGACGATAACCTTTTGATCTACTGACAGGTTTTTATATAATCGATATAAAGTAAATTTATAATTGGTAAATCATTTAAAATTTTATTGAGTTTCAAAAAATTAGGTTTTAAATAACAAATAAAACTTTAAAAAATATTTAAAACGACACAATAATTTGCAAATGCACATGTAAGTGCAGATGGCCCACTTTGTATCCGAGTTAGAGACAACGCGTGTTTGTGATCGCGGCAGTATTTGTCAGGACCAATGACTTGTACCATGGTGTAAGGAGACACTGTCTCCTGTGTGTCTCCTTACACCATGGCCTTGTATATTACTGCCCCAATTGCGATTTTTAAATTACGAATCTGCTGTAAATTTTAATTGTAAAATTGTGAGAGATGTTCCAGTTCTAAAGATATAATTGATACAGATTTTAAATTGTGTTTATTGTCATTTCTTTGTTTCATTGTTCATTAAGAAAACAATTACTCTTTTTTTGTAATTATTTATCAATATTTAAAAAGTGTAAATTGTGTAAGAAAAACCTAAAAAGCTTTTGGATGCATACTAATAATATTGAAAAATTAAACACCTGATATTATTGTACTCTTGATAAAAGTGCGTGAAGTGTTTGAATCTTAACACTGTCATGATATGTGACACTTATGTGTTAATGATGATTTGTGCGTTAATACTGAGAAGTTGTCATTTAAAACTTGATTGATAGTTACGTTTACTTCATTGATAAATTTTAATTATACTGCTGTTTCATTTCTTTAATTTACAAAACAGTTTCGCTCTTTTGTATTCTGATTTTTGTTGTGTTTGTTGTCTAGTAATTCTGAGATTACCCATGTTTTAATTAAAACTTAATGCAGAAGTTGCCTTGATAATTTTAAATTATTGTCAATTTACATCCTTTGATAGGACTTTAATACTCCTAATTCATAATTGTTTTTCCTCCCGTCATTTAATACAAATTACAAAGATGATCTTAAATATTGGTCTAGGAATTTATATAATGAACAAAAATGTTACATATTAATTTTTATAGGAAGTTGATTGACTGTTTTATGTATCCAGGGAAAAAACTGGGATAAATTAAAGGAGTGATAAGTATTTTTATTGCCACATCTTATCAATATTTAATAAGTAATGCAATATTACACTTGACTCCTACCTATCTGCTCAACAAGCATTTTGGGAAATGAGAAAATCTTATAATAGTACTTTATTAGCAAGCGTATTATAAAGAGTTTCATCTTGTTTTGTAGTATTTTAATAAAATTGGAAGCGTGATAATTTTCTTTTGCTTGTTTGAACTATCTAGAGATCTCATTCATTTTGAAATCCAAGCAAGAGTGTAGTACCCAAGGCTAGTTTGTAGGGAAATTGGGTTACATTCTTGTTCCCTTTTTACCATATAACAAATGGCTGTTCACAAAATAAAATATGTTTAGTGCACACAACAACGTCTTACTGCACGTAACTAAGACTGCATACAAATAATCCACATCAGAGCGAGGAGCTATACTGTTGGCAGTGATATACTTGCACGAACGGGATGACTGAGAGACGAGAAATAGTAATTACCCTAAGGGAAGATTTCTCAATTCAAACAATCAGTTAGTCAACAATACACAAGACAACAGAACGGAATGGATGCCCGATCTCGCTGGTATAGCGAATCAACAAGGGTATTTAAACAGTGTCTTGTTTCTCATCGTTTGTCGTAAAAGTACATATATAATGTCGGAGTGTTCGGTATATCTTTATTTTACATAGTGAAAGTTATTTCCAAATAAATTTTAATTTATAATTATACATATATCTTTCTTATTATTATTGGCTGGCAGTCAACGAAGGACAAGGAATAATTGTCAACTATTTTCAAATAAAATAATTTAAAACATGAATATGAAGTAACTTAGTAAAGAAATATGTAGTTATACATACCGATTATAGAATAAAATTTGTATTTTAAAATATTGGTTTTTAACAATAACCTGTATTTTTCGGTGAGAAAATCGTGTTTAACGAACAAAGCGAAGCCCTAATTAATATTAGGGTCTAACATAAAAATCGAAGACAGCTCTTATTTGGACAGTATGAAATTAAATATTAAGCAGTATAATTTAAATGTCAATAAAACCTATAAACAGTTTCATAATAATAAATCCATTAGCATCGGTAAGGTCACATTTGATTATGGATAATGCAACCTTGGGTATAATACAATTAGGTCTAGACATTTTTTGTTATTTGTATTTAAACACATATCTTTGATATTGTGAATTTAAGATTATAAAAAATATTGCTCTAAAATAAAAAGATGACGAAAATAGCAATCATAGTAACATTTTTATAAAACCACTACTATTTAACTTCTCAGGTCATTTAATTTAAACATAATTAAAGACCAATGAAGCTCTTTCATCAGGGAAAACTACGAAGTACTTGATTCTAATTACATTTCACGCTGAAGTTTACTATTTAGATTACTTTAAAATTATCTTGAACATTTTATTGACTCTTCCTCTCTTTTATTTTTATCCATTGGAATGTTTTCCAATAACTTCATATAAAATTGTGTAATAAAAATCATGTAGCCTCTATGAAAGGCCAATATTCCACAATCTTGGTTTTTGAAATGAGCAAACAGTGAATGGCAATGATACAGTCTCGCCTTTCTAGGTAGAACTAGCTTCATTAACTAAGCAAAGTAAAGGTTGAGTTTTGTAAGCAATATTGACCAAAAACGAGTAAATTGTTATCTTGAAATCCAATGATTTCCAGAAACACACTTATTTTGGAGCAGTTTTTGTATAGCCTCCTATGTAGATATTATTTTTAATTCTGTACTAAGCATTTAAGTACAACAGCATACCAGATAAAGCAGTGATAGTCACTGGTAAAGCTCCCGACATATTCCATAGATCTCTACAAAATAATTCAATGTACTCACGGTCTTGGGACGTTATTCTAAAAATAATACTCAGTAATAAAACAGACTTTGTACTGTACAAATGGAAATAAAAAATAACAAAAAGAAAATAATAAGGTGTCTTGCTATTTATAAATTATTATAAATGTCACATCCTTTGTTAAGACTTTGGTACTAAAATTTCATTATTGTTCTATCTTCATTTAGTACAAATTACAAAGATTAATTTAAAAATTTGTTTAGGAATTAATATGTTTAGTAAAAATATTACATATCTATTTTTCATAGAAGTTAATTGACTGCTTTATTTATCGAGGGAAAAACTGGGACAAAGGAAAGGAATAATAAATATTTCTTTTGCCAAATCCACAACTTATCAATATTTAATACGTAGTGCAATATTTTACACGTGCCTCCTACATCTCTGCTCAACAAGCATTTTGGGAAATGAGAAGATCTTAAAATAGTACTTTATTAGCGCGCGTATTATAAAGCGTTTTATCTTATTTTGTAATATTTGAATAAAATTGGAAGCGTATGATAATTTTCTTTTGATTGTTGGAACTTTCTAGAGATCTCATTCATTTTGAAAGCCAAGAAAGAGTGTAGTACCCGAGGCTGGTTTGTAGGGATATTGGGTTACATTCTTTTTCCCTTTTTACCATCTAACAAATGACTGTTCACAAAATAAAATAGGCTTAGTGTACACAATAACGTCTTACTGCACATCACTAAGACTGCCTGCAAACAACCAACAACAGAGAGAGGAGCTATACTGTAGGCGGTGATATACTTGTATGAGCGGCATGACTGAGAGACGAGAAATAGTTATTACTGTAAGGGAGGATTTCTCGATTCAAACAATCATTTAGTCAACAATACACAAGACAACAGAACGGAATGGATACCCGATCTTGCTATAATTCATATTGGTATAGCGAATCAACAAGGGTATTTGAACAGTGTCTTGTTTCTCATCGTTTGTCATAGTGTTCGGTTTATCTTTATTTTACATAGTGAAATTTATTTGCAAATAAATGTTAATTTATAATTTTACATAAATCTTTCTTATTATTATTGGCTGACCGTCAACGAAGGGGATGGATTATTGTTACATAAAAAAAACAAGAATATGAAATAGCATAGTAAAAAACATGTAGTTATTTTCGTTGAAAAACGTAGTACAACTTGTTTAACGAATGCTCGATCTTTTAGTCATTTTACATTTAAATGTACTAAAAGAATAAGACAAATTGAGGTTAGCACACAGTTTGAGTTTAAAACTTAAAATAATAATTTGTTATGACACAACAAAAATTGATAATATTAGAGTCCAACTTAAAAAAACGAAAACAGCTGTTATTTGGACAGTATTAAAAGAAATATTAAGCAGTATAATTTAAATTTTAATAAAACCTAGTAAAAAGTTTTAAAATAAGGAATGCATTAACATCGGTAAGGTTACATTTAATTATAGATAATGCAAACTTGGGTATTATGCAATTAGGTGTGGACATTTGTCTGTTATTTGTATATAAAAACATATCTCTGATATTTTTCAATTAGGATTATTAAAAATATTGTTCTTAAATAAAAAGATAAAAATAGCAATCATAGTAACATCTATTTGCTTGATGTTTAGAAAACCATTACTATTTAACTTCCCAGGTCATTTAATTTAAACATCATTAGTGATCAATGAAGCTTTTTCATCAGGGAAAACTAAGAATTACTAATTAGATTTCATGCAGACCCTTGCTGTTTAGATTAATTTCAAATGATCATGTACCTTTTATTGAGTCTTCTTTTCATGTATTTTTATTCATTAAAATGTTATCCAATCACTTTTATACAATTTTCAAATAAAATTCATGTGGCCTCTCAGGAATGCCACTATTTTACAATCTCAGTGTTTCGAAAGGAGGAAACAGTGAATAGCAATGATACAGTCTCGCCTTTTAAAGTAGAACTAGCTTCAGTAACTAAGCAAAGAAAACGTTGAGTTTTGTTTTTTGTAAGCAATATTTACCAAAATCGAGTAAATTGTTTCCTTGACAACCAGTAATGTCTAGAAATACAAATTTTTTGTAACATATTTTGTATAGCCTCCTACGTAGATATTATTTTAAATTCTGCCCTAAAAATTTAAGTACAACCGCATAATAGTTAAAACAGCTATTGAGATCTGTGTTCTGTACAAATGTTTATTAACCGATGGTATTGCCATAGTTCAATATAAAATTATAAACAAAGTACGAGTACTCTACACCACCCAACGTGTGACAAGCTATGCTTAGACTGCATATAAAATTGTGTCTATAGTTTATTCTATTCACGCTTAAACTTTTAAGTTATCAGCTCGTTTTCAAAATATCGTCAGGTCAGACAGAAGCAAATGAAATTTTTCTAAGCCTTCATGTGATAAACCTTCGCTACCGCTCAGCCAATAAAGGAATATATATATATATATATATATATATATATATATATATATATATATATATAATTATAAAAAAGTAATAGTACAGGAACTTTAAGTTAACGTAGGTTTAAGTTAAGAAGGTAGATTTATCGATCACGATAAAAAGAGACTATATAAAGTCTAATATTGTTATTTGAAGTTAAGTTATAAACAGGAAAAAGGTTATAGTCTGTGATGGATAAATAAGTGCTGGAAATAGAACAGGTCTTGAAGCAATCTCAGAGTTAACTGAAGATTGAATTACCAGTTCCATCACTTCTTAATCTCGTTGTTAACAAACATCAGAGGTTCTGTTACATCTGGAATTAATTTACCAAAGAGTAATAGAAGAAAATAAATTGAATCTATTATTTTTATTTATTTTCGCGTACAAGTTATTTGCACATTCTGGGTCCAAATGCAATCAGTAGTAACTGGTTATATATTTGTATCTTATTTTATTTTTGACGTAACTGTAAGTACAGTTTAAAAACATTGATCATAATAATGTTTAAAATATGTCTTATGTCATATAAGTAAAAGTTGAACACTATCACTAAATGTATCGCCATTCGCTAATCTCGATTGCGGCTACACAATTACGGCTAGTTCTTTGTTATTTATCTGTTTAAATGCCAGGAAGGTTAAGATGAAGCGAAAAAAAAGTATTCCTCGAATAGTTAGGGATGTGGGAATAGTTATAATATTTACGAATCGTAATTTAGAGTTAACCCATACCAAACAGTTGTTAAAACTTTCAGAACTTTAATCACCTCCTGTACTTTGATCAGGACGTTTGGGAAGCCGTTTCAATCCGAGTTCAGATTAGTTGCTTTGAGTGTCCAATATATCGAAAATGTTCACTATAAATTTGGCTTTGACACAGTTCCATAACTATGAGTAATATCAGCCACAGAAGTTTGTATACACACTGTATATAGTAAAGTACCGACCAGGTTATTAGTCAGCACCTTAAACAGCTGTTCAAACAAGGAAAACGGGAAGCTCCAGAACTGTGTCCTTTCAGCACATATATACTACCTTCTATCTATGGTATGAATAATTCCACTAATCAGTTATAGCTTAGACACATCAATAGGCCCCATTCCAAGCAATCCCGGCGGAACATTAAAGGTTTACATATATCTGACAATGGTTAGAATTCAATTAAAAGGATTAACATAATCATACCATTGTTGTTAATGCTCCTTAGTATTTTATTAGTAATACCAACTCTATTAACTTATCGAAGCTGTTGAGGATTTTAGAGGAAGATATTGAGTGGAACGGCAGCACGGGAGATAATTCTTAGAAATTATAGAGTATTGAGTGTTAAAATCGTGTGTAAATAATGATGAAGCTTATAATACAAGGGGCAGACGTAACAATGAAGTATTTACCATAATTGATTAGAATATATTCCATTTAATAAATAAAAACATTTCAGCATACATTTAAAAATAAAGATATCTTGTAAAGAATTCTTACAGAAGAAATTGATTTTTAAATTCCTTTTCTAGCTGTTGCCGTAATTTTATCACAGACAATTAAATTTTAAATTTAGATAATATATTTATGTGTATAAAACTAACTCAATGTAACAAGTTTATAGCATTTGTTTGTAATGTTTTGTTTGTTTGATATTTCTTCTATAAACTGAATAGTATTTGCCTGATTAAACAAGTTAATAGAGCCTCAAAACACAGGTAAATCCTTTGAGGTTATTAATTTTAATTTCCAAGTACTCTGCACTTTGAGATAAAATCCGGACTTATTATTAGCACTTCTTATGCTTTTCACATATATGTTTAACTTATTTTTTTCTTGAAGGGAATGTATCTCAACTTGTGTATATATTGTGCATTAAAAAAACAATCTTATCAATATTGTAGGATTATACATGCAAATTAGGTATAAATAAAACTACTCATACACAATCCCTAACACACACACACACACACACACACACACACACACACACACACACACACACACACACACACACACACACACACACACACACACACACACACACAATAATGTTAAATCTAAACTTGTTTTAGAGGATAATACCAGCACAATCTTCACCCTTCTGGACATTTTAATATCCAATTTCCCTTTTGGGAATGCGTCCTACACGCCAGAAGTCATATTACTTCAAATTGCGGGACATTGTATATATCACAATGGGGTTGGATAATGTACAATAATATATGGCATTCTTTTATAAATAAATGAATATATTACAATTACTGCTTTGCAAACTCTCCTATAAATGGGGTTGTCTGACTATTTAGTATTGTCTGAATATGCTTTCTATTCACTTGAAATGAAATGAAACGTATATTCTCTCTTCACAATCAATTAATATTAACAAAACAACAACAATATTATACTTCTATACCTAGTGTTTGATCAAATAACGTGTTAACTAATTAGGAACTTGAGCTCACTTTGACTGCCTTGGATGACATATGACACCCCCACATAGTGAATATAATTTTTTGCTGGGATGGATAATTAATGAGACCATTGGTTTGATATAAGGGCCGCTGACTTTTTGAAACGTAAAGTGAAAAATCAAATGAAAATAAATTATAATTTTAAAAATTAAAACACTATATATTGGAAATCATTTAGCAAAAGTCGTTAATAATTAGAAAAATCTTTAGGCTACTGTTAAATTAGCGCAGACGATTGTACGTCATCCTTTACCAGATATCAATAAATGTATAAATAGAATACCAGAGTCTTCACAGACAACAAGCGCTCAGAAAAATAATGAGGTCGATTTCTAAAGAGTTGTTCAGTCATAAATTATCAATCATTATTGTTGGGATTGTTAAATCGGACTATAAAGCTTGTTAGTAACAACAAGTAAAAAATGGAGAACAAATAGTTTAACTTTCCTTGATCGATAGTTTCTTTTACAAAGTAAATAAAAGAAAGAAATAACAGAAGCACGCTCTTTTGTAAGTGATATCTGTTATAAATATCCTTAATTGTTATGAGCGACATAATGCAAGGTGAAATTAATAGTTTCGTCTTATCTCTCATTCCAGATGGCCAACTCCACAACACAACAATCTCGTCCCCAGGTTTGTCTATCTGTTGGTCTAGTTATACACGACGTTGTTAATATTGTTGTAGGATTGTTGAGGTAGAACTGTACTAAGTCTCTTGTCGTCACTTTCTATATATATCGTTAAGGTATGCCTTCATAGTTCATAACACTCAGTCAGAAAGTTTTTCATCAACGATTTATATAGTATTATAGGATTTGTAAACGATATATATTATTACTATATCACGGATGGGTGAAAATTTACATTTGAAGGTAACAAATGTCAATTTGTATCCCAAATCCCGATACTGTATCCCAATACTGGGATAGAGTAATCGTTCATCTAAATGTGATAGGAGTATTTGCGCTACAAACGTACCAGTTTTAACCTCAAAAATAATGTAGAAAAATATCGCTGGTAAGATAGCTTGAGTCAAATTCCTTGGATGAACTTTTTCCGATAACGAACGACGAGCGAGGCTTGCGGCCCAGGATGCTGCGGTCAGCTAGTTACTGGAGATTCCGCTTTTATTTTTAATACAGCCCAGCGTTTGCGAGGAGTGGTTTGCATCTTGTTGTCACATTGGACGATGGTTGTGAATAAAAATTTATGAAGATTTTATATGTAGCTTGTCCACATTAACAATCAATTAATTGCATTTAACATACGTTGATCTGATATCATAGACAACGTATTATTAAAAGAAATCATCAGACTTTAGCATATTTTAAAATACATTCAAGGTTGGAATTTAATATACTCTTAGATGGTTTTTCTAGTAACCTCCTTCATAATAGGTGTCAGAATAAACGTTTCAGATATAAAAGTTTTTAAATTAATTAAAAAAAAACTAACTAGCTACAGTAAAAAAAGTTTATAAATGTAATTAATTTCATAGCTATGGAATAATATAAAATACGTGAAGATAGAAGCATTTACAACAATTGTAATTAGGTATAAATAAAAATAGTTGATGTTAAAAATTAGAAATTTTACAACACGTACATAGCTTCAGAGAAATACATAATTTTTCAATCTCACAAGGATTTTGTTAATTAAAAGTATTCATATACATTTAATTTTCTTAAATTGTGTTTCAACTATAAGTGCAATTTACCTTCATCGTAAATGAATACAAAATGTGTGACTATGTATAAATCATGTACTTGCTGTAAACATTTCTAATTTTTACCTTTAGTTTACAATTTGTATAGGGCCTGATTACAAATTGCCTTAAATTTCTATAGGAACTGGTTGTAAGTTATCTTAAACACCTTATATAAAAGTCGTATAAGAATGCAAAACTAGTTGCTCTGAAACTATGCATACCTGATGTACTTGCAGTAGACTTTTCGTATTTTTATCTTTTGCAATTTTTATTAGGGCCTGATTACAAATACCCTTAAATTTTATTATAAATGGTTGTAAGTTATCTTAAACGGCTTATATAAAAGCTAAAAAAAATTTTAAAACCAATAATTGTGTGCGCCATCTCAATCTACGCCATATTTTTATCAAGGGCTATTAATTATTATTAACAATCAATTAATCATAGAGTTAAAAGGTATTAAACGTGTTTATCCAATGTATGCACCAAGACATGTTTTATGGCAATTATATCACCATGAACTAAAACAAACATACTTGGAATAACTTTTAATAACTATTGTTCAAGCACGCGTAGAGGGAATTTCGTCGACTACTGTACCGCCTGCAAATCTTTCAAGCGCAGCCGTACTATACAAGTACGCTTAGTACGTGCTTTGGCTCTAGTGCAGGCGTTTATTACATACATGATTGATATTTCGTCTGAAAGAATGTAAATAATAGTAAACCAAAAGAGTTTTTGGTTTAAGATGTTTTAACCATATTATTATACACTATACTACCTCAGATACTTCACTATAAAATCAATTTGGATTAGAAATTTTCTATAATTTAAAATTAGTAAAAATTGTTTCTCGTGCAATTAGTTTTACATACCCAATAAAAAAATGTATACGGCGCCATGCTGACGGTGTGCGGATATCGTATGAAGATATAACGTTACACATGTGTAGTGAACACGTTATGCACCTAATGTATTGTAAATACGATCAGTTTACACAGAAAACACTGGAAGACACAATGTTGTGACAGAGCGAGCCATGGGTTTATCACCGGACGGCTGTGTGTTGTTTTGTCTGACCAAGGGAGAACAGCGGCTGTGCCGTGTTTACTGTAGCGGGCCCCGCTGTTGTTGTTTACATCGAAATATCGTTTTCTTACTAAACGGAATTTATTTTTATAGGTGACATAGTCTTTGTATCAGGAAGTAGTTTTTATATTTACTTCATATTTTTATATCTAGCCAAAAGCAAAAATTTGTTCAAGTACAGATGTAGGGAAGTATGCGTAAATTCCGCGAATTAAATCTTATCATCTGAATCCATCTAACTGCACACTACTGTAAGTGACGATAGCCGAGTGTTCTAAGTCTGACTTTGTATCCAAGTAAAGAGATAACGCAGGTTAAGATCATGTGTGGGTTCACGGCACTTCTTATCAGGACCATAGACCTTGTACATTGTTACCTTAATTACGAATTTTAAATTACGAATTTATAAAGTATTGTCATTTTGCGGAATAATTGTGTCTACTTTTTAACACATATTCTATACTTTGTAGGAAATTTTCGTGGCGTGAATAATGCAGTCTTGAATAGAATTATTACGTTTAAGATTTAACGATACAACCATAGACAAATGAAATAAATTAATTTAGCAAAACAATTTTAGTAATGAGTTACAAAGAGCAATATATTCCTTGAGTTTAATTAGTTTGCAATAACATACAACTGCACCTGCACCTATAGGTATACGTATATACTTACTATACGTGTACTGTATACCTATAATGTAAGGCATTTTTAACTAGGAGGTATAAATTCAGGCTGGTTAATTATTAATTACTTGTTCTTTGAAACCCAGAAAAATATTGCTCTTAGAAATATGATTCACAAGCATATGAATTAAGCAAAAGTGTTATAGTTGTATCTTGCATTATTATGAAGCAATATTATCTAATCTTTGTTAAACTTTCTAGTAATTTTAAACTCCTCTTCCAAAATGAAGCCTGAGTTAAATATTACCTATTCAGGTACACGAAAAGTTTGGCTTTGCTTATTACCCTTTACATTTATTACTGATTAATTCACCTTTCCCTTCTATTTAGAAAACTGCGTATTATAAAAAACAGAGGAATATAACGTGGCTGGTATACAAACTCTTGTTACTTACTTATTTAAAATAAATCAGCGAACAATCATTCTTTTGGCGTAAAAAGAAGCGCAATAAAAGTCAAATAAAAGGAGAGACTGCACCCATTTGTTTACGGTGGACAAGATTTCTCTCTCACATTCTTTACTCGGCTTATACAGTTAGAAGTTCTGTTACTGAGGAGAATCCAGACAGTAAATCTGATTAAGTCCAAGGTTTTAGGATTGTAAGGTATAAGAATCGGGTGTAATTGATCATATCACAATATTTATGCTTGTATGAATGAAACAGTTTAATATCGAAGAAACATTTAATACTGGTGCCTATTTTGATTTTAACACCTTCTGCTGTCGATTTTGATTTTAAAATTGTGAAATATGTTCCAGTTCTAAAGATATAACTGATACAGATTTTAAATTGTGTTTATTGTCATTTCTTTCTTTCATTGGTCATTAAGAAAAAAATCACTCATTTTTGTAGTTATTTATCAATATTTAAAAAGTGTAAATTGTGTAAGAAAACCTAAAAAACTTTTGGATGCATGCTAATGATATTGAAAATTATACACCTGCTATTATTGTACCATTGAAAAACGTGCGTAAAGTGTTTGAATCTTGAACACTGTCATGATAACTGACACATATGTGGTAAAGTACTCTCCCTACAGCCGACTCTTAAATATTTTGATGATTTGTGCGTTAATACTGTGAAGTTGGCAATTAAAACTTGATTGATAGTTATGTTTACTTGATTGATAAATTTTAATTGTACTGCTGTTTCATGTCTTTAATTTACAAAAGAGTTTCGCACTTTTGCATTCTGATTTTAGTTGTGTTTGTTGTCTAGTAATTCTGAGACTAACTTAATGCAGAAGGTGTCTTGATAATTTTAAATTATTGTCAATTTACATCCTTTGTTAGGACTTTAATACTTCTAATTAATGACTGATATTTCTCCCTTCATTAAGTACAAATTACAACGTTAATATTAAATATTTGTGTAGGAATATATATATTAAAAAAGATTAAATATTTATTTTTAATAAAAGTTGTTTGACTGTGTTATCCACATCCACAACTTATCCATATTCAATACGTAGTGCAATATTTTACACAAGCCTCCTATCTCTCTGCTCAACAAGCATTTTGGAAAGGAGAAAATCTTGTAATAGTACTTAATGCAATTCATACTTTTTATGTGCATACTATGAAGAGTTTTATCTTATTTTGTAATATTTGAATAGAATTTGAAGCGGATGATAATTAATTTGCGTGTTTGAATTTTCTAGAGATTTCATTAACTTTGAAGGCCATGCAAGAGAGTAAACCCAAGACCGATTGGTAGGGAAATTAGTTTACATTCTTGTTCCCTTGTTACCATCCAACAAATGGTTGTTCCCGAAATAAAATATGTTTAGTGTACACAAAAACTTCATACTGTGCATGACTAAGACAGCCAGCTAACAGTTGATAACAGAGCGATGAGCTATACTTTTGGCAATGTCTACTTCTCTAAGCAGAATGACTGGGAGACGAGAGATTTCTTGATCCAAACAATCATTTAGTCAACAATACACAAGAAAACAGAACGGAATGGATACCCGATCTTGCTGGTATAGCGAATCAACAAGGGTATTTAAACAGTGTCTTGTTCCTTATCGTTTGTCATTACATTATATATTCTATCGGAATGTTAGGTTCATCCATATTATACAGGTTGGAAATTTTACCGTTAGTTAGTTCCATTTTATATAACGCAACATTTCACAACCTAGTTAGCCAGTACAACTTAATATTATTTTTTATCCAATGTTCCGGAACTAAATTATCGACGGACTAACTACCTAATCGGCACGCGTATGAATATTTTATAGTAACCCTTCGTAGCAGCCAAACTACGTGACCGATCAGACCTCGCACGCTTTGTCCGCAAGTAAAATTTATATTTTCGTATTATTAAATTAGCCCTTTGATGCCAAACATATAAAAATGAACGTAACGTAAAGTAAAGTTGTAAATAGTAAAGTAAATTACCCTTGAAGATCTTTTATTTGCTTGATTGAAATGGATAGAAGTTGTGGCGTGATAAGTTTTTTGTCTCATTAAATGGCTAATACCGTCGCGAATCTGTTTTAGACGAGCTCACGTATTATTTGAGTAGATGGCTACCACTTTCATAACTTCTACTCCTCTTCTAGTAATTACCGACTAGAAATAACCCTTCTTAGACTACAGCTTCAATGTCTCGTGCTAAGACGCCGACGCCCGGGTTGTGAGTCTACACATTGCGAAGGGAAGTAAAATCTTAATGTTTTATAAAATAAAATATCGTAGGCATAATTCCATAGAACATTGGATATTTTAGGCCCACCTATCAGATATACATTTTTAGTTCTTGTACTCTAATTGGCAGCAACGCGGTAAGGCATACATTTAATTTACCAACTAAAAGTGGTGCCTGTAAGTTTCATTAATTAAATTGAACTTATAAGTAAACTTTGCAATTCGAGTATTTATTACTACGACTTTAGAAGTCACTACCCCCATGTGTAATCGTCAGTCGGTACAAAAATATTTCCAAATAAATGGTAATTTATACTTTTACATTTGTCTTTTTTTAATTATTGGCTTACTGATAGCAAAAGGGATGGAAAAATGTAATTTATTTATGTCTGTCTATCTCTCTGTTTGTTCGCACGATATCTTGTGAAATAACTAACCTGTACAATATTACATGAGGCTTCATTAATATATAAGTAACATCGATTTCTATGATGGATTTAGCTTAGCGTTGGAAGAACTTATTGTACTATTATTACGTGCAAACATGATAGCAACCAGATATTTATAGCAATATATCATAATGAACTTTGTAAACAAACCGAGTTGGAAACAACATTATAACTTACACATTTGATTTTTTATCATATTACAATTTAAAATATTATTATGATCATGTTTACACATAAAAAAGCCGTTATTTTGCATTTACGTATAACGAAACAATAACAAAAGTTTAGGTTAGCACACTGAAAAACTTAATTATATGCGCGATTTGATTTTTCAGATATCTGTTATGATAAAACGGAAGTCATTATTTTATGGACCAACATAAAAATCGAAAACTGTTGTTATTTGGGCAGTATGATAAAAAATCCTAAGCATTAGATATTGTATTCCTAATAAAACAGTTCCATATTAAGAAATGCATTATCATCAGTAAGGTCGCAATAAACTATGGATAGTGCAATCCTGTATTAATACGATTAAATATACATTCCTCTGTCCCTTTTACATAAACACATACCTCTCATATTGTGAAATTAACATTATGAAAAGTAATATCATAAAATAAAAAAGACGAAAATAGCCATCATAATAACGTCTATTGATTTTTAGAATACCATTACTAGTTAACCTTCCAGGTCATTTAATTTAAACATAATTAGTGATCAATGAAGCTTTTTCATGAGGGAAATCTACGAAGTACTTTGATTCTAATTACATTTTTACGCAGACCCTTACTATTTAGATTAATTTAGAATTAACATTTTATTGACTCTTCTTCTCTTTCGTTTTTATTCATTGGAGTGTTTCTCAATCACTTTTAAAAAACTTTCAAATAAAATTCATGTGGCCTCTATGGAAGGCCGATATTACACAATCTCAGTGTTTTGAAAGGAGCAAACAATGAATGGCAATGTACAGTCTCGCCTTTCAAGGTACAACTAGCCTCAGTAACTAAGCAATGAAAGCATTGAGTTTTTTAAGCAATATTTATAAAAAACGAGTAAATTGTTATCTTGTAACCCAATGATGTCCATAAACACAAATCTTTTAAAACAGTTTTTGTATAGCCTCCTACGTAGATATTAATTTAAATACTGTCCTAAACATTTAAGTACAACAGCATATCAGTTAAAACAGTGATTGTTACTGCTAAACCACCCGACATATTCCATGGATCTCTACAAAATAACTCAATACACTTACGGTTTTCGGACGTGATATTAAAAATAATACTTAGTAATATAATTGACTTTGTACTGTAAAACGGCAAATAATAAAAAGAAAATAATAGCAACCTATGTTTTTTCTTTTTGTGGATGCTTAATTGTGCTTCGTCATATTGCGTTTACAATCATTGTAATTTAATATAGAGTCCAATTAAATTTCAACAGTAATGCCTCTGTTATACAAACTATCGTAACATCTATTTTAATGTTGTCAGGGGTAATAATTCATTCTATTTACTTAACTATTCTACGTTGCATTTACATCAACGTACAACAGCTAAACATACCTAATGAAAGAAATGTGGTAACTATCGATGAATTGGGCAAACTTTTAATGTTAAGTAAGGTAAAAATCCAAAAAGTGTTATGTAGATCACGTAAAAAGTTATTTTACCAAATATCTATTAAAACCTTAAGATTAACAAAAACAATATGAAATGTATATTATCACAAAATTACCACCTCTTAAATTTAAGAAACTAAACTGAAGAAAGTTAGTGAAAATGTCCTATAAGATATACTTTAAAATGAAAACGTTAACTAATTCTTTGTTACTACCTGTTAGTTCTCGACGATTATTTATAAAACTGTAGTTAAAACATTAAAATGTCGTAAGCAGTTCCGTCTGAATTTAATGTTATATAGCAGCAAATGATACTACTATTATTAACGGTTGAATATTTTTAGTCTTACTATTGTTACACTCAACAGCGGTCGTTTGTTTCAAACATTGTTTCCAACATTTCTGTAGTGTACACAAAGATGGAACAGATGTCGCAAAATGTCTATAAGCTGATCTGAACATTTATACAGAGTGTTTGGTGTAAAAATACCTTTCAAATTGCTTTTATTACTGTAAAAATATGAGTGCATTGTAGTGCGATTTGGTAATTACAAACGTAGCTTTATAACTAAAAAAATCTTGTGAGACCTCGTTTGTTCACTAGGAGTGTCAAACTCATTTGAAAACCCATACTTAAAAAGTACTAAATACCCTATTTAGGTAGGCGAAGTTATGGCCAAGTAGCCATCTCTTACTTTTAACTTACATTAACCAACGGCTTAGAGGTGACTTCAGCACAAACACCTATGACCAGGTGGACTGCTTGCAAGGGCAGGATCGCATATCGGTATCGTTTGCAAATAGGCCTTGTTATAGCTATAAATTGGATGCTGATCAGTATCTATTGAGATCGTTCTGTCTAATCTTGTGTTTGACTTGTCTGATCGATCGGAAAACATGCCTAATTGCCAGAACAATTAACATTACTAAAATTCGATAGAACATTCAATAATCGATAGAAGCGTCTCAGTGAAATCTTGCCCAGCGAATTAAGTAGGCGATACTATCAGTGTTTCTGTAAAAATAGGTGGACTCTGTGTGTCACGGTCTCTTCAGAATCACAGCAGAAATAGCTTTAGCTTTATCTAAATCGTTTGGGTGAAAGATACCCTTGGTCACTGATAGTTGCTTGATACTTGGGGTGTGTCAAATATATTTTGTATTCGTCAGAGCACCTGCAGGCCTCTATAAGCGTAATTTAACGATGCATAAAGTAGCAGTGAAATGCTTGCTGATAACTCTCGAAGAACGTTGGTTTGTTTTTGAAATAAAGCGCAAATTTAATGAGTTTTTTAATTTCTTTTTCCGACAGCTTTTTACTTAACTTGTCGGTCCAGTGAAATTGCTACACTCTAAAAATTTCATTGACAGGAGCAGACGGCTACAAATGACATCAGTGTAGTCTTAGGAGGCAGTCACTTTGCTTCTATGATGTTTGTGGATCTTGCAATTTTAGAAACCAAACCGTGACGAATGAAGGTTGCATTGGATTTTGACTGCTTTTTCTTTTCCAATATCAAAGTTTGGGAAAGTTTGAGATTTTATACATGCTCTGCACAAATGTTTGTTAACCAATGGGATTGACAAGAAATTGCCTTTTCCAAATACAGTATCATATTATGAACAAAGTTGGAGTAAGCTACACCACCCAACGTGTGACAAGCTATGGACTGCGTGTAAAATTGTGTCCATAGTTTATTCTATTCATGTCTAAACTTTTAAGTTATCAGTTCGTTTCCAAAAATCGTGAGGTCAGACAGAAATAAAATGAAATTTTTCTAAGCCTCCGAGTGATAAGCCTTTGCTACCGCTCAGCCAATAAAGGAATATATGTATACTAATTATAAAAAAGTAATTGTATAACAGCTTTTAGTTTTAAGTTAAGAAGGTAGATTTATCGATCACGATAATGGGAGATTTTATTTATTTTATTTTTATAGTCAAAAATTGTTATTTTAAGTTAAATTATAAACAGGAACAAGATTTCACTCTGTGATGGAGAGATAAGTGCTGGAAATAGAACGGGTCTTCAAGCAATCTCGGAGTAAACTAAAGATTGAATTGCTAGTTCCATCACTTCTTAATCTCGTTGTTAACAGACATCAGAGGCTCATCTAATCAAAGTTGATCACTATCACTAAATGTATCGCTATTTGCTAATCTCGATTGTGGCTACACAATTACGCCTAGTTCTTTTTTATTTATCTGTTTAAGTGCCAGGAAGTGACGAAGAGTAAAAAAAGGATTCCTGGAATCGTTAGGGATGTGGGAATAGTTATAATATTTACGACTCGTAATTTCAAGTTAACCGATACCTAACAGTTGTTACAACTTTCAGCTGTATTCCATCGAACAGCCATTCTTAAATTAAAATGTTAAAATACATTAAACAAAATTTGATCAGTAGTGTAGTGCAGATTGCATAGACCAAATTACCAACAAATTGTTACTTTAGGTTACAGCAATGACGTATAAACCAATTTATACATTAGAGAAAAGTTATACGTGTTCTCGTAGATAAATATGCGCGTTTACCTTTATAGAGTTGGATCAGAAAGTTAACAATTGGACATTAAACACATTTTGGGTTTTAAGGTGACGCAATGGGCTTTCGGTTTGAATTGTTTCTAAACAAAATTTTAGTGAAAGCTCCTTAATAGATCTCTTTTGAAGGCAGGATCGATTGGCGATCATAACGACTTGGATTGTAGATATTAATATTCCAGATTATTAATATTTAATTTATCAATAAGACATCCAAGACGATTTAAAATATTTTTTGATTAGTAAGATCCTAGTGAATATTAAGTACAATTTATTACTAAATTTGTTAACTATTAAATATTATCTGGTTTTTCTAAAATGAAAATCACAGTTCTAAATCAAAATAATGAATTTATTTTAAACTGGCAAATAATGAGTTCAACGTTTCAGAATTTTGATCACTCTATTTTCCACAAAGAACTGACATTTTAGTAAATTTAAAAATTCCTTTGACAAGAAATAAAAATATTAATATATCAAACTAAAAATCAGAGCTCTCTTCTAAAATAAAATAATAAATTTTTAAAATAAAAATAAAATACCACTTGGAAATAACTAAAATAATAATGTTCACTTCTAAGTTCACTCAAAATTCAAAATAAAAATTTAAACTTATCTTTCCACTATTTGAACCTTAACTTTCAAGTCTCTGCAATTCAGATTACAACTCTCTCTAAAATTTATTAAAGTTCTATTAATTTCCAATTAATAATTCACACTAAAACAGTTCCAGTTAATTATTAATAAATTACTACTTTTCCAAATCTCAATTAAAGTTATTAACAAAGTTTAATTTTAATTCACTTCTCTTGCAAGCATGAACCAAATGTAACTTATATGATTCTATTATGCTCTATTGTTCTTCGAGAATAAGTTATTCAGAATGCTCTGTAGTTTCTATGAATTTAATTTTTTCCTATAAAAAAGACAACAGAATTAATTTAATATCAGATCAGGAAGACTATTTCAATAAAACGTACGATAAATTTGGTGCTTACCTCAAAATCACTCGCGAAAGAAAATTAAAAAACACGGCGCACTGTAATCAACTTAATCACGAAAATAACCAAAAGAAGGGCGAAAATTATGAGCAGGCGCTTAAATACTTCCCTTTCCAATCAACTTTGCAGGACATCCGTGGTGCTCTCTCATTGGTCCAGCTGTATCAAACAAGGAGAACAATGCTCGCAACAAGACAAGTTCTAATCAATTCAAGGCAGTCAACCTGCCTTCCTAACAATTTAAAACTACCAGTACTAACTTGCCAAAGGATTACATGTTCGTTTTTACCCTGACATTTCACAATCTAATATAAAATTAAATCCCAATATTTCGATCCCAAACTTTTATTTAAGTTTTAATTAAAAAAAAAAAACAAATCAATGTAGCTTTAAAAACGCTACAGACATACTTGATGCTTCCATGAGCTTTCGCATTCAAGGCATCTAAGGAATACATAAGAGTAATCTTATAATCAAGCCAAAGGAATACTATTGGAGATATGAAATTTAGTTTTACAATAAAACGTATACGAACTAGTAGTTTCAAATCATAAAATTGCTGCACAAAAATGAAGAAATCGTTTAAAAAAATATAGTGTGTCATGAACCACTTTACATCAAGGTGAACACATCTGAACACATGGTAAGGAGTAACTTAAACGGTTTTATGTCAGTTTATCTGAGCTCGAGATGGGAACCACGAAACGCCCTGGAGATGATTGATGTTCAAGCGAACTTTAATCACCTCCTGTACTTTGATCAGGATGTCTGAGAAACCGTTTCAATCCGAGATCAGATTAGTTGCTTTGAGTGTCTAATATATCGAAAATGTTCAGTATAAATTTAGCTTTGACACAGTTCCATAACTATGAGTAATATCAGCCACAGAAGTTTGTATACACACTGTATATAGTACCGACCAGGTTATTGGTCAGCACCTTAAACAGCTGTTCAAACAAGGAAAACGGGAAGCTCCAGAACTATCTCCTTTCAGCCAATCTAGACTATACTATTTCTACACAATCCCTAGTGGATAATATACACACTCATGCACGCTCCTCCCTCCCTCACACGCACACAAACACACACTCACACACGCACACGCACACGCGCGCGCGCGCGCGCGCACACACACACACACACACTTACACACAAACTTATTATAATAATGTAAAATCAAATCCAAACTTGTTTTAGAGGATAATACCAGCACAATCTTCACCCTTCTGGAAATTTTAATATCCAATTTTCCTTTTGGGAAATTTACAATAATAAATGGTATTCTTTTAGAATTAAATGGATATATTACAACCACTGCTTTGTAGCTTCTCTTTTAAGTGGTGGTGTCTGACCCTTCAGTACTGTCCGGATAGGCTTTCTATATTCACTTGAGCTCACTTTCACTGCCTTGGATGACATATGACATCCTCCACACAGTGAATATATTTTATTGCTGGGATGGATAATTAATGAGACCATTGGTTTGATATAAGGGCCGCTGACTTTTTTTTATTCGTATAACGTAATGTGAAAATAACAAAAAATCTAATTAAAATAAATTATTTTAAAAGTTAAAACACTATATATTGGAAATAATTTAGCAAAAGTCGTTAAGAAGTAGAAAAACCTTTAGGCTACTGTTAAATTAGCGTAGACGATTGTACGTCATACTTTACCAGATATCAATAATTGTATAAAATAGAATACCAGAGTCTTCACAGACAACAGTGCTCAGAAAAATAATGAGGTCGATTTCTAAAGAGTTGTTCAGTCATAAATTATCAATCATTATTGTTGGGATTGTTAAACCGGACTATAAAGCTTGTTAGTAACAACAAGTAAAAATGGAGAACAAATAGTTTAACTTCCCTTGTTTGATAGTTTTTTTACAAAGTAAATAGAAGAAGAAAATAACACAAGCAGGCTCATTTGTAAGTGATATTATAAATATCCTTAATTGTTATGAGCGACATAATGCAAGATGAAATGAATAGTTTCGTCTTATCTCTCTTTCCAGGTGGCCAACTTCACAACACAACAATTTCGTCCCTAGGTTTGTCTATCTGTTGTTCTAGTTATACACGACGTTGTTAATATTGTTGTAGAGTTGTTGAGGTAGAACTGTACTAAGTCTCTTGTCGTCACTTTCTATATATATCGTTAGGGTATGCCTTCATAGTTCATAACACCCAGTCAGAAAGTTTTTCAATGACGATTTATATAGTATTATAGGATTTGTAAACGATATATTACTATATCACTCACAATTTTTCTTGTATTTAGAATTAAATACAGGACGGGAGAAAATTTACATTTGAAGGTAAAAAATGTCAATTTGTATCCCAAATCCCAATACTGGGATAGAGTAATCGGTCATCTAAATGTGAAAGGAGTATTTGCGCTACAAACGTACCAGTTTTAACGTCGAACAATTATGTAGAAAAATATCGCTGGTAAGATAACCCGAGTCAAATTCCTTGTATGAAATTTTTCCGATAACGAACGAAGAGCGAGGCTTGCGGCCCAGGATGCCGCGGTCAGCTCGTTACTGGAGATTCCGGTTTTATTTTTAATACAGCCCAGCGTTTGCGAGGAGTGGTTTGCATCTTGTTATGATGTTGGACGATGATTCTGAAGAAAAAAAATTGTGAAGATTTTATATGTAGCTTGTCCACATTAACAAGCAGTTAATTGCATTTGACATACGTTGATCTGATATCATAGACAACATCAGAGAAGAAATCATCAGATATTAGCGTATTTTAAAATACATTCAAGGTTGGAATTCAATATATTCTTAGATGATTTTTCTGTGTCTGAATAAACGTTACAGATTTAAAAGTTTTAAACTTAATTAAAAACAAACTAACTAGCTACAATAAGAAAATTTTATATTTAATTGATTTCATAGTTCTGTAATAATATAAAATACGTGAATATACAAGCAGTAATTAGGTATAAATAAAAATAGCTGATGATAAAAATGATACATTTGTACAATAGCTTTGTACATAGCTTCAGATTATTACATAATGTTTAAAATACACAAAGGATTTTGTTAATTAAAAGTATTCATATACATTTAATTTTCTTAAATTGTGTTTCAACTATAAGTGTAATTTACCTTCATCGTAAACGAATACAAAATGTGTGACTATGTACCTATAGCTCATGTACTTGCTGTAAACATTTCTAATTTTTACCTTTAGTTTACAATTTGCATAGGACCTGATTACAAATTGCCTTAAATTTCTATAGGAACTGGTTGTAAGTTATCTTAAACGGCTTATATAAAAGTCGTATAAGAATGCAAAACTAGTTGCTCTGAAACTATACATACCTGATGTACTTGCAGTAGACTTTTCGTATTTTTATCTTTTGCAATTTTTATTAGGGCCTGATTACAAATACCCTTAAATTCTATTGTAAATGGTTGTACGTTATCTTAAACGGCTTATATAAAAGCTAAGAAAATATCTTTTAAACCAATAATTGTGTGCGCCATCTCAATCTACGTTATATTGTTATCAAGGGCTATTAATTATTATTAATAATCAATTAATCATAGAATTAAAAGGTATTAAAGGTGATTATCCAATGTTTGCACCAAGACATGTTTTATGGCAATTATATCACCATGAACTAAAACAAACATACTTGGAATAACTTTTAATAACTATTGTTCAAGCACGCGTAGAGGGAATTTCGTCGACTACTGTAGCGCCTGCAAATCTTTCAAGCGCAGCCGTACTATACAAGTACGCTTAGTACGTGCTTTGGCTCTAGTGCAGGCGTTTATTACATACACGATTGATATTTTCGTCTGAAAAAATGTAAATAATAGTAAACCAAAAGCGTTTTTGGTTTAAGATGTTTTAACCATATTATTATACACTATACTAACTCAAATACTTCACTATAAAATCAATTTAGATTAGAAATTTTCTATAATTTAAAATTAGTAAAAATTGTTTCTCGTGCAATTAGTTTTACATTCCCAATAAAACACTGTATACGACGCCATGCTGACGGTGTGCGGCTATCGTATGAAGATATAACGTTACACATGTGTAGTGAACACGTTATGCACCTAATGTATTGTAAATACGATCAGTTTACACAGAAAACACTGGAAGACACAATGTTGTGACAGAGCGAGCCATGGGTTTATCACCAGACGGCTGTTTGTTGTTTTGTCTGACCAAGGGAGTCTGTAGTGGGCCCCGCTGTTGTTGTTTACAGCGAAATATCGTTGTCTTACAAAACGAAATTTATTTTTATAGGTAAGATAGCTTTTATATCAGGAAGTAGTGTTTATATTTACTTCATATTTTTAGATCTAGCCTAAAGCAAAAATTTGTTTAGGTACAGATGTAGGAAAGTATGCGTAAATTCCGCGAACTAACTCCTATCACCTGCATCCATCTAACTGCACACTACTGTAAGTGACGATGGCCGAGTGTTCTAAGTCTAACTTTGTATCCAAGTTAGAGATAACGCTGGTTAAAATCATGTGTTGTTTCACGGCATTTATTATCAGGACCACCGTATTATTATTTGATGCACCTTGTACATCGTTTCTTTAATTACGAATTTTAAATTACGAATTTATAAAGTATTGTCATTTTGCGGAATCATTGTGTCTACCTTTAAACAAAAATTCTATACTTAGCAGTAAATTTCCGTAGAGTGTACAATACAGCCTTGAATATAATTATTACGTTTAAGATTTAACGATACAACCATAGACAAATGAAATAAATTAGTTTATTAAAAACAATTTTAGTAATGCGTTGCAAAGAGAAATATATTCCTTGAGTTTAATTAGTTTGCAATAACATACATCTGCACCTGCACCTATAGGTATAAATATATTGTATACGTGTACTGTATACCTATAACTCGCCTTCGGCTCGCTGGGGGCTACGCCCCCAGGCCCCCAAAGTAAACGCTTGCAAATTCGGGGATAAGCGGAATTCGGTGACTGGTTAAGTCCGGACATTAAGTAAATGACAAGGGATTTAAAAATTGACCTTTTTCATAGATTTTTTTCCGGATTCGTAAAAACTTTTGACTTTGAGGGTATTTTGCGGTTAAACCGTTAGAGATACGACAAAAAGTGACTGGACCTTTCTTGTTGGAAATTTAATTTTGTCTTTCGATTGTGCCCTCAGATCTGATCTACGACCTATGGTTTAGCCAGAAATGAGCTCGGGAGAAAAGTCTGCACGGGTCAGCTATCTTGAATTGTTTAGTATAAACATAATAAAAACCGACCTCAAGGCAGTATTTTAAGTCGAACAGGGGGTTTAATATCACCAGGAGACTATCTAGTCAAGGCGAGAAATTCCCTGGGTGGGTGATTAATGTTAAGGAGGTTAAGACAAGAGGGGGTTTAATTTCGTCAGGATATTGTCTGGTCATATGAACAAATTCCCAGGGGGGGTTAACGTTACCGGGGGATAAGTCTCCAGGGGGT
Source organism: Homalodisca vitripennis (assembly GCF_021130785.1). Lineage (NCBI taxonomy): Eukaryota > Metazoa > Arthropoda > Insecta > Hemiptera > Cicadellidae > Homalodisca > Homalodisca vitripennis. Next base: position 43,236,196 of record NC_060212.1, read on the forward strand.
TATCTGGTCATACCAGGATCTTCCCAGGGGGGGGGGTTAAGAGATTTGGTGACTGGTAAAATTCGGACATGAGGTCATGGCAGGAAATTCCCTGGGGGGGTTTAATGTTACCAGGGGGGTTAACACATCAGGGGGTTGAATGTACAGGAGGTTATCAGGTCATACCAGGAAATCCCCGGGGGGGGGGGGTTAATATTACCGGGGGTTAATGACACACTTGGGCCTTTTTTAGAGGGTATTGTGTCTGTGAACATAATAAATATTCCTCTGTCCCTATCTACTATTGACGCTTAGCTAACGCTCAGCCAACTCCCGAAGTCACTGAACCTTTTCTGTAGATCACGTGATTTCCTAAATCCCGTTTAAAATTTGTTTTGAGTTACGACCAACCGTTTAGCCGCTATCAAGCCCGGAATGTAAATTTTTAGGCGAAAATGTCCAATATTTTCACTTAATCGCGGTAATGTAAGGCATTTTTAACTAGGAGGTTTAACTTCAGGCTGGTTAATTATTAATTACTTGTTCTTTGATACCCAGAAAAATATTGCTCTTAGAAATATGATTCACAAGCATATGCATTAAGCAAAAGTGTTACAGTTTGTAATACTGGTGCCAATTTTGATTTTAACATCTTTTTGCTGACAATTTTAAGTGTAAAATTGTGAGAGATGTTCCAGTTCTAAAGATATAATTGATACACATTTAAAATTATGTTTTTTGTTATTTCTTTATGTAATTAGTTACTGAAAAAAAAAAACTTTTCAAGAACACTCAAAAAGGTTTAGGATGCATACTAATGATATTGAAAATTAAACACCTGCCATTATTGTAAAATTGAAATTAAGTGCGTAAAGTGTTTGAAGTTTAACACTGTACATGATAACTGACACATATGTGGTAAAGACCAAAATAGTCTCCCTACAGCCGACGCTTAAATATTTTTATGATATCCTTAAGTTAGAAAATACTGTCAAGTTTTTATTTAAAACTAGATCGGTAATTATATTTACTTTATTGATAAATTTTAATTTTAACTGCTGTTTCATTTCTTTATTTTACAAAACAGTTTCGCTCTTTTGATTCTGATTTTCGTATAAATTAAAGTTTTAATTAAAGATTGTAGCATAAGATGTCTTGCTATTTATAAATTATTATAAATGTCACATCCTTTGTTACGACTTTGGTACTAAGATTTCATTATTGTTCTCCCTTCATTTAGTACAAATTACAAAGATTATCTCAAAAATTTGTCTAGGAATTAATATTTTTAGTAAAAATATTACATATCTATTTTTCATAGAAGTCAATTGACTGTTTTATTTATCGAGGGAAAAAATGGGGTAAAGGAAAGGAATAATAAATATTTCTTTTGCCAAATGCACAACTTATCAATATTTAATACGTAGTGCAATATTTTACACGTGCCTCCTACATCTCTGCTCAACAAGCATTTTGGGAAATGAGGATCTTAAAATAGTACTTTATTAGTGCGCGTATTACTAAGAGTTTTATCTTATTTTGTAATATTTGAATAAAATTGGAAGCGTATGATGATTTTCTTTTGCTTGTTTGAACTGTCTAGAAATCTCATTCATTTTGAAAGCCAAGAAAGAGTGTAGTACCCAAGCCTGGTTTGTAGGGGAATTCTGTTACATTCTTTTTCCCTTCTTACCATATAAAACATGGCTGCTCACAAATTAAAATAGGTTTAGTGTACACAATAACGTCTTACTGCACATAACTAAGACTGCCTGCAAACAATCTACAACAGAGCGAGGAGCTATACTGTTGGCGGAGATATACTTGTATGGGCGGGATGACTGAGAGACAAGAAATAGTTATTAACCTAAGGGAGGATTTCTCGATTCAAACAATCATTTAGTCAACAATTCACAGACAACAGAACGGAATGGATACCCGATCTTGCTATCATTTATATTGGTATAGGGAATCAACAAGGGTATTTAAACAGTGTCTTGTTTCTCATCTTTTGTCCTAACAGTTTATATTTTGTCGGAATGTTCGGTTTGTCTTTATTTTACATAGTGAAGGTTATTTCCAAACAAATGTTAATTTATAATTTTAAATATATCTTTCTTATTATTATTGGCTGACCGTCAACGAAGGTGATAGATTATTGTAAATCCTTTTTAAACTACATAATAAAAAGCATGAATATGAAATAACATAGTAAAAAAGTGTAGTTATACGTATTGATTTTAGGATACATTTTTTATTTTAAAATAATGATTTTCACCACAAAACTGTATTTTTCGTTGAGAAACGAACAGCTTGTTTAACGAACAAGCGAAGTCGAGGTCCGATGCTCAATTAAGCACCTAAAGATTCAATTGCTCATTTTGGTTTATGCTATTTATAATATGAAGACCATATTTTAACCTAAAAATGTTGTGTTGTATTACACTAAAACTCAACATATTGTTACGGTCACGTTAAATATACAAAAAGCCGTCATTTTACATTCAAGTGTACTAAAAGATTAAGAAAAATTTAGGTTAGCACACTGTTTGAGTTTTAAACTTAAAATAAAAATATTAAAATAATAATATTTGTAATAAACTTAAACAAAAATTAATAATAGAGTCCAACTTAAAAAACGAAAACAGCTGTTATTAGAGCAGTATCAAAAGAAATATTAAGCAGTATAATTTAAATTTTACTAAAACCTAGTAAACAGTTTCATAAATGCATTAACATTAGTAAGGTCACATTTAATTATGGATAATGCAAACTTCGGTATAATGCAATTAGGTGAAGACATTTGTCTGTTATATGTATGTAAAACATATCTCTGATATTTTGCATTAAGGGTTACCGGTATAAAAAATAATGTTTCTAAATAAAAAGATGATGAAAATAGCAATCATAGTAACGTCTATTGATTTTTAGAAAACCATTACTATTTAAATTACTAGGTCATTTAATTTAAACATCATTAGTGATCAATGAAGCTATTTCATCAGGGAAAACTACGAAGGACTTTGATTATAATTACCTTTCACGTAGACCCTTACTATTTAGATTTCTTTAAAATTATCTTGAAACTTTTATTGACTCTTCGTCTCTTTTATTTTTATTCATTGGAATGTTTTCCAATCACTTTATATATAAATTTAAAATAAAAGATAAAATGAAGATAAGAATAAGAAATTTATATAATCTTAAAACTACCACGTCTTAAATTAAAAAAAAACTACATTGAAGAAAGTTGGTGAAAATCACAAATGTCCTATAAGTTGCTTTTAAACTAAAAACTTTCACTCAATCTTTGCTGTTAGCTGCTAGTTCTCGATGATTATTTATGAAAATGTAGTTAAACATTAAAATGTTGTAAACAATTTAGAGAAATGAATTTATTTTAGAGAGCAGCAAGCAATAGTACTATTATTAACGCTTGAATATGTTTATTCCTACTATTGTTACTTTCAACAGCGGTCGCTTGTTTCAACATTGTTTCCAACATTTCTATAGTGTACCCAAAGATGGAACATATGTCGCAAAATGTCTATAAGCAGATCTAAACATTTATACAAAAGTGTTTGATGTAAAAATAATTTTCAAATTGCTTTTATTGCTATAAAAATATTAGTACACTGTAGTGCAATTTGGTAATTACAAACGAAGCTTTATAACAACAGCAACTTGTGAGGCCCGGTTTGTTCAATAGGAGTGTAAAATTCATTTTAAAATCCATATTTAAAAAGTCAATAAATATCCTATTTAGGTAGGTGAACTTAGGGTCAAATAGCCACATCTTACATTTAACCGGGTAACCAATGGCTTAGGGGTGACCAGAACAAACATCTATGACCGGACAGACGGACTGCTTGCAAGGGCAGGATCGCATATCGGTATCGTTTGCAAATAGGCCTCGTTATTGCTATAAATGGGATGCCGATTAGTATCTAATGAGATCGTTCTGTCTAATCTCGTGTTTGACTTGCCTGATCGATCGGAAAACATGCCTAATTGCCAGAACAATTAACATTGCTATAATTAGAACTATGTTTAACCAACCATTTAAGGTTATCAAAATCTATTCATTAATCGATAGAAGCGTCTCAGTGAAATCTTGCCCGGCGAATTAAGTAGGCGATACAATTAAAAATTTCTGTAAAACTAGGTGGACCCTGTGTGTTACGTTCTCGTTAGAATCACAGCTGAAATTGCTTTAGCTTTCTCTAAATCGTTTTGACGAAAGATACCCTTAGTCACTGTTAGTTGTTTGATACTTGAAGTGTGCCAAATATATTTTGTATTCATCGTTGCACGTGCAGACCTCTATAAGCACAATTTGACGATAAATACAGTAGCAGTCAAATGCTTGCTGATTAATCTAGAAAAACGTTGGTTTGTTTTTTAAATAAAGCGAAAATGTAATGGGTTCATTATTTCCTTTTCTGAGGGCTTTTAATTTAACTTGTTGGTCGAAAGAAAATTTCATTGACAGGAGCAAACGGCTAAAAAAGACTTAGTGTAGGCTTGGGAGTTAGTGACTTTGCTTCTATGATATTTGTGGTTGTTGCAATTTTAGAAGCCAAACAGAGAGAAAAGCCTGTTGCGTTAGATTTTGACTACTTTTTCTTTTCCAATATCACAGTTTGGAAAAGTTTAAGATTTGCTAGATGCTGTGTACAAATGTTTGTTAATTCATGGGAATGCCAAGAAATTGCCTTTTACAATCTACAATATCAAATGGCAATCTACTATGAACAAAGTAGGAATAATCTACACCACCCAACGTGTGACAAACTAGATTAAGATTTGCTAGGTGCTATGTACAAATGTTTGGTAACTGATGGGATTGCCAAGAAATTGCCTTTTCCAAACTACCATATCAAATTATGAACGTGTGACAAGCTATGCTTAGTCTGTATATAAAATTGTGTCTATAATTTATTCTATTTATTCCTAAACTTTTATCAGTTCGTTTTCAAAATATCGTGAGGTCAGACAGAAATAAAATGAAATTTTTCTAAGCCTTCGAGTGATAAGCCTTCGCTACTGCTCAGCCAATGAAAGAATATATATATATATATATATATATATATATATATATATATATATATATATATAAACTATTAAAAAGTAATTGTCCCATGGCATCCCATGGCATGAGAGGCGTGCCTCTTCAGTGGCTTAGCTCATTTCTAAGCCGCAGAAAACAGCTTGTTCAAATCTCAAACAAATTTTCCGAGCCATTGCAGCTGAGATATGGAGTCCCTCAAGGATCAATTCTCAGTCCAATTCTTTTTCTCATCTATGTCAATGACATAGACTCATCACTACTGCACGGGAAACTTGTGCAGTATGCTGATGACACAACACTTTGTTTTACCAGCAAATCCAAAATGATTCTGGAACAACAAAGCTTTCTCGAAGTCAACAGTTGTGTCCAGCACTTCAATAGCCTCAACCTCAAAGCAAATTCTTCAAAGTCAAACGTCCTGACTTTCGCACTGCGATCAGGAAATCTCAATGACGGTGCAGCCGTATTATTGGAAGACACAGTGCTGGAAGAAGTCGAATCTTCAAAGTTTCTGGGAATATTCCTTGATCGAAGATTGACTTGGAATGCTCACATTGACCACGTTTGTTCCAGACTGTCCTCAGGCATATTTTATGTCTTGATATCTTTAGCCAAGTACTGCCCTACTCAGGTACTGATGACGGCGTATTATGGCTTGATCTACCCCCACCTCACTTACGGTCTGGTGTTATGGGGAGCCAGCGCAAACAACCATTTCTTCCGAGCATTCAAAATTCAGAAACAAGCGATTCGCATAATCGCAAAAATGAAATTCCGAGAATCGTGCAAAGAAGCCTTCAAAACGTTGCAACTGTTGACTCTGCCTTGTCTCTACATTCTTGAGACAAGCTCATTTTGTTTGTCCAAATGTGCATTAACCCGGGGCCGTGACATACACGAGTATGAGACAAGAGGCAGAGATGCCTACCGAACTGGAAGACACAGGACGGGGGTCTACGAACACTTGCCCTCCCAGGCAGGTATTCGGTTCATCAACAAGTTGCCAGTTCAGTTAAGAAATGCCCCAACGCCTAAGGTGTTAAAAACTCGTTTAAGACGCTTTTTAGTGTCGCAAGCATTTTATAGTGCTGACGAGTTTATGGCATTCGACTGGGTGACCGCACAATTAGCAAACTGACTACCGGCGCTGGAAATGGGAATATTGGCTGGATGAATGTGGAGTTGGCTGAAAATTTGTACGTTTGAATGTGGTTTGAGGCGATGTGGAAGTTTTAAATTTAAGATATTAATTTTAGAATATCTTGACTATTGCTATACATGTGATTATGTCCTGGCAATAAAAAATTGATTTGATTTGATTGTATAGTAACTTTTAGTTTTAAGTTAAGAAGGGAGATTTATCGATCACGATAATGAGAGATTTTATACAGTCAAATATTGCTATTAGAAGTTAAATTTTAATATTAGAAAAAAAAGGATTCCTGGAATAATTAGTGATGTGGGAATAGTTATGATACTTACGACTCGTAATTTAAAGTTAACCCATACCAAACAGTTGTTAAAACTTTTAGCTGTATTTCACAGAAAAGGCATTCTAAAATTAAAAAGTTAAAATACATTAAACAAAACTTGATCAGAAGTGTAGTGCAGATTGCAAAGACGAAATTACTAACAAATTGTTACTTTAGGTTACAGCAGTGACGAAGAAACCAATTTATACATTAGATAAAAGTTATACGTGTTTTCGTAGATATATATGCGCGTTTACCTTTAGAGAGTTTTATCAGAAAGTTCACAATTGAATATTAAACACATTTTGGGTTTTAAGGTGACGCAATGGGCTTTCGGTTTGAATTGTTTCTAAACAAAATTTTGTGAAAGCTCCTTAATATATCTCTTTTTAAGGCAGGATCAATTGGACATACTTGATGCTTCCATGAGCTTTCGCATTCAAGGCATCTAAGGAATAAATAAGGGTAATCTTATAATCAAGTTAAAGGAATACTATTGGAGATATGAAATTTAGTTTACAATAAAACGTATACAAAATAATAGTATCAGATCATAGAATTGTTGCACAAAAATGAAGAAATCGTTTAATAAAATATAGTGTGTCATGAACCACTTTACATAACTTTAATTATAGAATTATATTTAGCGCAACTATGATGTGAACACATGATAAGTAGTAACTTAAAAAAATTTATGTATGTTTATCTGAGCTCGAGATGGGAACCACGCAACGCCCTGGAGATGTTCAAGCGAACTTTAATCACCTCCTGTACTTTGATCAGGACGTCTGAGAAACCGTTTCAATCCGAGCTCAGATTAGTTGCTTTGAGTGTCTAATATATCGAAAATGTTCACTATAAATTTGGCTTTGACACAGTTCCATAACTATGAGTAATATGAGCTACAGAAGTTTGTATACACACTGTACATAGTAAGTACCGACCAGGTTATTGGTCAGCACCTTAAACAGCTGTTCAAACAAGGAAAACGGGAAGCTCCAGAACTATGTCCTTTCAGCCCATCTAGCCTATACTATTTCTACATAATCCCTAGTGGATAATATACACACTCATGCACGCTCCTTCCTCCCTCACGCGCGCGCGCGCGCGCGCGGGCGCCCACACACACATACACACACACACACAATCTTCTTTTAGAGGATAATACCAGCACAATCTTCACCCTTCTGGAAATTTTAATATCCAATTTTCCTTTTGGGAATGCGTCCTTCACGTCAGAATTCATACTACTTCGAATTACGGGGCATTGTATCGATCCCAATGGGGTTGGATAATCTACAATAATAAAGGGTATTCCTTTAGAATTAAATGGATATATTACAACCACTGCTTTTCAACTTCTCTTTTAAATGGTGTTGTCTGACCCTTTACGTAGTACTGTCCGGATATGCTTCCTATTCACTTGAGATCACTTTCACTGTCTTCAATGACATTTATGACATCATCCAAATAGTGAATAAATTTGTTTGCTGGGATGGATAATTAATGAGACCATTGGGTTGATATAAGGGCCGCTGACTGTTTTTATTCGTAAAACATAATGTGAAAAATAAAAAAAATCAAATGAAAATAAATTATCATTTTAAAAGTTAAGACACTATATATTTGAAATACGTAATTTAGCAAAAGTCGTTAATAAGTAGAAAAATCTTTAGGCCACTGTTAAATTAGCAGAGACGAATGTACGTTATCCTTTACTAGATATCAATAATTGTATAAAATAGAATACCAGAGTCTTCGCAGATAACAATGGCTCATAAAAATAATGATGTCGATGTCTAAAGAGTTGCTCAGTCATAAATTATCAATCATTATTGTTGGGATTGTTAAACCGGACTGTAAAGCTTGTTAGTAGCAATAAGTAAAAAATGGAGAACAAATAGTTTAACTTTCCTTGATCGATAGTTTTTTTTTACAAAGTAAATAAAAGAAAGAAATAACACAAGCAGGCTTATTTGTAAGTGACACCTGTTATACATATCGTTAATTGTTATGAGCGACATAATACAAGGTGAAATGAATAGTTTCGTCTTATCTCTCATTCCAGGTGGCCAACTTCACAACATAATAATCTCGTCCCCAGGTTTGTCTATCTGTTGTTCTAGTTATACACGACGTTGTTAATATTGTTGTAGGGTTCTTGAGGTAGAAACTGTACTAAGTCTCTTGTCGTCACTTTCTATATATATCGTTAGGGTATGCCTCCATAGTTCATAACACTCAGTCAGAAAGTTTTTCAATAACGATTTATATAGTATTATAGGATTTGTGAACGATATATTATTATATCAATCACAATGTTACCTGTTACCTGTATTTAGAATTGGAAAGATGGTGAGGAATAATTGTAATTTTAAGGTATTTATACACATGATCCAGTGAGGTAAAGTTTAGTGGATTAATTGTACTTCTTTGGTGGAAACCCAAGAATTAAAAAAATCGGTCCTTATTTAAATCCTGAGCTTAATTTAAACCTGAAAATAATGTTTTTAGCAGATGAAGAAACTGATTTCTGTTACACTATCCGTTGAGTACACAGAATTGTTTTTATATAAACTTTGTAATTTGTAACTACCTCAACAACGGTTATCAGGTATATCGCTTGATTAACTGTATTCGTGGCGTTAACCTTTTGAACTATTGATGAACAATTTATTAATTTTTCCATAATAAATATAAATTAAATTTATAACTGATATATCATTTATATTTTTTCTTGGATTGAAAAACGATTAAAAATAACAAATAAAAGTTTACAAATTGTTTGAAATGTCACATTAAATTTTAACAGTATAAATCAAAGCAGTTCTTGTACGGTTATAAAATTAATATTACATAATAACCTATTTAGAATGTTCAAATTAAATAAAAGTAATTAAAGTAGTACTAGTTAAACACAGGTATATTGGAATTATTGGCTATTTCATCCTCTTTTGACTAAGTTAACTCTGTTGGTAATGATTAACGAATTGTGTAATATCTCATATTAAAGTAAAAGAAAGAGAGTTAAAAATTATATTAAGAAATAAAACATGTTTCTGACAAACCTATATAAATTGGTGCCATTGTATTCTAGTTATTATTTTAATTGTTTTGACGATATGGTAAAAACTCATCCAATTGGATCATCTGCATTTGTAGGGCAATCAACGACTAATTCCGTCTATTGGGCCACATTCCAGCCTTCAGGTCAGCGCAATGGAATGCAGAATCTATTGTGGCCTTTGACTCTAGTAATTATCCACATGAAGCACGGTATCCTATAGGACCTAATAACGCAAAGCCGTGGATATTGCTGCATTTAATTTGAATTTGCCTGCCCGCCCATTGCCAAGCTTCGCTGGCATCGGCATACTCTAATATGGCATGCTTCAATGAACGCTGCTTATCTACTTAATGTAGATGACACTCAAATCGAGCATGTAACAAATCTATTAAAGGCTTCACAGACCTTTTACATTTTATCCAATACCGTACAAAAACTGTACTTGGCCTGACTCTACTCACAAGTTCTGATGCTAGTAAAGAATATTCCAAAACCTAAAACTAATAGTCAGTATTAGTTATTATTACAGTAGCGAAAGTATAACAGCTTTTCAAAGATAATCATTCGTTGAATATTATAAAATAGAACCCTACGTTTCGAGGACTGGTATCTCTTATATTTTTCACTCACATTAAAACCTGTGAGTAGATTCAGAACAAGTACTGTATAATCCTTAACCCAAGCCTTGCAAAAGGCCAACACAAAAAAGTAAAATTTATCAATTAAAAGGGATGAAATTACATAGTCAATCTACCAAATGAACAACCTGCAAGTAAAAGTATATACTAGAAGAAGAGGATTTACTCGAACGTAGTGAACTATTTTGTAAAATTGAATGTTAGAAAATGCTTGAAATTATGTTATGGTTTTAAACTATTTATCACCAGTAATAAGCTTTAAACAAAAACATCTCTTATTATACGGAATCTTGATTATATGCTCAGAACTTCTAATGTTTCTGTAATTTGACTATGAAATATTTGTGACAAAATCTAGATAGTGTGGATTCTTTTAAGAAGTAATTTTTATATGTTTCATTTTGAGTAGTTTTTATGGTATAATGTTTTGTAAAAATTACACGCAGGTCTAAATACTGTACCTTTTCAGGGATAAAATATTCTAATGATGCTATTTAATTATTTAATTTAAATGCTTCAGAAAATAGCCAAATTATTTCGAATTTCGGATGCAGGAATGAAAAACTAAACGCGAAACGAGTATTTGCGTCATAAACGTATCAATTTTGAAAAATAATTAAAAAAAAATATCGCCGTCAAGATAAACTGGGTCCAATTCCTTGGATGAAATTTTTCCGATAACGAACGACGAGCGACGCTTTCGGCCCAGGATGCCGCGGTCACCTCGTTACTGGAGATTCCGCTTTTATTTTAAATAGAGCTCCGGTTGTGAGAGGAAGGGTTTGCATCTTGTTATTCATGTAATGCCACTTTGAAAGAGGATTCCGTATGAAAATTGGCGATGATTTATCTAGTATAATATTTTTACTTTAACAAACAATTAATTCCATTTTAAATACGTGTAGTAATATCACAAACGATATCTATTTAGAAGATATTTCTTACAGAATAAAACATGTTTGTCCACCTAATGAAATCATCAGAACATTATATTTTTGTCTAGGAACCCTCTGCATAATAGCTGTCAGAATAAACGTTTACAAAAGTTTTAAACCTAATTAAAAACTAACTAATCAGTTAAGATAAGTAAAGTTGATACGTAATTTACTACATTTTGTTGTGTATAGATTAGATTCATTATTTTACTTTTCCAAAATTCATAATATTAAAAATTTTATAGAACACGTGAGATAAAAAATTTAAATATATTAGTACTAAGATTATAAATCGTTACAAAACAAATATATTTAAAGACAGTCTATTGTTGTAAATAAGAACATAAATTTGTTGTAAAATTGTCATTGCAACTTCTTCTGTAGTCTGAATGTTCACAGCAATACATGGTTAATACCACCAAGGAACTTAACTGATTAGCCAAAGTGAAAGATCTCTATCGTTTCTCAGTGGTCAAAGAGTTTTAGTTTGATCGCGCATAGCGGTGTGCCACTTTCTGTACCATCAAGCTGAAAAAGACGTGGCCATGACGCCCCTTAGCGGAGCCGGCCTACACGTTAAACTTATTTCTTTCACAAGCTCCATAATAACGTGTTAGACTCTATATTAGTACGAATGCCAAGTGAAGAAAAATTATACAGGGTAATTTAAACAAAAATATGTTATACTACATAAAAACCTAAAATTAAAAAAGAAAATAATAGAAATCCACAACTAACTTGTTATATTAAAATATTTTAATTTGTTGGTTATAATCCGTGTGAATATAGTCGAGTGGTTATAGAACGGGTGGGTATACTCCGGTGGTTACAGTCCGGGTGGTATAGTCTGAGTGGGTACAATCCAGATGGTTATAGTCCTTTGTGTATAATCTGGGTGGTTATAGTTGTATTTAAACAATAGAAAAAGTAAAAACTATTCGTTGTGATTTTACTTGAAAATATAAATATTTAAAGTAGGCAATTTAGTTAATTTAGTGTTTTCCTAATAAAAGTGGCTGATGAAAAAAATGTGTCATTTTTACAGCACGTACATAAGTTAGAGCTTCAGTGAATGATACGAAGAATTTCGTTAAATAAAAATATTTATAAATATTAAATTTTCTTATATTATATTAAAATTATAAATGGATTTCCTTAAAATCGTGAATGATTAAAGGAATTGTAACTTTCTGAAACTATGTATAAATGAGGTTATTGCTCTAAATATTTCATGTTCTTGTATCTTAAGTAGTTTTCATTTCGGCCTGATTAAAAATTGCATAAATTGTCTATTGTAAATGATAATAACTTATCATGCAGAGCTTATATTAAAGCTGAACATAAAAAATATATTTTCCAAACCTAGAATAGAGTGCATCATCTCAATCTACACCAAATGTTATCAAGCGCCAAAAATTAAAATGCACTAAAGGTTTTCATCTGCTAAATTAAACGTTTAATGTTCAGTGCCAATGATATCACCATGGAATACTATGAAATCACTTGGAATAACTTTTTAAGGTCAAGCACGCTTAGAGGGAATTTTGTCAACTACTATAGCGCCTGCAAATCTTTCAAGCGCAGCACTACTTTACAAGTAGGCGTAGTTAATGCGTTGGCTCTAGTGCAGGCGTTTATTACATATACAATTGACATTTTCTTCTGAACGAATGTAAATAACATTAAACTAAAAGCGTAATTGGTTTAAGATCTTTTAGCCACATTATTATACACCATACGAACTCAAGTACTTCACAATAAAATCAATTTGAAACAGTAGTTTAGTGCGATTTAAAATTGGTAAAAATAATTTCTTGTAAAATTAATTTTATGTTCACAATAAAATACTGTTTACGAGCCTCGCTGACAGCGTGGGGCTATCGTATGAAGATATAACGTTACACATGTGTAGTGAACACATTATGCATCCAATGAATTGTAAATACGATCAGTTTACACAGAACACACTGGAAGACACAATGTTGTGACAGAGCGAGCCATGGGTTTATCACCGGACGGCTGTGTGTTGTTTTGTCTGACCAAGGGAGAACAGCGGCTGTGGCGTGTTTACTGTACCGGGCCCCGCTGTTGTTTACATCGAAATATCGTTGTCATACAAACGGAATTTGTTTTTATGGATGATACTGGCCTAACTTTAGGAACGTTGTTTTTGAAGCTATTTTTTTTTTTAAGGATTTAAATAAATATTTGGAATTTTATAGTTAGTTTTTGAGGGGTATATACATAGGTGGGAAGTATTGCATGAAACGTTCAAATAAACTGCGCAATATTGCTTCAGTACGTTTGCTCTTTTTAAGACCCCATAAATATAATTAAATAATAATTAATAAATAAATTAATTAATAATTAAATATTATTTTATAACCAGCACTGCTTATTCCTATCGATCTATAGAGCTGAAATTGTGTTTGTGAGTATGTTTGAAAATGCGGCATACTAATAAAGGGAGGGGTCGTTCCATAACTTGTGAGAAACATGGGAGACGCAGGTACCTCACTTTTAGCCTTGTGTTAAAAAGTTAGATGTTATGACCTCTTGTGTTAAGCTTTGAACTAGGTAATCTTGGAATTCGGAATTCAGATCAAGTGTGGAGGTCATTAGGACAAAATCAGACGACCTGCACAGCACAATAAGTAATAAGTATATTCAACACTTGGTGTATCTTAGTGTTACTTCTGCAGCATGGAAGTTCGATGGAGATGCTGCTGGGCAGTATTAAGTCACTAACGTTTGAATTGCTTAGTCACATCCATTAGACGTGTGCAAAATAATTTAAGCCCTAATATAAAATTATACGGTGTGTGATCGACGAGCTATACTTACGATATATTTTGAAGTGAACATTTAAATAATGGTAAGTCACTCTTAGTTATTGATCTTTAGGTAGTATATATATTAGAGATTAATGCCCAAAATCTCTCCTAGGGGATCTTAACAGGAGGTGAACTCTATCCAACACTCTATCCATTTGCAATTTCCCGTCACTCTGAAAAAAGGATAAACGACCTTTTAGGACTAAGTACCATTTTCTGCTTCTTAACTTCAGTTCGTGATACACGAACTGTTTTTCACAACCCCTTTATTTAATTATTTAAAACTTATTAGATTAGTCATATATGTAAACGTAATATCAATTAGAATATATATATATATATATATTCTATATATAAGAATAAATAAGTTTGTAAAAAAACTGAGTTTAAGAGTTTAATCACATGAAATTGACATGATAGCACATTAACCAAGTGAAATGGATTTGAAATTTTGCCTGAACCTGTTAACCATGTAATGGAAGCTTGTTGTGTGAAACATGTTACGTGATACAAGGTGTGGCATACACCTACGTTGCTTGTAATGTAAGTATTGCACGTTAAATAACGTCTTAAAAATATATTATTATACATTTCTATTGATTTAAAAAAAAAATTGTATTTTTATAAATTGGTTTTCACCACTACGAACGCTATTTTCGCTCATAAAGTGTTATTTTCGGTGAGAAATCGTGTTTTATAAACGAGTTGAAGCGGAGGATATTATCATAAAAAAACCGTCATTTTGCATTAATTATACTAAAAGAATAACAAAATTTGAGGTTAGCAACCTTTACAATTTAACAATAATCTGTATCACAAAACGAAAACCATAAATATTAGTGTCTAAATCAAACATTTAAAACAACTGTTTTTTATTTGGGCAGTATAGTTAGAAATAATGAGCATTAAATATTTGTTATTTAGGCAAATTCCAGTAAAGTTTTTAAATAAGAAATTACTATCAGTAAGGTCACATTAAATAATTGATAGTGAAATCGTGGGACATATTTCTGTCACTTGTACATTAATACATACCTGTGATAATGTGAAATAAAGATTACAAAAAAAAATTTTCTAAAATGAAAGATGACGAAAATAGCATATCTATTGATTTTTAGAAAAGCATTACTATTTAACTTTCCAGTTCATTTAATTTAAACATCATTAGTGATCAATGAAGCTCTTTCATCAGTAAAAACTACGAAGTACTTTAATTCTAATTAGATTTCATGCAGACCCTTGCTGTTTAGATTAATTTCAAATGGTCATGTACCTTTTATTGAGTCTTCTTCTCTTTTATTTTATTCATCGGAATATTTTCCAACCACTTTATATAAAAATTTCAAATAAAATTCATGTGGCCTCTATAGAAGGCCGATAGTTCACAATCTTAGTGTTTTGAAAGGAGCAAACAGTGAATGGCAATGATACAGTCTCACATTACAAGGTAGAACTAGCTTCAGTAACTAAGCAAAGAAAACGTTGAGTTTAGTTTTTTTGTAAGCAATATTTACAAAAAACGAGTAAATTGTTACCTTGACACCTCGAGACGTCAGAACCAGAGGGTTCTATCTGCATTTTAACAAATTTTACAGTAGAGCGTTTTAAAAGTTTAAGACCTTCTGCAGGGCAACTTTATATTGTACTGAAAGAAATTCTAGGTTATAAATAATCAACAGTTTGTTAGTGTTTACAAAAACCCCAGTTTATTGAAATATTAGTAAAATACAATTTTTTAGGCATTTTTAAACAAAACAAAACGTGCAGATGGAAACCTTTTGTCCCTGAGTACAAATCAATATTTAAAGTCCAAAAGGTCCTTAATTTCAAAACTGTATTTAAATAGTCTACATCAACTGTAGGCATCCATTTCATCATAGATTTTATGTCTTTAATCTTGTCTGAAGGTAATTTCTTCCTGTCTCGCACTACGTTTGCTCCCCAGAGAATTCTCGGCAGAGTAGTTGTTGCTCGTCCTGTAGATCTGTTCGACTTATTTTTTTTTTCACCAAGTTAATGCAGTTCCAAGGTTCCAAAGGATCATGGCTGGTTTTAAACTTTACTGATAGTAAATTAGATTGGCAAAATTGAAGTTGGCACACTTTAGTATAAGGGCAATCTTGATACGCAAGGTTCTTGCTTTTGTGCTTGGAAGTCGAAGAAGTCATTTGTCAACATTTGGATTTACTGAATAAGGTGACTTTTTATTAGATGCGATGATTACTCTTAAAAGAGAAACAGGGGACCAAACCTCAGTTACTTTGAGTGCCTTTTCAATGTTGGAATGCACATTATCTACTTCCTGTATGCATGAATGGCCCTGGAGTAGAATATTTCATTGTTACAACTCGTTCAATGTGTTTATTTTTTTTGCCATAAATAAAGAAATGGCATATGAAATGACAGAGTTTCTGTTTTGGGGAACACAACTGTCACTCCACAAAATATAATCTTTAACATCTGGAAAACGCTGAACTTATTTTTTTCCATTATTTTTACCACTGCACTGGCAATATCATTCCCAGAACGACCACAAAGCGCTTCATGCCAAAATGCGCAATAGCCTTTTTTGTCTTTTGAGCAATGTGCAGTTAAGTTGTATACGTTCAACTTTCTTTTGTAAAAAAAACAGCTTTACGTTAGCCCTAGGTAGCGCTATAACATTTTGTAAGTCAAAACATAACAACGACTTCATTACTCTCTCGGTCTTTTTTTTCTTTCATTTCTCATAAAATGTTTTTTATTGAACATATGATCATCATATTTGGCAGCAAGCTCTTCTGTCATTCGATTTTCTTTTAGGGACATAGAGTATTCTTCGCACAAGTCACATCTGTCGGACTTGGGTAGCAAAAAATCCAAATTATATTCATTATTGAAAATAGATCTATACATTGATATGGATAGAGGTTTCACCTTAAGTTCCCTTGCAAATGTTCAAGGTACATGTCAAACATTCTACTGATATTTAAGTCAGGGCTAAGATATTCTTTTGCTGTTTTTGCCCTGCAGTAATGGGACTCGACTTTTGCAAAAGATTCAATATGTTTCCTAAGAATATCTTTATCAGCTTTTTGCGTCCTGTCTTTAGTTTTTTTTTCCTCTTTCGTCCGATTTTCGGTACTTCACTTGATTTGTCCTTATTATTGTGAACATTGTAAATGGTCTTCTGACTCACTAAAATAGTTTGGAGAAAAAACTGTTTACAAACTCTAATCTTTTCGTTGTTTATATGTAAAAAAATATGAAAAGGAATTCTTTTTCTGGGGATTATTTTTCACCTTTGTTCTTACTGACATTTTGCACTCTGTATTTCTTAGTATGAAATGATATTTTTCATTTTGGTCTATTTTATAATAGCTCAGCATAACAGCTTCACGCTCATCTTTGCTTACTTTATTACTACATTTAAATTTACATTTGCAGTCTAAGTGTTGAAGGTGTTCTTTTGAGGAACAATCTTACCACATGAGCTGGTGTATGATCTACCCGTTTGTCGCCTCTCCTTCCTAAACATTTTTCTTCCAATTCTTCGGATTCCGCTGTCCTTTTTCTAGTTTTTTTCTTTTCCTTCATCGGCGTTAGTTCATCAGAAGTGGAGTCTTTTTCTGAATTCTGTTTCACTGTAAAGGAACTAGAGATCGATTTATTTTTCCACTTTGGTTCACTGTTGGGCTAACATCACAAACAGAACTATAGCTTCCTTCATTTTCCAGAGCTGGATCGGTATTGTTCGTTTGGGCTTCACTGGAAGTTTTATCCGTGTCGTCTGCATCAAACAACCTGAAAATAAACAAACGATGTTAGAACATAAAGCCAAAAGTCAACGATAAAGCTTTTTTAAAAGGCCAAAGCATAAAAACATCATGTTTACATAATAAGTTTACAGTAGTTTTAGTTATTTTCTCTGCAAGATGGAGACATACTAGGCCTACGCCATGGTTAAAACTTCAAGTTAAGTAACATGAATATTTTATGATGACTAACTTTTGTTTTATAACCGTTCAAATCATTGTTAAAATATAACAGTTAACCACTAATGGCAGTTGAAATGCGCCCGAATGTCATAGATTTTTTAAAGCGATTTTGCAAGGGTTGACTATAAAATCCGTCAAAAATAGTCAATTACTGCAAAGCTACCTATATTTGATATTAAAATGACCACAGATATAATCTAAACAAATCTAAAATAAACAAATATATATATTCATACCTTTTACAAAGTCTTCGTCGTTTTGGGTTTGGTGAAAAGAAATACAATCCTCTTCGCTGTTACTGTCGTCAGGTGAAGGTATATATTCATCATCACTATTGATGTTTTCTATTGACAAACTATCATTTAAACTGTCATCAATCCATTTATTTATGATATCACCATCCATTTTAATATGTTTACAAACACACAATGAAATTACTTTTAACACATTAACACGACAACATAACCTTACCAGCAGTGAAACAATACTATTCCCAGCTGATGCAGATAGAACTGTCTGGTTCTCAAGTTTGCCAACTTATGCAGATGGAACTAAATTTCCCTGCTTGTAAAATATTAACTGTTCATAATTACACAAAGATTGTGTTATATATTAGTACAAAAAGGCTTAATGTACACATTAATACAATAAAAATGAAAAAAATCAAAAAATTGCAGATGGAACCCTCTGGTTCTGACGTCTCGACCTAGTGATGTCTAGAAACACACACATTTTGGGACAGGTTTTGATAGCTTCTAAAGTAAATATTTTTTTAATCGTGACCTAAAAAGTTAAGTACACCAGCTCAGTTAAAACAGCTGTGGTTACTGGTAAACCTCCCGACATGTTCTATGGACTCCTGCAAAAGTATTCAATACACTCATAGTCCTCAAACGTTTTACTAATAATAATACTGAAAAACATAATTGACTTTTTAATGTGATATACTAAATTACTTGTGCCTCGTCGAATTGTGTTTGCGATGATTGTAATGTAATACAGAGACCAATTAAATTTCAATATACTTGGGGTGTGCCAAATATATTTTGTATTCATCGTAGCACGTGCAGACCTCTATAAGCATAATTTGACGATGCATACAGTAGCAGTCAAATGCTTGCTGATTAATCTAGAAATACGTTGGTTTGTTTTATAAATAAAGCGAAAATTTAATGGGTTTATTATTTCCTTTTTCTGACGGCCTTTAATTTAACTTGTTGGTCGAAAGAAAATTTCATTGACAGGAGCAAACGGCTAAAAAAGACTTTAGTGTAGGCTTGGGAGTTAGTGACTTTGCTTCTATGATATTTGTGGTTCTTGCAATTTTAGAAGCCAAACAGAGAGAAAAGCTGGTTGCGTTAGATTTTGACTACTTTTTCTTTTCCAATATCACATTTTGGAAAAGTTTAAGATTTGCTTGATGCTGTGTACAAATGTTTTTTAAGGGAATGCCAAGAAATTGCCTTTTACAATCTACAATATCAAATGGCAATCTACTATGAACAAAGTAGGAATAAGCTACACCACCCAACGTGTGACAAGCTAGATTAAGATTTGCTAGGTTCTATGTACAAATGTTTGGTAACCGATGGGATTGCCAAGAAATTGCCTTTTCCAAACTACTATATCAAATTATGAACGTGTGACAAGCTATGCTTAGTCTGTATATAAAATTGTGTCTATAATTTATTCTATTTATTCCTAAACTTTTATCAGTTCGTTTTCAAAATATCGTGAGGTCAGACAGAAATAAAATGAAAGTTTTCTAAGCCTTCGAGTGATAAAGCTTCGCTACCGCTCAGCCAATAAAAGAATATATATATATATAAACTATCAAAAAGTAATTGTATAGTACCTTTAATTTTAAGTTAAGAAGGGAGATTTATCGATCACGATATTGAGAGATTTTATACAGTCAACTATTGTTATTTGAAGTTATATTATAAACAGGAACAAGATTGAAGTCTGTGATGGAGAGATAAGTGTTTGAAATAGAACAGGTCTTGAAGCAATCTCAGAGTTAACTGAAGATTGAATTACTAGTTCCATCACTTCTTAATCTCGTTGTTAACAGAAATCAGAGATTATGTTACATCTGGAATTAACTTACTAAAGAGTAATAGATGAAAATAAATTAAATATATTCTTCTTCTTTATTATTGCGTACAAGTTATTTGTACATTCCATGTTCAAATGAAATCAATACAAACTGATTATATTTTTTTATCTTATTTTATTGTTGACGTAACTGTAAGTACAGTTTAAAACATTGATCATAATGTTTAAAATATGTCTTATATCATATAAATAAAAGTTGATCACTATCATTAAATGTATCGCTATTTGCTAATCTCGATTGCGGCTACAAAGTTCTTTCTTTATTTATCTGTTTAAGTGCCAGTAAGTGACGAAGAGTAAAAAAAGGATTCCTGGAATCGTTAGGGAT
Organism: Homalodisca vitripennis; assembly: GCF_021130785.1. Taxonomy (NCBI): domain Eukaryota; kingdom Metazoa; phylum Arthropoda; class Insecta; order Hemiptera; family Cicadellidae; genus Homalodisca; species Homalodisca vitripennis. The sequence goes on from NC_060212.1 coordinate 43,256,615, forward strand.
GTGGGAATAGTTGTAATATTTACGACTCGTAATATAAAGTTAACCGATACCTAACAGTTGTTACAACTATCAGCTGTATTCCATCGAACAGGCATTCTTAAATTAAAACGTTAAAATACGTTAAACAAAACTTGATCAGTAGTGTAGTGCAGCTTGCAAAGACGAAATTACTAACAAATTGTTACTTTAGGTTACAGCAGTGACGAACAAACCAATTTATACATTAGAGAAAAGTTATACGTGTTCTCGTAGATAAATATGCGCGTTTACCTTTGGAGAGTTGCATCAGAAAGTTCACTATTGAACATTAAACACATTTTGGGGATTAATGTGACGCAATGGGCTTTCGGTTTGAATAGTTTCTAAAACAAAATTACAGTGAAAGTAGGGAGCTTTGAAGGCAGAATCGATAGGACATACTTGATACTTCCATGAGTTTTGGTATTCAAGACATGTAAAGAATAAATTAGGGCAACCTTATAATGAAGCCAAAAGAATACTATTGGAAATAAGAGCTTTAGTTTCAATAAATTATATGCAAAATAATAGTTTCAAATCATATATTTGCTGCACAAATATGAAGAAATCTTTTAATACTATACAGTGTGTCATGACCCACTTTACATGAATTTAATTCTAGAATTATATTTAAAGCGACTATGATGTGAACATATGATAAGGAGTAACTTACACAGTTTTATGTCAGTTTATCTGAGCTCGAGATGGGAACCACGAAACGCCCTGGACAGATTGAAGCGAACTTTAATCACCTCCTGTACTTTGATCAGGACGTCTGAGGAACCGTTTCAATCCGACCTCAGATTAGTTGCTTTGAGTGTCCAATATATCGGAAATGTTCACTGTAAATTTGGCTTTGACACACTTCCATTGCCATGAGTAATATCAGCCACAGAAGTATATATACACACTGTACATAGTAAAGTACCGACCAGGTTATTGGTCAGCACCTTAAACAGCTGTTCAAACAAGGAAAACGGGAAGCTCCAGAACTGTGTCCTTTCAGCACATATATACTACCTTCTATCTATGGTATGAATAATTCCATTAATCAGTTATAGCTTAGACACATCAATAGGCCCCATTCCAAGCAATCCCGGCGGAACATTAAAGGTTTACATATATCTGACAATGGTTAGAATTCAATTAAAACGATTAACATAATCATACCATTGTTGTTAATGCTCCTTAGTATTTTATTAGTAATACCTACTCTATTAACTTTGTACCGTATGACGATAACACATGGGGGTGGTGACTTCTGAGGTCGTAGTAATAAATACTAGAAATGCAAAGTTTACTTATAAGTTCTATTTAATTTACTAAACTTACAAGCACCACTTTTGGATGGTAAAGGAAAAGTTATATAATGCCACGTTGCTGCCAATTAGAATATAATAACTAAAAAGTATTTCTTCTAGGTGGGCCTAAAATATCCAATGTTCTATTGAATTATGCGTACGACGTTTTACTTTACAAAACAATAATATTTCACTTCCCTTCACAATAGGTAGACTCACAACCCGGGTGTCGGCGTCTTGGCACGAGACATTGAAGCTGTGGTCTAAGAACGGTTATTTCTAGAAGAGGAGTAGAAGTTGGGAAGTGGTAGCCATCTATTCAAACAACACGTGAGATACATCAGCTACGTAAACTCGCCTAAAACAAATTCGCGACGGTATTAGCCATTTAATGATACAAATTACTATTTATAACAACGTGCTCGTCGCTATAAGGACGACGCCACAACCTTTATCTATCTCCATCAAGCAAATAAAAGATCTTCAAGGGTAAGTTACTTTACTATTCACATCTTTACTTTACGTTACATTAATTTTATACGTTTGGCATCAAAGGGCTAATTTAATAATACGAAAAGATAAATTTTACTTACGGACAAAGCGGGCGAGGTCTGATCGGTTACGTAGTTGGGCTGCTACAAAGGGTTAGAAGAAAAAAATTCATACGCGTGCCAATTAGGTAGTTACTCCGCCCAATAATTTAGTTCCGGAACATTGGATGTAAAATAATATTATATTATACTGGCTGATTAGGTTGCGAAATTTACATTGTATGAAATTTAATTAACTAATTTACGGTACAGAATATCCCCCCTGTTTTGATTTCGCAACCTAATTAGTCGCTTTACTTTAAACATATTCTAAATAACAAACTTAATTCAACCTTTTATTCATTACATAAATTCAAATTCAACCATAACAATACGATAGCGCGGGGTTTCAAAAGTTTCCTATGAAATCCGCTAGATCGCATGCCAATGCAGTTCTATGACTGCTCGCTTAGGGACCAAAAATGGAAAATCAATTTAGGCAAACTATTTTCATGCAGTGCACGTTGCAGCGTTTTAGAATTTGCGGGTCGTTGCAAGAATAAGGGCATTTAAGGCGTTCAAATCGTAAACAAGTGTAGTGTAGTGTTTTGTTATATAGGCGCCACATTCATACTTCTTTTTTGCATTCATACCAGTGTTTTGTGTATAGTGTTGTGCAATTAAATACCCTGAGACTTGCGGACAAGTTACCAATATGGATCGAATACTTTGGAATGAAACGTCCCCTCACGAGAAGCTAAGTCTCACATTTCGTATTAATACTGCATCACTCTTAATATATATATTTACATACAACATCCTATACATCTTACATCTACATGAATTTTAACACTTCAAATATATCTACAAAATTCAAAATTCAACATTTCGGCATACCTACAAAAAAAAAACACAGACAATTTTTCATATTTGGTTCCCTCATTACAAACAGTCAGGATCAACTTTGTCTCATTTCTTTACACTAAGTCTATTTACGAATTCTTTTTCTATATTTTATTTCCATTGACACATTCGTTAACAATTCACCGAACAGTTAACTTCCTGGATTTTATCTTATCTTTTAAATTTGGCAGCAAGTGGTTCCTTAAGCTAGGGATGCTACAATTTTTTTTTCTTTTTTATACAGAACAGGTCTTAATTTAATTTTAAATCTACAATATGAACCTTTTTTACATTCAAAACATTTTCAGTGTGTTATACAATACAAGTTACAGGGCTTAAAAAATATAAAATTCTATAAATTCCTACATATTTTGGTGCTAATTTTGCACAAAACTTTTCTACCTTATTGCATAAATAGTGGGTTCTAATCCATAATAAGGAATGCAACTTAAAGGGATGTTTTACATTTTGCTCTGAGTACTTTTGTCTATTACTGTTATGTGCTATACTCCTTTTTACATTCACCACAGCTCTCTTTAAATTGTTTACAACAGTTTCCTTGGACAAATTCTCACCAATTAGATCATTTAGCTTCCATAAATTAGATAAAGCATTATTACAGGAATGATTAAACACTAAATCAAAGGCAGCAAAACCTGTGCTTTCATTATGGGCGGTGTTTAAACTTAATTGTATATAGCCTAGGTCATTATCCCAATTACTATGACAGTTGTGATAGAAACTACGTAATAATGTAGATATGTTTCTAATATGCCTTTCTGATTGATTTCCATTAGCCCTGTAAGGCGCTAGTCTACGGTGTTCAATAAAATTCTTAAATAAGAACTTCTTAAAATACAGTGATGTAAAATATGCGGCATTGTCTGACACTATTATTTAGGTACAGAAAAGTTGTTAAAAATTATGCGGTCTAATTTATTACATATTTCAGCACTCTTACATTCCCTCAAAGGGATTAGCCATAGAAATTTACTGGCGGCATCTACAACTACAAGTAAATATATATTGCTGTTTCTAGTTCTCACTAAGGGACCTAAAAGATCTATGAATAAACAATCCATATTGTTCTTAAATGGCACAGATACTAATTCGCCTTCATATTTTCTTTGGCACACTTTACTCGTTTTACAAACATTACATGCTTTCACTTTTGCCTTTATAATTTCGTCTAAATCAGGTCTATAAAAATACTGATTAATTTTTCTTTGCGTTCTAGCAATGCCTAAATGACCTCCTATTAAAGAACTGTGGAAGAATTCATATACTAAATCAATTAACTGTACAGGCAAAAATATCTTACTCTTACTTTTTACATTCCTTTTGTACATCAGTAAATTGTTTTTTATAAAATAACATAAATTGTTACTATTGCTTTTTACAGATTGAATGATTCGCTGAGTTTCTTTATCTTGAAGTTGATATTTTTCTAAATCTTTAAACGCTAATGGCAAATCATTAATTAACAACCACAAATTATCCTTGTTATTGCACTTCTTATTTATCTGCATTTTAGGCTTTACATTAGATGTTCGTTTACATGTTTGCCTTCGGGAGGAGTTTGAATGGCAGAAGGAAATCGATAATCTATTTTTATCCTGGTCTGGAACGTTCCGGCAGTCACTGGGGCTCGGATCAGCTGTTCCCGTCGACTCGCCCTCAAACATACGTGAAAGGGCGTCTGCCAGCGCATTATCGGTGGAACTTTTAAATTCCACCTCAAATGGCAAATTCAAAATCCTCTCGATCCACCGGGCAAGTCTTCCTACCTTCCTTTTGTGATTGAGGACATAGGATAAAGCTTGGTTATCAGTTATTAATTTAAAGGTTCTTACTTCTAAAAATTCGTGCCATTTTTCTATGCAAATTAGTGCACTCAAAGCTTCTTTTTCATAAACAGTATATTTTAATTAGGCATCAGTAAATTTCCTAGAGTAATAGGCTATTGGCATTAATTCATTTTGGTCGTTTTCCTGTAACAAACAACCCCCTGCGGCTATTCCACTAGCATCTGTCATTACTATAAATTGCTTTGAAAAATCGGCTAACTGGAGTACAGGAGGATTCATTATAGCTTCTTTTAACTTTACAAACGAATCTTGACATTCACTTGTCCAAATAAATTTAGCGTTTTTCCTTCTTAAACGATTTAAAGGATTACATAATTCGGCATAATTATTTATAAATTTTGAAAAGAAATTGGTCATACCTAAAAACTGTGAAATTTGTTTGGCGTTCTTAGGCGGCATAAATTCTCTTATACTCCTTTTTCTTTCGGGATCTATAGTTACTGTATTATTTTTTATTAAGTTCCCCAAAAAGGAGATTTCCTCAAAACAAAACTTTGCTTTCTCTAGGTTTGCCGCTAAGCCATGTTTGCTTAGTCTATTTACAATCTCTCTGACGTACTAAATGCGAATCAAGGTCTTTACTGTACACTAAGATATCATCACAAAAATTTATCACATATTTAAATTTTATATTGTCTAGGACTTTGTCCAGATACGCGGACAATACAGCACTACCAACATGTAAACCAAAGGGTACTCGTTTAAATTTATATTTACCAAATATAGTGCGAAATGAGGTAAGATCTTGACTATCAGGTGATAATGGACATTGCAAAAAATTTTTCTTAAATCTATTATTGAAAAATATTTGGCTCCACTAAGATGTTGATAATAATTATTTAAATCACCAATGGGAAAATCAATTTTCTGTAACTTTTTATTTAATTCGGTATAATTGACTACAAGTCTGTCCTTTTTGGTTAAAAAGGCTGGACTGGAGTAGGCTGAAGTACTGGGTTCAATTATTCCTTGGTCCAACCAATCCTGTATTATTGTTTTCATCTTATGTACAGTAGGAGGGCTCATAAAATAAGGCCTAATATTTACAGGTGTGGGGTCATTTAGAACTAATCTCACTTCCAAATCTAGAGCCTGTCCTAATTTTGGATTTAAAACATTTGGAAAATCCCCTATAAGGTTTTGTATCTCAGCCTCAGCTCTAGTGCACCCTATTTTTACATCAATGCTGTTTACTTCATGTTCAAAAGGCTGTTGTATGACAATAGTTATTTTCTCATTACAATTGAATTTCCTTCAAGATCTAAATTTAATTTGCTATTAGATATAAATAGGTTTCCCAATACAATGTCCCATTTTAAATTATCCAATACAATAAATTTTACTTTCCAACAAAATTTAGACATTTTTATCTTAGCATAACAGTAACCAAAACATTTTATTTCAGTGTTATTTGCAGCAAACATTCTATCATCTGACTGCATTAATTTAGAAACATTTTTATTCAACAATAGGCTATCATAAAATTCTTTACTAATTATATCTCTTGTAGCACCAGTATCTAATAAGCAGTTTGTTTTTACATTTTTACCCACTATAGCTTCAATTAAAGGCATATTGTTACACTGTCTAACATTTAGTCTTAAATTAGGTTTTCTATAGTTTAATTTACTCCAATTTTTAATTACCTTACTATATACTCTCATAAAATAGTGTTTTTCTTTTCTTACTGTATTACTATTTATAAAATTATTATTCTTAAACTTATGAAACCGGGGAGGGATATTTTTAGGTGTTGTGTGTAATACCACTCCCCTATCGACTAGTTTTTTGGATTCCTAAAACAATTTTTTGCTAAGTGACCAGGCCTATTACAATTGAAACATAACTTTGGGTTTTTGACAGTAGGCCTACTTTTTCTAAGTTCAACATTTGGTGGATACATGTTGTTAACATATGTCTTACTTAAATTGTCCCTTAAGTTATCATTAAAGTTTATATTGTTACTAGCTATACACAGATTTTCCAAATCTGTAAAACAAATGGGATTGTTTTCAAAAATAACTTATTTCTATCTGTAGGCTTAATACCTCTTTTTAAACAAGTCACCAAGTCCTGTTCACTTATGTTACACAATAAAACTTGACTGAGCTCTTTGATGTCATAGATGTATTCATACAGTGGCTCATCAAACATTTGTGGCCTATAAACTAAATCTAGTCTCAGTCTTTCAATTAGGCCTACAGGGATAAAAGCACAAATTAATTCCCTGTGTAGATAGTTGACATTTGGCACGACAGACTTACACTGTATTATTTTGGCTAAAAGTGGACCTTTTGCATAACATGGTAACAATGCTAAAATTTCATTTTCTGATAGGCTAGTTTCACATTTTAGTTTTAACAAAGTTTTCAAAAAGTTTATTAGCTCAGGTACTACTAAGCCATTTGTTACTGTAAAATTTTGTAAATAACATTCTACAGGGTTGTTTAACTTATTAAACATATTTAAACCAGACATAGGTTGACTAATACAATCATTGTTTGCATTATAAATAGGCATTATAGGCAAAGTGGGGGTACTGGCAGTAGGCTGTGATATTGTTGGTGGTTGTACAGAAATAGGGCCTATTTGTTCTTTCACTGCCTGTTCCATAGCCTCATCTTGTTCTAATGATTCATTTAAATTGGCTTCTAACACTTTAAGCTGTTCTAGGTTTACTGTAGGTAGTAAGTTTTTAGCTAACTGTTGTTCAACATTTACTAGCCTACACTTTAAAGCTGATAAAGTTTCACTATGTACAGAACTTAGTTCTAGCTGGTTGTCTAAAAATAAACGTGTTATTAAATATTTAACTTTTCTTGGAATTTGGTGATTTCTAAAGGTGAACTAGCACTGTTCAATTCACTGCACCCATGTTCTAATAATATCACTTTTTCACTGAGAAGTTTTACTTCCTGATTGTGGTCTATTTTTAATAGGCTACTAGCAGTAGGTAAAATATTGTTTCTCAAACACTGTCTTAAGGACTTTCTGAGTTCATTTACTGTACTGTCACTATTTAATTTAATACCTCTAGATATCAGTTCAAATACCAACTCATCTTTAGACAAATATTCTATTTTAATGGCAGGCATTGTGGCGTTTTCACTCAGTTTCACCCAGTTGATGGCAGAGTAGGCACATCAAAAGCAGAGTCGCGCAATAAATATGTGTACCGTATGACGATAACACCTGGGGGTGGTGACTTCTGAGGTCGTAGTAATAAATACTAGAAATGCAAAGTTTACTTATAAGTTCTATTTAATTTACTAAACTTACAAGCACCACTTTTGGATGGTAAAGGAAAAGTTATATAATGCCACGTTGCTGCCAATTAGAATATAATAACTAAAAAGTATTTCTTCTAGGTGGGCCTAAAATATCCAATGTTCTATTGAATTATGCGTAAGACGTTTTACTTTACAAAACAATAATATTTCACTTCCCTTCACAATAGGTAGACTCACAACCCGGGTGTCGGCGTCTTGGCACGAGACATTGAAGCTGTGGTCTAAGAACGGTTATTTCTAGAAGAGGAGTAGAAGTTGGGAAGTGGTAGCCATCTATTCAAACAACACGTGAGATACATCAGCTACGTAAACTCGCCTAAAACAAATTCGCGACGGTATTAGCCATTTAATGATACAAATTACTATTTATAACAACGTGCTCGTCGCCATAAGGACGACGCCACAACCTTTATCTATCTCCATCAAGCAAATAAAAGATCTTCAAGGGTAAGTTACTTTACTATTCACATCTTTACTTTACGTTACATTAATTTTATACGTTTGGCATCAAAGGGCTAATTTAATAATACGAAAAGATAAATTTTACTTACGGACAAAGCGCGCGAGGAAATTTAATTAACTAATTTACGGTACAACTTATCGAAGCTGTTGAGGATTTTAGAGGAAGATATTGAGTGGAACGGCAGCACGGGAGATAATTCTTAGAAATTATAGAGTATTGAGTGTTAAAATCGTGTGTAAATAATGATGAAGCTTATAATACAAGGGGCAGACGTAACAATGAAGTATTTACCATAATTGATTAGAATATATTCCATTTAATAAAGAAAAACATTTCAGCATACATTTAAAAATAAAGATATCGTGTAAAGAATTCTTACAGAAGAAATTGATTTTTAAATTCCTTTTCTAGCTGTTGCCGTAATTTTATCACAGACAATTAAATTTTAAATTTAGATAATATATTTATGTATATAAAACTAACTCAATGTAACAAGTTTATAGCATTTGTTGGTAATGTTTTGTTTGTTTCATATTTCTTCTATAAACTGAATAGTATTTGCCTGATTAAACAAGTTAATAGAGCCTCAAAACACAGGTAAATCCTTTGAGGTTATTAATTTTAATTTCCAAGTACTCTGTACTTTAAGATAAAATTCGGACTTATTATTTGCACTTCTTATGCTCTTCACATATATTTTTAACTTATTTTATTCTTGATGTGAATGTATCTCAACTTGTGTATATATTGTGCATTAAAAAGCAATATTATTAATATTGTAGGATTAGACATGCAAATTTGGTATAAATAAAACTATTCATACACAATCCCTAGCGGATAAAACACACAAAAACACACACACACACACACACACACACACACACACACAATAATGTTAAATCTAAACTTGTTTTAGAGGATAATACCAGCACAATCTTCACCCTTCTGGACATTTTAATATCCAATTTCCCTTTTGGGAATGCGTCCTACACGTCAGAAGTCATTCTACTTCAAATTACGGGACATTGTATAGACCACAATGGGGTTGGATAATGTACAATAATATATGGCATTCTTTTATAAATAAATGAATTTATTACAATTACTGCTTTGCAAAGTCTCCTATAAATGGTGTTGTCTGACTATTTAGTATTGTCCGGATATGCTTTCTATTCACTTGAAATGAAATGAAACGTATATTCTCTCTTCACAATCAATTAATAGTAACAAAACAACAACGATATTATACTTCTATACCTAGTGTTTGATCAAATAACGTGTTAACTAATTAGGAACTTGAGCTCACTTTGACTGCCTTGGATGACATATGGGCCCCCACATAGTGAATATAATTTTTTGCTGGGATGGATAATTAATGAGACCATTGGTTTGATATATGAAGGGCCGCTGACTTTTTGAAACGTAAAGTGAAAAATCAAATGAAAATAAATTATAATTTTAAAAATTAAAACACTTCATATTGGAAATAATTTAGCAAAAGTCGTTAATAATTAGAAAAATCTTTAGGCTACTTTAAATTAGCGCAGACGATTGTATGTCATCCTTTACCAGATATCAATAAATGTATAAATAGAATACCAGAGTCTTCACAGACAACAAGCGCTCAGAAAAATAATGAGGTCGATTACTAAAGAGTTGTTCAGTCATAAATTATCAATCATTATTGTTGGGATTGTTAAATCGGACTATAAAGCTTGTTAGTAACAACAAGTAAAAAATGGAGAACAAATAGTTTAACTTTCCTTGATCGATAGTTTCTTTTACAAAGTAAATAAAAGAAAGAAATAACAGAAGCACGCTCTTTTGTAAGTGATACCTGTTATAAATATCCTTAATTGTTATGAGCGACATAATGCAAGGTGAAATTAATAGTTTCGTCTTATCTCTCATTCCAGGTGGCCAACTCCACAACACAACAATCTCGTCCCCAGGTTTGTCTATCTGTTGTTCTAGTTATACACGACGTTGTTAATATTGTTGTAGAGTTATTGAGGTAGAACTGTACTAAGTCTCTTGTCGTCACTTTCTATATATATCGTTACGGTATGCCTTCATAGTTCATAACACTCAGTCAGAAAGTTTTTCATCAACGATTTATATAGTATTATAGGATTTGTAAACGATATATTACTATATCACGGACGGGTGAAAATTTACATTTGAAGGTAACAAATGTCAATTTGTATCCCAAATCCCGATACTGTATCCCAATACTGGGATAGAGTAATCGTTCATCTAAATGTGAAAGGAGTATTTGCGCTACAAACGTACCAGTTTTAACGTCTAAAAATAATGTAGAAAAATATCGCTGGTAAGATAGCTTGAGTCAAATTCCTTGGATGAAATTTTTCCGACAACGAACGACGAGCGAGGCTTGCGGCCCAGGATGCTGCGGTCAGCTAGTTACTGGAGATTCCGCTTTTATTTTTAATACAGCCCAGCGTTTGCGAGGAGTGGTTTGCATTTGTTGTCACATTGGACGATGGTTCTGAATAAAAATTTATGAAGATTTTATATGTAGCTTGTCCACATTAACAAGCAATTAATTGCATTTAACATACGTTGATCTGATATCATACACAACGTATTATTAAAAGAAATCATCAGACTTTAGCATATTTTAAAATACATTCAAGGTTGGAATTTAATATACTCTTAGATGATTTTTCTAGTAACCTCCTTCATAATAGGTGTCAGAATAAACGTTTCAGATATAAAAGTTCTTAAATTAATAAAAAAAAAAACTAACTAGATACAGTAAAAAAAGTTTATAAATGTAATTAATTTCATAGCTACGGAATAATATAAAATACGTGAAGATAGAAGCATTTACAACAATTGTAATTAGGTATAAATAAAAATAGCTGATGATAAAAATTAGAAATTTTACAACACGTACATAGCTTCAGAAAAATACATAATTTTTAAATTTCAAAAAGGATTTTGTTAATTAAAAGTATTTATATACATTTAATTTTCTTAAATTGTGTTTCAACTATAAGAGTAATTTACCTTCATCGTAAATGAATACAAAATGTGTGACTATGTATAACTCATGTACTTGCTGTAAACATTTCTAATTTTTACCTTTAGTTTACAATTTGTATAGGGCCTGATTACAAATTGCCTTAAATTTCTATAGGAACTGGTTGTAAGCTATCTTAAACACCTTATATAAAAGTCGTATAAGAATGCAAAACTAGTTGCTCTGAAACTATACATACCTGATGTACTTGCAGTAGACTTTTCGTATTTTTTTCTTTTGCAATTTTTATTAGGGCCTGATTACAAATACCCTTAAATTCTATTGTAAATGGTTGTAAGTTATCTTAAACACCTTATATAAAAGTCGTATAAGAATGCAAAACTAGTTGCTCTGAAACTATACATACCTGATGTACTTGCAGTAGACCTTTCATATTTTTATCTTTGACTATTTTTATTAGGGCCTGATTAAAAATATCCTTAAATTCTACTGTATATGGTTGTAAGTTATCTTTAAGGGCTTATATAAAAGCGAAAAAATATTTTTAAAACCAATAATTCTGTGCGCCATCTCAAACTACGCCATATTGTTATTAAGGGCTATTAATTATTATTAATAATCAATTAATCATAGAATTAAAAGGTATTAAAGGTGATTATCCGATGTTTGCACCAAGACATGTTTTATGGCAATTATATCACCATGAACTAAAACAAACATACTTGGAATAACTTTTAATAACTATTGTTCAAGCACGCGTAGAGGGAATTTCGTCGACTACTGTAGCGCCTGCAAATCTTTCATGCGCAGCCTTACTATACAAGTACGCTTAGTACGTGCTTTGGCTCTAGTGCAGGCGTTTAGTACATACACGATTGATATTTTCGTCTGAAAGTATGTAAATAATAGTAAACCAAAAGCGTTTTTGGTTTAAGATGTTTTAACCATATTATTATACACTATACTAACTCAAATACTTCACTATAAAATCAATTTAGATTAGAAATTTTCTATAATTTAAAATTAGTAAAAATTGTTTCTCGTGCAATTAGTTTTACATACCCAATAAAACACTGTATACGACGCCATGCTGACGGTGTGCGGCTATCGTATGAAGATATAACGTTACACATGTGTAGTGAACACGTTATGCACCTAATGTATTGTAAATACGATCAGTTTACACAGAAAACACTGGAAGACACAATGTTGTGACAGAGCGAGCCATGGGTTTATCACCGGACGGCTGTGTGTTGTTTTGTTTGATCAAGGGAGAACAGCGGCTGTGCCGTGTTTACTGTAGCGGGCCCCGCTGTTGTTGTTTACATCGAAATATCGTTGTCTTACAAAACTAAATTTATTTTTATAGGTAACATAGCTTTTATATCAGGAAGTAGTGTTTATATTTACTTCATATTTTTAGATCTAGCCAAAAGCAAAAATGTGTTCAAGTACAGATGTAGGGAAGTATGCGTAAATTCTGCGAATTAAATCTTATAATCTGAATCCATCTAACTTATCACACTACTTTAAATGACGATGGCCGAGTGTTCTAAGTCTGACTTTGTATCCAAGTAAAGAGATAACGCAGGTTAAGATCATGTGTGGGTTCACGGCACTTCTTTTGAGGACCATAGACCTTGTACATTGTTACCTTAATTACGAATTTTAAATTACGAATTCATAAAGTATTGCCATTTTGCGGAATAATTGTGTCTACTTTTGAACACATATTCTATACTTTGCAGGAAATTTTCGTGGCGTGAATAATGCAGTCTTGAATAGAATTATTACGTTTAAGATTTAACGATACAATCATAGACAAATGAAATAAATTATTTTATCAAAACAATTTTAGTAATGAATTGCAAAGAGCAATACATTCCTTGAGTTTTATTAGTTTGCAATAACATACAACTGCACCTGCACCTATAGGTATACATATATACTATACGTGTACTGTATACCTATAATGTAAGTCATTTTTAACTAGGAGGTTTAACTTCTGGCTAGTTAATTATTAATTACTTGTTCTTTGATACCCAGAAAAATATTGCTCTTAGTAATATGATTCACAAGCATATGAATTAAGCAAAAGTGTTACAGTTGTATCTTGCATTATTATGAAGCAATATTATCTAATCTTTGTTAAACTTTCTAGTAATTTTAAACTCGCCTCTTCCAAAATGAAGCCTGAGTTAAATATTACCTATTCAGGTACACGAAAAGGTTGGCTTTGCTTAATACCCTTTACATTTATTACTGAATAATTCACCTTTCCCTTCTATTTAGAAAATTGCGTATTACAAAAAAACAGAAAATATAACGTGGCTGGTATACGAACTCTTGTTACTTACTTATTTATAATAAATCAGCGACCAATCCTTCTTATGGCGTAAAAAGAAGCGCAATAAAAGTCAAATAAAAGGAGAGACTGCACCCATTTGTTTACGGTGGACAAGATTTCTTTCTCACATTCTTTACTCGGCTTATACAGATAGAAATTCTGTTACTGAGGAGTATCCAGACAGTAAATCTGACTAAGTCCAAGGTTTCAGGCTCATAAAATGTGGGAAACGGGGGTACTTGATCATGAATGAAATAGTTTAGTATCTAAGAAACATGTAATACTGGTGCCAATTTTGATTTTAACATCTTTTTGCTGACAATTTTAAGTGTAAAATTGTGAGAGATGTTCCAGTTCTAAAGATATAATTGATACACATTTAAAATTATGTTTTTTGTTATTTCTTTATGTAATTAGTTACTGAAAAAAAAAAAACTTTTCAAGAACACTCAAAAAGGTTTAGGATGCATACTAATGATATTGAAAATTAAACACCTGCCATTATTGTAAAATTGAAATTAAGTGCGTAAAGTGTTTGAAGTTTAACACTGTACATGATAACTGACACATATGTGGTAAAGACCAAAATAGTCTCCCTACAGCGGACGCTTAAATATTTTTAAGATATCCTTAAGTTAGATAATACTGTCAAGTTTTTATTTAAAACTAGATCGGTAATTATATTTACTTTATTGATAAATTTTAATTTTAACTGCTGTTTCATTTCTTTATTTTACAAAACAGTTTCGCTCTTTTGATTCTGATTTTCGTATAAATTAAAGTTTTAATTAAAGATTGTAGCATAAGATGTCTTGCTATTTATAAATTATTATAAATGTCACATCCTTTGTTACGACTTTGGTACTAAGATTTCATTATTGTTCTCCCTTCATTTAGTACAAATTACAAAGATTATCTCAAAAATTTGTCTAGGAATTAATATTTTTATTAAAAATATTACATATCTATTTTTCATAGAAGTCAATTGACTGTTTTATTTATCGAGGGAAAAAATGGGGTAAAGGAAAGGAATAATAAATATTTCTTTTGCCAAATCCACAACTTATCAATATTTAATACGTAGTGCAATATTTTACACGTGCCTCCTACATCTCTGCTCAACAAGCATTTTGGGAAATGAGAAGATCTTGAAATAGTACTTTATTAGTGCGCGTATTACTAAGAGTTTTATCTTATTTTGTAATATTTGAATAAAATTGGAAGCGTATGATGATTTTCTTTTGCTTGTTTGAACTGTCTAGAAATCTTATTCATTTTGAAAGCCAAGAAAGAGTGTAGTACCCAAGCCTGGTTTGTAGGGGAATTCTGTTACATTCTTTTTCCCTTCTTACCATATAAAACATGGCTGCTCACAAATTAAAATAGGTTTAGTGTACACAATAACGTCTTACTGCACATAACTAAGACTGCCTGCAAACAATCCACAACAGAGCGAGGAGCTATACTGTTGGCGGAGATTTACTTGTATGGGCGGGATGACTGAGAGACAAGAAATAGTTATTAACCTAAGGGAGGATTTCTCGATTCAAGCAATCATTTAGTCAACAATTCACAGACAACAGAACGGAATGGATACCCGATCTTGCTATCATTTATATTGGTATAGGGAATCAACAAGGGTATTTAAACAGTGTCTTGTTTCTCATCTTTTCTCCTAACAGTTTATATTTTGTCGGAATGTTCGGTTTGTCTTTATTTTACATAGTGAAAGTTATTTCCAAATAAATGTTAATTTATAATTTTACATATATCTTTCTTATTATTATTGGCTGACCGTCAACGAAGGTGATGGATTATTGTAAATCCTTTTTAAACTACATAATAAAAAGCATGAATATGAAATAACATAGTAAAAAAGTGTAGTTATACGTATTGATTTTAGGATACATTTTTTATTTTAAAATAATGATTTTCACCACAAAACTGTATTTTTCGTTGAGAAACGAACAACTTGTTTAACGAACAAGCGAAGTCGAGGTCCGATGCTCAATTAAGCACCTAAAGATTCAATTGCTCATTTTGGTTTATGCTATTTATAATATGAAGACCATATTTTAACCTAAAAATGTTGTGTTGTATTACACTAAAACTCAACATATTGTTACGGTCACGTTAAATATACAAAAAGCCGTCATTTTACATTCAAGTGTACTAAAAGATTAAGAAAAATTTAGGTTAGCACACTGTTTGAGTTTTAAACTTAAAATAAAAATATTAAAATAATAATATTTGTAATAAAATTAAACAAAAATTAATAATAGAGTCCAACTTAAAAAACGAAAACAGCTGTTATTAGAGCAGTATCAAAAGAAATATTAAGCAGTATAATTTAAATTTTACTAAAACCTAGTAAACAGTTTCATAAATGCATTAACATTAGTAAGGTCACATTTAATTATGGATAATGCAAACTTCGGTATAATGCAATTAGGTGAAGACATTTGTCTGTTATATGTATGTAAAACATATCTCTGATATTTTGCATTAAGGGTTACCGGTATAAAAAATAATGTTTCTAAATAAAAAGATTATGAAAATAGCAATCATAGTAACGTCTATTGATTTTTAGAAAACCATTACTATTTAAATTACCAGGTCATTTAATTTAAACATCATTAGTGATCAATGAAGCTATTTCATCAGGGAAAACTACAAAGGACTTTGATTAAAATTACCTTTCACGTAGACCCTTACTATTTAGATTTCTTTAAAATTATCTTGAAACTTTTATTGACTCTTCGTCTCTTTTATTTTTATTCATTAGAATGTTTTCCAATCACTTTATATATAAATTTAAAATAAAAGATAAAATGAAGATAAGAATAAGAAATTTATATAATCTTAAAACTACCACGTCTTAAATTTAAAAAAAACTACATTGAAGAAAGTTGGTGAAAATCACAAATGTCCTATAAGTTGCTTTTAAACTAAAAACTTTCACTCAATCTTTGCTGTTAGCTGCTAGTTCTCGATGATTATTTATGAAAATGTAGTTAAACATTAAAATGTTGTAAACAATTTAGAGAAATGAATTTATTTTAGAGAGCAGCAAGCAATAGTACTATTATTAACGCTTGAATATGTTTATTCCTACTATTGTTACTTTCAACAGCGGTCGCTTGTTTCAACATTGTTTCCAACATTTCTATAGTGTACCCAAAGATGGAACATATGTCGCAAAATGTCTATAAGCAGATCTAAACATTTATACAAAAGTGTTTGATGTAAAAATAATTTTCAAATTGCATTTATTGCTATAAAAATATTAGTACACTGTAGTGCAATTTGGTAATTACAAACGAAGCTTTATAACAACAGCAACTTGTGAGGCCCGGTTTGTTCAATAGGAGTGTAAAATTCATTTTAAAATCCATATTTAAAAAGTCAATAAATATCCTATTTAGGTAGGCGAACTTAGGGTCAAGTAGCCACATCTTACATTTAACCGGGTAACCAATGGCTTAGGGGTGACCAGAACAAACATCTATGACCGGACAGACGGACTGCTTGCAAGGGCAGGATCGCATATCGGTATCGTTTGCAAATAGGCCTCGTTATTGTTATAAATGGGATGCTGATTAGTATCTATTGAGATCGTTCTGTCTAATCTCGTGTTTGACTTGCCTGATCGATCGGAAAACATGCCTAATTGCCAGAACAATTAACATTGCTATAATTAGAACTATGTTTAACCAACCATTTAAGGTTATCAAAATCTATTCATTAATCGATAGAAGCGTCTCAGTGAAATCTTGCCCAGCGAATTAAGTAGGCAATACAATTAAAAATTTCTGTAAAACTAGGTGGACCCTGTGTGTTACGTTCTCGTTAGAATCACAGCTGAAATTGCTTTAGCTTTCTCTAAATCGTTTTGACGAAAGATACCCTTAGTCACTGTTAGTTGTTTGATACTTGGAGTGTGCCAAATATATTTTGTATTCATCGTTGCACGTGCAGACCTCTATAAGCACAATTTGACGATAAATACAGTAGCAGTAAAATGCTTGCTGATTAATCTAGAAAAACGTTGGTTTGTTTTTTAAATAAAGCGAAAATTTAATGGGTTCATTATTTCCTTTTCTGAGGGCTTTTAATTTAACTTGTTGGTCGAAAGAAAATTTCATTGACAGGAGCAAACGGCTAAAAAAGACTTAGTGTAGGCTTGGGAGTTAGTGACTTTGCTTCTATATTATTTGTGGTTGTTGCAATTTTAGAAGCTAAACAGAGAGAAAAGCTGGTTGCGTTAGATTTTGACTACTTTTTCTTTTCCAATATCACAGTTTGGAAAAGTTTAAGATTTGCTAGATGCTGTGTACAAATGTTTGTTAATTCATGGGAATGCCAAGAAATTGCCTTTTACAATCTACAATATCAAATGGCAATCTACTATGAACAAAGTAGGAATAATCTACACCACCCAACGTGTGACAAACTAGATTAAGATTTGCTAGGTGCTATGTACAAATGTTTGGTAACTGATGGGATTGCCAAGAAATTGCCTTTTCCAAACTACCATATCAAATTATGAACGTGTGACAAGCTATGCTTAGTCTGTATATTAAATTGTGTCTATAATTTATTCTATTTATTCCTAAACTTTTATCAGTTCGTTTTCAAAATATCGTGAGGTCAGACAGAAATAAAATGAAATTTTTCTAAGCCTTCGAGTGATAAGCCTTCGCTACCGCTCAGCCAATGAAAGAATATATATATATATATATATATATATAAACTATTAAAAAGTAATTGTCCCATGGCATCCCATGGCATGAGAGGCGTGCCTCTTCAGTGGCTTAGCTCATTTCTAAGCCGCAGAAAACAGCTTGTTCAAATCTCAAACAAACTTTCCGAGCCGTTGCAGCTGAGATATGGAGTCCCTCAAGGATCAATTCTCAGTCCAATTCTTTTTCTCATCTATGTCAATGACATAGACTCTTCACTACTGCACGGGAAACTTGTGCAGTATGCTGATGACACAACACTTTGTTTTACCAGAAAATCTAAAATGATTCTGGAACAACAAAGATTTCTCGAAGTCAACAGTTGTGTCCAGCACTTCAATAGCCTCAACCTCAAAGCAAATTCTTCAAAGTCAAACGTCCTGACTTTCGCACTGCGATCAGGAAATCTCAATGACGGTGCAGCCGTATTATTGGAAGACACAGTGCTGGAAGAAGTCGAATCTTCAAAGTTTCTGGGAATATTCCTTGATCGAAGATTGACTTGGAATGCTCACATTGACCACGTTTGTTCCAGACTGTCCTCAGGCATTTATGTCTTGATATCTTTAGCCAAGTACTGCCCTACTCAGGTACTGATGACGGCGTATTATGGCTTGATCTACCCCCACCTCACTTACGGTCTGGTGTTATGGGGAGCCAGCGCAAACAACCATTTCTTCCGAGCATTCAAAATTCAGAAACAAGCGATTCGCATAATCGCAAAAATGAAATTCCGAGAATCGTGCAAAGAAGCCTTCAAAACGTTGCAACTGTTGACTCTGCCTTGTCTCTACATTCTTGAGACAAGCTCATTTTGTTTGTCCAAATGTGCATTAACCCGGGGCCGTGACATACACGAGTATGAGACAAGAGGCAGAGATGCCTACCGAACTGGAAGACACAGGACGGGGGTCTACGAACACTTGCCCTCCCAGGCAGGTATTCGGTTCATCAACAAGTTGCCAGATCAGTTAAGAAATGCCCCAACGCCTAAGGTGTTAAAAACTCGTTTAAGACGCTTTTTAGTGTCGCAAGCATTTTATAGTGCTGACGAGTTTATGGCATTCGACTGGGTGACCGCACAATTAGCAAACTGACTACCGGCGCTGGAAATGGGAATATTGGCTGGATGAATGTGGAGTTGACTGAAAATTTGTACGTTTGAATGTGGTTTGAGGCGATGTGGAAGTTTTAAATTTAAGATATTAATTTTAGAATTTCTTGACTATTGCTATACATGTGATTATGTCCTGGCAATAAAAAATTTATTTGATTTGATTGTATAGTAACTTTTAGTTTTAAGTTAAGAAGGGAGATTTATCGATCACGATAATGAGAGATTTTATACAGTCAAATATTGCTATTAGAAGTTAAATTTTAATATTAGAAAAAAAAGGATTCCTGGAATAATTAGTGATGTGGGAATAGTTATGATACTTACGACTCGTAATTTAAAGTTAACCCATACCAAACAGTTGTTAAAAATTTTAGCTGTATTTCACAGAAAAGGCATTCTAAAATTAAAAAGTTAAAATACATTAAACAAAACTTGATCAGAAGTGTAGTGCAGATTGCAAAGACGGAATTACTAACAAATTGTTACTTTAGGTTACAGCAGTGACGAAGAAACCAATTTATACATTAGATAAAAGTTATACGTGTTTTCGTAGATATATATGCGCGTTTACCTTTAGAGAGTTTTATCAGAAAGTTCACAATTGAATATTAAACACATTTTGGGTTTTAAGGTGACGCAATGGGCTTTCGGTTTGAATTGTTTCTAAACAAAATTTTGTGAAAGCTCCTTAATATATCTCTTTTGAAGGCAGGATCAATTGGACATACTTGATGCTTCCATGAGCTTTCGCATTCAAGGCATCTAAGGAATAAATAAGGGTAATCTTATAATCAAGTTAAAGGAATACTATTGGAGATATGAAATTTAGTTTACAATAAAACGTATACAAAATAATAGTATCAGATCATAGAATTGCTGCACAAAAATGAAGAAATCGTTTAATAAAATATAGTGTGTCATGAACCACTTTACATAACTTTAATTATAGAATTATATTTAGCGCAACTATGATGTGAACACATGATAAGTAGTAACTTAAAAAAATTTATGTATGTTTATCTGAGCTCGAGATGGGAACCACGCAACGCCCTGGAGATGTTCAAGCGAACTTTAATCACCTCCTGTACTTTGATCAGGTCGTCTGAGAAACCGTTTCAATCCGAACTCAGATTAGTTGCTTTGAGTTTCTAATATATCGAAAATGTTCACTATAAATTTGGCTTTGACACAGTTCCTTAACTATGAGTAATATCAGCCTTAGAAGTTTTTATACTCACTGTATATAGTACTGACCAGGTTATTGGTCAGCACCTTAAACAACTGTTCAAACAAGGAAAATGGGAAGCTCCAGAACTATGTCCTTTCAGCCCATCTAGCCTATACTATTTCTACACAATCCCTAGTGGATAATATACACACTCATGCACGCTCCTCCCACACACACACACACACACACACACACACACACACACACACACACACACACACACACACACACACACACACACACACACACACACACACACACACACACACACACACACACACACACACACACACACACACACACACACATCTAATCTTCACCCTTCTGGACATTTTAATATCCAATTTCCCTTTTGGAATTCGTCCTTCACGTCAGAAGTCATACTACATCGAATTACGGGAAATTGTATCGATCCCATTGGGGTTGGGTAATCTACAATAATAAATGGTATTCTTTTAGAATTAAATGGATATATTACAACCACTGCTTTGTAACTTATCTTTTAAGTGGTGTTGTCTGACCCTTTAGTACTGTCCGGATATGCTTTCTATCCACTTGAACTCACTTTCACTGTCTTGGATGACATATGACACCTTCTACATAGTGAATATATTTTTTTGCTGGTAAGGATAATTAATGAGACCATTGGTTTGATATATATAGGGCCGCTGACTTTTTTATATTCGTCAAACGTAAAGTGAAAATAACAAAAAATAAAATAAAAATAAATTAGCATTTAAAAAATTTAAACACTATATATTGGACATAATTTGGCAAAAGTCGTAATAAGTAGAAAAATCTTTAGGCTACTGTTAAATTAGCAGAGACGATTGTACGTCATCCTTTACCAGATATCAATAATTGTATAAAATAGAATACCAGTGTCTTCGCAGATAACAAGCGCTCATAAAAATAATGATGTCGATTTCTACAGAGTTGCTCAGTCATAAATTATCAATCATTATTGTTGGGACTGTTAAACCGGACTGTAAAGCTTGTTAGTAGCAATAAGTAAAAAATGGAGAACAAATAGCTTAACTTTCCTTGATCGATAGTTTTTTTTACAAAGTAAATAAAAGAAAGAAATAACACAAGCAGGCTCATTTGTAAGTGATACCTGTTATAAATATCCTTAATTGTTATGAGCGACATAATACAAGATGAAATGAATAGTTTCGTCTTATCTCTCATTCCAGATGGCCAACTTCACAACATAATAATCTCGTCTCCAGGTTTGTCTATCAGTTGTTCTAGTTATACTCGTTAGGCTAGTTGCACACACACCGATTTTGGACGACCGATTTTTTACCGGTCGTCCAAATTCCAATAGTGAACTGAATGAGGGAACGGAACCTGGCACACACGCCGACAGCTGATCGGCGTCGGTTCACATTGGAATTTGGACGGCCGGTAAAAATCGGTAAGCTTTTCAATAACGATTTGTATAGTATTATAGGATTTATAAACGATATATTACTAACTGACAATTTTTCTTGTATTTAGAATTAAATATAGGATGGGTGAAAATAGTACCTTGACATTTGAAGGTTTTTATACATATGAACTAGTCAGGTAAATTTCTGTGGTTTAATTGTGTTTCTTCAGTGAAAACCTCAAGAATTTAAAAATAATCGATCCTTTTCTAAATCCTAAGCTTAATTCCAAACCGGAAAATAATATTTTTGCTGATGTGGAAACAGATTTCTGTTACACTTCCGATGAGTGCACGGAATTGCTTTTAGGTAAACTTTGTAATTTGTAACTACCTCAACAACGGTTATCAGGTATATCGCTTGATTAACTGTATTCTTGGAGTAAAAATTTTGAACTATTGATGTAAAATTTATTCGCTTTTCCATAATCAATATACATTTATTATAACTGATATATCATTTACATTTTTTCTTGGATTAAAAAAGATGAAAAATAACAAATAAAAGTTTACAAATGTTTGAAATGCCACATTAAATCGTTACAGTATAAATCAAAGCAGTTCTTGTACGATTATAAAATTAATAATACATATTAACATATTTTGAATATTCTAATTAAATAAAAGCAATTAAAGTAGTACTAGTCAAACAAAAGTATATTGTATTTATTGATTATTTCATCCTCTTTTCACTAAGGTAACTCCGTTGGTAATGATTAACGAACTGTGTAATATCTCATATTAAAGTAAGAGAGAGAGAGAGGGAGAGAGAGAGAGAGAGAGAGAGAGAGAGAGAGAGAGAGAGAGAGAGAGAGAGAGAGAGAGAGAGAGAGAGAGAGAGAGAGATTAAAAAAATATATCAACAAATAAAACATTTTTCGGACAAACCTATCTAAATTGGTCCCATTGTATTCTATTTGTTATTCTAATTGTTTTCACAACATGGTAAAAAAACCATCCAATTGGAGCATCTGCATTTCTATTGCTACCAATGACTAATTCCATCTCTTGGGCCACATTCCAGCTCCCAGGTCATTGCAATGGAATGCAGAATCTATTGTGGCCTTTGACTCTGGTAATTATCCACATGAAGCGTGGTATACTATAGAACCTAATAACGCAAAGGCGCGTATATTACTGTGTTTAATTTGAATTTGCCTGCCCGCCTTTTCCAAAGATTCGCTGGCATGAGCCTACTCCAATATGGCATGCTTCATTATGCTCTGCTTTCTACTCGAGCAACTAAAATATATTACAGGCTTCAAAGAACTGTAAGATTCTATACATAATAAAACTACACTTCGTCTGGCTCTATTCACAAATTGTAGTATGGGTGAAGCAAATTTCTCATCTCAAAACTAATATGCAACATTAGTTTTTACTGGAGAGATATAGTTACAAATCTTATTTTTATTTTAGTTGTTTAAATCAATCAATACAAAACCAACCATACCGCACTCACTCTGTGATTCATCGAATAAAATCTGGTCGATTATTTTTTACATCAGATGTACAGTATTTTGTAAACAGTACCTATCCTCTATGCCACAAACACTGCGCTGCTTCGATGTTTTTGTGTTTTGTTTTTTCTTCAGAAACCACTGATTTCTGTTCCCCAAGAATATTAAACTTTTTATAAATAAGTTCTACAAACTATATAAATCTTAAATCACTAGTACAATACTGGGATAGAGTAATCGATCATCTAAATGTGAAAGGAGTATTTGAGCCACAAACGTACCAATTTTAACGTCGAAAAATAATGTAGAAAAATATCGCTGGTAAGATAACCCGAGTCAAATTCCTTGGATGATAATTTGCCGATAACGAACGACGAGCGAGGCTTGCGGCCCAGGATGCCGTGGTCAGCTCGTTACTGGAGATTCCGTCTTTATTTTTAATACAGCCCCTCGTTTGCGAGGAGGTGTTTGCATCTTGTTGTCACGTTGGATGATTTAGACAACGTATTATTAGCAGAAATCATCAGACATTAGCATATTTTAAAATACATTCAAGGTTGGAATTTAATATACTCTTAGATGATTTTTCTAGTAACCTCCTGCGTAATAGGTGTCAGAATAAACGTTTCATGTACAAAACTTAATTCAAATCAAAGTAACTAGCTACAATAAGAAAAGTTTATATGTAATTGCTTTTATAGCTCTGTTTTAATATAAAATACGTGAAGATACAAGCATTTAAAAATATTGTAATTAGGTATAAATAAAAATAGCTGATGATAAAAATTATATATTTTGTACAGCACGTTAGCTTCAGAGAATTTCATAATTTTTAAATTTCAAAAAGGATTTTGTTAATTAAAAGTATTCATATACATTTAATTTTTTAAATTATAATTTAACTATAAGTGTAATTTACCTTCATCGTAAATGAATACAAAATGTGTGACTATGTATAACTTATGTACTTGCTGTAAACATTTCGTATTTTTATCTTTAGCTATTTGAGTAGAGCCTGATTACAAATTGCCTTAAATTTCTATTGGAAATGGTTATAAGTTATCTTAAAAACCTTAAATAAAAGTCTTATAAGAATGCAAAACTAGTTGCTCTGAAACTATACATACCTGATGTACTTGCAGTAGACCTTTCGTATTTTTATCTTTGGCTATTTTTATTAGGGCCTGATTACAAATATCCTTAAATTCTACTGTAAATGGTTGTAAGTTATCTTAAACGGCTTATATAAAAGCTAAAAAAAATTTTTTAAAACCAATAATTGTGTGCGCCATCTCAATCCACGCAATATTGTTATCAAGGGCTATTAATTATTATTAATAATCAATTAATCATAGAGTTAAAAGGTATTAAACGTGTTTATCCGATGTATGCACCAAGACATGTTTTATGGCAATTATATCACCATGAACTACAACAAACATACTTGGAATAACTTTTAATAACTTTTGTTCAAGCACGCCTAAAGGGAATTTCGTCGACTATTTTAGCGCCTGTAAATCTTTCAAGCGCAGCCGTACTATACAAGTACGCTTAGTAAGTGCTTTGGCTCTAGTACAGGCGTTTATTACATACTCAATTGACTTTTTCTTGAGAAAGAATGTAAATAACAGTAAACTAAAAGCGTTATTGGTTTAAGATGTTTTAACCATATTATTATACACGATACTACCTCAAATACTTCACTATAAAATCAATTTAGATTAGAAATTTTCTATAATTTAAAATTAGTAAAAATTGTTTCTTGTGCAATTAGTTTTACATACCCAATAAAACACTGTATACGACGCT
This sequence comes from Homalodisca vitripennis, assembly GCF_021130785.1. Classification (NCBI taxonomy): domain Eukaryota; kingdom Metazoa; phylum Arthropoda; class Insecta; order Hemiptera; family Cicadellidae; genus Homalodisca; species Homalodisca vitripennis. Next base: position 43,282,130 of record NC_060212.1, read on the forward strand.
TCACTGACGGTGTGGAGCTATCGTATGAAGAGTGGGGCTATCGTATGAAGAGTAAGGCTGTCGTATGAAGAGTGGGGCTATCGTATGAAGAGTGGGGCATTCGTATGAAGAATGGGGCTATCGTATGAAGAGTGGGGCTATCGTATGAAGAGTGGGGCTATAGTATGAAAAGTGGGGCTATCGTATGAAGAGTGGGGCTATCGTATGAAGATATAACGTTACGTATGTGTAGTGAACACGTTATGCACCTAATGTATTGTAAATACGATCAGTTTACACAGAAAACACTGGAAGACACAATGTTGTGACAGAGCGAGCTATGGGTTTATCACCGGACGGCTGTGTGTTGTTTTGTCTGACCAAGGCAGAACAGCGGCTGTGCCGTGTTTACTGTAGCGGGCCCCGCTGTTGTTGTTTACATCAAAATATTGTTGTCTTACAAAACTAAATTTATTTTTATAGGTGACATAGTCTTTGTATCAGGAAGTAGTTTTTATATTTACTTCATATTTTTAGATCTAGCCAAAAACAAAAATTTGTTCAAGTACAGATGTAGGGAAAGATGCGTAAATTCCGCGAATTAAATCTTATAATCTGAATCCATCTAACTTATCACACTACTTTAAATGACGATGGCCGAGTGTTCTAAGTCTGACTTTGTATCCAAGTTAGAGATAACGCAGGTTAAGATCATGTGTTGGTTCACATCAATCAATGACTAATTCAGTCTATCGGGCCACATTCCAGCCCTCAGGTCAGCGCAATGGAATGCAGAATCTATTGTGGCCTTTGAATCTAGTAATTATCCACATGAAGCGCGGTATCCTATAGAATCTAATAACGGAAAGGCGTGGATATTGCTGCGTTTAATTTGAATTTGCCTGCCCGCCCATTGCCAAGCTTCGCTGGCATCGGCCTACTCTAATATGGCATGCTTCAATGAACGCTGCTTATCTACGGAATGAAGATGACACTCAAATTGAGCATCTAACAAATCTATTAAAGGCTTCACAGACCTTTTACATTTTATCCATACCGTACAAAAACTGTACTTGGCCTGACTCTACTCACAAGTTCTGATGCTAGTAAAGAATATTCCAAAACCTAAAAACCTAAAACTAATAAACAGTATTAGTTATTATTACAGTAGCGAAAGTATAACAGCTTTTCAAAGATAATCCTTCGTTGAATATTATAAAATAGAACCCTACGTTTCGAGGACTGGTATCTCTTATCTTTTTCACTCACATTAAAACTTGTGAGTAGAGTCAGAACAAGTACTGTATAATCCTTAACCCAAGCCTTGCAAAAGGCCAACACAAAAAAGTAAAATTTATAAATTAAAAGGGATGAAATTACATAGTCAAGCTACCAAATGAACAACCTGCATGTAAAATTATATACTAGAAGAAGAGGATTTAATCGAACGTAGTGTTCTATTTTGTAAAATAGAATGTTAGAAATGCTTGAAATTTTGTTATGGTTTTAAACAATCTATCGCCAATAATAAGCTTTAAACAAAAACATCTCTTACTAAATTATACGGAAGTATTATACGGAATCTTGATTATATGCTCAGAACTTCTAATGTTTCTGTAATGTGACTATGAAATAAAAAAATAATAAATAATACTGGTTATAAGGCTTTATTGGAAGAGGAATAGATCAAAATTAAATTATATTACTAGGCATACTTTAATTTACTACATAATTTAATTTAATGGGTAGTTTCGAAAGGATAAATGTTTTCTGAAATAACCCATATTTATTATCTTTTTTGGGTTTTCAAAGACATTTACACATTGTATAAGCCTTATTTAAGCCTTTAAAAAGGTTAAGAATGAATAAAAGGTCAAATAAAGCGACAAACTGGCTTGTATTAGTATTATATCTTAGGTAAACAATACACAGTCTTGTTTCGTTTATGAAATGTTTGTGACAAAATCTAGATAGTGTGGATTCTTTTAAGAAGTAATTTTTTATATGTTTCATTTTGAGTAGTTTTTATGGTATAATGTTTTGAAAAAATTACACGCAGGTCTAAAATACTGTACCTTTTCAGGGATAAAATATTCTAATGATGGTAATTAATTATTTAATTTAAATACTTCAGCAAATAGCCAAATTATTCCGAATGTCGAATGCAGGAATGAAAAACTAAACGCGAAACGAGTATTTGCGTCATATACGTATCTATTTTGAAAAATAATTAAAAAAAATATCGCCGTCAAGATAAACTGGGTCCAATTCCTTAGATTAAATTTTTCCGATAACGAACGGCGAGCGAGGCTTGCGGCCCAGGATGCTGCGGCCAGCTCGTTACTGGAGATTCCGCTTTTATTTTAAATAGAGCTCCGGTTGTGAGAGGGAGGGTTTGCATCTTGTTATTCGTGTAATGTCACTTTGAAAAGAGGATTCCGTATGAAAATTGGCGATGATTTATCTAGTATAATATTTTTACTTTGACAAACAATGAATGCCATTTTAAATACGTGTAGTAATATCACAAACGATATCTTATTAGAAGGTATTTCTTACAGAATAAAACATGTTTGTCCAGCTAAATGAAATTATCAGAACATTATGTTTTTCTCTAGGAACCCTCTGCATAATATCTGTCAGAATAAACGTTTTCAAAAGTTGTAAACCTAATAAAACTAACTAATCAGCTATGATAAGTAAAGTTGATACGTAATTTACTACATTTTGTTGTGTATAGATTAGATTCATTATTTTACTCTTCCAAAATTCATAATATTACAAATTTTATAGAACACGTGAGATCCACATTTTAAATATATTAGTACTAAGATTATAAATCGTCACAAAACAAATATATTTAAATACAGTCTATTGTTGTAAATAAGAACATAAATTTGTTTTAAAATTGTCATTGCAACTTCTTCTGTAGTCTGAATGTTCACAGCAATACATGGTTAATACCACAAAGGAACTTAATTGATTAGCCAAAGTGAAAGACCTCTATCGTTTCTCAGTGGTCAAAGAGTTTTAGTTTGATCGCGCATAGCGGTGTGCCACTTTCTGTACCATCTAGCTGAAAAAGACGTGGCCATGACGCGCCTTAGCGGACCCGGCCTACACATTAAACTTATTTTCTTCACAAGCTCTATAATAACGGATTCGACTCTATATTAGCACGAATGCCAAGTGAAGAAACATTATACAGGGTAATTGAAAAAAAAAAATGTTATACTACATAAAAACCTAAACTTAAAAAAGAAAATAATAGAAATCCACAACTAACTTGTTATATTAAAATATTTTAATTTGTTGGTTATAATCCGTGTGAATATAGTCGAGTGGTTATAGAACGGGTGGGTACACTCCGGTGGTTACAGTCCGGGTGGTATAGTCTGGGTGGGTACAATCCAGGTGGTTATAGTTCTGTGTGTATAATCTGGGTGGTTATAGTTGTATTTAAAAAATAAAAAGTAGAAACTATTTGTTGTGATTTTACATGAAAATAAAAATATTTAAAGTATGCAATTTAGGTAATTTAGTTATTTCCTAATAAAAGTGGCTGATGAAAAAAATGTGTCATTTTTACAGCACGTACATAAGTTAGACCTTCAGTGAATGATACGTTTTATTTTATTACACGAACAATTTCGTTAAATAAAAATATATATAAATATTAAATTTAATTAAATTATATTAAAATTATAAATGGATTTCCTTAAAGTAGTGAATGATTAATGGAATTGTAACTTTCTGAAACTATGTATAAATGAGGTTATTGCTCTAAATATTTCATGTTCTTGTATCTTAAGTAGTTGTCATTTCGGTCTGATTACAAATTGCATAAATTGTCTATTGTAAATGATTATAACTTATCATGCAGAGCTTATATTAAAGCTGAACATAAAACATATATTTTCCAAACCTAGAATAGAGTGCATCACCTCAATCTACACCAAATGTTACAAGTGCCAAAAATTAAAATGTCCTAAAGGTTTTCATCTGCTAAATTAAACGTTTAATGTTCAGTGCCAATGATATCACCATGGAATACTTTGAAATCACTTGGAATAACTTTTTAAGGTCAAGCACGCTTAGAGGGAATTTTGTCAACTACTATAGCGCCTGCAAATCTTTTAAGCGCAGAACTACTTTACAAGTAGACGTTTATTTAATGCATTGGTTCTAGTGCAGGCGTTTATTACATATACAATTGACATTTTCTTCTGAACGAATGTAATAACATTAAACTAAAAGCGTAATCGGTTTAAGATATTTTAGCCACATTATTATACACTATACGAACTCAAGTACTTCCCAATAAAATCAATTTGAAACATTAGTTTAGTGCGATTTAAAATTGGTAACAATCATTTCTTGTAAAATTAGTTTTATGTTCACAATAAAATACTGTTTACGAGCCTCGCTGACAGCCTGGGGCTATCGTATGAAGACATAACGTTACAAATGTGTAGTGAACACATTATGCATCCAATATATTGTAAATACGATCAGTTTACACAGAAAACACTGGAAGACACAATGTTGTGACAGAGCGAGCCATGGGTTTATCACCGGACGGCTGTGTGTTGTTTTGTCTGACCAAGGAGAACAGCGGCTGTGGCGTGTTTACTGTACCGGGCCCCGCTGTTGTTGCATCGAAATATCGTTGTCATACAAACGGAATTTGTTTTTATGGATGATACTGGCCTAACTTTAGGAACGTTGTTTTTTGAAGCAATTTTTTTTTTTAAGGATTTAAATAAATATTTTGTATTTTATAGTTAGTTTTTGAGGGGTATATACATAGGTGGGAAGTATTGAATGAAACGTTCAAATAATCTGCGTAATATTGCTTAAGTACGTTTGCTCTTTTTAAGATCCCATAAATATAATTAAATAATAATTAATAATTAAATATTATTTTATGACCAGCACTGCTTATTCCTATCGCTCTATAGAGCTGAAATTGTGTTTGTGAGTATGTTTGAAAATGCGGCATACTAATAAAGGGAGGGGTCGTTCCACAACTTGTGAGAAAAATGGGAGACGCAGGTACCTCACTTTTAGCCTTATGTTAAAAAGTTAGATTGTATGACCTCTTGTGTTAAGCTTTGAACTAGCTAATCTTGGAATTCGGAATTCAGATCAAGTGTGGAGGCTCATTAGGACAAAATCAGACGACCTGCACAGCACAATAAGTAATAAGTATATTCAACACCTGGTGTATCTTAGTGTTACTTCTGCAGCATGGTAGTTCGATGGAGATACTGCTGGGCAATATTAAGTCACTAACGTTTGAATTGCTTAGTCACATCCATTAGACGTGTGCAAAATAATTTAAGCCCTAATATAAAATTATACGGTCTGTGATCGACGAGCTATACTTACGATATATTTTGAAGTGAACATTTAAATAATGGTAAGTCACTCTTAGTTATTGATCTTTAGGTAGTATATATATTAGAGATTAATGCCCAAAATCTCTCCTAGGGGATCTTAACAGGAGGTGAACTCTATCCATCACTCTATCCATCTACAATTTTCCGTCACTCTGAAAAAAGGGTAAACGACCTTTTAGGTCTAAGTACAATTTTCTGCTTCTTAACTTCAGAGTTAACTTCTTAACTTTTTCACAAACCCCTTTATTTAATTATTTAAAATAAATTGGCGTACAATCCTTTTTGTGGCGTAAAAAGAAGCGCAATAAAAGTCAAATAAAAGGGGAGACTGCACCCATTTGTTTACGGTGGACAAGATTTTCCTCTCACATTCTTTACTCGGCTTACACAGATAGAAATGTTGTTATTGAGGAGAATCCAGGCAGTAAATATGACTAGGTCTCAGGTTTCAGGCTCGTAAACTGTGGGAAATGTGGTGTACTTAATCACATGACACTTTGGATTATTGCATGACTGAAAAAGATTACTACCGAAAAAACATTTAATACCGGTGCCTATTTTGATTTCATCACATTTCCACTTTTAGTTTTAATTTTAGAATAGTGCAATACGTTGAAACTCTAAAGAGTTAATTAATACACATAAAAAATTGTTTTTGTAGTCAATGACATAATAAAAAAGAAAAAAAACATAATGACATAATGAAAAAAGTATCTTTATTTCATTGATTGTTCAGTCAAAACCAAACTTTTTAAATTCAATAATTTTAAAAAGATAACATTTTATAAGAAATACTAATCAAATAACACTATACATGATAACTCACAATAAATTATTAATAACAAAGTCGTTCACCTACAGCCGCCTTATAAATATACCGATTTTGTAGATAAATTTCTTGTGAATATATGGACATTTATGAAAAATTAAAACTTAGAACCCTGATAATTTCCTTAGTTCTGCTGTGAAGTTTTTATTTTATACATTATTGATTAGTATTATAAATAAAATTTTAATTCCAACTGCTGTTTAATTTTTTAATGTCAAAAACAGTTTCGCTCTTTTGATATGATTTTTTCTGGTATTTGTTGTGTAGTAATTTCTGAGACTTAACCAAGTTTTAATTAAAGCTCAATGCGGAAGTTGTTTTTACATTTTTGAATTATTGTAATATTCACGTGATTCATTACGACTGGCTGGGGTGCTGCTAATCTTTTATCGTTTGATCGTATTTTCCCCAATTATTTAACAAAAATAAATAGAATAATAAATATTTGACTAGAAATTTAAATATTTTCTATAAAAAAGTTATATATCTATTTTTTCTAGGAATCGCTTTGTTGTTTTATTCATCTAGAAATGATCTGGAATAAAGTACAGGAGTAATAAGTATTACTTAACAATATTAAATGTATAGTACAAACATTTACACGCGCACCCTATCCCTCAGATCAACAAGCATTTTTTGAAATGAGAAACCTTGTAATAGTACATAAAGCAACCCTTACTTTAATTACGCCCATATTAAAAATGGTTTCAATTTATTTTTAATAGTGTTTCTTTTAGTTTAGAAGAGAAAACAATACGTACCCAAAACTGATATTCAGCAATATCGCGTTACATTCTAGTTCTCTTGTCACTATCCACTAAATGGATACTCACGAAATATAATAAGTCTAGTGAACAAATACTTCCTACTGCGCATGCTCAAATATCTTAGTACAACCAGCAAACGATCGACAACAAAGAGAGGAGATATACTGGAATGGCTGAGAGACTAGAGATAGTTATTACCCTGAAGGAAGATTTCAAACAATCATTTAGTCAACAATACACTAGACAACGGAACGGAATAGATAACCGATCTTGCTGGTATAGCGAATTAACAAGGGTATTTAAACAGTGTCTTGTTTCTCAACGCTTGCCATAACAGTATATATTCTATTAGAATGTTTGGTTTATCTATACTTAAAGGGTGGATGTTATTTTAAAATACATGTTAATTTATACTTTAGCACTTGACTTTTCTTTATTATCGGCTTACCGTCAACAAGGGGAATGGAATAATTTAATTTTTGTTTGTCTGTATTTCTTTCTGTTTGTTATATCTTATGAAAGAACTCATCTCTATTATTTAAATTTAGCATGAACCTTAATTTGTATATAAACAACATCGATTTTCATGGTGGATTTAAATTAGCATTGGCAAAACTTATTAGATTAGTCATTTATGTCATATATATATAAGAATAAATAATTTTGTAAAAAAACTGAGTTTAATCACATGACATTAACATGATAGCAAAGTAACCAAGTGAAATGGATTTGAAATTTTGCCTGAACCTGTTAACCATGTAATGGAAGCTTGTTGTGTGAAACATGTTACGTGATATGAGGTGTGGCATACACCTACTTTGCATGTAATGTAAGTATTGCACCTTAAATAACGTAATAAAAATATATTATTATACATATCTATTGATTTTAAAAATAAAATTTGTATTTTTAAATATTGGTTTTCACCACTACGAACGCTATTTTCGCTACTAAAGTGTTATTTTCCGTGAGAAATCGTGTCTTATAAACGAGTTGAAGCCGAGGATATTATCATAAAAAAGCCGTCATTTTGCATTAAGTATACTAAAAGAATAACAAAATTTGAGGTTAGCAACCTTTACAATTTAACAATAATCTGTAAAATTATGTGTGTGGGCACAAAACGAAAACCATAAATATTAGTGTCCAAATCAAACATTTAAAACAGCTGTTTTTTATATGGGCAGTATAATTAGAAATAATAAGCATTAAATATTTGTTATTTAGGCAAATTACAGTAAAGTTTTTAAATAAGAAATTACTATCAGTAAGGTCACATTAAAATTATTGATAGTGAAATCGTGGGACATATTTCTGTCACTTGTACATTAACACATACATGTGATAATGTGAAATCAAGATTACAAAAAGTAATTTTCTAAAATGAAAGATGACGAAAATAGCACATCTATTGATTTTTAGAAAAGCATTACTATTTAACTTTCCAGGTCATTTAATTTAAACATCATTAGTGATCAATGAAGCTCTTTCATCAGGGAAAACTACGAAGTACTTTGATTCTAATTAGATTTCATGCAGACCCTTGCTGTTTAGATTAATTTCAAATGATCATGTACCTTTTATTGAGTCTTCTTCTCTTTTACTTTATTCATCGGAATATTTTCCAATCACTTTATATAAAAATTTCAAATAAAATTCATGTGGCATCTATAGAAGGCCGATAGTTCACAATCTCAGTGTTTTGAAAGGAGCAAACAGTGAATGGCAATGATACAGTCTCATATTTCAAGGTAGAACTAGCTTCAGGAACTAAGCAAAGAAAACGTTGAGTTTAGTTTTTTTGTAAGCAATATTTACAAAAAACGAGTAAATTGTTACCTTGACACCTAGTGATGTCTAGAAACACACATATTTTGGGACAGGTTTTGATAGCTTCTAAAGTAAATCTTTTTTTTAATCGTGTCCTAAACAGTTAAGTACACTTGCTCAGTTAAAACAGCTGTGGTTACTGGTAAACCACTCGACATGTTCTATGGACTCCTGCAAAAGTATTCAATACACTCATAGTCCTCACACGTTCTACTAATAATATTACTGAAAAACATAATTGACTTTTTAACATGGTAAACTATATAAAGAAAATAACAAAAACCAATGTTGTATCCATTTTTGTGCATGCTTACTTGTGCCTCGTCGAATTGTGTTTGCGATGATTGTAATGTAATACAGAGACCAATTAAATTTCAACAGTAATGCCTCTGAAATCGACAAAATATTGTAAAATCTATTTTTATGTAGTCTGGGATATTTAATATCGGTGAACTGTGCAAACTTTTAATATGAAGTAGGGTAAAAATTCAAAAAGTTTTAGGTAAATCACGTAAAAAGTTATTTTACGAATATCTATTAAAACCTTAGGACGAAGAGAAAAAAAAATTATATAATCATAAAATTACCACGTATTAAATTTAAAAAACGGCATTGAAGAAAGTTGGTGAAAATCACAAATGTCCTATAAGTTACTTTTAACCTAAAAACGTTCCCTCATTCTTTGCTATTAGCTGCTAGTTCTCAATGATTATTTATAAATCTGTAGTTAAAACATTAAAATGTTGTAAACAATTTAGAGAAATGAATTTATTTTAGAGAGCAGCAAATAATAGTACTATTATTAACGGTTGAATATGTTTCTACTATTGTTACTTTCAACAGCGGTCGCTTGTTTCAACATTGTTTCCACCATTAACTGTAGTGTGCACAAAGATGGAACAGATGTCGCAAAATGTCTATAAGCAGATCTGAACATTTATACAGAGTGTTTGATGTAAAAATACCTTTAAAATTGCTTTTACTATTATACAAATATTAGTGCATAGTAGTGAAATTTGGTAATTACAAACGAAGCTTTATAACCACAGCAACTTGTGAGGCCCGGTTTGTTCAATAGGAGTGTAAAATTCATTTTAAAATCCATATTTAAAAAGTCAATAAATAGGCGAACTTAGGGCCAACTAGCCATCTCTTACATTTAACCCGGTAACTAACGGCTTAGAGGTGACTTCAGAACAAACATCTATGACCGGGCAGGCGGACTGCGTGCAAGGGCAGGATCGCATATCGGTATAGTTTGCAAATAGGCCTTGTTATTGCTATAAATGGGATGCTGATCAGTATATATTGAGATCGTTCTGTCTAATTTCGTGTTTGACCTGCCTGATCAATCGGAAAACATACCTAATTGCCAGAACAATTAACAGTAACGAAATTCGAACTATGTTCAATGAACCAATTAGGGTCATCAACACGCTACCATTCAGCGTTTCTGTAAAAATAGGTGGACTCCGTGTGTCACGGTTTCGTCAGAATCACAGCTGAAATCGGTTTAGATTTCTCTAAATCGTTTGGATGAAAGATACCCTTGGCCACTGCTAGTTGTTTGATACTTAGGGTGTGCCAAATATATTTTGTATTCATCGTAGCACGTGCAGACCTCTATAAGCATAACTTGACGATGCATACAGTAGCAGTCAAATGCTTGCTGATTAATCTAGAAAAACTTGGTTTGTTTTTGAAATAAAGCGAAAATGTAATGGGTTCATTATTTCCTTTTTCTGACGGCTTTCAATTTAACTTGTTGGTCGAAAGAAAATTTCATTGACAGGAGCAAACGGCTAAAAAAGACTTTAGTGTAGGCTTGGGAGTTAGTGACTTTGCTTCTATGATATTTGTGGTTCTTGCAATTTTAGAAGCCAAACAGAGACAAAGGCTGGTTGCGTTAGATTTTGACTACTTTTTCTTTTCCAATATCACAGTTTGGAAAAGTTTAAGATTTGCTAGATGCTGTGTACAAATGTTTGTTAATCCATGGGAATGCCAAGAAATTGCCTTTTACAATCTACAATATCAAATGGCAATCTACTACGAACAAAGTAGCAATAAGCGTGTGACAAGCTAGATTAAGATTTGCTAGTTGCTATGTACAAATGTTTGGTAACCGATGGGATCGCCAAGAAATTGCCTTTTCCAAACTACTATATCAAATTATGAACGTGTGACAAGCTATGCTTAGTCTGTATATAAAATTGTGCCTATAATTTATTCTATTTATTCCTAAACTTTTATCAGTTCGTTTTCAAAATATCGTGAGGTCAGACAGAAATAAAATGAAATTTTTCTAAGCCTTCGAGTGATAAGCCTTTGCTACCGCTCAGCCAATAAAAGAATATATATATATATATATATATATATATATATATATCAAACTATCAAAAAGTAATTGTATAGTAACTTTTAGTTTTAAGTTAAAAAGGGAGATTTATCGATCACGATAGTGAGAGATTTTATACAGTCAAATATTGTTATTAGAAGTTAAATTATAAACAGGAACAAGATTGAAGTCTGTGATGGAGAGATAAGTGTTTGAAATAGAACAGGTCTTGAAGCAATCTCAGAGTTAACTGAAGATTGAATTACTAGTTCCATCACTTCTTAATCTCGTTGTTAACAGAAATCAGAGATTATGTTACATCTGGAATTGACTTACCAAAGAGTAACAGAAAAAAATAAATTAAAAATATTTATTTTTTCGTACAAGTTATTTGTACATTCTATGTACAAATGCAATCAATAGAAACTGATTATATATTTTTATCTTATTTTATTGTTGACGTAACTTTAAGTACAGTTTAAAAACATTGATCATAATAATGTTTAAAATATGTCTTATATCATATAAATAAAAATTGATCACTATCATTAAATGTATGACTATTTGCTAATCTCGATTGCGGCTACACAGTTCTTTCTTTATTTATCTGTTTAAGTGCCAGGAAGTGACGAAGAGTAAAAAAAATGATTCCTGGAATCGTTAGGGATGTGGGAATAGTTGTAATATTTACGACTCGTAATTTAAAGTTAACCGACACCTAACAGTTGGTAAAACTTTCAGCTGTATTCCATCGAACAGACATTCTTAAATTAAAATGTTAAAATACATTAAACAAAACTTGATCAGTAGTGTAGTACAGATTGCAAAGAAGAATATACCAACAAATTGTTACTTTAGGTTACAGCAGTGACGAACAAACCAATTTATACATTAGAGAAAAGTTATACGTGTTCTCGTAGATACATATGCGCGTTTACCTTTGGAGAGTTGCATCAGAAAGTTCACTATTGAACATTAAACACATTTTGGGGATTAATGTGACGCAATGGGCTTTCGGTTTGAATAGTTTCTAAACGAAATTTCAGTGAAAGTAGGGAGCTTTGAAGGCAGAATCGATAGGACATACTTGATACTTCCATGACTTTTGGTATTCAATACATGTAAAGAATAAATTAGGGCAACCTTATAATGAAGCCAAAAGAATACTATTGGAAATAAGAGCTTTAGTTTCAATAAATTATATACAAAATAATAGTTTCAAATCATATATTTGCTGCACAAATATGAAGAAATCTTTTAATACTATACAGTGTGTCATGACCCACTTTACATGACTTTAATTCTATAATTATATTTAAAGCGACTATGATGTGAACATATGATAAGGAGTAACTTACACAGTTTTATGTCAGTTTATCTGAGCTCGAGATGGGAACCACGAAACGCCCTGGAGAGATTGAAGCGAACTTTAATCACCTCCTGTACTTTGATCAGGACGTTTGGGAAACCGTTTCAATCCGAGCTCAGATTAGTTGCTTTGAGTGTACAATATATCGAAAATGTTCACTATAAAATTGGCTTTGACACACTTCCATTGCCATGAGTAATATCAGCCACAGAAGTATGTATACACACTGTACATAGTAAAGTACCGACCAGGTTATTGGTCAGCACCTTAAACAGCTGTTCAAACAAGGAAAACGGGAAGCTCCAGAACTGTGTCCTTTCAGCACATATATACTACCTTCTATCTATGGTATGAATAATTCCACTAATCAGTTATAGCTTAGACACATCAATAGGCCCCATTCCAAGCAATCCCGGCGGAACATTAAAGGTTTACATATATCTGACAATGGTTAGAATTCAATTAAAACGATTAACATAATCATACCATTGTTGTTAATGCTCCTTAGTATTTTATTAGTAATACGAACTCTATTAACTTATCGAAGCTGTTGAGGATTTTAGAGGAAGATATTGAGTGGAACGGCAGCACGGGAGATAATTCTTAGAAATTATAGAGTATTGAGTGTTAAAATCGTGTGTAAATAATGATGAAGCTTATAATACAAGGGGCAGACGTAACAATGAAGTATTTACCATAATTGATTAGAATATATTCCATTTAATAAATAAAAACATTTCAGCATACATTTAAAAATAAAGATATCTTGTAAAGAATTCTTACAGAAGAAATTGATTTTTAAATTCCTTTTCTAGCTGTTGCCGTAATTTTATCACAGACAATTAAATTTTAAATTTAGATAATATATTTATGTGTATAAAACTAACTCAATGTAACAAGTTTATAGCATTTGTTTGTAATGTTTTGTTTGTTTGATATTTCTTCTATAAACTGAATAGTATTTGCATAATTAAACAAGTTAATAGAGCCTCAAAACACAGGTAAATCCTTTGAGGTTATTAATTTTAATTTCCAAGTACTCTGTACTTTAAGATAAAATTCGGACTTATTATTTGCACTTCTTATGCTTTCACATATATTTTTAACTTATTTTATTCTTGAAGGGAATGTATCTCAACTTGTGTATATATTGTGCATTAAAAAAACAATCTTATTAATATTGTAGGATTATACATGCAAATTAGGTATAAATAAAACTACTCATACACTATCCCTAGCGGATAATATACACACACATGCACGCTCCCCTCACACACGCGCGCGCGCGCACACACACACACACACACACACACACACACACACACACACACACACACACACACACACACACACACACACACACACACACACACACACACACACACACACACACACACACACACACACACACACAATAATGTTAAATGTAAACTTGTTTTAGAGGATAATACCAGCACAATCTTCACCCTTCTGGACATTTTAATATCCAATTTTCCTTTTGGGAATGCGTCCTACACGTCAGAAGTCATACTACTTCAAATTACGGGACATTGTATAGATCACAATGGGGTTGGATAATCTACAATAATATATGGCATTCTTTTATAAATAAATGAATATATTACAATTACTGCTTTGCAAACTCTCCTATAAATGGTGTTGTCTGACTATTTAGTATTTTCCGGATATGCTTTCTATTCACTTGAAATGAAATGAAACGTATATTCTCTCTTCACAATCAATTAATAGTAACAAAACAACAACAATATTATACTTCTATACCTAGTGTTTGATTAAATAACGTGTTAACTAATTAGGAACTTGAGCTCACTTTGACTGCCTTGGATGACATATGACACCCCCACATAGTGATTATAATTTTTTGCTGGGATGGATAATTAATGAGACCATTGGTTTGATATATGAAGTGCCGCTGACTTTTTGAAACGTAAAGTGAAAAATCAAATGAAAATAAATTATAATTTTAAAAATTAAAACACTATATATTGGAAATAATTTAGCAAAAGTCATTAATAATTAGAAAAATCTTTAGGCTACTGTTAAATTAGCGCAGACGATTGTACGTCATCCTTTACCAGATATCAATAAATGTATAAATAGAATACCAGAGTCTTCACAGACAACAAGCGCTTAGAAAAATAATGAGGTCGATTTGTAAAGAGTTGTTCAGTCATAAATTATCAATCATTATTGTTGGGATTGTTAAATCGGACTATAAAGCTTGTTAGTAACAACAAGTAAAAAATGGAGAACAAATAGTTTAACTTTCCTTGATCGATAGTTTCTTTTACAAAGTAAATAAAAGAAAGAAATAACAGAAGCACGCTCTTTTGTAAGTGATACCTGTTATAAATATCCTTAATTTTTATGAGCGACATAATGCAAGGTGAAATTAATAGTTTCGTCTTATCTCTCATTCCAGGTGGCCAACTCCACAACACAACAATCTCGTCCCCAGGTTTGTCTATCTGTTGTTATAGTTATACACGACGTTGTTAATATTGTTGTAGGGTTGTTGAGGTAGAATTGTACTAAGTCTCTTGTCGTCACTTTCTATATATATCGTTAAGGTATGCCTTCATAGTTCATAACACTCAGTCAGAAAGTATTTCAATAACGATTTATATAGTATTATAGGATTTTTTAACGATATATTACTATATCACTCACAATTTTTCTTGTATTTAGAATTAAATATAGGACGGGTGAAAATTTACATTTGAAGGTAACAAATGTCAATTTGTATCCCAAATCCCGATACTGTATTCCAATACTGGGATAGAGTAATCGTTCATCTAAATGTGAAAGGAGTATTTGCGCTACAATCGTACCAGTTTTAACGTCGAAAAATAATGTAGAAAAATATCGCTGGTAAGATAACCCGAGTCAAATTCCTTGGATGAAATTTTTCCGATAACGAACGACGAGCGAGGCTTGCGGCCCAGGATGCTGCGGTCAGCTAGTTACTGGAGATTCCGCTTTTATTTTTAATACAGCCCAGCGTTTGCGAGGAGTGGTTTGCATCTTGTTACGACGTTGGACGATGATTCTGAATAAAAATTTTGTGAAGATTTTATATGTAGCTTGTCCACATTAACAAGCAGTTAATTGCATTTGCCTTGCGTTGATCTGATATCATAGACAACATATTATTAGAAGAAATCATCAGATATTAGCATATTTTAAAACACATTCAAGGTTGGAATTCAATATATTCTTAGATGATTTTTCTGTGTCTGAATAAACGTTACAGATTTAAAAGTTTTAAACTTAATTAAAAGCAAACTAACTAGATACAATAAGAAAATTTTATATTTAATTGATTTCATAGTTCTATAATAATATAAAATACGTGAATATACAAGCAGTAATTAGGTATAAATAAAAATAGCTGATGATAAAAATGATACATTTGTACAATAGCTTTGTACATAGCTTCAGATTATTACATAATGTTTAAAATACACAAAGGATTTTGTTAATTAAAAGTATGCATATACAATTAATTTTCTTAAATTGTGTTTCAACTATAAGTGTAATTTACCTTCATCGTAAATGAATACAAAATGTGTGACTATGTATAACTCTTGTACTTGCTGTAAACTTTTCGTATTTTGATCTTTAGCTATTTGTATAGGGCCTGATTACAAATATCCTTATATTCTACTGTAAATGGTTGTCTTAAGTTATCTTAAGGTGCTTATATAAAAACTAAAAAATATTTTAAAAACCAATAATTGTGTGCGCCATATTGTTATCAAGGGCTATTAATTGTTATTAATAATCAATTAATCATGGAATTGAAAGGTATTAAACGTGTTTAACCGATGTATGCACCAAGACATGTTTTATGACAATTATATCACCATGAACTTCAACAAACATACTTGGAATAACTTTTAATAACTTTTGTTCAAGCACGCCTAAAGGGAATTTCGTCGACTATTTTAGCGCCTGCAAATCTTTCAAGCGCAGCCGTAATATACGAGGGTCAGTCAAATATAAACAGGACTTTTATTACTATACCCAACGTCCAGGTTGTAGCAGGTAGCCATGTTGCAGTAGTGGTAGGGGGCAGCCTGGGGGAGGGGGAAAGCTGCAACAATGCGTTCTCAGTGCTGTTTTGTTTGTCATTGTAGCCATGTCTGAACAAGAGGTTCTACCTGCAGTTGCGCAACGAATTATTATTAAGTTCTTGACAAACGAAGGTGTTAAACCAAGTGAAATTTTTGTTAGACTGACAACTCAGTTTGGGGATAAGACTTTATCACGTTCTCAAGTGTACGATTGGGCTAAAAAGTTCAAAGGCGGACGTGAAACAGTTGAAAATGAAAGTCACAATAGGCGTCCAAGGACCAGTTTGACTAATGAGAACATTTGTGCTGTTCGTGAACTTCTTGAAAATGATCGAAGCTTAACGATAGATGAAATTGCCAGTGAAGTGGAAATTAGTCATAGTAGTGTGCATTCCATCGTCACAGAGCATCTGGGTTTTCGGAAAATTTGTGCAAGATGGGTCCCTCGGCTTCTGACTCTCGATCAAAAACAAACCCGGAGAGACATTTGCCAAAGGCTTTTGAATCGGCTTGAGAGAGAGGGGAATGGTTTTTTAAATCGCATAATAACCTGTGATGAAACGTGGGTCCATCACTACACTCCTGAATCAAAAATGGCGTCAATGGAGTGGCGAAGGAAAGACGAAACTCGCCCTGTGAAAGCCAAAACACGGTTGTCTGCTGGGAAAGTTCTTGCCACCATCTTTTTTGACTGCAAAGGCGTTTTGCTTATTGACTTTTCACACGAACGTCGTACTGTGAACGCTGCTTATTACTGTCAACTTCTTGAGCAAGCAAAAGCAGCCTTTCGGAACAAAAGGCGTAATCAGCCAATCAGAGATGTCATTTTGCTTCATGACAATGCTAGGCCTCACACAGCTGCCTTGACCCAAGAGAAATTACGCCAAATTCATTGGGAAACATTGGAACATCCTCCCTACAGCCCAGATTTATCTCCATGTGACCATTGTTCACCTCTTTGGTCCTCTCAAAGAAGCACTTGGTGGAAACCGTTTTGAAAGTGATGAGGAAGTACAGGAATTTGTGTGCAATTAGTTCAAGACACAACCTCAAATCTTGTATGAAGAAGGGATCCATAAGCTATCCTCACGCTGGGAAAAGTGTGTGAGAGTTGAGGGAGACTATGTAGAAAAGCAGTAACATGTAATCATTGTATTGTTTAGCTTTAATAACCGTATAAGTTAAAAGTCTTGTTTATATTTGACTGACCCTCGTACAAGTACGCTTAGTAAGTGCTTTGGCTCTAGTACAGGCGTTTATGTAACTCGATTGACTTTTTCTTGAGAAAAAATGTAAATAACAGTAAACTAAAAGCGTTATTGGTTTAAGATGGTTTAACCATATTATTATACACGATACTACCTCAAATACTTCACTATAAAATCAATTTAGATTAGAAATGTTCTATAATTTAAAATTAGTAAAAATTGTTTCTTGTGCAATTAGTTTTACATAACCAATAAAACACTGTATACGACGCTTCACTGACGGTGTGGAGCTATCATATGAAGAGTGGGGCTATCGTATGAAGAGTGGGACTATCGTATGAAGAGTAAGGCTGTCGTATGAATAGTGGGGCTATCGTATGAAGAGTGGGGCTATCGTATGAAGAGTGGGGCTATCGTATGAAGAGTGGGGCTATCGTATGAAGAGTGGGGCTATAGTATGAAGAGTGGGGCTATCGTATGAAGAGTGGGGCTATCGTATGAAGATATAACGTTACGTATGTGTAGTGAACACGTTATGCACCTAATGTATTGCAAATACGATCAGTTTACACAGAAAACACTGGAAGACACAATGTTGTGACAGAGCGAGCCATGGGTTTATCACCGGACGACTGTGTGTTGTTTTGTCTGACCAAGGGAGAACAGCGGCTGTGCCGTGTTTACTGTAGCGGGCCCCCCTGTTGTTTACATCGAAATATCGTTGTCTTACAAAACTAAATTTATTTTTATAGGTGACGTAGTCTTTGTATCAGGAAGTAGTTTTTATATTTACTTCATATTTTTAGATCTAGCCAAAGAAAAAATTTCTTCAAGTACAGATGTAGGGAAGTATGCGTAAATTCCGCGAATTAAATCTTATAATCTGAATCCATCTAACTTATCACACTACTTTAAATGACGATGGCCGAGTGTTCTAAGTCTGACTTTGTATCCAAGATAGAGATAACGCAGGTTAAGATCATGTATTGGTTCACATCAATCAATGACTAATTCCGTCAATCGGGTCACATTCCAGCCCTCAGGTCAGCGCAATGGAATGCAGAATCTATTGTGGCCTTTGACTCTAGTAATTATCCACATGAAGCGCGGTATCCTATAGAACCTAATAACGGAAAGGCGTGGATATTGCTGCTTTTAATTTGAATTTGCCTGCCCGCCCATTGCCAAGCTTCGCTGGCATCGGCCTACTCTAATATGGCATGCTTCAATGAACGCTGCTTATCTACGGAATGAAGATGACACTCAAATTGAGCATCTAACAAATCTATTAAAGGCTTCACAGACCTTTTACATTTTATCCATACCGTACAAAAACTGTACTTGGCCTGACTCTACTCACAAGTTCTGATGCTAGTAAAGAATATTCCAAAACCTAAAAACCTAAAACTAATAAACAGTATTAGTTATTAATACAATAGCGAAAGTATAATAGCTTTTCAAAGATAATCCTTCGTTGAATATTATAAAATAGAACCCTACGTTTCGAGGACTGGTATCTCTTATATTTTTCACTCACATTAAAACTTGTGAGTAGAGTCAGAACAAGTACTGTATAATCCTTAACCCAAGGCTTGCAAAAGGCCAACACAAAAAAGTAAAATTTATAAATTAAAAGGGATGAAATTACATAGTCAAGGTACCAAATGAACAACCTGCAAGTAAAAGTATATACTAGAAGAAGAGGATTTACTGGAACGTAGTGTTCTATTTTGTAAAATTGAATGTTAGAAAATGCTTGAAATTCTGTTACAGTTTTAAACAATCTATCGCCAATAATAAGCTTTAAACAAAAACATCTCTTACTAAATTATACGGAAGTATTATACGGAATCTTGATTATATGCTCAGAACTTCTAATGTTTCTGTAATGTGACTATGAAATAAAAATAATAATAAATAATACTAGTTATAAGGCTTTATTGGAAGAGGAATAGATCAAAATTAAATTATATTACTAGGCATACTTTAATTTACTACATAATTTAATTCAATGGGTAATTTCGAAAGGATAAATGTTTTCTGAAATAACCCATATTTATTATCTTTTTTGGGTTTTCAAAGACATTTACACTTTGTATAAGCCTTATTTAAGCCTTTAAAAAGGTTAAGAATGAATAAAAGGTCAAATAAAGTGACAAACTGGCTTGTCTTAGTATTATATCTTAGGTAAACAATACACAGTCTTGTTTCGTTTATTAAATGTTTGTGACAAAATCTAGATATTGTGGATTCTTTTAAGAAGTAATTTTTTATATGTTTCATTTTGAGTAGTTTTTATGGTATAATGTTTTGTAAAAATTACACGACAGAGCGAGCCATGGGTTTATCACCGGACGGTTGTGTGTTGTTTTGTCTGACCAAGGAGAACAGCGGCTGTGGCGTGTTTACTGTACCGGACCCCGCTGTTGTTGTTTACATCGAAATATCGTTGCCATACAAACGGAATTTGTTTTTATGGATGATACTGGCCTAACTTTAGGAACGTTGTTTTTTAAGCTATTTTTTTTTTAGGATTTAAATAAATATTTGGAATTTTATAGTTAGTTTTTGATGGGTATATACATAGGTGGGAAGTATTGCATGAAACGTTCAAATAATCTGCGCAATATTGCTTAAGTACGTTTGCCCTTTATAAGATCCCATAAATACTATTAAATAATAATTAATAATTAAATTAATTAATAATTAAATATTATTTTATGACCAGCACTGCTTATTCCTATCGCTCTATAGAGCTGAAAGTGTGTTTGTGAGTATGTTTGAAAATGCGGCGTACTAATAAAGGGAGGGGTCGTTCCACAACTTGTGAGAAAACTGGGAGACGCAGGTACCTCACTTTTAGCCTTGTGTTAAAACATTAGATGTGATGACCTCTTGTGTTAAGCTTTGAACTAGATAATCTTGGAATTCGGAATTCAGATCAAGTGTGGAGGCTCATTAGGACAAAATCAGAAGACCTGCACAGCACAATAAGTAATAAGTATATTCAACACCTGGTGTATCTTAGTGTTACTTCTGCAGCATGGTAGTTCGATGGAGATACTGCTGGGCAATATTAAGTCACTAACGTTTGAATTGCTTAGTCACATCCATTAGACGTGTGCAAAATAATTTAAGCCCTAATATAAAATTATACGGTGTGTGATCGACGAGCTATACTTACGATATATTTTTAAGGGAAAATTTAAATAATGGTAAGTCACACTTAGTTATTGATCTTTAGGTAGTATATATATTAGGGATTAAATTAGAGATTAATGCCCAAAATCTCTCCTAGGGGATCTTAACAGGAGGTGAACTCTATCCAACACTCTATCCATTTGCAATTTCCCGTCACTCTGAAAAAAGGATAAACGACCTTTTAGAACTAAGTACCATTTTCTGCTTCTTAACTTCAGTTCGCGATACACGAACTGTTTTTCACAAACCCCTTTATTTAATTATTTAAAATAAATTGGTCTGCAATCCTTTTTATGGCGTAAAAAGAAGCGCAATAAAAGTAAAATAAAAGGAGAGACTGCGCCCATTTGTTTACGGTGGACAAGATTTCCCTCTCACATCCTTTACCCGGCTTATACAGATAGAAATATTGTTATTGAGGAGAATCCAGGCAGTAAATCTGAGTAGGTCTCAGGTTTCAGGCTCGTAAACTGTGGGAAATGTGGGGTACTTAATCACATGACACTTTGGATTATTGCATGACTGAAAAAGATTACTACCGAAAAAACATTTAATTTCCCCCATTTTGATTTCATCACATTTCCACTTTTAGTTTTAATTTTAGAATAGTGCAATACGTTGAAACTCTAAAGAGTTAATTAATACACATAAAAAAAATTGTTTTTGTAGTCAATGACAATATTAAAAGTATCTTTATTTCATTGATTATTCAGTCAAAACCAAACTTTTTAAATTCAATAATTTAAAAAAAAATAACATTTTATAAGAAATACTAATCAAATAACACTATACATGATAACTCACAATAAATTATGAATAACAAAGCCGTTCACTTACAGCCGCCTTATAAATATACCGATTTTGTAGACAAGTTTCTTGTGAATACTTGGAC
Organism: Homalodisca vitripennis; assembly: GCF_021130785.1. Lineage (NCBI taxonomy): Eukaryota > Metazoa > Arthropoda > Insecta > Hemiptera > Cicadellidae > Homalodisca > Homalodisca vitripennis. The sequence goes on from NC_060212.1 coordinate 43,304,042, forward strand.
ATTTTATGAAAAATTAAAACTTAGAACCCTGATAATTTCCTTAGGTCAGCTAATGCTGTGAAGTTTTTATTTTAAACTTTATTGATTAGTATTATAAATACAATTTTAATTCTAACTGCTGTTTCATTTTTTAATGTCAAAAACAGTTTTGCTCTTTTGATATGATTTTTTCTGGTATTTGTTGTGTAGTAATTTCTGAGACTTAACCAAGTTTTAGTGAAAGCTCAATGCGGAAGTTGGCTTTATATTTTTGAATTATTGCAATATTCACGTGATTTATTACGACTGGCTGGGGTACTGCTAATTTTTTATCGTTTGAATGTGTTTTCCCCCATTATTTAACAAAAATAAATAGAATATTAAATATTTGACTAGAAATTTACATATTTTCTATAAAAAAGTTATATATCTATTTTTTCTAGGAATCGCTTTGTTGTTTTATGTATCTAGAAAGGATCTGGAATAAAGTACAGGAGTAATGAGTATTACTTAACAATATTTAATGTATAGTACAAAATTTTACACGCGCACCCTATCCCTCAGATCAACAAGCATTTTTTGAAATGAGAAACCTTGTAATAGTACATAAATCAACCCTTACTTTAATTACGCCCATATTAACAATAGTTTCAATTTATTTTTAATAGTGTTACTTTTAGTTTAGAAGAGAAAACAATACGTATCCAAAACTGATATTCAGCAATATCGCGTTACATTCTAGTTCTCTTGTCACTATTCACTAAATGGATACTCACGAAATATAATAAGTCTAGTGAACAAATACTTCCTACTGCGCATGCTCAAATATCTTCTAGTACAGCCAGCAAACGATCGACAACAGAGAGAGGAGATATACTGGAATGGCTGAGATACTAGAGATAGTTATTACCCTGAAGGAAGATTTCAAACAATCATTTAGTCAACAATACACTAGACAACGGAACGGAATAGACAACCGATCTTGCTGGTATAGCGAATCAACAAGGGTATTTAAACAGTGTCTTGTTTCTCATCGTTTGTCATAACAGTATAGGCCTATATCTATTAGAATGTTTGGTTTATCTATACTTTAAAGGGTGGATGTTATTTTAAAATGCATGTTAATTTATACTTTAGCACTTGACTTTTCTTTATTATCGGCTTACCGTCAACAAGGGGAATGGAATAATTTAATTTTTGTTTGTCTGTATTTCTTTCTGTTTGTTATATCTTATGAAAGAACTCATCTCAATTATTTAAATTTAGCATGAACCTTAATTTGTATATAAACAACATCGATTTTCATGGTGGATTTAGATTAGCATTGGCAAAACTTATTAGATTAGTTATATATGTAAACGTAATATCAATTAGAATATATATATATATATATATATATATATATATATATATATATATATATATATATATAAAAGAATAAATAAGTTTGTAAAAAAACTGAGTTTAATCACATGACATTGACATGATAGCACATTAACCAAGTGAAATGGATTTGAAATTTTGCCTGAACCTGTTAACCATGTAATTGGAAGCTTGTTGTGTGAAACATGTTACGTGATATGAGGTGTAGCATACACCTACGTTGCTTGTAATGTAAGTATTGCACCTTAAATAACGTAATAAAAAAATATTATTATACGTATCTATTGAATTTAAAAATTAAATTTGTATTTTTAAATATTGGTTTTCACCACTACGAACGCTATTTTCACTACTGAAGTGAGAACTTTCGGTGAGAAATCGTGTTTTATAAACGAGTTGAAGCCGAGGATATTATCATAAAAAAGCCGTCATTTTGCATTATATTATACTAAAAGAATAACAAAATTTGAGGTTAGCAACCTTTACAATTTAACAATAATCTGTACCACAAAACGAAAACCATAAATATTAGTGTCTAAATCAAACATTTAAAACAGCTGTTTTTTATTTGGGCAGTATAGTTAGAAATAATGAGCATTAAATATTTGTTATTTAGGCAAATTCCAGTAATGTTTTTAAATAAGAAATTACTATCAGTAAGGTCACATTAAATTATTGATAGTGAAATCGTGGGACATATTTCTGTCACTTGTACATTAATACATACCTGTGATAATGTGAATTAAAGATTACAAAAAGTAATTTTCTAAAATGAAAGATGACGAAAATAGCACATCTATTGATTTTTAGAAAAGCATTACTACTTAACTTTCCAGGTCATTTAATTTAAACATCATTAGTGATCAATGAAGCTCTTTCATCAGGGAAAACTACGAAGTACTTTAATTCTAATTAGATTTCATGCAGACCCTTGCTGTTTAGATTAATTTCAAATGGTCATGTACCTTTTATTGAGTCTTCTTCTCTTTTATTTTATTCATCGGAATATTTTCCAATCACTTTATATAAAAATTTCAAATAAAATTCATGTGGCCTCTATAGAAGGCCGATAGTTCACAATCGCAGTGTTTTGTATTGAGCAAACAGTGAATGGCAATGATACAGTCTCACATTTCAAGGTAGAACTAGCTTCAGTAACTAAGCAAAGAAAACGTTGAGTTTAGTTTTTTTGTAAGCAATATTTACAAAAAACGAGTAAATTGTTACCTTGACACCTAGAGATGTCTAGAAACACACATATTTTGGGACAGGTTTTGATAGCTTCTAAAGTAAATATTTTTTTTAATCGTGTCCTAAACAGTTAAGTACACCAGCTCAGTTAAAACAGCTGTGGTTACTGGTAAACCTCCCGACGTGTTCTATGGACTCCTGCAAAAGTATTCAATACACTCATAGTCCTCACACGTTCTACTAATAATATTACTGAAAAACATAATTGACTTTTTAACAAGTTAAACTATATAAGGAAAATAACAAAAACCAATGTTGTATCCATTTTTGTGCATGCTTACTTGTGCCTCGTCGAATTGTGTTTGCGATTATTGTAATGTAATACAGAGACCAATTAAATTTCAACAGTAATGCCTCTGAAATCGACAACCTATTGTAAAATCTATTTTTATGTAGTCTGGGATATTTAATATCGGTAAACTGTGCAAACTTTTAATATGAAGTAGGGTAAAAATTCAAAAAGTTTTAGGTAAATCACGTAAAAAGTTATTTTACGAATATCTATTAAAACCTTAGGACGAAGAGAAAAAAAAAAATTTATATAATCATAAAATTACCACGTATTAAATTTAAAACACGGCATTGAAGAAAGTTGGTGGAATTCACAAATGTCCTATAAGTTGCTTTTAAACTAAAAACGTTTACTTAATCTTTGCTGTTAGCTGCTAGTTCTCGATGATTATTTATAAATCTGTAGTTAAAACATTAAAATGTTGTAAACAATTTAGAGAAAAGGATTTATTTTAGAGAGCAGCAAATAATAGTACTATTATTAACGGTTGAATATGTTTCTACTATTGTTACTTTCAACAGCGGTCGCTTGTTTCAACATTGTTTCCACCATTAACTGTAGTGTGCACAAAGATGGAACAGATGTCGCAAAATGTCTATAAGCAGACCTGACCATTTATACAGAGTGTTTGATGTAAAAATACCTTTAAAATTGCTTTTACTATTATAAAAATATTAGTGCATAGTAGTGAAATTTGGTAATTACAAACGAAGCTTTATAACCACAGTAACTTGTGAGGCCCGGTTTGTTCAATAGGAGTGTCAAATTCATTTTAAAATCCATATTTAAAAAGTCAATAAATATCCTATTTAGGTAGGCGAACTTAGGGCCAAGTAGCCACATCTTACATTTAACCTGGTAACCAACGGCTTAGAGGTGACCAGAACAAACATCTATGACCGGGCAGGCGGACTGCTTGCAAGGGCAGGATCGCATATTGGTATCGTTTGCAAATAGGCCTCGTTATTACTATAAATGGGATATTGATCAGTATCTAATGAGGTAGTTCTGTCTAATCTCGTGTTTGTCTTGCCTGATTGATCGGAAAACATGCCTAATTTCCAGAACAATTAACATTGCTATAATTAGAACTATGTTTAACCAACCATAGGTTATCAAAGTCTATTCATTAATCGATAGAAGCGTCTCAGTGAAATCTTGCCCAGCGAATTAAGTAGGCGATACCATTCAGCGTTTCTATAAAAATAGGTGGATTCTGTGTGTCACGGTCTCGTCAGAATCACAGCTGAAATTGCTTTAGATTTCTCTAAATCGTTTTGACGAAAGATACCCTAGGTCAGTGCTAGTTGTTTGATACTTTGGGTGTGTCAAATATATTTTGTATTCATCAGAGGTCTTGCAGACCTGTATAAGCGTAATTTGACGATGCATACAGTAGCAGTCAAATGCTTGCTGATTAATCTAGAAAAACGTAGGTTTGTTTTTTAAATAAAGCGCAAATTTAATGGGTTCATTATTTCCTTTTTCTGACGGCTTTCAATTTAACTTGTTGGTCGAAAGAAAATTTCATTGACAGGAGCAAACGGCTAAAAAAGTCTTTAGTGTAGGCTTGGGAGTTAGTGACTTTGCTTCTATGATATTTGTGGTTGTTGCAATTTTAGAAGCCAAACAGAGACAAAAGCTGGTTGCGTTAGATTTTGACTACTTTTTCTTTTTCAATATCACAGTTTGGAAAAGTTTAAGATTTGCTAGATGCTGTGTACAAATGTTTGATAATTCATGGGAATGCCAAGAAATTGCCTTTTACAATCTACAATATCAAATGGAAATCTACTATGAACAAAGTAGGAATAAGCTACACCACCCAACGTGTGACAAGCTAGATTAAGATTTGCTAGGTGCTATGTACAAATGTTTGGTAACCGATGGGATTGCCAAGAAATTGCCTTTTCTAAACTACTATATCAAATTATGAACGTGTGACAAGCTATGCTTAGTCTTTATATAAAATTGCGTCTATAATTTATTCTATTTATTCCTAAACTTTTATCAGTTCGTTTTCAAAATATCGTGAGGTCAGACAGAAATAAAATGAAATTTTTCTAAGCCTTCGACTGATAAGCCTTCGCTACCGCTCAGCCAATAAAAGAAAAAAAAATATATATATATATATATATATATATATATAAACTATCAAAAAGTAATTGTATAGTAACTTTTAGTTTTAAGTAAAGAAGGGAGATTCATAGATCACGATAATGAGAGATTTTTTACAATCAAATATTGTTATTAGAAGTTAAATTATAAACAGGAACAAGATTGAAGTCTGTGATGGAGAGAAAAGTGTTTGAAATAGAACAGGTCTTGAAGCAATCTCAGAGTTAACTGAAGATTGAATTACTAGTTCCATCACTTCTTAATCTCGTTGTTAACAGAAATCAGAGATTATGTTACATCTGGAATTGACTTACCAAAGAGTAATAGAAGAAAATTAATTAAATACATTATTATTCTGTATTATTGCGTACAAGTTATTTGTACATTCTATGCACAAATGCAATCAATCATATTTTATTGTTGACGTAACTGTAAGTACAGTTTAAAAACATTGATAATAATAATTTTTAAAATATGTCTTATATCATATAAATAAAAATTGATCACTATCATTAAATGTATCGCTATTTGCTAATCTCAATTGCGGCTACAAAATTACGGCTAGTTCTTTTTTTATTTATCTGTTTAAGAGCCAGGAAGTGACGAAGAGTAAAAAAAGGATTCCTGGAATCGTTAGGGATGTGGGAATAGTTATAATATTTACGACTCCTAATTTAAAGTTAACCGACACCTAACAGTTGGTAAAACTTTCAGCTGTATTCCATCGAACAGGCATTGTTAAATTAAAATGTTAAAATACATTAAACAAAACTTGATCAGTAGTGTAGTACAGATTGGAAAGAAGAAATTACCAACAAATTGTTACTTTAGGTTACAGCAGTGACGAACAAACCAATTTATACATTATTTATACGTGTTCTCGTAGATAAATATGCGCGTTTACCTTTGGAGAGTTCAGAAAGTTCACTATTGAACATTAAACACATTTTGGGGATTAATGTGACGCAATGGGCTTTCGGTTTGAATAGTTTCTAAACAAAATTTCAGTGAAAGTAGGGAGCTTTGAAGGCAGAATCGATAGGACATACTTGATACTTCCATGACTTTTGGTACTCAAGACATGTAAAGAATAAATTAGGGCAACCTTATAATGAAGCCAAAAGAATACTATTGGAAATAAGAGCTTTAGTTTCAATAAATTATATACAAAATAACAATTTCAAATCATATATTTGCTGCACAAATATGAAGAAATCTTTTAATACTATACAGTGTGTCATGACCCACTTTACATGACTTTAATTCTATAATTATATTTAAAGCGACTATGATGTGAACATATGATAAGGAGTAACTTACACAGTTTTATGTCAGTTTATCTGAGCTCGAGATGGGAACCACGAAACGCCCTGGAGAGATTGAAACGAACTGTAATCACCTCCTGTACTTTGATCAGGACGTCTGAGAAACCGTTTCAATCCGAGCTCAGGTTAGTTGCTTTGAGTGTCCAATATATCGAAAATGTTCACTGTAAATTTGGCTTTGACACACTTCCATTGCCATGAGTAATATCAGCCACAGAAGTATGTATACACACTGTACATAGTAAAGTACCGACCAGGTTATTGGTCAGCACCTTAAACAGCTGTTCAAACAAGGAAAACGGGAAGCTCCAGAACTGTGTCCTTTCAGCACATATATACTACCTTCTATCTATGGTATGAATAATTCCACTAATCAGTTATAGCTTAGACACATCAATAGGCCCCATTCCAAGCAATCCCGGTGGAACATTAAAGGTTTACATATATCTGACAATGGTTAGAATTCAATTAAAACGATTAACATAATCATACCATTGTTGTTAATGCTCCTTAGTATTTTATTAGTAATACCAACTCTATTAACTTATCGAAGCTGTTGAGGATTTTAGAGGAAGATATTGAGTGGAACGGCAGCACGGGAGATAATTCTTAGAAATTATAGAGTATTGAGTGTTAAAATCGTGTGTAAATAATGATGAAGCTTATAATACAAGGGGCAGACGTAACAATGAAGTATTTACCATAATTGATTAGAATATATTCCATTTAATAAATAAAAACATTTCAGCATAAATTTTAAAATAAAGATATCTTGTAAAGAATTCTTACAGAAGAAATTGATTTTTAAATTCCTTTTCTCGCTGTTGCCGTAATTTTATCACAGACAATTAAATTTTAAATTTAGATAATAATATATTATATTTATGTATATAAAAATAACTCAATGTAACAAGTTTATAGCATTTGTTTGTAATGTTTTGTTTGTTTGATATTTCTTCTATAAACTGAATAGTATTTGCATAATTAAACAAGTTAATAGAGCCTCAAAACACAGGTAAATCCTTTGAGGTTATTAATTTTAATTTCCAAGTACTCTGTACTTTGAGATAAAATTCGGACTTATTATTTGCACTTCTTATGCTTTTCACATATATTTTTAACTTATTTTATTCTTGAAGGGAATGTATCTCAACTTGTGTATATATTGTGCATTAAAAAAACAATCTTATTAATATTGTAGGATTATACATGCAAATTAGGTATAAATAAAACTACTCATACACAATCCCTAGCGGATAATATACACACACATGCACGCTCCCCTTACACACACACACACACACACACACACACACACACACACACACACACACACACACACACACACACACAATAATGTTAAATCTAAACTTGTTTTAGAGGATAATACCAGCACAATCTTCACCCTTCTGGACATTTTAATATCCAATTCCCCTTTTGGGAATGCGTCCTACACGTCAGAAGTCATACTACTTTAAATTACGGGACATTGTATAGATCACAATGGGGTTGGATAATCTACAATAATATATGGCATTCTTTTATAAATAAATGAATATATTAAAATTACTGCTTTGCAAACTCTCCTATAAATGGTGTTGTCTGACTATTTAGTATTGTCCGGATATGCTTTCTATTCACTTGAAATGAAATGAAACGTATATTCTCTCTTCACAATCAATTAATAGTAACAAAACAACAACAATATTATACTTCTATACCTAGTGTTTGATCAAATAACGTGTTAACTAATTAGGAACTTGAGCTCACTTTGACTGCCTTGGATGACATATGACACCCCCACATAGTGAATATAATTTTTTGCTGGGATGGATAATTAATGAGACCATTGGTTTGATATATGAAGGGCCGCTGACTTTTTGAAACGTAAAGTGAAAAATCAAATGAAAATAAATTATAATTTTAAAAATTAAAACACTATATATTGGAAATAATTTAGCAAAAGTCGTTAATAATTAGAAAAATATTTAGGCTACTGTTAAATTAGCGTAGACGATTGTACTTCATCCATTACCAGATATCAATAAATGTATAAATAGAATACCAGAGTCTTCACAGACAACAAGCGCTCAGAAAAATAATGAGGTCGATTTCTAAAGAGTTGTTCAGTCATAAATTATCAATCATTATTGTTGGGATTGTTAAATCGGACTATAAAGCTTGTTAGTAACAACAAGTAAAAAATGGAGAACAAATAGTTTAACTTTCCTTGATCGATAGTTTCTTTTACAAAGTAAATAAAAGATAGAAATAACAGAAGCACGCTCTTTTGTAAGTGATACCTGTTATAAATATCCTTAATTGTTATGAGCGACATAATGCAAGGTGAAATTAATAGTTTCGTCTTATCTCTCATTCCAGGTGGCCAACTCCACAACACAACAATCTCGTCCCCAGGTTTGTTTATCTGTTGTTCTAGTTATACACGACGTTGTTAATATTGTTGTAGAGTTATTGAGGTAGAACTGTACTAAGTCTCTTGTCGTCACTTTCTATATATATCGTTACGGTATGCCTTCATAGTTCATAACACTCAGTCAGAAAGTTTTTCATCAACGATTTATATAGTATTATAGGATTTGTAAACGATATATTACTATATCACAAACGGGTGAAAATTTACATTTGAAGGTAACAAATGTCAATTTGTATCCCAAATCCCGATACTGTATCCCAATACTGGGATAGAGTAATCGTTCATCTAAATGTGAAAGGAGTATTTGCGCTACAAACGTACCAGTTTTAACGTTGAAAAATAATGTAGAAAAATATCGCTGGTAAGATAGCTTGAGTCAAATTCCTTGGATGAAATTTTTCCGATAACGAACGACGAGCGAGGCTTGCGGCCCAGGATGCTGCGGTCAGCTAGTTACTGGAGATTCCGCTTTTACTTTTAATACAGCCCAGCGTTTGCGAGGAGTGGTTTGCATTTGTTGTCACATTGGACGATGGTTCTGAATAAAAATTTATGAAGATTTTATATGTAGCTTGTCCACATTAACAAGCAATTAATTGCATTTAACATACGTTGATCTGATATCATAGACAACGTATTATTAAAAGAAATCATCAGACTTTAGCATATTTTAAAATACATTCAAGGTTGGAATTTAATATACTCTTAGATGATTTTTCTAGTAACCTCCTTCATAATAGTTGTCAGAATAAACGTTTCAGATATAAAAGTTTTTAAATTAATATAAAAAAACTAACTAGCTACAGTAAAAAAAGTTTATAAATGTAATTAATTTCATAGCTACGGAATAATATAAAATACGTAAAGATAGAAGCATTTACAACAATTGTAATTAGGTATAAATAAAAATAGCTGATGATAAAAATTAGAAATTTTACAACACGTACATAGCTTCAGAGAAATACATAATTTTTAAATTTCAAAAAGGATTTTGTTAATTAAAAGTATTTATATACATTTAATTTTCTTAAATTGTGTTTCAACTATAAGAGTAATTTACCTTCATCGTAAATGAATACAAAATGTGTGACTATGTATAACTCATGTACTTGCTGTAAATATTTCTAATTTTTACCTTTAGTTTACAATTTGTATAGGGCCTGATTACAAATTGCCTTAAATTTCTATAGGAACTGGTTATAAGTTATCTTAAACACCTTATATAAAAGTCGTATAAGAATGCAAAACTAGTTGCTCTGAAACTATACATACCTGATGTACTTGCAGTAGACTTTTCGTATTTTTTTCTTTTGCAATTTTTATTAGGGCCTGATTACAAATACCCTTAAATTCTATTGTAAATGGTTGTAAGTTATCTTAAACACCTTATATAAAAGTCGTATAAGAATGCAAAACTAGTTGCTCTGAAACTATACATACCTGATGTACTTGCAGTAGACCTTTCATATTTTTATCTTTGGCTATTTTTATTAGGGCCTGATTAAAAATATCCTTAAATTCTACTGTATATGGTTGTAAGTTATCTTTAAGGGCTTATATAAAAGCTAAAAAAATATTTTTAAAACCAATAATTGTGTGCGCCATCTCAATCTACGCCATATTGTTATTAAGGGCTATTAATTATTATTAATAATCAATTAATCATAGAATTAAAAGGTATTAAAGGTGATTATCCGATGTTTGCACCAAGACATGTTTTATGGCAATTATATCACCATGAACTAAAACAAACATACTTGGAATAACTTTTAATAACTATTGTTCAAGCACGCGTAGAGGGAATTTCGTCGACTACTGTAGCGCCTGCAAATCTTTCAAGCGCAGCCGTACTATACAAGTACGCTTAGTACGTGCTTTGGCTCTAGTGCAGGCGTTTATTACATACATGATTGATATTTTCGTCTGAAAGAATGTAAATAATAGTAAACCAAAAGCGTTTTTGGTTTAAGATGTTTTAACCATATTATTATACACTATACTAACTCAAATACTTCACTATAAAATCAATTTAGATTCGAAATTTTCTATAATTTAAAATTAGTAAAAATTGTTTCTCGTGCAATTAGTTTTACATACCCAATAAAACACTGTATACGACGCCATGCTGACGGTGTGCGGCTATCGTATGAAGATATAACGTTACACATGTGTAGTGAACACGTTATGCACCTAATGTATTGTAAATACGATCAGTTTACACAGAAAACACTGGAAGACACAATGTTGTGACAGAGCGAGCCATGGGTTTATCACCGGACGGCTGCGTGTTGTTTTGTCTGACCAAGGGAGAACAGCGGCTGTGCCGTGTTTACTGTAGCGGGCCCCGCTGTTGTTGTTTACATCGAAATATCGTTGTCTTACAAAACGAAATTTATTTTTATAGGTAACATAGCTTTTATATCAGGAAGTAGTGTTTATATTTACTTCATATTTTTAGATCTAGCCTAAAGCAAAAATTTGTTTAGGTACAGATGTAGGAAAGTATGCGTAAATTCCGCGAACTAACTCCTATCACCTGCATCCATCTAACTGCACACTACTGTAAGTGACGATGGCCGAGTGTTCTAAGTCTGACTTTGTATCCAAGTAAAGAGATAACGCAGGTTAAAATCATGTGTTGTTTCACGGCACTTCTTATCAGGACCACCGTATTATTATTTGATGCACCTTGTACATCGTTTTCTTAATTACGAATTTATAAAGTATTGTCATTTTGCGGAATAATTGTGTCTACTTTTGAACACATATTCTATACTTTGCAGGAAATTTTCGTGGCGTGAATAATGCAGTCTTGAATAGAATTATTACGTTTAAGATTTAACGATACAACCATAGACAAATGAAATAAATTATTTTATCAAAACAATTTTAGTAATGAGTTGCAAAGAACAATATATTCCTTGAGTTTAATTAGTTTTCAATAACATACACCTGCAACTATAGGTATACATATATACTATACGTGTACTGTATACCTATAATGTAAGGCATTTTTAACTAGGAGGTTTAACTTCAGGCTGGTTAATTATTAATTACTTGTTCTTTGATACCCAGAAAAATATTGCTCTTAGAAATATGATTCACAAGCATATGCATTAAGCAAAAGTGTTACAGTTGTATCTTGCATTATTATGAAGCAATATTATCTAATCTTTGTTAAATTTTCTAGTAATATTAAACTCGCCTCTTCCAAAATGCAGCCTGAGTTAAATATTAACTATTCATGTACGCGAAAATTAATGAAAAGGTTGGTTTTGCTTATTACCCTTTACATTTATTACTGAATAATTCACCTTTCCCTTCTATTTAGAGAATTGCGTATTATAAAAAAACAGGGAAATATAACGTGGCTGGTATACGAACTCTTGTTACTTACTTATTTATAATAAATCAGCGACCAATCCTTCTTATGGCGTAAAAAGAAGCGCAATAAAAGTCAAATAAAAGGAGAGACTGCACCCATTTGTTTACGGTGGACAAGATTTCTTTCTCACATTCTTTACTCGGCTTATACAGATAGAAATTCTGTTACTGAGGAGTATCCAGACAGTAAATCTGACTAAGTCCAAGGTTTCAGGCTCATAAAATGTGGGAAACGGGGGTACTTGATCATGAATGAAATAGTTTAGTATCGAAGAAACATGTAATACTGGTGCCAATTTTGATTTTAACATCTTTTTGCTGACAAGTTTAAGTGTAAAATTGTGAGAGATGTTCCAGTTCTAAAGATATAATTGATACACATTTAAAATTATGTTTTTTGTTATTTCTTCTATGTAATTAGTTACTGAGAAAAAAAAACTTTTCAAGAACACTCAAAAAGGTTTAGGATGCATACTAATGATATTGAAAATTAAACACCTGCCATTATTGTAAAATTGAAATTAAGTGCGTAAAGTGTTTGAAGTTTAACACTGTACATGATAACTGACACATATGTGGTAAAGACCAAAATAGTCTCCCTACAGCGGACGCTTAAATATTTTTAAGATATCCTTAAGTTAGATAATACTGTCAAGTTTTTATTTAAAACTAGATCGGTATTATATTTATATTTACTTTATTGATAAATTTTAATTTTAACTGCTGTTTCATGTCTTTATTTTGCAAAACAGTTTCGCTCTTTTGATTCTGATTTTCGAATAAATTAAAGTTTTAATTAAAGATTATAGCATAAGATGTCTTGCTATTTATAAATTATTATAAATGTCACATCCTTTGTTACGACTTTGGTACTAAGATTTCATTATTGTTCTCCCTTCATTTAGTACAAATTACAAAGATTATCTCAAAAATTTGTCTAGGAATTAATATGTTTAGTAAAAATATTACATATCTATTATTCATAGAAGTCAATTGACTGTTTTATTTATCGAGGGAAAAAAATGGGGTAAAGGAAAGGAATAATAAATATTTCTTTTGCCAAATCCACAACTTATCAATATTTAATACGTAGTGCAATATTTTACACGTGCCTCCTACATCTCTGCTCAACAAGCATTTTGGGAAATGAGAAGATCTTATAATAGTACTTTATTAGTGCTCGTATTATAAAGAGTTTTATCTTATTTTGTAATATTTCAATAAAATTGGAAGCGTATGATGATTTACTTTTGCTTGTTTGAACTGTCTAGAAATCTTATTCATTTTGAAAGCCAAGAAAGAGTGTAGTACCCAAGCCTGGTTTGTAGGGAAATTCGGTTACATTCTTTTTCCCTTCTTACCATATAAAACATGGCTGCTCACAAATTAAAATAGGTTTAGTGTACACAATAACGTCTTACTGCACATAACTAAGACTGCCTGCAAACAATCCACAACAGAGCGAGGAGCTATACTGTTGGCGGAGATATACTTGTATGGGCGGGATGACTGAGAGACAAGAAATAGTTATTACCCTAAGGGAGGATTTCTCGATTCAAACAATCATTTAGTCAACAATTCACAGACAACAGAACGGAATGGATACCCGATCTTGCTATCATTTATATTGGTATAGGGAATCAACAAGGGTATTTAAACAGTGTCTTGTTTCTCATCTTTTGTCCTAGCAGTTTATATTTTGTCGGAATGTTCGGTTTGTCTTTGTTTTACATAGTGAAAGTTATTTCCAAATAAATGTTAATTTATAATTTTACATATATCTTTCTTATTATTATTGGCTGACCATCAACGAAGGTGATGGATTATTGTAAATCCTTTTTAAACTACATAATAAAAAGCATGAATATGAAATAACATAGTAAAAATATGTAGTTATACGTATTAATTTTAGGATAGATTTTTTATTTTAAAATAATGATTTTCACCACAAAACTGTATTTTTCGTTGAGAAACGAACAACGTGTTTAACGAACAAGCGAAGTCGAGGTTCGATGCTCAATTAAGCACCTAAAGATTCTATTGCTCATTTTGGTTTATGCTATTTATAATATGAAGACCATAAGTAGTATACTTTGGCCGTTCCTGGGACAACGCACCCGAGACCGGATCTGGGACAAACCGTGTGAGACCGAATCTGGGACAGAATTTTTTAGAGAGCGACTAAGAGTGTGAGTACGGGTGGTCAGAACCGCGCCGCGCGAATCACCACGCATGTCATCGCTGTCCCGCCACCGCGCAGACACCACGCGTGAGTTTATTTACCACAATTGTGAGTATGTATGTGTTTGTGATTTACTGATCAGATCTAAATAGACGATGTTGTTTACATGGTTGTTCTGGAGCAGTCGGTTGTTTTGGTCTACAAGTGTGATTGTGATCTGTTGAATCTTTCGTAAACCGCTCCGAAGAGGTATGTAGTGTTTTTCTTGAGGTGATTGAGATATTTTGTAGCCGTGTGGTACATTAGGGGAAAAGGAGTAGAGGATTGCTGTCTCCAAATGTTTGTGAGAGTGAACATCATGATTGACAAGACTGTTGTTGACAATATTGCAGTGTATCTCGATGACATCAACGGCTCTGAGATTCGGTGGATTCGATGCAATTACGTTTTCATTTGAGTTGAAGTAAGACGATTCTTTTTGTAAGTTTGTTTCATCATATTTTTCAAAACCTAAGAGATCACTAACGGTTTTATCCAAGTAGAATTTAATTGGAGAATTAATTGATATTTTGTCACCATCTTTAAAGATCTTGAAATCGTCAGAATTTATACTAAGATTCAACGATTGTATGTAATCTCTGAAACTCTTTTCAAGTTTTTCAATGGTCCAGTAACCACATTGAAGTATCAGTGGTTTCGGAATGAAATGTATTTCCAAGTCCCAAAAATAGACTTTTGCATGTTGCAACAAGTTGTATATATTGTTCTCAGAGTAAAATCCAACAAGAGCCATATAATACTCTGCGTTTGGATCCAAGTGGATGGGGTGTTCTAGATGGAGAGTCAGTACAGACTCAGTTCCAGTTAGTTTGAGTAATGGCATGGTTGCAGTTTTTATATACTTATAATTCTATACAAGTTTTAGATGAAGTTGCTACCATCATGGAAGTCTTCAAAACCTCTTTCCATAATTTTTTTATTTCGTTGTTGAATTTTTTCTGCATGATGTATATCTTGCCTTCTAATTCACTCAATTGAACTTTGACAACCACATCATATGGCTCCACTTCTTTGCTCACTTGACCAATTCTCTGGTGGTTTTTCAGTAGGAAGCTGCCCCATATCTTTTCACCATTTACGGTACTAGTGGGGACAATCTCGATCGCATTTATTTTTTTTTCCGATTTTAACAAATGCGATTCCAATAATTTCTTGACTTCGAATAAATCTTGTGAGACTTTTGATACATCACTTGCAAGCTCAATTATCTCGTCAGGAGAAGGGTCTGAATTGGGTTGAGTAGGTATTGATCCAATTTCAATTTCTTCTCCAAATCTGTTGAAAATAAAACCACGGTTTCCATGCATTTTTATTGTTTCTTATATTACGAAGAATATGTTCCCAGTCCTCACCAGCTGAATCTCGTCGTAGAACCTCCAGGCACAGATGTCCACAGATAGGAGGATCGTCAAACCCCTGAATACGCTCTGAGTTATAAACCAACCCTTTTGACCCCAAATACCTGACTACTTCTATTGGAGGATTGACATCGCCATATGAATCAAAATAGAATTTCTTTTCACCACGTTTCACATAACACGTCCAGTGAGTACCACTAGATGAAAGGTCACCAAGATTTACAATACCACGTTCAATATCTGTAGGTTTGTCTGGAAGTAACTGTCGCATGAAAACACCTCTAAACTCATTAATGTTTAATATACCTGCTAATTTTTCTATTTCACCAAGAGACAGCGGGAAGATCTCTTTTTTTTATTCACAGACAACAATGCATCAAGCTTCCGACCAATACGTCGTTTCAACCCTCTACCTGTAGGGTCTTTTTCAATAATGGTGTCCAACTCCTCATCGACTAAACTCTTTAACCAAGGTATAAATTTTTCTCTCAGTAAAGGAGCCACCTTTCTTCTTATTAATGGAGAGATGAAGCGTTTACCTCCAGGAACTGACGAATCCACCATTTCCATAATTTCCTTCAAAAACCCTCCTTGTTTATTAGATACGAGTTGGTTGTAACTTAGAAGCAATTGTAAACCTTTTTTGTTCTTAACGGCTCTAGAAACGGCTTTGTGTTGCTCTCCAGAAAGAAGTATACGACCACTTCCGTGAGACAGCTGTTCATTAGATAATCTGATTACTGTAGGTTTCCGTCTTTTGTACGCTGTACGAAGCTTACGTTTTTGAGCTTCGGATAGCCGAACTGTATAATTATGCTGACTTTCCATTCTATTCGCTTTCTTATATACAAAACACTGACATGAAAACAATAATTGCCGCCTACTAATGAAAAAAAAAACATTTTTTTATTTTACTTTTTTTGTTTTTTGTTGTTTTTTTTTATTTGTTTTTACAGGAATTTGATTATGTTTCGAGTAATGTCATATGAGACATGTGCCTCAGATACAACGACAACATATGCTGTAGTGCCGCTGCTCCCCTGTGGAGATGCAATAGCTTTTACAAAATCTAATTCAATCTGAATGTCACTTCGAGATCTGTCTGTTGTTGGTTGATGTAGATGTGTGTCAATTACAACCAAAGGTGAGTTATCAATAAATTCTTTCAGGTTTACTAACACGTTATTGTCTCCGAAGTTTATTTTTCGGAACCCTAGGTACTGATCGTACATGATCCTGTATATACCATTAGTAATATCAAAATTCTGCAATTCCTGAGGGTACCTTTCTCCATTAATTTTCACAGACACATTTTTGATGTTGCAGCTGTCAAATCTACTAGGATCTTTTGCCTGGGTGTTTGTTCTGTTTGTCTGAAGTGCGATTATAACAAATCTAGGATTGTACACATTTCTGTAAACACTTGTAATATCGAAGCTGAACGATGAACCGAACACCCCTCTTTTGTCGATGCATTGCCATTGAAAGAAGTTGTAGACTAAAGCATCCTTGTCACTCAGATGTTTCAAACCATCAATTAACTGGATTTTGGAAGTGCTGGTATAATCGACTATGGGGACTCGTAACACAAACGACTCTATCACAATTTTTCCATCACCAGGATCCGTTGCTGTGGACCCTGCCCCTTTCCAGTGAAACAACGCATCATTATCTTCATTCCTAGTAAATGTGATTTCAAAACCTCCCTTGTACATCGGGTAACGTAGGTGGTCAAAGAACCCTAATCCTAAATGCCCAAGTGTGCCGAGTGCCCCAAACTTCCCACCTCCTGTAAACGATGATGAGAAACCACTACTTGAGAGTGTTTGTTTTTCAGTGTTACTGTAACTAACAATCCCCTTTATAGTGCTGGTGATGCCGGGGAGTTCTACTGTGTCGATCAATGTATTGTGTTTCCTCAGCTCTATTCTTGAAAACAAGAAGGCCGCGAAGTTGTCTACCAGTTTGACGGTAGAGTTAGTTTGATAATCAGATCCATCAGATTTTTGCACATACTTTCCTTGAATGTGGTACATTATGCGTGAATCATAAAATGCGTCTCCATGATCCAGTTTGAATGTTGTATTGTTGTTGGGTGCATTGAAGTTGAGCTCTGAAACTGGCATTGCAGTTCTATACTCACTTCTTGCTATACCGCTCGAAAATTCAACATTCAGTTTCTCCATCACTGGTTTTACCACTGATCACTGTTCTATTATATCCTCTCTTATATATAGGGTAAAAAAATATTTGCTTTCATTGCTTTATATATCTGATGGGTAGATACATCCTGAAGTTCTTAACCCCATACCGAGTTTACGTTTCAACCACATTCCTCCTGTTGTTGCTAGACCGACCATACGCTCATTCAAATCAGTATCATCTGAGGTAACCCTCTCCCAAGCTTTCTTTTGTAATATTTTGTCCGCCTCCCACCTGTCTTCTGTGTTTTTATGATCCCTATACCATATATCATGCTTCTTACAAGCTTCATCGAGGGGATTAATTCCCTTATCTCCCCTAGCAAGTTTCTTGTCAAGCTGGGTGCCGGGCCCACAGTAGTTGTACGTATCAAGATTCCAGTTCTTGGGCGCATGTAACTCGAATGGTTACTTGTTAATGATGTCGTTCAAAAGCCCTTTACCTTCTATAACATGTTCAGGCAAAACAGACAAACATCTGACTAGGTACTTCAACCCTTTAGGTGTAGCAATTAGGTCTTCCATTTCATCGTGAAGGAAATCAACTACAGACAGTTTTTCATTATGAAAGTTGTTGTTTCCAGCTTCTTCCTGCGCTTGAATGTAGTGTAACCTGTCAATGAGTTCTTTGAAGTTCTTTATGTACTTATATTCGACCGGACTTTCATTGTAAACCTTTAACCCTGAACCAATTGTTGCCACTTTTCCATTCACCAACTCATCCCAAATAGGTTTTATCATATGTTTCCACTTTAGTCCTTGACTTGATTTGGGACGATTGCTTTTGGGATTGTTTCTTTGGAAAAGCGAGTTTGTCCTCACCAACATGTCCTTGTAAGAGTTCCAGTCTTCATCGGTGTACAGATCCTTCTCTACTATATTGTTTTTCGTCAACAATCTCCAAACACCCTCAGTCCCTTTGTATTTCTTTTGAGAGCTGACTAATATAATGTCATCATAATCAAATGTAATCGGTTCAGAACCGATCATCGGCTGCTCTAGATTTTCATCGTACCAAATACCAAACTGTTTGTCGTTGGATTTTGGAAGGTATCGGGCTCCTAGAGAACCAAGTGTTACTACTTTAGAATCCATCAACTGTTTCATCGATTGCTCTTGAGGTTGTACTTCTGGCTCATCATCGTAATCTACATCCTCAAACGTTCGACGATCTGATGCTTGAGGTTGAAATCTTACCAACTGTTTCATACGGTTTTGACTACGTATCTTTTGTATTTCCAATTCTCTATGTTGTTGTTCCCTAATGGCTCTGGTGATTGGTTCGTACTTTTTCTCATTTTCACGAACATCTTCTAACTCTTTAAAATGGGTCTGAGCAAACTCACTTTGTAATTTCCGGTTTAACTCATCCAACTTTCTAGCTTTAGAAACAGTGAGCGGTCGATCATGTGTTATTGATATGTTACGATTGGCAGACGTCTCATTAGCATTTGATGATATAGTATTTTTGTTTGAGAAGTTTTTTAATTCATCCTGTTCAGCACGTTTGAACTTTGCAGCCAAGACAGTCTGAATTTTTTCAAGTCGCCTTGCTTCTTTTGCATCTAGTTTATTCGCCATGTTGTATACTTATAGTAATATATACAGCGTTATTCTTCAAATCTTTCAAGTCAAGTTTACACTGGAACGTCAAATTACGTTTAGAGAACGTTAAATTACGTTTATGAACGTCTAATTACGTTTATACGTAAACTTCAAATTACGTTTATGAACGTTAAATTACGTTTATACTTAAACGTCAAATTACGTTTATACTTAAACGTCAAATTACGTTTATGAACGTCAAATTACGTTTATGAACGCCAAATTACGTTTATACTTAAACGTCAAATTACGTTTATGAACGTCAAATTACGTTTATAAACGTCAAATTACGTTTATGAACACCAAATTACGTTTATACTTAAACGTCAAATTACGTTTATGAACGTTAAATTACGTTTATGAACGTTAAATTACGTTTATACTTGAACGTCAAATTACGTTTATGAACGCCAAATTACGTTTATACCTAAACGTCAAATTACGTTTATGAACGTTAAATTACGTTTATGAACGTTAAATTACGTTTATACTTGAACGTCAAATTACGTTTATGAACGTCAAATTACGTTTATACTTGAACGTCAAATTACGTTTATGAACGTCAAATTACGTTTATAAACGTCAAATTACGTTTATGAACGCCAAATTACGTTTATACTTAAACGTCAAATTACGTTTATGAACGTTAAATTACGTTTATGAACGTCAAATTACGTTTATACTTGAACTTCAAATTACGTTTATACTTGAACGTCAAATTACGTTTATACTTAAACGTCAAATTACGTTTATACCTGAACGTCAAATTACGTTTATACTGGTACGTTGTACAGCGAAGTATTATTCAACACTTAGTTTCCTTTTTAAATTGCACATATATTTCCTTTCTTGTGGTTTAGCTGTAGTATTAATAGATATGAATCCATGAGGTGTTTTCCAACACTCAAAACAGAGAGCCTCAAATTGGTTGAAAGTCATGTCAGAACCTACAAAGTCCTGGAACACTCTCTTTGTATAGTACTTGTTCATTGTAAACAGACACAAAAGATTAACATTGTTTCGTATGACCTGCATATCAACTCGACCATAGCTCTGACTCAGGTAGACACAAGAAATCCCTTTATGACGTCCTCTAATGAAATATTCTTTGATTTTAGTTTGCTCTTCTAGGAGGCAGTCATCAAATACCACAAGTGAGTTTGGTTTGCAGTCATCGATAGAAATGAGATCTTGACAGGACGAATAGAAAAACGCTATTTGTCTTCTAAGGTTTTTTTCTAATCTACTGTATTGTTCACGCAGATCTACATATACAGGTTGTTCTATTGAACGACTGAACACGTATAGATTCTTGAACGGAACTCCATCTTTGTTGTAAATGAAATTCAATAACAAGTTCGTTTTAACCACTCCCAGACGGTCCTACAATAAGACACCGTAACGGTCTAGGTAAAAATTGGTCTTCGAATTTATCTTTGCAATACACTTGAATTTCCATAGTATGTTCTCTTACATACATTTACAATTTAACAGTTTTCGCATATTCTATAATGACCCCATGCTAGGGTTCGGATATTGTCTTCGAGTACGAAACGCTTGTCGTCCTTTGATGAAAGTACCACTTTATGGTGTTCTACGCTGTAGAGATTGTGTGCTTGACTCCGAATTGTATTCATCGTTTTGTAGTGCTCGATGTTACTAAACAAACAGTCTTTATAGTTGCTAAAGGTAATTTCATTTTCAACTACAGCTTTTTTCACACCCTTAGACCTCTTTATGAAATGGTTGTCTTCTATATTGCTCGCATACATCTTGGATCGTAGTCCTACAAATTCTCGCATGATTCGACCATTAAGTTCATCTTTCATTTTACCCAGAACTTTTTTGTTTACGTGGGGAAGCCCATATTGGTTGGGGTTGGGGTAGTCACTTGTATCAAATAATCCAATTAAATGTTTCATGTCTTCATAGAAGTTTTTCGTTTTGATGTCATATATCAGGGAATCGGTATCGGTGTACACCATTTTTATGTTAGATCCATACTTCTCTTTCATTACATTGTAGTGGAAATCATACATCAGTGTCTTTGATATGTCTAGAATACTCATACCTACGTAAATAGGTTTATTTAACAAAAGTTTTTTCTTACTAAAATGTACAGCAACTAGGTTTTCTGTAAAGATGGTTCGACTCTTAAAGTTCGGTTTGCTAACCCATCTTTCCACTAATTTGGACTTAGTACCCAAACGAATGTCCACACGATTTCTCATATTTTCCATAGTTTTTCCAAAAACTGAGTTGTTCATAAGTTTGAAAAAGTCTTTCTCAAAATCATTTTTCGCCTTTGTACGCTCCATGGTATTCAGATTAATGTACGGCTGCAACCAATTGCTTTGACTGAAACTAAGAACTCTATGAACATGTTTTAGTTTCATACCCAGACTCAAATAAAGCTTTAAATTTTTGTAGTGTACGACATACTTTTCTTTGCTGTAGAGAGTTGTCAGAAGCTTTGCCATTTTCGATCCTGGTGGGACTCTACGTTCTAGAGCGAGAGGTAGATCAGAGTGTACGTCGTGTAGTTCTTCAGGTTATTCCAAATCAACTTCTAATATGTAGCCTGTGGGTGAATCGTCACTAACTTTCATTACATCGATGTCTGTACTGCTCCACTGAAAGTTTGCATATGGTAGTTTTACAGACATTGCCCACCCATACAGGTTGTTTGCATCCAAGTACATGAGGTAGTTGTTTGGTTTCGATTTGTCGTAGTCTTTCATGTAGGGATTGTTTGCCTTCGCATATCGATGAGAACACTGTGAAATACCACCACGAATACCCTTTTCAACCATGAGTACCATATCGATGTCAGTCAATAGGGACAGTTCGACTTTTGTAATTTTTAGCATTGCGTTCCAAGCCAACCCAGGTGCTGTGAAATACCATGCAGGATCTAATTTGTATGTATTGAGACATACATCCCTGAAGTTTTCCATAATATCTGCAAGCAGCAAGACATCGGTTTCGTTATATAGCATTGTATATTCTTTCATGTTCTGAATGTTAAAGGCGGTCCATACATCGCACGCATGTTTGTAATCTTCATTTGTTATGTGTTGTTTATTCAGTCTATTGTAAAATTCTTCTTGACTAGGTAGTGATGTTTCACTATATTTTTCTATACTGTCCATGTAGTCGTAAGGGTACACTCCTTTTCGTAGCAATAAATTGAGGTCCTTACCATTGTAATATGTTGAGATGTGTTTGAATTGAGATCTAGTCAGATTCTTTGCCAACCTATCGAGACTTTGTGACATGAACTTGAATGAATCGATGAATCGTAGTTCAATTCCACCTTCCACACTGACCGTAAAGGAAATGTACCGCTCCTCGTTGTTGGGTATCAATGATATGCGATTTTCGAACTTACCAAACTCTTTAATGTATAGGTGAGTGTCGTAACCTGCTAAATTATGAATGAAAACAGGAATGAACCTAGGTTTTTTGAAATTGATGTTACACTTGTTGTGAGCTGCTCCTCTAAACAAACCCGTCAAATGGTTATGGTCTCTAACACGATCATCACCAAGGTAATTTCCACAGATATGACACGTAGTTGTAGATTCAAACATTTCCTGTTGCTCTTTTGTCATCAACTGCATGGGGACTATTGCTTCACTCTTGTAAAGTTCATTAATCCTTATCGACTCCTCAATCAATGATTTTACAAATACATGTGCAGCATCGTCTCCAAAGTATTTAATCGGTGGTTTGGAAAAGCCGTCCTCTGACACCCCATACATACAGAAAGAAATGGCATTATGTTTCTGATATTTGATAGTGAACGACTGATGATTACCATTACAATCCACTTTACACGGTTGACATGTTGAAATAGGTGCTAGACAGCATTCAAAGTCTGCGTAATACACAAAGGGCACTTTCATTGAGCAATTGAAATCTTTAAATCTAATTACAGTTCCTGGCTCTGGTAGTTCCAATTTCACAGCATCGTGTGTGTTACAGTCTTCTCTATGCTTGATGAGTAAATCCTCTCTCGTAAAGTGTTGCAAACACCTATTGCATATCCACATCTTATGTCCATTTCGTGAGATCTGTGAACTAACCAAACGGGACATATCTTTGATCCAGCAGTAGTGAGTGTTTGTTTTTTCTCTGATAAACAGTAGATTAACATGTTTTTCCATCTCGTTATCAGTTATTCTCAGCGGGAATATATCGAACTTGTCATCATAAGCATAGACATTAACAGAAATTCCACTACGTCTTTCAAACTTTGCTATATCATCAAGTTTCATGGGGCATTCGCAAGTTGCTAGTGCATGAAGCAGCTCTCGTTTGAAAGGTTCGTAATTGCTGATTCTTTCTGGATGAACCTTAACTGGATGTAAAGCTGCCAGAATAGACCACATAAAACATTTCTGATCTTCGTTTTTTACATTAATAACAGCCTTTTTGGATTGAATCCGTTTTGGTAGAACCACATAGCTGGATCCGTGAAAAGGAACGTATCGGTTGACTCTGATCTCCAAGTCTTTCACACTTTTTAATGACCATTGAGAACCGTTTGCCTCAAACTCCTCCATCTCAACCAACATCTTAAGTTTTGCTGAGTCATAATAGTCAGACAGAGACGTTGTCGAGTAAAGAATTTCATTTTTTGTTTTAAAGTTCATGACTTGAGTCACCTCCACATCGTTTATTATTTTCTTGAATTCAGCATGATAAACCATGTTTACCTTAAGATTTTTTTCTTTTACAGCTTCCTGAAGTTTTTCAACAACGAGTGGTTTGCATATCTCAAGAAACATTTTTGGATCTTTGATCCCACGTTTGTTCATAATCACATACGTTTTCAATCTTCCCGTGAATGCCGACTGGACTTCTGATATTTCATCAAGTATTGTCTGTGACTCCTCTGGAGTACGTACCGGAACCAGATGAGGTGTTGAAGGTGATTCTGTTTCAGACAGAAGCTGTCTCTCTTCTATGGTAGGGCTAATCGAATTCTCACTATTAATTGTACTAGTCGGTGTCTCACTAATAATCTTTTTCACACCTGTAGGAATCTTTTGTGGTCTAGTCGGTTTTCGGATCATCGCTTCAAGAGCTATATCGTTTGTATTGACCTTCGGTACTTGTTTGACTTCCCTTGGTCGTTTTGGGTATTTCTTTACCAGCATGTTGATGTCTGGAGTGGGTGCCGGCAGTCTTGGTGTCAGTCTCGTAATGGGTAATATTTCACTCCTGTATCGAGGACCTTCATGAAGTGCTGACAAACGGATATGGCGTTTCGATTGTTTGTGACGGTTCCAGTTGGATGACTCTATTGGTGTTTCACAAATCCAACACATTTTACTTTTAGGAGCTGGTTTGATTTCCATCCTTTTCAGACGTTCGTTATATGTCATACCATGCTGGTAGTTGACACATTTCTGAGATTTTTGGTGCCGAGCCATGTTGGAAACCGTTATTTCCTTACTGCATTTTGGACATGGTTTCTTCTGGGGTTTTATTTGAGCACGTACATCGGTCGGACTAAGCACGTTGTATGTTGGACTCTCTGAGATATGTAGTGGTGAATGGTATACAGGACTATATGGTATATGCAGTGAATAGTCTGACTTATCCGGAACTTCAAATGGTGGTGGACCAAGTATTGATATAATTTTCGATGAATCGGGGTGTATCCTTTTTACTGGTGGTTCAAACTTTGGAGCGTCAGCTGTAGATGGACCAATTATAGCTCTAATTTTGGAATAGAAATCTGGAGTGTCTAACATAGACAAATCAAAATCAGCAATCGCGTCTTGTTCTTCAGGTCTGAGATTTGAATAGGACTCTGGCAACATAGACATATCAAAATCAGCAATCACGTTCTGGAATTGATTGTCACTCACAGCATCAGCGTAGTTTTCCAACATAGACATATCAAAATCCGGAGTTTGTCTGTCTAACGTGGACATGCATTTCTTTGTTTTTTTATGGCGGGACATGGAGGAGTTCCTGACTTCAGCACCACACCTTGAACATACTTGTTTCATCGAAGGAGGTTTTTCATTGAATCCGTTGGAAGAAGCATAAGCTGGTGGATTTGACGCTGACATACACTTCTTTGTTTTTTGGTGGCGGGATAGGTTAGATGCAGTAACCTCAGCTCCACAATTCGGACATTTCTTGACTGATGATCTTCGAAGACCGTCCGTAGCATTGAGAAATGCTGTTTGCTTGCTAGCAGGAGAAAACGCCATTATTATAGAGCTGGCTACTCTCTTACTGTATGGGCGATTGACGATGGAAAAGGATGAGGTATGGATGCACTTCTTTGTTTTTTGGTGGCGGGATAGGTTAGATGCAGTAACCTCTTCTCCACAATTCGGACATTTCTTGACTGATGATCTTCGAAGACCATCCGTAGCATTGAGAAATGCTCTTTGCTTGCTAGCAGGAGAAAACACCATTATTATAGAGCTGGCTACTCTCTTATTTTATGGGCGATTGACGATGTAAAAGGATGAGGTATGGATGGATGAGAATAGGAAGAGGAGTAGGAAGAGGGTGGGTGTGTGGGATGAGTGGAAGGAAGGATGAGAGCATTATTAATACATTTGACTCTAAACTAGAACATAGTTTTTTGTAACTCTTTTTCATAAAACGATCCTATTATTTCCTCACCAGACTGGTCTGCGATTTTGTAGGTAACAGGGCAAGTTTCGTTGACAGCCACAATCCGAAAAATTTCTCTTGTCCAATTTCTGCGGTATTTATTTCCAAATAAATCTTTCTTTATAGTAATTCTTACACGGTCTCCAACCGAAAGTCTGGGTCTGAATACTAGACATCGTCCAGTGTTTGCGTACATGTTTCTTAAAGTTTGTTCATTGCTTGAATTCACTTCTGATGGGCTCATCTTTATAGTGCTATGAAATTTACTGTTATATTGACGTAGAAGCTTCTGTAAATGTGACACCCATCTAAAAGAGTTTTGAATTTCAAAGTGCACTTTCATTTTTTCATTGAGAGTTCTATGGAAACGCTCTATAATGGCACTTTTTTCCTCATTTTCAGTATGGTATAACTTTATTTGATTTTTGTGTAAAAACTCTCTAAATTCCTTATTAACAAATTCTCGTCCTTTATCCGTGTGAAGAAGGTTCGGGGGTTTGTGACCAACCAATTTCGCTCTTCTTAATATTTTACCAAACGATTTAGTAACCTCTTGTGAGCTTTTAGTTTTTAATGGTTCTGACCACGCATATTTTGAAAACGTATCAATTACATTAAGTATGTATCTGAATCCATCATTTTCCTTTGAAAACCTAATCATTACAACAAGGTCTGCAGCCCACAAATCATCAATACCCAAAGTTACAATTTTTCTCTTAGGGAATCGCTTAACCACAGGTTTATGAACCTCTAATGCTCGAAGCAGGATTTCTTTCCGACTTTTCTGCTTCATTAATTCCTGATACTATTCACAATACACTTACATTATACCAAACTAGTAATTTATAAGGTGCGGTGTCTCGCGCGGCGCGGCGGTGACTGGACAGTGACGAGGCGCGTACCGATTGTTTGTATACTTATAGAAACAACACGCGGTGTCTCACACGGCGCGGTGGTGGTGACGGTTCAGCAGTCGCGCGGCGCGGTGCTGACGAGGCGCGTGCCGATTGCTTGCATACTTACAGTAACAACGCGTGGTGTCTGCGCGGTGGCGGGACAGCGATGACATGCGTGGTGATTCGCGCGGCGCGGTTCTGACCACCCGTACTCACACTCTTAGTCGCTCTCTAAAAAATTCTGTCCCAGATTCGGTCTCACACGGTTTGTCCCAGATCCGGTCTCGGGTGCGTTGTCCCAGGAACGGCCAAAGTATACTACTACCATATTTTAACCTAAAAATGTTGTGTTGTATTACACTAAAACTCAACATATTGTTACAGTCACGTTGAATATACAAAAAGCCGTCATTTTACATTCAAGTGTACTAAAAGATTAAGACAAATTGAGGTTAGCACACTGTTTGAGTTTTAAACTTAAAATAATAATATTAAAATATTATTAAAATAATAATACAAATAATAATATTTGTAATAAACTTAAACAAAAATTAATAATAGAGTCCAACTTAAAAAACGAAAACAGCTGTTATTAGAGCAGTATCAAAAGAAATAGTAAGCAGTATAATTTAAATTTTACTAAAACCTAGTAGACAGTTTCATAAATGCATTAACATTAGTAAGGTCACATTTAATTATGGATAATGCAAACTTCGGTATAATGCAATTAGGTGAAGACATTTGTCTGTTATTTGTATGTAAAACATATCTCTGATATTTTGCATTAAGGGTTACCGGTATAAAAAATAATGTTTCTAAATAAAAAGATGATGAAAATAGCAATCATAGTAACGTCTATTGATTATTAGAAAACCATTACTATTTAAATTACCAGGTCATTTAATTTAAACATCATTAGTGATCAATGAAGCTATTTCATCAGGGAAAACTACGAAGGACTTTGATTATAATTACCTTTCACGTAGACCCTTACTATTTAGATTTCTTTAAAATTATCTTGAAACTTTTATTGACTCTTCGTCTCTTTTATTTTTATTCATTGGAATGTTTTCCAATCACTTTATATATAAATTTCAAATAAAAGATAAAATGAAGATAAGAATAAGAAATTTATATTTAATGTATAGTACAAACTTTTACACGCGCACCCTATCCCTCAGATCAACAAGCATTTTTTGAAATGAGAAACCTTGTAATTGTACATAAAGCAACCCTTACTTTAATTACGCCCATATTAAAAATAGTTTCAATTTATTTTTAATAGTGTTTCTTTTAGTTTAGAAGAGAAAACAATACGTACCCAAAACTGATATTCAGCAATATCGCGTTACATTCTAGTTCTCTTGTCACTATCCACTAAATGGATACTCACGAAATATAATAAGTCTAGTGAACAAATACTTCCTACTGCGTATGCTCAAATATCTTCTATTACAGCCAGCAAACGATCGACAACAGAGAGAGGAGATATACTGGAATGGCTGAGAGACTAGAGATAGTTATTACCCTGAAGGAAGATTTCAATCAATCATTTAGTCAACAATACACTAGACAACGGAACGGAATAGATAACCGATCTTGCTGGTATAGCGAATCAACAAGGGTATTTAAACAGTGTCTTGTTTCTCATCGTTTGTCATAACAGTATATATTCTATTAGAATGTTTGGTTTATCTATACTTTAAAGGGTGGATGTTATTTTAAAATACATGTTAATTTATACTTTAGCACATGACTTTTCTTTATTATCGGCTTACCGTCAACAAGGGGAATGGAATAATTTAATTTTTGTTTGTTCGTATTTCTTTCTGTTTGTTATATCTTATGAAAGAACTCATCTCTATTATTTAAATTTGGCATGAACCTTAATTTGTATATAAACAACATCGATTTTCAAGGTGGATTTAGATTAGCATTGGCAAAACTTATTAGATTAGTCATATATGTAAACGTAATATCAATTAGAATATATATATATATATATATATATATATATATATATATATATATATATATATATATATATATATATAAGAATAAATAAGTTTGTAAAAAAACTGAGTTTAATCACATGACATTGACATGATAGCACATTAACCAAGTGAAATGGATTTGAAATTTTGCCTGAACCTGTTAACCATGTAATGGAAGCTTGTTGTGTGAAACATGTTACGTGATATGAGGTGTGGCATACACCTACGTTGCTTGTAATGTATGTATTGCACGTTAAATAACGTATTAAAATATATTATTATACATATCTATTGATTTTAAAAATAAAATTTGTATTTTTATAAATTGGTTTTCACCACTACGAACGCTATTTTCGCTACTAAAGTGTTATTTTCGGTGAGAAATCGTGTTTTATAAACGAGTTGAAGCCGAGGATATTATCATAAAAAAGTCGTCATTTTGCATTAATTATACTAAAAGAATAACAAAATTTGAGGTTAGCAACCTTTACAATTTAACAATAATCTGTATCACAAAACGAAAACCATAAATATTAGTGTCCAAATCAAACATTTAAAACAGCTGTTTTTTGTTTGGGCAGTATAATTAGAAATAATAAGCATTAAATATTTGTTATTTAGGCAAATTCCAGTTAAGTTTTTAAATTAGAAATTACTATCAGTAAGGTCACATTAAATTATTGATAGTGAAATCGTGGGACATATTTCTGTCACTTGTACATTAACACATACCTGTGATAATGTGAAATCAAGATTACAAAAAGTAATTTTCTAAAATGAAAGATGACGAAAATAGCACATCTATTGATTTTTAGAAAATCATTACTATTTAACTTTCCTGGTCATTTAATTTAAACATCATTAGTGATCAATGAAGCTCTTTCATCAAGGAAAACTACGAAAGTACTTTGATTCTAATTAGATTTCATGCAGACCCTTATTGTTTAGATTAATTTCAAATGATCATGTACCTTTTATTGAGTCTTCTTCTCTTTTATTTTATTCATCGGAATATTTTTCAATCACTTTATATAAAAATTTCAAATAAAATTCATGTGGCCTCTATAGAAGGCCGATAGTTCACAATCCCAGTGTTTTGAAAGGAGCAAACAGTGATTAGCAATGATACAGTCTCACATTTCAAGGTAGAACTAGCTTCAGTAACTAAGCAAAGAAAACGTTGAGTTTAGTTTTTTTTGTAAGCAATATTTACAAAAAACGAGTAAATTGTTACCTTGACACCTAGTGATGTCTAGAAACACACATATTTTGGGACAGGTTTTTGATAGCTTCTAAAGTAAATATTTTTTTTAATCGTGTCCTAAACAGTTAAGTACACCAGCTCAGTTAAAACAGCTGTGGTTACTGGTAAACCTCCCGACATGTTCTATGGACTCCTGCAAAAGTATTCAATACACTCATAGTCCTCACACGTTCTACTAATAATATTACTGAAAAACATAATTGACTTTTTAACATGGTAAACTATATAAAGAAAATAACAAAAACCAATGTTGTATCCATTTTTGTGCATGCTTACTAGTGCCTCGTCGAATTGTGTTTGCGATGATTGTAATGTAATACAGAGACCAATTAAATTTCAACAGTAATGCCTCTGAAATCGACAACCTATTGTAAAATCTATTTTTATGTAGTCTGGGATATTTAATATCGGTGAACTGTGCAAACTTTTAATATGAAGTAGGGTAAAAATTCAAAAGGTTTTAGGTAAATCACGTAAAAAGTTATTTTATGAATATCTATTAAAACCTTAGGACGAAGAGAAAAAAAGAGAAATATATATAATCATAAAATTACCACGTAATAAATTAAAAACGGCATTGAAGAAAGTTGGTGAAAATCACAAATGTCCTATAAGTTACTTTTAACCTAAAAACGTTCCCTCATTCTTTGCTATTAGCTGCTAGTTCTCAATGATTATTTATAAATCTGTAGTTAAAACATTTAAATGTTGTAAACAATTTAGAGAAAAGAATTTATTTTAGAGAGCAGCAAATAATAGTACTATTATTAACGGTTGAATATGTTTCTACTATTCTACGTGCCGAGTCCAGGGACCTCGTGGCCAGTCTCAGGGTCACCATTGAGGTTCTTGAGGTGGAACTTCGGTGTCTGAAGGAGGAGAAGAGGAGATGCGAGTTTGAGGGTGGGCCGACATCTGAGTGGACAGTGTGTCAAAACCGAAAACCCCCTCCAATATCAACGGAGAATAGGTACAAAGCCTTAGCCAGTGTTACTGACACACACCAGACGGCACTATGTCTACCGAAACCTTCTGTCAAACCTAGCTCGCGCAGTAATAAACATAACAAGACAAAAAAACAAACAAGAAAATCAAATGTTCAACTGCCATTTTCTTCCATCCTAATTGAGGGTGACAGTCACAGTCGCGATCTGGCTGCCCTGGTGAGGCAAAGGGTGAGTCGTGAGACAAACGTGGAGGCGTCTGCAGGCCTGGGGCAAAACTGCTGGAGGCGACATCGGACGACCTGCCTCCGCCCGGCGGCTGCAGTGTAATCGTGGCCGGTACTAATGACGTTGCTTCTGGAGAAGAGACGCATCACGAGGAAGCTGGGGACCTCCAGAGTCATTGTAGCCACCCTGCCCCACAGACACGACCTACCTGCCAGCCACAGGATTAACCGAGAGACCGCGCTGGTAAATAACTACATAGAAGAGTTATGCGCGAGGTACTGTGGGGCGGAGGTGCTCGACTTCAATCGTATCGGCAGGGCTGCTTTTACATCCCACGGCATGCACCTCAAACGCACCAGCAAGCATCTGCTCGCCGAACTGCTGGTGAAGTGTCTGCGGGAGATGAGCCACTTCGCCCCTAGAGCGCCGTCCTTGTCCGCTACGGCCGTCGCTGAACCGCTGTCCCGCCCCCTGGAGCCGCCTGCACAGCGGCCCACGGCGTCGGATCCTCCGGTGGCCATTCTTCCCTTCGACTCCTTTGCGGATGCAGTTAAGAGCCGATTGCCGATGCCTCAAGAAATTACAACTACTTCAAATCCGGAGACAGGCAACCAAAAAAAAACGATTTTATTTTAAACACCTTGAAAATAAAAATGTAAAGACAACAGGACTGGAGTACAATACATCACGAAAAAAAACAAAATCAAAATCCCAAAATACAAAATTTAACTGAGACATTCTCAGTTGTGCACCAAAACGCACAATCTGCCACTAATAAAGTGGATGAGCTAACACTCATGGCAGAAGAGCTGCACCCTGACATCTTCGTTGTCTCTGAACATGGCTTCACGGCTGACACTGTCGCTAGGTTTAGAATTGACAATTACGAATTGGCTAACAATTTTCACCGAACAAACTTTAAAGCGGGTGGTGTTGCAATTTTTGTAAAATCACGAATGAAATTCCAGCCCTTCAAAGTGGATTATAGCTGTGATCTAGACTTTGAAGTGGTGGGAATAAAAAAAGATCTAAATTCCGTGGAAAAATTACTATCATTGGTCTATATAGATCTCCCAATGGGTGCAGCAATACTTTTTTTGAAAATATTGAGACCCTTCTAAATTATATCAATTCAAAGTTGTTGAAGTTTATCATCATTGGTGACTTCAACATCGATGTGCTAGACACCACCAACCCCCTGACCCAGCGGCTACGCGACATTCTCACTTCTTTTGGCTTGATCTGGTCCATGAGCTCGCCAACTAGAGTGACTGCCACAACAAGTACAGCCATCGACAACGTCATCACAAACATCTCAGACGTTTCGGTCTGTGTCCTGAACACGGCCATCTCAGACCACTTCGCGCAGGAAGCCGTAATTGCACGCCACAACCCAAAATTTGAACCGCCCCCCGTGAAAATGAAACGAGATCAAAAACCCGGAAAGGTCGCTCAGCAAGGAATATTGGTCTTTCTTAGAGTCTTTCGAGCGAGTGGATGAGGCTTTCGACGCGTTTTCGAATCGCTTCATTTTTTATCTAAACATAGCTTGCCCATTCAAAAAATTTAAAGAGTCTACTCAAGCGAAGAAAAAAATTCAGGATTACTCAGGATATCCTCAATTTAAGAGAAAGACTCAAATTTTACCACTCAATTTATGTCAAATCCGAAAACGAAGAATTCAAAATCTTTTATCGACAATTAAAAAAAAAATTACCGCAAAGAATAAAAAATACCAAAGCAAGAGACGTTGAAAATCAACTACAACAGTCCAATACAATACAACAATATTTCAAAGAGTGCTTGGAACATTATAAAAAAGAACACAAATTCAAAAAATGATTCAAAATTCACCATTCCAAAACTCAAATCTGAAATTGGACTGATTCATGATCATTTCGAAGTGGCAAGCAATTTCAACAATTTCTTTTCAACTGTGGCTGCATCAGACATTTTGTTAAATATCGGCAACCAAAGTCAAGAGCCAATGGCGGGACCGGTTTCGTCCATGGTCCTTTTTCCTGTGTCCGAGGGAGAGGTGGCTCGTGTCATACGGGATCTCAGACCGAAAAAATCTAGTGACATCAATGGTACGTCTATGTGGTTAATCAAAAAGTGCTTCAAGCATATTTTGACACCGCTCACAAAATTGATCAATCTCTCTTTTGCACAAGGCATTTTTCCGTCTGCACTGAAGACAGCAAAAGTGATTCCAATTTTCAAAAAGGACGATCCTTGCATATCCAGCAACTATCGTCCGATTTCAAATCTTCCCACCTTCAGCAAAATTTTCAAAAAAACATTTCTCAAACAACTTTAAAAGTTCCTCAATCATTTTGAAATCATCTGTCCTGAACAGTTTGGGTTCAGGAAAAACAAGTCAACCGTTGATGCTGTGACGGATCTCATCAACAACGTTGTCGATGGCCTGGAGAGGAGAGAACATGTGCTCAGCATATTTCTCGACCTCTCCAAAGCTTTTGACTGTGTGCATCATGCGACACTGTTGCACCAGTTGTGGACAAGTGGTATTCGGGGTCTGCCGCACCGTTATCTCTCGTTTTACCTCGCGGACAGAGAGCAGTGCGTGCAGATTGCGAATTCTCTGTCAGACAAAGTAAAAATGCCCTATGGTGTCCCTCAGGGATCAATATTAGGGCCAATCCTTTTCATATTATACGTCAACAGACTGAATTCTTCAATACAGAATGGAAAAGTGGTTCAGTATGCTGACGACAAGACTCTCTGCATCAGATCAAAATCAAAACAAGATCTCGAGGTGAAATCATTCATTGAGGTGAATTCATGCATTGAACATTTCTCAAAACTCAATTTGAAAACAAACAGTTCGAAATCAAATGTGATGAATTTTTGCCTTCGGCAACAAGAGCATTGGCAACGACCCGCAGTGATGGTGGATGACGTACTCTTGGCAGAAGCAGAATCCATCAAATTTCTTGGAATGTACCTTGACCGAGGACTGACATGGGATGATCACATTGATAGAGTCTGCTCAAAGGTTGCTTCAGGCATTTATGTTTTACGCAACCTTTCAAAATTTTGTTCCATGGATGTATTGAAAACGGCTCATTTTGGTCTCATACATCCACATTTATCTTACGGCCTTAGGCTGTGGGGAAGTTATTCTAAATACAAATTCGAAAGAGTATTTAGAACACAAAAGAAAGCCATCAGAATTCTTTCAAAACTGAATCCTAGAGAGTCGTGTAAAGGATCCTTCAAGGAGCTTGGATTGCTGACTTTACCCTGTCTCTATATTCTCGAGGTCGCACTGTATTGTCGAATAAAATGCCAGTTGGTGCAGGGCAGGGACGTCCATCAATATGAAACAAGAGGCAGGGACAACTTTCGAAACGAGCAACACAGGACAACAGCATTCGGACATTTGCCATCCCAGGTTGGTGTCACAATCATCAACAGGCTCCCTGAGGAATTAAACATCTCGACGATCCCAAAACATTCAAATCTCGACTAAAACGCCTCTTGGTGTTAAAGGCATTTTACTCCGTTGAAGAGTTCATGATGGGCCGCTGGGATTAAAATCCTTGAAATTATCAACAAACAATTTCCCAGTCCTGATGTCCAGTTACCATGCAATTCCAAATACTTGTTAACTGCCTTGTTTATTGACTCTCACATTTAATTATTGTGTGTTTAATACCTAAAATGTTGACGCATGCAATGCAATTGTGAAATTGTTGATGCAATAAAGAATATTATTATTATTGTTACTTTCAACAGCGGTCGCTTGTTTCAACATTGTTTCCACCATTAACTGTAGTGTGCACAAAGATGGAACAGATGTCGCAAAATGTCTATAAGCAGATCTGAACATTTATACAGAGTGTTTGATGTAAAAATACCTTTAAAATTGCTTTTACTATTATAAAAATATTAGTGCATAGTAGTGAAATTTGGTAATTACAAACGAAGCTTTATAACCACAGCAACTTGTGAGGCCCGGTTTGTTCAATAGGAGTGTCAAATTCATTTTAAAATCCATATTTAAAAAGTCAATAAATATCCTATTTAGGTAGGCGAAGTTAGGGCCAAGTAGCCATCTCTTACATTTAACCCGGTAACCAACGGCTTAGAGGTGACCAGAACAAACACCTATGACCGGGCCGGCGGACTGCTTGCAAGGGCAGGATCGCATATTGGTATTGTCTGCAAATAGGCCTCGTTATTGCTATAAATGGGATGCTGATTAGTATCTATTGAGATCGTTCTGTCTAATCTCGTGTTTGACTTGCCTGATCGATCGGAAAACATGCCTAATTGCCAGAACAATTAACATTGCTATAATTAGAACTATGTTTAACCAACCATTTAAGGTTATCAAAATCTATTCATTATTCGATAGAAGCGTCTCAGTGAAATCTTGCCCAGCGAATTAAGTAGGCGATACAATTAAGAATTTCTGTAAAACTAGGTGGACCCTGTGTGTTACGGTCTCGTTAGAATCACAGCTGAAATTGCTTTAGCTTTCTCTAAATCGTTTTGACGAAAGATACCCTTGGTCACTGTTTGTTGTTTGATACTTGGGGAGTGCCAAATATATTTTTTATTCTTCAGAGCACGTGCAGGCGTCTATAAGCGTAATTTGACGATGCATAAAGTAGCAGTCAAATGCTTGCTGATTAATCTAGAAAAACGTTGGTTTGTTTTTTAAATAAAGCGAAAATTTAATGGGTTCATTATTTCCTTTTTCTGACGGCTTTTAATTTAACTTGTTGGTCGAAAAAAAATTTCATTGACAGGAGCAAACGGCTAAAAAAGACTTTAGTGTAGGCTTGGGAGTTAGTGACTTTGCTTCTATGATATTTGTGGTTCTTGCAATTTTAGAAGCCAAACAGAGAGAAAAGCTGGTTGCGTTAGATTTTGACTACTTTTTCTTTTCCAATATCACAGTTTGGAAAAGTTTAAGATTTGCTAGATGCTGTGTACAAATGTTTGTTAATCCATGGGAATGCCAAGAAATTGCCTTTTACAATCTACAATATCAAATGGCAATCTACTATGAACAAAGTAGGAATAAGCTACACCACCCAACGTGTGACAAGCTAGATTAAGATTTGCTAGGTTCTATGTACAAATGTTTGGTAACCGATGGGATTGCCAAGAAATTGCCTTTTCCAAACTACTATATCAAATTATGAACGTGTGACAAGCTATGCTTAGTCTTTATATAAAATTGTGTTTATAATTTATTTTATTTATTCCTAAACTTTTATCAGTTCGTTTTAAAAATATCGTGAGGTCAGACAGAAATAAAATGAAATTTTTCTAAGCCTTCGAGTGATAAGCCTTCGCTACCGCTCAGCCAATAAAAGAATATATATATATATATATATATATATATATATATATATATATACTATCAAAAAGTAATTGTATAGTAACTTTTAGTTTTAAGTTAAGAAGGGAGATTTATCGATCACGATAATGAGAGATTATATACAGTTAAATATTGTTATTAGAAGTTAAATTATAAACAGGAACAAGATTGAAGTCTTTGATGGAAAGATAAGTGTTTGAAATAGAACAGGTCTTGAAGCAATCTTAGAGTTAACTGAAGATTGAATTACTAGTTCCATCACTTCTTAATCTCGTTGTTAACAGACATCAGAGGTTCTGTTACATCTGGAATGAACTTACCAAAGAGTAATAGAAGAAAATAAATTAAATATATTCTTCTTCTTTATTATTGCGTACAAGTTAATTGTACATTCTATGCACAAATGCAATCAATAGAAACTGATTATATATTTTTATCTTATTTTATTGTTGACGTAACTGTAAGTACAGTTTAAAAACATTTATCATAATAATGTTTAAAATAATATGTCTTATATCATATGAATAAAATTGATCACTATCATTAAATGTATCGCTATTCGCTATCTCGATTGCGGCTACACAATTACGCCTAGTTCTTTTTTTATTTATCTGTTTAAGTGCCAGGAAGTGACGAAGAGTAAAAAAAAAGGATTCCTGGAATCGTTAGGGATGTGGGTATAGTTATAATATTTACGACTCGTAATTTAAAGTTAACCGATAGCTAACAGTTTTTTAGACTTTCAGCTGTATTCCACAGAAAAGGCATTCTTAAATTAAAATTTAAAAATACATTAAGCAAAACTTTATCAGTAGTGTAGTGCAGATTGAAAAGACGAAATTACTAACAAATTGTTACTTTAGGTTACAGCAGTGACGAATAAACCAATCTATACATTAGAGAAAAGTTATACGTGTTCTCGTAGATAAATATGCGTGTTTACCTTTAGAGAGTTGGATGAGAAAGTTAACAACTGGACATTAAATACATTTTGGGTTTTAAGGTGACGCAATGGGCTTTCGGTTTCAAATGTTTCTAAACAAAATTTTGTGAAAGCTCCTTAATAGATCTCTTTTGAAGGCAGGATCGATTGAACATATTAGATTCTTCCATGATCATTCAAGGCATCTTAAGAATAAATAAGGGTTATCTTATAATCAAGCCAAAATAATACTATTGGAGATAGAAATTTAGTTTTACAATAACACGTATACAAAATAATAGTTTCAGATCATAGAATTGCTGCACAAAATGAAGAAATCTTTTAATAAAATATAGTGTGTCATGAACCACTTTACATAACTTTAATTATAGAATTATATTTAGCGCAACTATGATGTGAACACATGATAAAGAGCAACTTAAACAGTTTTATGTGAGTTTATCTGAGCTCGACATGAGAACCGCGAAACGCCCTGGAGATGTTTAAGGGAACTTTAATCACCTCCTGTACTTTGATCAGGACGTCTGAGAAAACCGTTTCAATCCGAGCTCAGATTAGTAGCTTTGAGTGTCTAATATATCGAAAATGTTCACTATAAATTTGGCTTTGACACAGTTCCATAACTATGAGTAATATCAGCCACAGAAGTTTGTATACACACTGTACATAGTAAGTACCGACCGGGTTATTGGTCAGCACCTTAAACGGCTGTTCAAACAAGGAAAACGGGAAGCTCCAGAACCATGTCCTTTCAGCCCATCTATCCTATACTATTTCTACACAATCCCTAGTGGATAATATACACACTCATGCACGCTCCTCCCTTCCTCACACGCACACGCATACAAACACATACACACACGCGCGCGCAAACACACACACAAACTTATTCTAATAAAGTTAAATCAAATTCAAACTTGCTTTAGAGGATAATACCAGCACAATCTTCACCCTTGTGGAAATTTTAATATCCAATTTTCCTTTTGGGAATGCGTCCTTCACGTCAGAAGTCATACTACTTCGAATTACGGGGCATTTTATCGATCCCAATGGGGTTGGATAATCTACAATAATACGTAAATTATAATCTTTTAGTATTAAATGGATATATTACTACCACTGCTTTGCAAATTCTCTTATAAATGGTGTTGTCTGACCCTTTAGTACTGTCCGGGTAGGTTTTCTATTCACTTGAGCCCACTTTCACTGCCTTGGATGACATGACATCCTCCACATAGTGAACATATATTTTTTTGCTGGGATGGATAATTAATGAGACTATTAGTTTGATATATGAAGGGCCGATGAATTTTTTATATTCGTAAAACGTAAAGTGAAAATAACAAAAAATCTAATTAAAATACATTATCATTTTAATAATTAAAAAACTATATATTGGATAAGGAGAAAAATTATTAGGCTACTGTTAAATTAGCATAGACGATTGTACGTCATCCATTCCCAGATATCAATAATTGTATAAAATATAATACCAGAGTCTTCACAGACAACAAGCAGAAAAATAATGATGTCGACTTCTAAAGAGTTGTTCAGTCATAAACTATGAATCATTATTGTTGGGATTGTTAAATCTGACTATAAAGCTTGTTAGTAACAAGTAAAATATGAAGAATAAATAGTTTACAACAAAACTTAGCTTGATCGATAGTTTTTTGAACATATTAAATTAAACAAAGAAAGAAATAACACAAGCAGGCTCAGATGTAAGTGACACCTGTTATAATTATCCTTAATTATTAAGAACGACATAATACAAGTGGACAATGAAGAGTTTCGTCTTATCTCTCATTCCAGGTGGCCAACTTCACAACACAACAATCTCGTCCCTAGGTTTGTCTATCTGTTGTTCTAGATATACACGACGTTAATGCTGTTGTAGGGTTCTGAGATAGAACTATACTGTCTCTCGTCATCAGTTGCTATATATATCGTTAGGGTATGCCTCCATAGTTCATAACACTCAGTCAGAAAGTTTTTCAATAACGATTTGTAAACGATATATTACTATATGACTCACAATGTTACCTGTATTTAGAATTGGAAAGAGGATGGGGAACAATTGTAATTTTAAGGTATTTACACACACGAGCCAGTGAGGTAAAGTTTAGTGGATTAATTGTACTTCTTTGGTGGCAACCTCAAGAATTTAAAAATATAATAGGCCCTTATTTAAATCTTGAGCTTAATTTAAACCTTACAATAATGTTTTTGCAGATGAAGAAACAGATTTATGTTGTACTTTCCGTTGAGTACCACGAATTCCTTTTAGGCAAACTTTGGAATTTTTAACTTCCTCAACATTGGTTATCAGATATATTACCTCATCAGTTGCATCCTTGACGATAACCTTTTGAACTACTGACAGGATTTTATACAATCGATATAAAGTAAATTTATAATTGGTGAATCATTTAAAACTTTATTGAGTTTCAAAAAATTTAATTTAAAATAACAAATAAAACTTTAAACAATATTTGAAACGATAAAATAATTTGTAAAAGTCTAAATCACAGTAGTTCTTGTACGGGTATAAAAAATAATGACACATGTCATAATAACATTTAAATTTTACGTTAAAATAGATTAAAAGTATTTAAAATGTACTAGTGAAGCACAACGATATTGTAGTTGGTGGATTTTACACTTTATATTGACTAAGATAACTGCGATAGTAATTATTAAATCATCGTGTAATACATCATACTAAAGGAGTGAGAGATAAATATAGCATATATTGAGACATATTTCAGGAAAACCTATTTAAAACGGGGTCATTCTAGTTATATTCTAACTGTTTTAACGATATGGTAAACAAACTCATCCAACTGAAGCATCTGTGTTTCTATGGCAATCGATGAATAATTCCGTCAATTGGACCACATTCCAGCCCTCAAGTCAGCGCAATGGAATGCAGAATATATTGTAGCCTTTAATTCTAGTAATTATCCACATGAAGCGCGGTATCATATAGAACCTAATAACGCAAAGGCGCGGATATTGCTGCGTTTAATTTGAATTTGCCTGCCCGCCTTTTGCAAAGATTCGCTGGCATGAGCCTACTCCAATATGGCATGCTTCATTGAACTCTGCTTTCTACTCGTGCAACTAAAATATATTAAAGGCTTCAAAGAACTGTAAGATTCTATACATAATAAAACTTCGTCTGACTCTAATCAGAAATTGTAGTATGGGTGAAGCAGATTCCTAATCTCAAAACTAATATGCAACATTAGTTTTTACTGGAGAGAAATAGTTAAAAATCTTGTTTTTCTTTTAGGTTTTCAAATCATTCAACACAAAACCAACCCTACTCCACTCACTCTGTGATTCAACGAAGCAAATCTGGTCGATTCTTTTTCACATAAGATGTTCAGTATTTTGTAAACAGTAGCTAGCCTCCATGCCACAAAAACTGCACTGCTTAGATGTTTTTGTGTTTTGTTTTTTCTTAGGAAACCACTGGTTTTTTGTTTCCCAAGAATATTAAACTTTTTATAAAGGCAAGTGCTACAAACTCTATAACTCTTAAATCACTAGTACAATTTGGCGCGTTCCAGGCACCGGAGTGTTTTGGTATTATTTATTATGATTTCATAAAAACACTTATTTAGTTTATCAAATTTTTCACGCAAAATCTAGATAGTTTGGTTTTTTTTCAAAGAATGATGTTTAATGTGTGTTATGTTTTGAGTAGTACTTCAGTATAATGGATTATATATTACATAAAAGTCTGAAATTCTGCGTCATTTACTATGCCAATTCTAAGGCTAATATAGTTTGTGATGCTAATTAACGATTGGATTTAAATGATGGACTGATTAGTATTGAGGCCGATAATCAAATTATTGGCTGTCTTGTCCGCCCTTATTCGTAGTGCTCGAACTTATAACTATTATTCTATCCCAATATTGGGATGGAGTAATCGATCATCTAAATGTGAAAGGAGTATTTGAGCTACAAACGTACCAGTTTTAACGTCTAAAAATAATGTAGAAAAATATCGCTGGTAAGATAACCCGAGTCAAATTCCTTGGATGAAATTTTTCCAATAACGAACGACGAGCGAGGCTTGCAGCCCAGGATGCCGCGGTCAGCTCGTTACTGTAGATTCCGCTTTTATTTTTAATACAGTCCAGCGTTTGCGAGGAGTGGTTTGCATCTTGTTGTTACGTTAGACGATGATTATAAATAAAACATTGTGAAGAGTTTATATGTAGCTTGTCCACATTAACAAACAGTTAATTGCATTTGACATACGTTGATCTGATATCACAGACAACATATTATTAGAAG
Source organism: Homalodisca vitripennis (assembly GCF_021130785.1). NCBI lineage: Eukaryota > Metazoa > Arthropoda > Insecta > Hemiptera > Cicadellidae > Homalodisca > Homalodisca vitripennis. Next base: position 43,346,207 of record NC_060212.1, read on the forward strand.
AAATCATCAGACATTAGCATATTTTAAAATACATTCAAGGTTGGAGTTCAATATAGTCTTAGATGATTTTTCTAGTAACCTCCTGCATAATAGGTGTCAGAATAAACGTTTCAGATACAAATGTTTTAAACTTATTCAAAAACAAACTAACTAGCTACAGTAAGAAAAGTTTATATGTAATTGATTTCATAGCTCTGTAATAATATAAAATATGTGACGATACAAGCATTAAAAATAGACAATATTGTAATTAGGTATAAATAAAAATAGTTTATGATAAAAATTAGACATTTGTACAACACGTACATAACTTCCGATAATTACATAATTTTTAAATTTCACAAAGGAATTTGTTAATTAAATGTATTCATATACATTTAATTTTCTTAAATTATATTTCTACTATAAGTAATATTTACCTAAGTCGTAAATGAATACAAAACGTGTGAGTATATATAACTCATTTACTTGCTGTAAACATTTCGTATTTTTATCTTCAACTATTTGTATAGGGCCTGATTACAAATCGCCTTATATTTCTATAGGAAATGGTTGTAAGTTATCTTTGTTGCTGTATATATAAAAATCTTTCTTAAGTCGTATAAGAATGCAAAACATGTTACTCTGAAACTATACATACCTGATGTACTTGCAGTAGACCTTTCGTCTTTTTATCTTTGGCTATTTTTATTGGGGCCTGATTACAAATATCCTTAAATTCTACTGTAAATGGTTGTAAGTTATCTTAAACGGCTTATATAAAAGCTAAAAAAATATTTTTAAAACCAATAATTGTGTGCGCCATCTCAATCTACGCCATATTGTTATCAAGGGCTATTAATTATTATTAATAATCAATTAATCATAGAGTTAAAATGTATTAAACGTGTTTATCCAATGTATGCACCAAGACATGTTTTATGGCAATTATATCACCATGAACTACAACAAACATACTTGGAATAACTTTTAATAACTATTGTTCAACAACGCGTGGAGGGAATTTCGTTGACTATTTTAGCACCTGCAAATCTTTCAAGCTCAGCCGAACTATACAAGTACGCTTAGTAAGTGCTTTGGCTCTAGTGCAGGCGTTTATTACATACACGATTGATATTTTCGTCTGAAAGAATGTAAATAATAGTAAACCAAAAGCGTTTTTGGTTTAAGATGTTTTAACCATATTATTATACACTATACTAACTCAAATACTTCACTATAAAATCAATTTACATTAGAAATTTTCTATAATTTAAAATTAGTAAAAATTGTTTCTCGTGCAATTAGTTTTACATACCCAATAAAACACTGTATACGACGCCATGCTGACGGTGTGCGGCTATCGTATGAAGATATAACGTTACACATGTGTAGTGAACACGTTATGCACCTAATGTATTGTAAATACGATCAGTTTACACAGAAAACACTGGAAGACACAATGTTGTGACAGAGCGAGCCATGGGTTTATCACTGGACGGCTGTGTGTTGTTTTGTCTGACCAAGGCAGAACAGCGGCTGTGCCGTGTTTACTGTAGCGGGCCCCGCTGTTGTTGTTTTCATCGAAATATCGTTGTCTTACAAAACGGAATTTATTTTTATAGGTAACATAGCTTTTATATCAGGAAGTAGTTTTTATATTTACTTCATATTTTTAGATCTAGCCTAAAGCAAAAATTTGTTTAGGTACAGATGTAGGAAAGTATGCGTAAATTCTGCGAACTAACTCCTATCACCTGCATCCATCTAACTGCACACTACTGTAAGTGACGATGGCCGAGTGTTCTAAGTCTAACTTTGTATCCAAGTTAGAGATAACGCAGGTTAAAATCATGTGTTGTTTCACGGCATTTATTATCAGGACCACCGTATTATTATTTGATGCACCTTGTACATCGTTTCCTTAATTACGAATTTTAAATTACGAATTTATAAAGTATTGTCATTTTACGGAATCATTGTGTCTATCTTTAAACAAAAATTCTATACTTAGCAGTAAATTTCCGTAGAGTGTACAATACAGCCTTGAATAGAATTATTACGTTTAAGATTTAACGATACAACCATAGACAAATAAAATAAATTAGTTTATTAAATACAATTTTAGTAATGCGTTGCAAAGAGAAATATATTCCTTGAGTTTAATTAGTTTGCAATAACATACATCTGCACCTGCACCTATAGGTATAAATATACTGTATACGTGTACTGTATACCTATAATGTAAGGCATTTTTAACTAGGAGGTTTAACTTCAGGCTGGTTAATTATTAATTACTTGTTCTTTGATACCCAGAAAAATATTGCTCTTAGAAATATGATTCACAAGCATATGAATTAAGCAAAAGTGTTACAGTTGTATCTTGCATTATTATGAAGCAATATTATCTAATCTTTGTTAAATTTTCTATTAATATTAAACTCGCCTCTTCCAAAATGCAGCCTGAGTTAAATATTAACTATTCAGGTACGCGAAAATTAATTAAAAGGTTGGTTTTGCTTATTACCCTTTACATTTATTACTGAATAATTCATCTTTCCCTTCTATTTAGAAAATTGCGTATTATAAAAAAACAGGGAAATATAACGTGGCTGGTATACGAACTCTTGTTACTTACTTATTTATAATAAATCAGCGACCAATCCTTCTTATGGCGTAAAAAGAAGCGCAATAAAAGTCAAATAAAAGGAGAGACTGCACCCATTTGTTTACGGTGGACAAGATTTCTTTCTCACATTCTTTACTCGGCTTATACAGATAGAAATTCTGTTACTGAGGAGTATCCAGACAGTAAATCTGACTAAGTCCAAGGTTTCAGGCTCATAAAATGTGGGAAACGGGGGTACTTGATCATGAATGAAATAGTTTCGTACCGAAGAAACATGTAATACTGATGCCAATTTTGATTTTAACATCTTTTTGCTGACAATTTTAAGTGTAAAATTGTGAGAGATGTTCCAGTTCTAAAGATATAATTGATACACATTTAACATTATGTTTTTTGTTATTTCTTTATGTAATTAGTTACTGAGAAAAAAAAAACTTTTCAAGAACACTCAAAAAGGTTTAGGATGCATACTAATGATATTGAAAATTAAACACCTGCCATTATTGTAAAATTGAAATTAAGTGCGTAAAGTGTTTGAAGTTTAACACTGTACATGATAACTGACACATATGTTATAAAGACCAAAATAGTCTCCCTACAGCCGACGCTTAAATATTTTTATGATATCCTTAAGTTAGATAATACTGTCAAGTTTTTATTTAAAACTAGATCGGTAATTATATTTATTTATTGATAAATTTTAATTTTAACTGCTGTTTCATTTATTTTTTTTACAAAACAGTTTCGCTCTTTTGATTCTGATTTTCGTATAAATTAAAGTTTTAATTAAAGATTATAGCATAAGATGTCTTGCTATTTATAAATTATTATAAATGTCACATCCTTTGTTACGACTTTGGTACTAAGATTTCATTATTGTTCTCCCTTCATTTAGTACAAATTACAATGATTATCTCAAACATTTGTCTAGGAATTAATATGTTTAGTAAAAGTATTACATATCTATTTTTTATAGAAGTCAATTGACTGTTTTATTTATCGAGGGAAAAAATGGGGTAAAGGAAAGGAATAATAAATATTTCTTTTGCCAAATCCACAACTTATCAATATTTAATACGTAGTGCAATATTTTACACGTGCCTCCTACATCTCTGCTCAACAAGCATTTTGGGAAATGAGAAGATCTTAAAATAGTACTTTATTAGTGCGCGTATTATAAAGAGTTTTATCTTATTTTGTAATATTTGAATAAAATTGGAAGCGTATGATGATTTTCTTTTGCTTGTTTGAACTGTCTAGAAATCTCATTCATTTTGAAAGCCAAGAAAGAATGTAGTACCCAGGCCTGGTTTGTAGGGAAATTCTGTTACATTCTTTTTCCCTTCTTACCATATAAAACATGGCTGCTCACAAATTAAAATAGGTTTAGTGTACACAATAACGTCTTACTGCACATAACTAAGACTGCCTGCAAACAATCCATAACAGAGCGAGGAGTTATACTGTTGGCGGAGATATACTTGTATGGGCGGGATGACTGAGAGACAAGAAATAGTTATTACCCTAAGGGAGGATTTCTCGATTCAAACAATCATTTAGTCAACAATTCACAGACAACAGAACGGAATGGATACCCGAACTTTCTATCATTTATATTGGTATAGGGAATCAACAAGGGTATTTAAACAGTGTCTTGTTTCTCATCGTTAGTCCTAGCAGTTTATATTCTGTCGGAATGTTCGGTTTATCTTTATTTTACATAGTGAAAGTTATTTCCAAAAAAAATGTTAATTTATAATTTTACATATATCTCTCTTATTATTATTGGCTGACCGTCAACGAAGGGGATGGATTATTGTAAATCCTTTTTAAACTACATAATAAAAAGCATGAATATGAAATAACATAGAAAAAATATGTAGTTATACGTATTGATTTTAGGATAAATTTTTTATTTTAAAATAATGATTTTCACCACAAAACTGTATTTTTCGTTGAGAAAGAACAATGTGTTTAACGAACAAGCGAAGTCGAGGTCCGATGCTCAATTAAGCACCTAAAGATTCTATTGCTCATTTTGGTTTATGCTATTTATAATATGAAGACCATATTTAAACCTAAAAATGTTGTGTTGTATTACACTAAAACTCAACATATTGTTACGGTCACGTTAAATATACAAAAAGCCGTCATTTTACATTCAAGTGTACTAAAAGATTAAGACAAATTGAGGTTAGCACACTGTTTGAGTTTTAAACTTAAAATAATAATATTAAAATATTATTAAAATAATAATAATACAAATAATAATATTTGTAATAAACTTAAACAAAAATTAATAATAGAGTCCAACTTAAAAAACGAAAACAGCTGTTGTTAGAGCAGTATCAAAAGAAATATTAAGCAGTATAATTTAAATTTTACTAAAACCTAGCAAACAGTTTCGTAAATGCATTAACATTAGTAAGGTCACATTTAATTATGGATAATGCAAACTTCGGTATAATGCAATTAGGTGAAGACATTTGTCTGTTATTTGTATGTAAAACATATCTCTGATATTTTGCATTAAGGGTTACCGGTATAAAAAATAATTTTTCTAAATAAAAAGATGATGAAAATAGCAATCATAGTAACGTCTATTGATTTTTAGAAAACCATTACTATTTAAATTACCAGGTCATTTAATTTAAACATCATTAGTGATCAATGAAGCTATGTCATCATTGAAAACTACGAAGGACTTTGATTATAATTACCTTTCACGTAGACCCTTACTATTTAGATTTCTTTAAAATTATCTTGATACTTTTATTGACTCTTCGTCTCTTTTATTTTTATTCATTGGAATGTTTTCCAATCACTTTATATATAAATTTCAAATAAAAGATAAAATGAAGATAAGAATAAGAAATTTATATAATCTTAAAACTACCACGTCTTAAATTAAAAAAAACTACATTGAAGAAAGTTGGTGAAAATCACAAATGTCCTATAAGTTGCTTTTAAACTAAAAACTTTCACTCAATCTTTGCTGTTAGCTGCTAGTTCTCGATGATTATTTATGAAAATTTAGTTAAACATTAAAATGTTGTAAACAATTTAGAGAAATGAATTTATTTTAGAGAGCAGCAAACAATAGTACTATTATTAACGGTTGAATATGTTTATTCCTACTATTGTTATTTTCAACAGCGGTCGCTTGTTTCAACATTGTTTCCAACATTTCTATAGTGTACCCAAAGATGGAACATATGTCGCAAAATGTCTATAAGCAGATCTAAACATTTATACAAAAGTGTTTGATGTAAAAATAATTTTCAAATTGCTTTTATTGCTATAAAAATATTAGTACACTCTAGTGCAATTTGGTAATTACAAACGAAGCTTTATAACAACAGCAACTTGTGAGGCCCGGTTTTTTCAATAGGAGTGTAAAATTCATTTTAAAATCCATATTTATAAAGTCAATAAATATCCTATTTAGGTAGGCGAACTTAGGGTCAAGTAGCCACATCTTACATTTAACCGGGTAACCAATGGCTTAGGGGTGACCAGAACAAACATCTATGACCGGACAGACGGACTGCTTGCAAGGGCAGGATCGCATATCGGTATCGTTTGCAAATAGGCCTCGTTATTGCTATAAATGGGATGCTGATTAGTATCTATTGAGATCGTTCTGTCTAATCTCGTGTTTGACTTGCCTGATCGATCGGAAAACATGCCTAATTGCCAGAACAATTAACATTGCTATAATTAGAACTATGTTTAACCAACCATTTAAGGTTATCAAAATATATTCATTAATCGATAGAAGCGTCTCAGTGAAATCTTGCCCAGCGAATTAAGTAGGCGATACAATTAAAAGTTTCTGTAAATCTAGGTGGACCCTGTGTGTTACGTTCTCGTTAGAATCACAGCTGAAATTGCTTTAGCTTTCTCTAAATCGTTTTGACGAAAGATACCCTTGGTCACTGTTAGTTGTTTGATACTTGGAGTGTGCCAAATATATTTTGTATTCATCGTTGCACGTGCAGGCCTCTATAAGCATAATTGGACGATAAATACAGTAGCAGTCAAATGCTTGCTGATTTATCTAGAAAAACGTTGGTTTGTTTTTTAACTAAAGCGAAAATTTAATGGGTTCATTATTCCTTTTCTGACGGCTTTTAATTTAACTTGTTGGTCGAAAGAAAATTTCATTGACAGGAGCAAACGGCTAAAAAAAACTTAGTGTAGGCTTGGGAGTTAGTGACTTTGCTTCTATGATATTTGTGGTTCTTGCAATTTTAGAAGCCAAACAGAGAAAAAAGCTGGTTGCTTTAGATTTTGACTACTTTTTCTTTTCCAATATCATAGTTTGTAAACGTTTAAGATTTGCTAGATGCTGTGTACAAATGTTTGTTAATTCATGGGAATGCCAAGAAATTGCCTTTTACAATCTACAATATCAAATGGCAATCTACTATGAACAAAGTAGGAATAATCTACACCACCCAACGTGTGACAAGCTAGATTAAGATTTGCTAGGTGCTATGTACAAATGTTTGGTAACTGATGGGATTGCCAAGAAATTGCCTTTTCCAAACTACTATATCGAATTATGAACGTGTGACAAGCTATGCTTAGTCTGTATATAAAATTGTGCCTATAATTTATTCTAATTATTCCTAAACTTTTATCAGTTCGTTTTCAAAATATCGTGAGGTCAGACAGAAATAAAATGAAATTTTTCTAAGCCTTCGAGTGATAAGCCTTCGCTACCGCTCAGCCAATGAAAGAATATATATATATATATATATACATATATATATATATATATATATATACATATATATATATATAAACTATTAAAAAGTAATTGTCCCATGGCATCCCATGGCATCAGAGGCGTGCCTCTCCAGTGGCTTAGCTCATTTCTAAGCCGCAGAAAACAGCTTGTTCAAATCTCAAACAAATTTTCCGAGCCGTTGCAGCTGAGATATGGAGTCCCTCAAGGATCAATTCTCAGTCCAATTCTTTTTCTCATCTATGTCAATGACATAGACTCATCACTACTGCACGGGAAACTTGTGCAGTATGCTGATGACACAACACTTTGTTTTACCAGCAAATCCAAAATGATTCTGGAACAACAAAGCTTTCTCGACGTCAACAGTTGTGTCCAGCACTTCAATAGCCTCAACCTCAAAGCAAATTCTTCAAAGTCAAACGTCCTGGAAATCAGGAAATCTCAATGACGGTGCAGCCGTATTATTGGAAGACACAGTGCTGGAAGAAGTCGAGTCTTCAAAGTTTCTGGGAATATTCCTTGATCGAAGATTGACTTGGAATGCTCACATTGACCACGTTTGTTCCAGACTGTCCTCAGGCATTTATGTCTTGAGATCTTTAGCCAAGTACTGCCCTACTCAGGTACTGATGACGGCGTATTATGGCTTGATCTACCCCCACCTCACTTACGGTCTGGTGTTATGGGGAGCCAGCGCAAACAACCATTTCTTCCGAGCATTAAAAATTCAGAAACAAGCGATTCGCATAATCGCAAAAATGAAATTCCGAGAATCGTGCAAAGAAGCCTTCAAAACGTTGCAACTGTTGACTCTGCCTTGTCTCTACATTCTTGAGACAAGCTCATTTTGTTTGTCCAAATGTGCATTAACCCGGGGCCGTGACATACACGAGTATGAGACAAGAGGCAGAGATGCCTACCGAACTGGAAGACACAGGACGGGGTCTACGAACACTTGCCCTCCCAGGCAGGTATTCGGTTCATCAACAAGTTGCCAGATCAGTTAAGAAATGCCCCAACGCCTAAGGTGTTAAAAACTCGTTTAAGACGCTTTTTAGTGTCGCAAGCATTTTATAGTGCTGACGAGTTTATGGCATTCGACTGGGTGACCGCACAATTAGCAAACTGACTGCCGGCGCTGGAAATAGGAATATTGGCTGGATGAATGTGGAGTTGGCTGAAAATTTGTACGTTTGAATGTGGTTTGAGGCGATGTGAAAGTTTTAAATTTTAGATATTAATTTTAGAATATCTTGACTATTGCTATACATGTGATTATGTCCTGGCAATAAAAAATTGATTTGATTTGATTGTATAGTAACTTTTAGTTTTAAGTTAAGAAGGGAGATTTATCGATCACGATAATGAGAGATTTTATACAGTCAAATATTGCTATTAGAAGTTAAATTTTAATATTAGAAAAAAAAGGATTCCTGGAATAGTTAGTGATGTGGGAATAGTTATGATACTTACGACTCGTAATTTAAAGTTAACCCATACCAAACAGTTGTTAAAACTTTTAGCTGTATTTCACAGAAAAGGCATTCTAAAATTAAAAAGTTAAAATACATTGAACAAAACTTGATCAGAAGTGTAGTGCAGATTGCAAAGACGAAATTACTAACAAATTGTTACTTTAGGTTACAGCAGTGACGAAGAAACCAATTTATACATTAGAGAAAAGTTATACGTGTTTTCGTAGATATATATGCGCGTTTACCTTTAGAGAGTTTTATCAGAAAGTTCACAATTGAATATTAAACACATTTTGGGTTTTAAGATGACGCAATGGGCTTTCGGTTTGAATTGTTTTTAAACAAAATTTTAGTGAAAGCTCCTTAATATATCTCTTTTGAAGGCAGGATCGATTGGACATACTTGATGCTTCCATGAGCTTTCGCATTCAAGGCATCTAAGGAATAAATAAGGATAATCTTATAATCAAGTTAAAGGAATACTATTGGAGATATTAAATTTAGTTTACAATAAAACGTATACAAAATAATAGTATCAGATCATAGAATTGCTGCACAAAAATTAAGAAATCGTTTAATAAAATATAATGTGTCATGAACCACTTTACATAAATTTAATTATAGAATTATATTTAGCGCAACTATGATGTGAACACATGATAAGTAGTAACTTAAAAAAATTTATGTATGTTTATCTGAGATGGGAACCACGAAACGCCCTGGAGATGATCAAGCGAACTTTAATCACCTCCTGTACTTTGATCAGGACGTCTGAGAAACCGTTTCAATCCGAGCTCAGATTAGTTGCTTTGAGTTTCTAATATATCGAAAATGTTCACTATAAATTTGGCTTTGACACAGTTCCTTAACTATGAGTAATATCAGCCTTAGAAGTTTTTATACTCACTGTATATAGTACTGACCAGGTTATTGGTCAGCACCTTAAACAACTGTTCAAACAAGGAAAACGGGAAGCTCCAGAACTATGTACTTTCAGCCCATCTAGCCTATACTATTTCTACACAATCCCTAGTGGATAATATACACACTCATGCACGCTCCTTCCTCCCTCACACGCAGGCGCGCGCGCACACACACGCACACACACACACACACACACACACACACACACACACACACACACATCTAACCTTCACCCTTCTGGACATTTTAATATCCAATTTCCCTTTTGGAATTCGTCCTTCACGTCAGAAGTCATACTACATCGAATTACGGGAAATTGTATCGATCCCATTGGGGTTGGGTAATCTACAATAATAAATGGTATTCTTTTAGAATTAAATGGATATATTACAACCACCGCTTTGTAGCTTATCTTTTAAGTGGTGTTGTCTGACCCTTTAGTACTGTCCGGATATGCTTTCTATCCACTTGAACTCACGTTCACTGTCTTGGATGACATATGACATCTTCTACATAGTGAATATATTTTTTTGCTGGTAAGGATAAATAATGAGACCATTGGTTTGATATATATAGGGCCGCTGACTTTTTTATATTCGTCAAACGTAAAGTGAAAATAACAAAAAATAAAATAAAAATAAATTAGCATTTAAAAAATTTAAACACTATATATTGGACATAATTTGGCAAAAGTCGTTAATAAGTAGAAAAATCTTTAGGCTACTGTTAAATTAGCAGAGACGATTGTACGTCATCCTTTACCAGATATCAATAATTGTATAAAATAGAATACCAGTGTCTTCGCAGATAACAAGCGCTCATAAAAATAATGATGTCGATTTCTACAGAGTTGCTCAGTCATAAATTATCAATCATTAATGTTGGGATTGTTAAACTGGACTATAAAGCTTGTTAGTAACAATAAGTGAAAAATGGAGAACAAATAGTTTAACTTCCCTTGATCGATAGTTTTTTTAACAAATTAAATTAAACAAAAAAAGAAATAACACAAGCAGGCTCATTTGTAAGTGATACCTGTTATAATTATCCTTAATTGTTATGAGCGACATAATACAAGGAGACAATGAAGAGTTTCGTCTTATCTCTCATTCCAGGTGGCCAACTTTACAACACAACAATCTCGTCCCCAGGTTTGTCTATCTGTTGTTCTAGTTATACACGACGTTGTTAATATTGTTGTAGGGTTGTTGAGGTAGAATTGTACTAAGTCTCTTGTCGTCACTTTCTATATATATCGTTACGGTATGCCTTCATAGTTCATAACAATCAGTAGGAAAGATTTTTCAATAATGATTTGTATATTAATATAGGATATGTAAACGATATATTACTATATGACTCACAATTTTTCTTGTATTTAGAATTAAATATAGGATGTGTGAAAATTGACATTTGAAGGTATTTATACATATGAACCAGTCAGGTAAAGTTCTGTGGTTTAATTGTGTTTCTTCAGTGAAAACCTCAAGAATTTAAAAATAATCGATCCTTTTCTAAATCCTGAGCTTAATTCCAAACCGGAAAATAATATTTTTGCTAATGTGGAAACAGATTTCTGTTACACTTCCGATGAGTGCACGGAATTGCTTTTAGGTAAACTTTGTAATTTTTAACTACCTCAACAACGGTTATCAGGTATATCGCTTGATTAACTGTATTCTTGGAGTTAACATTTTGAACTATTGATGTAAAATTTATTCGCTTTTCCATAATCAATATACATTAATTATAACTGATATATCATTTATAATTTTTCTTGGATTAAAAAAGATGAAAAATAACAAATAAAAATTTACAAATGTTTGAAATGCCACATAAAATCGTAACAGTATAAATCAAAGCAGTTCTTGTACTGTTATAAAATTAATAATACATAATAACATATTTTAGAATGTTCGAATTAAATAAAAGTAATTAAAGTAGTACTAGTCAAACAAAAGTATATTGTAATTATTGATTATTTCATCCTCTTTTGACTAAGGTAACTCCGTTGGTAATGATTAACGAACTGTGTAATATCTCATATTAAAGTAAGAGAGAGAGAGAGAGAGAGAGAGGAGAGAGAGAGAGAGGAGAGAGAGAGAGAGAGAGAGAGAGAGAGAGAGAGAGAGAGAGAGAGAGGAGAGAGAGAGAGAGAGAGAGATTAAAAAAATATATCAACAAATAAAACATGTTTCTGACAAACCTATCTAAATTGGTCCCATTGTATTCTATTTGTTATTCTAATTGTTTTCACAATATGGTAAAAAAACCCATCCTATTGGAGCATCTGCATTTCTATTGCAATCAATGACTAATTCCATCTATTGGCCCACATTCCAGCTCCCAGGTCATTGCAATGGAATGCGGAATCTATTGTGGCCTTTGACTCTGGTAATTATCCACATGAAGCATGGTATACTATTGAACCTAATAACGCAAAGGCGCGTATATTACTGTGTTTAATTTGAATTTGCCTGCCCGCCTTTTCCAAAGATTCGCTGGCATGAGCCTACTCCAATATGGCATGCTTCATTATGCTCTGCTTTCTACTCGAGCTACTAAAATATATTAAAGGCTTCAAAGAACTATAAGATTCTATACATAATAAAACTACACTTCGTCTGGCTCTATTCACAAATTGTAGTATGGGTGAAGCAGATTCCTCATCTCAAAACTAATATGCAACATTAGTTTTTACTGGAGAGATATAGTTACAAATCTTATTTTTCTTTTAGTTGTTTAAATCAATCAATACAAAACCAACCATACGCACTCACTCTGTGATTCAACGAATCAAATCTGGTCCATTCTTTTTTACATCAGATTACAGTATTTTGTAAACAGTACCTATCCTCTATAACACAAACGCTGCGCTGCTTCGATGTTTTTGTGTTTTGTTTTTTTCTTAAGAAACCACTGATTTCTGTTCCCCAAGAATATTGAACTTTTTATAAATAAGTTCTACAAACTATATAAATCTTAAATCACTAGTACAATACTGGGCATAGAGTAATCGATCATCTAAATGTGAAAGGAGTATTTGAGCCACAAAGCGTACGAATTTTAACGTCGAAAAATAATGTAGAAAAATATCGCTGGTGAGATAACCCGAGTCAAATTCCTTGGATGAAATGTTTCCGATAACGAACGACGAGCAAGGCTTGCGGCCCAGGATGCCGTGGTCAGCTCGTTACTGGAGATTCCGTTTTTATTTTTAATACAGCCCCTCGTTTGAGAGGAGGTGTTTGCATCTTGTTGTCACGTTGGATGATTTAGACAACGTATTATTAGCAGAAATCATTAGACATTAGCATATTTTAAAATACATTCAAGGTTGGAATTCAATATAGTCTTAGATGATTTTTCTAGTAACCTCCTGCATAATAGGTGCCAGAATAAACGTTTCAGATACAAATGTTTTAAAACTTATTTAAAAACAAACTAACTAGCTACAGTAAGAAAAGTTTATATGTAATTGATTTCATAGCTCTGTAATAATATAAAATATGTGAAGATACAAGCATTAAAAATAGACAATATTGTAATTAGGTATAAATAAAAATAGTTGATGATAAAAATTAGACATTTGTACAACACGTACATAACTTCCGATAATTACATAATTTTTAAATTTCACAAAGGAATTTGTTAATTAAATGTATTCATATACATTTAATTTTCTTAAATTATATTTCTACTATAAGTAATATTTACCTAAGTCGTAAATGAATACAAAACGTGTGAGTATTTATAACTCATTTACTTGCTGTAAACATTTCGTATTTTTATCTTCAGCTATTTGTATAGGGCCTGATTACAAATCGCCTTAAATTTCTATAGGAAATGGTTGTAAGTTATCTTAAAAATCTTTCTTAAATCGTATAAGAATGCAAAACATGTTACTCTGAAACTATACATACCTGATGTACTTGCAGTAGACCTTTCGTATTTTTATCTTTGGCTATTTTTATTAGGGCCTGATTTACAAATATCCTTAAATTCTACTGTAAATGGTTGTAAGTTATCTTAAACGGCTTATATAAAAGCTAAAAAAACTATTTTTAAAGCCAATAATTGTGTGCGCCATCTCAATCTACGCCATGTTGTTATCAAGGGCTATTAATTGTTATTAATAATCAATTAATCATGGAATTAAAAGGTATTAAACGTGTTTAACCGATGTATGCACAAAGACATGTTTTATGGCAATTATATCACCATGAACTACAACAAACATACTTGGAATAACTTTTAATAACTATTGTACAAGCACGCCTAGAGGGAATTTCGTCGACTATTTTAGCGCCTGGAAATCTTTCAAGCGCAGCCGTACTATACAAGTCCGCTTAGTAAGTGCTTTGGCTCTAGTGCAGGCGTTTATTACATACACGATTGATGTTTTCTTCTGAAAGAATGTAAATAGCAGTAAACCAAAAGCGTTATGGGTTTAAGATGTTACAACCCATATTATTATACACTATACTACCTCAAATAATTCACTATAAAATCAATTTAGATTAGAAATGGTTTATTATTTAAAATTAGTAAAAATTGTTTCTTGTGCAACGTAAAACTATAAAATTCAATTGGGTATAAAACACTGTAACGACGCCATGCTGACGGTGTTGAGCTGCCGTATGAAGATAAAACGTGACACATGTATAATGAACACATTATGCACCTAATGTGCGGTAAATACGATCAGTTTTCACAGAAAACACTGGAAGACACAATGCTGTGACAGAGCGAGCCATGGGTTTATCACCGGACGGCTGTGTGTTGTTTTGTCTGACCAAGGGAGAACAGCGGATGTGCCGTGTTTACTGTAGCGGGCCCCGCTGTTGTTGTTTACATCGAAATATCGTTGTATTACAAAACGGAATTTATTTTTATAGGTGACATAGTCTTTGTATCAGGAAGTAGTTTTTATATTTACTTAATATTTTTATATCTAGCCAAAAGCAAAAATTTGATCAAGTACAGATGTAGGGAAGTATGCGTAAATTCCGCGAATTAAATCTTATCATCTGAATCTATCTAACTGCACACTACTGTAAGTGACGATGGCCGAGTCTTTTAAGTCTGACTTTGCATCCAAGTAAAGAGATAACGCAGGTTAAGATCATGTGTTGGTTCACGGCACTTCTTATCAGGACCATAGGCCTTGTACATTGTTGCCTTAATTGCGAATATTAAATTACTAATTTATAAAGTATTGTCATTGTGCGGAATCATTGTGTATACTTTGGAACGAATATTCTGTACTTAGCAGGAACTTTACGTGGCGTGTACAATACAGTCTTGAATAGAATTATTACGTTAAGATACAACCATAGACAAATGAAATAAATTAGTTTGTTAAAAACAATTTTAGTAATGAGTTGCAAAGAACAATATGTTCCTTAAGTTTAATTAGTTTGCAACAACATACACCTGTACCTATACTGTATACCTATAAGTATACATATACTGTATAGGTATAATGGATACCTATACTTTAAGGTTTTTTTAACTTGGAGGTTTCACTTCTGGCTGGTTTATTATTATTTACTGTTTCTTTGATACTCGGAAAAATATGGCGCTTAGAAATATGACTTACAAGCATATAAATTAAGCAAAGATGTTACAGTTGTTATCTGGCATTAATATGAAACAACATCCAAAGCTTGAATTTTTTAATATCATCCAAGGGTTTCATTCTTGTTCCCTTGTTACCATGAAACAAATGGTTATTCACGTAATAAAATAGGTTCAAAGTAGAGAAAAAACTTATAACCTACTGCGCATAAATATGACAGCCAGCAAACAATCGACAATAGCGCCATGAGCTATACTGGAGGCAATACTCTACCTACTTCTCTGAGCGGGATGACTGGAAGACGAGAGATAGTTATTACCCTGAGGAGGATTTCTCGATTTAAACAATCATTTAGTCAACAATACACAGACAACAGATACCCGATCTTGCTGGTGTAGTGAAGCAACAAGAGTATTTAAACAGTGTCTTGTTTCTCATCGTTTGTGATAGCAGTATATATTCTGTCGGAATTTTTGCTTTATCTATATTTTACAGGGTGGAAATTATTGTCAAAATAAATGGTAATTTATACTTTTACGTATGTCTTTTTTAAAATTATTGGTTTTGACTGTCAGCAAAGGGAATCGAAGAATTTAATATCCTTCTGTCTGTCTGTCTCTCCGTTTTTTCGCACGATATCTTGTGAAAAAACTGCCCTGTACATTTAACCTGCAGCTTTATTTATATATATATGTATATATATATATATATATATATATACATATATATATATATATATATATATATATATATATATATATATATACTAGCTGTTTCCCGCGGCTTCGCACGCTTTTCGTAAGTTTTGCCCGCGAATGAGCATTTCTGGTTGAAGTAAATTATATTTCCAACCCCGATGTAGATTTTACCTTGATGTCACGATCAAGAAAATATGTCAAAAATGTATTGTACATGCATAATGTATTTTATTACAAAGTGGTCTACCACTCAACCTTTAAGTTCAACCAAAAATTTAGTTTAGACAATTATACATCATAAACTTAGCGCCTTCAAATAGTGTTTCACTGTTTAATATACGTATCTATCTCGTAATTGCAGGTTATAATGTGCAGGCGCTTTGAAAACTTTTCTTCATTTTATTCGTTTATATTCACGACATAAGCGAATAATTCAGATAATAACTATCCTATCTTCTAAGTTAGACTAAATTACGGATACATGTGAAATTTGATTGAAATTGGTTCAATCGTTTTGGAGTTTATTGGCAACATACATCGTGACTCAAGATTTTTATATATATAAGATATATATATATATACATATTACACTGCTTGACAGACTGGAATCGCATGGCATTCGAGGCGTGCCTCTCACATGGCTTAGTTCATTCCTAAGTCATAGAACTCAAGTTGTCCAAATTTCTAATCATATTTCAAATTCTGTGAATATGAATTATGGAGTCCCTCGAGGATCCATTCTCAGTCCATTTCTCTTCCTGCTTTATGTTAATGACATAACATCGTCACTGCCACATGGGAAAATCGTGCAGTATGCTGATGATACGACTCTTTGTTCAACGAATCTTCGAAATCAAATTTGGAACAAAACGCATTTGTTGGAATGAACAATTGTGTCCAACATTTTCATAGTCTCAATCTAAATACAAATTCATCTAAATCTAACGTTTTAAATTTCACTTTAAACCCAGTAGACTTTGAGTATGGACCTAGCGTTACGTTAGCGGATACAATACTAGAAGAAGTCTATTCCTCAAAATTCCTTGGAATTTACCTTGATCAAGGTTTGACATGGAATTAGCCTCAGGCATTAATGTTCTGAAGTCTCTAGCCAAATACTGCCCAAGTCAAGTTCAAATAAGCCGGCGTATTATGGCTTGATTTATCCCCACCTCACTTACGGATTGGTACTGTGGGGTGCCTGTGCAAGTAATCAATTTTCAAGAGTGTTTAAGTTACAGAAGCGAGCGATCCACACCATTGCAAAATTGAAGTTTAGAGAGTCGTGCAGGTCAAATTTCAAAAGGTTGCAACTGTTAACTCTGCCTAGCCTCTACATTTTAGAAACAACCTTGTATTGTATGTCTAAATGTGCCTTGACTACGGGCCGAGACATTCATTCGTAAGGTACTAGAGGCAGAGACAACTACCGAACTGGTAGACACAGGACGGTGGTTTATGAACTCTTGCCTTCACAGGAAGGGGTTCATTTTTTTAACAGATTGCCTAATGAATTAAGAAAAGCCTCTACGCTCAAGGTGTTAAAAACTCGTTTAAAAAACGCTGTCTGGCGTGAAGTGCATTTTACAATGTAAAAGAGTTTCTGGAATGTGCTGGGAGACCACACAACAACAAGACTGACTCTCGAACGAAGTGGGAATTATTGGTGATGGATGAACGTGGAATGAGTGATAAAATGTATGTCTGAATGAGAGCTCGATGTGGTATGTATGTCCAAATTTTAACATATTTCACGTTTGCTATATATATATAGTCAATAGTCAATTTATATATATATATATATATATATATATATATATATATATATATATATAAGGAACATCGATTTCTATGATGGATTTAGCTTAGCATTGGAAAAACTTGTTATATTATTCTTACGTGTAAATATGATAGCAACCAGATATTCATAGCGAAATATAATAATTATATTTGTAAATAAACTAATTTTGATAATATGATGTTTAAATATGTGACATGATAGCACGTTAACCTAGTGAAATGGATTTGAAATTTTGCCTCTATCCGTTAACTATGTAAGCTTGTTGCATGAACCTGAGCAAAGCCTGTTATATGATATTAGGTATGATATACAACTATCTTGTTTGTACTTTAAGTATTGCATCTTAAATGACAAAAAGATTACAAACATGAATCTAAAATAACATAATACAAAAGTATATATATATATATATATATATATATATATTTATTTATTTACACACACACTCACACGTTGTATATTTTTTTATTTATATCATATATATATATATATATATATTTCTATAAAATTTTATTCAAATGTTTGTTTTTTTTTACTATGAACGTTGTATTCATACTAAAGAGTTGTTTTCGGTACGAAACCGTCTTCTACGAACGAGGTGAATTCTCCATAAATATGGAGACAAAATATAACTTAACCATTTTATTTTTATCACATTACAATTCACCATAATAACATTAATACGGTCACGCTTACACATTAAAAAAACCGTTTTTTCCATTTACGTATACTGAAGCAGTAACAAAATTTGTGGTTAGTACACTGAAAAACTTGAATTTGTGCTCTATATGATTTGTTATGACTCAACGGAAGTCAATAATTTTATAGACTAACTTAAAAGTAAAAAAAGATGTTATTTGGGGAGTATGGTTAAAATATTTAAGTAGTAGATATTTAATTTTTAATAAACCTAGTACAAAGTTTAAAAATAAGTAATGTATAGGCATCAGTAAGGTCGCATTAAATAATGGATAATGCAATCTTGGGTATAATGTAATTAGGTGTACACTTTTCTGTCACTTGTACATAAACACATACCTCTGATATTGTGAAATTAAGATGATAAGTAGTAATTTTGTACAATAAAAGATGACGAACATCGCAACTATATTAGAGTCTACTGATGTTTAGAAAAACATTACTATTTAACTTTCCAGGTCATTTAATTTAAATATCATTAGAGATCAATGAAGCTCTTTCATCAGTGAAACTACGAAGTACTTTGATTATAATTACATTTCACGCTGATCCTTACTATTTATATTAATTTTAAATTATCTTGAACCTTTTACTGAGTCATCTTCCCTTTTGTTTTTATTCATCGGAATATTTTACAATCACTTTTATCAAATAATGCTAAGAAATAAAATTCATGTGGCTACTATAGAAGGCCGATATTTCACAATCTCAGTGTTTTGAAAGTGGCAAACAATGAATGGCAATGGTACAGTCTCGTCTTTCAAGGTAAAACTAGCTTCAGTAACTATAGCAAAGAAAATGTTGACATTTGAAGGCAATATTTTAAAAAACGAGTAAATTGTTATCATGACACCCAATGATTTCCAGAAAAACACATCTTTTGAATCAGGTTTTATTTAGCCTCCAACATAGATATTGTTTTTAATGCTTTCATAAACTATTTAATTTCAATAGCGTGTCAGTTAAAACAGCGGTAGTCACTGATAAAAACCTCCCGACATGTTCTATGGATCTCTACAAAAGAACTCAATACTCACAGTCTTCGTTGTAATAAAAATAGTACTGAAAAATATCATTGAATTTTTACTATAATATGGTTAAAGATAAAATGAAAAAAATAACAACCAATGTTTTGCGTTACCAGAGGTATTTAAAATCGGTGAATTGTGTTCAAGCATACAACTTTTTGGTCATCATAATCTATTCAGTAATCGATAGAAGCATCTCAATAAAATCTTGGACCAGAGGATTAGGTAGGGCGATACCATCGGCGTTGCTGTAAAAATATATCTGGGCACTTTTAGAAGATGATCTTAGTCAAAAGAGGGTGGTGGGAGACAGTTAATTACATAAGATATTAGATTAATGTTTCATGAGATCTCCTAGTTAATCTTTAAAAAGCTTTGCTAACTGATGGGGTTGCACATTGCCTTTCCCTAACTAAGTTATCAAAATATGAACAAATAAGTACACTACACCACGCGTCGTGTTGCAGGCTTCCCTCAGATGACATGCAAAATTTTAAATCTATAGCTTATTCCATTCTTGATATGTAACGCACTTTGTAATATTTATACCGTCAAAAGAGACATTGTGTCAGCTTACTTTAAATGACGCTCAACCAAATTCCGCAGTTTAACAGGCGCCACCATCGAATTCAAGTTCAAGTTCAAGTTCAAAAATCCTTTATTCATGGTAATACAATACAGAACACAGTTTACATTAATCATTCCCAATGCACCACGTACGGCGCGTGCGGGAATACAGTTGGCAATTTTAATTTTATTTTATGCTAATTGTATTTTGACAGCAGTCTTTAGTCACTAAATATTTCATAATTATTTTTATAATCATAAACATAGATCATTAATCATTTAAATGTTTTATTTTTTTAATATACCACCTGAACCATACACAAAGCAAATAACAACAAAGTAATAAATATAAGAAAAATACAACAATAACATTAAACTTAATATAAATAACAGTATAAATTCATAACAATAACAATATAAATTAACAATAATATAACAGCAAAACAGCAACAATAAAATATGATAATAATAAGTTAATTTGTGTGTATAAATAAACATTACATATGAACAAATTCTAACAATTTCATTTTTACTTTATGTTTTTTCTCAAAAATAATATCATTACCACAAAATATAAACTTGTTATAATTGGCCGGACCCATGTTATAAAATTGATGCCTGCTAACTTCTTTGACTAAAAACGGAATTGATATTGACATATTAAACTGACCTGATCTAGTACATCTATTATGCTGTTTAAACTCAAAGTTTTGTAAATATTTCTGAATGTACATTACCATTGAATATTTATATAACTGTTCAAATATCAAAATATTTTTCTCAGCACAAAACAAAATATTTTTTTTGTCAGTATTTTTTTTTATTCAGTGTTCACTTACGTAGAACTGAAGTCTCATGCAAAATGTAAGGACGAGACTTTCCCCAGTCATATTGCTACATAATGCATGCAAATGATTTAAAACAGTTTTAGTTAGGTAGGGAAAGAACTCCAAAGCAGAAGTGAGCTGAAAATAAATCATGTCACAAACATTTAGAACATTGAATTTCTGCTCTTATAAATCAAATTCTACACACAAAATGTTAGAGTACGTTGTCTGTACGTGTTAATATGTCACATCTTAAAATCTGTGTTTAGTTTCTATTTACTTGTTATTGTTATAGTCAAGAAGAATGTAAAAATATTCGCTAACCTTCAGCCAAGCCCCATTGAGTGACATGAACCACCGTCAAACTCAGTGTTGCTTATTTACATAATATGAAGCTTAATGTAAAATTTCAAGTTATCAGTTTGTTTTCACAATATAATGAGTAGAAACAGACATAAATGAAGAGATTATAGAAACAGACGATGACAATAATAAGAGATTATATACAGTGAAACATATTGTTATTTTAAGATAAATTATAAATGAAAAAAGATTCAGTCAGTGATGGAGAGATAAGAGCTGGAAATGGAACAGGTCTTGAAGCAATCTCGGTGTTAATTGAAGGTTGAATTACCAATTCCATCATCATATCTCAATCTGAGTGTTAACAGACATCAGAGTTTCAGTTACATCTGGGATTGACTTACAAAAGTGTAATAGATGAAAATAAATTAAATATATTATTTTTATTTATTATTGCGTAAAAGTAATTTGCACATTCTGTGTACATATTTAATCAATAAAAACAGGTTATCTATTTATATCTAATTTAATCGTTGACGTTACTGAAAGTACAATTTAAAAAATATTGATAGCTAAAACTTTTAAAAGTATACCTGATATCTTATAAATAAAAAATTAATCGCTGTCACTAAACGTGTTGCTAACCGCTAATCTTGAGAGCGGCTAGACAATTACGGCTAGTCCTTTTTCAATATATCGGTTTAAGTGCCAGGAAGGTTTAGACGAAGAGGAAATAAGAAAAAGTTTCCTGCAATATCTAAGGAGTTAGGAAAATAATTATGATATTTACGACTTGTAATTTAAGGATAACTTACATGTAACAGGTGTTGAAACTTTCAGCTGTATTTCACTGAAGAGGCAGACACATTTGTTTAAATTAAAATGTTAACGTATATTAAACAATGCTTGATCAGTTCTGTAATGGAGATTAGCAAAGACGATATTACTAACAAATTGTTACTTTAGATTACACCAGTGGCGAATAAACCAACTTATACAAGGGATGTAAGATTGTAACATGTGTATAAAACCCATCTTAATAAACATAGCTGTGTATGTTTGAAAATAAGGTAATCGAAACAGGTTGGCTTCTTTGATATTACGTGTGACGTTTCAATTGTAGTTGTAGTAGTAACTGTAGCATATCAAAGAGACGCCTTAAACCAGAAGCAGAATACAGGCGCCTAAAGTACATTATTCTTAACGAATGTACATAGTAGTCGTACATAGTGGTCGTAAATAGTAGTAGTAAGCTTACGTTTGCACATATTTTATTGCTTGGAGTATAACATTAAAATCACTTGAGGAATGAGGAACACGAAACGCTCTGGAGATTTTCAAGGGAACTTTAATCACCTCCCGTACTTTGATCAGGGTGTCTAGGGTAACCGCGTCAATCAGAGCTCTGATTAGTTGCTTTGAGCGTTCAATATTTTGAAAATGTTCACTATAAACTTGACTTTTGACACAGTTCCATAATCACGATTAATATCAGCCACAGAAGTTTGTGAACACCCTGTACAAAGTTGGTACTGACCAGGTTATTGGCTAGCACTTTAAACAGCTGTACAAACAGGTAAAATGGGAAGCCAAAGCTATATCATCTCTATTCATCTATACCATCTTAAATCGTTTGAATAATTCCACCAATTATTTATAATACAGAAACATCAATAGACCATATTACAAGCAATCCCGGTGGAACATTCAAGGATTACGTACTGAGTCAGTTAACATAATCATAACAGTGTTTGTAATGCTGTTTAGCATTCTGTTAGTAATACCGTGTCTATTTACATGTCGGCGCTATTGACAAATGTAAAGGAAGCTATTGAGTAGATATTGATTGAAATGGCAATTGGGGAAGTAATCATTTGAAATGATATATTATTGAATATAAAAACGTGTGTTGACCAACCTATACAGGTGTCATACGTAACAATAAAGTATTAGTCATAATTGATAATAGTTCTTGTATTCACAAAATATCAGAATTTCAGCAAACTTTCAAAAATTAAAATATTGTATAAAGAAACTGTACGGAAATGTTTGTTTTTTATTCATTTTCTTGCTGTTGCCGCAATTTTATTGCAGACAATGACATTTAAAATTTAAAATATACAGTTACATATCTCAAAAAGATCTCATGTAACATGATTGTTTAAAGTAGTTGTTTGTAATAGTTAAGTGTTTTATACTTTCTCCATAACAAACAAGTAAAGCCTTTGAAAGTCAAAATTTTGTCCTCTCTTATAATAGTATTGTATCACCTTGAAAAAAATAAATTCAATTAAAAACTTTAATTGAGCCTAGGGCAGGCTGAAATTACCAAGTACATTGCAATTTGAGATAAAATTCGGACTTATGAATTAATTGTACTTCTTATATTTTTCACATGTATTTTTAACTTATCTTATTCTTGACGTGAAAGTATTTCACCTTGTGTATATATTGTGGAATAAAAATAACAATCTTATTCTTATTGTAGGAGTAGAGATGCAAATTTAGTATAAATAAATCTATTTATGCACAATTCCTAGCTGATAATAAACATACTCATGCACGCACGCACGTGCCCTCCGCACACATACTGATTCTAAGAATGTTGAATCCAACCAAACTTTGTTTTAGAGGATAATACCAGCACAATCTTCACCCTTCTGGACATTTTAATATCCAATTCCCCTTTTGGGAATGCGTCATTCACGTCAGAAGTCATACTACTTCGAATTAAGGGACATTGCATCGATCCTAATGGTGTTGAATAATCTGCAATAATCAATGGTATTCTTTTAGAATTAAATGGAATTTGTATTAGAACTACTGCTTTGCAACTTGTCTTTTAAATGGTGTTGTCTGACTCTTTAGTACTGTCCGGATATGCATTCTATTCACTTGAGCTCACTTTCACTGCCTTGGATGACATATGACATCCTCCACATAGCGAATTTTGTTTTGCCGCTGGGATGGATCATTAATGAGACCATTGTTTTGATATTTTAAGGGCTGATGACTTTTAGTTATTCATAACACGTCAAGTGAAATAACAAAATATATTAACTGAAAATAAATGATCATTTTAAAAATTTAAACACTATATATTGGGCTTAATATAGCACTAGTTGTTAATGAATAGAATTTGTCTCTTGTTAAATTAGCGTCGAATTTTGTACGGCAGCACTTACTAGATTTTAATAATTGTATAAAATAGAATGCCAGATTCTTCACTGATAACAAGCGCCAACTATAATAATGATGGTGAACTCTAAAGTATTGCTCAGCTATAAACTGTCGATCATTATTGTTGGGATTGGGAAACCAGGAATTTGTCTTGGTCAATAGCTTTTTTTTACAAAGCAAACCAAAGAAATAAATAACACAAGCAGTCTAAGACTTAAGTGACACCTGTTATAACTATCTTTAATTTTTATTAGCGACATAATTAGGGGGAAAATGAACAGTTTCGTATTATCTCTAAATCTATCTCGTCATCAGTTATATATATATTATATTATATAAACTTATATTATATATTTATATATATATATATATATATATATATATATATATTTTTAATTTCAATAAACATTGAATCGCAAAAAGTACTTGCTCCGCCGGGAGTCGAACCCGGATCTCTCACTTGCCGGGTGAATGTGCTACCATTACACCACAGAGCGCTTATTTATTCCGATTCAATTATTTTGTATTTGGCCGTATCTGTCACATATGCGTTTAAATAAGCAAACTAACATATGATCGAAAGACCAAATACCTGTGAAATACAGGGTGAGTCAGAAATATGGTAAAATATTTTAAGACGTGGTTGTAGAGCTAAAAATAAGAAAAAAAATGTTATATAAAGGTAGGTCCGGAAACGCTCCATTACTGAGTAATGGGCTGGAGAAAGGTTTTGCTTTGTTTTTAGTTCACCTGGTGAAATTAAGTGATTATGAAAAGTTTTTGTTCTTACTTTTTAACTCAAATAAGATGGATGTATAAAGAAAATCACCGAAAAATCAAATAAAACCACTCTAGAGGTTGTAGTGTGAACAGTTTTTGAGAAAAAGTATGGAAATTTTGCCAAAAATCTAATAAAAAAAATTACCGTCTTTAATGTTTGATGTCGAATAACATTGTTAAATGACCAATAAACAAACTGTTTTTTCCTAATAAAGATTGTAGAGAATTTAATTTTGAAAACAACCATAGTAAACAAACTTAAACTAAATGTGTAAAAAAAGTTGTGATATTGACTCCTCACGTATCACACTACACAGCAAACTTTTGCTGTTTTATAATAAGGAATGAGTATCTGATTGGTAACAGCTGGTGAAAAATAAACATTTTTAATTCAAAAATTTTTTTTTAAAACAAATAAACATCTACAATCGCTTTTAGTCTCACCGGAAGATTAAAAGGAATGCCCTAAATGACCTCCATTGTTCAAAATGCACGCGTTGAGGCGTCTTCTCATCAAGTTTTGGACCCATTCAAAAACTCGAGGTGTCTGATTAATGGTTTCTATTCCATTAGAAATGTTTAATCGGAGTTCTTCAATGGTATCTATTGGGGAAGAGTAAACTAATGTTTTTAAAATGTCCCCAAAGATAAAAATAGTCCAAAGGATTTAAGTCCGGTGATCTTGCTGGCCATGAAACTGGTCCACCTCGGCCTATCGATTGATTTGTGAAACTCTCATTTAGGTGTCCACGAACAGCCCAGAGAGTAGTGCGCAGGTGCCCCGTCATGTATAAACCACATGTTTTTGGCGCAAATGCAGAGGTACATCATCAAGCAGGTTAGGTAGCTCGTCTCTTAAAAAGTTCAAGTACACCACGTCATTAAGCCTGGGAGGAAGCACGAATACGACAAAATGATCTGCTAAGATTCCATCCCAAACATTTTACTGAAAACCGATGTTGTGGGCGATTAGGTTTGATAGCATGAGGATTTCTGTCTGCCCAAATGTGGCTGTTATGGAAGTTAATGATAGCCGTTCTTGTAAGTAAAGTGAGCCTCTTTGGGTAAACAAAATTTGTATTCAAAAAGTTTGGATCAGCACATTTTAACAGGAGCCATCGACAAAAACAACATGGGGAGCGTAGTCTTGTGGCAAAAGAGTTGCTGGAACATGGAGTTGCTTGGACATGCTGGAAGTGGTATGGGTGTAACTGGTACTCGTGTAGTATTCTCCGAATACTAGATTGGCTGACATTGAACTGTAGTGACAATTCTCTAGTGCTCTTTTCAGGATAATCAGAAATTTTATTAAGAACCGATTCTTCTAATTCAACAGTCCTACATGATCGGGCGAATGCCTGCATTATTATGGTCCGAAGACTTCAAAGAACCTGTTTCAGATAGGCATTGATGAATAGTGGCAAAAAAATCTTGCGCTTTGACACCTGCGGTTAGGAAAGTTTCTTTTGCTAGACAGACGGTCTTGCTGAAGTACTATTGCAGCGTTCCAAACCATACATTAAAATGCATGTCTGCTAAATCAGAGTTTGAATACACATGAATATTACCTTCCCATTTTTAATAAATGAAACACACAACACAAATCACTAATAAATGGATGGAAAATAACTAGTTAAAATACTTAACACAAGCACATAGCATCTTTAAAGTTTATTGTTTTATTCAACAATGCGGTGACATATGTCATCTAATAATAAATGCCCAGCTGATTATTTATTATTTAAAAATGTTTAAACAGTTGTTGTTTAAATAATTAATTATTACCAGCTATTACCAATCAGATACTCATTCCTTATTATAAAACAGCAAAAAATTGTTGTGTAGTGTAATACGTGATGAGTCCATTTCATAACTGTTTTTACACATTTAGTTAACTTTGTTTATTATGGGTTGTTTTCAGAATTACATTCTCTATAATCTGTATTAGGAAAAAAAAAATTAGTTTATTGGTCATTTAACAATGTCATTCGACTTCAAACATTTTAGACGGTATTTTTGTTATTAGATTTTTGGCAAATTTCATACTTTTTCTCAAAAACTGATCACACTACAACCTCTAGAGTGGTTTTATTTAATTTTTTAAGGTGATTTTTCTTATATATCCATCTTATGTGAGTTAAAAAGTAAGAACAAAACCTTTCAGAATCACTTAATTTTCACCAGGTGACCTGAAAAACAAAGCAAAATCTTTCGCCAGCCATTACTCAGTAATGGAGCGTTTCCGGACCTACCTTTATATAACATTTTTTTTCTTATTTTTAGCTCTATAATCACGTCTTAAAATATTTTACCATATTTCTGACTCACCCTGTATATATATATTTATATATATAAATAAATAAATATATATATATATTTAGGGTATGACTCTATAGTTCATTACACTTAGTCAGAAAGGTCTTCGATAGCGATTTGTATAGTAGATATTTCTATAGCGCTCACATTTATTCTAGTACTTGAAATTGGAAACAGGATTGGTGACAGTTGATATTTTAAGGTATTTAGGATCTAGTGAGGTAAAGTTCAGCGGATCAATTCATTCATTAGCGATCTAAAGAATTTCAAATGAATCGGTCTTTTTCAATCTTTAGCTTAATTTCAACCTGAAAATAATATTTTAGCTGATAAAGAAACAAAATAAAGGGTTAAAAACTTTTGTGACACTTTGCGTTGAGTGCACAGAATTGCGTTTAGGTAAACTTTAGACTGTTTAACTACCGCAACAAAGGTGTCCTGATTATATTGCTGCACTTTTGAATTTAACCTTTTGAACTGCTGGAATAAAATTTATTTGTTTTTATATAATCTATATGAAATAAATTTAAATTGATGCATCATTTATTTATAATTTTTCATAAATTTAAATAAATTATATTGAAAATAACAAATAAAAGTTTACACAATTTTAAATTAACTCAATAATTTTTAAAAGTATAAATCAAAGCAGTTCTTGTACGGTTATAAATATAAATATACATTGCAAAATTTGAAAAATTTTTCAAATTAAATGAAAAGTAATTAAAAAGTACTTTTTGTTTGAAGGCTTTTTTTTGACGATGGAAGGATTGTGAAGGAAACAGGATTTTTCCGGAAATTTGCCATCGTTCAGTGAAACAAGAAATCAGTAACACTACGTTTCGAGATCTGCAATCTGATCTCTTCTTCAGGTAAAGAACTAACCTAATACATAATTACAAACTAGGTTAAAATAAACAAATCTTACCAAAGCGTTTTGGCACGCCTAAACCAGGAATCACGAACTACAGGTTGTTTGTCAACTGTACTAACTCTATAAACGTGCACTTAATAAAAAACTATACAAAACACTAATCATTAAAAACTGAACTACGGAACAGGTCACAATACGTCTTCACTCGTCTACTAACCACCTAAGACTGACCAGAGGGACTAGCCAATGGTAATCGTCACGGCTGGCTAAAACAAGATGGCGGAAATAAAAGGGAAGGGGGACAGGAATGGGCCCTAAAAAAGTACTAGTAAAATACAAGCATATTGTAATTATTGGCTATTTCATCCTCCATTGAGTAAGTTATATAATGTGGTAAGTATTAACGTATTGTGTAATAACTAAAATTAAAGTGAGAGAAACATAAATATATCAACACATAAAACATGTTTCTGACAAACCTATATACATTGATGATATTGTGTTCTAGTTATAATTCTAATTGTTTTAACGATATGATAAACAAAACTCATCCAATTGAGATATCTACATTTCAATGACAATCAATGAGTAATTTCATCAATTGTGCCACATTCCAGCCCCCAGGTCAGCGCAATGGAATGCAGTATGTATTGCGGCCTTTGACTCTGGTAATTATCCACATTAAGCGCGGTATCCTATGGAACCTAATAACGCAAAGGCGCGGATATTACTGTGTTTAATTTGAATTTGCCTGCCCGCCCTTTGCAAAGCTTCACTGGCATCGGCCCACTCCAATATGGCATGGTTCAATGAACCGCGCTATTCTACTTGAGCAAATAAATGTTTTAAAGATTTCACAAAATGTTAGTTTAGCAAAGTTGTACTCGGTCTGGCTCTACTCCTAATTTCTAATGTGGGTGAATCAGATTCCTAAGCTTCAAACTAATAGTACAATATTAGTTCCAAAGTTTTATTGAAGAGAATTAGGTAGAAATAAAACGAAAATTCAGGACTACTTTACTTTAACATGACTAATTTAATATATTAACCATGAAAGATAAGATTTCAAAAATAATCCATCGTTGAACAATAAAAAAAACTCGTTTTAGGTATTGACATCTTTTAACTTCTTCAGATGTCAAAAGACTCTACGACACTGTAACCTCTATCATTAATATAAACCTTGCAACAGGTCAAAAACATAAAAATCAAAAGATTATCAATTTAAAAAAATGAATTCGCAAAGTAAAGCGAGCAGTAAAACAAACTGCACGTCAAAGTATGGACCTGAAGAAGAGGATTTCCTCTAGTCCTCGAACGTAGTATTCTATTTTTGTAACATGCAATATTAGACAATAAAAAAAATTCCGTAATGGTTTCAAACAATTCATCGTCAGTAATAAACTTTGAAATTTTAAAAACATCTCTTATCACACGGAATATTGATTTTCTTCTCAGAACTGCTTATGTGACTGTATTAGAATATTAATCTTAAAACTAATCAACAACTATGTGATGTTATGATAACTATGTTCTGTGTCTAGTTGTTGTGAATGTAAAGTAAAGAATGTCTTATTGTACCAGGCTAATTTAGGGCTAAGAAACTATCTATAACGTAAGTTATAGACCAGGTTAAGACCTGGAGACTAACGACTCAGAAATTACTACCGAACTATCTTACCACCATCTGGCAGAGCAGACGGGTATGCTCGTAAAGACAGGATCACTAAGCGGTCACCCATCCAAGTGGCAGCCACCCTCAAAATTGCATGATTCGATTATTGCGCGATAAACGCAGTACCCGCTTCACTACACCATTGGTAATAACGGAAATTGTAAATGATGAAATTAAAATACTATTGGCTTTGCTGCTATACTTCAAAACCGTGAATCATCATACTAATAATTTATATGCTTGTCCTTATTTTAAGCTTTTAAATAATTCAGCACTCCACCACACACAATCTGTGCTTCAACGAAGCATTTCACATCATGTGTCTCATCATTTATTTTTCACATCAGATATACATTATTTACCATCACTGTGCAGCGTGCATGCCACAACCACTGCAGTGCTGGGATTTATTTTTGTTGTTATTTATAAGGATTTATTAGTTTCTGTTCCCTAAGAGGAATACTACAAACTTTATATTTCTTAAACCACTCTTACCATTCGGAGTAAATTTATATATTGAATTTCATACTCCATACACTGGAGCTATTCAGGGCACTGGAATGTTTTAGTATTATTTTCTTATACATGTTATGTTTCTTAAACATAACATCAACTTTAAATTACATTAAAATACAAAACCAATATTTAATACATATTATTGTGAGGCCTTTCGATATCCAAAATACCTTCATCAGACACATCACAAAAAAAAAAAGATTTTTTTTTTGTGATGTGTCTGATCAGGCAATCAACTGTATCAGGCAAAATCTCTCAATCAACCTGTGATTGAACGAAGCATATATGATCGGTTTTTTCACGTCAGATCTGCAGTATTTTGTAATCAGTACCCAATGTGCTCGTATCTGCAACAACTACTGCCCTGTTTTTTTTTTTTTTTTTTTTTTTTTTTTCTTAGGGACTTACTAGTTTCTGTTCCCCAAGAACATAACATTTGTTATAAATACAAGTGCTACAAACTATATATTTTCTAAATAACTCATACCATTTGGAGCAAAATCTGTACAATTAAATATACATACTCCATAAACTGGAGGTATTATAGGCACCGGATTGTTTTAGTTTTACTTTTTATGTTTTTATTAAATATTTTGTTTTAGTTTATAAAATGTCTCAGGAACAATCTAGACAGTGCTGTTTCTTTTGAATTAGTATAACATAATGTAGTTTGTTTAGTATAATGCTTTTAACATTTCATACAGATCTGAAATGTTGATCATTTCTAGGGCACTTCTAGGGTTAACATATTTGATAATGGAAATTTTTATTCGATTAAAATGATGGGCTGATTAGTGTTTGGCCCGATAACTAAATTAGTGGATATATTTTCCGCTCTTATTCATAGTTCGCGAACTTATGACCTTTAGGGCGGAGGAAGCGACTAACTAAACGTGAAACGAATATTTGCGCCACAAGTGTACCAGTTTTAATTAAAATAAAATAATTTATAAAAATATCGACGTCAAGATAAACTGAGTTCAATTCCTTGGATGAAATTTTTCCGATAACGAACGACGAGCGAGGCTTGCGGCCCAGGATGCCGCGGTCAGCTTGTTACTGGAGATTTTATTTTTAATTTCTCTTTTATTTTTAATACAGCCCCGCTTTGCGACGACGGGTTTGCATCTTGTTATTCGTGTGATGGTACGTTGGACACAGATTCTTTATGAAGATTAGTAAGATTTTATAGTTGACTGGTCACATTAAGAAACAAAATTAGTTGCTTTTGACATAATCTGTTTTGATATCATAGATAATATATTTTTAGAAGATATTTTTACACCCTAAAATATGGTTGTCTAGTTAAATGAAATCCCTTGTTTGAAGTATATATATATATATATATATATATATATATATATATATATATATATATATATAAGAATCTTGACATTTGTGGTTAGTGATGTGCCGCTCCTGGACATCCGTAAGGTTGCCTAGATTTAAGTGACACATCTGTTTTTGCTGCACCCAGTGGTAGGTTCAACTGGAAGGTATAAACCAACTAGAAGTGAACGCTCTTGGGGAGAGGAAGATGTTTAGGAGGATGATGCTCGTCTATAGCAAAAGGAAAGGGTGTTCTAGAAATAGAGAACGTTTACTTACTACGTAATTGAAGTAGATCTCAGTGTAAGTAGAAGTATTTTAGCAATCACAAGAACATCTAGAATTA
The DNA here is from genome assembly GCF_021130785.1 of Homalodisca vitripennis. Taxonomy (NCBI): domain Eukaryota; kingdom Metazoa; phylum Arthropoda; class Insecta; order Hemiptera; family Cicadellidae; genus Homalodisca; species Homalodisca vitripennis. The sequence continues at coordinate 43,378,490 of NC_060212.1, forward strand.
AGTCTCAAGCTGCAATTAGAAAACAAAACACTTTGTGAGAGATCGGACTTTACTTTCAAAGTGTTCATTACGGATGAGTAATGCAGATAAGAAATATGTACCATCTTTTTAAACACACACACATATATACATATATAAATGTTGATAATATTATTAACTCTATATAGAAGAGTCATTAACAAGAAACCTTGTTCGAAATGTTTCAATGAAAAGTTTCTTGCAATTTAAAAATAAAATTATAACTATTACTACTTAAATGATATAAGTGAAATTATATAAGTGTACTAAATGAAGTTATAGTACACTTACTAAATTTTGGTACCGTAAGTTGAAACGGAACAATGAACTAATACTATTGTAGGTTTAGAACCTTTTGTTATTTTCAGTTCATAGATCTGTAAAAATACTGAAAAAAGATAATTTTATATCATTTCACGTGAAAATACAAGGATTTAAGGTAGGCAACATAAATAATAATGATAACAATAAATTATATCTAAATAAAATTGGCCGATAAATGGTCTACTATAAATAGTTTTAAGTATCTTAAAGAAATTAAATCTCAAATTAACATATTTTAAAATCCAAAATTGCGTGCACCATCTCAATCCATGTTATATTATCGAGCTCTATTAATTATAAATAACTGTTTATTAACAATAGAATTAAAAGTGTTTTTTCGATATATAAACCAGCACATGTTTTGTTGCAATGAGTTCACCATAAAATACTAGAAACATCCTTGGAATAAGTTTTTGAACAGAGGCTTAGGAGTATTGTAGAGTAGCGCTTGCTAATCTTTCAAGCGCAAGCTTACTTTACAAGCATGCTTAGATAGTGCGTTAGCTCTAGTGCAGGCGTTTATTACGTATACGATTGATTTTATCTTCTGAAGGAATATAATAACATTAAACTAAAAGCATAATTGGTTTAAGATGTTTAACCATATTATATATTATATTATATATATATTTGGATCTGGAATTTTCTACAATTTAAAATTAGTTTAAATAATTTCTTGTAGAATTAGTTTTACGTACACAATAAAACACTGTTTACAACGCCTCGCTGACAGCGTGGGGCTATCGTACGAAGAGTGAGGCTATCGTATGAAGAGTGGGGCTATCGTATGAAGAGTGGGGCTATCGTATGAAGAGTGGGGCTATCGTATGAAGAGTGGGGCTATCGTATGAAGAGTGGGGCTATCGTATGAAGAGTGGGGCTATCGTATGAAGAGTGGGGTATCGTACGAAGAGTGGGGCTATCTTACGAAGAGTGAGGCTATCGTTACACATGTGTAGTGAACACATCATGCAGCTAATGTATTGTATATACGATCAGTTTACACAGAAAACACAGGAAGACACAATGTTGTGACAGAGTGAGCCATGGGTTTATCACCGGACGGCTGTGTGTTGTTTTGTCTGATCAAGGGAGAACAGCGGCTGTGCCGTGTTTACTGTAGCGTGCCGCGCTGTTGTTATTTACATCGAAATATCGTTGCCTTACAAAACGTAATTTGTTTTTATAGATGATACTAGCTTTAAATTAGGAACTCCGGTTTTAGAAATACTCGTTCAGGGTTTAATTTAATATTTTGAATTTTTTTTAAAGTTAGTTTTTTAGGGGTGTATACATAAGGAAACGTTCAAATTCACTGCGTAATATAGCTTAAGTACTATTTCTCACTTTAAGATCCCCTAAATTTTGTTAAAGCTTAAAATTTTACGGCCAGCTCTACATCTTTGCACCTATCTATAGAGCTGAAATTATCTTTGAGCGTATGTTTGAAACTGCGAAATAATGATGAAGAGAAGGGTCGTTGCATTTGAGAGAAAAATGGGAGAGACACAGGTAGCTTACTTTTAGCATCTTTTGGAAAATTAGGTGTGACGACCTCTTGTTTTAAGCTTTGAACTAGATAATCTTGGAATTCGGCATTCCGATCAAATGTGGGAGCTCATTAGGACAAAATCAGACGACCTGCACAGCTCAATAAGCTATAATAAGTGTATCCAACACCTAGTGTCTCTAAGTGTTACATTTGTAGTAGTTTGATAGAGTGATGCTGCTTGGCAATCGTATGCCAAAAATAAAATTCTGACTTTTGAATTGCTTAGCTATCTCCATTAGCCGTATGAAGGATAATTTAAGCCCTAACATAGACCAAACAGGGTCTGTGAGCTATGAGCAATACTTTTGATATATTTTGAAGAGATTTATCCCTCTCTTCTACAATTAAAATTAACAATAGAAAGGTGATAATATCAAAACGGGGGCCAGTAGTAAATGTTTCGTCGGTACTACTAAAACATATTTTGCATATTTTTCATTCATACAACAATGCAGTCAGGTGATCAAGTGCCCCCCAAGTACGGAGCCTGAAACCTTGGAAATAGTCAGACTTACTGCCTGGATTCTCCTCAATAACAAAATTTCTATTTGCATAAGGCGAGTAAAGGATGTGAGAGGGAAATCTTGTCCACAGTATATAAATGGGTGAAGTCTCTCCTTTTATTTCACTTTTATTGCACTTAAGAAGAACTGTATGCCACTTTATTTTAAATAATAATTAAATAAAAGGGTTTATAAAAAACAGTTCGTTCGTATATAAGCTCCGTTATATTTCTCTGTTTTCTTATAAAACGCAGTTTTATAGACTAGATGTAACAGTTGAGGTAAAACCAACCAATCCATTAATTCGCATGTACCTAAAGAGTTTATATATATATATATATATATATATATATTTTTTTTTTTCTGGGATTTGATTGGTTGTTTTATTTATCTAGGGAAAGAACTGCAAGAAATTAAAGGAGTATAAAACGTAACAATATTTGAAACTTAGTGCTATAAGTTACACGTGCCTCCTAACTCTCTGATCAACATGCATTGATAGTTAGTACGAGAATTTTGTAATAGTTATTTTTTAACTCTTACTTTTTTAATGTGCACATTAAAAAGAGTTTCAATTTCTTTTTAATAGTTGAATTAATTTGAAATCGGATAGTAATTTCCTTTGTGCGTGTTTGAATTTCCTAAAGATCTCATTAATTTTGAAGGCCAAGCAAGAGAGTAGTACCCAATACCGATTTGTAGGCAAATCACGTAACATTCTAGTTCCTTTGTTATCATCCACCAAATGGCTCTTCACAAAATAAAAAAGTTCAAGTGTACAAAAAACTGCCTACTGCGTCTAACTTCTACGACAGCCTGCAAACAATCCACAACAGAGCGAGAAGCTAAACTGTTGGCGGTGATATACTTGCATGAGCTGGATGACTGAGAAACGAGAAATAGTTATTACCCTAAGGGAGGATTTCTCGATTCAAACAATCATTTAGTCAACAATACATAAGACAACAGAACGGAATGGATACCCGATCTTGCTTGTATAGCGAATCAACAAGAGTATTTAAACAGTGTCTTGTTTCTCATCGTTGGTCATAGCAGTATACGAATAGTTTGTCGGAATGTTCGATTTATCTCTATTGTAAAGGGTGGAAATTATTTCCAAATAAATGTTAATTTATACTTCAACACATGACTTTTAATAATTATTGGTTGAAAGTCAACAAAGGGATGGAAGAATTCAATTTCTGTCTGTATGTCTATCTTTCTATTTTTTACTCACAATATCCTTTAAAAGTACTGACCTGTAAACTTGAAATTATTCATGAAGCTTCATTTCTATATAATCAACACCGATTTTCATGATAGAGTTAGCCTTGTGTTGAAAACACTTTTTAGACACTTTTATGTGTAAAAATGATAGCATCAAGAAAATAAATAAATATATGAATATATATACGTTTTTAAACAAACTGAGTGTAATTATATGGTGTTTTAACATGTGACATGATAGGATATTAAGCAAGTGAAATGGCTTTGAAATTTGGCGTGTACCTGTTAACCATGACAGCTTGTTGCATGAACCTTAGTGAAACCTGTTACTTGATACAAGGTGTGGCATACACCTACATTGTTTGTGATTTAAGTATTGCATATTAAATGACAACTAAATTACAAAAGTGAATCTGCAATAACGCAGTACAAAAATATATAATCCTTCATAACAATATTCATTTTGGATTTTCGAGTAGTGCTTTTCACGTCTATGAATGCTGCTTTCGCCACAAAAATGTTTTTTTCGGTGCGAAATCGTGTGTCACGAACGAGGTGAATCCAAGGTCCGATGCTCGATCAAGCACCTAAAGACACTATTACTTCTTGTAGTTTACAGTTTTTATAATATGGAGACAACATTGAAACTTTAAAATTTTTTTTTATTCCACTACAACTAAACATACTCGTATTATTACGGTTACGTGTACACACCCAAAACAGCCGCCTTTTGCATTCATGTATACTGAAAAATAACAAAATTTGAGGTTAGGACACTGAAAAACTTCATTAATTATCGCGATCTAGTAGATTTTTCAAATATTTGTTAAGACACAATAAATTTCGTTAACTTTATGTACCAAATTTAAAATAGAAAACAGCTGTTATTTGGGGAGCATGATAAAAATATTAATCAGTAGATACTTAATTTTTAATAAAATCTAGTAAACCGTTTTAAAATAAGCAATGCATTAGCATTAATAAGGTTGCATTAAATTATATGGAGAATGCAATATTATGTATAATGCAGTTAGGCGTACATTAATCTGTCACATTTACATAAAAAACATACCTCTGATATTGTTAAATTAAGATTATAATTGCTAATTTTCTACAATGAAAGACGATGAAAATAGCAATCATAGTAACTTCAGTTGATTTTTATAAATGCATTACTATTTAACTTTCTAGGTCATTCAATTTAAACATCATTAAAGATCAATGAAGTTCTTTCATCAGGGAAAACTTCGAAGTACTTTGATTCTAATTACATTTCACGCAGACCTTTACTATTTAGATTATTATAAAATTATATTGAATCTTTTACTGTCTCTTCTTCTCTTATGCTTTTCTTCGTCGGAATATTTTCCAATCACTTTTACCAAATTTTCAAATACAATTCATGTGGCCTGTATGGAAGGCCGATATTTCACAATCTCAGTATTTTTAAAGGAGCAAACAGTGAATGGCATTGATACAGTCTCGCCTTTCAAGGTAGAACTAGCTTCAGTAACTAAGCAAAGTAAACGTTGAGTTTTGTAAGCAATATTTACCAAAAACAATTAAATTATTACCTTGAAACCCAATGATGTCCAGACACACATATTTTTTGGAACGGGTTTTTATAGCCTCCTATTATTTTAAATTCTGTCCTAAACATCTAAGTACAAAATCATATCAGTTAAAGCAGTGATAATCACTGGTAAACCTTCCGATATCTTCGTTGGATTTCTGCAAAAGAATTAAGTACACTCAGAGTCTTGTTCATAATAAAAAAGTTACGAAAAATATAATTGAACTGTTACTGTTATATGGTAAGTTATAAAATGAAAATTATAACAACCAATGTTTTATCCATTTTTGTGCATCGTCGAATTACGATTGCTATCCTTGTAACTTATTACAGAATCCAATTAACTTTTAACATTAATGCTTCTGTAATATACAGCCTATTGTAAAACAAATTGTTTGTTACTAGAGGTATCTATGAATTGTGCCAAACTTTCATTATTTAGTAGGGTAAAATTAGAAAAAAAATTATATCGATCACCTATAAGATTACTTCACGGAATATCTATTAAAACCCTAGAATGAAAAGAAGAAAACATGAAATTTATAAAATTGTAAAATATTCCACTTCCTAAATTTAAAAAACAACATTGAAGAAATTTGGTGAAAATCTAATGTGTCCTATAAGTTACTGAAGTAAGTGCTCTAAACTGAATTTTTTTTCTCACTCGTTGCAGTTACCTAGCTATTATTTATTGACTATTCTTTATAGAATTATAATTAAAAAACTATAAAATTTAATTTAAAAAATTCGTTTAAATTTATTTTATAATCCAGCATATAATATTTTATATTTTATAATGATGATAATATTCTAACTGTTTAATATTGTTTGCCTTACTATTGTTTCTTGCAACCGCGGTTGCGTGTCATTGTTTCCAACATTTCTGTAGCGAGCACAAAGATGGAACATTTGTGGCAAAATGTCTATTAAGCAATGTTAAAAATGAAAAAAGTTTCTGATATAACAATAGCTTTCCACTTATTTTTATTAGTGCACTGCAATGCGATTTGGTAATGACAAACGTAGCTTTATAACCACAACAAACTTGTGAGATCTGGTTTGAACCTCAGGATTGTTAAATTTATTTGAACACCTATAGTTAAAAAAGTCAATGAATGTCGAGCCATGGGCAGGCAGTAATTACCAATTACGTTGTGGTTTGAGATTTGGACTTAATAATTGTACATCTTCGCTTATCATATGTTTTTTAAGTTTATTTTATTCTTGATGTGAAAGTGCCACAACTTTTGTATATATTTCGTGAACTATTAGTGATGTAAATTTGGTATAAATAAGACTATACACATAATTACCATTGACACAAACGTGCGCACGCTAGTACACATACACTTATTCTAGGAATGTTGAAACCAATCATAACTTATTTTATATGATAAGATCTTCGATCTTCTCGGCATATTAATATCCAATTTCACTTTTGGGAATGCGACCTTCATTTCAGAATCCATAGTAATCCGAATTAAGGGACATTACATCGATCGCAATGGGGTTGAATAATCTACAATAATAAATCAATGGCCTTTTTGGAATTTCTATAGATATATTAGAATCACTGCTTTGCAAATTTTCGTATAAATGGTGCTGTGTGCCAATTAAGTAATATACGGATATGCTTTCTCTTCACTTGAGCTTGCTTTCACTCTCTTCAATGAAATATAACATTATCCACATGTCAATATTGTTTTTGCTAAGATGGATCATTAATGAAACCTATAGTTTGATATATGAATGGCTGCTGAATTTCAGTCATTTATAACACGTAAAATAAAATTAAAAAATTCCAAATAATAAAATTTTCCATTTTTAATACTTGAACACTATATGTATATTGGGCATATATAGTAATAGCCGCTAATAACTTAAAAAACCCTTAGGATATTGTTAAACTAGAATAGACGTTTTTACGTCAGATATCAATAATTGTATAAAATAGAATACCGGATTCTTCACAGACAACAAACCCTTCAAAAGTTAATGATGTTGAATTCAAAAGAGTTGTTCAGTCATAAATGATCAATCATTATTGCTGGGATTGTTGAACCAAGTAATTATTAACATTAGGTAACAAATTAAGAACAAATAGTTTAACTTCCCTTCAAGGATAGTTCTTTTCACAAAGTAAATTAAAGAAAGAAATAACACAAGCAGTCCTAGATGTAAGTGACACCTGTTATAACTATCCTTAATTGTTATGAACGATATAATACAGGGGACAATGAAAAGTTTCGTATTATCTCTCATTCCAAATGGCCAACTTCACAACACAACAATCTCGTCCCCAGGTTTGTCTATCTGTTGTTCTAGTTATACACGACGTTGTTAATATTGTTGTAGGGTTGTTGAGGTAGAACTATACTAAGTCTCTTGTCATCACTTTCTATATACATCGTTACGGTATGCCTTCCTTCATAGTTCATAACACCCAGTAAAAAAGTTTTTTCCATAATAATTTGTATATGATATATTTATATAGCACTGAAATTTTTCCTGCATTTAGATTTAAAGAGGATGGGTGTCGATTGACAGTTTAAGGTATTTATATTTATACGAGCCAGTGAGGTAATTTCAGTGGACTAATTGTAATCCTTCAGTGGCAACCTCCAGAATTTGAAATTGATTGGGCTGTTATTAAATCCTGGGATAAATTTCAACCTCAAAATAATGTTTTTGCTGATTAAGAAACATAAGACTTTCCGTTGAGTACACAGAATTACTTTTAGCCAACCTTTGGAATTTTTAACTTCCTCAAAAATGTTTACCAGATTACCTGATCAGCTGCATTCCTGAAGTTTACCTTTTGATCTAATTATGTAAAATGTATTCGTTTGTCATAATTAATATAAAGTAAATCATTTATAATTTTCTTGAATTTTATTAAATTATATTAAAAATAACAAATAAGTGTTTAAAATGACACAAAAATTTAGAAACGTATAAATCAAAACAATTCTTGTACGGGTACAAAAAATAATGAAACATAATAACATTTAGACAAAATTTTAAAATTAAATTAAATGTAATGATAAAGTACTAGTAAAACACAAACACATTGTAATTCCCTGCGATATTTAAGAAGAACGTATTGTGCAATACCTCATATTAAAGGAGTGAGAGATAAATATAGCAACAAATAAAAGTTGTTTTCTTTGCACCAATCCATTGAATTCTAGTTTTGCATACTAATTGTTTTAACGATATAGTAAAAAATGCATCCAATTGAGGCATCTGCATTTCTATGGCAATCAATGACTAAGCCCGACGATTGATTCACATTCCAGCCCTCAGGTCAGCGCAATGGAATGCTGAATCTATTGTGGCCTTTGACTCTGGTAATTATCCACATGAAGCGCGGTATCCTATAGAACCTAATAACGCAAAGGCGCGGATATTGCTGTGTTTAATTTGAATTTGCCTGCCCGCTCTTTGCAAAGCATCACTGGCACCAGCCTACTCTAATGTGGCATGCTTCAATGAACTCGAGCAACTAAAATATAGAAGGCTTATTAAAGGCTTCACAGAAGTGTGTTATATTTTTATTTATACCAAAACCCCAAAACCACACGTGGTCTCGTTCTACTGTCAAATTCTAATGTGGGTGAAGCAGATTCCTACGCACTACATATATACTATTAGTTCCAAACTTTTGCTATGATAGGTGTTCAAATCATTCAGCACAAAACCCTCCCCACCCCTATTCACTCTGTGATTTAATGAAGCAAATCTGGTCGATTCTTTCTTACACCTGATGTACAAGATGTTCCGCAAGAGTGAATTTTAATTTTTTTATTTAGGCAAGTGCTACAAACTCTATAAATCTTAAATCTCTTGTACGATTTGAAGCATCTACGCACTGGAAAGAGTGAGTATTATTTTTATGTTTTACTAAAAATACTTATTTAACTGATAAAATGTTTCAGGTAAAATCCGGATAGTGTGTTTCTTTTGAAAGAATGATGTGTGATATATGTTATATTTGGAGTAGTACTTCAGTATAATGGTTTATATATTACATACAGGTCTGAACTTTTGCACCATTTACTACGCCAATTCCAGGGCTAATATAGTTTGTGATGGTAATTCATGATTTTATTTAAATGTTTGACTGATTAGTATTGAGGCGATAGTGAAATTATTGGCTGTCTTGTCCGCCCTTATTCGTAGTTCGAACTTTTCACTATTAGCCTACTCTATCCCAATATTGGAATAGAGTAATCGATCAACTATGTGTGAAAGGATTATTTGTGCTACAAACGTACTAGTTTTAACGTCGAAAAACTGTTTAGAAAAATATCACCGAGAGGATAAACTGGATCTAATTCCTTGGATGAAATTTTTCCGATAACGAACGACGAGCGAGGCTTTCGGCCCAGGATGCCGCGGTCAGCTCGTTACTGGAGATTCCGCTTTTATTTTAAATAGGGCTTCGGTTTTTTGAGGAAGGGTTTGATTCTTGTTATTTGTGTACTGTTACGTTGGACTCTGATTCCTTATGAAGATTTGTGAAGATTTTATAGTTAAGAAGCAATAAATTGCTTTTGACATACTCTGTTTTGATATCATAGATGATATATTTTTAGAACACATTTTTACATCGTAATATATGATTATCTATTTAAATAAAATCCTTTGTTTTAATGTTATGCAATGTTAATGACAATATTTTGTAGTGTCAACTATGTTTCATATTAATAAAAATATCAAAATCTATATATATATATATATATATATATATATATATATATATAGGTTTTAGGTTTTGAATATTTTGTTATTTTGAGTTCATAGATCTGTAAAAATGCAGAAAAAGAAATTTTTTATTAAACGTGAAAATACAAGGATTTAAGTTAGGCGATATAGAAAATAATTATTTAAATAAATTATAACTAAATAAAAATTGCCGATGATGTAAATGTTAAATTTTTAAAGCTCGTACACGAGTTATAGCTCCAGTAAATTACACATTTTGTTACTTACACAAAGAATTTTATTAAGGAAAAATATTAATAAACATTTAATCTTCCTCAACTATATTTTAAATATAAGTTTAATTAACTTAAGTCATAAATGAATACAAAACGTGTCGCTCTGAAACTAAATGCAACTAATGTACTTGCTGTAAACATTGCGTATATTTTTTGCTGTGTGTATTAAATCCTGATTAAAAACAGCCTTAAACTTGTACTATAAATGGTTGTAAGTTATCTTAAATAAATTACATTAAACTTCAAATATACATAATTTCCAAAACCAAAATGGCGTGCATCGTGCCATATCTCAATCTATGCCGTATTAATATCGAGCTCTGTTAATTATAAATAACTATTTATCAACTGTAGAATTAAAATATATTAAACGTTTTTTACGATATGTGAACCATCAAATGTTTTATTGCAATGATTTCAACATGAACTACTCTAAACATCCTTGGAATAATTTTTTGAAATGAGCTATAAGGATTTTTGTCGAGTATTGTAGCGCCTGCAAATCCTTCAATTGCAGGCGTACTTTACAAGCACGCTTAGTTAGTGCATTAGCTATAGTGCAGGCGTTTATTGGCATTTTCTTCTGAACGAATGTAAACAACATTAAACTAAAAGCGTAACTGTTCTAAGATTTTTAACCTTTCTTTTAATATGCCTATGTTACACACTATACCAAATTAAGTAGTCTACTTCACTATACAACCAATTTGTATAGGGAATTTTGTATAATTGAAAGTTAATACAAATTGTTTCTTGTACAATTAATTTTACGTACACAAGAAAAAATTGTTTGCGACACCATGCTGACGGTGTGGAGCTGCTGTATGAAGATATAACATTACACATGTATAGTGAGCACATTATGCATCTAATGTATTGTATATACGATCAGTTTACACAGAAAACACTGGAAGACACAATGTTGTGACAGAGCGAGCCACGGGTTTATCACTGGACGACTGTGTGTTGTTTTGTCTGACCAAGGGAGAACAGCGGCTGTGCCGTGTTTACTGTAGCGGGCCCTGCTGTTGTTGTTTACATCGAAATATCGTTGTCTTACAAAACGTAATTTGTTTTCATAGATGATACTGGTTTTACGTTAGGAACGCCGTTTTTAGAAGTTTTCTTTTAGGATTAAATTTAATATTTTGAATTTTTTCTTAAAATGATTTTTTGAGGGGTATATACATAAGGAAACGTTCAAACTAACTGTGTAATTTGGCTTAATACGTTTTCTCAGTTCCATAATCCCATAAACTTTATTAAAGCTTATTATTGTATGGCTAGCTCTACGTCTTTGTACCTCTCTATTGAGCTGAAATTATCTTTGAGTGTATGTTTGAAATTGCGAAATACTGATAAAGGTAGAAGTCGTTGTATAACTTCTGAGAAAAATGGGAGAGGCACAGGTAGCTAACTTTGAGCTTTTGTTAGAAAATTAGGTATGATGACCTCTTGTGTTAAGCTTTGAACTAGGTAAACTTGTTATTTGGCATTTCAGTCATGGGTGGAGGCCCATGAGAAAAAATATGAGAAAAACTGTACAGCAAAATAAGTTATTATCCAACACGTGGTGACTCTAAGTGTTATATTTGCATTAGTTCGATAGTGATGCTGCTTGGCAATCTTATGCCAAAAATAAATAACTGATTTTTGAATTGCTTAGCCATCCTCATTAGCCGTATGAAGGATAACTTAAGCCCTATCATAAACACTTTAGGGTCTGTAAACTATGATATATACTTTTGATATATTTTTAAGATAAACTTTAAATAGTAGTTAACCACTCTTATTTATTGATCTTTAGGTAGTATATATGTTATATCCAAAGTTATTAATCCAGGTAATATATGTTATATCTAGTCGTTTTGTATAATACCTTATGAATTTGATCGAACTGATTAATAATGCTCTAATTATCCCTTTATATACCCATTATATTTATTATCCAACTCAGGTTGGTTAAAGTAATAAATCATGTTTTATTTATCCCTTTATTTAATCATTACATTTATTATCTGACTCAAGTTTGTCAAAGTGATTAAACATGTTTAATTGAATAACTTATCCTACCATTATGCATGTTGATAAAAATGCCATGTTAACAATGTTTATAACCGAATCTATTATCTTGCAGACGTATTATTACTTAAACCAAATCGCGTTATCTCTTATGTTTAATAGGTGGTTAAAGCTACTCTAGGGATGGAAGCTGTCCATTTGATTAGTTAATTTGTTCACTATGCTTATGCAATTTAATGTATCTACATGGTATTTTGTAATGTCACCAATTTGATATACTTCTATTATATATATATATATATATATATATATATATATATATATATATATATATATATATATATATATATATATATATTCTAAACACCAAAGCATCTTTATAATATATGTTCCAATATAATTTTTAAATCAGTTTTTAAAAGTTTTTTGTAACAATTGTTATAGTTTCTTACATCACTGAATGTTAAAGTTTCACCAATTAAGAATATCGGTGAAGACAACAAAGAAATGCAATGAAGGGAAAATAATACATCATTGTAATCATTATCTTAATTCTGCTACAGTCACCTTCGGGTGAGAAATGCCGTTATTATTATTTATTTCAAATATTTAGGAGACTGAAATTTCGAAGATATTAAGAAACAATGTGCCAAATGCAGTGTAGAAATTATGACCTTCCAGGAATCTAACTGTTACTTTTAAAATTATAACTTTTTGTACGTGCTATTGAATACTTTTTAAATTAGTTCTTAGTTATATAAGAAATACTAAATAAAGTAAAGATCTTTGTAAGCCTTCGGCAATATGCTGTTGTGTTCAACACAGGCTGCCCATGATAATGATTTCATTTCGTCACCTCTCCAACCAATAAACGAATAAATGACAGAATATCATAAGGCAGGAAAGGACTGCTAATTATGAATGTGGTGATGGTATCTGCAATATAGTTCCCTTTCATTTGGGCTAAAGCGATAATTAATTACCTGTGTAGGCCCTTCGGCTCTTGTAATAGTAATCCATTCACTAAGGTTCTTACCGCTGCCCTTGTGCCTTAGTAACTTTCCCCTAAGGGCTTGATAAGTAAGATACAAACTGTTTGAGGATGCCGCTCTCTGAGGCGAATAGATTATTAAAGAAATAGTAACACATCCTTATCCACTTTGAAAATACCGTACTTGTATCTAACTCGTAAACATTGATTTGTCATTATTATATAATTTGTACAATAAAACGTAAATATATTCATACTAAAAATACTTCAAATTTATGTTACTGAAATTTATTTATAATTAGTTATAGAATATTTCTAAATAAATTTAAACTAATTCTTTATAAGGTAAAAAAAAAAAAAAAACACTTTCTTCCGTAATAGGACAATGATTTAAACGAATAACGAACGCTTACCTTTCTTCTGTTTTAGGACTTCCGGGATTTCAGCTATACCAAACACAAGTGAATTACTTCCACGTATAATATATGGGCTTTTAGCAAAAATATGTGTTTGACCTTTTTGAAACGACTCTGCATTAGTTAAAAAAAAAGAAAAGCGATAGTCTAGTGAACCCTTTACATGTTTATAGTGCACCAAAAGGACGAAACACATAGGTTGAAGTTCTCTGAAGTCGTAATAATAAATAATTTGTATATGAATGCTTAATTATACGTTTACTTGTGGCATATAAAATACATATGAGCACTACTTATAGACGTTAAAATAAAATAATATTTTAGCACGATCCTGTCAAAATAAAGTAACTACAATGATACCTTGAATGTTCCTGGTTGTTCTTTGGAATTCAGCCTACGAACTTAATCACTTAATAAAACTTTAAAATGACTTCGCTTCACGTTGATAACGAATCACACACCGCGGCGTCAAAATCTTGTCTCAACATTGCAGCTGTAGTCACGAAAATGATGTTTTAATCAAAGTAGTTACCAAAGAATAATCATTCTAGGACTCAATAACTCAATGATTAATTCAAAGTTGTACTCAAAGTATTTTTTCGCAAACTAGATGTTTAAACTACTTATATAACTCGCGGAAAAGGCGCGCAAGATGGTAACCGGCGAGCTGACATACGGCTACAAATGTAAAGATATAAAACAATCACTAAAATTACTACAGTTGCCAATTAGTTTCTTATTCCCCCCAGAATTTAGTTCCAAGAACATGAGAGAAAAATTATACTAACCAATAACGAGGGACAGGGTTTATACAAAAATATACATAATAATAATAATTAAACTAAATAATAGTACGTGAGCATGTATTGGTTTGTGTGTTGAAATGTGTTTTTGTTTGAATTTTCATACTTAGTAAATGACTTACTTAGTATATTAGTAATTGATTTCAGCAAGAGAATAATAAAGTGCATAGGTCCATCTTACATGAACTTTTAACCTGTCACAAAATCACAGTCAGAAGACTACAATATTATTATAAATTGATAATTATTATAAATAACATTAAAGGAAAGTTTATAAAATGTAACGTAATATAGTTGTGATTCAAAACTGTCTAAATATGATTGCACGAATTTTATTACGCTGTAAATTTGTTACTTTTTATTAATCTGTCTATTTTGAATGCAGCTGATAAAACAAATTTACTATGTTTTCATCATTGAATGTACAAAACTGTATTTTTTGAATGATACAGGACTGTAGTAAAAATTGAAAAAAATGGAAGAGATTGTCATAAGACATTTGTGATATAGTTCCATGGTACGTTTATTTCCACCAGTTTCTTTCTTTGTTTTTGATCTCATAGGGACGTACACAAATGAGTACTGAGTGAGGATAAAGAAAAGCCCAGATAACATGATCTGGGAAATCGTGATTAGGAGGATATTTTGGAAGTTTAGTTTTTCTATATTGTGAGTGATGAAGTAGATAATAATGGAGCGTAAGTCTCTCAGGACTGTGATTTTAGAAATGTAGACTTGAAAAATATGCATTATTTACCAGATGATCTGTAAGAAGCATAACGGTATAAGAAGTGGAAAAGTAGTTCTTGTCTGACGAGAAATAGAAATGCATCTTTTCCAAGATGCTTCCTTCAAATCCATTCACAAAAAATGAAACGTCCTATTGGAAATTAATGAATGCATAAATGGAATGGAAAAAGTAAAGATGATAAGAATGAGTCATTTAATGGGAAAACAATGACAACTGCACTTTCTTCACAAATCTAATGGTTAGCAATCCATTTGCAATCCAATAGTCAGCAATCCGAATAAAACAGTTTTCTGGATTGTTGTTGGATTTGATATGTCCCAGGGTTAATAAGATAAATTGACAGTCTCTATCAGACCAAATGCAATAATAAGTTTTTAAAATATTCAAACAATTTAAATCTTGGACTGTTTCAAATGTGTAATCGTCCAAGCGTAAATAATACTTCCGATTTTTCGGAATAACTATAATGAAATTATATTTTTTTGAATTAAATATTTAATCTTTTTCCTACACACAAATGATGATTTACAATTCAATTTAACATTAACGTCACTTCATTTTCATTGCATGTAATATGTATGAAACAAATTGTTTAGAACATATTTAATAATTGTTTTACGATAAAAGTTTTATAATGTTTTTATAAAGAAATCTGTAGCATCCACATTTAGAGGCCTCGGCTATTTAAAACAAATGTATTTTGTATTTGTTTGATCACAAAAGATAATATTCCATAGGTAAAAGGTTTAAGTATATGCCTTAGGCTTTCACGTGTTATTATGAATACTTTCTGCGTTACATTTTATCGAAGTTTAAATAAATGGAACAAAGGACATTAATTAAAGCTGTTATTTAGAAATGAAAGCTTATAAGTATCAATAATATTGTTTTAAACAACAATTTGTATGAACTTATATTGTATTGCTATTGTTGAGAATCATCGTGTCTACTTTGAAACGATATTTTGTTTTTACGATTAATTTCTCGTAACCTGTACAGTACTGTCTTGAATGTAATTATTACATTTAAAATATAGCGATACACCTGTAGGCAAATAAGCTAAATTATTAATATATTTTTAAATGTTATTAGTGATTTGCAAAGAACAATATATACCTTGAAGTTAATTAGTATGCTACTCCATACAGGTATACTGTTTTAACTACGAGGGCTCACTTATGGCTGGTTTATACCGACAGGTTTTCATTGGATGAAGAACTTGAAATTGAATCCACTAAATATTTATTAATCTGACAAATAAATATAAATATATCTACTTAAAACTAGGCTAGCTTTAAATAAACTACTTGTTTACAAATTTCACTAACTGTCACTAATTTATTCTATCAGAATCTATTTTTAAATAAATTGACTATCCTATTACACACTAGTCACAATACACTATTAACTAAATTGACTATCCAATTACACACTAGTCTATACAATACTGACACAGTCAATAATTATTAACTCAACTCCGTCTGTCATGTGTATTATCGCTAGTTCTGTCACTTTACAAGTTACTTTTGGAGCACAACTCTACTCGCTGCGTCGCTCCATCTCCTTCCTTATAAGGCCACTGGCGCTTCCAGAACATTCTAGTGGATAAGTCCAGAACCCATTAGACGAGTGGTGAGAAGGTTCACAGCAATAAGAATAGGCGGGGACGGCCGGACGCACTGGCCGCTAGCCGCTATCCATTCATCTATTATCCCTTTGTAACGTTTGAAGGGAGGGGGGGGTCGGCCCGCCAGTTCTGAATATTCTCCTACATTCTCGTAACAATATCCTCCAGTGAGTATAGACATAACCTACACTTGGTGCAGTAAGAGCGGTTACTAAAAAAATTGTCACTTAAATCTGGGTAACCTTATGGGTGTCCAGGATAGGAACATCATCAACTGCAAATGCTGAGATATATACATTCTCGGTGCAAGGGTAGATCGATAGGTCTAGCTTTCTGCGTAGAATGACTCTTGGAGTTGGTGGAACTCCTTAAGTGTTAAGGGGTGTTGCTAGCTTATCTATAATATAAGGGCATTTCACTCTCTCCCTGCTTTGACTGAAGAGACTGGTACAGAGCTGGCTTCTTAATGCATAAAATTTCTCATTGTTTTTCTTGACAGGGGGCGATTCCTATCCCCAACCATAACCATATAGAATTTCCCGACACTCTAGAAGCAGGGTAAACGACCTTTTTAGGAGTAAGTAAAAATGTTCTTCTTTTTAACCTAACAAATACATAAAAGGATTTCTTTACTTAACTAAATAATTGCTCATATGAGCTAAAAATAGTTTACATGATTCTTAGTTAGTAAAAACTATGTCATTTAGAAATATGACTTACAAACATAAGACTTCAAGAAAAACTATTTGTAGTTGATACTGGTAAGAAATACCTCAAATTTGTTATCTTGTATTACAATGAAGCAACATCTAAATTTTGGTATTGGTTATGGCTCAACATCAATTTGCAACTAGTCATTTTAAACTCGCCTCTTCCGAAATCAAGCGCGAGTTTAATATTAGCTCTACAGATGCACGCGAATTAATGGATTGGTTAGCTTGGCATATTAAATTTTTAATATATTACTGATTAATTTAACAGTTACGTCTAGTTTAGGAGAGCGTTTGTATAAGAAGACAGATAAATATAACGTGGGTGATATACGAACTGTTTTTAACAAACCCTTTTATTTACTTGTTTAAAATAAAGCGGCGTGCAATCCTTCTTATGGCGTAAAAAGAAGCGCAATAAAAGTCAAATAAAAGGAGAGACTGCACCCATTTGTTTACGGTGGACAAGATTTCCCTTTCACATCCTTTACCCGACTTACAGATAGAAATTTCTTTAATGAGGAGAATCCAGACAGTTAATCTTACTAGTTTCAAGGTTGCAGGCTCATAAACTGAGGGAAACGTGGTGTGCTTAATCACATGACACTTTCCATTTGTGTATGAATGAAAACGATTAGTACCGCCGAAAAATTAAATACTAGTGCATATGTTGATTTTTAACACTTTAAAACTGTTAACTAAAAAGAAAAAATATATTGAGTAATTGAAATTTATACGTGCTTTCCTGATTTTAAAAATTTTATTTTAATAACTCCATATTTTAGGAAAGGGATTTATAAAAGTTTTGTACTGGCTTTTATACAATTATATTCTGTGGCTCCAGGCTTAGAAAATTTACTAATGAAGAAATTGATAAATAAAATTAAATATTTAACCTAACCGACGGGACAATGACAATTATAGCTATTAGAGATATTGGGTTTGTGTAAAATAATGTTTTATAAAGATCAGACTTAAAAACATTTTTTCACTAACTGTTATTAGATTATGCTACATAAAAATGTATAAGTTTCCAATTTAATAATAGGTAAACATATGAATTCTTGTTTTCAAAATCTTTCAAAAGCGAAACCTTATTTAGATACTTGCTATTCGCACGGTAAGTTTACTATTGGATATCACTTAATATAGGGTAAGATACATTTGTAAACACCATTGTATCCTATGGTGGCCTCAGGGACACTCAACACATTTCGGTGGAGATACCTTTGTTCGGATTGCGGTCAGAAGCAATTTGCCACTAATTAATTGATCAGGCCCAGTGGTGAGCATTCCTGCAACTGTCTCAGTGTGTGAGGCTAGCAGCAGCTTGACACCACATCTCAATATAGGTTTGTTTGTTCGAACCGCTCAGAATTTTTTATGATAGGCATATACTAAAAAATAATAATTTAGTTAAGCGTAACTTTTTCACTGTTAACATTTAATTGTGGAGTTACATGCAAATGGCATAAATGATAGTTTTATTTATAGTCCTATACTCAGCTCAAGCTTTACAGCCCTTCTCGAGTTGAAGACCAAAGTTAGACCCTAACTACACGACAACTTGTAAAGCGCTTCTTGCTTGACAAATCCTTGGAAAACTTTTAGCAATTTCTAAGATCATATGGAATAAAATAGTATTAATTTCGTTTACCAGGAAACTTACTTATAAAATTTAAAATGTGATTTGGAGTTAAAATTCTCTAAGTTTAGATTGAAGTATTTTTTTCATTGTCTTTAAAATTTAAAGACAATTATCAGATTTTATTTATCAGTGTGTCTATTAATTTAATAGACACGCTGATAAATAAGATTTTTTATAACTTCCTAATGCACAGCCTGTCATTGTATAAAAATAATTGATTAAAATATTAATGTTTGATAATGTAACAGTAGTAAATCTATAACATAACAAATATTTATCAGGGTAAAACACATAAGTTCTATTGGATGAAATAATTAGCTGATGTTATAAAACTAAAGGAAAGTATTTTAAAGTAGAGCTTAACAGTATACATTTTCCAGACAGTTGGATTCACAAGCAGCGTAGGTTTATTTTACATTAATATTATCTTTTATTTGTAATATTAAGTATAAATTGATTATTTATAGGGTTATTCAGATTCATACGATGTCCGTATACAATTTATTTTGTTTCTAGCCTTACGTTACATTGCTTCAATTTCGAAATTCCCTAGTTAAGTTGTTCCCAAAATACCTTTTTTACTTTCCCATGGATCGATCTTTACCTTCTATATTAAGAGGAATTGGCATTTTTACACATTTTTTCTATTTTTTGTATGTGAGTATCTTTTACATAGTAATAACCTTTCATTTCTCTCTTCGTGTCGGGTGAAGGTCAATTCAAATTCTCAGGACTGCATGGAATGTTGTTTACAATAAGTTTGTTGCGATGGTTGAGGAAGCTATATAATTTTGTATTTATACCGAAAACTTAATTTAAATGTCATTTAATTTAATGTTATAAAAATATTATTTATATGCAAGTCAAAAATATTCAAAATGAGCTTTACAAATTTACCACAAATTACCATCTATCAGTTGTCAACTAGTAATATTTTTAACTGCCGTTCGGTAAAGAATTATCGGGTAAACACACAAAACGAATTTATAGTTCAAATATTAAATGTTACTTGTTCTTAAAGTTTAAAGATTTAACTACAAAACCGAAGCTGCTCGTTGAGCTTTTTTGAATACATCTTAATTAGCCTCGTTTTCTCTAATGAACTATACCTTACAACTCTTCACACGCAATTTCGTAAATTTTGCACCTGTATAAGCACTAGATAATTATATTTTAGTCGCCAGGGTTGAGTTTGCCTTCTTCCCAGGATAAAAAATTTTAAAATTGGATTGTTGGTCATTGTAATTTACTCTGTACTTTACTATTTTTGGTTACATAGTTCATTTTGCATCTTACCCGATCAACGACATATATAAAAATACACAGCTGAGAATCTCACTTCTGCCAAAAGCCTGTCAGTTTTTTATAAGAGTCTTTAAATGTGAAGTAAAAATATAAGAAAACATTGTTTCTTACATCTGCATTGCCAGCAGTTATCCGCTGCTTTGAACGCAATTTAGTAGGCATTGGAGGTATGACCACTGCTGGCTCGAGTGAATTATATTTCCTACGCCCATGTTTAACTATCATTGTTGTCACGTTAAAGTACGTAAAAAGTGTATATTTATGCCCATTGTAACTTACTTTGTATATTCTGTTCCATACTTGATGTTTCCTTGTTTCCTGATCAACAGAATACATATCAGAAATCAGAAAATTTACCTCATTAAAAAGTGAACTATGTATTTTAATCATTCTTTAAATTTATTTAGATGGTAACACTGACTTTTGGTTCTAAAACCTTATATATGATAAAAAAATTAAATTCACGATAAAACTACTTACTTGTTTCTTCATAAACTAAAAAAATATACCTAATTAATGAAATCTAAAACGGCGTAAAATTGATGGTTATTCCTTATAAAATGTACTCACTATAAAGGCAAAACATTAAAAATAATAAGCAGTGTTTACACAGAACAAGACCAAGACAGGATTTTTAGCTAAATAAAGACTACTGGGGCGCAGCCCGACGGGATTTTTGAATTAAAAAAGGCCAGGGACCGCAAGAGTTTCAGTGTAAATCTGTAGTACAATCTGTTGAATAGTTTATGCGTAAACAAACAAAGGCACTGTTTTCATTTCTATGTTATTAGGATTAAGTGATGATGAGAAAAGTAGTAATGCAGCGAACATATTTAATAAGATTTTTACGAAATTCAAATTTTATAACATTTCAAAGATAGTCCCAGAATAAATAGGCAATGAGATAATCGTTAAGAACTCATAAATACATTAAACTATTCTTAATGGTGACTACGAGAAATATACTGACAAAATGTTTGATCAATTTTTTTTATTATTTCCTACTTTTACAAACACAAACGTTAAGAAAGGATTACGTCAAACAAGAACAAACTTGGGAGCAAATACGAGATATTCTTACGCGCTGAGGAAATTGTTGAAAGAACACACTTGTTGATAAAAGATGGTTTCTTTTTCAGTCGTTTGCAGAGAGAGCCTGGTTTTTCACAAAAGACTCAACTTATATGCAATCAGTAATTCAAAAGGATTCCAAGATTCAATTTGCTTCCTTCCTGTAACGGAATTGTTTTTAATGCAATTATAGTAATATTTTAATTATTCACGTTATATATTAAGCAGAATATAAAAGTCAATTTGGAATATCTTTGATGCAACCATTAAGGAAAATATTATTTGAGGTCATAAATATCACTTTCAAATAAATATTATTAGCATAATAAATAATTACGTTGAAACAAACGGAACTAAATTAATTATTATGATAAATGTTTCACTTTTACATTTCATAGTAATTTTTTCATAACTGCAAGAACGTAAAAGTATAGTTTGGGTCGTAACTTATGGTCAACAGATTGAAGGAGAAAATGCAAGTAAAAGCGCTGTCAAATAATGGTAATCTATTAAAATATTCCTGAATATTAAAAAGTTCAATTCATAAAAACCATGGTAATGATTCTTAAACTCCGCCTGAGAGAAGGTTTTAGTGACTTTTTACTTGTATTCCATTTTATCAAAAGTTGTTTTACCACTAAGGTTAATTTAAAAAATTTAGAAAATACACTTTGATAAATAAGGACTGAAATTTTAATGATCAATGAAGTAAAACTCTGTATTTTATAAAACAAATACAGGCAATATAAGTTTTAGAGTAATTAAAAAAATAATAGCAGGAGAACACCGTAAAGGAATTGATTTAAGTTATTCTTTGATAAGATGTTATGCAGAACTGTGGCGGGTCTCAAATACCAAGGCGAGAAGCATTGTACCTCTGTTGTCCAAAATAGGAAAGAACCCTTTCCTATCACCCCTTACCCGATTGTAGGTAATTTTATATTAAATTCTGTAAAGTAATTCACT
Organism: Homalodisca vitripennis; assembly: GCF_021130785.1. Lineage (NCBI taxonomy): Eukaryota > Metazoa > Arthropoda > Insecta > Hemiptera > Cicadellidae > Homalodisca > Homalodisca vitripennis. Next base: position 43,401,000 of record NC_060212.1, read on the forward strand.
TCATAATCTCATAGAGGTTAATTTTGTTTTTAAATATTAAGATTGTTAAGTTAGAAGCATTTTTTAATACATCGTGTTTTTTAACATTCCATATTGAACAACACTCTAACATTTTATCATCCTGCAATTACTGGTGTCGACAGAGTTTTTAATGTTTTGCAAAATCTGTGCTCTATTTTGCACTCAATTAATAATATTTTTCGTCCCTGGGAATGAAAGTGGCTGTTTTCTGTGTGTAATCGTGTTTTACGCACGAGGTGAAGCCGAGGTCGGAAATACGATTATGCGCCTTATGACAGTTTAGCTCAAAAGTGGGGAAACAACGATTTTATCATGCGGTAAACAAAGTTAAAACTAACGCGTTTTGTTTGATTTTTGTTACTTAATAACTCAAGATAGTAATAATGCCAAGTTTACATATCCAAAACAGCTGTGTTTTTTAAAACATATCACAAGAAATGCGGTCTAGAACAGATTATGTAAATAGAGCTGACAATCTTTAAATTCGTTGAAACTAAAATATACATCTGTAAAACTTTGTACGTCTAATGCTAAAGGATTTATATATATTTCTTACTAGCAAACTGTTTCCTAGCAATTAAAATTATAGTTCCTTGACAACACAAAGCTAGCTATAAAATATTACGATCTCGTCGTGATTTATAGTTTTTTCTATAGTTATGAATAATGTAGACATTTTAGGTTGGTTATAGAGCTTAGAAAATACACGACGATATTATATATATCTGGCTCAACTCTCAGTGAGCTAGCCATTTGTAAGACAATTTTTTTTTCTTGAGTCAAGTAAGCATTAGCCTGAAAACGTGACTGAAGACCCTATTACCTATTGAATGAGAGCAAATTTGTTAATGGACATTGACTGATTCAATTATAGCAAGATACCGTACACGTTACACAGCACCAATAATATAATAATATGTTAGACGTCACTGATGCTATATTAAGTTATATCGTATTCTTTTACATATAACGTACAGTAGCTATGGCAGGACAGGCGGTGCAAGGATCACTTAGTGTCACCCATCCAAGCAGCAGCCACGCTCGACGTTGACTGATTCAATTATCGCAAGATACCGTACACGTTACACTGCGCCAATAATATAATAATGTGTTAGACGTCATTGATGCTATATTAAGTTATGTCCTATTCTTTTACATATAACGTACAGTAGCTATGGCAGGAAGGGTTCACTCAATTGAATTTTGAATTTAGCTCCAGTTTACCTTGCTTATATTGCACCTTCTGGTACCTGACGCTGTCTCAGACTTGACTCCTGGAATCTGTATTCATGTTCCAATCTGTATACATGTGAGTCTGAAAAGATTCAAATAAAGTTGACGACGAAGAAGTTCAAAACAAAGCATTTACACAATGTTGACATCACAGGCACCCTTAAATAGGTTAAGTGGTAGTCTCATTGTATCGCCAGATACGCAACTGAGTGCATACCTACGATCAACGTATAAAAAACTATGTATTTAATAAAGAAAATAAACGTTAATTATTATATATATATATATATATATATAAGGGATTTTATTACATTACGCTAGTTTAGAAGATAAACAGATAGATATATCGGTCACAAAGAAAAGAGATTTTACACAGGTACATATATATATATATATATATATATATATATATATATATATATATATATCTTATATATATATATAAATCTTGAGTCACGATGTATGTTGCCAATAAACTCCAAAACGACTGAACCAATATATATATGTTAGTTTGCTTATTTAAACGCATATGTGACAGATAAGGCCAAATACAAAATAATTGAATCGGAAAAAAGTAAGCGCTCTGTGGTGTAATGGTAGCACATTCACCCGGCAAGTGAGAGATCCGGGTTCGAGTCCCGGCGGAGCGAGTACTTTTTGTGATTCAATGTTTATTGAAATTATATATATATATATATATATATATATATATATATATATATATATATATTGTATTTAAAATATTTAGATTATAAATGAGAAGAAGATTGCAGACCGTGATGGAGAGATAAGAGCTGGAAATAGAGAGGTCTTGAAGCAATCTCGGAGTTAATTGAAGGTAGAATTACCAGTTCCATCACATCTTAATCTGGGTGTTAACAGACACCAGAGGTTCTGTTACATCTGCGATTGACTTACTAACAACTAATAGGAGAAAACAAATCATACAAATTTATTATTATTATTTTTGTTATTATTATTTTTATAATGACGTTGGCCTAATTGTAAAACCTCGTAACTGCCAAATACCAAATTTTACAGGAGAGCAAAAAAGTGATTTATTTAGTTGATTTAATTTTTTGTTTTAAAACTTAGTATTTTAGATAATTTTGTGAAGTAATAGAAATTATTAAAAAGATTGTACCAATAAATATTTGTGTGTGTATTGATGTATTTGGAGTTACGAGGTTTGTACTAAAATACTATTGGAGTTACATGTTTTCACAAGGAGTTTACGTGTCCTCCATTTCGCTCATTATTCATTTCCCTAGATATTGTGGAGTTACATGGACAAGTTTAAAAAAACATATTTGCTTTGCTAGTGATATAGTGTATAACTAACTAAACACTAACTATAATTACAAGGTTAACAAAATTTAAAAACTCATTTAAGAACAAGAAATTTATTTTACATTATGTATCGTATTAGTCATGTGGCAAATTGTCATAAAATGCATGGTAGTTACTGGGTAGGATCATCTTTAACTCCTGCAGGATGGTTGAACTTGGACCATGGAATTTTTAAATCTAGCAGAGTACAACTGAGGAAATTCAAACTTGCCAAGTAAATAAAATAATTCTTCGACACCAGAATTGAAGTTAGATTTCTCATTCGGTTTAGATTGTTTGGTAGAGGATTTTTTTTCTCGTTGGTCTCACAGGGGTAGTCATATTGCTGAGATTTCCCGTTGTTTCTTTTTTATTTTTTCTGGTCAAAAATTGGAAGCAGCTTGTAGTCATCCTCGTAGTTAAGTTTATAGGATATTTTACCATCTTCAGTAAATTAAAAGGCAGCGTATATCTGTGACTTTTGGTTGACCTACACCAACTCCTGGCCTAATAGATTTAACTGGCATTGCTTTATTGAAATCTTTAAAAAACGTGTGTTCCAGGTATTTTACATGGTAAGGTTGAGGGTTCTTCCTAGCCTTCTTGCAAATTGCAGCATATTCAGCAGGAATGTTTATGTCTTTGTTTTACAGACATCTCTCTATAATGGAATGCATGGAATCGCATTCCATTTGAGTATGTCCTCTCTCTAAATACTTTTGTTCAATGATAATCTGATGCCTTTTAGCTAAGTGCATTAAGGCATTTGCTAAAGTAGCACATCTATTTTGGTAATTACACCCATCGCTGTAAATAATAACTTTTTTGCTCTCATTTCTTAAAGGAAGTTGTGAAACGATAAAATCCCGTTAAAATAGTCTCAAATTCATTGCCTGTAAGCTGGCCTTTACACTCGTTCCATAGGTAACAATAGCCATCTTTTGTCTTTAGGTCAAACACTGTCATATTGTGAACAGCTATTTACTACGGTAATATAAAGCTGATGCATTAGACCTCGGACTAAGCAGCAATGACTGCAGGTCAGTTGTGTATACGTGCTCTTCATTTTCTTTATCATTTTCCTTCGACTTTTCTTGCTTCTTTTTTTTATTAATGTGTTCATCAAATGCTTCTTTGTCAATCCTGTTGTGTTTGTAGGCTATACATTGATCACACTGATCTTTTTTGGGCCTATATAAACCTAAGTTTAATTCTTCGAACATTTATGAAACGAGCAACTGGATAGTGGAATCATTCCCTTTCCTTTACACCAATCCTGGCAATAGAATTCATACAATTTAGCTTTTGATGACCACACATGGGTTCCAAGTAAAGTTTCTTTAGATGATACCCTACAATAATGGCTCTCTACCTGTGGTAGTGATTCAAAAAAACTCTTTCATTGCGTTATGCCTTTTGGTAAGTTCTTCTCGTTTTGATTTACCATTGGTTTCAATTGCTCTACTTTTAGGTCTGGAGCTAGAGACGCCATTTTCTTCATTACCAATATCATCTTCATTGCTCTCAAACACTGGTATGATCACTATTACTTTTTTCTTTAAATCCAGTTAAGTAAGGTCCATTCTCCGATATTTATCGTAGCCAAAAAGGTGCTCCTGCAAACTCGCTGTTTTTTGTTATCTACAGTGAAATAAAACTCATGAGGGAATTTTCTTCTTGATTTACCTTCCTCTTTTCTGTCTCTTGCCCTCCCAGTCAAACGTACTTCAGTTAACCCTTTGACATAACATTTTTTAGATTCCCAGGATAATTCCCAGAACTCATTAAAAATGTTCTTTCTCTGATTGTCTGTTAAGGATTTGCAGTAAAATTTTGCACTTTTACATTTGCATCTGACATCTTTTATTTCTCTTGGTGGCTTAGTTAAGACAAATTTATTTTTTCCATTTACTAACTTTCTCCCTTTGTACTGTTTTCCCTTTTCCCTCAACAACTTTGCCTTTTTTATACTCCCAATCATCCTCTTTCACCATATGCCTTTTTCTCCTGCTACGTTGACTGTCGTTTAACATCGGTTTTACGTCACTTTCATTGGCATCATTAGAATTAGCTTCACTAGGTTGCTGATGTTCATTTATTTCATGAAGTATTATGCTTTGATGCAGAACGTCTTGATTAGTTTCAACTAAATTGTCTATCATCTCATTATCATGAGTATCATGTGTCATATTATTTGTTTCCTGAGGTACTATGCTTTTCGGCACAACTTTACTATTAATTTCAAGTAGATTTTCTATCATCCCATTGTTATTATGAGCTTCACCCCTCAAAACTGAATAGTTCAAATTCCTCATTTGTAGTATCATGTTGTCCAACAGTGCTATGGGGTCTTTCATTACCATTAAAAAAAGTTTGTGCTGTATCTAATATTTCATTCGAACACTGAAGGTAAAGTCACTTAAAATGTTATGAAGATCCTCAGTTTCTGTTTCTGTTATCTTCTACTTGTAAAAGAGAACCATCTGATTACAATATAAGAAACTGGCTGGATTAATGCATCGTTCAAAAGATTATTTTCCAATTGACATTCAATTTTCCAATGACTCGTCAATAAAAGTTGTTTCAGTTTGGCATTCATTGACCAATGCCTAATCAAACAAGGTATTCTCTTCTTGACATTCTATGTCCAATGTTTCGTCAATCAAAGTATTTTTAACTTGGCATTCAATTTCCGGAGGAATAACCTCATTTTTTGCATATTCTTGTTTAGTGCTTGATGTTGGTTCTGATGGCTTTTGACAACCATTTGAGGGGTCTTCACTTGTGTTGATTTTTTCTGCCTTTTTTTTAAAAAATATCTAATATAAGTTTACCTCGTGAGGCCATCTGGAACAAAAATTGTTTCAATCAGGTTTTCTGGCATTTGAAATAACGATTGTGTTCCTTGTCCTGTAAACTCCACAACAAGTATCTGTCTCTACGGATTCTTATAAACAAATCTTGTAACTCCAAACAGTGTGATTATTTGCAAAACACGTAACTCCAGGAATCATATACTAACAAAACACGTAACTCCTGATTTTATTAGTAACTTTATTGGTTTTTAACAACTTAAGGGCAAGACGGGTTAAATTATCTATTTAGAGTTATGTTTAATGCCTTCTACAACCTGTAATACACTAACAATTACGCGAAAAATAATTAGTAAACTATAAACTGGTAACTCCGAAATTGCATTTTATAACCTCAAAAATGCTGAAGTGGTAAAACATTGTAACTCCACCATAAACATTTTAATTGAAATGAAGTACTTAATAACTATGATTGTAATATAGCTTCATAATATTCATAAAGTTCTACTTACAGTACTTCCTTTAGTAGGTTCCAAAGGTCAAGACAATACGTTTTACACCAGAAATATAAAAACAAACTGACAGGCACTGACACGGCACTCTGAGCATGCCTATGGTTTACACACAAGCATCATGGAGTTAGCAGGTTTGCAAAAAAACAAAATTCCCTATTAAAAGATACGAGTTTGAAATTTCCCTTTTTCTATATTCACAGTATTTTTGGGAGTTAAGAGACTTACCTAGGTGTGTAGAAATCACCAATAGCAACCTAAACGAAAATAATAACCCAAAATCGCCATATTTGGGAGTTATGAGGTTTTACAATTAGGCAACGAGGAGTTATTTGCTGATTTTGGAAACAAATTTAATCAATAGGAACTGGTTATCTATTTATATTTTATTTTATCGTTGAAGTTACTGTAAATTCAATTTAAAAGTATTCATCATAAAAATGGTTATACTTGGTTAAAAATATATCTTATACCCTATAAATAAAGAAAATTCACTATCAATAAATATGTTACTAAGCGCTAATCTCGAAAATGGCTGGACCAATTTGGATAATTAAAAAAAATGAATCGGCTAAAGTGTGAAGAAGGTTTAGACAAAGAGAAAAATAAGATCAGTTTTCCGATTTTAGAAAATAATTATGATTTTTACGACAAGTAACTTAACGTTAGCTAACGTTAAAAGTTATCCGCTGAAGTTCACTAAAGAAGGATAAACATTTGCTTACGTTGAAATGTTAGAATATATTAAATAACTTGCAGTTACCCATGGTTTTGCACGCAATTTCTAAGGTTTTGCAACAGCGCAACACTTCTGATTCAAGTGAGTTATATTTCCGACACTTATGTTGAGTTGCCATTTTCTCACTCTCAAGAAAATATTTTTAAGTGTATATTTATTACTGTAAAGCCATTGTAATTTACTTTGACCTTAGTATTTGTTTATCCATATCTGATCTAGCCTCTTTCCTGATCAAGAAAATGTATGACCATACACAACTCCGAGAAGCCTATTTGCGTCAAAAGATCAATAATTTATATTTTATAACAGTCTTTAAATGTAAAGTAAAATTCAGACTTCATTGTCTCTTATATGTGCAATGCTAGCAGTTACCCACAGGCACTTTAGTAGGGAACTGGACGTGTATTAGCACTGATGGTCCAACGAATTAAATTTTTCCGGCGCCAATATGACGATCAAGGAAATTATTTGGCGTCAAAACGTTAATACGTCCGTTGTAATTGACTTTGTTCTTATTATGTTTTAATTCATACTTCATTTTGACTCTTGTTTTTCCGATTATGGATATACATTTGTACGTAAATTCTAAATGACATTACGCATTTTTATCTTTAAAAACTGAAAAATTTTATTAATATTTCGGACATTTAGAGCTGGAATTGGTACATTACATCAAAAGCACAGTCCAGCGAACTTTTATTTATAATAGTTCTTGACTGCTTCAATGGGAGTCTTAGGTGTAAAATTCTGATCATATTATGTGTTAGGGCCTTTTATAAGGTAGATGAGTACTTACCTTATCGCTGAAATCTAAAACTATATACAAATATTTATTATTCATTAGAGAATATACTCCCTATCGTTGTGAGCAAATTGAAAATAATAAACAATGTTTACACAGAACAGTTGATTGCATTAGATATGCTCTTTTTAATCAACATTTCACAGTTTTGGAGATCAGGATGGGATTTTTCGCTACTTTATAGACTAGTAGGGTTAGAGGTAAAACGTATTCGAAACAAGAATAGGCCTATATTTAACCCAGGTACCATTAAGAATGTCCATATTCAATTTCAGTACAATCGGTAAATTAGTTTACGCGTGAAAGCAAAACAAACAAACAAAAGGACTTTTGCATTTTTAATATTATTATTATACAGTGCTTCTTTATAGTAATGCAGATTACAGACTAAAAGTTACTAATTAACTTTTCAGAACGTATGTTATATATTATTCATCGATACAATAAATACAACTCTTATGGCACTTGAAATATTTTCTACCAGAGGTAGAACCATGCTGGTAATAGACGCTTTTTGACCAAACCAACGTAATGTACGAGTATATATTTTCTTGTCCAGGTAAATAACTAAAAAACTAAAAGTGATTAATCGGCTAGAACTGACTCTTTTGAACTGGAGAAACTTTTCAGTCATACGAAAGACATATACCAGGAATTTACACTTGTATTTCCTTCATTGGGAGAAAAGGCTAATTATATCTGTGGCACTTAAAATCCTAGACAGAAAGGGAAACTTCTACTTTTTTATTTAGTTTGTCGTAATATCAAATAAATCAACAGTGAAGTTGTTTCATTTATTTTTGCAGTAAATACATTTCACTATCAGATTTCTATGTGCCTAAAGAAATTACATACATTAAATTTTGATAAGTTAGATTAAATAAAAAATTATGAATTTTAGATGGGACCTTTTTGTTGAAGATTATGGAAATTGATTGATGTAAACATATAGTATGAAGAATATTTTTAGCAACTCATTGAATATTTCACTTGGTTCTATAGAGAAAATATGTTTCTTGGGTGAGATATAAAGCTTCGATAAATGAAAACAAACTCTGAGGAGAAAGCTCGAGGTATTATTATTGGCACAGGAGATGGTTGAAAGAACACACACTGGAAGATAAAGGATGATTCCTTTCTGTGTTGGCGATAGAGAGTATAAAGGTTCAACTTGCATCCAATCAGGTTTTCAAAAGAGTTTTTAGATTCGATTTGCTTGTAAAGGGCACCAAAGGAGCTTAAACAAACTATTTTCCTAAACTACATCCAAAAAGGTAACATGTATTGCCTGAATAAAAAAGCATGCATTTTTGGGTCTAATAAATGATAGCTTTTCTTCATCTAGAGTAATCCCTTTATGCTTGAAGGTATCAAAACGTTTTCAAAGCTAAAATTGAGGCCTGTAACAATCTAACAGTTAGAAGACGTGACTGAGAATCAGTCGAACAACTCGAACGTACACATCGATAGTGTCAATCGACTTCCAAATACTCACTTAAACTCTGTTTCGGTTTCACATAACATAAAGACAATTCAATCAAGGCAATATAAAGCACCTAAATATGATTTTTCCAAAGATACTAGCACATCCCAACGTAAATCAAGAAATGAGCTCAAAGACGTTATTATTGGTAAGAAGACGGATTCCTTCATCAAAACGATTCCTGTGAGACCTAGGCCTACCAGAAGAAAGGCTCTTTTCATATCAAGACTGTGTCCAGAGGTGTCTGCATCTGACATCGAAGGATACATAAAACATGAGGTGACCTTAGACTTTGTGAAATGTTCTCAATTAAGGACCAAATATGAGGACTACGCATCGTTCCACATCGAGGTGAATGAAACGGACATGGACAAAGTGCTCAACGCTGACATATGGCCTAGTGGCTGCTTGCTTACGAAATTCAAGGGAGTTCTTCAAAAAGAAGCAGTCATCAACGGGACTTCATCAAACGAACATTTTTTACCCATGGAAGACAACTCGCAGAGCTCAACCCAAACCGAAGGCTAAGACCGCAGTCTCCGGATGACGTTCCAAGGACTCAAGAAGATGACAACAGTATGAACTTAGTGTTTTTAAATGTCCAAGGCCTCAAGGATAAATCTGTTATATTGGAGGGTTTTTTACTTGGCCTAAGAGTGTCTGTTGTTTGCATCTCGGAGCATTGGCTACAATATGACGAGGTTAGTTTTTCAAATCCTATAGGCTACTCTCTGATAAGTTCCTTTTGTCGTTCAAAATTTAAAAGAGGTGGTTCTCTAATATTTGTGAGGAATGATCTAACTTCTAACGCCAAAGAGCTAGATTTAGGTTTCCTATGTGACGAAATGCATTTTGAAGTTTCCGGGATATTCATAGATAAATTTAACTTAATTGTTGTCTCCGTATATAGGTCACCCGATGGCAACCCCACGGTTTTTTTAGAACAGTTAGAGCGTTTACTATTATTTCTTTCCAAGTGGCACAACTCCACGGTTGTGGTGGGAGGAGACCTTAACGGAGAATTTGACATTACCAAATGTACAAAAAATAGTGTTAAAACATTTTTGAATTTATTAAGACAACATAATTATCACTGTATGAATTATGTACCAACCAGAAATCAAAATTGTCTGGATAATATTTTTTGTAATAGACTTCCAGCTACTGAAAGGGCGATCTGTAAAGTTATCTCCTTCCCTTTTTCTGATCATGATGCTCTACTATTTAATTTGCCTATTAAGTTTATTGTATCTGAAGGAAACAACATACAGGAGAGGTCTATTGGCTTCTTTAAAATGGTATTACCTGTGAGGAAATTTGGTTGTGTGGCAGTGATGCTTCTTTGTACTGATTGGGACCTAGTATTCAGCAATAATTTCAACACCCCTGATTTATTTTCAAAAATTTTCCTCAAAATTACTTCAGCTATACATTTTTATTGCAATCTTATTAAATTAGATTCTGGCCCAGTAAAATCAAAAACAGTTGGTTTTCAAAAACAGCCCTGGTATACAAAAGAATTAACATGTATGAAAAATAATTTGATTGCTTTGAGTCAAATTCTGAAAGAGACACCTTCGTCCAATTTGAAACAACAGCTTGCCAATTCTAAACTAAAGTACAGAAAAGCTATTTCTGAAGCCAAGCAGGCTTATTACAGAGAAAAAATAGAATGCAGTAGAAATAAGTGCAAGGCAGCTTGGGATTTAACAAAAAAAGACACTCAAGGTCATACTAGCAATAGTAGAGTTGGAATCTCACCCCAAGAATTTAATGACTTCTGCATAAACTCAGTTAAAAAACTAAGGCAAAGTGCCACTAATCCTAATATAACACCCCAGTGTTATATGTCAAAATTAAATGTTACTCCTGCTCAGTTCTCTTGGAAATTAATTACTCAAGAAGATGTTTTAAAAGCAGTTAAAAGATAAAAAAATTCAAATAGTTGTAATTTTTACAATATGTCAAATAATTTATTAAAACAAATAGTTACATCCATAGTACTTCAATTGACTTTTGTATTCAACATATGTTTGGCCAATGGTGTTTTCCCTGCTGAACTGAAAATTTCTCGGGTCTGCCCAATCTACAAAAAGGGTCCAAAAAACCAGCCGGAAAGCTATAGGCCAGTCTCAATTGTACCTGCTATATCTAAGTTGCTTGAACTTCTTGTCTTTGATCCAGTTAATGAATTCTTAGAACATAATAATCTGCTTTGCACATCACAGTATGGTTTCCGTAGTGGCAAGTCAACCCTAAATGCCATAGATGACTTGGTGCGAAATGTGATTGAGGCTTTTGAAAATAAGGCTTTTGCTCGGGCCGCCTTTTGCGACCTGAGCAGGGCTTTTGACTGTGTCGATCACCAGGAATTGTTGTTAAAATTAGAATTTTACGGTATTAAAGGATCTGCCCTACAATTTTTTGAATCATATTTAACCAATAGATAACAGCTTGTTTGTATTAATGGAGATTGGTCAGACAGGGTGAGGGTGGAGCATGGAGTACCTCAAGGTTCTGTGCTTGGACCCTTACTTTTTTTGATTTCAATAAATGACTTACCATCAAATATTTCATATCCAGTTAAATCAATTTTATATGCGGATGACACCACCTTTTTTGCAGCCGCTGGCATGATGGGTGAACTTTCCCATCTAATAAACAGTGCGGTAAATGAGGGGGAAATCTGGTTTAAAAGCAATCATTTCAAGTTGAATTCTGATAAAACCCAACATTTAGTCTTTAGTTTGAGGCCTTTTGACCAAAATTTACAACCCAAGGATGAGTGTGTCAAGTTTCTTGGGATGCATTTAGATAGCAAACTTCAATGGAATTCCCATGTAGATCATGTGTCAATTAGGCTGTCTAGAGTTGTCTATCTGATTAGACGTCTTAAAGCCCTTGTTGATATGAGCTATTTAAAAATGGTTTATTTTGCATTCTTTCAAAGTATCTATAGATATGGCTTAATTTTCTGGGGTGGTTGCAGTAGAACAAAAGAGATTTTAATTATTCAAAAAAAGGTTATTCGTATTCTCGCAAATGCAGTAGATGATGCCCACTGCAGGCCGCTGTTTCAATTATTAAAAATTCCAACAATAATTAATTTGTATATTTATGAACTTTTATCTTATGCACTGAAACAATGCCCACTTTTAACTTTTCAAAATGATGTGCATTCTTATCACACCAGAAATAGTAGTAATATTTCAAGGACGCATTCCAGGCTAAAGAAAACACTCAATAGTCACGTAGAAATGTCTTTTAAAATCTATAATAAAATTAATAAATATATTAAAATTAGCAATTACTTTAACAATCAAAAGTTCTTATTAACAAAATTTTATGAATGGCTGTTGAATAATCCAGTCTATTCAGTTCAAGAATTTTTGCTTTTGGAACAAATAGATATTTTTTAGATAACTATATGCCTATAACTGAAACTTGTGATACATTTAAATTTATGAGCTGGTGCAATATTGTTGTATATGTTATATTTAAACTTTTATGTGCAGTTTTATTTGTTATTTGACTTCAGTGTTTTTATGCTATTTTTGTCTTTCATAATAATTATTTTGTCTATGATAATTTATTCTTATGTATGTTACTTTTATGTGCAATATCTATTTTTATGTGCAATATTTATTTATTTATTTATTATAGCCTAGTAAAACTTAAAACCCATGTCTGTTAGCTAATGATATATTCAAATATTTATAATTTTTATGTCATAAATTATTGAAGAATTAACTGTAGCTAATTCAAGCTGTAATATGACTTTGTCAATACATATGTATTATGTCAACGACAAAATAAAGATTCTTGATTCTTGATTCTAACCAAACCATTGTTTGCGTACTTTGCGAAAATCCAAAGGTTTAAAAAAACTCTAATGCAAAATCTATTATTTCACTTATATGTGTTTACTTGCATATTTTCAATTTTAGCACAGGAACAGTCCTAAAACACCGTCAAGTTCATGGCTATGGTTGTGGAATTCGATTGTTTATATTTAAGAATTCACATGCAAGTTCCACATGTAATTAAACAAACTATTAATAACACACTCTAAAGGTTATACAAATTTAGAAAAGCGATAAAAGTGGATGCATGAGAAATAATTATCTTTTCCCGAACTCCGTCGATGCTAATAAGAAATATGGTTTTTATTATTTATAAAATTGTATTAAAAGACAGACCCAGTGTTTCATGATGTGTCTATACATGACTGGTACGTATTTCAAATATTGGATAAGTCTCAAGAATAAACTAACTCAGGCTGTTGAAAATATCATGACGTTGTCTCTTTTTTAAAACATTTCAACGTATTTGAATTTCATAATTCCTTTCCAATGTACATTTTTAATGATTTTGGAGATTTTTAGAATATAGGCTACAAGAAAAGACCTAAGTAATAAAAGATTTAATAAATATATTAATATATTTGTGATTTGTGGAGTTATGCACAATGCATGCATACATAATTATGTAAGTAGGCAAAAATCAAAATAAACAACAAAAGTGTTAGATTAAAAGTTTATGGAAACACTTATAAATAATAAAATAGTGTCTATGGTTAAGTCTGAAAGATCAAGATCTTATTGGTAGTTGCGAGCAAAATTAAATTTGATTAAATAGTCAAAAACAATCAAAATATATAGTCTGATTTTAAGGGACATTTTATTTAAAACTCCATAACAATTTAAAGATTAGCTGTCTGCTTTTTAACTTTCGAAGAAAGTCATTGGGCAACGTTGTCTTAAGTTATTTGGTCAAATTTAGGATGCAGAAATGTAAAAATTTAAACGAAATTTAAATGAAAATTGAAATCAAAAGTAATATGAAAGTTGGAAAATAAATAATGCAAGAGTCTAAAAAACCGGGGGAAATTAAAAAATATAAATTTAAAATTTGATGCGAGAGTAGCCAACACGAACATACCCTAAATTTCATGAATAAAGGGTAAGGTTTTGACTGTTTAACATTGTGTTTTAGATACAAGATTTGTATTTTACTATAAACTATGGTTTCTATAGATGTCCGATGCACGGCTCAGGCTGTACAGGCTTTCTCGAGTTGCCAAACAAAGTTAGACTCCAACTACACGACAACTTGTAAGACACTTGCTGCTTGACAAGTCCTTGAACAACTCTTTGCAGTTTCTACTACCAAAAGTAAAAAAATATTATTAGTTATCATGTATTAAATTTGTTTACCAGTAAATGTATTTTTCAAATCTTAAGTACTGCATATACTCTTTAAAATCCTCTCATTTGAGATTTAAGTTGATTTTTCAGTATGTTTGAACAGACAGCCAGTTCTTAGACAGTATGGGTTGAATAAGATAATTTTGGTAGTAGTTTTCAAACTGCACCGCTTTCAATAAAAAAATTTGTACCACCTTTTTTACTAAACGTAAAATTAGTACATATATAATATAACGGACTTTTATCAGGGTAAAATAAAGTAGCTTACTGGATAAAAGGATTCGCAGGTGTTACCAAGAAGAAAGTCGACTATCATTATGAGCTAGAGCTTAGGTGGATATATTATCCCAGATGTTTGGATTCACCAGTAGCCTAGGTTTATCTTACATTAACTTTAATATTTATTGCTTTCATACGCTATATATTATACAGTTTATTCCGATTATATACTTAGATTTAGACTGCACCAATTTCAAAATTCCCTAGTTTAATTGATGTAAGTTATTATTTATTACTTTCATACGCTATATATTATACAGTTTATTCCGTTTCTAGCCTTAGGTTTAGACTGCATCAATTTCCAAATTTCCTAGTTTAATTGTTATAAGACACTTCTTTTACTTTACCTTGTATCAATCATTTGACTTCTATTTTAAAGAGCCTTAAAGAGCTATGAGGCTGCAAAAGAAGTCTTATACTTTTTATAAATAACTATATATGTGTTTACTATTCTCCTTTTTCCACGTGAAGGTAAAATCAAATTCTCAAATTTGCATTGTAAATTGTTTACGACAGGCGTGCTGAGATGGTTGTGGAAGTAATATGTGTATTCACGCATAAATTTAATTTATGTGTAATTTAATATAACAGAATACAAGTATTATTTCGTTCAAAGAAAAACGTAAAAGTCTACTAAAGAAGCTTTAAACATTTAGCACAAGTAACTATCTACAACCAAGGTCATTTAAAGTCTACATAGCGAGTTAACTATTGTATTTTTCACAGCAAATTAATGTAAGTTTTGTCATTTTATGGATTTTCTGTTTGTGAAAAAAATGACTTGTTATTTGACATCCGGAGGACACACAATACTCATTTATAGATACGATTTATCTATCATGGGATCAAATTATATTTGTTGTAGGTATAGGTATTTTATTAAAAATACATATTAAACTAGATTTAAGATGGTTTCTCAAAAAAATTATGAAAACCTTATTGGTGTTTTTTTTTATTGATCGCGACTACTTAATTGAAGAATTCTATATTGAGACATAAGGATCTCTGCCAGGACGATATATTCTTGTTACAGAGAATTACTGAATGATAGAATTGCTACATCACAATACTTATAAGGAGTAGTTCAACCGATACGTTTAATGAAAGTAATATTTGGTTAGTATGGGAATTAAAATTTAAATAAATTGAAAATTTATTGAATTTTAATTATTTACTACTATATCATAAAATATGTATAAACTAAAAAGAAATGTCAGACAAGACATTATAAAATTGTAAATACTGAGATTTCGTATTATATAATATATTTAACATTTAAAAAGAAATAAATCACCTTCAACGGTTTTAGAATTTTTATTTTTGTGTAGACATCGCAGGTATGCTTAAAAAGTTAACGTTTAATATTTGTATACAATTAAATAATGCAACCTATTAAAATCATGAAATGTGTTACTAAAAATGTCATATAAATAATTTTCACAATATTCTCTGCTTTTTCGTTTATTCTGCTCTTGAGTCCGTAGGTCTTTGTGATGTTAGTTAAAAATCAGAAAATAGGTTTTATACCTAAAAGACACACACAAAAAAAATAATTAGTAAAAAAAAATTTAAAATGCTTAAGAATCTTTTAAAAACAAATAAGGTAGACTAAAAAGAAAAAATATATTGAGTAATTGAAATTTACATGTGCTTTCCTGATTTGAAAAATTTGACTTTAATAACTCCATATTTTAGGAAAGGGATTTATAAAAGTTTTGAACTGGCTTTTATACAATTATATTCTGTGGCTCCAGGCTTAGAAAATTTACTAATGAAGAAATTGATAAATAAAATTAAATATTTACCCTAACCGACGGGAACAATTATAGCTATTAGAGATATTGGGGTTGTGTAAAATAATGTTTTATAGAGATTAGACTTAAAAACATTTTTTCACTAACTGTTATTAGATTATGCCACATAAAAATGTATAAGTTCCCAATTTAATAATAGGTAAACATATGAATTCTTGTTTTCAAAATCTTTCAAAAGCGAAACCTTATTTAGATACTTGCTATTCGTACGGTAAGTTTACTATTGGATATCACTTAATATAGGGTAAGAGACATTTGTAAACACCATTGTATCGTATGGTGGCCTCAGGGACACACAACACATTTCGGTGGAGATACCTTTGTTCGGATCGCGGTCAGAAGCAATTTGCCACTAATTAATTGATCAGGCCCAGTGGTGAGCATTCCTGCAACTGTCTCAGTGTGTGAGGCTAGCAGCAGCTGACACCACATCTCAATATAGGTTTGTTTGTTCGAACCGCTCAGAATTTTTTATGATAGGCATATAATAAAAAATAATAATTTAGATTAAGCGTAACTTTTTCACTGTTAACATTTAATTGTGGAGTTACGTGCAAATGGCATAAATGATAGTTTTATTTATAGTCCTGTACTCAGCTCAAGCTTTACAGCCCTTCTCGAGTTGAAGACCAAAGTTAGACCCTAACTACACGACAACTTGTAAAGCGCTTCTTGCTTGACAAATCCTTGAAAAACTTTTAGCAATTTCTAAGATCATATTTAGTAAAATAGTATTAATTTCGTTTACCAGGAAACATTTAAAATGGGATTTGGAGTTAAAATTCTCTAAGTTTAGATTGAAGTATTTTTTTCATTGTCTTTAAAATTTAAAGACAATTATCAGATTTTATTTATCAGTGTGTCTATTAATTTAATAGACACGCTGATAAATAAGATTTTTTATAACTTTCTAATGCACAGCCTGTCATTGTGTAAAAATAATTGTTTAAAATATTAATGTTTGATAATGTAACAGTAGTAAATCTATAACATAACAGATATTTATCTGGGTAAAACACTTAAGCTCTATTGGATGAAATAATTAGCTGATGTTATAAAACAAAAGGAAAGTATTTTAAAGTAGAGCTTAAGAGTATACATTTTCCAGACAGTTGGATTCACAAGCAGCGTAGGTTTATTTTTCATTAATATTATCTTTTATTTGTAATATTAAGTATAAATTGATTATTTATAGGGTTCTTCAGATTCATACGATGTCCGTATACAATTTATTTTGTTTCTAGCCTTACGTTACATTGCTTCAATTTCGAAATTCCCTAGTTAAGTTTTTCCCAACATACCTTTTTTACTTTCCCATGGATCGACCTTTACCTTCTATATTAAGAGGCATTGGCATTTTTACACATTTTTTCTATTTTTTGTATGTGAGTATCTTTTCCATAGTAATAACCGTTCATTTCTCTCTTCGTTTCGGATGAAGGTCAATTCAAATTGTCAGGACTGCATGGAATGTTGTTTACAATAAGTTTGTTGCGATGGTTGAGGAAGCTATATAATTTTGTATTTATACCGAAAGCTTAATTTAAATGTCATTTAATTTAATGTTTTAAAAATATTATTTATATGCAAGTCAAAAATATTCAAAATGAGCTTTACAAATTTACCACAAATTACCATCTATCAGTTGTCAACTAGTTATATTTTTAATTGCCGTTCGGTAAAGAATTTTCGGGTAGACACACAAAACGAATTTATAGTTAAAATATTAAATGTTACTTGTTCTTAAAGTTTAAAGATTTAACTAAAAAACCGAAGCTGCTCGTTGAGCTTTTTTGAATACATCTTAATTAGAATTGTTGTCTCTAATGAACTATACCTTACAACTCTTCACACGCAATTTCGTAAATTTTGCACCTGTATAAGCACTAGATAATTATATTTTAGTCGCCAGGGTTGAGTTTGCCTTCTTCCCACGATAAAAAATTTTAAAATTGGATTGTTGGTCATTGTAATTTACTCTGTACTTTACTATTTTTGGTTACATAGTTCATTTTGCATCTTACCCGATCAATGACATATATAAAAATACACAGCTCTGAATCTCAATTCTGCCAAAAGCCTGTCAGTTTTTATAAGAGTCTTTAAATGTGAAGTAAAAATATTAGAAAACATTGTTTCTTACATCTGCATTGCCAGCAGTTATCCGCTGCTTTGAACGCAATATAGTAGGCATTGGAGGTATGACCACTGCTGGCTCGAGTGAATTATACTTCCTACGCCCATGTTTAACTATCTTTGTTGTCACGTTAAAGTACGTAAAAAGTGTATATTTATGCCCATTGTAACTTACTTTGTATATTCTGTTCCATACTTGATGTTTCCTTGTTTCCTGATCAACAGAATACATATCAGAAATCAGAAAATGTACCTCTATAAAAATTGAACTATGGATTTTAATCATTCTTTAAATTTATTTAGATGGTAACACTGACTTTTAGTTCTAAAACCTTATATCTGATATTCACGATAAAGCTACTTACTTGTTTCTTCATAAACTAAAAAACATACCTAATTAATGAAATCTAAAACGGCGTAAAATTGATGCTTATTCCTTATAAAATGTACTCACTATAAAGGCAAAACATTGAAAATAATAGGCAGTGTTTACACAGAACAAGACCAAGACAGGATTTTTAGCTAAATAAAGACTACTGGGGCGCAGCCCGACGGGATTTTTGAATTAAAAAAGGCCAGTGACCGCAAGAGTTTCAGTGTAAATCTGTAGTACAATCTGTTGAACAGTTTATGCGTAAACAAACAAAGGCACTGTTTTCATTTATATGTTATTAGGATTAAGTGATGATGAGAAAAGTAGTAATGCAGCGAACATAATTAATAAGATTTTTACGAAATTCAAATGTTATAACATTTCAAAGATAGTCCCAGAATAAATAGGCAATGAGATAATCGTTAAGAACTCATAAATACATTAAACTATTCTTAATGGTGACTACGAGAAATATAAAGACAAAATGTTTGATCAATTGTTCGTTTATTATTTCCTACTTATACAAACACAAACGTTAAGAAAGGATTACGTCAAACAAGAACAAACTTGGGAGCAAATACGAGGTATTCTTACGCGCTGAGGAAATTGTTGAAAGAACACACTTGTTGATAAAGGATGGTTCTTTTCAGCCGTTTGTAGAGAGCCTGGTTTTTCACAAAAGACTCAACTTATATGCAATCAGTAATTCAAAAGGATTCCAAGATTCAATTTGCTTCCTTCCTGTAACGGAATTGTTTTTAATGCAATATAGTAATATTTAATTATTCACGTTATATATTAAGCAGAATATAAAAGTCAATTTGGAATATCTTTGATGCAACCAGAAAATATTATTTGAGGTCATAAATATCACTTTCAAATAAATATTATTAGCGTAATAGATAATTACGTTGAAACAAACGGAACTAAATTCATATTTTGATAAATGTTTCACTTTTACATTTCATAGTAATTTTTTCATACCTGCAAGAACGTAAAAGTATAGTTTGGGTCGTAACTTATGGTCAACAGATTGAAGGAGAAAATGCAAGTAAAAGCGCTGTCAAATAATGGTAATCTACTTAAATATTCCTGAATATTAAAGTTCAATTCATAAAAACCATGGTAATGAGTTTTAAACTTCGCCTGCGAGAAGGTTTTAGTGACTTTTACTTGTATTCCATTTTATCAAAAGTTGTTTTACCACTAAGGTTAATTTAAAAATTTAGAAAATACACTTTGATAAATAAGGACTGAATTTAATGATCAATGAAGTAAAACTCTGTAATTATAAAACAAATACAGGCAATATAAGTTTTAGATTAATTAGAAAAATAATAGCAGGAGAACGCCGTAAAGGAATTGATTTAAAGTTATTCTTTGATAAGATGTTATGCAGAATTGTGGCGGGTCTCAATACCAAGGCGAGAAGTATTGTACCTCTGTTGTCCAAAATAGGAAAGAACCCTTTCCTATCACCCCTTACCCGATTGTAGGTAATTTTATATTAAATTCTGTAAAGTAATTCACTTCATAATCTCATAGAGGTTAAATTTGTTTTTAAATATTAAGATTGTTGAGTTAGAAGCATTTTATAATACATCGTGTTTTTTAACATTCCATATTGAACAACACTCTAACATTTTATCATCCTGCAATCACTGGTGTCGACAGAGTTTTTAATGTTTACAAAATCTGTGCTCTATTTTGCACTCAATTAATAATATTTTTCGTCCCTGGGAATGAAAGTGGCTGTTTTATGTGTGTAATCGTGTTTTACGCACGAGGTGAAGCCGAGGTTGGAAATACGATTATGCGCCTAATGACAGTTTAGCTCAAAGTGGGAACAACGATTTTATCATGCGGTAAACAATGTTAAAACTAACGCGTTTTGTTTGATTTTTGTTACTTAATAACTCAAGATAGTAATAATGCCAAGTTTACATATCCAAAACAGCTGTGTTTTTTAAAACATATCACAAGAAATGTGGTCTGGAACAGATTATGTAAATAGAGCGGACAATCTTTAAATTCGTTGAAACTAAAATATACATCTGTAAAACTTTGTACGCCTAATGCTAAAGGATTTGTATATATTTCTTACTAGCAAACTGTTTCCTAGCAATTAAAATTATAGTTTCCTTGACAACACAAAGCTAGCTATAAAATATTACGATCTCGTCGTAATTTATAGTTTTTCCTATAGTTATGAATAATGTAGACATTTTAGGTTGGTTCTAGAGCTTAGAAAATACACGACGATATTATATATATCTGGCTCAACTCTCAGTGAGCTATTTATTTGTAAGACAATGTTTTTTTTTCTTGAGTCAAGTGCGCATTAGCCTAAAAACGTGACCGAAGAGCCTACACCTATTAAATGAGAGCAAATTTGTTAATAGTGCTGTATAGCGGGTACGACGGTTATCGTGAGATAACCAGATCAAGAAACGTCAAACGTGGCTGTGATTGGATAGATTACCGCTGCGCGATCCTGTCCTCGCAGGCAGTTCATTGGTGGTGGTCAACATTAAGCCGTTTTTCCCAGATTTTGGTAAAGAGGGTTTATTAGCCCTAACTTCACCTAGTAGAATAAAATATTACTTTACTTTACACTTATTAAGAGCTGCTGTACTTTTGGCCTTATTAGTTTTAGCCCCATAATAATAATGTTAATCCTCTTGCAACTTTAAATACAGGGATGATAAAATTTCATGACCATCTCCATAAATGTTGTTCGTAAGTTTATATAAGAAGGTATCCTTTGAGCAGTGGTGCCATGTGGAAAGGAAGTTTGATTTGATGAATTTAAAAGTTAAAATTGTCCCTAAAAATGCGGGATTTTGTGGGCAACTAAAAAACTTTAAATGTAAATCACTCTTAATCGACACCTTTTTATGAAGACCATAAAACAATAAAAAAATGATAAAAAAACTATATATCTCTATTTCTTTCCTATACAAATTAATAAGTTGTCTATATCATTATAGTTGTAAAAACAATTTCCACATACATTTCATTGTTTTAAGGTTACTGTCTGTGTGGAAACTGGTTTATTGGTCGTTTGTGACATCATTTATTTCCAGCAGGACGACGACTTAGCACATTTGTACCGTGTTATACGACATTTCCTGGGAACTAAACTAGGTGGTCAGTGGATTGGTAGGCATGGTCTCCGGACCTCACAGACATGTTTAGATGTTTTCTATGGGGTGTCATTGAATCCAGAATTTACAAAAGACCAGTTGAAGATTTAAGAAACAGGATTGTTAAGGCCTGAAACTAAATACCACTTTAAACTTTTCTTAAAGATATAAGGGCATTCCACTCCGTGCTTTCATTGAAGAAAGTGAACAGTGCTGGTTTATTCTACGTAGACATGACTGAGATAAATGCTCAAAATCCTCCTCGTGGTTCTTGACAGAAGGCGACCTCTACCCCTGACCCTACCATCCAGAATTTCACTCCGGAAGCAGAGTAAGCGACCTTTTAGAACTAAGTAAAATGTTTCTGCTTTTTGACCTCAGACAACATAAAATGGTTTCTTTATCTAACTGAAACAATTATGACATCAGGTAAATATAATTTACATAATTATTAGTTAGTAGTATATACAGGTATGTCGCTTAGAAATATGACTTAAAAAACTGAAGGAAACATTTTTTATTGATGATACTAGAAAAATACCTCAATTTTTTATCTTGCATTACTATGAAGCAATATATAAATTTTGATATTTGTTATTGTTCATACTCAATTTCCATTTAATAATTTTAAACTTACCTCTTTCGAAATGAATCGCGAGTCCAATATTACCTCTTATGGTGCATGCAAATTAATTGATTGGTTGGTTTTGCCTAGTAAATCGTACATTGTATTACTGATTAATTCACTATTACGTCTAGTTTAGGAAACAGCGTTGTTTTAGAAAAATATAAATTTGGTCATATAAGAACTGCTTCCCACAAACCCTTTTATTTACTTATTTAAAATAAAGTGCCGTACAATCCTTCTTATGGCGTAAAAAGAAGCGCAATAAAAGTCAAATAAAAGGAGAGACTGCACCCATTTGTTTACGGTGGACAAGATTTCCCTCTCACATCCTTTACACGGCTTATACAGATAGATATTTTGTTACTGAGGAGAATCCAGGCAGTAAATCGACTATTTCCATGGTTTCAGGCTCATAAACTGTGGGAAACGTGGGGTACTCGATCTCGTGACACTTTCCATTCTTGTATGAATGAAAAATATTAATACAGCCGAAACATTTAATAATAGTCCCCATTTAGATTTTTATACTGTTAATATTAATTATAGAATTTTGAGAAATGTTCTAGTTCAAAAAATGTATTTTATACATATACACACAAGTTTGATTATGGTAATTTCTTTATTTCATAAGCTATTAAGAAAAAGACGAAATTTCGTTTGTTTTTCCATTTAATTTATTGTTTAAATAAAAAAGAGCAAATGTTTTAGAAAATATAGAAATTTTTTAGATGCAAAATATGATATAGAAAATGAAAATAAGCGCAACAAATTGTATTGAACTAAACACTGTACATGATAACTGACTCATATGTAGTGAAGAACAATGTCGTCTTCCTACAGCCGGCTCATATACACTCTGATGGTTTATTTAATTTAATTAATATTGCGAAGTTGTTATTTCAAATTTGATTGATCACCATTTTGAATAATATTTGAATTCAAAATGCTGTTTCATTTCTTGAATGTGAAAAACAGTCTTGATCTATTATGTTCTAATTTCGTGGTATTTGTT
Organism: Homalodisca vitripennis; assembly: GCF_021130785.1. Lineage (NCBI taxonomy): Eukaryota > Metazoa > Arthropoda > Insecta > Hemiptera > Cicadellidae > Homalodisca > Homalodisca vitripennis. The sequence goes on from NC_060212.1 coordinate 43,424,527, forward strand.
GTGTACTAATTATGAGACTAATGTAAGTTTTAGTTAAGGCTAAATGCAGACGTTGTCTTAATACTTCAGAATTATTTCAAATTTGGCAAACTTTGTTACGTTAGGCTGGGTTAATGTTAATTGATTGATTGCGATAACCCCAACTATTTTACAAAAAGTAAAAATAACATTCTCGAATATTTTTCGAAAAACGTATAAATATAAAAAATCTTATTTTTTCATAAGAATTTATTATTTGTTTTATGTATCCAGGGAATACACAGGAATAAATAAAAGAAGTAATACCTAACTGAACAATATTAACAATAGTCAATAAGTAGTACAAAACCTTTTCACTTGCTTCCTACATCTTTGCTCAACAAGAATTTTGGGAAATGAGAGAATCTTGTAATAGTACTTAAAAAAAACTCTTACTTTATAAATGCGCATATTATAAAGACGTAAAATTTAGTTTTAATAGTTTAATGAGATTGGGAGTCGGTAATAATTTGCTTTTGCGTGTTTGATAAACCTGAATATCTCGTTAATTTTGAATTGCAAGGAAGACAGTGCCCAAGACCTAATAGTAGGGAAATCGCGTTATATTTCGGTTCCCCTATTTCCGGAAGATCTAGTAGACACAAAAACTTCCCACCGTGCATAAATCCCACGAAACCCAACAGTAAATGACAACACAAAGATGATATATACATTTTGTAATGGTATACTTGTATGGGCGGGTGAATGGGAAACGAGAGATAGTTATTACCCTGAGGGAGATTTCTCGATTCAAACAATCATTTAGTCAACAATACACAAGACATCATAACGAAATAGATACCCGATATTGCTGTTGTAGTGAATCAACTAGAGTATTTAAGCAGTGGCTTGTTTCTCATCGTTTGTCATAGCAGAATATAGTTTGTCAGAATGTTCGGTTTATCTCTGTATAGGGTGAAAATTACTTGCTAACATAACATTTTATACTTTGGACATGACTTTTAATTAATTATACTTTTCATTTTATAATTATTGGATGGCCGTCAACGAAGAGGATAGAGAATTAAATTTCCTTCTTCTGTCTATCTCTTTTTGTTCGTACGTATCTTATAAAAGATCTGACCTGTAGACTTAAAATTTAGCAAGAATCTTCATTTCAACCAAATAACATCAAGTTGCATGATGGATTTGGCTTAGCGTTGAAAAGAAACTTGTAAATTAGCCTTAGGAGTAAACATGACAAACAGAAAGTAAACAAATAGAAGACGAAATAATTCTCTCTACACACCGAGTTTAATCATACGACGTAGTAACATGTTGCTTGATAGCAAATTTAGGGTAATGAAATGAATTTGAAATTTTGTCCATTATCGAAGCGAAAAATAAGTGACACGAGGTGTGCCATACACCTACATTGTTTGTAATTTATGTCTTGCAGAAAGTAAATGTATCTTTATAGTCACAATAAACTGGAGAATGCTCCCCACAAGTGTTAAATTCATTTCAAAATTTGTAACTGAATAGTCAAAGAATATCCTTTTTTACTAGGAGAAGTTAGGCCTAAGAAGCCATCTCTAACACTTAACCTGGAGACCAGCGGCTTAGAGGTAACTTCCAAACCATCACCTATGGCAGGACATGCGGGCTGCGTGCAAGGATCACTTAGCGTCACCCATCCAAGCAGCAGCCACGCTCGACATTGACTGATTCAATTATAGCAAGATACCGTACACGTTACACAGCACCAATAATGTAATAATGTGTTAGACGTCATTGATGCTATATTAAGTTATATCGTATTCTTTTACATACAACGTACAGTAGCTATGGTAGGAAGGGTTGATTCAATTGAATTTTGAATTTAGCTTGCTTATATTTGAGCTTCTGGTATCTGACGCTTGACTCCTGGAATCTGTATTCATGTTCCAATCTGTATACATGTGAGTCTGAAGAGATTCAAATAAAGTTGACGACGAAGAAGTTCATGTAAGCATTTACATTCATGTCAACAAAGCATTTACAACATTTTGACATCAGAGGCACCCTTAAATAGGTTAAGTGGTAGTTTCATCGTATTGTCCGACAAAATTGAGTGCATACCACGATAAACTTATAAAAAAGTATATATTTAATAAATAAAATAAACGTCAATTATTGATATACAGTATAAAAGGGCTTTTATTACATTACGCTAGTTTAGAAGTTAAACAGTTAGATATATCGGTCACAAAGAAAAGAGATTTTACACAGGTACAGATATATCGCATTTAAAATATTTAGATTATAAATGAGAAGAACATTGCAGACCGTGATGGATAGATAAGAGCTGGAAATAGAACTGGTCTTGAAGCAATCTCGGAGTTAATTGAAGGTAGAATTACCAGTTCCATCACATCTTAATCTGGGTGTTAACAGACATCAGAGGTTCTGTTACATCTGCGATTGACTTACCAACAACTAATAGGAGAAAACAAATCATACGAGTATTTATTATTATTATTTTTGTTATTATTATTTTATAGGAGTTATTTGCAGATTTTGGAAACAAATTTAATCAATAGTAACAGGTTATCTCTTTATATTTTACTTTATCGTTGAAGTTACTGTAAGTACAATTTAAAAGTATTGATCATAAAAATGGTTATACTTGGTTATAAATATATCTTATACCCTATAAATAAAAAAATTACTATCAATGAATATGTTACTAAGCGTTAATCTCGAGAACGGATAGACATATTTGGATAATTTTTAAAAATGAATCGGTTTAAGTGGGAGGAAGGTTTAGGCGAAGAGAAAAATAAGAACAGTTTCCCGATTTGGGAAAATAATTATGATTTTTACGACAAGTAACTTAACGTTAACTAACGTTAAAAGTTATCCGCTGAAGTATACTAAAGAAGCAGAAACATTTGCTTACGTTGAAATGTTAGAATATATTAAATAACTAGCAGCACCCATGGTTTTGCACGCATTTTCGAAGGTTTTGCAACAGCGCAACACTTCTGATTCAAGTGAGTTATATTTCCGACACTAATGTTGAGTTGCCATTTTCTCACTCTGAAGAAAATATGTTTGTCTATATTTATTACTGTAAAGCCATTGCAATTTACTTCGATCTTAGTATTTTTTATTCATATCTGATTTAGCCTCTTTCCCGATCAAGAAAATATATAAGCATACACAACCCTGAGAAGCCTACTTTCGTTTAAAGATAAATAATTTATATTTTATTACAGTCTTTAAATGTAAAGTAAAATTCAGACTTAATAGCATATATGCAATGCTAGCAGTAACTCGCAGGCAATTTAGTAGGGAGATGGACGTGTATTAGCACTGATGGTTCAACGAATTATATTTTTCCGACCCCAGTGTGGCGATCAAGGAAATTATTTGGCGTCAAAACGTTAATATTAATGTCCATTGTTATTTACTTCTTACTTCATACTTCATTTTGCCTCTTGTTTTTCCGATTATGGATATACAATTGTAAGTACATTCTAAATGACATTATTTATGTTTATCTTTATGAACTGAAAGATTTTATTAATATTTCGGACATTTAGTACATTGCAATTGGATTTGGTACATTACATTTAAATCACAGTCCAGCAAACTTTTATTTATAATAGTTCTTGACTGCTTCAAAGGGAGTCTTAGGTGTTAAATTCTGATCTTATTATGTGTTAGGGCATTTTATAAGGTAGATGAGTACTTACCTTATCTCTGAAATCTAAAATTATATAATAATATTTATTATTCATTAAAGAATATACTCACTATCAATGTAAGGAAATTTAAAATAATAAATAATAATAAAATAATAAACACAGAACAGTTGATTGCATTAGATAATATGCTCTTTTTAATCAATATTTCACAGTTTTAAAGATTAGGATGGGATTTTTACTAAGTTACTAATTAACTTTTCAGAACTCATATTATTTATTATTCATCGAGATAATAAATACAACTCGTATGGCACCGGAGGTAGGACCATGCTCGTAATAGACGTTTTTTGACCAAACCTACATAAAGTATTTTTTTTCTTGTTCAGGTAAACAACTAAAAAACTAAAAGTGATTAATCGGCCAGAACTGACTCTTTTGAGCTGGAGAAAATTTTCAGTCATACGAAAGACATATACCAGGAATTTACACTTGTATTTCCTTTATTGGAAGAAAAGGCTAATTATATCTGTAAGGGAAACTCCTACTTTTTGATTTAGTTTGTCGTAATATCAAATAAATCAACAGAGAAGTTGTTTCATTTATTTTCGCAGTAAATACATTTCACTATCGGATTTGTATGTGCCTAAGATATTACATACATTAAATTTTGATAAATTAGATTAAATAAAAAAATAATGAATTTTAGATGGGACCTGTTTGTTGACTATTATGCACATTGATTGATGTAGAAATATAGTATGAATAAAGTTTTTAGTAACCTATTGAATATTTACCTTCGTTCTATAGAGGAAATATGTTTCTTGGGTGAGATATAAAGCTTCGCTAAACGAAAACAAACTCAAAGGAGAAAGCTCGAGGTATTCTTATTGGCACAGGAGATGGTTGAAAGAACACACAACTGAAGGATAAAGGATAATTCCTTTCTGTGTTGGCGATAGAGAGTATAAAGGTTCAACTTGCATCCAATCAGGTTTTCAAAAGAGTTTTTAGATTCGATTTGCTTGTAAAGGGTACCATAGAGCTTAAATAAACTATTTTCCTAAACTATATCTAAAAAGTAATATAAATTTCCTAAATAAAAAAGCATGCATTTTTGGATTTAATAAATGATAGCTTTTCTTTACATAATGTAATCCATTTATGCTTGGAGGTATCACAACATTTCCAAGGCTACACTAAGGGCCTGTAACAATCTAATCAAACCATTGTTTGTATACTTTGGGTAAATCAAAAACTGTAATGCAAAACATATTATTTCACGTAAAAGTGTTAACTATTATATTTTAATTTTAGCTCAGGAACAGTCCTAAAAAACCGTAAAGTTCACGGCTATGGTCGTGATATAAAACAATGATACGATATATAAACAATAGAATTTGATTGTTTATATTTAAGAATTCACAAGCAGGTTCCACATGTAATTAAATAAACTTTTTATTACACACTCTAAAGGTTTTACAAAATTATAAAAGCGATAAAAGTGGATACATCAGAAATAATTATCTTTTTATGAACTCCGTCGATGCTAAGTAAGAAACATAGTTTTTATTATTTATAAAATTGTATTAAAAGATAGACCCAGTGTTTCATGATGTGTCTATACATGACTGGTACGTATTTCAAATATTGGCTAAGTAAGAATAAACTAACTCAGGCTTTTGAAAATATAATTACTTATCGAAAAATCTTTTTAAACATTTTAACGTATTTTAATTTCAAAATTCCTTTCCAATGTACATTTTTAACGATTTTGGAGATTTTTAGAATATGGGCTACAAGAAAAGACTTAAGTAATAAAACACTTAATAAATATATTAATATATTTGTGATTTGTGGAGTTATGCACAATGAATGCATACATAATTATGTAAGTAGGCAAAAATCAAAATAAACAACAACAGTGTTAGATTAAAATTTTATAGAAACACTTATAAATAATAAAATAGTGTCTATGGTTAAGTCTGAAAGATCAAGATCTTATTGGTAGTTGCGAGCAAAATTAAATTTTATTAAATAGTCAAAAACAATCAAAATAATTAGTCTGATTTTAAGGGACATTTAATTTAAAACTCCATAACAATTTAAACATTAGGTGTCTGCTTTTTAACTTTCGAAGAAAGGCATTGGGCAACGTTGTCTTAAGTTATTTAGTCAAATTAAGGAAGCAGAAATGTACAAATTTAAACGAAATTTAAATGAAAATTGAAATCAAAAGTAGTATGAAAGTTGGAAAATAAATAATGCAAGAGTCTAAAAAAACCGGGGGAAATTAAAAAATATAAATCTAAAATTTGATGCGAGAGTAGCCAACACGAACATACCCTAAATTTCATGAATAAAGGGTAAGCTTTTGACTGCTTAACATTGTGTTTTAGAAACAAGATTTGTATTTTACTACAAACAGCCCTTCTCGAGTTGCCAAACAAAGTTAGACTCCCACTACACGACAAATTGTAAGACACTTGCTGCTTGACAAGTCCTTGAACAACTCTTTGCAGTTTCTACTACCAAAAGTAACAAAATATTATTAGTTATCATGTATTACAATTTGTTTATCAGTAAATGTATTTTTAAAATCTAAAGTACTGCATATACTCTATAAAGTCCTCTGATTTGAGATTTAAGCTGATTTTTTCAGTATGCTTGAACAGGCAGCCAGTTCTCAGGCAGTATGGGTTAAAACACATCATTTTGGTAGTAATTTCCAAACTGCACTGCTTACAATAAAAATAAATTGTACCACCTTTTTTAATAAATGTAAAATTAGTATATATATATATATATATATATATATATATATATAATATAACGGGCTTTTATCAGGGTAAAATACAGTAGCTTAATGGATAAAAGGATTCGCAGGTGTTACCAAGAAGAAAGTCGACTATCATTATGAGCTAGAGCTTAGGTGGATATATTATCCCAGATAGTTGGATTCACCAGTAGCCTAGGTTTATCTTACATTAAATTTATTATTTATTACTTTCAAACGCTATATATTATACAGTTTATTCCGTTTCTAGCCTTAGGTTTAGATTGCATCAATTTCAAAATTCCCTCGTTTAATTGTTATAAGACACTTCTTTTAATTTATCTTGTATCAATCATTTGACCTCTATATTAAAGAGCCTTAGCTATGAGGCTGCAAAAGAAGTCTTATACTTTTTATAAATAACTATATATGTGTTTCCTATTCTCTTTTTTCCAAGGGAAAGTAAATTCAAATTCTCAAATGTGCATTGTACATTGTTTACGACAGGCGTGTTTAGATGTTTGTGGAAGTAATAATTTTGTGTTCACGCATGAATTCAATTTATGTGTAATTTAAAAAAACAAATCACAAATATTATTTTTGTAAATAAAAACGTAAAAGTCTACTAAAGAAACTTTAAATATTTAACAGAAGTAACTATCTAAAACCAAGGTCACTTAAAGTTTTCACAGCAAATTAATGTAAGACTTGTCATGTTTTGGATTCGCATGTTCGTGACAAAATTGTTTTGTTATTTGACATCCGGAGGACACAAAATACTCATTTAGAGATAAGAGTTATCTGTCATGGGATAAAATTATATCTATTGTAGGTATAGGTATTTTATTAAAAATAAATACACTAGATTTAAGACTGTTTCTCAAACAAAGTTATGAAAACCTTATTGGTGTTTTTTTTTATTAATCGTGACTAATTACTTGAAGTATTATATATAGAGACATAAAGATTTCTACAAGGACGATATATTCTTATTCCAGAGAATTACTGAATGATAAAATTGCTACATCTCAATATTCATAAGCAGTAGTTCATACGATACTTTTAATGAGAGGGATATTTGATTACTATGAGAATTAAAATTTAAATAAATTGAAAATTTGGTGAGTTTTAACTATTTACTCCTATACCATAAAATCTGTATAAACTAAAAAGAAATGTCAGACACGATAAAATAAAATTCTAAATACTGAAATTTAGTATTATATAATATAATTATACATTTAAAAAAGAATAAATCACCTTCAACGGTTTTAGAATTTTTATTTTTGTGTAGACATTGCAGGTATGGTTAAAAGTTAACGTTTAATATTTGTATACAACAAAATAATGCAACCAAGTAAAATCATGCAATGTGTTACTAAAAATGTCATGTAAATAATTTTCACAATATTCTCTGTTTTTTTATAATTGGTTTATTTTGCTCTTGCTATTTAACAAGTTTGTAGGTCTCTTTAGTTGAAAATCAGAAACTAGGTTTTAACACATACAAACAAGAATAATTAGTAAAAAAATTTAAAGTGCTTAAGAGTCTTTTAAAAACAAATAAGGTAGACTAAAAAGGAAAGAATATATTGATTAATTGAAATTTATTTGTCCTTTCCTGATTTAAAAATTTGGCTTTAATAACTTCATATTTTAGGTAAGGGATTTATAAGTATTGTACTGGCTTTTATACAATCATTTTCTGTGGTTTCAGGCTTAGAAAATGTGATAATAAAGAAATTGAGAAATAAAATAAAATATTAAACTTAACTGACGGGACAGTTATAGCCATTAGAGATATCAGGGTGGTGTAAAATATTGTTTTATAAAGTTTAAATTTAAAAACATTTTATCAATAACTGCTATTCGACTACGCCGCATAAAAAACCATTCCAAGTTCCCAATTTAATAATCGGTAAATATATGAATTCTTGTTTTAGAAATCTATCATAAGCGAAAACTTATGTTTTATTTAGTTACTTGCTATTGGTACGGTGTAGTGTAAGTGACAATTGTAAACACCATAGTATCGTATGGTGGCCTCAGGGACACACAACACATTTCGGTGGAGATACCTTTGTTCGGATTGCGGTCAGAAGCAATTTGCCACTAATTAATTGATCAGGCCCAGTGGTGAGCATTCCTGCAACTGTGTCAGTGTGTGAGGCTAGCAGCAGCTGACACCACATCTCAATATAGGTTTGTTTGTTCAGATCGCTTAAGATTTTATATGATAGCCATATACCAGAGAATAATAACTTTTTGACTGTTAAAATTTAATCGTGAAGGTACGAATGCAAATGGTATAAATGATAGTTTTAGTTTTAGTCTTGTACACAGCTCAGGCTGTACAGCCCTTCTCGAGTTGACGAACAAAACTAGACCCCAACTACACGACAACTTGTAAAGCGCTTCTTGCGTAACAAATAATTAAAAAACTTTAAGCAATTTCTAAGATCATATGGAGTAAATTAGTATTAATTTCGATCACCAGTAAACTTACTTATAAAATTTGAAATTCGAAATGTAGTTACAATCCTCTAAGTTTAGATTGAAATTGATTTTTTTCATTGTCTGCCAATAGACACGCTGATGAATAAGATTATTTATAATTTATTATTAGCTATTTATTTTAGGTGTAATTTGATTATTTATATGGTTATTTCGATTCATATGCTGTACATATACAATTTATTTTGTTTCTAGCCTTAATTTAAATTTCGAAATTCCCTAGTTAAGTTGTTCACAATACCTTGTTCAACACACCTTTCCTACTTTAACATAGATCAATTTTTACCTTCTATATTAAAAGGCACTGGCCTTTGTACACTTTATTCTCTTTTTGATATGTGAGTATCTATTAAATAGTAATAACCTTTCATTACTCACTTCGTTATATTTATTATAAGCTTCACATAGGTTTATAATTTTCAGCATAGCTAAAGATAAACATACGAATTATTGTCAATGTTTAAAAATAAACTAATAAACTAAACTAAACTAATCAAGAAATAGTTACAAAGCTTAGTAAGCTTAGTCTAAAAATTCAATAATAAGAACTAGTAAACAAGTGTTATTCATTTAAGTATTCATCAACTGAATATTATGCCCGGTTAATGAGGTAGCATTTTAGGGAAGCTTTAAATGCATTAATGGAATTCTCCCTCTTTAGATTTGGAGGTAATTTATTATAGATTTTGAGAGCTGAATAATAAGTAACATGCTCGAATAATTTTAATCGATGTATGGGGTATTTTAAGGGTTGATTTCTGATGTTATAATGGTGCAATACTTGATTTTTTTAAGATAATTGTTATTAGTTTTAAATCGTAATAGGGTTTCTAGAATATATAGAGATGGTAAAGTGAAAACTTTATGGTTTTTAAAAAGTGGTTTGCAGGATTGTCTCTTTTTAAGTTTAAACATGATTCTAATGATATATTTCAGAGTTTTGAAAATTTGTTTTCATAACACCGAATATCCCAAAAATACCACCCTATACCTCAGATGCGAGTAAACATAACCATAGTAAACTACTTTCACAGTATCTAAACTAGCCACATGAGAGATAGTTCTCAATACGAAACAGGATGAATATAACTTCTTTCTATAAAGACTGTATGTTCTTTCCATGATACTGAATTATCCACAACTAAATCCAGATATTTATATGACGATGTTACTTTAACATTACATAGGTTAGAGTTAATAAACGTGCTTGCCGTTTGGAGTGTTGAGAATATTAATAATTGGCTATTATTTCCATTAAGCAGTACCCTATTTGCTGATAACCACTGTCCTGCTTAGTCAGTTGCTTGATTAATTTTATTCTCTAAATGATACAGAGATTTTAGTTTTAAATTAAGAGTGGTGACGTCAGCAAACAGAACTACAGATGATGTAATTATGGTATGTGGAAAATCGTTCACGTAAATGGGAAACAGTAGTGGACCCAGCACTGAGCCCTGGGGAACGCCACGATCATTGAGTTGGAAAGAAAACTTGACAAAAGAGCTACTTTTAATAAATTGTAAGCTTCTGTTTTCTATTTAAAAAATATGAAGATAATAAACTATGAACTGAGCCTATTAAGCCATAACATTTTAATTTCTTTTATAATATACTGTGCTCAACACAGACAAAAGCCTTTGAAAGGTCGCAGAAAAGAGGTGCAGTATGATGTTATTTGTTAATTGAACTTAAACTTGTGTCAATTAGTTGAAAAACTGCCGAGACTGTTGATGAGTTTGGTTTAAAACCAAATTGAGTTTTACACAAAATGTTATATTTAGTAAAATGTTTCAGAATTCTGACTGAGATTACTTTTTAGAAAATTTAAGAAATCACTGGAAGAAGGGCTATATGACAGTAGTTTGACATTTCATTTTTGTAATTTTTCTCATAAATAGGTTTAATTAGTGAGTATTTTAGCTTTTCAGGAACAATCCCATTTGAAAAAAAATTAATAATAAAAAGGGCAGAAGGCTTTAATATATGAAGCTGATACTTCATGTGGGTTGAACTTGTGTTGAACTTGATGTGGATTGGAACTTCATCCCATCCCCATGATTTGGAATTTTTTAAATTTCGAATGATGTGAAACACTTCTTTAGAATAACTGAAAAATATACGTTGATTTTTAAACCGTTAAAAGCTGGAATTGGGAAATTAGTTAAAAAGTACAGTCCAGGGAAATTTCATCAAGCATAAGGGATCTTCGGAGTCAAATCCTGTTAGATGACCTGCTTACCTAAATACTGCAATCTAAAACGGCGTAACATTAATGGTTATCCCTTAGAAAACGTAATAACTATAAATGCAAAAAATTTAAAAGTAATAAACAGTGTTTACACAGAACAAGACCAAGACGGGATTTTTACCTGAATAAAGACTACTGGGGCACAGCTCGAGGGGATGTTTGAATTAAGAAAAGGCCCAGGACCGTAAGAGTTTCAGTGTAAAACTTTAGTACAGTCTGTTGGATAGTTTATGCGTAAACAAACAAACAAAGGCACTGTTTTAATTTATAATATTATTAGGGTTAAGTGATGATGTAAATAGTAGTAATGCAGTGAACATAGTTAATACGATTTAAATGAAATTAAAATTGTATTACATTTTAAAGATAGTCTCATGATAAATAGACAATAAGATAATAGTTAAGAACTCATAAATACATTAAAATATTCTTACTTGTGACTATGAGACATGTACTGACAAAATGTTTGATCAATTGTTTGTTTAATATTTCCTACTTTTATAAACACAAACGTTAAGAAAGAATTACGTCAAATGAGAACAAACCTAAGAGCAAATACGAAGTATTCTTACACACTGAGGAAATTGTTGAAAGAACACTCACTTGTTGATAAAGGATGGTTCTTTTCAAGCGTTTGCTGAGAAAAGCCTTGTTATTCACAAAAGGCTCAACTTATATGCAATCAGCACTTCAACAGGATTCCAGGATTCGATTTGCTTCCCTCCTGTAACGGAATTTTTTAATGTAATATATTAGTATTTAATTATTGACGTTATATATATACCAGATTATAACAGTTTATTTGTCATATCTTTGATGCAACAGTTAAGGAAAGAATTATTTGATATAATAAATATCACTTACAAATAAATAATCTCAGCGTAATAGATAATTACGTTGAAATAAAGCTAGCAAAATTAATATTTTTATACATTTTTCACTTTTACATTTTATAGTAATTTTTTCATATCTATAATAACGTAAAAGTGACATTTAGGTCGTAAATTTTGTACAACAGATTGAAAGAGGAAATGCAAGTACAAGCGCTGTCAAAGAATGGTAATCTACTTAACAATTCCTGAATATTAAAGTCCAGTTCATAAAAACCAGGCTAATGAGTTTTAAACTCTGCCTGCGAGAAGGTTTTAGTGACTTTTGATTGTATTCTTTCTTGCCAAAAGTTGTTTTACCACATCGTTTAATTTTAAAAATACGAAAATAAACTTTAATAAATAACGTATGTATTAAACGTTTAACAAAGTAAAACTCTGTATTTATATAACAAATACAGTCAATATAAGTTGTAGAGTAATTATAAAATGAATAAAAGGAGAACAAAAGAGAGGAATTGTTATAGAATTATTGTTTGGTAAGCTTTAATGCAGAATTATGGTGGATCTCAATAACACGGCAAGTAGCATTGTATCTTTGTTACCTAAAATAGGAAAGAGCCCTTCATATCACCCCTTACCTGATGTATTGATTTTATATAAACTTCTGTCAAGTAATTCACTTAATAATCTCATAGATGTTAAGTTTGTTTTGAAATATTAAAATCGTCCAGTTACAATTGTAATACTACATTGTGTTTTGGAATATTCCATAATGAACAAAAATCTAACATTTCATCATCCTGCAATCACTGATGTCGATAAACCTTTTAAGGAGCTCTATTTTGAATCGTATTAGAATAATAACATTTTTCATCCCTGGGGGCAAAAGTGGTTGTTTTCTGCGTAATCGTGTTTTACGCACGAGGCGAAATTGAGGTCGGAAATACGATTAGGCGCCTAAAGACACTTAACTCCGCGTGGGGAACAATGGTTTCATCATACGGTAAACAAAGTTAAAACTAACGCGATTTATTTGATTTTTGTTACGTAATAACTCAAAATAGTAATAGTGCCAAGTTTACATATCCCAAACAGTTGTGTTTTATAAAACACACTACAGTAAATACCATCCTGCACAGAACATATCAATAGAGCGGGAAATCATTAAATTCGTGGGAACTGGTTATATCATACATCTATAAAACATTGTTCGCCCAATGCTAATAATGGTTTTGTATGTACTCTTTATATGTAAACTGTTTCGAATGTTTCGAATCTCTATTTTATTTATGAACAGATAATTCTAATAAGAATTCATTTTGGCGTGAAGATCCTTGACAACATTTATTAATGGCTCAGTATAACGGGTACGGCAGTTATCTTAAGATAACCAGATAAAGCAAAGCTGAGGGTGGCTGTTCTTGGATAGATGACCGCTGCGCGATCCTGTCCTTGCAAGCAGTCCACCTGCCCGGTCAAAGTTGTTAGTTTTCAAGTCACCTTTAAGTCGTTGGTTCCCAGATTTCGTTAAAGAGGGCTTCTTAGTCCTAACTTCACCAGGTAGAATAAAACATTTCTTTACTTTACACATAGTAAGAGTCAGCTGTACTAGCGGCCATAATGATTGAGGACCCACGAGAAAATGTTATACCTCTTGAAATTTTAAATACAGGGTAAAAAAAAAAAAATGCAGCGTCCACCTCTATTTTGTTTTTCTTTTTATATAAGACGGAATCCTTTGAGCAGTGGTACCATGTGGAACCGGAAGTTTGTTTTGATGAATTTGAAAGTTAATTGTCCCAAAAATGCGGGATTTTGGGGGAAACTAAAAAGAGTTTAACTGCAAATCCCTCTGAATTTGACCGCTATACAAATGAATAGGTTGTCAAGATCATTATAGTTCAAAGTATTTACACATATTTTCTTTATTGTTGTAAAGTTACTGTCAGCTTGGAAACTTGTTTATCGGTCGTTTGTGACATCATTTATTTCCAGCAGGATGACGCCCTAGCACACTTTTACTGTGCTATGCAACTTTTACTGTGACTCAACCAGGTGGTCAGTGGATTAATATGCATAGTCTCCGGACCTTACAATCATATATTTTTTAGAGGGTTACATTAAATCGATAATTTAGAAAAGACGAGTTGAATATTGTTGAGGCTGCAACAAATACCACTTCAAACTTTTCTTAAAAACATAAGAGCATTCCAATCCATCCCTGCTTTGATTGAAGAAAGTGGACAGTGCTGGCTTCTTTTACGAAGACATGACTAATATTAATGCCAAAAATCCCTCCTCGTGGATTTTTGGAGGAGGCGACCCCTACCCAAAACCATAATCATATACAATTTCACACCACTCCAGAAGCAGGGTTAACGGCCTTTTATAACTAAGTAAGATTTTTCTGCTTTTTAACCTAACGGAGAAAATAGAAAGGTTTCTTTATATAACTAAAAAATTGCTCACATGAGTTAAAAATAATTTACATAATATTCTTAGTTAGTAAAAATATGTCGAATAGGAATATGACTTAAAAACACTTCAGGAAAAATTATTTACAACTGATAGTGCTGAAATGGTTTACAGCAAACCCTTTCATTTACTTATTTAAAATAAAGCGGCGTACAATCTTTCGTATGGCGTAAAAAGGAGCGCAATAAAAGTCAAATAAAAGGAGAGACTGCACCCATTTGTTTACGGTGGACAAGATTTCCCTCTCACATCCTTTACCCGGCATATAACCCTTTCCGGGCCAGGCGGCAATATATTGCCGCCATAGATCGTGTCTGAAAAGTGCCAGGCGGCAATATATTGTTTTATGTTTTTTTATTCCCTGGTATATTTGTAGATATTTAATATGAATATAATTTTTATTTTGGAGGTCTATGCATTTTTATTTCGTAATTGTCACGTGACATTATCAGGTGACTCGATCTATTGTTGTTTAATTCTTTATGCTTTAGTGCAATCGTACCATTGTATGCTGGATTCTTCTTCATTATTTTATTTTGTGGTTGTAAATATTAGTAGTGTTACCTGCTTAGCTATTGTGTGTAGTAGTTACAATGACTGACAATTTGCGATCTCACGGGAGTGAAATTGTAAGTAGCATATTTGTAAATAGAAAAAGTGTAAATAAATTTCAAATAAAATTGTGTAAATGTTTCTTGGTAAATAGTGTTTTTAACTGTATTGAAACTGCTTATGGATCCTACAATCATCTGTTTACCGGTACATCCGTAATGTGAATATTTATTTTAAGTTTCTTGCAGTTAAGAGTCAGTTGCTTTATCACTTGTTGCGAAGTACAATTATGCGTATTTATACAAAATGTGTCATAAAAAATTTATTTATGAGAGAAATAACACAAAATTTTTTATGGTTGTTCCTTTATAAATGTAAAATATAATAACATAGCTTTCTACGGTAAAATTATTTTTACTTTTTTAGTTATTTACGAAAAAAATTAAAAAATTAATTTTTTTTTATGTAATCCATTAAAACATTATTTTTTTTAAATTTTAAATTACTTAAAACTACATCTTTATATTTTTTTGTTGATATTATATATCTATACGAGTAATTTGGTGCAACTTTTAGGTCATTCTCTAATGTTTATGAAAAGTTATAAATTTTAATCTAAGAGACTGCAAAATCGCCAATTTTAGCCTGGCACTTTTGACTAGTCACAAGGGGATAGATATGTGAAAAAATTTTGCAACATCTCATATTTGGTCCTGGCCCTGAAAGGGATAAAGATAGCAATTTTGTTACTGAGGAGAATCCAGACAGTAAATCTTACTAGGTTCAAGGCTAAGGCTCGTGAACTGTGGGAAACGTGGCGTGCTTTATTACATGACACTTTCCATTCGTGTATGAATGAAAACGATTAGTACAGCAGAAAAATTAAATACTAGTGCATTATTTGGGTTTTCTAATACCTTTCAACTGTTACTTTTAACTGTACAATTCAAGTTGTAAACGTATCATTTATACATATTTAAATATTTGTTTATGATAATTTCATTGCTTAATAAGTAAAAACCACACTATTATACTATATTGTTTGAATATTCAAAAATTATAAATTTTTAAGACAACTTAACAAACTTTTGGATCCATAATAATATGACACTGAAAATGAAACACCTCCTATTAATATAAGACTGAAAATAAGTGTTGGAAGTTTAACACTGCACATGATAACCAACTCATATGTGGTGAAGAACTAAGTCGTCTTCCTCATACACGGCTCTGGTGATTTCTTTAAATTAGTTAATATTGTAAATTGTTATTTAAAACTTGACTGATTAGTACTTAAGATACAATTTTAATTCTAACTGCTGTTTCATTTCCTATGTCAAGAAAAGCTTGCTCTTTCGTGATCTAATTTCATGGTGTGCGTATTAAAAATTAAAACGGATTTTATTACACGTTAAAATTGTATTATTTCTGAGACTAAACCATGTTTTAATTAAAGCTAAATGCAGTCGTCTTAATACTATTGAATTATTTTGCAATTTCGCATCCTGTATTACGTCATGCTGGATTACTGATAATTGATCGATTCCTTGATTGCGTTCTTTCATCAATGCACAGTAATAAAAAAAATATTGTTAATAATTTTTCAACAATTCATAAACTTAAAATATTTTATAAGAATCGCAACAATTATTTATTTATTTTATGTATCTAGGGAATAAAGTAGAATAAATAAAAGGATCAATAGTTATTTTTATTTCCATGTTCAACAATTTAACACTTGTCAATATACTGGACAATATTTTGTATAAAACCCTTATCTATCAGCTGAACAAGCATTTTGAGACACGAGACAATCTTGCAATATTACTTAAAACAACTGAAAATTTATAAACGAGCATATAATACTGAGTTTTAATTTGGTTTTAATAGGTAAAAAAGGTTCAGAAAGAATAATAATTTACTGTTGCGTGTTGTAAATTCCTAGACATCTCCATTAATTTAGAAGTGAAAGCAAGACAGTAGTAATCAAAACTGATCTATGAGAAAATCCCGTTGCATTCTGTTTCGCTTGTTTCCATTTACCAAATGGCTGCACTTGATATAGAGCAGATCTAATGTTAACTAAAAATTATTACTGCGCATAACTTATATGGCAGCCAAGAACAAATAACAAAACATAACGAGGATCTATACTGGTTGTAATACTATACTTGTATGAGCGGGATGACTGAGAGACGAGAAATATGAGTAGTTCTAACCCAAGGGAGAATTTCACGATTCAAACAATCATTTAGTCAACATTGCACAAAACAACAGAACGGAATGGATACCCGATCTCACTGGTATAGCGAATCAACAAGGGTATTTAAACAGTGTCTTGTTTCACATAGTTTGTCATAGCAGAGTAAAGTTTGTCAGAGTGTTCGGTTTATCTCTATTGTACATGATGGAAATTACTTGTAAACACGTAAAATTTAATACTTTGGACCTAACTGTTTATTATTATTGGCTGACCGTTAACGATGGGAATTGAAAATTGCATTTCCGTCTTCTATCTCTTTGTTATTTCGTATGATATATTGTAAAAAACTGACCTGTGGATTTAAAATTTAGCAAAAAGCTTTATTTCTATATAAGCAAAATCTAATGCCATGATAGATTTGGCTTAGGGTTGGAAACTCTTTTTTGATTAGTCGTCGGTCTAAACATGACAGCAACCACAAATTAAATAAAGAGAATAATAAATAAGTCTGTAAACAAACCGAGTTTAATCATATGGCGTTTAACATGTGACATGGTAACACATTTAGGCTAGTGAAAAGGATTTGAAATTTTGCGTGTACCTGTTAACCATGAAAGCTTTGTGCATGTATCTGATCTAAACCTGTTACGTGATACGAGATGCAGCATAAACCTACGTTGTTTGTAATTTAATTCTGTAAGATACCAAATATAGCTTTATCATCACAATGGACTTGATTATGAACCCCATGTGCTCCCCAAGAGAAATAAATTCAATTTAAAATCAGTAACTAAAAAAGTTTCAAAGTAGCTTGTTCTTACAGGGTGAAGTTAGGGCTAAGAAGCCATCTCTAACACTTAACCTGGAGACCAGCGGCTTAGAGGTAACTTCCAAACCACCACCTATGACCAGACTGACAGCCAGAATGCATGCAAGGACAGGGTCGCTTAGCGTCACCCATCCTAGCAGCAACCACGCTCGACGTTGATTTATTCAATTGTCGCAACTTACTGTACACGTTACACTACGCTATTAATGTAATAATACGTTAGATGTCAATGATGCTATATTAAGTTATGTCCTATTTTTTCACATATAACGTAGCTATGGTAGGAAGGGTTCACTCCATTGAATTTTTATTTAAGCTCCAGTTTAACTTGCTTATATTGCAGCTTCTGGTGCCTGACGCTGTCTCAGAATTGACTCCTGGAATCTGTATTCATGTTCCAATCTGTATACATGTGAGTCAGAAAAGATTCAAAGAAAGTCGATGACGAAGAAGTTCAAAACAAAGCATTTACATAATATTGACATCAGAGGCACCTGTAAATAGGTGAATTGGTTTTCTCATTATATCGCCAGATACGCAACTGAGTGCAACCTACGATCAACGTATAAAAAACTATGTATTTAATAAAGAAAATAAACGTTAATTATATATATATATATATATATATATATATATATATATATATATATATATAAGTGATTTTATTACATTACGCTAGTTTAGAAGTTAAACAGTTAGATATATCAGTTACAAAGAAAAGAGGCTTTACACAGGTAAATATAATATTTTTTGAATGGAAACTGTAGATGAGAAGAAGATTGCAGACCGTGATGGAGAGATAAGAGCTGGAAATAGAGAGGTCTTGAAGCAATCTCGGAGTTAATTGAAGGTTGAATTACCAGTTCCATCACATCTCAATCTGGGTGTTAACAGACATCAGAGGTTCTGTTACATCTGGGATTGACTTACCAACAAGTAATAGGAGAAAACAAATTAAATTTATTATTGTTTTTTTTTTATTGTATAGGAGTTATTTGCTGATTTTGGGAACAAATTTCATCAATAGGAACTGGTTATCTATTTATATTTTATTTTATCGTTGAAGTTACTGTAAATTCAATTTAAAAGTATTCATCATAAAAATGGTTATACTTGATTAAAAATATATCTTATATTCTATAAATAAAGAAAATCCATTATCAATAAGCGCTAATCTCGAAAATGGCTGGACCAATTCGGATAATTAAAAAAAATATCGGCTAAAGTGTGAAGAAGGTTTAGACAAAGAGAAAAATAAGATCGGTTTCCCGGATTTTATAAAATAATTATCAGTTTTACGACAAGTAACTTAACGTTAGCTAACGTTAACAGCTATTCGCTGAAGTTCACTAAAGAAGGAGAAACATTTGCTTACGTTGAAATATATTAAATAACTAGCAGCACCCATGGTTTTGCACGCAATTTCTAAGGATTTGCAACAGCGCAACACTTCAGAATCAAGTGAGTTATATTTCCGACACTTATGTTGAGTTGCCATTTTCTCACTCTCAAGAAAATATTTTTAAGTGTATATTTATTACTGTAAAGCTATTGTAATTTACTTTGACCTTAGTATTTGTTTATCCATATCTGATCTAGCCTCTTTCCTGATCAAGAAAATGTATGACCATACACAACTCCGAGAAGCCTATTTGCGTCAAAAGATCAATAATTTATATTTTATAACAGTCTTTAAATGTAAAGTAAAATTCAGACTTCATTGTCTCTCATATGTGCAATGCTAGCAGTTACCCACAGGCACTTTAGTAGGGAACTGGACGTGTATTAGCACTGATGGTCCAACGAATTAAATTTTTCCGGCGCCAATATGACAATCAAGGAAATACGTCAAAACGTTAATACGTCCGTTGTAATTGACTTTGTTCTTATTATGTTTTAATTCATACTTTATTTTGACTCTTGTTTTCCGATTATGGATATACATTTGTACGTAAATTCTAAATGACATTACGCATTTTTATCTTTAAAAACTGAAAAATATTATAAATATTTCGGACATTTAGAGCTGGAATTGGTACATTACATCAAAAGCACAGTCCAGCGAACTTTTATTTATAATAGTTCTTGACTGCTTCAATGGGAGTCTTAGGTGTAAAATTCTGATCATATTATGTGTTAGGGCCTTTTATAAGGTAGATGAGTACTTACCTTATCGCTGAAATCTAAAACTATATACAAATATTTATTATTCATTAGAGAATATACTCCCTATCGTTGTGAGCAAATTGAAAATAATAAACAATGTTTACACAGATCAGTTGATTGCATTAGATATGCTCTTTTTAATCAACATTTTACAGTTTTGGAGATCAGGATGGGATTTTTCGCAACTTTATAGACTAGTACTTTACTATTTAACTTTTCAGAACGTATGTTATATATTATTCATCGAGACAATAAATACAACTCATATGGCACTTGAAATATTTTCTACCAGAGGTAGAACCATGCTGGTAATAGACGCTTTTTGACCAAACCAACGTAATGTACGAGTATATATTTTCTTGTCCAGGTAAATAACTAAAAAACTAAAAGTGATTAATCGGCCAGAACTGACTTTTTTGAACTGGAGAAACTTTTCAGTCATACGAAAGACATATACCAGGAATTTACACTTGTATTTCCTTTATTGGGAGAAAAGGCTAATTATATCTGTGGCACTTAAAATCCTAGACAGGAAGGGAAACTTCTACTTTTTTATTTAGTTTGTCGTAATATCAAATAAATCAACAGTGAAGTTGTTTCATTTATTTTTGCAGTAAATACATTTCACTATCAGATTTCTATGTGCCTAAAGAAATTACATACATTAAATTTTGATAAGTTAGATTAATACAAAATTATAAATTTTAGATGGGACCTTTTTGTTGAAGATTATGGAAATTGATTGATGTAAACATATAGTATGAAGAATATTTTTAGCAACTCATTGAATATTTCACTTGGTTCTATAGAGAAAATATGTTTCTTGGGTGAGATATAAAGCTTCGATAAATGAAAACAAACTCTGAGGAGAAAGCTCGAGGTATTATTATTGGCACAGGAGATGGTTGAAAGAACACACACTGGAAGATAAAGGATGATTCCTTTCTGTGTTGGCGATAGAGAGTATAAAGGTTCAACTTTCATCCAATCAGGTTTTCAAAAGAGTTTTTAGATTCGATTTGCTTGTAAAGGGCACCAAAGGAGCTTAAACAAACTATTTTCCTAAACTACATCCAAAAAGGTAACATGTATTGCCTGAATAAAAAAGCATGCATTTTTGGGTCTAATAAGTGATAGCTTTTCTTCATCTAGACTAATCCC
Organism: Homalodisca vitripennis; assembly: GCF_021130785.1. NCBI lineage: Eukaryota > Metazoa > Arthropoda > Insecta > Hemiptera > Cicadellidae > Homalodisca > Homalodisca vitripennis. The sequence continues at coordinate 43,445,931 of NC_060212.1, forward strand.
TTTATGCTTGAAGGTATCAAAACGTTTTCAAAGCTAAAATTGAGGCCTGTAACAATCTAACAGTTAGAAGACGTGACTGAGAATCAGTCGAACAACTCGAACGTACACATCGATAGTGTCAATCGACTTCCAAATACTCACTTAAACTCTGTTTCGGTTTCACATAACATAAAGACAATTCAATCAAGGCAATATAAAGCACCTAAATATGATTTTTCCAAAGATACTAGCACATCCCAACGTAAATCAAGAAATGAGCTCAAAGACGTTATTATTGGTAAGAAGACGGATTCCTTCATCAAAACGATTCCTGTGAGACCTAGGCCTACCAGAAGAAAGGCTCTTTTCATATCAAGACTGTGTCCAGAGGTGTCTGCATCTGACATCGAAGGATACATAAAACATGAGGTGACCTTAGACTTTGTGAAATGTTCTCAATTAAGGACCAAATATGAGGACTACGCATCGTTCCACATCGAGGTGAATGAAACGGACATGGACAAAGTGCTCAACGCTGACATATGGCCTAGTGGCTGCTTGCTTACGAAATTCAAGGGAGTTCTTCAAAAAGAAGCAGTCATCAACGGGACTTCATCAAACGAACATTTTTTACCCATGGAAGACAACTCGCAGAGCTCAACCCAAACCGAAGGCTAAGACCGCAGTCTCCGGATGACGTTCCAAGGACTCAAGAAGATGACAACAGTATGAACTTAGTGTTTTTAAATGTCCAAGGCCTCAAGGATAAATCTGTTATATTGGAGGGTTTTTTACTTGGCCTAAGAGTGTCTGTTGTTTGCATCTCGGAGCATTGGCTACAATATGACGAGGTTAGTTTTTCAAATCCTATAGGCTACTCTCTGATAAGTTCCTTTTGTCGTTCAAAATTTAAAAGAGGTGGTTCTCTAATATTTGTGAGGAATGATCTAACTTCTAACGCCAAAGAGCTAGATTTAGGTTTCCTATGTGACGAAATGCATTTTGAAGTTTCCGGGATATTCATAGATAAATTTAACTTAATTGTTGTCTCCGTATATAGGTCACCCGATGGCAACCCCACGGTTTTTTTAGAACAGTTAGAGCGTTTACTATTATTTCTTTCCAAGTGGCACAACTCCACGGTTGTGGTGGGAGGAGACCTTAACGGAGAATTTGACATTACCAAATGTACAAAAAATAGTGTTAAAACATTTTTGAATTTATTAAGACAACATAATTATCACTGTCTGAATTATTTACCAACCAGAAATCAAAATTGTCTGGATAATATTTTTTGTAATAGACTTCCAGCTACTGAAAGGGCGATCTGTGAAGTTATCTCCTTCCCTTTTTCTGATCATGATGCTCTACTATTTAATTTGCCTATTAAGTTTATTGTATCTGAAGGAAACAACATACAGGAGAGGTCTATTGGCTTCTTTAAAATGGTATTACCTGTGAGGAAATTTGGTTGTGTGGCAGTGATGCTTCTTTGTACTGATTGGGACCTAGTATTCAGCAATAATTTCAACACCACTGATTTATTTTCAAAAATTTTCCTCAAAATTACTTCAGCTATACATTTTTATTGCAATCTTATTAAATTAGATTCTGGCCCAGTAAAATCAAAAACAGTTGGTTTTCAAAAACAGCCCTGGTATACAAAAGAATTAACATGTATGAAAAATAATTTGATTGCTTTGAGTCAAATTCTGAAAGAGACACCTTCGTCCAATTTGAAACAACAGCTTGCCAATACTAAACTAAAGTACAGAAAAGCTATTTCTGAAGCCAAGCAGGCTTATTACAGAGAAAAAATAGAATGCAGTAGAAATAAGTGCAAGGCAGCTTGGGATTTAATAAAAAAAGACACTCAAGGTCATACTAGCAATAGTAGAGTTGGAATCTCACCCCAAGAATTTAATGACTTCTGCATAAACTCAGTTAAAAAACTAAGGCAAAGTGCCACTAATCCTAATATAACACCCCAGTGTTATATGTCAAAATTAAATGTTACTCCTGCTCAGTTCTCTTGGAAATTAATTACTCAAGAAGATGTTTTAAAAGCAGTTAAAAGATTAAAAAATTCAAATAGTTGTAATTTTTACAATATGTCAAATAATTTATTAAAACAAATAGTTCCATCCATAGTACTTCAATTGACTTTTGTATTCAACATATGTTTGGCCAATGGTGTTTTCCCTGCTGAACTGAAAATTTCTCGGGTCTGCCCAATCTACAAAAAGGGTCCAAAAAACCAGCCGGAAAGCTATAAGCCAGTCTCAATTGTACCTGCTATATCTAAGTTGCTTGAACTTCTTGTCTTTGATCAAGTTAATGAATTCTTTGAACATAATAATCTGCTTTGCACATCACAGTATGGTTTCCGTAGTGGCAAGTCAACCCTAAATGCCATAGATGACTTGGTGCGAAATGTGATTGAGGCTTTTGAAAATAAGGCTTTTGCTCGGGCCGCCTTTTGCGACCTGAGCAGGGCTTTTGACTGTGTCGATCACCAGGAATTGTTGTTAAAATTAGAATTTTACGGTATTAAAGGATCTGCCCTACAATTTTTTGAATCATATTTAACCAATAGAGAACAGCTTGTTTGTATTAATGGAGATTGGTCAGACAGGGTGAGGGTGGAGCATGGAGTACCTCAAGGTTCTGTGCTTGCTTTTTTTTATTTCAATAAATGACTTACCATCAAATATTTCATATCCAGTTAAATCAATTTTATATGCGGATGACACCACCTTTTTTGCAGCCGCTGGCATGATGGGTGAACTTTCCCATCTAATAAACAGTGCGGTAAATGAGGGGGAAATCTGGTTTAAAAGCAATCATTTCAAGTTAAATTCTGATAAAACCCAACATTTAGTCTTTAGTTTGAGGCCTTTTGACCAAAATTTACAACCCAAGGATGAGTGTGTCAAGTTTCTTGGGATGCATTTAGATAGCAAACTTCAATGGAATTCCCATGTAGATCATGTGTCAATTAGGCTGTCTAGAGTTGTCTATCTGATTAGACGTCTTAAAGCCCTTGTTGATATGAGCTATTTAAAAATGGTTTATTTTTAATTCTTTCAAAGTATCTATAGATATGGCTTAATTTTCTGGGGTGGTTGCAATAGAACAAAAGAGATTTTAATTATTCAAAAAAAGGTTATTCGTATTCTCGCAAATGCAGTAGATGATGCCCACTGCAGGCCGCTGTTTCAATTATTTAAAATTCCAACAATAATTAATTTGTATATTTATGAACTTTTATCTTATGCACTGAAACAATGCCCACTTTTAACTTTTCAAAATGATGTGCATTCTTATCACACCAGAAATAGTAGTAATATTTCATGGACGCATTCCAGGCTAAAGAAAACACTCAATAGTCACGTAGAAATGTCTTTTAAAATCTATAATAAAATTAATAAATATATTAAAATTAGCAATTACTTTAACAATCAAAAGTTCTTATTAACAAAATTTTATGAATGGCTGTTGAATAATCCAGTCTATTCAGTTCAAGAATTTTTACTTTTGGAACAAATAGATATTTTTTAGATAACTATATGCCTATAACTGAAACTTGTGATACATTTAAATTTATGAGCTGGTGCAATATTGTTGTATATGTTATATTTAAACTTTTATGTGCAGTTTTATTTGTTATTTGACTTCAGTGTTTTTATGCTATTTTTGTCTTTCATAATAATTATTTTGTCTGTGATAATTTATTCTTATGTATGATACTTTTATGTGCAATATCTATTTTTATGTGCAATATTTATTTATTTATTTATTATAGCCTAGTAAAACTTAAAACCCATGTCTGTTAGCTAATGATATATTCAAATATTTAAAATTTTTATGTCATACATTATTGAAGAATTGACTAGCTACAGTCAAGCTGTAATATAACTTTGTCAATACATATGTATTATGTCAACGACAAAATAAAGATTCTTGATTCTTGATTCTAACCAAACCATTGTTTGCGTACTTTGCGAAAATCCAAAGGTTTAAAAAAACTCTAATGCAAAATCTATTATTTCACTTATATGTGTTTACTTGCATATTTTCAATTTTAGCACAGGAACAGTCCTAAAACACCGTCAAGTTCATGGCTATGGTTGTGGAATTAGATTGTTTATATTTAAGAATTCACATGCAAGTTCCACATGTAATTAAACAAACTATTAATAACACACTCTAAAGGTTATACAAATTTAGAAAAGCGATAAAAGTGGATGCATGAGAAATAATTATCTTTTCCCGAACTCCGTCGATGCTAATAAGAAATATGGTTTTTATTATTTATAAAATTGTATTAAAAGACAGACCCAGTGTTTCATGATGTGTCTATACATGACTGGTACGTATTTCAAATATTGGATAAGTCTCAAGAATAAACTAACTCAGGCTGTTGAAAATATCATGACGTTGTCTTTTTTAAAACATTTCAACGTATTTGAATTTCATAAATCCTTTCCAATGTACATTTTTAATGATTTTGGAGATTTTTAGAATATAGGCTACAAGAAAAGACCTAAGTAATAAAAGATTTAATAAATATATTAATATATTTGTGATTTGTGGAGTTATGCACAATGCATGCATACATAATTATGTAAGTATGCAAAAATCAAAATAAACAACAAAAGTGTTAGATTAAAAGTTTATGGAAACACTTATAAATAATAAAATAGTGTCTATGGTTAAGTCTGAAAGATCAAGATCTTATTGGTAGTTGCGAGCAAAATTAAATTTGATTAAATGGTCAAAAAGAATCAAAATAATTAGTCTGATTTTAAGGGAAATTTTATTTAAAACTCCATAACAATTTAAAGATTAGCTGTCTGCTTTTTAACTTTCGAAGAAAGTCATTGGGTAACGTTGTCTTAAGTTATTTGGTCAAATTTAGGATGCAGAAATGTAAAAATTTAAACGAAATTTAAATGAAAATTGAAATCAAAGTAATATGAAATTTGGAAAATAAATAATGCAAGAGTCTAAAAAACCGGGGGAAATTAAACAATATAAATCTAAAATTTGATGCGAGAGTAGCTAACACGAACATACCCTAAATTTCATGAATAAAGGGTAAGGTTTTGACTGTTTAACATTGTGTTTTAGATACAAGATTTGTATTTTACTATAAACAATGGTTTCTATAGATGTCCGGTGCACGGCTCACGCTGTACAGCCCTTCTCAATTTGCCAAACAAAGTTAGACTCCAACTACACGACAACTTGTAAGACACTTGCTGCTTGACAAGTCCTTGAACTACTTTTTGCAGTTTTTACTACCATAAGTAACAAAATATTATTAGTTATCATGTATTAAATTTGTTTATCAGTAAATGTATTTTTTAAATTTAAAGTAATGCATATACTCTATCAAATCCTGTCATTTGAGGTTTAAGCTGATTTTTTCAGTATGCTTGAACAGGCAGCCAGTTCTCAGGCAGTATGGGTTAAAACACATCATTTTGGTAGTAATTTCCAAACTGCACTGCTTACAATAAAAATAAATTGTACCACCTTTTTTACTAAATGTAAAATTAGTATATATATATAATATAAAGGACTTTTATCAGGGTAAAATACAGTAGCTTTACTGGATAAAAGGATTCGCAGGTGTAACTAAAAAGAAAGTCGACTATCATTATGAGCTAGAGCTTAGGTGGATATATTATCCCAGATAGTTGGATTCACCAGTAGCCTAAGTTTATCTTACATTAACTTTATAATTTATTACTTTCATACGCTATATATATATATATATATATCGTCGGTGTTATGTAAAAAGGGCGAATCAACCAAAAAGGCATTTTTCAGGAGAGCGTTTTTTAAACATTTGAACCTATCAAAAAATTATTTAATAGCATTCTACACATGTGTAATATTAAATTCAAATAAAAAATATATTTTTCTTAGTATTTGCAAAGTTTCAATTAAATAAGCTACATTTTTAAATTTATAAAAAATATTTTTTAGCATCATGTTGGCTTATTCGCCCTTCTTACATACTTAAATCTGAATAAAACCAAGTTGGGTATTTGCCTTTTTATAATATAATACAAATTAATATAGTTTTTATTGAGACTATGAATGGAATTAATATTACGTAGTAATACAAGGTGAAAATGGTTTAAAATGAGAACAAGTAAAACCTTTTATTAGATTTTAAAAAGTACAAATTTATTGAGCCATACAATTACACCATTATCAAAAAATATTTTAGTGTCTTAACATTTACAACATAGACTAAAAGGAAAATGTTAAGGAAGCACTTATTTTTTTCTTTTTCTTGTCCCTCCGGCTGGTGGTTTTCACTTCTTTAGGAAGTTCTTCAAAAAACTTGTGGTGGTGTACAGGAACTACTCTTGATTTACAGAGATCCATTAGGTCTTTAAATTTTAGCTCCGATATTGGTAGACGGGTTTTTGTAGGCCTTAGGAAGGTTTTCTAATTTCAAAAGATTTGGCCTACCAACACTTTTTCATTATTATCTCATGAAAAAGCTCATCATTGTATTCGTACTTAAAAAAAATTGAACCTGGTTTACTTTTTCAAATTACCTGAACCATTTTATCTTCCTCCACTGTACAACTTTTACCAGATACAGTTTTATATCTTTTGGGTATCTTTGTTTGTGCTTGCCAATTCAGTCTTGTCAATAAAAGCCTCATGATTAAAATACACAACTTTGTAAGGTTCCGGTGTCTTTCTTGCAGTCTGGCAAATAATACCCCATTCAGAAGGCACATTAACCTGTATGTTTTGAAGCCCTTTCTATGGTAGAGTGCATCGCATCACCCCTCTTGTTGTGAATGGCCTGGTTCATAAAACACATGATCTATAACTTGACAACTTGTTAGTCGCACAGCATGCAAAAGTGCAGTAGAAAAATACTGGTTTAGGTTTTGACCACCACAACTATCACTTAAGAAAAAGAATTCTTCTATGTTTGGGTGGTCTTTAATATAATTGAAGATACAGGTTCCTGTCTTCTGTTGAGCCTCTGTTTCCTTCAGTCTCATCCCACAAGTTGCATGTTCCTTCTTTGGATGTAAGATCAAATACTGTTTAATTATCTACACGGCCAGTTTTCTTTTATAAAAAATAGAAGACACTTGGCCTTTTAGGACACTCAAGAACTGCCTGAAGATCAAAATTTAGCAACAGTTTTTCTCCCATTACTATCTTTACACTCATTGATTCTTTCTTTTTTTATTTCACGAACTCTCTCTTTGTTTTTCAAAATGTTTATTATGTTGGTCTTTCTCAGTTTCTTTCTCTTCAACAGACAATGATTCGTAACGATTGCAGATGTTGCACTGGTCTTTTTTAGGTTTATGAAACCTAAGATTACCATACGAGTAAAAGTAAACTTTGTACTGTGATTTTGACACATGCTTTATCAGTGACTTCATAGTTTCTGAGTTAGAGTTTTCATTTTCAACCGTTATTGCTAAAGTTATCCTCTTTACATTTTTCCTCATAAAGAGTATACAATTTTTCAATATTTAATTGAGATGATAAGTAAAGCTTATTGCTCGATTTCCTACAGTAGTGTGATTCCACTGTAGGAAATGAGAGGATGTGCTTACGAGCATGTTCTTCAATCCATGCAGGAATTTTGTTGGCAGATGATTGTTTACCCCTCCCATCTACTGACACAATCCCAACATCATTCTTTTTTTCTAGACTGACTCTTACAAACTTTTTAGTTATTGAAAAAACTGAGAAAAAGAATTTGCGACAAACACGTACACGCTCGGTATCCTTTTCTAAGTAGTAGTGGAGGCTGCGTTTTTTTCGAGAAATAATATTTACTCGACGTCTTTCAGGCTCTGCTTCGACTACATGGCTTGCTACATACTGTCGTTGTCTGTCTTGATTCTTGTCATCCTCGCCCATTTTCCAAAATGCTAAGAAAAATTCATCCTTTTCGTTTTCAGAAAATTTGGTACTACATTTTAGAGGGCAGTTGGTGCATGAAAAAATTGGTTTTTCTTTCTTTTTTATCACGTTTCCCTTCACACTTACGTACGATTTTCCTGCAACCCTTAAACATTTTCTTTCTTGACGCTTTTTCATAGTAGTCGCCTTGTTTTTATTGTTAATTTTTCTCTGTTTCTTATGCTGAAGTCCTATTTCATCATTTTGAATCAAGTTTATTTCATCTTCTGATTCAGATTCTTCTAAAACCATATGTCGTTTGGTTATGTGTTGTCTTAACACTTTTTTGTTTTCAAAAACTATTGAACAATGATAGCACATGTAACCCTTTCTAATCAGAGTCTCTTCATGCAGGTTTTTGTCAACGCTGTCATTTTCAACAAAATTCTCAGCATTGCCTGGTGATGATAAATAATGGCCCAAATCAATTTCATTTATTGTTAATGAATCATTGCTTAAACATTCATCAATGAAGTTTAATGTTGATGCAGAGAGGTTAAGTATGCCTGTTTCATTAGTATCTGTTCGATGGTTTGACAACTCTTCCTTATTATTAAACGAAGTTGATAGCAAGGGCTGTACAGGCTGCAAGTTGTAAAATTCTTTAGTACTTTCATTATTTAAAATATTTGTATCCGCTTCAAGTATTATTTCTGGATTGTTTACTTCCAAAGCCAATTGTTCATTTTGCTCAATTGCATGGTTTACTCCTTGAACAAAATTATCTGCATTATGTTCTTTAAGCCGCGCCAAAATCTTTTGTGCTCGTGAGTAAAACATTCTGGGCCTGAAATAAAAAAAACCTGATTAGGGTGCTGCGACCATTTATTACATTTCAAAGGCAAATATCCTCCTTGGCTAATACGAGCATCAGTAATGTGAATTACTGTTTGTTCACGAGAAAGATTTCACACGTCGTTAAAGCAACAAGAAATAAAAAACAAACCACTCTTGTATCAGTGCAAGACATATATTGATGATCAATACACAAGGATTGCAAGATATTCTGGCAAGAAATACTTCATAATAGCCCGTGATTGTATTTTAGTTATTATATAAGATCAGAGGAAAATACAATAGGTCTTAACCTAAAAAACTAACAAACCTAGGCTTCTTTTAATAACTTGATCATTTCTACTTAATGATAAGCTAACACAACTTTAAGTGTACTCACCTAAATAGTCTTAAGTTGCATCACTACAATTCACAAGTAAATATAATTGAAACACAATTAAAATCTTTTCAGTATTAAACCACTGTACAGTTTCAGACTGCAGGTGTCCGCACAGGAAACATTTTTTTATTAGCAACATCTGTTTCAGTTTCAGTGGGGCCAATCTTATTTGTAACACAAACACAAATTGTGTTATTTAATAGAGTAGAACAAACTAATTAATATATATATATAATGTATTATACTATTATAACGTGATGGCATTATATCGTATTAATACAATAGTAATTAATTAATAATATTGTAATAATGTGTAAAGAAGACTACTTGGTTCATTCTCCCCTTTAACACTTATTATTCGCCCTTTTGACGTGACAGTTGGCTGTTTATGGTAAGTAAAAAGGGCGAATAGAACTATTCGCCTTTTTAACACAACCAATATTATATTCGCCCTTTTGTCATTTGCTGTTTCCAAGGGAACGAACTATTCTACAGATATGCCGTCTTTACATATCGATAGATCTTAATACCAGGAAGCCAAATCGGCAAAAAACATGAAAAACACACTTTTGGTGAATTCGCCCTTTTTTACATAACACCGACGATATATATATATATATATATATATATATATATATATATATATATATATATATATATATAGAGTTTATTCCGTTTCTAGCTTTAGGTTTAGACTGCACCAATTTCAAAATTCCCTAGTTTAATTGCTATATGACACTTATTTTACTTTACCTTGTATCAATCATTTGACTTCTATATTACAGAGCTATAGCTATGAGGCTGCAAAAGAAGTCTTATACTTTTTTAAATAACTATAAATGTGGGTACTATTCTCTTTTTTCCAAGTGAAGGTAAATTCAAATTCTCAAATGTGCATTATACATTGTTTACGACAGGCGTGTTGAGATGTTTGTGGAAGTAATAATTTTGTATTCACGCATAAATTCAATTTATGTGTAATCTAATATAACACAACAGAAATATTATTTCGTTTTAATAAAAACGTAAAAGTCTACTAAAGAAGCTTTAAACATTTAGCACAAGTAACTATCTACAACCAAGGTCACTTGTCTACATAGCGAATTAATCATGGTGTTTTTCACAACAAATTAATATAAGTTTTCTCATGTTTTAGATTCGCTGTTTGTGAAAAAATTGTCTTCTTATTTGACATCTGGAGGACACACAATACCCATTTAAAGATACGATTTATCTGTCATGGGATAAAATTATATCTGTTGTAGGTATAGGTATTTTATTAAAAATACATAAACTAGATTGAAGACTGTTTCTCAAAAAAAATTATAAAAACCTTATTGGTGTTTTTTTTATTGATCGCGACTACTTAATTGAAGAATTCTATATTGAGACATAAGGATTTCTTCCAGGACGATATATTCTTGTTACAGAGAATTACTGAATGACAGAATTGCTACATCTCTATATTTATAAACAGTAGCTGATACGATACTTTTAATGAAAGGAATATTTGATTAGTATGGGAATTACAATTTCAATTAATTGAAATTTTAGTGAGTTCTTATTATTTACTCCTATATCATAAAATTTGTATAAACTAAAAAGAAATTTTAGGCAATATAACATAAAATTGTAAATACTGAAATTCAGTATTATATAATTTATATACATTTAAAAAAGAATAAATCACCTTTAACAGTTTTGGAATTTTTATTTTCGTAAAGACATTGGAGGTATGGTTAAAAGTTAACGTTTAATATTTGGATAAAATTAAAGAATATAACATTCACGCATAAATTTAATTTATGTGTAATTTAATATAACAGAATACAAATATTATTTCGTTCAAAGAAAAAGTAAAAGTCTACTAAAGAAGCTTTAAACATTTAGCACAAGTCACTATCTACAACCAAGGTCATTTAAAGTCTACATAGCGAATTAACCATTGTATTTTTCTCAGCAAATTAATGTAAGTTTTGTCATGTTTTAGATTCGCTGTTCTTGAAATTGTCTTGTTATTTGACATCCAGAGGACACACAATACTCGTTTAAAGATACGAGTTATCTGTCATGGGATAATATTATATCTGTTGTAGGTATAGGTATTTTATTAAAAATACATAAACTAGATTGAAGACTGTTTCTCAAAAAAATCATGAAAACCTTATTGGTGTTTTTTTTTTTTTTTATTGATCGTGACTACTTAATTGAAGAATTCTATATTGAGACATAAGGATATCTGCCAGGACGATATATTCTTGTTACAGAGAATTACTGAATGATAGAATTGCTACATCACAATACTTATAAGGAGTAGTTCAACCGATACGTTTAATGAAAGTAATATTTGGTTAGTATGGAATTAAAATTTAAATAAATTGAAAATTTATTGAATTTTAATTATTTACTACTATATCATAAAATATGTATAAACTAAAAAGAAATGTCAGACAAGACATTATAAAATTGTAAATACTGAGATTTAGTATTATATAATATATTTAACATTTAAAAAGAAATAAATCACCTTCAACGGTTTTAGAATTTTTATTTTTGTGTAGACATCGCAGGTATGCTTAAAAAGTTAACGTTTTATATTTGTATACAATTAAATAATGCAACCTAGTAAAATCATGAAATGTGTTACTAAAAATGTCATATAAATAATTTTCACAATATTCTCTGCTTTTTCGTTTATTCTGCTCTTGAGTCCGTAGGTCTTTGTGATGTTAGTTAAAAATCAGAAAATAGGTTTTATACCTAAAAGACACACACAAACAAAGAATAATTAGTAAAAAAAAAATTAAAATGCTTAAGAATCTTTTAAAAACAAATAAGGTAGACTAAAAAGAAAAAATATATTAAGTAATTGCAATTTATATGTGCTTTCCTGATTTGAAAAATTTGACTTTAATAACTCCATATTTTAGGAAAGGGATTTATAAAAGTTTTGTACTGGCTTTTATACAATTATATTCTGTGGCTCCAGGCTTAGAAAATTTACTAATGAAGAAATTGATAAATAAAATTAAATATTTAACCTAACCGACGGGACAATGACAATTATAGCTATTAGAGATATTGGGTTTGTGTAAAATAATGTTTTATAAAGATTAGACTTAAAAACATTTTTTCACTAACTGTTATTACATTATGCCACATAAAAATATATAAGTTTCCAATTTAATAATAGGTAAACATATGAATTCTTGTTTTCAAAATCTTTCAAAAGCAAAAACTTATTTAGATACTTGCTATTCGTACGGTAAGTTTACTATTGGATATCACTTAATATAGGGTAAGAGACATTTGTAAACACCATTGTATCATATGGTGGCCTCAGGGACACACAACACATTTCGGTGGAGATACCTTTGTTCGGATTGCGGTCAGAAGCAATTTGCCACTAATTAATTGATCAGGCCCAGTGGTGAGCATTCCTGCAACTGTCTCAGTGTGTGAGGCTAGCAGCAGCTGACACCACATCTCAATATAGGTTTGTTTGTTCGGACCGCTCAGAATTTTTTATGATAGGCATATACTAAAAAATAATAATTTAGATTAAGCGTAACTTTTTCACTGTTAATATTGAATTGTGGAGTTACATGCAAATGCCTTAAATGATAGTTTTATTTATAGTCCTGTACTCAGCTCAAGCTTTACAGCCCTTCTCGAGTTGAAGACCAAAGTTAGACCCTAACTACACGACAACTTGTAAAGCACTTCTTGCTTGACAAATCCTTGGAAAACTTTTAGCAATTTCTAAGATCATATGGAGTAAAATAGTATTAGTTTCGTTTACCAGGAAACTTACTTATAAAATTTAAAATGGGATTTGGAGTTAAAATTCTATAAGTTTAGATTGAAGTATTTTTTTCATTGTCTTTAAAATTTAAAGACAATTATCAGATTTTATGTATCAGTGTGTCTATTAATTTAATAGACACGCTGATAAATAAGATTTTTTATAACTTCCTAATGCACAGCCTGTCATTGTATAAAAATAATTGATTAAAATATTAATGTTTGATAATGTAACAGTTGTAAATCTATAACATAACAGATATTTATCAGGGTAAAACACATAAGCTCTATTGGATGAAATAATTAGCTGATGTTATAAAACAAAAGGAAAGTATTTTAAAGTAGAGCTTAAGAGTATACATTTTCCAGACAGTTGGATTCACAAGCAGCTTAGGTTTATTTTACATTAATATTATCTTTTATTTGTAATACTAAGTATAAATTGATTATTTATAGGTAATTCAGATTCATACGATGTCCGTATACAATTTATTTTGTTTCTAGCCTTACGTTACATTGCTTCAATTTCGAAATTCCCTAGTTAAGTTTTTCCCAACATACCTTTTTTACTTTCCCATGGATCGATCTTTACCTTCTATATTAAGAGGAATTGGAATTTTTACGCATTTTTTCTATTTTTTGTATTTGAGTATCTTTTACATAGTAATAACCGTTCATTTCTCTCTTCGTTTCGGATGAAGGTCAATTCAAATTCTCAGGACTGCATGGAATGTCGTTTACAATAAGTTTGTTGCGATGGTTGAGGAAGCTATATAATTTTGTATTTATACCGAAAGCTTAATTTAAATGTCATTTAATTTAATGTTTTAAAAATATTATTTATATGCAAGTCAAAAATATTCAAAATGAGCTTTACAAATTTACCACAAATTACCATCTATCAGTTGTCAACTAGTTATATTTTTAATTGCCGTTTGGTAAAGAATTTTCGGGTAGACACACAAAACGAATTTATAGTTAAAATATTAAATGTTACTTGTTCTTAAAGTTTAAAGATTTACCTAAAAAACCGAAGCTGCTCGTTGAGCTTTTTTGAATACATCTTAATTAGCCTCGGTGTCTCTAATGAACTATACCTTACAACTCTTCACACGCAATTTCGTAAATTTTGCACCTGTATAAGCACTAGATAATTATATTTTAGTCGCCAGGGTTGAGTTTGCCTTCTTCCCACGATAAAAAATTTTAAAATTGGATTGTTGGTCATTGTAATTTACTCTGTACTTTACTATTTTTGGTTACATAGTTCATTTTGCATCTTACCCGATCAATGACATATATAAAAATACACAGCTGAGAATCTCACTTCTGCCAAAAGCCTGTCAGTTTTTATAAGAGTCTTTAAATGTGAAGTAAAAATATTAGAAAACATTGTTTCTTACATCTGCATTGCCAGCAGTTATCCGCTGCTTTGAACGCAATTTAGTAGGCATTGGAGTTATGACCACTGGTGGCTCGAGTGAATTATATTTCCTACGCCCATGTTTAACTATCTTTGTTGTCACGTTAAAGTACGTAAAAAGTGTATATTTATGCCCATTGTAACTTACTTTGTATATTCTGTTCCATACTTGATGTTTCCTTGTTTCCTGATCAACAGAATACATATCAGAAATCAGAAAATTTACCTCTTTAAAAAGTGAACTATGGATTTTAATCATTCTTTAAATTTATTTAGATGGTAACACTGACTTTTAGTTCTAAAACCTTATATCTGATAAAAAATTAAATTCACGATAAAACTACTTACTTGTTTCTTCATAAACTGAAAGATATACCTAAATACTTAAATCTAAAACGGCGTAAAATTGATGGTTATTCCTTATAAAATGTACTCACTATAAAGGCAAAACATTGAAAATAATAAGCAGTGTTTACACAGAACAAGACCAAGACAGGATCTTTAGCTAAATAAAGACTACTGGGGCGCAGCCCGACGGGATTTTTGAATTAAAAAGGGCCAGGGACCGCAAGAGTTTCAGTGTAAATCTGTAGTACAATCTGTTGAATAGTTTATGCGTAAACAAACAAAGGCACTGTTTTCATTTATATGTTATTAGGATTAAGTGATGATGAGAAAAGTAGTAATGCAGCGAACATATTTAATAAGATTTTTAAGAAATTCAAATGTTATAACAATTCAAAGATAGTCCCAAACTAAATAGACAATGAGATAATCGTTAAGAACTCATAAATACATTAAAATATTCTTAATGGTGACTACGAGAAATACACAGACAAAATGTTTGATAAATTTTTCGTTTATTATTTCCTACTTTTACAAACACAAACGTTAAGAAAGGATTACGTCAAACAAGAACAAACTTGGGAGCAAATACGAGGTATTCTTACGCGCTGAGGAAATTGTTGAAAGAACACACTTGTTGATAATGGATGGTTCTTTTCAGCCGTTTGCAGAGAGCCTGGTTTTTCACAAAAGGCTCAACTTATATGCAATCAGTAATTCAAAAGGATTCCAAGATTCAATTTGCTTCCTTCCTGTAACGGAATTGTTTTAAATGCAATATAGTAATATTTAATTATTCACGTTATATATTAAGCAGAATATAAAAGTCAATTTGGAATATCTTTGATGCAACCATTAAGGAAAATATTATTTGAGGTCATAAATATCTTTTTCAACTAAATTATATCAGCGTAATAGATAATTACGTTGAAACAAACGGAACTAAATTAATATTTTGATAAATGTTTCACTTTTACATTTCATAGTAATTTTTTCATACCTGCAAGAACGTAAAAGTATAGTTTGGGTCGTAACTTATGGTCAACAGATTGAAGGAGAAAATGCAAGTAAAAGCGCTGTCAAATAATGGTAATCAACTTAAATATTCCTGAATATTAAAGTTCAATTCATAAAAACCAGGGTAATGAGTCTTAAACTTCGCCTGCGAGAAGGTTTTAGTGACTTTTACTTGTATTCCATTTTATCAAAAGTTGTTTTACCACTAAGGTTAATTAAAAACTTAGAAAATACACTTTGATAAATAAGGACTGAATTTAATGATCAATGAAGTAAAACTCTGTATTTATAAAACAAATACAGGCAATATAAGTTTTAGATTAATTAAAAAAAATAATAGCAAGAGAACACCATAAAGGAATTGGTTTAATGTTATTCTTTGATAAGATGTTATGCAGAATTGTGGCGGGTCTCAATACCAAGGCGAGAAGCATTGTACCTCTGTTGTCCAAAATAGGAAAGAACCCTTTCCTATCACCCCTTACCCGATTGTAGGTAATTTTATATCAAATTCTGTAAAGTAATTCACTTCATAATCTCGTAGAGGTTAAATTTGTTTTTAAATATTAAAATTGTTCAGTTAGAAGCATTTTATAATACATCGTGTTTTGTAACATTCCATATTGAACAACACTCTAACATTTTATCATCCTGCAATCACTGGTGTCGACAGAGTTTTTAATGTTTACAAAATCTGTGCTCTATTTTGCACTCAATTAATAATATTTTTCGTCCCTGGGAATAAAAGTGGCTATTTTCTGTGTGTAATCGTGTTTTACGCACGAAGTGAAGCCGAGGTCAGAAATACGATTATGCGCCTAATGACAGTTTAGCTCAAAGTGGGGAACAACGATTTTATCATGCGGTGAACAAAGTTAAAACTAACGCGTTTTGTTTGATTTTTGTTACTTAATAACTCAACATAGTAATAATGCCAAGTTTACTTATCCAAAACAGCTTTGTTTTTTAAAACATATCACAAGAAATGCGGTCTGGAACAGATTATGTAAATAGAGCGGACAATCTTTAAATTCGTTAAAACTAAAATATTTATATGTAAAACTTTGTACGCCTAATAGTAAATGATTTGTATATATTTCTAACTAGCAAACTGTTTCCTAGAAATTAAAATTATAGTTCCTTGACAACACAAAGCTAGCTATAAAATATTACGAACTCGTCGTGATTTATAGTTTTTTCTATAGTTATGAATAATGTAGACATTTTAGGTTGGCTCTAGAGCTTAGAAAATACACGACGATATTATATATATATATATATATATATATATATATATATATATATATATATATATATATATATATATATATCTGGCTCAACTCTCAGTGAGCTAGCCATTTGTAAGACAATGTTTTTTTTTCTTGAGTCAAGTGCGCATTAGCCTGAAAATGTGACCGAAGAGCCTACACCTATTGAATGAGAGCAAATTTGTTAATGGTGGAGTTTAGCGGGTAAGACGGTTATCGTGAGATAACCAGATCAAGAAACGTCAAACATGGCTGTGATTGGATAGATGACCGCTGCGCGATCCTGTCCTCGCAGGCAGTTCATTGGTGGTGGTCACCATTAAGCCGTTTTTTTCCAGATTTTGGTAGAGATGGTTTATTAGCCCTAACTTCACCTCGTAGAATAAAACATTACTTTACTTTACACTTATTAAGAGCTGCTGTACTTGCGGCCTTATTGGTTTTAGCTCCATAATAATAATGTTAAACCTCTTGCAACTTTAAATACAGGGTTGATAAAATTTCATGACATCTCCATAAATGTTGTTCGTAAGTTTATATAAGAAGGTATCCTTTGAGCAGTGGTGCCATGTGGAAAGGAAGTTTTATTTGACGAATTTAAAAGTTAATTGTCCCTAAAAATGCGGGATTTTGTGGGCAACTAAAAAACTTTAAATGTAAATCACTCTATATGGACACCTTTGTATCTCTTTTCTATACAAATTAATAAGTTGTCTATATCATTATAGTTGTAAAAACAATTTCCACATACTTTTCATTGTTTTAATGTTACTGTCTGTGTGGAAACTGGTTTATTGGTCGATTGTGACATCATTTATTTCCAGCAGGACGACGACTTAGCACATTTGTACCGTGTTATACGACATTTCCTGGGAACTAAACTAGGTGGTCAGTGGATTGGTAGGCATGGTCTCCGGACCTCACAGACATAGATGTTTAGATGTTTTCTATGGGGTGTCATTAAATCCAGAATTTACAAAAGACCAGTTGAAGATTTAAGAAACAGGATTGTTAAGGCCTGAAACCAAATACCACTTCAAACTTTTCTTACAGATATAAGGGCATTCCACTCCGTGCTTTCATTGAAGAAAGTGAATGAATCGCGAGTCCAATATTACCTCTTATGGTGCATGAAAATTAATTGATTGGTTGGTTTTGCCTAGTAAATCGTACATTGTATTACTGATTAATTCACTATTACGTCTAGTTTAGGAAACAGCGTTGCTTTAGAAAAATATAAATTTGGTCATATAAGAACTGCTTCCCACAAACTCTTTTATTTAGTTATTTAAAATAAAGTGCCGTACAATCCTTCTTATGGCGTAAAAAGAAGCGCAATAAAAGTCAAATAAAAGGAGAGACTGCACCCATTTGTTTACGGTGGACAAGATTTCCCTCTCACATCCTCTACACGGCTTATACAGATAGATATTTTGTTACTGAGGAGAATCCAGGCAGTAAACCGACTATTTCCATGGTTTCAGGCTCATAAACTGTGGGAAACGTGGGGTACTCGATCACGTGACACTTTCCATTCTTGTATGAATGAAAAATATTAGTACAGCCGAAACATTTAATAATAGTGCCCATTTAGATTTTTATACTGTTAATATTAATTATAGAATTTTGAGAGATGTTCTAGTTCAAAAAATGTATTTTATACATATACACAAAAGTTTGATTATGATAATTTCTTTATTTCATAAGCTATTAAGAAAAAGACGAAATTTCGTTTGTTTTTCCATTTAATTTATTGTTTAAATAAAAAAGAGCAAATTTTTTAGAAAATAAAGAAATTTTTTAGATGCAAAATATGATATAGAAAATGAAAATAACGCAACAAATTGTATTGAACTTAACACTGTACATGATAACTGACTCATATGTAGTGAAGAACAATGTCGTCGTCCTACAGCCGGCTCATATATACTCTGATGGTTTATTTAATTTAAAAAATATTGCGAAGTTGTTATTTCAAATTTGATTGATCACTATTTTGAAAAATATTTGAATTCCAAATGCTGTTTCATTTCTTTATTGTCAAGAAAATTCTTGCTCTATTATGTTCTAATTTCGTGGTGTTTGTTGTGTACTAATTATGAGACTAATGTAAGTTTTAGTTGAGGCTAAATGCAGACGTTGTCTTAATATTTCTGAGTTATTTCCAATTTGGTAACCTTTGTTTTGTCAGGCTGGGTTAATGTTAATTGATTGATTGCGATAACTCCAACTATTTTACAAAACGTAAAAATAACAATCTTGAATATTTTTCGAGAAACGTATAAATATAAAAAATCTTATTTTTTCATAAGAATTTCTTATTTGTTTTATGTATCCAGGGAATACACAGGAATAAATAAATGAAGTAATACCTAACTGAACAATATTAACAATAGTCAATAAGTAGTACAAAACTTTTCACTTGCTTCCTACATCTTTGCTCAACAATAATTTTGGGAAATGAGAAAATCTTGTAATAGTACTTAAAGAAACTCTTACTTTATACATGCGCATATTATAAAGACGTAAAATTTTGTTTTAATAGTTTAATGAGATTGGGGGTCGGTAATAATTTGCTTTTGCGTGTTTGATAAACCTGGATATTTCGTTAATTTTGAATTGCAAGGAAGACCTATTAGTGGGGAAATCGCGTTATATTTCGGTTCCCTTTTTTCCAGGTCTATTAGACACAAAAACTTCCCACCGTGCATAAATCCCACGACACCCAACAGTAAATGACAACACAAAGAGGATATATACATATTGTAATGGTATACTTGTATGGGCGGGATAACTGGGAAACGAGAGATAGTTATTACCCTGAGGGAGATTTCTCGATTCAAACAATCATTTAGTCAACAATACACAAGACAACATAACGAAATAGATACCCGATATTGCTGTTGTAGTGAATCAACTACAGTATTTAAGCAGTGGCTTGTTTCTCATCGTTTGTCATAGCAGAATATAGTTTGTCAGAATGTTCGGTTTATCTCTGTATAGGGTGAAAATTACTTGCTAACATAACATTTTATACTTTGGACATGACTTTTAACTAATTATACTTTTAATTTTATAATTATTGGATGACCGTCAACAAAGAGGATAGAGAATTTAATTTCCTTCTTCTGTCTATCTCTTTTTGTTCGTACGTATCTTATAAAAGATCTGACCTGTAGACTTAAAATTTAGCAAGAATCTTCATTTCAACCAAGTAACATCAAGTTGCATGATGGATTTGGCTTAGCGTTGAAAAGAAACTTGTAAATTAGCCTTAGGAGTAAACATGACAAACAGAAAGTAAACAAATAGAAGACGAAATAATTCTCTCTACACACCGAGTTTAATCATACGACGTAGTAACATGTTGCTTGGTAGCACATGTAGGGTAATGAAATTAATTTGAAATTTTGCCCATTATCGAAGCGAAAAATAAGTGACACGAGGTGTGGCATACACCTACATCGTTTGTAATTTATTTGTTGCTGAAACAAAATGTATCTTTATAGTCACAATAAACTGGAGAATGCTCCCCACAAATGTTAAATTAATTTCAAAATTTGTAACTGAATAGTCAAAGAATATCCTTTTTTACTAGGAGAAGTTAGGCCTAAGAAGCCATCTTTAACACTTAACCTGGAGACCAGCGGCTTGGATGTAACTTCCAAACCATCACCTATGGCAGGACAGGCGGGCTGCGTGCAAGGATCACTTAGCGTCACCCATCCAAGCAGCAGCCACGCTCGACATTGACTGATTCAGTTATAGCAAGATACCGCACACGTTACACTGCGCCAATAATATAATAATGTGTTAGACGTCATTGATGCTATATTAAGTTATATCGTATTCTTTTACATATAACGTAGCTATAGTAGGAAGGGTTGATTCAATTGAATTTTGATTTAGCTCCAGTTTACCTTGCTTATATTGCAGCTTCTGGTATCTGACGCTTGACTCCTGGAATCTGTATTCATGTTCCAATCTGTATACATGTGAGTCTGAAGAGATTCAAATAAAGTTGACGACGAAGAAGTTCATGTAAGCATTTACATTCATGTCAACAAAGCATTTACAACATGTTGACATCAGGGGCACCCTTAAATAGGTTAAGTGGTAGTCTCATCGTATTGTCCGACAAAGTTGAGTGCATACCACGATAAACTTATAAAAAAGTATATATTTAATAAAGAAAATATAGTCAATTATTGATATACAGTATAAAAGGGCTTTTATTGCATTACGCTAGTATAGAAATTAAACAGTTAGATATATCGGTCACAAAAAAAAGAGATTTTACACAGGTATATATATATATATATATATATATATATATATATATCTTATATATATATATATAAATCTTGAGTCACGATGTATGTTGCCAATAAACTCCAAAACGACTGAACCAATTTCAATCAAATTTCACATGTATCCGTAATTTAGTCTAACTTAGAAGATAGGATAGTTATTATCTGAATTATTCGCTTATGTCGTGAATATAAACGAATAAAATGAAGAAAAGTTTTCAAAGCGCCTGCACATTATAACCTGCAATTACGAGATAGATACGTATATTAAACAGTGAAACACTATTTGAAGGCGCTAAGTTATGATGTATAATTGTCTAAACTAAATTTTTGGTTGAACTTAAAGGTTGAGTGGTAGACCACTTTGTAATAAAATACATTATGCATGTACAATACATTTTTGACATATTTTCTTGATCGTGACATCAAGGTAAAATCTACATCGGGGTTGGAAATATAATTTACTTCAACCAGAAATGCTCATACGCGGGCAAAACTTACGAAAAGCGTGCGAAGCCGCGGGACATATATCATCATCAAAATCGGTCCAGTCGTTTAGGAGTTCAGTCACTTACACACGAACACAAGATATATATATTTTGTCTGTGTGTTGAAGGGGATTCGAGAATGGTTTATATTCACAATTTGGTCCTATTTAAATAGTCTATTTAATTACTTTTTTATTTACAAATTGTTGTTGCTATTGGAGTGTTTTACATTGGATTCGGCAGATTGCGCTACGACACGTAATATAAATTTAACTGATACTTAACATCTGTTAAACACTTTCAGCTGAAGTTCATCAAAGAGGCAGAAACATGCGTTTACATTTAAATTTTAGTGTATGGCCTTTTTACTGTAGTTATTGAAAAGCAAATGGAGATAACATACTCTTGCCCTAATACTTTAAGCATATACACCCCTAATACATATTTAGTGATCGGTAAAAATATCAAAATGACTTAATCATCAAAATTTAACCTAAGTTAGAACCCGAAACCAACATATGAGACAGTTGTTTTGGTTAGTGCAACAGCATAAAGCAATTGTGGAACTGTAAATAGATTAGACCGGGGGTGAATTTAAACGACCAGAGTAGATAGTAATATGGGGTTCCTGGCGCACTTTCGGAGCCGACCGAAAAGCAATGTAAAATACTGTTCAATGTACCATAAAGGAAGCTGAGAAATAACACAGCAAATCTCAATGAAAAATTAACCGAATCTACAGTCGTTCGTCTCCAAAAGCGATCGGTACATTACTATCTACTCTGTGGAATGAAAAATTAACCAAATCTGAGCTTCTACTTTCTTAAGCTGTGCTTTGTAAAATGTTGTCAAATCTGCTACGAATAAAGGATTTATCTTAATAAAATTTAATCAATTTAAAACATTTTTACTAAAAACATACTTTAATAAAAAACTTTTCTACTAAATAAACAACATGAACTCACCAAGCTCTCTTCAGTTTCTAGCATTTCAAAAACTTACAAAGAAAGACAATTTTAACGAGTTCAACGAATTACCAAAACATTTTAAAGAACAGTTGATACTTTCCTTAAATGATACAGAATTCAAAGAACTTGTAAAGTCTTTTGCAGAAAAAACGTCTAATGGAGTGTTTTACTATCGGCAAAAAACTAAAAAAGTAAGGGATTACATATTTAATATAATTACGAAAGATATTGAAAAGAAAGTAAAAAATAAACAAACAGAGAGTTTTCATCGTTTTTTTATGACATTTTTCCCATATTATACGTTCTTTCAAGATAATCAAGACTTAATTGATGAATTTCTTAGGAATTTTTGTGAGTATCAAGATTTATCAACACAATTCATTAAAGAGCATTATAGAATTTTTCTTATAGAATATAGCCACATTTTGTGTGAAACAAAAGGTATTACTGTAGATAATATTCCATGTGATTCCTATGAAGAAAGACACCAACTATGGTTATCAAAACAGTACTATGACGTGGGGAGGGACTGCAAGTTTTAGAGTTAAGACTTTATTCTACAAAGTTAATTGTTATAATTTCTTTATCTTTTATAGTCTTCTTTCCAGTAACAATTAAGTGTAATTTTTCATTTTTGTTTAATTCTTTAATCTTTTTTTCATCCAAAACAGTCAAAAATCTGTTCGACAAATGTACTTTACAATCTTCCAACTCGGCAATTATTGTAAACCCGAATTTATCTTTCATTTTCTCCAAATTCAAGATTCTATGTTTCTTCCTTTCTTCCAATTCATTTAACTTCTTATACTCTTTAAACTTACATTCTCCAATATCATTTAACTCTTTCAAGAACTCCATTTAAATAGAAAAAATTCAAAGTCAAAAAGTGCAAAACCATTTCTCGGTCGACCTTTTCTCCTCCCTCTGTCTCTTTCTCTCTCCCTCTCTTTTTATGCCTATGACACGATCACTTCTGCCGTTTATAGGCTAGGATCTATATTCAGGCTAGAGAGAGAGAGAAGAGCGAGATACGGATAGAGAAATGGTTCCGGAATACGATCTGAATACTTCTGAACTTGGTGTTTCTCCGCTATGGCCACTCGCATTGAAACAGTTCAGAAGTAAACTTCCTAACCGACCAAACCGAATTCGCGGACATATATACTCAGCAACACAATACAACAGCCCATCGAGAAGTAAAAATTTAAGAAATTAATTTAAAATATAATTTGAAAATTACAAGTAACAAAATGTACGCATATTTAAAATAGGTAAAATTATCTAACATTTTGGAAAAAGAAATTGTTATAATAGTAAACGGGAACACAATTTTTATTCTTAAAAGCAAATCTGCATTACCGACATTTTAGTTCCGAAAGATTGCGCTGTGTGTATCAATGACAGTCGAGGTGTGCTACTACAGACCGACCATCACGATAATCGCTTCGCCTGCGTCATATCCGTAGTGATATCACGCCGTGAGAGGCGCAATCGTTGGTTTACAAGCACCATTTAGTTAAATAAATTTTTCTATCTAAATGGAGCGCGATAAAATATCATGTCCGTTCTGCAAAATAGAAATTTTAAGAAAAAACTATGATCGCCATTATAATTCTAAAAGTCATGAAAAAAACAAGCAAATTTACAATAATGAACTAAATTATTTAAGACAGTGGGCTAGAGAAAATAAAATTGCCGATCACAAAAACATGTTTAATATTGAGAAATTACGTGAATTAAAGAGAAATTTCAAAGTTGAAAAGAAAAATCTCGACCTATTTAATGATGAAAAACTTCATTCAATAGCTGAAAAGTTGGCTATCGGTACTAACGATAAAACCAAGTCTGAAATGATCGAAGAAATTGATAAAACTCTTAAAGTAAAATCCGAAAATATCATTGATGTAGAAGTTTTATCCTCAATACACGGTCTTTTCAAGCAATACATTTTAACAAACTTGAACGACAATTCCATGTCAATTTACAAATATCTTTCAATTATGCGGTCAGAAATTAAAAGTTTAATCGAGAAATTTCAAGAAAATGTTAAAAATATGAAAGGATATCTCTCTTTGGAATGTGAATATGAACGAACTTTAGTAAACGGTGAACCACAAACTTGCCCAATGTATTTTACTATCAAAGCAGACGAAATCTTTGACGTAAACGACTTTATTACTAAGCAATTTAATAAATTAACACATCGAGAACAAACGAATAATCCAAATAAAGGTTCCGGATGGACATTTAAAAGTTGTAAACAACTAGTTTTGAGCCTTAACAAACACGAAATGATGAATGCAGGATCATACATCGATTTACCAAAGAATATCAAAGATAAAAAAGCTTGTATAAATATAAAAAATAGAGATGATTTTTGCTTTATTTACTCAATAAGATGTGCTATTGAAAAACCAGAAAGAGACTGTGAACGTGTAAAGCAATACGAACAATTTGTGAATGACGAAATATTTTCAGGTTTTGAGTATCCAATGTCTCTGAAAGATATACAAATATTTGAAAAACGAAGCTACAATTCC
This sequence comes from Homalodisca vitripennis, assembly GCF_021130785.1. Lineage (NCBI taxonomy): Eukaryota > Metazoa > Arthropoda > Insecta > Hemiptera > Cicadellidae > Homalodisca > Homalodisca vitripennis. The sequence goes on from NC_060212.1 coordinate 43,471,212, forward strand.
AAGTATAAGTATCCAACAATGTCTATCAATGTCTACAGTTTTGATGAAAATATTAACATTGTTCCGTTACAAATTTCTGAAAAATATGACGCTGAAACAAACATTGATTTATTGTATGTTAAACAAGATGATAAATCTCATTATGTTTTGATAACCGATTTAAATAAGCTTGTTTCTTCGCAGTTGTCTAAACATAAAGAAAGAAAATTTTTGTGTAGAAGATGTTTAAGCCATTTTTACAAATCTGGAGATTTAACAGATCACTTAGAAATTTGTAAAAATCATGAAGTTTGTAAGCCAATTATGCCATTTCCAGGTCAAACAACTAAATTTACTAATTATCAAAAGAAATTTAACCATCCGTACGTAATTTATATGGACTTTGAGAGCATATTAGAAAAAATTCCGACATGCAAGAACAATCCACAAAGATCGACTACAACCAAGATTCAGAGGCACATTCCTTATGGTTTTACTCTATATTTAGTGTCGAATGTAACCAATCGCATGTACAAACCGATATGTTATCGTGCCAAAAATGAAGAAGATTTGAAAAACGTCCCGACAAAATTGTTTGAAGAACTCAATAAATTATCGAAATACATAGCGAAAAAATATAATTCTAAGAACATGAAACCTATGAAATTGACAGAAGAAGAAGAAATTTCGTATCAAAATTCAAACGTTTGTCATATCTGTGAATGGTCTGCTTATGATGTTGGGTCAATTCAGTATGGTTTTACTCCTGATAGTTGGAAAGATAAGAGTTATAATAAAGTGAGAGATCATTGTCATTTAACCGGCAAGTTTCGAGGCGCAGCTCATGCATGTTGCAATCTAAATTTGAAATTTCCTCAGAATATTCCCGTTTTCTGCCACAATATGTCAAATTACGATACTGATTTGTACATAAAAGAATTGGCTAAACAATATGGAAATGTTGATTTGATTGCAAACACCGATGAAAAATATATAAATTATTCTGTAAATTCTGGATATGGCTATGAATTCGAAGGTGATAAGCCAAGAAAATTCATCAAGTTTTCGTTTGTAGACACGTTCAGATTCATGGCCTCGTCTATAGAAAAGTTAGCGAAAAATTTAAAGAAAGAAGACTTCAAACATACAAATCATTTTATACAGGATGGACTGAATGAGATAATAGAAAGACAGCCAAATGACGACGACGAGATTTTTAAAATTCTATCTGGAAAAGGAATATTTCCCTATGAATTTATCGACAGTATTGAAAAACTTGATTACACAGAAGAATTGAGAATTCAAGATTTCTATTCACTTTTGACAGATGACAGCATATCTGAGAAAGATTTTCAACACTACTTAAATGTTTGGAACAAATTAAAAGAGAAAAATCTAGGAAATTACTCTGATCTCTATAACATTCAAGATGTTCTATTGCTCGCTGATATCTTTGAAAATTTTAGGAATATTTGTTTGAATTGCTATAAGCTTGATCCAGCACACTATCTAACAGCTCCCAGTCTTGCATGGGATGCTATGTTAAAATTAACGAAGATAGAATTACAATTAATTAGTGATTATAATATGTATTTGATGATTGAAAAAGGCATTCGCGGGGGCATTTCTCAGTGTATTAAGCGATATGTTAAAGCAAATAACAAATATTTGAAAGATTTCGATAAGACAAAGCCCGAAAACTATTTGTTATACGTTGATGCTAATAACCTTTATGGGTATGGCCTAATGCAAAAACTGCCGTTTAGTGATATCAAGTGGATGGATCCAAAAACTTACACAACTGCAGAATGGAAAGAAACAATTTTGGAACTCACTGGCGACGAAGATTATGGCTATATTCTCGAAGTTGATCTTGGATATCCAACGAATTTACACGAACATCACAAGGATTTACCTCTTGCTCCAGAACATTTTAAAAACAAACTTTGCACAACTCTACTGGATAAAACTGAATACGTTGTTCATTCGAGAAATTTGAAGTTCTATTTGGAACAAGGTATGATTTTGAAACATGTGAATAGAGTTATTGCATTCGATCAGAAGCCTTTTATGAAAGAGTACATTGATTTTAATACTAATATGAGGACCAAAGCTACAAGCGACTTTGAAAAGGACTTTTATAAGCTGATGAACAACTCAGTGTTTGGAAAATCTATGGAAAATGTGCGAAATAGATGCGATATTAGACTAGGAAATGAAGAATTTTCAATGAAACAAGCTAAGAAAACAAATTTCAAATGCTTTAACATCTTTGACGACAACTGTATAGCGAGTCACATGTACAAACAAAAGGTTAAATTTAACAAACCGATTTACATAGGATTTTCAGTTCTCGACCTCTCAAAATTGCTAATGTACGAGTTTTATTACAACAAATTAAAGAAGTTTGATCCAGATTTGAATCTGTGTTACATGGATACAGACAGTTATTTTCTAGAATTGAAACGAGATCCTTTTAAAATTATTAAAGAAAATATAGATGACTTTGATACAAGTGATTATCCAAAAGATCATGAATGTTTCACTACTAAAAATAAGAAGGTAATAGGGAAATTCAAAGATGAGTTAAATAGCGAAGTTTTAGAAGAATTTTGTGGTTTAAGGTCTAAGATGTACTCGTACAAATATCTAGATAAAAACCCAGTTAGGTGTAAAGGAATTAAGAGAAGCGTTGTAAATAAAACAATAAATATCGAAAACTTGAAGAGATGTTTGTTCGAAGATAAAGAAGAATTTGGGGAGATGACAGTCATCAAAAGTTATAAACATGAGTTGTACACTGTTACCATAAACAAGCTGGCACTGAACGCTAAAGATGATAAGAGAATTGTCCTAGAAAATAAGATCGATACAGTACCGTATGGCTATGAAGCAAAATCTGATATATTAGACGAATTAAATAAACTTGGAAACTTTGATATGTAAATGGAAGATGATTTAATTCACTGTCACAAGTGTAAAAAGAAAACGAAAAATATAGATTCTAAAATTGTTCAAACTCAAAACGGATTGTATAGAATTGCAGCAAAATGTTCAAAATGTAAGACAAATAAGAGTAAATTTATAAAGAATCCTTATGAAAAACAAGTAAAGAAAGAATCTAAGAATAAGGAAGAAATCGAGATTGAAGCTAGAGAAATTCATGCACCGGTACGAAAGAAGTTTAAAAAGAGAAAAATTATAACATTAGGAATTGACGATTTATGGGCAGCAGATTTAGTTATAATGTCTAACTATTCAGATCAAAATGATGGATTTAAGTATATGTTAAATGTTATTGATACTTTCTCAAAATATGCTTGGTCAAGAGCTATCAAAAGAAAAAACGGCAAGGATATTTCAAAAGCTTTCGAAGATATAGTAAAAGATGCCATAAGGATCAATCACAAACCTCCTAACCTACTTCATACAGATAAGGGTTTAGAGTTTAAAAATAAAGAATTTAACGATGTTTTGAGGAAATACAACATTAAGATTTATCATACTGAAAACGAAGAGAAATCAAGTATTGTAGAGAGATATAACAGAACTCAAAATGAGAGAATGAAAGTAATTTTTGAGATTAATAAAAACTTTAAATGGATCGATATTCTTCAAAAAATCGTAAACAATTATAACGATACAGTTCACAGCACAATCAAAATGAAACCGAAAGACGTAGATAAGGATGCAGAAAAGGAGTTATTAGAGACCGTTTTCAAGTATGTTCCACCTGAAATTCACACGAAAACTAAATTTAAAGTCAATGATCATGTAAGAATTGTTAGTAAAAAACAAACATTTTCGAACAAATATAAGAACAATTGGTCAAGAGAAATCTTTGTGATTTATCAAATTAATAACACAGATCCTGTAACTTATAGTATAAAAGATTTAAATAATGAAGAAATAACCGGAAAGTTTTATGAATATGAATTGAAGAAGTCAAAACTGTAATATAAATTTTCTATATATAAATGGCGCATCAAAAGAAATGTACAAAGTGCAAAGAATTTAAAGATTTAAATGAATTTTATAAAGATAAAAATAGGAAAGATGGAATGCATTATAATTGCAAAGATTGTGAAAGGGAATATCATAAAGAATTATATGATAAAATAGAAAAATTAACTTTGGAAGATAAAGAATGTCTTAAATGTAAAGAAACTAAAAAAATTTCAGAGTTTAATAGTGATCACTATATTAGAGATAAGAAAGACTCATATTGTAAAGATTGTGTAAAGAAGAATTACCATAGATTATATTATGAAGATACTCAATGTGAATGTGGAAGAACTATAAAATGGTTAAATAATTATCAAAAACATTTACAAACCAAATATCATAAGTTAAGAGTTTAACATTTTCATCGTGTAATAATTTTTTCTATATAAATGGAGTCTCAAAAGAAATGTACAAAGTGTCAAGAAGAGAATAGAAAAGACTGTTATTGTAAGGAATTATATGATAAAATGAACAAATTAACTTTAGAAGAGAAAAAGTGTTACTTTTGTAAAGAAATTAAAAATATTTCTGAATTTAATAACTGGCAGTATAGTAAAGATAGAAAAGATGCTTTTTGCAAAGATTGTGCTAAAAAAATTTTCAGCGAAAGTTATAAAAACGAAATGCCTTGTGAATATGAAAAAAAGATTTTACAATGGTTACCTAGTTATGCTAAACATTTACAAACAAAATATAATAAATCGAGAGTTTTTAGTAAAATTTAGAAACATTTTCATCGTGTAATTTAGATATTCTATAAATCAGTCGAGATTCTGCCATATTTGTAGTAAAATGATTTCCGTTGTATAAAATATTCAAAGATTCTTTCATTTGGTTGTAGAGATTGATAGAATTTGGTTCGTCATCAATGAACAAAATCTCTAATTCAGGATAATTTATTTTTAGATGTTTTAATCGGTTTGGTATTTCTCGTTTCTGAGCTCTGATAACGTAATAAGGCCATTCCCACATGTGATTCTTCTTAATTAATACAAAAACATGGTGCTTTTTCTTATCAAAATTTTTACATATCATATCTCTCTTCATTAATTCCATTCGCAATTCTTGATTCTCTAATTTCAAGGATTTCATTTGACCTGAAATTTGTAACTGTTTTATTTCATCTTTTAACTGCTTATTTTCGTTTTCAAGTTTGTACTCGCCATATTTTCTAATACTCAGTAAAACTTCTTCTAAAACCCAATTTTGAAATAATTCTGCAATCTTCATTTTAGATTTCAGTATTAAAGAATATATGCCCGGTTCATTAATAAAAATAGTGTTTTTTTGAAAGTTTGAAGGTAAGAACGATTCGTTCCCCCCTTCTGAATCTATGTTATCGAAGCTTTTTTTATATTTTTCTTTAACGTGATCTCTAATCGCTTTCATCGTATTTTTAAATTCCAATATTTCTGCAATATCTTTTGCTTTAAACCAAAATTCATTATTATCATCGACAATTGTAAAGATATGTTTGTTTTCAAATCTAAGTTGATTATTGAGTAGGTCTACAACTGACTCCATTTAGATAGAAAAGAAATTTAACTAGTAATTTTTATTTCGAGAATAAAGGCCAGATTCATTAACGAAAATAGTGTCAGGATGAAGATTTTGAAAGGGTCTATGGCATAGACTCTTGTAATTTATATATTTAAAGGCTATTTTCTCGTCATTATCAATATTATTTATGATAGCTTGTCTAGTATTTTCATATTCTAATACTTCTGCAACATCTTTAGCTTTAAACCAGATTACATTGTTTTAGTCTACAATCGTTACAATGTCTTTGTTATTGAATGTAGGTCTACAACTGACTCCATTTAACTAGTAATTTTTATTTTTGAGAATAAAGCCCAGATTCATTAATGAAAACAGTTTTTTTTTGAAAGTTTGAAGGCCGGGGCGAATCACCCCTACCTTCAGAATGTATGTTTTCGAAGCTTTTTTTATATTTTGGGGGTCCATTTTATTCCTTTTTCAATCTTAAATATATTGTTGTTTTACTCTCATTATTTAATAAATTTCCCTCAGAGTCTTGTATAGTTAGAACGATTTTTTGAATTCTTTTAATATTTTTTCTAATTGGAATATAATCGATTTCATTCGGTTTTTCACTGATTTTTGATCCATAAGCAACATTTGGGAAAAAAGTGTACAAAATTTCAGATTCTTTGTGTAAATGTTCGGTATGATTTTCAAAACTAGGTTCAACGAGATTGCAGTGCACTTCAATTACATCGAACGGTCTAAATTTTGGCGTTTTATTTCCTAAATATACCTGATTTGGCTCAATAGTTTCTTGAACAAACCCTAATAAATCTACTATAATTGCTGAAAACATTATTCTTACTGGTGATTTTATTTGAATTTTATTAGAGAGATAATTTTTTTGCATTTCAAACTTGTTTTCGTCAAAGTTTAAAGATTTATCTGATTGTTTGAATGTTTTCAGATAATTTTTAAGGGAATTTTTTATTTGATCGAAAGTATAATATCCTTTGTTTAAACCATAATATTTTGTTATGTTCTTCTCACTAAATCCTATGCAATAAGGAGAACTTTCACTAATATTTATTACAAAATTGTCAGAATAAAATCCGCTTAAACCGATAAAATAATTTGATTCTTCCTCTAAATGAATAGGATGTTCCAAGTTTAAAACTAATTTAGAGCTTTCTGAAGTCAACTTGAACAGCTTCATTTTCGCAAGCGTTGCTTCAAGATGAAAATCTTCTATTTAAATGGAGAAATTTTTAAAGCAAAAAGATCAGATAAAACTTCAAACGTTTGAAGAAAGTAAGAAAGATCAACCAATCAGATTGTTAATTGTTGGTTCAAGTGGATGTGGAAAAAACAACTTTATTATTGAATTTTATCTACAATAGGTTGATTCCTTATTCCAATTTGTATGTTTTTAGTAAATCTTTAGAACAAGACGCCTATAAAAAATTACAAGAAAGATTTGAAAATATTGAGAAAAACTTAAACAAAAAAATATCACATTTTTATAATGCTTCTGAGGACATAGTTCCGTTAAGCGAATGTAAACCAAATTCTTTAATCGTTTTTGATGATTGTATTTTGGAAAATCAGGACGTTATTAAGGAATATTTCGTAATGTCTCGTCACAAAAACATATCTTGTATCTATCTTTCCCAATGCTTTTCAAAGGTTGATAAACAAGTTATAAGAAATAACCTGAATATGTTGTGTATTTTTAAGCAAGATGATCACTATTCGAGAAAGATTTATAACAATTATGTGGGATCTGATATGAGTTTTAACCACTTTATTGAGTTATGTGATAAAATTTGGAAGGAAGACTACGGATTTTTAACTATTAATCTAACTTTGAAGCCTAAAAATGGTAAATATCTGAATAAATTTTCTAATATAAATGCTGCTCAGTGGTCTCGATAAAATATTTGTTACAACTATTTTTATATTATCTTTAATTTTTATTTACATTATGAAAATAACAGAAAAACGGTAAATCTGTTCACGTTCCACGTTCACGTTCATGTTTCACGTTCATGTTTTTACGTTCCACGTTCACGTTTTACGTTCCGTGTTCACGTTTCGTGTTCACGTTTCCACGTTCCACGTTTACGTTTCAAAATTTTCCTAAATAAATGGCGAACGTAACTTCTGAAGAAGCGAAAAAAACTTGATCAAATCGAAAAGAAATTAATCAAAGAATTTAAAGAACAGATTCGAATGGATGAAGAAGAACAAGAACTTATTCAAAAAATTAATCAACCTGTAACTTCTGCAATAAAAAATGTTGAGGGCAAAATTGAAAATGTTTTAAGCGATAATCAAAATTTAATGAATTTGGTTCCAGTTGTACGACAATTTGCTGATATTTCGATACCAGAATCTGAGTTTGAATTGCCAAAATTACCATCTTCAACACCATTTAGACCTCGAATCATTGAAGACTCTACCATAGTTGAACCAATAAGTCCTGGAACGACGGATATAATAATTGGTGAAATTGGTAAAAAATTCCTTCCTAGAGCAAAGGATGATAAATTTGGTTTGTATTGGGACAGAAAAAAGAAAAGTTTTATGATTGGAAATTTGCCCGTGAATTTTGAGCATAATGATATCATTATTAATGAAAAAACATATGAAGGAACTCAAGGTTTATGGAGATTATTAACAGGCACTGATGTTCCAAAAGACGGTTTATATTCTGAAGAAGACTTGAAAAAGTATACTGAAATTTTATGGAAATCTGATTCAATTTACAAAAATAATGATCCATCAACTAAGAAACCAAAGTCAAGTAAAGGTAAAAAATATCTCAATTTGATTAAACCAATTTGGGAAAAACGAATCGAAGGATCTGGTATAAGAAAATACAGTGATAATAAGATTGAGTACAGATATATCGACGATTTGACAAAACTCGATGGAATTATAAATTATATTTATGCTCAAGAAAAGGCTGGAAACAACAATTTTTTGAACGAAAAGAAAGCGATTAAAGATTTTATTTCGAACAAACTTGATGAAATGATTGAAAAACCTGATGGAATTAAATATTTAAAACGAGTTTTGCCGGCAATAAGTTCATCTATGATTGAAGGTAGTGGACTTTTGAATGATTTTATCAACAATTTACCTTTTGAATTACACGTACCAACTTATCAGTATCTGGGGCCTGGCACAAAACTCGAAAAAAGACTAAAAAGAGGAGATCCTGGTATAAATAAATTAGATCAAGCTGCTATGGAACACGATATTTTTTATGCAAAACATAGAGACACAAATTCCAGACATATCGCAGATAAAGTTTTGCAAGATAAGGCAATGGATAGATTTTTATCAAAAGATGCTAGTTTAGGTGAAAGATTTGTTGCGCTTCCAACAGCTGGAGCAATGTTTTTGAAGAGAAAACTAGGAATGGGAATCGAAGAGAACTTGAAATTTTAACTATATAAATGGAGGTGAATGTAAATTTCAGCAAAAATCAGAAAGAAAAAATAAAATCCGCTTTTAAGAAGAAAATACCCGTTAGTATTCAATTTAAAATAGATCAACTAAAAAATGGCGAAGATAAGATATTTTTAACAAATAGACAATACAATAAACTCGAAAAACATAAGAAAAACAATAAAGGAACCAGAATAGAATTTTCTTATAATCAGTTGAAAGAACTTAAAAATGGTGGACTTTTGAAAGATTTATTAGATTTTGGAGAAAATATTCCAGTTGTTAAAAATGTTGTTCCTTATGTTCGTAAAGCTGCTCCAATCGTTAAAAAAGATGTGATTCCTATTGTTCGAAACATTTTAAATTGGTTAGATAAAGAGTTGGAAGATGTTACAGGATCTGGATTAGATGAAAAAACTTTGAATTACGTGAAATCAAACATTGAAAAAAAAAATTTAAACCTTTAACATTCGGGGAATTGGAAGAAATCTGCAAAAATATTAAACATTTTAGAGGAATCTTCATGAGAGATACATTACCTGAAAAAGTTAAGAAATTTGAATGTGGAATTGTGAATTTAGACTCGATTATGGGAAGTGGAACACATTGGATTTGTTATTATAAAAATGATAAGAATGCATATTATTTTGATTCGTATGGAAGAATTGAGGACAAACCACCTATAGAATTGATTAAATATTTGAAAAAATCAAGCGTTTATTATAACGATTCTCAAATTCAAGACTACAAAGATCCCCCAATTTGTGGTCATTTATGTGTTTTTGTGTTGAATGAACTGAGTAATGGTAAAGATTTTAAAGAAGTTGTTAACAAATTATTGCTTAATAAATATGGATTCACAAAATATTTTTGACGTATTTGGTACACAAATTATTCAAAATGTAGATAATAGTTTCAATTTTGATAGTTTGAGAAATGAGTTTGATAACAAGTTAGAAAATTTATTACAAACCCTTCCAGATTCAGATATGTTTGCTGTCGAGATTGAAGATTTTAAAGCAGAATATGATAACAAACTTGCAAATTTCATGAGTTCAAATGAAGTTGCTGATAAAATAAAAACATTGGAAAAAGAAGTTGATGATGGTGTAAAAAAATTATTTACCAATTTAATGTCTCACATCGAAAAAGCTGATGAAATTACTGAAGCGATCAAAGTTGAAAAGAATTATGTTATTTTGGCTAATAAGAAAAGAATTGTCGGTGTTCGACCTGGTATTGACAAACATGATGTTGTTGTTAAAGAACAAATTTTAAAACCTCTAAAATTATCAGAAAACATCGATATTGTTGATTTACATGATCCGAATGTTAAAAATGCCTTAGATTTTAAAGGAAAAAGAATTAGCGGTGTTAGTAAAGGAATTAATCCATTTGATGTTGTTGTAATGATTCAATTAGAAGATCCTATTAAAATGTTTAATGAACTAAAACAAAATTATGAGAATCATAAACAGCATGTTAAAGATTTTACAACAGAAGTCTATGACAAGTTAGAAGCCAGAAATAGAAGATCAGTAGACGATGTTGGTGAATTACTTGATAAAGTAAATAAACTAGAAGAAAACTTTGATATATATAAAAATACTGTTAATGTATTAGTTGGTGAAGTAATTAACAAAATTCTGGAAGATTTTGATACACATTTCAATGAGAAAGTAAACTTTTTTAAAAATTTTAGTACACGTTTCAATGAGAATGTAACACATAATAATGAATTACTTAAAAGTATAGATGATCGATACTCTTTATATCTCGATAAAGTAAATAAACTAGAAGAAAACTTTAATAAATTTAAAGAAGATGTCGATAAAACTTTTGAAAACATCGACAACAGATTTAATGGAGTAGGCGGCTATGATGACTAATTTTCCTTATATAAATGGCGCTCATATATTGTGTGAGATGTAAAGAAAAAACTGCAACAAATGATATAAAATACTATGCAAACATCAATGGAGTTAAGAGAATTTCTGGAAAATGTGCTGAATGTAACGCTAAAAAGAGCCAATTTATAAAAACTTGATTTTGAAATTTTTTCCTAATAAATAGAGATGGCGGGACATTACAGTGCTTTCGATCTTTTTATCATGCAACACGAAAGAGATTTGAAAAAAGAACATTGGGATGACATTTCTCAAAAATATGAATTATCCGAAGATATGATGAGATTATACGTAAACAAATTGAATTGGTATAACATTGCTAAATATCAAACTTTATCATCAGAGTTCATTCAAGAAAATATACATTATCAATTAAAAGATCATATGTCTGTTCTTTGTCTCTATCAACACTTGAGTATAAAGTTTTTGGATGAAAATAAAGATACAGTTGATTGGAACAATATTATAGATAGCGGTTACTATCCTGTGCAGATTTTATTGAAAATATGTGACCGAGATCGCAAAATTTAAGGAAGAGAATCCTGAATATGACGAAGTAGATCATTAAAAAATGACTCTAATCTTTTTAATTATTTTACTAAAATTTATATCTTTTCTTATAAAAACGTACATTAGATCGATGAAAAAATGATACACGATGTTTAAAATTTCTAAATTTTCTCTTATTAAATGGCGGACTACAGAAAATATGCTAGTGATATTGAAAGGGCGGAGTTTAAAAATTTCTATCCAATTAGTAAACAACATTTGAATGAACCGAATAAAAGAACTGAGTTTAATATTGATTTTGGAGATAACTTTTGCTCGTCTAACTTCCAGTTTTATATTTCTGGAACTTTAACAAAACAAGATGGTCAAGCATATCTTGGAACTGATAATGTTAGATTAATCGATAATTTTATACCGTTTTTTATTTTCTAAGATTGAAGTAAGAAAACACAATAAATTGATAGAAGAAGTCGAAAACTGTGGCCAATTAAGCACAATTAAAGGAACTATTTCGTATTCAAAAAGTGGTGTTATTTTTCAAACTTCTAATGGCTTTGAATCAGATTTTAAATTTGGTGTTTTTGAAGCAGCTGGAAATTTATCTCATTTTGGATTAGGATTTTTTGAAAATGTTACTATTCCGATCTATAAAGGAGGATTTTATCTAAGTTTTATAAGAGCAGAAGACGATGATGTGATTCTGAAGACTGCAACTGGAAATGTTATGCCTGTTGATGGAAAAATAACAATTACAGATTTTTTTATTAGAGTTCCAATGATTGATTATAAAATCACGAGTAAAATAAGGTTGATTGATGAAATTACAAAAAGTCAAAACATTATGTTTAATTTTCTAGATTGGCAATGTATTGAACAAAAAGGTATTTCCGGAACAACTTATTCGTTCGATATTACAAATATTTATAGAAATATCTTCAATCCCAAGTTCGTTATTATAGGTTTTCAAACAGATAGACAGAATAATCAAGAAAAAAATCCTTCAAAGTTCGATAGTTTGAATGTAAAAAATATCAGAGTAAAATTGAACGGTTCTTATTATCCAGATGAATTACAAAATTTAAACATTTCCGGAGGTCTTTTCAGAATCATGTATCAGATGTATCAAGATTTTAAGAAAGTTTACTGTAATAATAAGGAAATGTATTACAATCCTAAAGAATTTTTAGCGAATAGACCTATTTATGTCATTGATACAACAAAGAGTTTGACAAATATTTCTGGTTCAAAGAACGATATAATTATCAATATGGATTTTCAAAAAGCTGTTACAAACGCGATTTGTTATGTTGTTGTTGTCTCTGAGAAATTTTTAGCCTATGATGTGATTAGGAACGATATTAGAGAAATTCAGTAGTTAATGATGTTCATATTATTCTCTTTCATTCCTTCTAATATTTCAAAAATATACTCTTTCGCCACTGAAAAATCCCGATTTCTCCCGTAATAATCTTTATAATCGTACACATAATATCCTAAATAGTTGTACAATAGAATGAAATTATTTCTATTTATCTCTGTTGTAGAAATGTAAACACAAACATTTGCGCTGAAAAATTTATATCTCGGCAGACTTAGTTCCATAATCTCCATTTATAAAAAAATCTTTTTGTTTAAATGGAAGAGTATAATGCCAACTGTTACAAGTGTTCTAATAGAGGAGAAATTATCGATAAAAGATATTTAGTTTGTAGAGGTTGTAATTTAATTTTGTTAGAAAGACCTAAACCTAAGAAATTTCGAAATAAATTAACACATTTGAATAATCTGCTTATGAAATTACAATACGGAGACAAGAAGCAAACAAAATTTGTTACAGAATTTAGAAAACAGAATAAAAATTTTTACTTATCTCTTGGAACCATTGACAAAATTATTTTCCTTTTCAAAGAATACATTAGGTTTGTAGGTATCGATACACACGTTTATTATGAAAAGATATTACCTGTATTTTTTCATTATCTGGATGTTGAATTTGTCTACGATTTTAAGCCTGAAATCTTTGATGATTTTATAGTACATTTGGAGAAATTAAACGAAGAACCTCGTGAAAAGAATGCGGTTTTACTCACATTCTCCCCGACTTCTCGAGTGATTGTTAGCAAATTTCATTTTTTCCGTCTTTAAATTTTTTCTATTTAAATGGAGTTCTTGAAAGAGTTAAATGATATTGGTGAATGTAAGTTCAAAGAGTATAAGAAGTTAAATGAATTGGAAGAAAGGAAGAAACATAGAATCTTGAATTTGGAGAAAATGAAAGATAAATTCGGGTTTACAATAATTGCCGAGTTGGAAGATTGTAAAGTACACTTGCCGAACAGATTTTTGACTGTTTTGGATGAAAAAAAGATTAAAGAATTAAACAAAAATGAAAAATTACACTTGATTGTTACTGGAAAGAAGACTATAAAAGATAAAGAAATTATAACAATTAACTTTGTAGAATAAAGTCTTAACTCTAAAACTTGCAGTCCCTCCCCACGTCATAGTACTGTTTTGATAACCATAGTTGGTGTCTTTCTTCATAGGAATCACATGGAATATTATCTACAGTAATACCTTTTGTTTCACACAAAATGTGGCTATATTCTATAAGAAAAATTCTATAATGCTCTTTAATGAATTGTGTTGATAAATCTTGATACTCACAAAAATTCCTAAGAAATTCATCAATTAAGTCTTGATTATCTTGAAAGAACGTATAATATGGGAAAAATGTCATAAAAAAACGATGAAAACTCTCTGTTTGTTTATTTTTTACTTTCTTTTCAATATCTTTCGTAATTATATTAAATATGTAATCCCTTACTTTTTTTAGTTTTTTGCCGATAGTAAAACACTCCATTAGACGTTTTTTCTGCAAAAGACTTTACAAGTTCTTTGAATTCTGTATCATTTAAGGAAAGTATCAACTGTTCTTTAAAATGTTTTGGTAATTCGTTGAACTCGTTAAAATTGTCTTTCTTTGTAAGTTTTTGAAATGCTAGAAACTGAAGAGAGCTTGGTGAGTTCATGTTGTTTATTTAGTAGAAAAGTTTTTTATTAAAGTATGTTTTTAGTAAAAATGTTTTAAATTGATTAAATTTTATTAAGATAAATCCTTTATTCGTAGCAGATTTGACAACATTTTACAAAGCACAGCTTAAGAAAGTAGAAGCTCAGATTTGGTTAATTTTTCATTCCACAGAGTAGATAGTAATGTACCGATCGCTTTTGGAGACGAACGACTGTAGATTCGGTTAATTTTTCATTGAGATTTGCTGTGTTATTTCTCAGCTTCCTTTATGGTACATTGAACAGTATTTTACATTGCTTTTCGGTCGGCTCCGAAAGTGCGCCAGGAACCCCATATTACTATCTACTGACCAGAACAGACTCATATCGACCGCAGCAACTTTTTAGTTGGACGATACACTTTCGTCATTGGGGTAAAACGGCTAACTCTTATTGTTACTGAAATCGTAGGAGCACTTCAGTAAATTATCATGGAATGTTGGAGGGAATACGAATCTTATAAAAACTGTTTCTTTTTACGACTTCAGGACCCCAAATTCTTAAACTTAAATCTAAAATAGATTAGGAAATTGGAATAGATTTGAATGACTATCGATTATCTCAGGAGTGTTTATTATGTCATAGATAAAGAATACATGAATATATATACTGTCCGAGTTTTCAACATGAAAATGCGTGCGAAGCCGCGGGTAACTGCTAGTATATATATATATATATATATATATATATATATATATATTGTATTTAAAATATTTAGATTATAAATGAGAAGAACATTGCAGACCATGATGGAGAGATAAGAGCTGGAAATAGAAGTGGTCTTGAAGCAATCTCGGAGTTAATTGAAGGTAGAATTACCAATTCCATCACATCTTAATCTGGGTGTTAACAGACATCAGAGGTTCTGTTACATCTGCGATTGACTTAACAACAACTAATAGGAGAAAACAAATCATACGAGTATTTATTATTATTATTTTTGTTATTATTATTTTATAGGAGTTATTTGCAGATTTTTGAAACAAATTTAATCAATAGTAACAGGTTATCTCTTTATATTTTATTTTATCGTTGAAGTTACTTTAAGTACAATTTAAAAGTATTGATCATAAAAATGGTTATACTTGGTTATAGATATATCTTATACCCTATAAATAAAAAAAATTACTATCAATAAATATGTTACTAAGCGTTAATCTCGAGAACGGCCAGACAAATTTGGATAATTTTAAAAAATGAATCGGTTTAAGTGGGAGGGAGGTTTAGGCGAAGAGAAAAATAAGAACTTGTTCCCGATTTGGGAAAATAATTATGATTTTTACGACAAGTAACTTAACGTTAACTAACGTTAAAAGTTATCCGCTGAAGTATTCTAAAGAAGCAGAAACATTTGCTTACGTTGAAATGTTAGAATATATTAAATACCTAGCAGCACCCATGGTTTTGCACGCATTTTCGAAGGTTTTGCAACAACGAAACACTTCTGATTTAAGTGAGTTATATTTCCGACACTAATGTTGAGTTGCCATTTTCTCACTCTGAAGAAAATATGTTTAAGTCTATATTTATTACTGTAAAGCCATTGCAATTTACTTCCATCTTAGTATTTTTTATTCATATCTGATTTAGCCTCTTTCCTGATCAAGAAAATATATAAGCATACACAACCCTGAGAAGCCTACTTTCGTTTAAAGATAAATAATTTATATTTTATTACAGTCTTTAAATGTAAAGTAAAATTCAGACTTAATAGCATATATGCAATGCTAGCAGTTACCCGCAGGCAATTTAGTAGGGAACTGGACGTGTATTAGCACTGATGGTTCAACGAATTATATTTTTCCGACCCCAGTGTGGAGATCAAGGAAATTATTTGGCGTCAAAACGTTAATATTAATGTCCATTGTTATTTACTTCTTACTTCATTTTACCTCTTGTTTTTCCGATTATAGATATACATTTTTAAGTACATTCTAAATGACATTATTTATGTTTATCTTTATGAACTGAAACATTTTATTAATATTTCGGACATTTAGAGCTGGAATTGGGACATTACATCAAAAGCACAGTCCAGCGAACTTTTATTTATAATAGTTATTGACTGCTTCAATGGGAGTCTTAGGTGTAAAATTCTGATCATATTATGTGTCAGGGCATTTTATAAGGTAGATGAGTACTTACCTTATCGCTGAAATCTAAAACTATATACAAATATTTATTATTCATTAGAGAATATACTCCCTATCGTTGTGAGCAAATTGAAAATAATAAACAATGTTTACACAAAACAGTTGATTGCATTAGATATGCTCTTTTTAATCAAAATTTCACAGTTTTAAAGATTAGGATGGGATTTTTACTAAGTTACTAATTAACTTTTCAGAACGTATATTATTTATTATTCATCGAGATAATAAATACAACTCGTATGGCATCGGAGGTAGAACCATTTTGGAGATCAGGATGGGATTTTTCGCTACTCTATAGACTAGTAAGTTAGAGGTAAAACGTATTCGAAACAAGAATAGGCCTATATTTAACCCAGGTACCATTAAGAATGTCCATATTCAATTTCAGTACAATCGGTAAATTAGTTTACGCGTGAAAGCAAAACAAACAAACAAAAGGACTTTCGCATTTTTAATATTATTATTATTATACAGTGCTTCTTTATAGTAATGCAGATTACAGACTAAAAGTTACTAATTAACTTTTCAAAACGTATGTTATATATTATTCATCGATACAATAAATACAACTCTTATGGCACTTGAAATATTTTCTACCAGAGGTAGAACCATGCTGGTAATAGACGCTTTTTGACCAAACCAACGTAATGTATATATTTTCTTGTCCAGGTAAATAACTAAAAAACTAAAAGTGATTAATCGGCCAGAACTGACTCTTTTGAACTGGAGAAACTTTTCAGTCATACGAAAGACATATACCAGGAATTTACACTTGTATTTCCTTCATTGGGAGAAAAGGCTAATTATATCTGTGGCACTTAAAATCCTAGACAGAAAGGGAAACTCCTACTTTTTGATTTAGGTTGTCGTAATATCAAATAAATCAACAGTGAAGTTGTTTCATTTATTTTTGCAGTAAATACATTTCACTATCAGATTTCTATGTGCCTAAAGAAATTACATACATAAAATTTTGATAAGTTAGATTAAATAAAAAAATTATGAATTTTAGATGGGACCTTTTTGTTGAAGATTATGGAAATTGATTTATGTAAACATATAGTATGAAAAATATTTTTAGCAACTCATTGAATATTTAACTTGGTTCTATAGAGGAAATATGATTCTTGGGTGAGATATAAAGCTTCGCTAAACGAAAACAAACTCAAAGGAGAAAGCTCGAGGTATTCTTATTGGCACAGGAGATGGTTGAAAGAACACACAACTGAAGGATAAAGGATGATTCCTTTCTGTGTTGGCGATAGAGAGTATAAAGGTTCAACTTACATCCAATCAGGTTTTCAAAAGAGTTTTTAGATTCGATATTCTTGTAAAGGCTACCATAGAGCTTAAATAAACTATTTTCCTAAACTACATCCAAAAAGGTTACATATTGCCTGAATAAAAAAGCATGAATTTTTGGGTTTAATAAATGATAGCTTTTCTTTACCTAGTGTAATAAATTTATGCTTGGAGGTATCACAACGTTTCCAAGGCTACACTTAAGGTCCTGTAACAATCTAATCAAACCATTGTTTGTATACTTTGGGTAAATCAAAATTAAAAAAACTCTAATGCAAAACATATTATTTCACGTAAAAGTGTTAACTATTATATTTTAAATTTTAGCACAGGAACAGTCCTAAAAAACCGTAAAGTTCACGGCTATGGTCGTGATATAAAACAATGATACGATATATAAACAATAGAATTTGATTGTTTATATTTAAGAATTCACAAGCAGGTTCCACATGTAATTACATAAACTTTTTATTACACACTCTAAAGGTTTTACAAAATTAGAAAAGCGATAAAAGTGGGTACATCAGAAACAATTATCTTTTTATGAACTCCGTCGATGCTAAGTAAGAAATATAGTTTTTATTATTTATAAAATTGTATTAAAAGACAGACCCAGTGTTTCATGATGTGTCTATACATGATTGGTACGTATTTGAAATACTGGCTAAGCCTCAAGAACTAACTCAGGCTTTTGAAACATTACTTTGTCGAAAAATCTTTTTAAACATTTTAACGTATTTGAATTTCAAAATTCCTTTCCAATGTACATTTTTAACGATTTTGGAGATTTTTAGAATATAGGCTACAAGAAAAGACTTAAGTAATAAAACACTTAATAAATATATTAATATATTTGTGATTTGTGGAGTTATGCACAATGCATGCATACATAATTATGTAAGTAGGCAAAAATCAAAATAAACAAAAAAAGTGTTTGAATAGAAATTTATAGAAAGACTTATAAATAATAAAATAGTGTATATGGTTAAGTCTGAAAGTTCAAGTTCTTATTGGTAGTTGCGAGCAAAATTAAATTTGATTAAATGGTCAAAAACAATCAATTAGTAAGATTTTAAGGGATATTTTATTCAAAACTCCATAACAATTTAAAAATTAGGTGCCTGATTTTCAACTTTCTAAGCAAGTCATTGGGCAACGTTGTCTTAAGTTATTTGGTCAAATTTAGGAAGCAGAAATGTAAAAATTTAAACGAAATTTAAATGAAAATTGAAGTCAAAAGTAATATGAAAGTTGGAAAATAAATAATGCAAGAGTCTAAAAAAACCGAGGGAAATTAAAAAATATAAATCTAAAATTTGATGCGGGAGTAGCCAACACGAACATACCCTAAATTTCATGAATAAAGGGTAAGCTTTTGACTGTTTAACATTGTGTTTTAGATACAAGATTTGTATTTTACTATAAACAGCCCTTCCCGAGTTGCCAAACAAAGTTAGACTCCAACTACACGACAACTTGTAAGAGACTTGCTGCTTGACAAGTCCTTGAACAACTCTTTGCAGTTTTTACTACCATAAGTAACAAAATATCATTAGTTATAATGTATTAAAATTTGTTTACCAGTAAATGTATTTTTCAAATATTAAGTACTGCATATACTCTTTAAAATCCTCTCATTTGAGATTTAAGTAAATTTTTTCAGTATGTTTGAACAGACAGCCAGTTCTTAGACAGTATGGGTTGAATAAGATAATTTTGGTAGTAATTTTCAAACTGCACCGCTTTCAATTAAAAAAATTTTACCACTTTTTTTACTAAACGTAAAATTAGTACATATATAATATAACGGACTTTTATCAAGGTAAAATACAGTAGCTTACTGGATAAAAGGATTCGCAGGTTTTACCAAGAAGAAAGTCGACTATCATTATGAGCTAGAGCTTAGGTGGATATATTATCCCAGATAGTTGGATTCACCAGTAGCCTAGGTTTATCTTACATTAACTTTATTATTTATTGCTTTCATACGCTATATATTATACAGTTTATTCAGTTTCTAGCCTTAGATTTAGACTGCACAAATTTCAAAATGCCCTAGTTTAATTGATGTAAGTTATTATTTATTACTTTCACACGCTATATATTATACAGTTTATTCCGTTTCTAGCCTTAGATTTAGACTGCACAAATTTCAAAATGCCCTAGTTTAATTGATGTAAGTTATTATTTATTACTTTCACACGCTATATATATTATACAGTTTATTCCGTTTATAGCCTTAGATTTAGACTGCACCAATTTCAAAATTCCCTATTTTAATTGATGTAAGTTATTATTTATTACTTTCATACGCTATATATTATACAGTTTATTCCGTTTCTAGCCTTAGGTTTAGACTGCATGAATTTCCAAATTTCCTAGTTTAATTGTTATAAGACACTTCTTTTACTTTACCTTATATCAATCATTTGACTTCTATTTTAAAGAGCCTTAAAGAGCTATGAGGCTGCAAAAGAAGTCTTATACTTTTTATAAAGAACTATATATGTGTTTACTATTCTCCTTTTTCCAAGTGAAGGTAAAATCAAATTCTCAAATTTGCATTGTACATTGTTTACGACAGGCGTGCTGAGATGGTTGTGGAAGTAATATGTGTATTCACGCACAAATTTAATTTATGTTTAATTTAATATAACAGAATACAAATATTATTTCGTTCAAAGAAAAACGTAAAAGTCTACTAAAGCAGCTTTAAACATTTAGCACAAGTAACTATCTACAACCAAGGTCATTTAAAGTCTACATAGCGAATTAACCATTGTATTTTTCACAGCAAATTAATGTAAGTTTTGTCATTTTATGGATTTTCTGTTTGTGAAAAAATGACTTGTTATTTGACATCCGGAGGACACACAATACTCATTTATAGATACGATTTATCTATCATGGGATCAAATTATATTTGTTGTAGGTATAGGTATTTTATTAAAAATACATAAACTAGATTGAAGACTGTTTCTCAAAAAAAGTTATGAAAACCTTATTGGTGTTTTTTTTTATCGATCGCGACTACTTAATTGAAGAATTCTATATTGAGACATAAGGATCTCTGCCAGGACGATATATTCTTGTTACAGAGAATTAATAAATGATAGAATTGCTACATCTCAATACTTATAAGCAGTAGTTCAACCGATACGTTTAATGAAAGTAATATTTGATTAGTATGGGAATTAAAATTTAAATAAATTGAAAATTTATTGAATTTTAATTATTTACTCATATATCATAAAATATGTATAAACTAAAAAGAAATGTCAGACAAGACATGATAAAATTGTAAATACTGAGATTTAGTATTATATAATATATTTAAACATTTAAAAAGAAATAAATCACTTTCAACGGTTTTATAATTTTTATTTTTTTTGTAGACATCGCAGGTATGCTTAAAAAGTTAACGTTTAATATTTGTATACAATTGAATAATGCAACAAAGTAAAATCATGACATGTGTTACTAAAAATGTCATATAAATAATTTTCACAATATTTTCTGTTTTTTCGTTTATTCTGCTCTTGAGTCTGTAGGTCTTTGTGATGTTAGTTATAGATCAGAAAATAGGTTTTATACCTAAAAGACACACACAAACAAAGAATAATTAGTAAAAAAAAATTAAAATGCTTAAGAATCTTTTAAAAACAAATAAGGTAGACTAAAAAGAAAAAATATATTGAGTAATTGAAATTTATATGTGCTTTCCTGATTTGAAAAATTTGACTTTAATAACTCCATATTTTAGGAAAGGGATTTATAAAAGTTTTGTACTGGATTTTATATAAATATATTCTGTGGCTACAGGCTTAGAAAATTTACTAATGAAGAAATTGATAAATAAAATTAAATATTTAACTTAACTGACGGGACAATTATAGCTATTAGAGATATTGGGGTTGTGTAAAATAATTTTTTATAAACATTCGACTAATGAACATTTTTTCACTAACTGTTATTAGATTATGCCGCACAAAAAGAAATAAGTTCCCAATTTAATAATCGGAAAAAATATGAATTCTTGTTTTAAAAACGATTTCATAAACGAAAACTTATGTTTTATTTAGTTATTTGTTTTTCGCACGGTAAGTTTACTATTTTATACTTTAATATGGGGTAAGAGACAATTGTAAACACCATTGTGTCATATGGTGGCCTCAGGGACACACAAAACATTTCGGTGGAGATACCTTGGTTCGGATTGCGGTCAGAAGCAATTTGCCACTAATTAATTGATCAGGCCCAGTAGTGAGCATTCCTGCAACTGTGTCAGTGTGTGAGGCTAGCAGCAGCTGACACCACATCTCAATATAGGTTTGTTTGTTCAGATCGCTTAAGATTTTATATGATAGCCATATACCAGAGAATAATAACTTTTTGACTGTTAAAATTTAATCGTGAAGGTACAAATGCAAATGGCATAAATAATAGTTTTAGTT
Organism: Homalodisca vitripennis; assembly: GCF_021130785.1. Taxonomy (NCBI): domain Eukaryota; kingdom Metazoa; phylum Arthropoda; class Insecta; order Hemiptera; family Cicadellidae; genus Homalodisca; species Homalodisca vitripennis. The sequence goes on from NC_060212.1 coordinate 43,493,535, forward strand.
TTAGTCTTGTACGCAGCTCAGGCTGTACAGCCCTTCTCGAGTTGACGAACAAAGTTAGACCCCAACTACACGACAACTTGTAAAGCGCTTCTTGCTTGACAAATCCTTGAAAAAGCGTTGAGGCATGATTGTCCATTACACTGCCCACAAATTAAAGTGCATCGCAATCCTGATTTCTTGCATCCACAATTACAACCATAACCTTTGTTGCAATTGCAAAATATTGCATTCAGCAGTTCTTCTGGTGCTGGTGGTAATAATGTTGTTATTGGTCCCAGGAGTTCATTTTGCAGTACCCAGCCGAATTCCTGGGGTTCTAAATCATTTCCCAACCAAATTTGGGTCTGATAATATAAGGATATGCTGACGAGCTGCTGTACTTTAAGGTGGAAGACTTGATAACTGCACTGGATTGTTGAATCTTGTTGATTTGATGAACTGGGTGTATCGAAAAGAGTCTTAATCGTCTTCTGATTTCGGAGCATTATACGTTGCTAAGAAAACGTACTCCATTTTCAAATAATTCTTGTACAGGGCAGTTTTTTTGTTTAGAAAGTTGAGCTGATTGATTTAAATCGTGATTTTTTGAACATTTTAATAAACGATATTTTATTATTATTATTAAGCGCAGAAGTAAAAGTAAAGTAAAGTAAAGAATGTCTTATTTTACCAGGCGAAGTTAGGGCTAAGAAGCCCTCTCTAACACTTAACCTGGGGACCAACGGCTTAAAGGTGACTTCCGAACCACCACCAATGGCCGGGCAGGCGGGCCGCTTGCAAGGACAGGATCGCTCAGCGGTCACCTGTCCAAGCAGCAGCCACGCTCGGCGTTGCTTGATCTGGTTATCTTGCGATAACCGCCGTACCCACTACACTGTGCCGTATCACATCCAATAAACGCGTGTAAAAATAATATGTGTTGCCTAGAATGAGGGTATTTATCAAAAAGGTTCGATGTATAATTTTTATCTCCACATTACTCTTACCCATTTTTTTTTTTTAAATTTCTTGTTGATGTGATAGAGCACGTCCTATCAAGATAACTAGCAAATCAATATCTTCTTCTAAAATGACAGAGGTTTTTTATGTTCAGACTGTGCAATAGCTGTTTCTACAATGAGAACATCAGCATCATCTCTGGCTTGTTTTTAGTGATATGAACAGTTTTTAATTTGTTTATAAGCATGTCTATAAATATTTTTTTGATCTGATATTAATTTATTACAAATAAAACAACAATCAGCCATTGAAATTAAAAGAGACACACAAAATCGTACGTCTGTTAATGCTAATATGACGTTTTCAACTAACGGATAAAATAAAGTTTTATCGGTATGGAAATACTAACACAGAGAAATACCCTACCATTCCCATCATCAAGTAAAATATCTCACCATTACTACTGTAATTATACATAGAAATTCCAAACTCATTCGTTACGATGAGTATAAAGTAAAAAAAACCGGTCATATAATTATAACAATGGAGCATCTGCTACAGCTTCGCAGAAACAGCAAACGTCGTACAAGAGATTTGTATTTCGAGATATAATATTCATAGTAATTTAGTAATATGGACGAAAAGTATTTCTTTTAATATTGTATGTTTAGTAAAAATATAAAATAAGTATTATTTAGAGAATATATATATAATTTATAATTAATATCTATAAATATGGTATATTAAATAATAAATAATAATACAAATTTAATAATAATGTTTATATTAATAACAATAATAATAATATTAGTTGAATAATTAACAATATAACTCATTTATTTAGAGTATTCTACTGGCTGACCTCGCATTATCGTATATACAGGTAAGCGGTCATAAAATATCTAAAGTCGTGTACACGTGATTATATGAGACTTTTGAGGTAAGTTTTATACCATAAAAATAAAGAAGAATGCACATTTTTAGCTTATTATCTTTCATTCCGAGTTGCATCCTTATTTTACCAGACTAAGCTGTAAATCCAACTTCTGCCTGTCAGTTTTTATAAGAGTCTTTAAATGTGAAGTAAAAATATTAGAAAACATTTCTTCTGATATCTGCATTGCTAGCAGTTATCCGCAGCTATATACAATTTAGTAGGCGTTGGAGGTATATGACCACTGCTGGCTCGAGTGAAGTATATTTCCGACGCCCATGTTTAACTATCTTTGTTGTCACGTTGAAAATACGTAAAAAGAGTATATTTATGCCCATTGTAACTTACTTTGTATATTCTGTTCCATACTTGATGTTTCCCTGTTTCCTGATCAAGAGAATACATATTATAGAAGAAAACAAATTACCTCTATAAAAAGTAAACTAAGATAGGTTTGAATAATTCTTTAAATGTATTCAAAAAGTTAGATAGTAACATTGACTTGTAGTTGTAAAACCTTATACCTGATAAAAAAGTTAATTCACAATAAAACTACTCGTTTGTGTCTTTATAAACTGAAATATATACCTAATTACTGAAATCTAAAACGGCGTAAAGTTGATGATTATTCCTTAGAAAATGTACTCACTATAAAGGCAAAACATTGAAAATAACAGAAAAACAGAATTACACAGAACAACGGGATTTTTAGCTAAATAAAGACCAGTGGGGTGTAGTCTGGAGTTATATTTGAATTAAAAAAAAAGCCAGGGACCACAAGAGTGTCAATATAAAACTTTAGTTCAATCTGTTGAATAGTTTATAACTACACAAACAAAAAAGGCACTTTTTAATTTATAATATTATTAGGATTATGTAATGATGATAGAAGTACCATTGCAGTGAATTTTATAAATCTTGAGTTTTAAAATGAATAAAGTTATGCGAAACATAATGTTTCATAGTTAATAAGATTTTTACGAAATTGAAATTTTAAAACAGTTCAAAGATAGTCCCAGAATAAATCGACAGTGAGATAATTATTAAAGGAACTCATAAACACATTAAAATATTCTTAATGTACTGACAAATGTTTTATCAATTGTTCATATATTATTTCCAATTTTTATAAACACAAACGTTAAGAAAAGATTACGTCAAAACAAGAACAAACTTAAGAGCAAATACGCGGTATTCTTACGCACTGAGGAAATTGTTGAATAAAGGATGGTTCTTTTCAGCTGTTTGCTGAGAAAGGCCTGGTTTGTTCACAAAAGGCTCAACTTATATGCAATCAGCACTTCAAAAGGATTTCGGGATTCGACTTGTTTCCTTCCTGTAACGGAATTGTTTTTAATGCAACATAGTAGTATTTAATTATTCACGTTATATCTACCAGATTATAAAAGTTTATATGTCATATCTTTGATGCAACAGTTAAGCAAATAATTATTTGATATAATAAATATCACTTAAAAATAAATAATATTAGCGTAATAGATAATTACGTTGAAACAAAGGGAACGAAATTAATATTTTTATAAATTTTTCACTATTACTTTTTAAAGTAACTTTTTCATACCTAGAATAACGTAAAAGTAACATTTAGGTTGTAACCTTTGTGCAACAGATTGAAGGGGAAAGTGCAAGTAAAAGCGCTGTCAAAGAATGGTAATCTACTTAACAATTCCTGAATATTAAAGTTCAGTTCATAAAAACTAAACAAACGAGTATTAAACTCCGCCTGCGAGAAGGTTTTAGTGACTTTTATTTGTATTTCATCTTGTCAAAAGTTGTTTTACTAAAACGTTTAATTTAAAAAAATACGAAAATATACTTTAATAAATAACGCACGTATTGAACGTTGAATAAAGTACAACTCTGTATTTATATAACAAATACAGTCAATATAAGTAAAGTAGTTATAAAATGAATAGAAGGAGAACACAACAAAGGAATTGTTATAGAATTATTGTTTGGTAAGCTTTAATGCAGAATTATGGTGAATCTCAATAAAACGGCAAGTAGCATTGTATCTTTGTTATCCAAAAGAGGAAAGAGCCCTTTCATATCGCCCCTTACGTGATGTATTTATTTTATATAAACTTCTGTCAAGTAATTCACTTGATAGTCTCATAGAGGTTAAGTTTTTTTGAAATATTCAAATCGTCCAGTTAAAAGAATTGTTATACTACATTGTCTTTTGGAACATTCCATAATGAACAAAACTGTAACATTTCATAATCCTGCAATCTTTGATGCCCACAAACCTTTTACGAATTAAATAAAATAGCTTTATTTTGAATCCTATTAGAATAATAACAATTTTCGTCCCTGGGGGCAAAAGAGGTTGTTTTCTGTGTGTAATCGTGTTTTACGCACGAAGCGAAATTGAGGTCGGAAATAGGATTAGGCGCCTAAAGACACTTAACTCCGCGTGGGGAACAATGGTTTTATCATGCGGTAAACAAAGTTAAAACTAACGAGATTTATTTGATTTTTGTTCAATAATAACTGAAAATAGTAATAGTGCCAAGTTTACATATCCCAAACAGTTGTGTTTTCTAAAACATACTACAGTAAATACCATCCTGCACAGAACATATCAATAGAGCGGGTAATCATTACATTCGTGGAACTGGTAATATACATCTGTAAAACATTGTTCGCCCAATGCTAATAATGGTTTTGTATGTATTCTTTATATGTAAACTGTTTCGTCGCAATTAAAATTATAGTTCCTAGGAGAAGATATATTGCCACGAATCTCTATTTTATTTATGAAGCGATAATTCTAATAAGAAGTAATTTTGGCTTGAAGATCCTTGTCACAATTTATTAATGGCTCAGTCTTACGGGTACGGCAGTTACCTTAAGATAACCAGATCAAGCAAAGCTGAGGGTGGCTTGGATAGATGACCGCTGCGTGATTCTGTCCTTGCAAGCAGTCCGCCTGCCTGGTCATAGTTGTTAGTTTGGATTCACCTTTAAGTCGTTGGTTCCCAGATTTCGTTAAAGAGGGCTTCTTAGTCCTAACTTCACCTGGTAGAATAAAACATTCCTTTACTTTACACATAGTAAGAGTCAGCTCTACTAGCGGCCATATTGGTTGAGGACTAACGAGAACAATGTTATACCTCTTGAAATTTTAAATACAGGGTAAAAAAAATAAGAGCCTCCACCTCTATTTTGTTCTTCTTTTTATAAATAAGAGGGTATACTTTGAGCAGTATTGCCATGTGGAAAGGAAGTTTGTTTTCATGAATTTGAAAGTTAATTGTCGCAAAAAATGTGTGATTTGGGGGAAACTAAAAAACTTTAAATGCAAATCCCTCTCAATTGACCCCTATACAAATGGATAGGTTGTCAACATCATTATAGTTGTTCAAAGTATTTACTCATGTTTTCTTTATTGTTGAAAAGTTACCGTCTGCTTGGAAACTTGTTTATCGGTCGTTTGTGACATCATTTACTTCCAGCAGGATGACGCCCTAGCACACTTTTACTGTGCGATACGACTTTTCCTGGGACTCTACTACGTGGTCAGTGGATTGATAGGCATAGCCTCTGGACCTTACAATCATATATTATTTTAGAGGGTTACATTAAATCGATAATTTAGAAAAGACGAGTTGAATATTGTTGAGGCCAGAACCAAAGTTTTCTTAAAAATATAAGAGCATTCCACTCCATCCCTGCTTTGATTGAAGAAAGTGCACAATGCTATCTTCTTATACGGAGACATGACTGATATTAATGCCAAAAATCGCTCCTCGTGGTACTTGACAGGAGGCGACCTCTACCCAAAACCATAATCGTCTAGAATTTCACACCACTCCAGAAGCAGGGTTAACTGCCATTTAGGACTAAGTAAGATTTTTCTGCTTTTTAACCTAGTAGAAAATAAAAAGGTTTCTTTATCTAACTAAAAAATTGCTCATATGACTTAAAAATAATTTACATAATTCTTAGTTTGGAAGAAATATGTCGCATAGAAATATGACTTAAAACACTTGAGGAAAAATGATTTACAGCTGATACTGGTAAAAAATACCTCAATTTATTTTTTTGCATTACTATGAAGCCATATCTAAATTTCGATACTTATTTTTGTTATATACTCAATTTCCATCTAATCATTTTAAACTCGCCTCTTCCGAAATGAAGCGCAAGTCAAATATTAGGTCTCCAAGAGCACGCAAATACATTCGTTGTCTTTACATATTAAATTTTACATTTATTACTGATTAATTTAATTGTTCCATCTAGTGTAGAAAATAGCGCTTTTATGAGGAAAAAGTGAAATATAACGATGGTTATATGAAAAATGTTTCCCATAAACTCTTTTATTTACTGATGTAAAATAAAGCGGCGTACAATCCTTCTTATGGCGTAAAAAGAAGCGCAATAAAAGAAAAATAAAAGGAGAGACTGCACCCATTTGTTTACGGTGGGCAAGATTTCCCTCTCACATCCTTTACCCGACTTATACAGATAGCAATTTTGTTACTGAGGAGAATCCAGGCAGTAAATCTTACTAGGTGTAAGGTTTCAGGCTCGTGAACTGTGGGAAACTTGCTTAATCACATGCCACTTTCCATTCGTGTATGAATTAAAACTATTAGTAGCGCAGAAAAATTAAATAATAGTGCATATTTTGATTTATAACACTGTTTTTACACTTTTATACATATTTAAATATTTGATTATGGTAATTACATTGCTTAATAACTGAAAACCACACTATTTTACTTTATTGTTTGAATATTCAAAGAATGTATATTTTTAAGAAAATCTAACAAACTTTTGGATCCATATTACGATGACACTGGAAATGAAACACTATTGCTATATGACTGAAAACAAGTGTTTGAAGTTTAACAATGCACATGATAACACTCATATGTGGTGAAGAACAAAGTCGTCTTCCTACAACTTATCATTTAAAACTTGATTAATCAGTAATTTTGTTAACTACTGTTAATTATTAATCTGTTTTGTTAAAGTTTTGTAGTCTTTGATCTGTTATAATTCTGAGACGGATCCAAGTTTTTATTGAAGCTCAATGCAGATGTTGTCTTGGAATTTTTTTTAATTATATCTAATTTCACATCATTTATTACGTTAGACTGAAGTACGGCTATTTGATTGAGTGCTTGATTGATTTTTCTCCCATTATTTCTCACAATAAAAAAATCTTAATATTTATTAAGGAATTTTGAAATTGAACATTATCTAATTTCTTATAAATTGCTGATTTATTTAATGTATTAAGGGAATTAACTGGAATAATAAAAGTAATTAAAGTTACTATTTGTATTGCAAAATTCTACAAATTTAGAATATTACTAAAGAACAATACGTAGTACAATCTTTTACACGTGCCGCCTATCTCTAAGCTGAACAACCATTTTGGTAAATGAGAACATTTTTTAATAGTTCTTGAAACAACATTTACTTTAATAATGCGCATATTATAAATAGTTTAAATTTAGTTTTAATAGGTAAATGAGATTGGAAGTCGGTAATAATTTACTTTTGCTTGTTATACAAATCTAGATATCTCATTAATTTAGAACTGCGTGTAAGACAGTAGTGCCCAAGACTTATATATATATATATATATATATATATATATATATATATATATATAGAGTAACCGTGTTGCATTCTGGTCCCCTTGCTTCCATTCACCAAATGGCTGATGACGAAATAGCATAGGTATAGTGTACACAACACTTTCTAATGCGCATAACTTCTACGACAGCCAACAATACGTGAGACAAGAGAATCTGTACTGTTGCCGGTGATATAATTGTATGAGCGGGATGACTGAGAGACGAGAAATAGTAATTACCCTAAGGGAGGATTTCTCGATTCAAACAATCATTTAGTCAACAATACACTAGACAACGGAACGGATTGAATACCCGATCTCGCTGGTATAGCGAATCAACAAGGGTATTTAAATAGTGTCTTGTTTCTCATTGTTTGCCATAGCAGAATATAGTTTGTCAGAATGTTCGGTTTATCTCTATTGTACATGATGGAAATTACTTGCAAACAAACTTTTAAACTTTGGGCCTGTCTTTTTATTATTTTTGGCTTACTGTCAACGATAGGGATAGAAAATTGCATTAACGACTTCTATCTATTTGTTTTTTCATACGATATATTGTAAAAGAACTAATCTGTGGATTTAAAATTTAGCACAAAGCTCCATATATCAGTTTTTAATTTATATATAACATCCATGTGTGAGTGCCATGATAGATTTGGCTTAGCGTTCACAAATAATTTTAAATTAGTCTTGTCTCTAAACATAACAACAGTCACAAAGTAAATAAACAGAATAATATATTAGTCTGTAAAAAAACCGAGATTTAATCATATGACGTTTAAAAAATGACATGGTAACACGTTTAGCCTATTGCAACGGATTTGAAATTTTACGTGTAACTGTTAACCATGAAAGCTTTCTACATGTATCTGCGGGAAAACTGTTACATGATACGAGGTGTGGCATACACCTACTTTGTTTGTAATTTAAGCATTTAAGATACCAAATATAGATTTGTAATCACAATAAACTTGATTATGAATCCCACGTGATCCCCACGAGTATTAAATTCAATCTAAAATCAGTTACTAAACAAGTAGCTTGTTCTTACACGGTGAAGTTAGGGCTAAGACGCCATTTCTAACACTTAACCACCACCTATGGCCGGGCAGGCGGACTGCTTGGAAGGACAAGATCGCTTAGTGTCACCCATCCGAGCAGCAACCACGCTCGACGTTGATTGATTCAATTATCGCAAGATACCGTACACGTTACACTGCACTAATAATATAATAATGTGTTACGTCATTGATGCTATATTAACTTATGTCATATTTTTCACATATAACGTAGCTATGGTAGGAAGGGTTCATTCCATTGAATTTTTATTTAAGCTCCAATTTACCTTGCTTATATTGCAGCTTCTGGTACCTGACGCTGTCTCAGAATTGACTCCTGGAATCTGTATTCATGTTCTAATCTGTATACATGTGAGTCAGAAAAGATTCAAAGAAAGTCGACGACGAAGAATTTCAAAACAAAGCATTTAAATAATTTTGACACCAGAGGCACCTGTAAATAGGTGAAGTGGTTGTTCCATTGTATTGTATTGTAAATTACGCTAGTTTAAGTTAAACAGTTAGATATATCGGTCACAAAGAAAAGAGATTTTACTCAGGCATATATATATATATTGTTTTTTTTAATTTAAATTATAAAGGAGAAGAAGATTGCAGACCGTGATGGAGAGATAAGAGCTGGAAAAAGAACAGGTCTTGAAGCAATCTCGGAGTTAATTGAAGGTTGAATTACCAGTTCCATCACATCTCAATCTGGGTATTAACAGACATCAGAGGTTCTGTTACATCTTGGATTCACTTACCAACAACTAATAGGAGAAAAAAAATATTTATTATTATTATTTTTTTTATTATTATTTTACAGGAGTTATTCGCAGATTTTGGAAACAAATTTAATCAATAGTAACGGGTTATCTATTTATATTTTATTTTATCGTTGAAGCTACTGTAAGTAAAATTTAAAAGTATTGTTCATAAAAATGGTTTACTTGGTTAAAGATATATCGTATACCCTATAAATAAAAAATTCACTATGAATAAATATGTTATTGCACTAATTCCGATAATTGTTTAAAATGTATCGCTTTAAGTGGGATGAAGGTTTAGACGAAGAGAAAAATAAGAACAGTTTCCCGATTTGGGAAAATAATTATGATTTTTACGATAAGTAACTTAACATTAACTAACGTTAAAAGTTATCCGCTGAAGTTCAATAAAGAAGCAGAAACAATTGCTTACGTTGAAATATTAGAATATATTAAATATTAGGAGTTGCCCATGGTTTTTCCACCCAATTTCTGAGGTTTTGCAACAGTGCAACACTTCTGATTCAAGTGAGTTATATTTCCGACACTAATGTTGAAATGCAATTTTCTCACTCTCAAGAAAATATGTTTAAGTCTATATTTATTACTGTAAAGCCATTTTAATTTACTTAGACCTTAGTATTTTTTTATCCATATCTGATTTAGCCTCTTTTCCGATCAAGAAAATATATAAGCATACACAAGTCTGAGAAGCCTACTTTCGACAAAAGATAAATTATTTATATTTTATAACAGTCTTTAAATGTAAAGTAACATTCAGACTTCATTGTCTCCTATATGTGCAATTCAGGCAGTTACCCGCAGGAAAGTTAGTAGGGAACTGGGCGTGTATGGTCCAACGAAATATATTTTTCCGACGCCAATGTGGCGATCAAGGAAACACGTCAAAACGATAACATTTACGTCCATTGTAATTTACTTTGTTCTTATTATGTTTTATTTCATACTTCATTTTGCCTCTTGTTTTATGATTATGGATATACATTTTTAAGTACATTCTAAATGACATTACGAATGTTTATCTTTAAAAACTGAAAAATAATATTAATATTTTGAACATTTAGAGCTGGAATTAGTATATTACATCAAAAGCACAGTCCAGCGAACTTTTATTTATAATAGTTCTTGACTGCTTCAAAGTGAGTCTTAGGTGTCAAAATCTGATCATATTATGTGTTACGGCATTTTATAAGGTAGATGAGTACTTACCTTATCGCTGAAATCTAAAACTATATAATAATATTTATTATACATTAGAGAATATACTCCCTATAAATTTGAGCAAATTGAAAATAATAAACAATGTTTACACAGAACAGCTGTTTGCATTAAATATGCTCTTTTTAATTAATATTTCACAGTTTTAGAGATCAGGATGGGATTTTTCGCTACTTTATACTCTAGCAGGGTGTACAGGTAAAAAGTATTCGAAACAAGAATAGGCCTATATTTAACCCAGGGACCGTTACGAATGTTAATGTTCAATATCAGTACAATTGGTAAATTAGTTTACGTGTGAAAGCAAAAAAAAAAAAAACAAAGGCACTTTCGCATTTTTAAAATTATTATTATTATACAGTGCTTCGTTAGATTAATGCAGATTACAGACGAGAAGTTACTAATTAACCTTTCAGAACATACGAGGCATGTTTTAAAGTAAGTATCGTTTTCAAATTACGCCGCCGCAGCGCTGCAGTTTCCGTTTAGCGCATGCACGTAGTGTAGCTACATCAGTTGGGAAGCCACAGACGCCATTACGACGCCGTTTGATCGAGTCTTCGTTTGTTTACGTGATTTTAAAATGCAGCCGACTATCGACCCATACATTTAAATGCGAAAGAAAAAAGGTAAATAAAGAAAATTATTTAGTCAAAACTAAAGTTCATATTGCATATTCTAGGTCATTCTGCAGCATATCATTGTTTTTGTTTTTAGGTTTTGTTTACCTAAATTTTTTTGGTTTGAGGGTTGCCTCGTATATTATATATTATTCCTCGAGACAATAAATACAACTCGTATGGCACCAGAGGTAGAACCATGCTGGTAATAGACGCCTTTTGACCAAACTAACGTAATGTATATATATTTTATTGTTCAGGTAAATAACTAAAAAACCCAAAAGTGATTAATCGGCCAGAACTGACTCTTTTGTACTAGAAGACATATACCAGGAATTTACACTTGTATTTCCTTTATTGGGAGAAAAGGCTAATTATATCTGTGGCACTTAAAATCATAGACAGAAAGGGAAACTCCCACTTTTTGATTTAATTAATATTGTAATATCAAATAAATCAACAAGGAAATTGTTTCATTTATTTTCGCAGTAAATATATTTCACTATCAGATTTTTATGTGCCTAAAAAATTACATAAATTAAATTTTGATAGATTAGATTAAATAAAAAATAATTAATTTTGGATGGGACCTGTTTGTTGAAGATTATGCACATTGATTGATGTAGAAATACTGTATGAAGTTTTTAGTAACTCGTTGAATATTTAACTTGGTTCTATAGAGGAACTATGTTTCTTGGGTGAGGCATAAAGCTTCGCTAAACGAAAACAAACTCTGAGGGGAAAGCTCGAGGTATTCATATTGGCACAGGATATGGTTGAAAGAACACACTGAAGGATAAAGGAAGATTCATTTTTGTGTTGGCGATATAGAGTATAAAGGTTCAAATTGCATCCAATCAGGTTTTCAAAAGAGTTTTAGATTCGATTTGCTTGTAAAGGGCACCAAAGGAGCTTAAATAAACTATTTTCCTAAACTACTACATCCAAAAAGGTAACATATATTGCCTGAATAAAAAAGCATGAATTTATGGGTTTAATAAATGATAACTTTTCTTTACCAGTGTAATACATTTATGCTTGGAGGTATCAAAACGTGTCCAAAGGTACACTGGAAGCCTGCAACAATCTAACCAAAAATTGTTTGCGTACTTTGGGAAAATCCAAAGGTTTCAAAAAACTAATGCATAATCACTTTAGATGTGTTTACTATTATATTTTCAATTTTAGGACAGGAAAAGTCCTAAAAAACAGTCAAGTTCATGGCTATAGTTGTGGAAATTGTTTGTTTATATTTAAGAATTCACAAGCAAACTTCCACATGTAATTAAACAAACTTTTTATAACACACTCTTAGAAAAGCAATAAAAAGTGTATACATCAGAAATAATTATCTTTTCATGAACTCCGTCGGTGCTAAATAAGAAATATGGTTTTTATTATTTATAAAACTGTATTAAAAGACAGAATAAGTGTTTCATGATGTGTCTGTAAAAGACTGGTACGTGTTTGAAATATTGGCTAAGCCTAAAGAATAAACTAACTCAGGCTGTTAAAAATATATCGAATTTGTTGAAGAATCTTTTTTAAACATTTCAACGTATTTGAATTTCAAAACTCCTTTCCAATGTAAGTTTTTAATGATTTTGGAGATTTTTTGGAATATGGGCTACAAGATAAGTCTTAAGTAATAAAAGACTTAATAAATATGTTTGTGATTTGTGGAGTTATGCACAATGTATGCATAGATAATTATGTGAGTAGGCAAATATCACAATAAACAAAAAAAGTGTTACAATAGAATTTTATAGAATGTATTGGTAGTTGCGAGCAAAATGAAATTAGATTAAATGGTCAAAAAACAATCTGAGTAATTAGTATGATTTTAAGAGGCATTTTATTAAAAACTCTAAAACAATTTAAAGATTGGGTCTCTGCTTTTCAGCTTTCGAAGCAAGTCAGTGGGCTACGTTGTCTTAAATTATTTGGTCAAATTTAGGAGGCAGTTATGTGAAAATTGAAACGAAATTTAAATAAAAAATGAAATCATAACAAATATGGAAGTTAGAAAATGAATAATGTAAGAGTCTAAAGAAAAACGGGAGGAATTTAAAAAATATAAATATTTAAAAAATGTATGGGAAAGTAGCCTTTCGCCCCAAGATTTCTTGAATAAAGGGTAGGCTTTGGACTGTTGAACATTCTTTTTTGACACAAGATTTGTATTTTACTATAAACTATGGTTTCTATAGATGTCCGGTGCACGGCTCACGCTGTACAGCCCTTATCGAGTTGCCAAAGTTACATTCCAACTACACGACAACTTGTAAGACACTTGCTGCTTGACAAGTCCTTGAACTACTTTTTGCAGTTTCTACTACTATAAGTAACCAAATATTATAAGTTATCATGTATTAAATTTGTTTACCAGTAAATGCATTTTTCAAATCTAAAGAACTGCGTACACTCTATAAAATCCTCTCATTTGAGATCTAAACTGATTTTTTCAGTATGCTTGAACAGGCAGCCAGTTCTCAGGCAGTATGGGTTGAAAAAGATCATTTTGGTAGTAATTTACAAACTGCACGGCTTACAATAAAAATAAATTGTACCATCTTTTTTACTAAATGTAAAATTAGTATATATATATATATATATATATATATATATATATATATATATATATATATATATAATATAACGGACTTTTATGTAGGTAAAATACAGTAGCTTACTGGATAAAAGGATTCGCAGGTGTTACCAAGATGAAAGTCGACTATCATTATGAGCTAGAGCTTAGGTGGATATATTATCCCAGATATTTTGATTCACCAGTAGCTTAGGTTTATCTTACATTAACTTTATTATTTATTACTTTCATACGCTATATATTATACAGTTTATTCTGTTTCTAGCCTTAGGTTTAGACTGCACCAATTTCAAAATTCCCTAGTTTAATTGATATAAGACACTTCTTTTACTTCACCTTGTATCAATCATTTGACTTCTATATTAAAGAACCTTAGCTATGAGGCTGCAAAAGAAGTCTTATACTATGTATAAATAACTATACAGGGTGATTCATGAAGTTCTCCCCAAACTTCTACAGCACATTGTACTAGTAAAAATAATGAAAAAATGTTATATAAACATAGGCCAAAAACGCTTCGTTAGCGAGTTACAGCTAGCGAAAGATTTCGCCTGAATTCCTGGGTAAAGAGTAAAATAAAGCCATACTGAACTTTTGGAAAGGTTAATTAAGTAAGAAATATCGTGTATTCTTATGTATTTTTACCTGATAAAGCTAATAAAATAGGTTTCAGAACTGTACCTGTAGTAGTTTTTGAGGGATTCAGGGTTAAATGCGAAAAATTGGGGCACGAAACAATGTTTTTTTAAGTTTGATGTACAATAACTTTGTTAAATTGGTAATAAATACATAAAATCAACAAACATTAATTGTAGAGAATTTAATTCTGAGAAAATTGATATAATCAAAGTCTAAAATAAAACAGAAATAAGTACCAAAAAATCGATTTTATTCAGTATAATACATTACTAGCTGTAAAGAAATACCATACGGTATTTAGTTAAAATAAAATAAAAACAAAATGTTTGTTCCTTAATGATGAGATAAATTTAGAAAACAAGATTAACTGTTAAATAAATTTGTTTGTAAATAAAAAATATCATGTTTTATTACGTTGTATTTTTTTTTAAATAAAAATTTACATCAAATGTTCGAAAATAAATGAAGCAAACATTTTCCCATTATTGTTTACTAATCATCGAAATGCAGTTTTTTGTTTTATTAATTTCTAAGTTGGTAACGCACGAATAACAGCTGATCAACAATGATATTCTGTACTGTTACGTTAGAACTGTGTATTAGTGGTGTTTTGCAAGCTACAGCAGAAGATCGGGTTCTGTGAATCATGTTATTAAATGCAATTTTTCTGTGAGTTATAATTAGATTGTTTATTCAGCGAAAAAATGCCTTACTTATTTACATCAGAGGAATACGCTGATATGGTTTTTATTTTGGGTTACTGTAATAGTAATGCTAGAGCTTCTGTAGAAGAATATGAACTACGTTACCCTAATAGGAGGATTCCAGATACCAAAACAATTTCAGGAACTTTTCGTACTCTTCGGGAAACAGGATCACTACCAAGTACTAGAACCAATTATGAACGAGCTGTCCAACTCGATGATGATATTGTTATTAATGCTGTTCATCGCAGTCCAGGTGTAGGTACATGACATATTTCTAGGCGGATAGGAGTTTCGCAGTCAACGGTGTGGAGGTCACTTAATCGAAACAAATTTTATCCGTTTCATAAACAAAAGGTTCAACATCTACAGCTAGGGGATGGTCCGTTTCGCTTGGAGTTTTGCAACTTTTTGAATATTAATAATCAACTCTACAAGCGTATTTTGTTTACGGATGAGGCACAATTCACTCGGGATGGTGTCAATAACTTGCACAATGAACACTCATGGGCAGAAGAAAATCCACATGAGGTAGTGGAACAGAACTTTCAACACCGATTTAGCGTCAATGTCTGGTGTGGCCTTTTGCACAATCGGCTGATTGGACCTTTCATATTACCTGGACGCCTAAATGCTGAGTTCTATTTGCATTTCCTTCAAGAAGAGTTGCCGCAGCTGTTAGAGAATGTTCCTTTACATCTCAGACAAAATTTGTACTTCCAGCATGACGGAGCACCTCCCCACTTTTCACGTGCCGTTTCTGCTTACTTAAATCATCAATTTCCTGGACACTGGATTGGTCGTGGAGGGCCTCACCCTTGGCCACCAAGATCACCAGATCTATCTCCATTGGATTATTGCATCTGGGGATGGATGAAAGACATTGTATACAAGACAAAAGTGAATTCTCGTGATGAGATAATTGCCCGTATTATGGATTCGGCTGTGCAGATACAGGGAAGTCCTGAAAAATTAAGAAACGCAACAAAAGCAATACACAAACGTGCTGCAAAATTTTTTGATAATGATGGCCTCATTTTCGAACATCTATTATAAAAAGGTGCGCACGGTTGACTCAACCTGATTAATTTTGCTTAAAACTAGTAATGTATTATACTGAATAAAATCGATTTTTTGGTACTTATTTCTGTTTTATTTTAGACTTTGATTATATCAATTTTCTCAGAATTAAATTCTCTACAATTAATGTTTGTTGATTTTATGTATTTATTACCAATTTAACAAAGTTATTGTACATCAAACTTAAAAAAACATTGTTTCGTGCCCCAATTTTTTGCATTTAACCCTGAATCCCTCAAAAACTACTACAGGTACAGTTCTGAAACCTATTTTATTAGCTTTATCAGGTAAAAATACATAAGAATCCACGATATTTCTTACTTAATTAACCTTTCCAAAAGTTCAGTATGGCTTTATTTTACTCTTTACCCAGGAATTCAGGCGAAATCTTTCGCTAGCTGTAACTCGCTAACGAAGCGTTTTCGGACCTATGTTTATATAACAATTTTTCATTATTTTTACTAGTACAATGTGCTGTAGAAGTGGGGGGAGAACTTCATGAATCACCCTGTATATGTGTTTACTATTCTCTTTGTTCCAAGTAACGGTAAATTAAAATTCTTAAATGTGCATTGTACATTGTTTACGACAGGCGTGTTGAGATGTTTGTGGAAGTAATAATTTTGTATTCACGCATAAATTCAATTTATGTGTAATCTAATATAACACAACAGAAATATTATTTCGTTTTAATAAAAACGTAAAAGTCTACTAAAGAAGCTTTAAACATTTAGCACAAGTAACTATCTACAACCAAGGTCACTTGTCTACATAGCGAATTAATCATGGTGTTTTTCACAACAAATTAATGTAAGTTTTCTCATGTTTTAGATTCGCTGTTCGTGAAAAAATTGTCTTCTTATTTGACATCTGGAGGACACACAATACTCATTTAAAGATACGATTTATCTGTCATGGGATAAAATTATATCTGTTGTAGGTATAGGTATTTTATTAAAAATACATAAACTAGATTGAAGACTGTTTCTCAAAACAAAATAATGAAAACCTTACTGGTTTTTTTTTTATTTTTTTTTTTTATTGATCGCGACTACTTAATTGAAGAATTCTATATTGAGACATAAGGATATCTGCCAGGACGATATATTCTTGTTACAGAGAATTAATAAATGATAGAATTGCTACATCTCAATACTTATAAGCAGTAGTTCAACCGATACGTTTAATGAAAGTAATATTTGATTAGTATGGGAATTAAAATTTAAATAAATTGAAAATTTATTGAATTTTAATTATTTACTCATATATCATAAAATATGTATAAACTAAAAAGAAATGTCAGACAAGATATGATAAAATTGTAAATACTGTGATTTAGTATTATATAATATATTAAACATTTAAAAAGAAATAAATCACCTTCAACGGTTTTAGAATTTTTATTTTTGTGTAGACATCGCAGGTATGCTTAAAAAGTTAACGTTTAATATTTGTATACAATTAAATAATGCAACCAAGTAAAATCATATGAATAATTTTCACAATATTCTGTTTTTTCGTTTATTCTGCTCTTGAGTCTTTAGGTCTTTGTGATGTTAGTTAAAAATCAGAAAATAGGTTTTATTCCTAAAAGACACACACAAACAAAGAATAATTAGTAAATGAGAAAAAATATATTGAGTAATTGAAATTTATATGTGCTTTTCTGATTTGAAAAATTTGACTTTAATAACTCCATATTTTAGGAAGGGGTTTTATAAAAGTTTTGTACTATCTTTTATACAATTATATTCTGTTGATCCAGGCTTAGAAAATTTACTAATGAAGAAATTGATAAATAAAATTAAATATTTAACCTAACCGACGGGACAATTATAGCTATTAGAGATATTGGGGTTGTGTCAAATAATGTTTTATAAAGATTAGACTTAAAAACATTTTTTCACTAACTGTTATTAGATTATGCCACATAAAAATGTATAAGTTCCCAATTTAATAATAGGTAAACATATGAATTCTTGTTTTCAAAATCTTTCAAAAGCGAAACCTTATTTAGATACTTGCTATTCGTACGGTAAGTTTAGTATTGGATATCACTTAATATAGGGTAAGAGACATTTGTAAACACCATTGTATCATATGGTGGCCTCAGGGACACACAACACATTTCGGTGGAGATACCTTTGTTCGAATTGCGGTCAGAAGCAATTTGCCACTAATTAATTGATCAGGCCCAGTGGTGAGCATTCCTGCAACTGTCTCAGTGTGTGAGGCTAGCAGCAGCTGACACCACATCTCAATATAGGTTTGTTTGTTTGAACCGCTCAGAATTTTTTATGATAGGCATATACTAATAAATAATAATTTAGATTAAGCGTAACTTTTTCACTGTTAACATTTAATTGTGGAGTTACATGCAAATGGCATAAATGATAGTTTTAGTTATAGTCCTGTACTCAGCTCAGGTTTTACAGCCCTTCTCGAGTTGAAGACCAAAGTTAGACCCTAACTACACGACAACTTGTAAAGCGCTTCTTGCTTGACAAATCCTTGGAAAACTTTTAGCAATTTCTAAGATCATATGGAGTAAAATAGTATTAATTTCGTTTACTAGGAAACTTACTTATACAATTTAAAATGGGATTTGAAGTTAAAATTCTCTAAGTTTAGATTGCAGTATTTTTTTCATTGTCTTTAAAATTTAAAGACAATTATCAGATTTTATTTATCAGTGTGTCTATTAATTTAATAGACACGCTGAAAAATAAGATGTTTTATAACTTCCTAATGCACAGCCTGTCATTGTATAAAAATAATTGATTAAAATATTAATGTTTGAAAATGTAACAGTAGTAAATCTATAACATAACAGATATTTATCAGGGTAAAACATATAAACTCTATTGGATGAAATAATTAGCTGATGTTATAAAACAAAAGGAAAGTATTTTAAGCTGGAGCTTGAGTATACATTTTACAGACAGTTGGATTCACAAGCAGCGTAGGTCTATTTTACATTAATATTATCTTTTATTTGTAATATTAAGTATAAATTTATTATTTATAGGGTTATTCAGATTCATACGCTGTACGTATAACATTTATTTTGTTTCTAGCCTTACGTCTCAGAATTGCTTCAATTTCGAAATTCCCTAGTTAAGTTGTTCCCAACATAACTTTTTTACTTTCCCATGGATCGATCTTTGCCTTCTATATTAAGAGGAATTGACATGTTTACACATTTTTCTATTTTTTGTATGTGAGTATCTTTTACATTGTAATAACCTTTCATTTCTCTCTTCGTTTTGGGTGAAGGTCAATTCAAATTCTCAGGACTGCTTGGAATGTTGTTTACAATACATTTGTTGCGATGGTTGAGGAAGCTATATAATTTTGTATTTATACCGAAAACTTAATTTAAATGTCATTTAATTTAATATTATAAAAATATTATTTATAAGCAGGTCAAAAATATTCAAAATGATCTTTACAAATTGACCACAAATTACCATCAATAATATAACTAGTTGTCAACTAGTTATATTTTTAATTGCCGTTCGGTAAAGAATTTTCGGGTAAACACTCAAAACGAATTTATAGTTAAAATACTAAATGTTACTTGTTCTTAAAGTTTAAAGATTTAACTAAAAAACCGAAGCTGGTCGTTGAGCTTTTTTGAATACATTTTAATTAGCCTCGTTGACTCTAATGAACTATACCTTAACTCTTCACACGCAATTTCGTAAATTTTGCACCTGTATAAGCACTAGATAATTATATTTTAGTCGCCAGGGTTGAGTTTGCCTTCTTCCCACGATAAAAATTTTTAAAATTGGATTGTCTGTCATTGTAATTTACTCTGTACTTTACTATTTTTGGTTACATAGTTCATTTTGCATCTTACCCGATCAATGACATATATAAAAAAACACAGCTGAGAATCATACTTCTGCCAAAAGCCTGTCAGTTTTTATAAGAGTCTTTAAAGATGAGGAAAAATTATTAGAAAACATTGTTTCTTACATCTGCATTGCCAGCAGTTATCCGCTGCTTTGAACGCAATTTAGTAGGCATTGGAGGTATGACCACTGCTGGCTCGAGTGAATTATATTTCCTACGCCCATGTTTAGCTATCTTTGTTGTCATGTTAAAGTACGTAAAAAGTGTATATTTATGCCCATTGTAACTTACTTTGTATATTCTGTTCCATACTTGATGTTTCCTTGTTTCCTGATCAACAGAATACATATCAGAAATCAGAAAATTTACCTCTGTAAAAAGTGAACTATGGATTTTAATCATTCTTTAAATTTATTCAGATGGTAACACTGACTTTTAGTTCTAAAACCTTATATCTGATAAAAAATTAAATTCACGATAAAACTACTTACTTGTTTCTTCATAAACTAAAAGATATACTTAATTACTGAAATCTAAAACGGCGTAAAATTTATGGTTATTCCTTATAAAATTTACTCACTATAAAGGCAAAACATTGAAAATAATAAGCAGTGTTTACACAGAACAAGACCAAGAAGGATTTTTAGCTAAATAAAGACTACTGGGGCGCAGCCCGACGGGATTTTTGAATTAAAAAAGGCCAGGGACCGCAAGAGTTTCAGTGTAAATCTGTAGTACAATCTGTCGAATAGTTTATGCGTAAACAAACAAAGGCACTGTTTTCATTTATATGTTATTAGGTTTAAGTGATGATGAGAAAAGTAGTAATGCAGCGAACATATTTAATAAGATTTTTACGAAATTCAAATGTTATAACATTTCAAAGATAGTCCCAGAATAAATAGACAATGAGATAATCGTAAAGAACTCATAAATACATTAAACTATTCTTAATGGTGACTACGAAAAATATACTGACAAAATGTTTGATAAATTTTTGTTTATTATTTCCTACTGTTACAAACACAAACGTTAAGAAAGGATTACGTCAAACAAAAACAAACTTGGGAGCAAATACGAGGTATTCTTACGCGCTGAGGAAATTGTTGAAAGAACACACTTGTTGATAAAGGATGGTTCTTTTCAGACGTTTGTAGAGAGCCTGGTTTTTCACAAAAGACTCAACTTATATGCAATCAGTAATTCAAAAGGATTCCAAGATTCAATTTGCTTACTTTCTGTAACGGAATTGTTTTTAATGCAATATAGTAATATTTAATTATTCACTTTATATATTAAGCAGAATATAAAAGTCAATTTTGAATATCTTTGATGCAACCATTAAGGAAAATATTATTTGAGGTCATAAATATCACTTTCAAATAAATATTATTAACGTAATAGATAATTACGTTGAAACAAACGGATCTAAATTAATATTTTGATAAATGTTTCACTTTTACATTTCATAGTAATTTTTTCATACCTGCAAGAACGTAAAAGTATAGTTTGGGTCGTAACTTATGGTCAACAGATTGAAGGAGAAAATGCAAGTTAAAGCGCTGTCAAATAATGGTAATCTACTTAAATATTCCTGAATATTAAAGTTCAATTCATAAAAACCAAGGTAATGAGTCTTAAACTTCGCCTGCGAGAAGGTTTTAGTGACTTTTACTTGTATTCCATTTTATCAAAAGTTGTTTTACCACTAAGGTTAATTTACAAATTTAGAAAATACACTTTGATAAATAAGGACTGAATTTAATGATCAATGAAGTAAAACTCTGTATTTATAAAACAAATACAGGCAATATAAGTTTTAGATTAATTAAAAAAATAATAGCAGGAGAACACCGTAAAGGAATTGATTTAAAGTTATTCTTTGATAAGATGTTATGCAGAATTGTGGCGGGTATCAATACGAAGGCGAGAAGCATTGTACCTCTGTTGTCCAAAATAGGAAAGAACCCTTTCCTATAACCCCTTACCCGATTGTAGGTAATTTTATATTAAATTCTGTAAAGTAGTTCACTTCATAATCTATTAGAGGTTAAATTTGTTATTAAATATTAAGATTGTTGAGTTAGAAGTATTTTATAATACATCGTGTTTTGTAACATTCCATATTGAACAACACTCTAACATTTTATCATCCTGCAATCACTGGTGTCGACAGAGTTTTTAATGTTTACAAAATCTGTGCTCTATTTTGCACTCAATTAATAATATTTTTCGTCCCTGGGAATGAAAGTGGCTGTTTTCTGTGTGTGAAGCCGAGGTCGGAAATACGATTATGCGCCTAATGACAGTTTAGCTCTAAGTGGGGAACAACGATTTTATCATGCGGTAAACAAAGTTAAAACTAATATGTTTTGTTTGATTTTTGTTACTTAATAACTCAAGATAGTAATAATGCCAAGTTTACATATCCAAAACAGCTGTGTTTTTTAAAACATATCAGAAGAAATGCGGTCTGGAACAGATTATGTAAATAGAGCGGACAATCTTTAAATTCGTTGAAACTAAAATATACATCTGTAAAACTTTGTACGCCTAATGCTAAAGGATTTGTATATATTTCTTACTAGCAAACTGTTCCTAGCAATTAAAATGATAGTTCCTTGACAACAGAAAGCTAGCTATAAAATATTACGATCTCGTCGTAATTTATAGTTTTTCCTTTAGTTATGAATAATGCAGACATTTTAGGTTGGTTCTAGATTTTAGAAAATACACGACGATATTATATATATATATATATATATAATATATATATATATATATATAATATATATATATATATATATATATATATATATATAAATATGGCTCAACTCTCAGTGAGCTATCCATTTGTAAGACAATGTTTTTTTTTCTTGAGTCAAGTGCGCATTAGCCTGAAAACGTGACCGAAGAGCCTACACCTATTGAATGAGAGCAAATTTGTTAATGGTGGAGTTTAGCGGGTACGACGGTTATTGTGAGATAACCAGATCAAGAAACGTCAAACGTGGCTGCGATTGGATAGATAACCGCTGCTTGATCCTGTCCTCGCAGGCAGTTCATTGGTGGTGGTCACCATTAAGCCGTTTTTTCCCAGATTTTGGTAAAGAGGGTTTATTAGCCCTAACTTCACCTAGTAGAATAAAACATTACTTTACTTTACACTTATTAAGAGCTGCTGTACTTGCGGCCTTATTGGTTTTAGCCCCATAATAATAATGTTAATCCTCTTGCAACTTTAAATACAGGGTTGATAAAATTTCATGACCATCTCCATAAATATTATTCGTAAGTTTATATAAGAAGGTATCCTTTGAGTAGTGGTGCCATGTGGAAAGGAAGTTTGATTTGATGAATTTAAAAGTTAATTGTCCCTAAAAATACGGGATTTTGTGGGCAACTAAAAAAATTTAAATGTAAATCACTCTCAATGGACACCTTTTTATGAAGACCATAAAACAATGATAAAAACTATATGTCTGTATCTCTTTCCTATACAAATTAATAAGTTGTCTATATCATTATAGTCGTAAAAACAATTTCCACATACCTTTCATTGTTTTAAAGTTACTGTCTGTGTGGAAACTGGTTTATTGGTCGATTGTGAGATTATTTATTTCCAGCAGGACGACGACTTAGCACATTTGTACCGTGTTATACGACATTTCCTGGGAACTAAACTAGATGGTCAGTGGATTGGTAGGCATGGTCTCCGGACCTCACAGACATAGATGTTTAGATGTTTTCTATGGGGTGTCATTGAATCCAGAATTTACAAAAGACCAGTTGAAGATTTAAGAAACATGATTTTTAAGGCCTGAAACCAAATACCACTTCAAACTTTTTTTAAAGATATAAGGGCATTCCACTCCGTGCTTTCATTGAAGAAAGTGAACAGTGCTAGTTTCTTCTACGTAGACATGACTGAGATAAATGCTCAAAATCCTCCTCGTGGTTCTTGACAGAAGGCGACCTCTACCTCTGATCCTACCATCCAGAATTTCACTCCGGAAGCAGAGTAAGCGACCTTTTAGAAAGAAGTAAAATGTTTCTGCTTTTTGACCTCAGACAACATAAAATGGTTTCTTTATCTAACTAAAACAATTATGACATCAGGTAAATATAATTTACATAATTATTAGTTAGTAGTATATACAGGTATGTCGCTTAGAAATATGACTTAAAAAAACTGAAGGAAACATTTTTTATTGATGATACTAGAAAAATACCTCAATTTGTTATCTTGCATTACTATGAAGCAATATATAAATTTTGATATTTGTTATTGTTCGTACCCAATTTCCATTTAATCATTTTAAACTTACCTCTTTTGAAATGAATCGCGAGTCCAATATTACCTCTTATGGTGCATGCAAATTAATTGATTGGTTGGTTTTGCCTAGTAAATCGTACATTGTATTACTGATTAATTCACTATTACGTCTAGTTTAGGAAACAGCGTTGTTTTAGAAAAATATAAATTTGGTCATATAAGAACTGCTTCCCACAAACCCTTTTATTTAGTTATTTAAAATAAAGTGCCGTACAATCCTTCTAATGGTTTAAAAAGAAGCGCAATAAAAGTCAAATAACAGGAGAGACTGCACCCATTTGTTTACGGTGGACAAGATTTCCCTCTCATATCCTTTACACGGCTTATACAGATAGATATTTTGTTACTGAGGAGAATCCAGGCAGTAAATCGACTATTTCCATGGTTTCAGGCTCATAAACTGTGGGAAACGTGGGGTACTCGATCACTTGACACTTTCCATTCTTGTATGAATGAAAAATATTAGTACAGCCGAAACATTTAATAATAGTGCCCATTTAGATTTTTATACTGTTAATATTAATTATAGAATTTTGAGAAATGTTCTAGTTCAAAAAATGTATTTTATACATATACACAAAAGTTTGCATATGGTAATTTCTTTATTTCATAAGCTATTAAGAAAAAGACGAAATTTCGTTTGTTTTTCCATTTAATTTATTGTTTAAATAAAAAAGAGAAAATTTTTTTAGAAAATATAGAAATTTTTTAGATGCAAAATATGATATAGAAAATGAAAATAAACGCAACAAATTGTATTGAACTTAACACTGTACATGATAACTGACTCATATGTAGTGAAGAACAATGTCGTCTTCCTACAGCCGGCTCATATATACTCTGATGGTTTATTTAATTTAATTAATATTTCGAAGTTGTTATTTCAAATTTGATTGATCACTATTTTGAATAATATTTGAATTCAAATTGCTGTTTCATTTCTTTAATGTGAATAACAGTCTTGATCTATTATGTTCTAATTTCGTGGTATTTGTTGTGTACTAATTATGAGACTAATGTAAGTTTTAGTTAAGGCTAAATGCAGACGTTGTCTTAATATTTCTGAATGATTTCCAATTTGGCAAACTTTGTTACGTCAGGCTGGGTTAATGTCAATAATTGATTGATTGCGATAACCCCAACTATTTTACAAAAAGTAAAAATAACAATCTCGAATATTTTTCGAAAAAAAACGTATAAATATAAAAAATCTTATTTTTTCATAAGAATTTCTTATTTGTTTTATGTATCCAGGGAATACACAGGAATAAATAAATGAAGTAATACCTAACTGAACAATATTAACAATAGTCAATAAGTAGTACAAAACTTTTCACTTGCTTCCTACATCTTTGCTCAACAATAATTTTGGGAAATGAGAAAATCTTGTAATAGTACTTAAAGAAACTCTTACTTTATACATGCGCATATTATAAAGACGTAAAATTTTGTTTTAAGGGGAGCACTTCGTAAAAAATCTCAAAAATTACAAATTTTTTTTTTTTTTTATTAAAGTTTGGAATTTCCCGATAACAATGGTGGTATTAAATTTTTTTTATGATGACCTAGAAGTGTCCGAAATATTTTTTTTTAAATAGGCCTGCAGGCAGTTTCGGCCTGTAGCAGTCACACTTTGAATGGTGCTGTTATAGTACTACTTCGTTGCAGTCATGTTCATGATTTGGTTGGCAGTGACAGTTTGTTTATGTCAACAACTTACACTAAACCAACAAAAACATCTGTTTTATAAACATTGCTTATAACCTAGGTAGCATACATGTTTTGGGTTACTGACATTTCTGTTTTAGAGAGTGAAAATTACGTAAATGATTATGGTTTTTTGTGAGTTTAGTGGAGAGTTCTGAGTATTTTTTTGTTATAAGTGTAGTGAATTTTATAATGCCACGTTCAAGCCTGCTTTCAAGAAACGCGTTTTCAAAGGAAATCAACATAACCCTCCAACTAGTCCTAGGCCTAGTTTCTCAGGATCAAGTAACAATCGAGGGTACCAATACTCCAAATGTGGATAGGCCAAGACCTCAAAGTGCATCTTCTAAGAAGGTCAGTCCTTTTTTGAAAACAGTACCAATTGAATTGAAAATGATGAGTCTGAAAACTGTATAGTTAATATAGGATTGTTGAATGAGGCTCTTAGTAACGTTTCAGTGTGTTAAAAATTGCCATGGCCAACTTGTTTACAAAGTAAAAACACATTGTAGGCCTAGCATCAAAAATTATAGTCAGCTGTTTCTGATTGTGAAAACACTATTACTGTGACAAACTCTGAATTAGTCAGGCCTAACACTAATCAGAATGAAGCAAAGTCTGATAGGCCTAACACATTTTATGACCTAAATCTTTCGTTTGGTTTATGCTAATGCGTAACATAGGGCAAAGGTAGAGTGGCTGCGGAGAAAATTTGCGCTTTTATGAATCTTACACCTCCGCCTTTGAGATATCATGAACATGAGCATTTCTTGGGTTCAATTTGCTGAGTTAGTGTGTAAGAAGTCAATGCAAAGTGCTGTGCAAGAAGCTGTATCGGATAATGTGGTTGCAGAGACCTCGCTATAGCTGCTGATGGCTCATGGCAGAAGCGGGGTCACCTTTCACTAAATGGAGTGGTATCAGTGACATCTTTATCAACCGGTAAGGTCCTAGACATCGAGATTTTATCTAAAATATTGCAGATGCACTAATAGACTAAACAACACGCATGGTGATGGCTGTATCGCAAACTTTGAAGGTTCTAGTGGAGCCATGGAAGTTGCTGGAGCATCCGCATTTTTTCAGCGCTCGCAGGCATTGTATGAGGCTCGTTACCTTGAATACCTTGGTGATGGAGACAGCAAGGCGTACTCCAGTGTATGCGAAGCCAAGCCCTATGGTGATACTGCCATAACAAAGATAGAATGCATAGGCCATGTCCAGAAACGGATGGGATCGAGATTAAAAAATCTAAAAGCTAAGACTAAAACACTCCCTGACGGCTCACGACTTGGCGGCAAGAACAATGCTAACAGATTCTGCATTATTCAGCTCCAAAAATACTACGGATTGGCAATTAGACGCAACACAAACTCTGTTGAAGACATGAAAAAAGCCATTTGGGCAGAGTTTTTCCATGTGATGTCTTCTAATGCGAAAGGCCTCAACATGGACTATGTCCAGATGATGAAGAAACCTGGTGTAAGTACGCAAAGCCGTAAAAATCCAATGAAAACTATGATCATGGCAGCCATTTTTCACTTGCCTGAAAACCTAATGACATTTATTAAACCTATTTTTCAAGATCTAGCCAATCCAACTCTACTGGGCAAATGTACTAAGGGGAAAAACTCAAAAATCCCAATGAGTCCCTCAACAATGTCATTTGGACCTACATACCTAAAAAGAACATTTGTGGAGATTAAAACTTTGAAATTTGGCATATATGAAGCTGTTACAGCTTTTAATGATGGCTACATTGGTCAAATGCAAAGTATTTCAAGAAATAGGAGTGTCACAGGGCAGCATTTTATTACAGCAATGAAAAAGCTTGACCGGCGGCGAATTTGGAAGGCAGAGAAAGCTCAAGAAGATATAGAGAAAAAAATTAGACAGAAGAAAAAAAAATTACTAAAAAGAAGTCTGGAGGATGAATATGAGGAGCAGGAAGGAGATCAGCCAGCCTATGCACCTGGAATGTACTGAAAAAGGTAATTTTAATAAAGCAGTATTTTTTCCGTTTTTTGTGTTTTTCCGAAAGTTGCGGTTTTCAATACAAAGTACATTTTTCTCAAAAACTACAAAATGGTAGGAATATGAAAATTTTTTTGTATGTTTGTAGCACTGTTTTACATATGTGGAACCACTAAAAACATCACATTTCACTGAGTTCTAATATTTATATACATACATATACACATATTTATATAGGTTTTTGACAAGCGTTAAAACAAAAATATATAACTTTTAGGGTAATATGCCAAAAAAATTTTTTTTTTGGTTCCACGTGTTCCCCTAGAAGCCCTCTTTAAAATGAAAAAAAGAATTATGAAGATACCTCAAGTAGTTCTTGAGATAAGTGTACCTATGTTAACATTACGAAGATAGGGCGAAGTGCTCCCCTTAATAGTTTAATGAGATTGGGGGTCGGTAATAATTTGCTTTTGCGTGTTGAAACCGCACATCGCCGCTCGCACACCCACAGCAAACCAACAGGGAAGCGCGTGCCCATGGTGGCGAACGGGATGCCGGATCAAAACTAAACTAGGTAAAAAAAAAAAAGAACACCGTGGTCAGTATACTCAGGTTCATTTACTAAGACAATAACATGGGCCTATCCAGTCAATATAAATATGTATATATATACTATAAAAAAAATTAAAAAGTGCCCACAGTAGTATACCTCAAACAATTCTTGTCAGGTGCACCTGCATACCAAAAATTAGAAACGCCATAATTTGAAACAAGAAATGCCAATTCCACCCGGTATCCTTCGGCTAAGGGCGGGCTCCTAATGAAATCCAAGAAATAACTAAATAATATCTAAAACTAACTTAAAATTAAATAACAAAATATAAACTATATAAATGGCAACAATAACAATATCACAGGGTATCACAGATGTTGACTGGTAGGTATGTCCATCATGGTGGCCGTCCTTCAGCAGAGCGCAAAGGCGAAGGTTCTCTGCGACCACGCATGATGGAGAGATGACAGGAGAAAACAATTCATCCCTTGGACCCTGAAACCAGGTTTCAGCCTAGTACCCTTTTAAAGTTAATACAAATTAATAAATAGTTGCCAAACAATATAGATTTTAATAAAAGTAAAGTTGCCAAAAGTTATCTATCAAGAATTTTAAGTTAAGTTAAATTACCAAAATTTCAAAATATCACAGACCAATCAATAACTGATAAAAATTAAAATAAACCTTAATATAGAAGCTGGTAACATTAGAAAACAATAAATAAACAAGATATTCCATTTGAAAGACTAAAACAATAAGTAATAAAGGAATTTATTTGAGGTATACGCAGTAGCCTACCATACGTAACAATTTGGTTCAAACTTTTTTAAAACAGGCATTTATTGACAGAATAGGCTCAAAATTGGTGAAAAGCAGGGGAAGGGCATTCTGCACTTAAAATAAAATTCCCAACTCAAAACAACAACCCCAAGGAAAGTTAGTATGAAAATCCCCTCTGTCACAGAACAAAAATTAAGCGTTTTACTCTTGGTAAAAAAAAAATTTAATGATTAGGGAAAAAAACTGATGGCCAAAAGTAGCAGCCTAATAACAGGAATCTAAATTTAAAATTTGATGGCAGAAGGCCTTAAATTAACCAAGTAGGCTATAAGGGGGAGTTATGGGCTAAAAGACCCGAAGAACGTTACATCTCTCAGAAAGGCTCAAATTTAGCAAAATGAACCTTCAGCAGTCTCTCTGGGTATGTTTACAAAAACTACATAACAAGTGACACATTACAAACAATATTGGCTGCAGAATAAAAAGAACTGTAACATAAGCCTAGGACTGGTCCTCACTGAGAGACAGAAAAATAATTTAAGCTGAAGAGAAAGGGTGAAAACTAATAAAAGTGTAGGAGAAATAATTTGAAAGCCAATTTAAAATTTAGTTAACAGCCAGAAGTACTAAAATTTAATAAAAGGCAAAACTACAATTTGGAAAACCATGTGCTCTTAACCTTCACAGTTTGAAAAATGAAAATAATCACTAAATTTTAAAAGAAAGCAAAACTTACTCATCAGTGAGGGGCCGTAAACCTAGCCGCACATGTTAGAAGGAAACAGCTCAGCAAAATTCCAAAACACTTAATTAAACAAAAATATTAAATCTGGAGCTACTTCTAACCAGAACACCACGGCTCAGAGTCTCTACGCCACTCTCCGGAAAGGCCAAACGCCTTCAAAAGGTCAGTCGCCTCTGCAGCCAATAAACCACACACACACTATATAAAACACACATGAGCCGGGGAGATATAGGTATTGAACCGGCTCAGACTCCCCCCCCAAAAGGAGGAACTCCCCTCTGTTAAATTTCTTCAAAAAGAAAAATCGAACGAAATGCCTCTCCCCCCCAATGATTGAAGAATAATAAACCGGAAACCCTTAAGTCTGCAGAAGGGAAAACCAAGAAAATCCAGTTGGAGGCAAGAAAACCCTCCAAGAGTAGCGTGGGTACAAAGAAGAACACAGGAACCTTGATCAGGAAGAAGGAGCAGAGGTGATCAGGCCTCTGGACCTAAAACCCTCCCGCACAGACTAAAGAGAAATCACGGATGACTCCGGCAAGGCTTCAGATGGGATATGTGCGCCTTCCTGAAAATCTTCCCGGACTGAGGATCTCCCAGTCGGGCAGTCACCGGAGTCAGAAACTTCAAGATGCGGTGGGGACCAGTCCACCTGTAGCAAAGTTTAGCAGCTCTTTTATCCACAGCCGAACTGACTGGGTGAGCCTTGCAGTAAACTAGATCCCCCACCTGGAAGGGATTGGCAATACGACCTCGGTTGTACTTCCTCCTTACTAACTCCCTAGCCCGAATGAGATTCCGCCTGGCTGCCTCCCAAGTGGCTTTCACATTGGGAGTACCAGGAGGTGGCAGAAGATCGCTAATTTTCCAAAGGTTCGCCAAAGGGTTGTTTGGCGGAAAGCCAAATAATAACTCGAAAGGTACCGCCTTGTGACTTTCATGCTGGGCCGTATTAAAGGCAAATTGGATCCAAGGTAGTTGTTGATCCCAGGTGGTCTGATTTTCCGCATGAAAGGCAATGAGAGCAGATCGAAGATTGCGATTAAACCGTTCGGCGTGAGAAGGCTGAGGATAGAAAGGGGAAGTAGTCACATGGCGGATTCCGTGCCCAAAGCACATTCTTTTAAAGATATTGGAGACAAACTGTGAACCATTATCGGAAACTAAGGTGGCGGGGATTCCAAAGTGTTGAAAGAAATGGTTACGAAGTGCTTGCACCGTGAGCTGCGCGGTAGCACTCCGCAATGGGAACAACCAAACAAACTTGGAGAAGGCATCCACACAAACAAGTAGGAACTTATTTCCGGACTTGCTACGCGGGAGAGGCCCAACATAGTCAATGAAAACCTTCTCCAAAGGTTTTTCCGCCACCTCAGATGACAAAAGACCCAACTTGGTATTTTGAGCGGGTTTGCTTAGCGAGCACAGTTCACAAGAACGTACTCGAGCTGCAATATCCCGGTCCATACCTTTCCAGATGAACTGATCCCTAATCTTCGCGATGGTCTTATGAATTCCTAGATGTCCGCCCACAGGAGAAGAATGAAAATACTGAAAGACCATCGGTACAAGAAAGCTTGGCAGCACTAACTTAGGTTTTCTCCGCTGCTTGTCACGGCAGCATAGAGCACCTCGGTACAGAAAATAAGGAGGGTGGGCACCTCCGTTTTTAAGCTCATTGATGATAGCAGTCAGCTCGGGATCCTTAAGTTGGTGTGGAACAATGTCCGAAAATGCCAGAGGAAAGTCTAGGAGCACGCCACAACATGGCGGCTCTGATAAATTCTGGTGGTCGTTGGGTAAGTGATACATGCGTGACAGAGTGTCCGCTATGATATTTTGAGTGCCTCGCACGTGCTGCACTGTGAACTTAAGGGCAGAAATTTGGACTACCCAGCGACCAATCTTCCCGAGCTGACGGGGGTGGGCAAGGAGCCAAGAAAGTGCCTGGTTGTCGGTTTCCAACAAAAATTCTTTATGTTCTAGGTAACGCCTGAACTTGTTAATCCCAAACACGACAGCCAAACATTCCAGCTCATAAACAGAACAACTCTTCTTCTCACAAGGGGTTAACGTGCGTGAAGCATAAGCTATGGGCTGCCGGATACCATCTACTTCTTGCGATAAAACAGCAGCAACGGCTAAGGAGGAAGCATCAGTTTGCAAGACGAACTTACGACTGAAATCAGGCATAGCCAAGACTGGAGGCTGCATCACTGCCTCTTTCAGCTGCTCAAAAGCAGTCTGTTGCGCTTCACCCCACTCAAACTTGGCACCCTTTTTCCTAAGAGAGTTCAGAGGGGCCGCCACTTCAGCAACATTGGGGATGAAACGACGATAAAAATTTATCATTCCCACAAAACGGGCAATCCCCTTGGCATCCTTAGGAGGAGGAAACTCCCTGATTGCCTGGGTTCTCTCTGGATCAATACAAACACCTCGAGAAGAGACAAGATGACCCAGAAACGATATTTCAGGCTGAGCAAAACTCACCTTTTCAGGATTGACGGTAAGGCCAGACTCTCGCAGCCTAGTTAGAACTTCCTCTAGATGAGTCAAGTGCTCCTCATAACTCTCACTGTACACAAGCAGGTCATCCAGATAATTGAACACGAACTTAAATTTGACATCATGAAAGATAGAATCCAGGAGTCTGGTGAGTGTTTGGGCCCCCACAGCCAAGCCCATAGGCACTCGGGTGAACTGGTACAAATTCCAAGGCACACAAAAAGCAGTGAGAGGTCGAGACTCGTGTTTTAGTGGAATCTGATGGTATGCCTGGTTAAGATCAAAAATGGAGAAATACTTGGCCTTACCAAACCAGTCGAAAGCAGAATGCAAATCGGGGAGAGGCACGGAGTCAATTTCTATCTGAGCATTGAGCTTTCGATAATCCAGGACCAATCTGGACTTCCCATTAGGTTTCGGCACTAGAAACGCTGGACTGGAAAAATTTGAGCAAGACGGCTCGATCATCCCACTCTTAAGTAAATCATCAATCATATTTCTCAGAATCTCCATCTTGGGCGGAGCAAGCTTATATGGATGGGAACGTACAGGACGGGTGTCTGTAAGACGAATCTCGTATTCCAAGAGATTGGTCGTACCCAGTTTGTCAGTAAGGACTTCAGGAAAACTGGAACAAATCTGCCTTATGTCCTCAGCCTCTTTCGGCGTAAGATGTCCTAGTTGGTCAGGAGGAGTCAAGCTCTTATCTTCCATCTCTAAGGCAGCAGTCCCACGAGACTCGACATCAGAAAAGGGAACGAGCACCCGCCTGGCGAAAGCAAAGAAAACATGACTGGAGGCCAAATCCAAAATCATGCCA
Source organism: Homalodisca vitripennis (assembly GCF_021130785.1). Taxonomy (NCBI): domain Eukaryota; kingdom Metazoa; phylum Arthropoda; class Insecta; order Hemiptera; family Cicadellidae; genus Homalodisca; species Homalodisca vitripennis. Next base: position 43,527,027 of record NC_060212.1, read on the forward strand.
GTTTTTCCGATAAAATCTGCTCCCAAGATGAAAGGAAAAGTCAGGTCCTTAGCCACCAAAAAGCTCCAATCCCAAGAGAAATAATTAATTTTGATGTGAATGTGGGCACTACAGATAATAGGTAAAGGTGTGCGTGAAGCAGTCCAGCAGATAAGTGAACTAGGCTCAACCTGCCGTATTAGCCCAGAGGATTTTAGATCTTCAAAAAACGACAAAGAAATCAGGCTGCGTGCTGACCCAGAATCAACCAGGGCCTTCTGCACCACATTCCCCACAAGCACATCCAGTTGTGGGCAGGTTGAGCGGGCAGCCCTTACTCCCTGCGCAGCCAGAGCAGCAACCTCCCCTCTCGGCCAACGATGATAACTGTCCCCAAGTCTATTTCTTTCTGTTTTCTTTCTGTTCTGTATTAAACCAGCTACCCTTTTACCATCAAAATTAGGTACATATTTGCCCTCAAAATTACCTTTACGGCACGAGTCGGGCTTACTCGTCCGCAAGCTTACTAGTTTTTTTTATTAAGTGGACAAAACGGTCTAATATGTCCCACTTGCTTGCAGCCATAACAGGTAGGAGGCTGCCTACGGGAAGGAGCAGCTGCTGGCTCAGACTGCACCGGAGCATGGACCGGCCCCGGAGGCAAGTGAGGAAGATGCCTCGACATGGCCTCCCTTTGATCATCCGCATCCTGAACCCCTCTAGAGATGATGGAGAGGCGGTCCAAATCCGCAAAAGATGCGGGACGGCTACAAAAAATCAAACGGGAGCGTTCTTCAGGTTTAATGCCCTCCAAAATAAGGCTCACCAACTCCGTTTCGCTCAAGCTCAAGCGCAACACCCGGGCTACATCCCGTATCTCCCCGACAAAATGGCTCAACGTCTCGTCTGGTGCCTGAGGACGGTAAACGCGTTCCACCCGCAAGCGCTCCCTAACCCGAGCAGGTACAAAGAACTCCAAGATCTCGGCGTGGAACTGGTCAAAGGTGGCACCTCTCTTAAGGCAGTCTAGAAGGCGATCAAAAAGGGGCCTTAAGGAAAACTGCGCTAAAATCTGCATAAGCATGGCATCTGTCATACCAGGAAATTCTCTCAGCTTAAAAACTTCCAGAAGAAAATGGATAAGTAAATTAGTGTCAAGTCCATCAACTCTGGGGAAGTGTTGTAAGACACTCCCCAAAGGATGAGGCAGTTTGCCAAAGCTAGAAAAGGAAGGCACAACTATAGATGAAGCCTCACCAGCCGCTTCAGGAGGGCCACTACCCATCGGAGACATAGTAACTCTGGGAGGCTCGAAAGAAAGAGCCGGTGGATGGTTAGCAAAAGTAATGGTAGTGGGAACCTCCGTTGGAGTGACAGCGGTAAATAGTACCCCCTTCTCCTTCACCGAGCGCACCTCACTCAAACCATCTAGGGCTTGTTTTAATTTATTACTGGCCGAAAAAGCCCAACTTTTAATATCAGAGTCTAAACTAGGAGCCGACATAAGTAAAACTATTCTGTCACGCCAATGTAAAAGCTGAGATGCCAATCTAGCCTTTGCTGACCCGGACATGGGAAGTGACTCAAAATTAATATCGTCTTCTAATTCCTCCATTCGGGTTTTACAAAACTCAAATTCTGTGTTAATTTGGAACTCTGCATTCCAGCTGCGGTCCAACGCTATACAAGCCCGTAATTGAGCTCTTAATGCCCTCACATCTCCCTCGGGCTTCTGTCCTCTCGCCAGGACCTCAAAAACCAACTCGGGCTTGCGTAGATGTTCAGGCACCAGGGAAAAAGCCATACCAAACAATTAAGACAAATAAATAAACAATAAACAACAAAGCGTACGCAAAAATTACTTAGTAACCTAAGTGGACTCAACTCACAAAAGGCTTACACTGACGAGGTCCAAGTGAAGAACTCAATACCTGCCACCTAATAGAAGGATACCCTGCAAATATACACTAACCACAACCTACAAACACAGAAGCAATAAATATAACAAAACAACACATTGATAGGGGAGAAGTAGAGTACAGTTAGATAAATTTAGCGGTTAAGCAATTTAGAGTCCCTTGCTCCCTGCAAAGGGTAAGTCTGCAGGAAGCAAGACACTAAACCAATTCCACCCGGTATCCTGTGCTAGGGCGAGCTCCTAATGAAAAAGTTGTGTACTCTAACCTCCCCCTACCTAACACTAACCTACACCAACAAACAAAACCAGAACTGAGAGACAGCTGAGAGAGCAGCTAACCACGCTCTGCTACCATTGAAACCGCACATCGCCGCTCGCACACCCACAGCAAACCAACAGGGAAGCGCGTGCCCATGGTGGCGAACGGGATGCCGGATCAAAACTAAACTAGGTAAAAAAAAAAAAGAACACCGTGGTCAGTATACTCAGGTTCATTTACTAAGACAATAACATGGGCCTATCCAGTCAATATAAATATGTATATATATACTATAAAAAAAATTAAAAAGTGCCCACAGTAGTATACCTCAAACAATTCTTGTCAGGTGCACCTGCATACCAAAAATTAGAAACGCCATAATTTGAAACAAGAAATGCCAATTCCACCCGGTATCCTTCGGCTAAGGGCGGGCTCCTAATGAAATCCAAGAAATAACTAAATAATATCTAAAACTAACTTAAAATTAAATAACAAAATATAAACTATATAAATGGCAACAATAACAATATCACAGGGTATCACAGATGTTGACTGGTAGGTATGTCCATCATGGTGGCCGTCCTTCAGCAGAGCGCAAAGGCGAAGGTTCTCTGCGACCACGCATGATGGAGAGATGACAGGAGAAAACAATTCATCCCTTGGACCCTGAAACCAGGTTTCAGCCTAGTACCCTTTTAAAGTTAATACAAATTAATAAATAGTTGCCAAACAATATAGATTTTAATAAAAGTAAAGTTGCCAAAAGTTATCTATCAAGAATTTTAAGTTAAGTTAAATTACCAAAATTTCAAAATATCACAGACCAATCAATAACTGATAAAAATTAAAATAAACCTTAATATAGAAGCTGGTAACATTAGAAAACAATAAATAAACAAGATATTCCATTTGAAAGACTAAAACAATAAGTAATAAAGGAATTTATTTGAGGTATACGCAGTAGCCTACCATACGTAACAATTTGGTTCAAACTTTTTTAAAACAGGCATTTATTGACAGAATAGGCTCAAAATTGGTGAAAAGCAGGGGAAGGGCATTCTGCACTTAAAATAAAATTCCCAACTCAAAACAACAACCCCAAGGAAAGTTAGTATGAAAATCCCCTCTGTCACAGAACAAAAATTAAGCGTTTTACTCTTGGTAAAAAAAAAAATTTAATGATTAGGGAAAAAACTGATGGCCAAAAGTAGCAGCCTAATAACAGGAATCTAAATTTAAAATTTGATGGCAGAAGGCCTTAAATTAACCAAGTAGGCTATAAGGGGGAGTTATGGGCTAAAAGACCCGAAGAACGTTACATCTCTCAGAAAGGCTTAAATTTAGCAAAATGAACCTTCAGCAGTCTCTCTGGGTATGTTTACAAAAACTACATAACAAGTGACACATTACAAACAATATTGGCTGCAGAATAAAAAGAACTGTAACATAAGCCTAGGACTGGTCCTCACTGAGAGACAGAAAAATAATTTAAGCTGAAGAGAAAGGGTGAAAACTAATAAAAGTGTAGGAGAAATAATTTGAAAGCCAATTTAAAATTTAGTTAACAGCCAGAAGTACTAAAATTTAATAAAAGGCAAAACTACAATTTGGAAAACCATGTGCTCTTAACCTTCACAGTTTGAAAAATGAAAATAATCACTAAATTTTAAAAGAAAGCAAAACTTACTCATCAGTGAGGGGCCGTAAACCTAGCCGCACATGTTAGAAGGAAACAGCTCAGCAAAATTCCAAAACACTTAATTAAACAAAAATATTAAATCTGGAGCTACTTCTAACCAGAACACCACGGCTCAGAGTCTCTACGCCACTCTCCGGAAAGGCCAAACGCCTTCAAAAGGTCAGTCGCCTCTGCAGCCAATAAACCACACACACACTATATAAAACACACACATGAGCCGGGGAGATATAGGTATTGAACCGGCTCAGACTCCCCCCCCAAAAGGAGGAACTCCCCTCTGTTAAATTTCTTCAAAAAGAAAAATCGAACGAAATGCCTCTCCCCCCCAATGATTGAAGAATAATAAACCGGAAACCCTTAAGTCTGCAGAAGGGAAAACCAAGAAAATCCAGTTGGAGGCAAGAAAACCCTCCAAGAGTAGCGTGGGTACAAAGAAGAACACAGGAACCTTGATCAGGAAGAAGGAGCAGAGGTGATCAGGCCTCTGGACCTAAAACCCTCCCGCACAGACTAAAGAGAAATCACGGATGACTCCGGCAAGGCTTCAGATGGGATATGTGCGCCTTCCTGAAAATCTTCCCGGACTGAGGATCTCCCAGTCGGGCAGTCACCGGAGTCAGAAACTTCAAGATGCGGTGGGGACCAGTCCACCTGTAGCAAAGTTTAGCAGCTCTTTTATCCACAGCCGAACTGACTGGGTGAGCCTTGCAGTAAACTAGATCCCCCACCTGGAAGGGATTGGCAATACGACCTCGGTTGTACTTCCTCCTTACTAACTCCCTAGCCCGAATGAGATTCCGCCTGGCTGCCTCCCAAGTGGCTTTCACATTGGGAGTACCAGGAGGTGGCAGAAGATCGCTAATTTTCCAAAGGTTCGCCAAAGGGTTGTTTGGCGGAAAGCCAAATAATAACTCGAAAGGTACCGCCTTGTGACTTTCATGCTGGGCCGTATTAAAGGCAAATTGGATCCAAGGTAGTTGTTGATCCCAGGTGGTCTGATTTTCCGCATGAAAGGCAATGAGAGCAGATCGAAGATTGCGATTAAACCGTTCGGCGTGAGAAGGCTGAGGATAGAAAGGGGAAGTAGTCACATGGCGGATTCCGTGCCCAAAGCACATTCTTTTAAAGATATTGGAGACAAACTGTGAACCATTATCGGAAACTAAGGTGGCGGGGACTACAGTATTTAAGCAGTGGCTTGTTTCTCATCGTTTGTCATAGCAGAATATAGTTTGTCAGAATGTTCGGTTTATCTCAGTATAGGGTGAAAATTACTTGCTAACATAACATTTTATACTTTGGACATGACTTTTAACTAATTATACTTTTAATTTTATAATTATTGGATGACCGTCAACGAAGAGGATAGAGAATTAAATTTCCTTCTTCTGTCTATCTCTTTTTGTTCGTACGTATCTCATAAAAGATCTGACCTGTAGACTTAAAATTTAGCAAGAATCTTCATTTCAACCAAGTAGCATCAAGTTGCATGATGGATTTGTCCTAGCGTTGAAAAGAAACTTGTAAATTAGCCTTAGGAGTAAACATGACAACAAACAGAATGTAAACAAATAGAAGACGAAATAATTCTCTCTATACACCGAGTTTAATCATACGACGTAGTAACATGTTGCTTGGTAGCACATTTAGGGTAATGAAATGAATTTGAAATTTTGCCCATTACCGAAGCGAAAAATAAGTGACACGAGGTGTGGCATACACCTACATTGTTTATAATTTATAACTTACAGAAACAAAATGTATCTTTATAGTCACAATAAACTGGAGAATGCTCCCCACGAATGTTAAATTCATTTCAAAATTTGTATCCGAATAGTCAAAGAATATCCTTTTTTACTAGGAGAAGTTAGGCCTAAGAAGCCATCTCTAACACTTAACCTGGAGACCAGCGGCTTAGAGGTAACTTCCAAACCATCATCTATGGCAGGACATGCGGGCTGCGTGCAAGGATCACTTAGCGTCACCCATCCAAGCAGCAGCCACGCTCGACATTGACTGATTCAATTATTTACTCCGATTAAACATTTGTAATGGAATAGAAACCATTAAGCAGACACCTGGAGTATTTGAACGGGACTGAAACTTGATGAAAAGACGCCTGAACGCGTGCATTTTGAACAACAGAGGTCATTTAGAGCATAATTTTTAATCTTCCGGTGAGACTTTACACATTTAGTTAACTTTGTTTATTATGGTTGTTTTCAGAATTAAATTCTCTACAATCTGTATTAGGAAAAACAATTTGTTTACTGGTCATTTAACAATGTTATTCGACATCAAACATTTAAGACGGTATTTTTGTTATTAGATTTTTGGTAAATTTCATACTTTTTCTCAAAAACTGTTCACACTACAACCTCTAGAGTGGTTTTGTTTGATTCTTCAGGTGATTTTCCTTATATATCCATCTTGAGTTAAAAAGTAAGAACAAAACCATTCAGAATCACTTAATTTCACCAGGTGAACTGAAAACAAAGCAAAATCTTTCGCCAGTTATTACTCAGTAATGGAGCGTTTCCGGACCTACCTTTATATTTCTTATTTTTAGCTCTACAATCACGTCTTAAAATATTTTACCATATTTCTGACTCACCCTATATATATATATATATATATATATATATATATATATATATATAGTATTTAAAATATTTAGATTATAAATGAGAAGAACATTGCACACCGTGATGGAGAGATAAGAGCTGGAAATAGAACTGGTCTTGAAGCAATCTCGGAGTTAATTGAAGGTAGAATTACCAGTTCCATCACATCTCAATCTGGGTGTTAACAGACATCAGAGGTTCTGTTACATCTGCGATTGACTTACCAACAACTAATAGGAGAAAACAAATCATACGAGTATTTAATATTATTATTTTTGTTATTATTATTTGATAGGAGTTATTTGCAGATTTTTGAAACAAATTTAATCAATAGCAACAGGTTATCTCTTTATATTTTATTTTATCGTTGAAGTTACTGTAAGTACAATTTAAAAGTATTGATCATAAAAATGGTTATACTTGGTTAAAGATATATCTTATACCCTATAAATAAAAAAAATACTATCAATAAATATGTTACTAAGCGTTAATCTCGAGAACGGCTAGACAAATTTGGATAATTTTTAAAAATGAATCGGTTTAAGTGGGAGGAAGGTTTAGGCGAAGAGAAAAATAAGAACAGTTTCCCGATTTGGGAAAATAACTATGATTTTTACGACAAGTAACTTAACGTTAACTAACGTTAAAAGTTATCCGCTGAAGTATACTAAAGAAGCAGAAACATTTGCTTACGTTGAAATGTTAGAATATATTAAATAACTAGCAGCACCCATGGTTTTGCACGCATTTTCGAAGGTTTTGCAACAGCGCAACACTTCTGATTCAAGTGAGTTATATTTCCGACACTAATGTTGAGTTGGCATTTTCTCACTCTTAAGAAAATATGTTTAATTCTATATTTATTACTCTAAAGCCATTGCAATTTACTTCGATCTTAGTATTTTTTATTCATATCTGATTTAGCCTCTTTCCTGATCAAGAAAATATAGAAGCATACACAACCCTGAGAAGCCTACTTTCGTTTAAAGATAAATAATTTATATTTAATTACAGTCTTTAAATTTAAAGTAAAATTCAGACTTAATAGCATATATGCAATGCAGTCACCCGCAGGCAATTTAGTAGGGAACTGGACGTGTATTAGCACTGATGGTTCAACGAATTATATTTTTCCGACCCCAGTGTGGCGATCAAGGAAATTATTTGGCGTCAAAACGTTAATATTAATGTCCATTGTTATTTACTTCTTACTTCATACTTCATTTTGCCTCTTGTTTTTCCGATTATGGATATACATTTGTAAGTACATTCTAAATGACATTATTTATGTTTATCTTTATGAACTGAAAAATTTTATTAATATTTCGGACATTTAGAGTTGGAATTGGTACATTACATTTAAATCACAGTCCAGCGAACTTTTATTTATAATAGTTCTTGACTGCTTCAAAGGGAGTCTTAGGTGTCAAATTCTGATCTTATTATGTGTTAGGGCATTTTATAAGGTAGATGAGTACTTACCTTATCGCTGAAATCTAAAATTATATAATAATATTTATTATTCATTAGAGAATATACTCCCTATCAATGTAAGGAAATTTAAAATAATAAACAATAATAAATAATAATAAAATAACAAACACAGAACAGTTGATTGCATTAGATATGCTCTTTTTAATCAATATTTCACAGTTTTAAAGATTAGGATGGGATTTTTACTAAGTTACTAATTAAATGTTCAGAACATATATTATTTATTATTCATCGAGATAATAAATACAACTCGTATGGCACCGGAGGTAGAACCATGCTGGTAATAGACGTTTTTTGACCAAACCTACGTAAAGTATTTTTTTTCTTGTTCAGGTAAACAAATAAAAAACTAAAAGTAATTAATCGGCCAGAACTGACTCTTTTGAGCTGGAGAAACTTTTCAGTCATACGAAAGACATATACCAGGAATTTACACTTGTATTTCCTTTATTGGAAGAAAAGGCTAATTATATCTGTAAGTGAAACTCCTACTTTTTGATTTAGTTTGTCGTAATATCAAATAAATCAACAGAGAAGTTGTTTCATTTATTTTCGCAGTAAATACATTTCACTATCAGATTTGTATGTGCCTAAAGAAATTACACACATTAAATTTTGATAAATTAGATAAAATAAAAAAATAATTAATTTTAGATGGGACCTGTTTGTTGAATATTATGCACATTGATTGATGTAGAAATATAGTATGAAGAAAGTTTTTAGTAACCTATTGAATATTTACCTTGGTTCTATAGAGGAAATATGTTTCTTGGGTGAGAAATTCGCTAAACGAAAACAAACTCTGAGGAGAAAGCTCGAGGTATTCTTATTGGCACAGGAGATGGTTGAAAGAACACACACTGGAAGATAAAGGATGATTCCTTTCTGTGTTGGCGATAGAGAGTATAAAGGTTCAACTTGCATCCAATCAGGTTTTTAAAAGAGTTTTTAGATTCGATTTGCTTATAAAGGGTACCATAGAGCTTAAATAAACTATTTTCCTAAACTACATCTAAAAAGTAATATCAGTTTCCTGAATAAAAAGCATGAATTTTTGGATTTAATAAATGATAGCTTTTCTTTACATAGTGTAATCCATTTATGCTTGGAGGTATCACAACGTTTCCAAGGCTACACTAAGGGCCTGTAAAAATCTAATCAAACCATTGTTTGTATACTTTGGGTAAATCAACAACTGTAATGCAAAACATATTATTTCACGTAAAAGTGTTAACTATTATATTTTAAATTTTAGCTCAGGAACAGTCCTAAAAAACCGTAAAGTTCACGGCTATGGTCGTGATATAAAACATTGATATGATATGTAAACAATAGAATTTGATTGTTTATATTTAAGAATTCACAAGCAAGGTCCACATGTAATTAAATAAACTTTTTATTACACACTCTAAACGTTATACAAATTTAGAAAAGCAAAAAAAGTGGATATTTTAGAAATAATTATCTTTTCATGAACTCCGTCGATGGTAAGTAAGAAATATGGTTTTTATTATTTACAAAACTGTATTAAAAGACAGAACCAGTGTTTCATGATGTGTCTATATATGACTGGTACGTATTTCAAATATTGGCTAAGTCTCAAGAATAAACTAACTCAGGCTGTTGAAATATCATGAATTTGTCGAAGAATCTTCTTTTAAACATTTCAACGTATTGGAATTTTAAAATGCCTTTCCAATGTAAATTTTTAACGATTTTGGAGATTTGTGGAATATGGGGTACAAGAAAAGACTTAAGTAAAAAAAGATATACTTAATAAATATATTAATATATTTGTGATTTGTGGAGCTATTCACAATGTATGCATACATAATTATGTGAGTAGGCAAAAATCGCAATAAACAAAAAAAAGTATTAGAATAAAGTTTTATAGAAACATTTATAAATAATAAAATAGTGTCTATGGGTTTGGAAATTAATTAAAAAATTAAAGTTAAGCGAAATTAAAATTTATTAAATGGTCAAAAAACAATCAAAATAAGTTGATTTAATAGTTTGATTTTAAGGGACATTTGTTTCAAAACTCTAAAACAATTTAAAGGTGTCTGCTTTTCAGCTTTCGAAGCAAGTCAGTGGGCTACGTTGTTTTAAGTTATTTGGTGAAATTTAGGAAGCAGTAATGTGAAAATTGAAGTGAAATTTAAATTAACATTGATATCAAAACAAATATGGAAGTTAGAAAATTAATAATGTAAAAGTCTAAAAAAAAAAAAAAAAAAAAAAAAAAAAAAAAAAAAAAAAACGGTTGCCTTTTGCCCCAAGATTTCATGAAAAATGGGTAGGCTTTGACTGTTGTACATTCTTTTTTAGACACAAGATTTGTATTTTACTATAAACTATGGTTTCTGTAGATGTCCGGTGCAAGGCTCAAGCTGTAAAGCCCTTCTCGAGTTGCCAAACAAAGCTAGACTCCAACTACATGACTTGTAAGACACTTGCTGCTTCTACAGTTTTGCAGTTTCTACTACCATAAGTAACAAAATATTATTAGTTATCATGTATTAAATTTTGTATTTTGATGTTTAAAATGTATTTTTCTAATCTAAAGCACTGCATATACTCTTTCAAATCCTGTCATTTGAGATTTAAGCTGATTTTTTCATTATGCTTGAACAGACAGCCAGCTCTCAGGCAGTATGAGTTGAAAAAGTTCATTTCGGTAGTAATTTCCAAACTGCACTGCTTTCAATAAAAAAAATTGTACCACTTTTTACTAAATGTAAAATTAGTATATATATATATAACATAACGGCCTTATATCAGGTTAAAATACACTAGCTTACTGGATAAAAGGATTCGCAGGTTTTACCAAGAAGAAAGTCGACTATCATTATGAGCTAGAGCTTAGGTGGATATATTATCCCAGATATTTGGATTCACCAGTAGCCTAGGTTTATCTTACATTAACTTTATTATTTATTACTTTCATACGATATATATTATACAGTTTATTCCGTTTCTAGCCTTAGGTTTAGACTGTACCAATTTAAAAATTCCCTAGTTTAATTTATATAAGACACTTCTTTTACTTTACCTTGTATCAATCATTTGACTTCTATATTAAAGAGTCTTAGCTATTAGGCTGCAAAAGAAGTATTATACTTTTAATAAATAACTATATATGCGTTTACTATTCTATTTTTTCCAAGTGAAGGTAAATTCAAATTCTTAAATGTGCATTATACATTGTTTACGACAGGCGTGTTGAGATGTTTGTGGAAGTAATAATTTTGTATTCACGCATAAATTCAATTTATGTGTAATCTAATATAACACAACAGAAATATTAATTCGTTTTAATAAAAACGTAAAAGTCTACTAAAGAAGCTTTAAACATTTAGCATAAGTAACTATCTACAACCAAGGTCACTTACAGTCTACATAGCGAATTAACCATGGTGTTTTTCACAACAAATTAATGTAAGTTTTGTCATGTTTTAGATTCGCTGTTCGTGAAAAAATTGTCTTGTTATTTGACATCCAGAGGACACACACTACTCATTTAAAGATACGATTTATCTGTCATGGGATAAAATTATATCTGTTGTAGGTATAGGTATTTTATTAAAAATACATAAACTAGATTAAAGACTGTTTCTAAAAAAAAATTATGAAAACCTTATTGGTGTTTTTTTTATTGATCGCGACTACTTAATTGAAGAATTTTATATTGATACATGAGGATTTCTGCCAGGACGATATATTCTTGTTACAGAGAATTACTGAATGATAGAATTGCTACATCTCTATATTTATAAACAGTAGTTCATACGATACGTATAATGAAAGGAATATTTTATTATTATGGCAATTACAATTTCAATTAATTGAAATTTTGGTGAGTTCTTATTATTTACTCCTATATCATAAAATTTGTATAAACTAAAAAGAAATTTTAGGCAATATAACATAAAATTGTAAATACTGCAATTCAGTATTATATAATATATATACATTTAAAAAAGAATAAATCACCTTTAACAGTTTTGGAATTTTTATTTTCGTAAAGACATTGGAGGTATGGTTAAAAGTTAACGTTTAATATTTGGATAAAATTAAAGAATATAACATCATGAAATGTGTTATTAAAAATGTCATGTAATTAATTTTCACAACATCCTGTGTTTTTTAATAATTGGTTTATTCTGCTCTTGTTATTTAAAAAGACTCTAGGACTTTGCGATGGCAGTTGAAAATCAGATACTACGTTTTGTACCCAATAGACTTCCTGAAAAAAAAATCTTTAATAAATAAAACTGAATATTCTTAAATAAAGAGTCTTGTATAAACATATAATTTGACTAAAAAAGGTAAAAAAAGACAGAGTCATTGAAATCTATGTATGTTTTACTGATTTGAAAAATTTGACTTTAATAATTCCATATTTAGGAAAGGGATTTAAAAAAAGTTTGTAATGAATTGTATACAATCATCTTCTGTGTTTTCATGCTTAGAAAATTTTATTTAGGCCTTACTGAAGAAATTGATCAATAAAATATAACATAACAATATAACATTTAACTTAACCAATGGGATTATTACAGCCATCTACAACTTTCAGGTGGTGTAAAATTAGTTTGTATAAAGTTTAGACTTAAAAATGTTTTCGAATGAATTTTTTAATTATTATTGTTAGATTATGCCTTATGAAACAGCCATATTTTTCGAGTTTAATAATAGGTAACAATATGAGTTTTAGTTATCAATATGATTAATAACTGATGACATATTTAATTAGTTACTTTCTTTTCGTACGGCAAATTTACTATTGGATAGAAATTAATATAAGGTCAGAAACAATTGTAAACACCATTGTATCATATGGTCGCATGAGACATACACAACACATTAGGGTGGAGATACCCTTGTTTTAATTAAATAACCGGTAAACATATGAATTCTTGTTTTAAACATATTTCATAAACGAAAACTTGTGTTTTATTTTGTTACTTGTTATTCGTACGGTAAGTTTACTATTGGATATCACTTAATATAGGGTAAGAAACACCTGTAAACACCATTGTATCATATGGTGGCCTCAGGGACACACAACACATTTCGGTGGAGATACCTTTGTTCGGATTGCGGTCAGAAGCAATTTGCAACTAATTAATTGATCAGGCCCAGTGGTGAGCATTCCTGCAACAGCCTCAGTGTGAGATCGTAGCAGCCGCTGAACAACACATCTCAACATAGGTAAGTTTGTTCAGATCGCTTAAGATTTTATATGATAGCCATATACCAGAGAATAATAACTTTTTGACTGTTAAAATTTAATCGTGAAGGTACAAATGCAAATGGCATAAATAATAGTTTTAGTTTTAGTCTTGTACACAGCTCAGGCTGTACAGCCCTTCTCGAGTTGACGAACAAAGTTAGACCCCAACTACACGACAACTTGCAAAGCGCTTCTTGCTTGACAAATCCTTGAAAAACTTTTAGCAATTTCTAAGATTATATGGAGTAAAATAGTATTAATTTCAATCAACAGTAAACTTTCTTATAAAATTTTAAATTCGATATGGAGTTACAATTCTCTAAGTTTAGATTGAAGTTGAATTTTTTCATTGTCTTTAAATAGACACGCTGATGAATAAGATTATTTATAATTTCCTAATTGCACAGCGTTTCATATTATAAAAATAGTTTTTTACATATTATTGTTTCCAATGTAAAAGTAAAAATCTATAACATAACAGATTTTATAGCTGTAAAATACAAAAGCTCAATTGGATGAAATAAATAGCTGGTGTTATCTAAAAGAAAGTAGAATATTTTAAGCTAGAGCTTAAGAGTATATATTTTCCAGACAGTTGGATTCACAAGCAGCCTAAGTTAATTTTCAGCAGCAAAAAGATGATCTTTTATTTATAGTATTAGGTATATTTTGATTATTTATAGGCTTATTTCGATTCATACGTTGTACATATACAATTTATTTTGTTTCTTGCCTTAAACAATGTGGTTCTACTCACGTTTGGAAATTCTATTGCTAATGAAGAAACAGTGAATCGCCGATCTTCAAAAATTTTTTATCGACGGCTTTCACTAAATCTTCGGTGATCACTGACAGCCGAACAGATCTTGGTCGTCATGGACATTTTCACGTCCATCTTTAAATGCTCTCACCCACTTCCACACTTTGCTGTCAATCATTGCATTTGGACCGTACACTTCACTTACCTGTCGATGAATATCGGCTGTTAAAACGTTCCTTGCTGTCAAAAACCGTATCACAGACCGTATTTCACAGTCGGCGGGACGTTCAATAGTTTTAAACAATTTTAAAAGGCACAGACAATAGCAGACTACAAGGATTTCACTGCAAGTGGTGTCGTTCTGCGCGCAATGCATCCCGGGAGTCAGGGCGCATGCGTATTTCACTGCTCGCTTAATGTTTGTCTGGTTAACACGAATCGGACCTTACTTTCCGAATTACCATAATGCCAGGTCAGCCAGTAGAATAATATAAATAAATGAGTTATATTTTTAACTATTCACTTACTATTATTATTAGTTAATATTATTATTATTGTTATTATTATTATCAATATATTTCATATATTGCCATATTTTACCAAAGATACAATATGAAAAGAAATATTTGAAATGAATTTTAATTATATATTTATTTATTGATCCAATAATCAATTTATTAAAATTACAAATATAAAATATTGTTTTTATTATTAATAATTAATATTTTTGTTTTTTATTTATTTAATTATTTCCACGGCAATCGCCACTTTTACAATACCATTACATAGTAAAATAACATAACAATATAGAATAAGAGTGCAACAAGCGAATACAACAACTGATACAATTGGATAACAATAACTTGATAACGACTAAATCAATAGATAACAATAATTCAATAAAAACAACAGGTAACCATTTGACAATATAACAAGAAAAGTTTGGAGATTTAAGATGCACAGAGAGTCAAGCAAAACAGGGTTGATTAAACAAGATCAACAAGAACAGGTACATGAAATAATCAATAAACTATAAAATACAACAACAATATCGAACAATTTAAATGCAAAGACTATAATATATAACAAAGTACTACTAAAAAAAGGCGAGTAAAAACAGAAAAAAAGGTATAGTTGAAACAGAATTATAGAGTGCCATATACTAATTTGATGATTTCTTCTCGAAATCTAGCAGGGCTGGTGGCGAAGAAGTCAACAAGATGTCCCATCTCATTTCCGCTGCGTAGAAGTCGAGGTATCGTACACTGTTGTTGGTAGGTCGTTGAATAGTATAGTCTTGCAAAGGTGTCTCGCAGTCTCGTATGCCCAGGAATATGGAAGTAGATTTTGTTGAGTAGTTGCGGGCAATCAATGCTTCCGATGATGATCTTGTGGAGAAAGATAAGATCATGTATCTTTCTACGAGCCTCAAGAGGAGCAAGGCCATGCTGTAGTTGATAACCAGCAATTAATGTAGTGGTGGCCATCTCTGAACCCAGCTGTTCTGACAAGACGATGCTGAACTCTTTCAAGTTGTGTTTTGAGTTCTTCTTGGGAAGGTGACCAGATGGAAGAGTTGTATTCCAGGAGAGGACGAACAAGTGCTTTGTAGAGGATCAGCAGGGCGTCTACTGAAAGATTACGAGTAGAGCGGAAGATAAATCCAAGAGTTGAGTTTGCTCTATTACAGATGTATTGGATGTGCTCAGCAGGGTGAAGAGTTGGTGTTGTGATGACGCCAAGGTCCTTTATTTTATCTACTCGATGAAGAACGGTGTTGTAAAGAGAGTAGTTGAAGAGACAGGGTGTAAAAGATCTTGAAGAGGTCATCACAGCGCATTTAGATATATTAAGGTCCATAGCGTTCATAAGGCACCATTTTCGATATGGGAAAGTGCTGATTGAAGCAGTTGGTGATCAGTAAAAGAGTTTATTTCTATGAAAATCTTTGCATCATCAGCAAATAGTAACAGCTCAACTCCAAGGCAGTGGTCGATATCATTTATAAAGAGGTTAAACAGATGAGGCCCGAGGAGAGATCCCTGGGGAACCCCTGATAAAGCACTTAATGACCGAGAAATAGCGCCTCCACATCTAACCTTGAGTATACGATCTCTGAGATAGGAATGGAGGAACGTCAAAAGAGAGTTTGAGAATCCCATGGCATCAAGTTTAGCCATAAGGTGCTTGTGGCTCACTCTGTCAAATGCCTTAGAGAAGTCTAAGAATATGCAGTCAACCTGATTTCCGTTTGAGAATGCAGATGTTATGTAGTGGTGGAATAAGGCAAGATTAGTGGTTGTAGATTTACCACTCATAAAACCGTGTTGTTCAGGAATAATTGTGTGTTTCAGCTCAAACTTCAGGCCATCCATTATGAGAGATTCAAATACTTTTGAGAGAGAAGAGAGGATAACTATGGGCCTATAGTTCTTAGCTTATGTGCGGTCACCGGATTTAAATATAGGTGCAATAAAACCGGGCTTTAAGCAGGAGGGAAATATGCCAGAAGAGAAGAAGCAATTCCAAAAGATGGAGATATGAGGAGCGAGAATTGAGCTGCAGAACTTCAGTACAGAAGGAGGGATGTTGTCAGGACCAGCTCCTTTGTCAGGGTTGAGATTTTTTAGTTTCCTCTCGACGGTCACAGCAGATGTTTGCCAGATTGATATGTTCTTTGACTTGGTGTAGTTGTAAGTTGGGGGCTCACTTGCTGGTTCCTTGAAGATTGTGGAGAAGTAGTCAGCAAATAGGTTAGAGATAGAATCGGAGTCTTCAGCCGTCCTACCTTCGAAGGTAATCTTGGTGGGGAAAGATGATACATTTCTCAGTTGGTTTACAAAGCCCCAGAGGAGCTTAGGGTTGCTTATAACTGACTGGTTAATGCGGTTCATAAAACCAGTGGTCAATGGTAAAAATGTGGTCCAGTGGTAACAATTTCTTCGACAGCTAAACCAAAATCATTATATGTAGATGCTAATGAAGCTGGTGGCAAATATGCAGAACATAACAGGATTAGAGAAGAAGCAATTTTGATACATATAAATACACACTCCAGGTTTGTGAAGGAGGATTGCAGTTTCCACGAGGGATAAATCCTGTTGACAGCCACCAACACACCACCTTTAGATTTTTTACAACTGCTCTCAGGGGTCCTGTCCTGTCTATGTAAATTAAAGTTGTAGAGTTCACGTTCAGAGTCCAGTATATCACTAGATAGGTTTGTCTCACAAAAGGAAATAATATCATAAATACATGTGTTAATGCGGTTTTTAAGGCAGTCGAGTTTAGTTCGGAGGCCATTTACATTTTGAAAGTAGAAATGGATGTTGTGATTGCCGTGGAAATTAACTAGTTTTTTGGATTGGTTTTAGCGATTACAGGGACCCCATTCAAGTAACTTATAGTAATATCTTTTTCTCCTTTATTACTTCTTTCTTCAAGTTCAGCACGTAGACATTGCAGATATTTGCGCTCCTTATCAGTTTTGTCTCTTGCTAAAGTGACAGATAAGAGTTCAGGATAAGATTTTGCTAGTTCAACTTTGGAGAAGCGAGTGAACAGTAATCTAGCGGATTCCGAAAAAGTGTAGAAGAGCTTGAGAGGGCGAGGGCTGTCTTTTCTGGGTTTTGAATGAGGGCACTTTTGAAGACTTCAAGATTGGGTGCATCAGGAGAAACTGCCTTAATGATTTTGACAACAGCAGAGGTATCAGAATTGATTCTGGACTCAGTTGACGGGTTAGAGCTCTCTGGAAGGTTGTAAATAATAACATTACAGGCGCGCTTAGCACGATCATTGATTTCAGCGAAGAACTCTTCTGGTGAATGAGCTGGCTTGTCCTTCAGGGTCTCCAGGGCTGAAACCTTTTCCTCAAGCGTGCCGATACGAATTTCGGAGCAAGTGAGACAAGAATCAATGGATTCCAATTTATCATTAATTTGTGCAATGCAACTTTGCAAAGAGTCCAACTTACTGGGAACTTCAAGAAGAGACTCCATCTTCTTATCAAGATTACTGATTTTATCAAGTAGGTTGTTGAGCGCCAGGTTGACAGCATTCAGGGGTTGCTGAGGAGGTGGGACACAGTCCTCACGCAGGCATTTCCATTTCAGCCTTTTGTCATTAGCGTATTTATTGTAATCGGTTAATGGCATTTCAAGACAGACTACATGAAACCTTCTTTCACATTTAATTTCACAACCAATGCCTTTTTCCGTATCTAATACTTTTTTTACACATATTGGACAAGTTGTCTCAGCCATTTCGCATCTGCAAACAATGTGGGAAGTAGTTTTATATAGTGCTGTGTATCAACGGAGACGAAGATTTAGAAGTCTGTGGATTTAAAAGACAAGGTTTCTCTATGTAGCGTTGTGCAGAGTAGACTTGAGGAAAGGTGGAATGGAACTGTTAAACGTCATTATTTAGTAGGTTAGGGCCAACAGTTTAGTGTTATTATTTGACAAATATGGTAAGACTTTTCAACGATTAGACATAAGAAGACTCACCGAGCGTAACAGAAAAGGATCAGAGCGGCAACGAGCGGACAACGCAATTTAATGAGCGAACAAGAAGATCCGTTGCATTCAAA
This sequence comes from Homalodisca vitripennis, assembly GCF_021130785.1. Taxonomy (NCBI): domain Eukaryota; kingdom Metazoa; phylum Arthropoda; class Insecta; order Hemiptera; family Cicadellidae; genus Homalodisca; species Homalodisca vitripennis. The sequence goes on from NC_060212.1 coordinate 43,545,593, forward strand.
ACAATCCCAGCTGTTTTAATTTTCTTCTTGTTCGTCGTCTTCTTCTTCTTCCTCTGGCTGTTCAGTATCGGATTCCTTATCATCATTCTCGTTTTCTAAAGTATCAGAATAGAAATATTCAAGAATATCAGGTGCATATTCACTTTCTTCATTGAAATCATCTGAAGTTGATGAAACGTTGAGGCATGATTGTCCATTACACTGCCCACAAATTAAAGTGCATCGCAATCCTGATTTCTTGCATCCACAATTAGAACCATAACCTTTGTTGCATTTGCAAAATATTGCATTCAGCAGTTCTTCTGGAGCTGGTAGTAATAATGTTGTTATTGGTTGCAGGAGTTCATTTTGCAGTACCCAGCCGAATTCCTGGGGTTCTAAATCATTTCCCAACCAAATTTGGGTCTGATAATATAAGGATATGCTGACGAGCTGCTGTAATTTAAGGTGGAAGACTTGATAACTGCACTGGATTGTTGAATCTTGTTGATTTGATCAACTGGGTGTATCGAAAAGAGTCTTAATCGTCTTCTGATTTCGGAGCATTATACGTTGCTAAGAAAATACGTACTCCATTTTCAAATAATTCTTGGACAGGGCAGTTTTTTTTAAATAGTTGAGCTGATTGATTTAAATCGTGATTTTTTTGAACATTTTAATAAACGATATTTTATTATTATTATTAAGCGCAGAAGTCGTATCACATCCACTAAACGCGTGTAAAAATAATATGTGTTTCCTAGAATGAGGGTATTTATAAAAACTTTTCGATGAATACATTTTTATCTCCACATTACCCTTACCCATTTTTTTTTAATTTCTTGTTGATGTGATTGAGCACGTCCTATCAAGATAACTAGCAAATAAATATCTTCTTCTACAATGACAGAGGTTTTTTTATGTTCAGACTGTGCAATTGCTGTTTCTACAATGAGAACATCAGCATCATCTCTGGCTTGTTTTTAATGATATTAACAGTTTTTAATTTGTTTATAAGCATGTCTATAAATATTTTTTTGATCTGATATTAATTTATTACAAATAAAACAACAATCAGCCATTGTAATTAAAAGATACACATAAAATCGTACGTCTGTTAATGCTAATATGACGTTTTCAAATAACGGATATAATAAAGTTTTATCGGTATGGAAATACTAACACAGAGAAATACCCTACCATTCCCATCATAAAGTAAAATATCTCACCACCACTACTGTACTTATACATAGAAATTCCAAACTCATTCGTTACGATGAGTAGAAAGTAAAAAAAAAAACCGGTCATATATAACAATGGAGCATCTGCAACAGCTTCGCAGAAGCAGCAAACGTCGTACAAGAGATTTGTATTTCGAGATATAGTATTCATAGTAATTTAGTAATATGGACGAAAAGTATTTCTTTTCATATTGTATGTTTGGTAAAAATAAAATAAGTATTATTTAGAGAATATATAATTTATAATTAATATCTATAAATATGGTATATTAAATAATAAATAATAATAAAAAATTAATAATAATGTTTATATTAATAACAATAATAATAGTATTAAGTAATAATAATAATATTAGGTGAATAATTAACAATACAACTCATTTATAGTATTCTACCGGCTGACCTCGCATTATCGTATATACAGGTAAGCGGTCATAAAATATCTAAAGTCGCGTACACGTGATTATATGAGACTTTTGAGGTAAGTTTTATACCATCAAAATAAAGACGTATGCACATTTTTTGCTTATTATCTTTCATTCCGAGGTTGCATCCTTATTTTATCAGACTAAGCTGAAAATCCTACTTCTGCCAAAAGCCTGTCAGTTATTATAAGAGTCTTTAAATGTGAAGTAAAAATATTAGAAAATATTGTTTCTGATATCTGCATTGCTAGCAGTTATCCGCAGCTATGAACGCAATTTAGTAGGCGTTGGAGGTATATGACCACTGCTGGCTCGAGTGAATTATATTTCCGACGCCCATGTTTAACTATCTTTGTTGTCACGTTGAAAATACGTAAAAAGAGTATATTTATGCCCATTGTAACTTACTTTGTATATTCTGTTCCATACTTGATGTTTCCTTGTTTCCTGATCAAGAGAATACATATTATAGATGAAAAGAAATTACCTCTATAAAAAGTAAACTAAGATAGGTTTTAATAATTCTTTAAATGTATTCAAAAAGTTAGATGGTAACATTGACTTGTAGTTGTAAAACCTTATACCTGATAAAAAAGTTAATTCACAATAAAACTACTCGTTTGTGTCCTTATAAACTGAAATATATACCTAATTAATGAAATCTAAAACGGCGTAAAATTGATGATTACTCCTTAGAAAATGTACTCACTATAAAGGCAAAACATTGAAAATAACAGTGATTACACAGAACAACGTGATTTTTAGCTAAATAAAGACCAGTGGGGCGTAGTCTGGAGTTATATTTGAATTAAAAAAACGCCAGGGACCACAAGAGTGTCAATATAAAACTTTAGTTCAATCTGTTGAATAGTTAATAAGTACACAAACAAAAAAGGCACTTTTTAATTTATAATATTATTAGGATTATGTGATGATGATAGAAGTACTATTGCAGTGAATTTTATAAATCTTGAGTTTTAAAATGAATAAAGTTATGCGAAACATAATGTTTCATAGTTAATAAGATTTTTACGAAATTGAAATTTTAAAACAGTTCAAAGATAGTCCCAGAATAAATAGACAGTGAGATAATTATTAAAGGAACTTATAAAAACATTAAAATATTCTTAATGTACTGACAAATGTTTTATCAATTGTTCATATATTATTTCCAATTTTTATAAACACAAACGTTAAGAAAGCATTAGGCTACGTCAAACAAGAACAAACTTAAGAGGAAATACGCGGTATTCTTACGCACTGAGGAAATTGTTGAATAAAGGATGGTTCTTTTCAGCTGTTTGCTAAGAAAGGCCTGGTTTTTTCACAAAAGGCTCAACTTATATGCAATCAGCACTTCAAAAGGATTTCGGGATTCGACTTGTTTCCTTCCTGTAACGGAATTGTTTTTAATGCAACATAGTAGTATTTAATTATTCACGTTATATCTACCAGATTATAAAAGTTTATATGTCATATCTTTGATGCAACAGTTAAGCAAATAATTATTTGATATAATAAATATCACTTAAAAATAAATAATATTAGCGTAATAGATAATTACGTTGAAACAAAGGGAACGAAATTAATATTTTTATACATTTTCACTATTACTTTTTATAGTAACTTTTTCATACCTAGAATAACGTAAAAGTGACATTTAGGCTGTAACCTTTGTGCAACAGATTGAAGGAGAAAGTGCAAGTAAAAGCGCTGTCAAAGAATGGTAATCTACTTAACAATTCCTGAATATTAAAGTTCAGTTCATAAAAACCAGGCTAACGAGTTTTAAACTCCGCCTGCGAGAAGGTTTTAGTGACTTTTATTTGTATTTCATCTTGTCAAAAGTTGTTTTACTAAAACGTTTAATTAAAAAAAAACGAAAATATACTTTAATTAATAAATAACGCACGTATTGAACGTTCAACAAAGTAAAACTCTGTATTTATATAACAAATACAGTCAATATAAGTAAAGTAATTATAAAATGAATAGAAGGAGAACACAACAAAGGAATTGTTATAGAATTATTGTTTGGTAAGCTTTAATGCAGAATTATGGTGAATCTCAATAAAACGGCAAGTAGCATTGTATCTTTGTTATCCAAAAGAGGAAAGAGCCCTTTCATATCACCCCTTACGTAATGTATTTATTTTATATAAACTTCTGTCAAGTAATTCACTTGATAGTCTCTTAGAGGTTAAGTTTTTTTGAAATATTCAAATCGTCCAGTTAAAAGAATTGTTATACTAGATTGTCTTTTGGAACATTCCATAATGAACAAAACTGTAACATTTCATAATCCTGCAATCTCTGATGCCCACAAACCTTTTACGAATTAAATTAAATAGCTTTATTTTGAATCCTATTAGAATAATAACAATTTTCGTCCCTGGGGGCAAAAGAGGTTGTTTTTTGTGTGTAATGGTGTTTTACGCACGAAGCGAAATTGAGGTCGGAAATACGATTAGGCGCCTAAAGACACTTAACTCCGCGTGGGGAACAATGGTTTTATTATGCGGTAAACAAAGTTAAAACTAAAGAGATTTATTTGATTTTTGTTCAATAATAACTCAAAATAGTAATAGTGCCAAGTTTAAATATTCCAAACAGTTGTGTTTTCTAAAACACACTACAGTAAATACCATCCTGCACAGAACATATCAATAGAGCGGGTAATCATTACATTCGTGGAACTGGTAATATACATATGTAAAACATTGTTCGCCCAATGCTAATAATGGTTTTGTATGTATTCTTTATATGTAAACTGTTTCGTCGCAATTAAAATTATAGTTCCTAGGAGAAGATATATTGCCACGAATCTCTATTTTATTTATGAAGAGATAATTCTAATATGAAGTAATTTTGGCTTGAAGATCCTTGTCACAATTTATTAATGGCTCAGTCTAACGGGTACAGCAGTTACCTTAAGATAACCAGATCAAGCAAAGCTGAGGGTGGCTGTTCTTGGATAGATGACCGCTGCGTGATTCTGTCCTTGCAAGCAGTCCGCCTGCCCGGTCATAGTTGTTAGTTTGGAAGTCACCTTTAAGTCATTGGTTCCCAGATTTCGTTAAAGAGGGCTTCTTAGTCCTAACTTCACCTGGTAGAATAAAACATTTCTTTACTTTACACATAGTAAGAGTCAGCTGTACTAGCGGCCATAATGATTGAGGACCAACGAAAAAATTTTATACCTCTTGAAATATTAAATACAGGGTGAAAAAAAATTAGGAGCGTCCACCTCTATTTTGTTCTTCTTTTTATATAAGAGGGTATCCTTTGAGCAGTGGTGCCATGTGGAATGGAAGTTTGTTTTGATGAATTTGAAAGTTAATTGTCCCAAAAAATGCGGGAAACTAAAAAAAGTTTAACTGCAAATCCCTCTCAATTTGACCCCTATACAAATGAATAGATTGTCAACATCATTATGGTTGGTAAAAGTATTTACACATATTTTCTTTATTGTTGTAAAGTTATTGTCTGCTTGAAAACTTGTTTACCAGTCGTTTGTGACATCATTTATTTCCAGCAGGATGACGCCCTAGCACACTTTTACCGTGCTATGCGACTTGTCCTGGGACTCAACTAAATGGTCAGTGGATTAATAGGCATAGTCTCTGGACCTTACAATCATATATTGTTTTAGAGGGTAACATTAAATCGATAATTTACATAAGACGAGTTGAATATTGTTGAGGCCTGCAACCAAATACCACTTCAAACTTTTCTTCAAAATATAAGAGCATTCCACTCCATCCCTGCTTTGATTGAAGAAAGTGGACAGACATGACTTATATTAATGCCAAAAATCCCTCGTCGTGGTACTTGACAGGAGGCGACCTCTACCCAAAACCATAATCATCTAGAATTTCACACCACTCCAGAAGCAGGGTTAACTGCCTTTTAGAACTAAGTAAGATTTTTCTGCTTTTTAACCTAGTAGAAAATAAAAAGGTTTCTTTATCTAACTAAAAAATTGCTCACATGAGTTTAAATAATTAAGAATTATTTCTTAGTTTGGAAAAAATATGTCGCATAGACATATGACTTAAAACACTTGAGGAAAAATGATTTACAGCTGATACTGGTAAAATATACCTCAATTTGTTTTCTTGCATTACTATGAAGCCATATCTAAATTTTGATACTTATTATGATATATACTCAATTTCCATCTAATCATTATAAACTCGCCTCTTCCGAAATGAAGCGCAAGTCAAATATTAGGTCTTCAAGTGCACGCAAATTAATGTATTAGTTGGCTTTACGTATTAAATTTTACATTTATTACTGATTAATTCAACTGTCCCATCTTGTGTAGAAAATAGCGTTTTAATGAGAAAACAGTGTAATATAACGTTGGTTATATGAGAAATGTTTCCCACAAACCCTTTTATGTATTTATTTAAAATAAAGCGGCGTACAATACTTCTTATGGCGTAAAAAGAAGCGGAATTAAATTCAAATAAAAGGAGAGACTGCACCCATTTGTTTACGGTGGACAAGATTTCCCTCTGACATTCTTTACCCGGCTTATACAGATAGAAATTTTGGTACTGAGGAGAATCCAGACAGTAAATCTGACTAGGTCTAAAGTTTCAGGCTCATAAACTGTGGGATACGTGGTGTGCTTAATCACGTGACACTTTTCATTCGTATATGAATGAAAACTATTAGTACCTCAGAAAAATTAAATAATAGTGCACATTTTGATTTTTAATACCTTTCAACTGTTACTTTTAATCGTAAAATTAAAGTTCTTAACGTATATTTTATACATATTTAAATGTTTTTTATGGTAATTGCATTGCTTAATAAGTAAAACCCACACTATTTCACTTTATTGTTTGAATATTCAAAGAGTGTAAATTTTTAAGAAAACCCAAAAAACTTTTGGATCCATACTAATATGACACTGAAAATTAAACACCTCCTATTAATTTACGACTGAAAATAAGTGTTCACTCATATTTGTTGAACATCAACGTCGTCTTCCTACAGCCGACTCAAATATTCTGAATATTTCCTTCATACAATTAATGTTGTGAAGTTATCATTCAAAACTTGATTAATCGTTATTTTAAATCAAGTTTAATTCTGTTAACTGCTGTTAATTATTAATCTGTTGTGTTTAAGTTTTGTGGTCTTTGATATTTAATAATTCTGAGACTAATCAAAATCTTAATTAAAGCTCAATGCAGATGTTGTTTTGGTTTTTTTTAGTTATTCCTAATTTCACACCATTTATTACACCAGGCGTAAGTACTGCTAATTTATTTGCTGCTTTATTTATTTTACCCATTATTTCTTAAAATAAAAAAATGTTAAATGTTTTTAGGAATTTTGAAACTAAACAAATATCTAATTTCTAATAAATTGCTGACTTATTTAATGTATCCAGGGAATTAACTGGAATAATAAAAGGAATTATAATTAATATGTGTATTGCCAAATTCCACAAATTAACAAAATTGACAAAGGTCAATACGTAGTACAATCTTTTACACGTGCCGCCTATCTCTCTGCTCAACAACCATTTTGGTAAATGAGAAAATTTTGTAATAGTTCTTGAAACAACATGTTCAGTAATAATGCACATATTTTAAAGAGTTTAAATTTAGTTTTAATAGTTAAATGAGATTGGGAGTCGGTAATAATTTACTTTTGCTTGTTATACAAATCTAGATATCTCATTAATTTAGAAGTGCATGTAAGACAGTAGTGGCCAAGACTGCTATAATAATATGAGTAATCGTGTTGCATTCTGGTTCCCTTGTTTCCATTCACCAAATGGCTGTTCACGAAATAGCATAGGTCTAGTGTACACAACACTTTCTAATGCGTATAATTTCTACGACAGCCAAGAATACATGAGACAAGAGAATCTATACTGGTTTTAATGTAATACTTATAATCGGGAAGGCTGGGAGACGAGAGATAGTTATTACCCTAAGGGGAGATTTCTTGATTCAAACAATCATTTAGTCAACATTGCACAAGACAACAGAACGGAATGAATAGCCGATCTCGCTGGTATAGCGAATCAACAAGGGTATTTAAACAGTGTCTTGTTTCTCATTGTTTGTCATAGCAGAGTATAGTTTGTCAGAATGTTCGGTTTATCTATATTGTACATGACGGACACTACTTTCAAACACGTAAAATTTTAAACTTTGGACCTGACTTTTTATTATTATTGGCTGAACGTTAAAAAAGGGAATGTAAAATTTCATTTCCGACTTATATCTCTGTGTTTGTTCCCATGATATAATTGTAGCACAAAGCTACAATCCCATAGCACAAAGCTTATTTTCTATATAACATCGAGTGCCACAATAGATATGGCTTAGCTTTGGCTAAAATATTTTTAGATTAGTCTTATGTGTAAACATGACAGCAACCATAAAGTAAATAAATAGAGTAATAAATAAGTCTGTAAACAAACCAAGGCGTAAATATAATGACGTTTAAAAAGTGACATGATATCACATTTATTCTAATAGTAAGGATTTGAAATTTTACGTGTACCTGTTAACAATGAAAGCTTTCTGCATGCATCTGATCTAAACCTGTTACGTGATACGAGGTGTGGCATATACCTACGTTGTTTGTAATTTAAGCCTTTAAGATACCAAATATAGCTTTATAATCACAATGAACTTGATTATGAACCCCATGTGCTCCCCAAGAGAAATTAATTCAATTTAAAATCAGTAACTAAAAAAGTTTCAAAGTAGCTTGTTCTTACCAGTTGAAGTTAGGGCTAAGAAGCCATCTCTAACACTTAACCTGGAGACCAGTGGCTTAGAGGTAACTTCCAAACCACCACCTATGACCAGACTGACAGCCAGAATGCATGCAAGGACAGGGTCGCTTAGCGTCACCCATCCTAGCAGCAACCACGCTCGACGTTGATTTATTCAATTATCGCAACTTACTGTACACGCTACACTACGCTATTAATGTAATAATACGTTAGATGTCATTGATGCTATATTAAGTTTTATCCTATTATTTTTCTCATATAATCTAGCTATAGTAGGAAAAGTTAATTGAATTGAATTTTTATTTAAGCTCCAGTTTAAAACTTGCTTATATTGCAGCTTCTGGTACCTGATGCTGTCTCAGACTTGACTCCTGGAATCTGTATTCATGTTCCAATCTGTATACATGTGTCAGAAGAGATTCAAAGAAAGTCAACGACGAAGAAGTTCAAAACAAGGCATTTACATAATTTTGATATCAGGGGTACCTATAAATAGGTGAAGTGGTTGTTCCATTGGATCGTTAGACATGCAATTGAGTGAACCCTACGATCAACGTATAAAAATTTATGTATGTAATAAAGAAAATAAACGTTAATTATTGATATATAAAAGGACTTTTATTACATTACGCTAGTTTAGAAGTTAAACAGTTAGATATATATGTCACAAGGAAAATAGATTTTACACAGGTAAATATATATTGTTTTTTAATTTCAATAATAAATGAAAAGAAGATTGCAGACCGTGATGGAGATATAAGAGCTGGAAATAGAACAGGTCTTGAAGCAATCTCGGAGTTAATTGAAGGTTGAATTACCAGTTCCATCACATCTCAATCTGGGTGTTAACAGACATCAGAGTTTCTGTTACATCTGGGATTGACTTACCAACAAGTAATAGGAGAAAACAAAAAATTTATTATGGTACGACTAAAAGTGATTAATAAACCAAAACTGACTCTTTTGAACTGGAGAAAAATTTCAGTCATACGTAAGATATATACGAGAAATTTACCCCAGTATTTCCTTCATTTAGAAAAAAGGCAAATTATGACTGTGGCACTTAAAAGCAGAAAGTTTATTCGAAAAGCCAAAGTAGACGCAATTTGATAGAAGTTGGTTTTTTTCGGTATATATTTTATTGATTGGGGCTAAAGTCAATCTCAATTGGCACTGGAAGGACCTTAACAAATATAATGTATAGAGACGAAAGTTTAAATTTTTAACACAGTTAGTTTTCGTGACTTACATGAGTATGCATTTTATAAAACGACATTTAAAATTAAGCAATACATATTATATTTAAATTTTTAATCCCTCAAGTATTGATACTGAAATAATATGTACCTGAACTGTCTGCTTCTATTGGATATTATAATCGGTCTGCATTATATTATATTATAAATAATTTCCTTAAGAAGGCCACACACTCTTAGATTTAAAAAAGATCCTTGTGAGACCACAGGTAACTGTTAGTAATGCGATAAAATATCGTAAGCTTAAGCCTAGTTTATTTAAATTAAGATATGCTATCATTGGCAGAACTTTAGCAAAGCCTGTTACTTGAGAGGCTGGATCAATTTAATTGATGTCTCCCTGCCCGTGCGTGCAATATGTCGAACTTCATTTCTTCTTTTTCATAAAAAATGCTGAGTTCGGTGACGATGTATGATAACTATGGAATTTGACTGAGCGTCATTGAAAGCTATAAACTAGGAGCTCTTTTGTGATGTATATATTTTTTCTGTATGCATTGCTGTCTATTTTTCTAGAGGACATCTCGAGGATTAAATGAGCTAAGGATTTGAAATTTTGCATGCAACCTTAACGAAGCCTGTAATAAGTAATGGGGAAATAAAATCTAATCTCTCATTGAATTCACGCAATTTATGTTATTTTTCAACAAACGAAATAAAAAGTTTCTTAAAGTCTTCTAAATTTCAACTTTATCCCTTCTCCCACCCACACTCCATTTTACATAAATGTGTATGTATTCAAATGAAACTGTGGGTCGACTAACTTACATACAAATATTAAATATAAAATCACAATTTTGCCAGAAAGTTTTAGTAAACATACAGTACAAAGTTGCTTTATTTAGGTGAAAAATAATTTTTAATTAGTTCTTTAATTACGATTCTAATACAAATTTCTTAATTTTCCATAGTACCATAAAATTAGATTTCATAGTAATTCTGTCGATGTCACTGCTTCAATTTTGTAAGTTGGACCGAAAATTGTTACGCTGTTACCTTGGTATTTGCACAGCTTTTAGACAGTAAGCTCTCACGCCAAACCATGCGTTAAAATACAGAGTTATTGTTTCAGCTGCGTGAATTGTGGGACTCTTGGTTCTGTTATGATTGTTAACAAAGTCGCGCCTTGATACAAAATAGTGGAAGAGTGTAAATAGATAACACATTCGAAATGATTTCTCATATTTTATTTATTCCCTTCTTTGAAATGCTACGTTGCTGTGATGAAAATGAGAGTGGACATGCTTGACCGAACTAAACTTGCAATAAGCCATTTAGTTTATATAAAAATACCTTGGATTGGTTGAGAACAGAGGTGACTTTTAAGTCTTAATTTTGTGTGTATAGTAAAGAAATTTTTCATTAAATCTCAGCACTTAAAGTGTCATTTTGCTACTTAATACATTTTCTGACTCCAGATGATTTTTTTACATTTATTGTATTGTTGGTACACTTTAGCCTGGATATAAAAACATTGACGCCGTTTTTAAATTTGATATGCAGATTCAACTAAAAGTGTTTTTCAAGATTCGGTAAATAGAAAATCTGTACTAACGCTTAGTTAAAGTTTATTGATTAGTTTTTAAAAAATAGTTTTTTAAGAAAAAACACATACTAACATGGAGGCAGTAGACAAAAAGAGATAGGCGTTTGGACCTTTAAGTATAGATAGTTCTTTTAAAGTACAATTTGAAAAACGTTTGGTTTTAATTTTTTCTAATACAATGGCTGAGGACAACTCACTATTTTGAAACAGTTATTCCAGTCCTTGGTATGTATAATCACTTTAAAAACGGATCGGAAAGGCACTAGCAACCGGATTTAGCGTTTCAAATGTATGTGATGTGTGATTTCAACATTTCAGAAGAGAAAACTTAATATAAGCGTGGTAAAATTGTCTTAAATAATCGGTAAGCAGAAGTATTTCATTGATATTCCTAGTCGGTGAATTCTGTCTTAAAATATAATTGCCATTTTAATCTGTTTAGCCTTTTGCATATATTACAATTATTTTGTATAATTCACTGAAATTTAACTGTTGTATTCTTTCATTTGGGGATTCACTGTTTAAAAATGTCCGATTGAAAATTATAAACTAACTTCCACTACGGAAAGGATATTAAATATTGCCCCGCATATCTAAACAAGTAGGTTAATGGGCAAATCCAAACATTGTTATTTGATTAATTGTATTACTAAATAAGTAACACAGAAGTTGTGTAATTATTTTCGCAGTTAAATATTTTTTTTAGATTTGTGTCCGCCTACAAATATGCATTTCATACATTAATTTTTAATTAGTTAGATTAAATAAAAAAACGCATTTTAGATGGGACCTATTTGTTGAAGATTATACACATTGATTGGTGTAGAAGTTTAGTATAAATAACATTTTTAACAACTTATTGAATGTTTAACTTGATTCTATAGAGGAAATATGTTTCTTGGGTGAGATCTAAAGCTTCGCTAAAGGAAAACAAACTCTGAGGAGAAAGCTCGAGGTATTCTTATTGGCACAGGATATCGTTGAAAGAACACACACTGAAGGATAAAGGATGATTCCTTTGTGTGTTGGCGATAGAGAGTATAAAGGTTCAACTTGCATCCAATCAGGTTTTCAAAAGAGTTTTTAGATTCGATTTCCTTACCATAGATTACCAAGGGTACCATAGAGCTTAAATAAACTATTTTCCTAAACTACATCTAAAAAGTAATATTAATTTCCTGAATAAAAAAGGCTATGAGTTTTAGGGTTTAGTAAATAATTGCTATTCTGTATATAGAGTAAATCTATAGACACTGTTGAAACATAAAAATTATAGAATTGCACTTCAACTCCATTTATGATGGATTTTAAGTACTGGATTTGTGCATGACGTTTGATGTATCAAAAAGTTTTCAAAGTTTCCTTAGATTATAAATTCATTACAGCAAAAATAATTTTAAAGAAACTGTGGATTGATAAAAATAATTAATTTCACTTCAACTTCGTTTTCTGATGAGTTGGAAGTGCTGGTTTTTGGTGTAACCTTGGACGTAACGTGATGTTTACTAAGTCTTCTCGATACTGCATTAGTAGCGTAATTTTTATTATTGAAATAATAGATGCGGTTACAAGAGTTCCTGTTAGAAATTAATTGGAATGTATATTTCTTTACAAAACGTCACACTTTTTTAATAGTGTACATTTAAGGAGACACAATTAATTTTAAGGTGAAACATCACTAAAACTAACAGAAAACAATGCGTTGAAAAACCAGCTTGGCCTTAAAATAATAATGATTGGGGTTATTGGCAAAGACTAGAGGTGAGTACGTACAGCAATGTTTGACCTTGAAAAATAAAAGAAACGTCAGCTTGGATGTTAGAATTATCGGAAGCTTGTAAAAATTAATTATATAAGCAAACCATTATTTGTATACTTCGGGAAAAACAAAGGTTTCATAAACCGTAATGCAAAATTTATTATATCACTTGTTACTGTTTACGTTTATATTTTCCATTTTAGGATAGGAAGAGTCCTAAATGAAGAGTTTAGTTCATGGTTATGTTTATGGAAACTGTTTTCCTTATTTTAATAATTCAAAAGTAATTTCAAAATTTCAACAAATTTTATGAAGTTTATATAAAATTATAAAAACCGATAACAAGTGGATGCATCAGATATAATTCTCTTCATAAACTTCGTTGGCGCTGGATAATAAATATGATTATTTATAAACCTGTGTCAAAAGATAGGCTCAGTGTCTTATCAGGTGTCTAATACATGGCTGGTACGTATTTAAACTATTGGATAAGGGTCAACAATAAACAACCTCAGGATGTTGAAAATATCGTATCGGATGTCGCAGAATCTCTTAAAAAAATGTACCACATTTACATTTTTAAACTCAGTTCCAATGTACATTTTTCCAGATTTTCGATATTTTTAGAAGACTGGCTGCAAAAAAAGTTTGAAATAATGTAAATGTAATTTTTGGAGTTGTCACACTACTTGCTTATATAAATATTTGAGTATGCAAAAATCACAATAAAAAAACATTGAAGTGATAAAATACAATTTGATCGAAGGACTTAGATATAGTGCTTATAGTTGAGTTGAAAGTTCAAGATCGTACTAGCAGTTGTTAGTAAATAAAATGTGGGGTCATTACCACACTACTATTTTAATTATTTCTTGCCCATTGGCAAGAAATAATTAAAATAGTTATCCTAATTTTTTGGGACACTTAAATCTAAAGTCTAATACAATTTCAAGATTTAGTGTGTTTCAAATGTTGAAGCAATTAAAAAATCTCTGGAATTCCTTGCCTTAAGTTAATCGGTCAATTTTAGGAATCAGATCTGTAATAATTGAAACAAAATAAAAATTCAAAACTCGATGCAAAAGTAGCCTACATGAACATACAATAAACTTCCTGAATAGAGGGTAATTTTTGACTGTTAAGGATTGTTTATTAGATAAAAGAGTTGTATTTTACTATAAAAGATAGTTTCTATAGAAGTCCGGTACACAGTTCAGGCTGTACAGCCCTTCTCGAGTTGCCAAACAAAGTTAGAATCCAACTACACGACAACTTGTAAGACACTTGCTGCTTGACAAGTCCTTGAACTACTTTTTGCACTTTCTATTACCAAAAGTAACAGAATATTATTAGCTTTCATGTATTAAATTTTTTCACTAGCAAACCTATTTTTTTCGAATCTAAAGTACTGACGTAGAGATCATATCCTCTAATTTGAGATTGAGCTGATTTTTCAATATAAGACACGGAGTTTCAGGATAAATCCGCCGGAGTTCGCTTCAAGGGCTGAAGCGCCTTACAGCGAACGGCTCAGGTACTATAGTACGTAAGTACGCAGTGCCTGGCTGGCTTGCTCTCTCGGCCGGAGTCTCTCAGTCGGAGTCGTCGTCGGAGTTACCGCCCCCACATACGACACGATAAGGTGCAAGTAAGTCCTAGCCGTAGTACGTACGTTTAGAATTTGAATTCACCGTCACTTGTAAAGAAGATAATAAATAAATGTTATTTTTATGTAATAGACACTCAAATATAAAAGAGAGAAAAGAGAGTACTCATACAATTATCAATGTTTAAGACCTTTATTCATCCTCATGGATAAGACCAATGCTCTTTAATATAGAAGACAAAGATCGATCCATGGGCATTTAAAGCAAGTGGGTTTGGAACAATTAAACTAGAGTATTTCAAAATTGGAGCAGTCTAAACCTAAGGCTAAAAACAAAATAAATTGTATACGTACAGCGTTATTTATAATAAACCTATAAATAATGAAATTATACTTACATATAAGAGATCTTCTTAGTGTAAAATAAGTTTAGGCTGCAGGTAAATCCAGCTGTCTCGAAATATATCCTTTTATGTTCTAGCTTATGATATTCTACTTTCTCCTTGACAACACTAGCTAATCATTTCATCCAATAAAGCTTCTGTATTTCACCCCGATAAAAATCTGTTACGTTATAGATTTACTACCTTTACATTGGAAACCAATAATATTTTAGACAATTTTATCGTATAAAATTAAAAGGTGTGCAATGAGGATATTATGAATAATTTTATTGATAACGAGTCTATTTAAACGCAGTGAAATATCAGTTTCAATCTAAACTGGAAGGATCTAAAGATGAATTTATCTCTATCTCAAAGTTTTAAACTTAAATAGAACCTTTATTCCTAAACAAAATTAATATATGATAACTAATAATAATTTATTTCACATGATCATTAAAATTGCAAAAATTAGTTAAGGTTGTCAAGAAAAAAGCGCTTTACAAGTTGCCGTGTACTTGGGGTGTAACTTTGTTCGTCAACTCGAAAAGGACTATACAGCCTGAGCTGTGTACCGGACCATAGCTGAAACTATCATTTCCGTTTTTGCTAAACTTTATTATTAAATGTTAACAGACAAAACTTACACTGAATCTAAATTTTGGTTTTTTAAGTAAGCCTATCAAATAAAATCTTGAATAATCCAAACAAACGTACCTATGCATAGATGTGTTGTACAGCTGCTGCTAGCCTCACACACTGAGGCAGTTGCAGGAATGCTCTCTACTGGGCCTGATCAATTAATTAGTAGCAAATTGCTTCTGACCGCAATGCGAACAAAGGTATCTCCACCAAAATATGCTGTGTGTCCCTGGTGTTTACAATTGTCTCTTACCTTATATTAAGTGATATCCAATAGTAAACTTACCGTGCGAAAAACAAATAACTAAATAAAACATCATTTATCACTTAAAACAATTTATACCGAGAACTCATATTGTTACCGATTATTAAATTGGGAAATTTTGGCTGTTTTATGTGGCATAATCTAATAAAAGTTAGTGAAAAAATCTTTTTAAGTCTAATATTTATAAACACTTATTTTACACCGCACTAATGTTATGAATGGTTATAACTATCCTGTTAGTTATATTAAATATTCAATTTAATTTATAAATTTCCTTATTAGTAAAGTTTTTTATCTTGAAACCACAGAAGATGATTATATACAAGACAGTACAAAACTACTTTAAATCGCTTTCCTAAAAGATTGAGTCATTAAAGCCGAATTTATCAAATAATTGAAACAAAGATTTCAATGACTATCTATTTTTACCTTTTTTGTAGTCAAATTATTTGTTTACACAAGACTCTTTTTAAGCATTATCAGTTTTATGTATTAATTATTCTTTGATTTTGTATGTCTGTACAAAACGTAGTATCTGATTTTTAACTAACATATCAAAGTAATAAAGTCTTGTAAATAACAGAAGCAGGATAAACATATTATTAAAACACAGAGAATACTGTGAAAATTAAATATACGTTATTTCTAGTAACACATTTCATGGTGTTATTTTATTGTATTCTTTAATTTTATACAAATTTTAAACGTAACCATTCCAGCAGTGTCTTTACCAAAACTAAAATTCTAAAACTGTTAAAGGTTATTTATTATTTTTTAAATGTATCATTATATTATGTTATCTTGTCTGAAATTTCTTTTTCGTTTTTTACAGATTCATTGATATTGGCATAAATAATTGTTACAATCAAAACTCACTAAAGTTTTCAATTTATTTAAAATTTAATTCCCTTACTAAACTTATCTTCCTTTAATTAAACATAGTGTACGAAAAATTGCTTAAAATTTTAAGGGGAGCGATTCTATCATTTATTATCTATTATGAAAAAGTATATATCGTTCTGGCAGCAACTCTTATCTTTGATTACAGAGTTATCTAATAAATTAAGCACGTGTAGAATTAACACAAAAAATAAAAAAATACATACAATTACCGAATAATAACAGATTTTTATTGGGGCAAAATACAGAAGTTCTATTGGTAATTTAATTTTTTTCTGGTGCTATCAAGCAGAACGTCCAATATTTTAAGTTAGAACTTAAGAGAATTGAATGAATGAATGAATGAATTGATTTTTATTTCCCAAAAATATGTACAATATTATAATACAATCTGTACAGTTAATTTCTAGATTGTTACAATACCGAACAATTTTGAAATGTGAAGAAAGAATAAGAAATAATCATCATAGAATAAACAACATAAAATAAACATCATAAAAATAGCATCATGTATAAAAACATTGTCCTCGGGAAATGAGCCTGCATGGGCTATGATGCCTGTGCGCAGTCTCGAGTTGTTCACGCCTGAAGAAATAACGGACTGGATTAATAAAAAAAAAAAATGAATATAAATATAGTACAAAATAATACACCATTACACACCACACACATACATACACACACACATACATATATACATATGCATGCACATACACATGCGAATATGCAATGAATATATTAAAAGGAAAAAACCGCGTAATTTTGCTTTGTACCTGTTTTAAAGCATTAAATATTATTAATTTAAGAGGATTAAGAGGATATATTATTTAAAATAATTGCATATACCAACAGCCTAAGTTTATATTACACTAGGAGGATCCATTATATGTGTTACATTAATTTTTATTAAATATGGGGCTATTTAGATTTATACACTGTACGTATACAATTTATTTTGTTTTTATCCTTAGGTTTAGAGTGCTGCAGTTCCGAAACTCCCTATATTGATGGATAGATTTTTGGCTTCTACATTTTAAGAGCATTATTGACCAAATATCGTCTGAGGCAGCAAGAGCGTTTTATAAATGTATAAGAGTATCTGCATACCCTTTTCCTACTTTTGTTTGAGAAAGTGTAATCAATCTCATTCATATTTTTATAATAAAAAATCTAAATTTACAATAGATATAATTTTATCCCATGTCAGATAACTCAATAAATGAGTTTTGTGTGTCTTCCCGCTTTCAAATATTAAGAAAATGTTGCTGTCTTGAACAGCAAATCAAACTTGCCTTAATTTGTTTAGAAAACATACCTAGCTTAATACGATATGTAGACATTAAGTGAAAATTGCTTTAGATATTTACTTGAGATAAATGTTTAAAGTTTATTTAGAAAATTTGTACGTGTTTATTAAAACAAAACAATATTTGTGCAGTGTTATATTAAATTTCGCATAAATTAATTTTATGGTGTCAATACAAAATTATATTATATTCAAAATCATCTTAGCACGGCTGTTGTAAACAATATGACATGAAGTTTTCAGAATTCGAATTAACACTCATCTGGAACGAAGAGAATAATGAAATTTAATTAGTGTTTGATAGATACTCGTACATAGTTATTTATAAAAACTCTTCCGCAACCGCATAACTTAGGCCCTTTTAATACAGAAACCAAAGTTTATATTTATGGGAAAGTAAAACAAATTTGTTAATAGCATTTAAAATACAGAATTTTGAAATTGGTGTAGTCTAACCGTAAGACTAGTAACAGAATAAACTGTATAATATATAGCGTATGAAACTAAACTACCCTGTAAATATTAAAGTTAATGTAAAATAAACCTAGGCTAGTAGTGAATTCAAATACCTGGGATAATGTATCCCCCTAAGCTCTAGCTCATAAAGATAGTCGACTTTCTTCTTGATAACTCCTGTGAATCCTTTTTATTCAGTTCCTACATAAAAAATCGTTATATTACAGATTTAATAAATTTACATTTGTTAAATAAGTTGGTACAATATTTTTTTATTGAATGCATGGCAATTTGGAAATAATACCGAAATAATCTCATTCAACAGGCTATTGAAACATATTGTCAATATGCCGGACCCCGCCAGCTGTCTCCCTCATTGGTGTAGTGCTACTGGAGAATAATTGCAGGGGGAAGAAATAAAAATCATAATATGTCATTAAACTAAAAATTATTTTCCTCTCCAAATAAAAAATGCCCTATTTAAGCCCCTGTAAAAAATGACATGTTACAAACTAAAACTAACATTTACGTTTTTGCTAAAGTGTATTATTAAATTTTTACAGAAAAAACTTACACCAAATCTAAATTATGATTTTTTCAAGTAAGTCTATCAAATAAAATCTGGAATAATCCAAACAAACATACCTATGCAGAGATGTGTTGTACAGATGCTGCTAGCCTCTCCCACTGAGACTATTAATATTTATTTCTGTGTGTCTTTTGGGTTCCAAACACATTATCTGATTGTTAACTAACATTGGAAACACCTACAGACTTGTTAAATAGCAAGAGCAGAGTAAAAACATTTATTAAAATCAGTGGATATTGTGAAAATTAACTATATGATATCTTACTAACACATTTCATTATGTCACTTTATTGGATTCTTTAATTTTATACAAATTTTAAACGTTAAATTTTAATCATACCTGCAATGTCTTTACAAAAGCAATTCTAAACTGTTAAAGGTGATTTTTTCTTTTTTAAATGTATCATTATATTATATACTACTGAATTTCAGTATTTACAATTTTATGTTATCTTGTCTGAAATTTCATTTGGTTTTTTACAGATTCTTTGATATTGGCATAAATAATTGTTGCAATCAAAACTCACTAAAATTTTCAATTTATTTAAAGTTTAAGTCCCTGACTAAACTTATCTTCCTTTAATTAAACATAGTATACGAAAAACTGCTTACAAATTTTAAGGGGGAGCGATTCTATCATTAATTATGTATTAGGAAAAAGTATATATCGTTCTGGCAGCAACTCTTATCTTTCATTACAGAGTTCTCTAATAAAGTAAGCACGTGGAGAACCTATTAATACACAAAATAAGAAAAGATACAATTACCAAATAATAACAGATTTTTATTGGGGCAAAATACAGTAGTTCTATTAGATATTTCATTATTATCTGATGTTATCAAGCAGAACGTCCAATATTTTAAGTTAGAACTTAAGAGGATATATTATTTCAGACAATTGGATATACCAACAGCCTAAATTTATATTACACTAGGAAGATCCATTATATGTTTTACATTAATTTTTATTAATTATGGGGCTATTTAGATTTATACATTGTACGTATACAATTTATTTTGTTTTTAGCCTTAGGTTTAGACTGCTCCACTTCCGAAATTCACTAGTTTAGTAGTTCCTTACACACTTATTTTACTTTCCCATGGATAGATTTTGGCTTCTACATTTGAAGGGCATTGGACTGATCTCTGAGGCATTTTATAAATGTATAAGAGTATCTACATACACTTGTTGTACTTTTGTTTGAGAAACAGTATTTCAATATTGTTCATGTTTTTTTTAAATAAAATATCTAAATTTACAATGGATATAATTTTATCCCATGTCATATAATTCAATAAATGAGTATTGAGTGTCTTCCACCTGTCAAATATTAAGAAAATGTTTTCACAAACAGCAAATCTAAAATATGACAAAACTTAACCTTAATTTATTAAGAAAAAAATACCATGATTAATTTCACTGTGTAGAGTTTAAGTTTAAGTTGCCTCTGTTTTAGATACATGTTTAAAGATTCTTTAGTAGAATTTTACGTTTAGATTGTAACGAAATAGTATTTGTGTTGTTTTGTATTAAATTACACATAAATTTAATTTATGCTTTAATATTTCTACAACCATCTCAACACGCCTGTTGTAAGCAATAGAAATTCAAATTTAAATTCACCTGGAACGAAGAGAATAATGAAATTATGTTATTAAAATGCTCTTATGATCTTATAAAGTTATTTTTAAAAAGGATAAGACCTCTTCCAGAGTCTCATAGCTAAGGCCCTTTAATACAGAAACCAAAGGTTTGATTAATATGAAAGTAAAACCAGTGTATTAATAGCATTTAAAATAGTGAATTTTTAAATTGGTGCAGTCTAAACCTAAGACTAGAACGAGTATAAGCTGTATAATATATAGCGGATGAAACTAAATTACCCTATAAATATTAAAGGTAATGTAAAATAAACCTATTCTACTAGTCAATCTAAATATCTGGGATAATATATCCTCCTAAGCTCTAGCTCATAATGATAGTCGACTTTCTTCTTGATAACTCCGGTGAATCCTTTTATTCAGTAAGCTACTGTATTTTACCTACATAAAAAGTTGTTATATTACAGATTTACTAAATTTACATTTGTTAAATAAGTTGGTACAATATTTTTTTATTGAATGCATGGCAATTTGGAAATTAATACCAAAATAATCTCATTCAACAGGCTATTGAAACATACTGAAAAGTCAGCTCAATCTCAAATTAGAGGATATGATCTCTACGTCAGTACTTTAGATTCGAAAAAATAGGTTTGCTAGTGAAAAAATTTAATACATGATAACTAATAATATTTTGTTACTTATGGTAGTAGAAACTGCAAAAAGTAGTTCAAGGACTTGTCAAGCAGCAAGTGTCTTACAAGTTGTCGTGTAGTTGGAGTCTAACTTTGTTTGGCAACTCGAGAAGGGCTGTACAGCCTGAACTGTGTACCGGACTTCTATAGAAACCATCTTTTATAATAAAATACAAATCTTTTATCTAATAAACAATCCTTAACAGTCAAAACTTACCCTCTATTCAGGAAGTTTATTGTATGTTCATGTAGGCTACTTTTGCATCGAGTTTTGAATTTTTATTTTGTTTCAATTATTACAAATCTGATTCCTAAAATTGACCGATTAACTTAAGGCAAGGAATTCCAGAGATTTTTTTAATTGCTTCAACATTTGAAACACACTAAATCTTGAAATTGTGTTAGACTTTGGATTTAAGTGTCCCAAAAAATTTAGGATAACTATTTTAATTATTTCTTGCCCATTACATCAAATTTTATTTACTAACAACTGCTAGTACGATCTTGAACTTTCAACTCAACTATAAGCACTATATCTAAGTCCTTCGATCAAATTGTATTTTATCACTTCAATGTTTTTTTATTGCGATTTTTGCATACTCAAATATTTATATAAGCAAGTAGTGTGACAACTCCAAAAATTACATTTACATTATTTCAAACTTTTCTTGCAGCCAGTCTTCTAAAAATATCGAAAATGTGGAAAAATGTACATTGGAACTGAGTTTAAAATGTAAATGTGGTACATTTTTTTAAGAGATTCTGCGACATCTGATACGATATTTTCAACATCCTGAGATTGTTTATTTTTTACCCTTATCCAATAGTTTAAATACGTACCAGCCATGTATTAGACACCTGATAAAATACTGAGTCTATCTTTAGGCCCAGTTTTATAAATACTCATATTTATTATCCAGCACCGACGGAGTTTATGAAGCGAATTATTTCTGATGTATCCTATTGTTATCAGTTTTTCTAATTTTATATAAACTTCATAAATGTTTGTTTGTTAAAATTGGAAATTACTTGTGAATTTTAAAAATTAAGCAAACAGTTTCCACAAATATAACCATGAACTGAACTCTTCTTTTAGGACTATTCCTGTCCTAAAATTGAAAATATAAAAGCAAATAGTAATAAGTGATATTATAACTTTTGCATTATAGCTTTTATAAAACCTTTGTTTTCCCCCGAATCATACAAATAATGGTTTGTTTAGATTGTTACAGGCCTCCGAAATATCTAATATCCAAGCTCACGTATCTTGTTTTCAAGGTCAAACATTGCTGTACGTTCTCATCTCTAGTCTTTGCCAATAACCCCAATCCCACTACAAACATCATTATTTTAAGGACAAGCTGGCTTTTCAACGCATTGTTTTCTGTTAGTTTTAGTGATGTTTCACCTTAAAATTAATTGTGTCTCCTTAAATGTACACTATTAAAACAGTGTGACGTTTTGTAAAGAAATATACATTCCAATTACTTTTTAACAGGAACCCTTGTAACCCCATCTAATATCTTAATAATAAAAAAGTACGCTATTAATGCAGTATCGAGGAGACTTAGTAAACATCACGATACGTCCAAGGTTACACCAAAAACCAGCACTTCCGACTCATCAGAAACGAAGTTGAAGTGAAATTAATTATTTTTATCTATCCACAGTTTCTTTAAAATTATGTTTTCTGCAATGAATTTATAATCTAAGGAAACTTTGAAAACTTTTTGATACCTCAAAGGTCATGCACAAATCCAGCACTTAAAATCCATCATAAATGGAGTTGAAGTGCACTTCTTTCATTTTTACGTTTCAACAGTGTCTGTAGATTTACTCTATATACAGAAAAGCAATCATTTACTAAACTCTAAAACTCATAGCCTTTTTTATTCAGGAAATTGATATTACTTTTTAGATATAGTTTAGGAAAATAGTTTATTTAAGCTCTATGGTACCCTTTACAAGCAAATCGAATCTAAAAACTCTTTTGAAAACCTGATTGGATGCAAGTTGAACCTTTATACTCTCTATCGCCAACACAGAAAGGAATCATCCTTTATCTTCCAGTGTGTGTTCTTTCAACCATCTCCTGTGCCAATAAGAATACCTCGAGCTTTCTCCTCAGAGTTTGTTTTCGTTTAGCGAAGCTTTATATCTCACCAAAGAAACATATTTCCTCTATAGAACCAAGTTAAATATTCAATGAGTTGCTAAAAATGTTATTTATACTAAACTTCTACACCAATCAATGTACATAATCTTCAACAAATAGGTCCCATCTAAAATGCGTGTTTTATTTAGTCTAACTAATCAAAAATTAATAAATGAAATGTATATTTGTAGGCGCATACAAATCTAAAATAAAATTTAACTGCGAAAATTAATTAAACAACTTCTGTGCTGACTTATTTAGTAATACAATTAATCAAATAAAAATGTTTTGAGTTACCCATTAACCTACTTGTTTAGAGATGCGGGGTAATATTTAATCTGCTTTCCATATTGGAAGTTAGTTTAGAATTTTCAATCGGACATTTTTATACAGTGAATCCCCAAATGAAGAATACAGCAGTTAAATCTCAGTGATTTATAAAAAATAATTCTAATATATGCAAAAGGCTAAACATATATAAACTTAAAAATTGCAATCATATTTTAATACAGAATTCACCAACTTCCTATCAACGAAATACTTCTGTTTACGGATATTTTAAGACAATTTTACCACGCTTATATTAAATGTTCCCTTCTGAAATGTTGAAATCACACATCACATATATTTGAAACGCTAAATCCTGTAGCTAGTGGCTTTCCGATCCGTTTTTAAAGTGTTTATACATACCTAGGACTGGAATAACTGTTTTAAAATAGTGAGTTGTCCTCAGCCATTGTATTAGAAAAAAGTTAAAATCAAACGTTTTTCAAATTATACTTTAAAAGAACTCTCTATACTTAAAGGTCCAAATGCCTATCTATTTTTGTTTACTGGTTTCATGTTAACATGGGTTTTTTTTTATTAAAAAACAACTTTTTTAAAAACTAATCAATAAACTTTAACTAAGCGTTAGTACACTTTTTCTATTTAGCGAATCTTGAAAAACACTTTTACTTAAATCTGCATATCAATTTTAAAAACGGGGGCCATGTTTTTATATGCAGGGTAAAGTGTACCAATAGTACAAGAAATAAAAAAAAAATCAACTTGAGTCAGAAAATATATTAAGAAGCCCAAAAGTCACTTTAAGTGCTGAATATTAAAGAAAACATTTCTTTATTATACACACACAATTAGAACTTAAAAGTCACCTGTGCTACTAAAAAACCACTTCAAGGTATTTTGATATAGAATAAATGGCTTATTGCAAGTTTAGTTCGGTCAAGCATGTCCACTCACAGCAACATAGCATTTCAAAGAAGAGAATAAATAATAAGCTGAGAAATAATTTCGAATGTGTTATCTATTTACACTCTTCCTCTATTTTGTATAAAGGCGCGATTTTGTTAACAATCATACAGTCCCACAATTCACACAGCTGAAACAATAAGTCTTTATTGTAACGCATGGTTGTGGCGTGAGAGCTTACTGTCTAAAATCTGTGGTAAATACCAAGGTAACACACTATCAATTTTCGGTCCAACTAACAAAATTGAAGCAGTGACATCGACGAAAGTACTATGAAATCTGATATTATGGTGCCATGAAAATTCAGAAGTTTGTATTAGTATAATTATTAAAAAATAATTAAATATTCCTAATGAAAGAATTCTACCAATAATATTTTAAATTGGCACAACTAAAACAGCAACTTTGAACCATATGTTTACTAAAACAATCTAACAAAATTGGGACTTATAATGGAGTGTGGGTAGGAGGAGTATAAAGGTTTCTGAAAAGGTATTTCTGAATTTTTAAGAAAATGTTTATTTCGATTTGTGGAAAATGACAGAAATGTGGTTCATTAGAAATTAGATTTTATTTTCCCATTACTTCTTATCGCTTTGAGATACAAGTTTTTATAATAATTATTACAACAGGTTTTGTTCATGTTGCATGCAAACTTTCAGATCCTGAAATGTCTTGCAGAAAGAAAGATAGACAGGAATACATACAGAAAAAAAATAGACATCACTCAGACAGACAAAAGAGAAGGCTCTTTGTTTTATAGCTTTCAATGACGCTCAGCCAAATTCCATGGTTAACAAACATCGTCATCGAACTCAGTATTTCTTATGAAAAAAGAAGAAATGAAGTTTGACATATTGTGCGTGCAGGCAGGGATATAGACATCAATTAAATTGATCTAGCCTCTCAAGTGACAGGCTTTGCTAACGTTCTGCCAATGATAGCATATCTTAATTTATTATTAATTCATTAAATAAACTAGGCTTAAGCTTACGATATTTTTATTGCATTAATAATAGCTACCCGAAGGTCTCACTAGGATTTAAAAAAATCTAAGGTGGGTTTCCTTCCTAATGAAATTATTTATGATATAATATAAATTACAGACTGATTATAATATCAAATAGAAGCAGACACATCAGCTACATCATATTATTTCAGTATAAATGGTTGAGGGATTCAAAAGTTAAATAAAATATGTATGACTTTATTTGCGTTTCGTTTTATAATATATATATATACACGTGTAAGTCTCGAAAAACTAATTATGTCAAAAATGTAAACTTTCGTCTCTATACATTCTATTTTTATATAAGGTACTTCCAGTGCCATAGTTGAAATTTAACTTGTGCCCAACACATTTAGTGATAGTGAATAGTTTTTTTTTATAGGACATAAGATATATTTTTAACCAAGTATAACCATTTTTATGGTCAATACCTTTAAACATCACGTACAGTAACTTAAACGATAAAATAAGGTACAAATAGATAAACAGATACTATTGAATGATTTTGCACAAAAATGTGCTAATAATTTGTATGAAATAATAAACAAAATTAATCAATTAATTTATTTTCATATATTACTTCTTTTGTAAGTCAATCCAAGATGTAACAGAACCTCTGATGTCTGTTAACACCCAGATTGAGATGTGATGGAACTGCTAATTCAACCTTCAATTAACTCCGAGATTGCTTCAAGACCAGTTCTATAACCAGCTCTTATCTCTCCATCACGGTCTGCAATCTTCTTCTCATTTATAATTTAAATAAAAAAAAAACAATATATATTTACCTGGGTAAAATCTCTTACAATATGCAATACAATGGAACAACCACTTCACCTATTTACAGGTGCCTCTTATGTAAAAATTATGTAAATGCTTTGTTTTGAACTTCTTCGTCGTCGACTTTCTTTGAATCTTTTCTGACTCACATGTATACAGATTGGAACATGAATACAGATTCCAGGAGTCAAGTCTGAGATAGCGTCAGGTATCAGAAGCTGCAATATAAGCAAGGTAAATTGGAGCTAAATTCAAAATTCAATTGAATCAACCCTTCCTACCACAGCTACGTTATATGTGAAAAAATAGGAAATAACTTAATATAGGATCAATGACGTAACATATTATTATATTATTGGCGCAGTGTAACGTGTTCGGTATCTTGCGACAATTGAATCAATCAACGTCGAGCGTGGTTGCTGCTTGGATGGGTGACACTAAGCGATCCTGTCTTTGCGAGCAGTCCGCCTGCCCGGCCATAGGTGGTGGTTTGGAAGTTACCTCTAAGCCACTGGTCTGCAGGTTAAGTGTTAGAGATGGCTTCTTAGCCCTAACTTCACCTGGTAAGAACAAGCTACTTTTTGACTTTTATATTTGGTATCTTAAAGGCTGAAATTACAAACAACGTAGCTGTATGCCACACCTCGTATCAAGTAACAGGTTTAGATCAGATACACGCAGAAAGCTTTCATGGTTAACAGGTACACGCAAAATTTCAAATCCTTTAAATCAGCCTAAATGTGATATCATGTCACTTTTTAAACGTCATTAGATTTACGTCTTGGTTTGTTTACAGACTTATTTATTACTCTATTTATTTACTTTATGGTTGCTGTCATGTTTACACATAAGACTAATCTAAAAATATTTTAGCCAGCGCTAATTCATATCTATTGTGGCACTCGATGTTATATAATACATTAAAAACTTATATAGAAAAGAAGCTTTGTGCTAACTCTTAAATCCACAGATTAGCTTTTTGCTACAATTATATCAAGGGAACAAACATAGAGATATAGGTCGGAAATGCAATTTTACATTCCCATTTTTAACGCTCAACCAATAATAATAAAAAGTCAGGTCCAAAGTTTAAAATTTTACGTGTTTGCAAGTAGTGTCCGTCATGTACAATAGAGATAAACCGAACATTCTGACAAACTATACTCTGCTATGACAAACAATGAGAAACAAGACACTGTTTAAATACCCTTGTTGATTCGCTATACCAGCGAGATCGGGTATTCGTTCCGTTCCGTTGGCTTGTGTATTGTTGACTAAATGATTGTTTGAATCGAGAAATCTCCCCTCAGGGTAATAACTATCTCTCGTCTCCCAGTCATCTTGATTATAAGTATTGCACGACAACAAGTACAGATTCTCTTGTCTCATGTATTGTTGGCTGTCGTAGAATTTATACGTATTAGAAAGTGTTGTGTACACTAGACCTATGCTATTTCGTGAATAGCCACTTGGTGAATGGAAACAAGGGGACCAGAATGCAACACGATTACTCTATTATATCAGTCTTGGCCACTACTGTCTTACATGCCCTTTGTATAACAAGCAAAAGTAAATTATTACCGAATCCCAATCTCATTTAACTATTAAAACTAAATTTAAACTCTATTTAAACTAAATTTGCGCATTATTAAAATAAATGTTGTTTTAAGAACTATTAAAAAATTTTCTCATTTACCAAAATGGTTGTTCAGCAGTGAGATAGGCGGCACGTGTGAAAGATTGTACTACGTATTGACCTTTTTTTAATATTGTTCGTTTGTGGAATTTGGCAATAAAATAGTACCTACAGTTCCTTTTATTATTCCAGTTAATTCCCTGGATACATTAAATAAATCAGCAATTTGATAAAAAATGAGATAGTTTTATTTTAATTTCAAAAAATCTAAAAACAATTTTAAGACTTTTTTACTGCGAGAAATAATGGGAGTAAACTCAATCAATTAGCAGTACTTCAGCCTGGTGTAATAAATGGTGGGAAATTGGAAATAATTTTAAAAAATACCAAGACAACATCTGCATTAAGCTTCAATTAAAACTTGGATTAGTCTCAGAATTATTACATATCAAAGACCACAAAACTAAAACACAACAGATTAATAATATAACAGCAGTTAACAGAATTAAACTTGATTTAAAATACTGATTAATGAAGTTTTGAATGATAACGTTACAATATTAATTGTATTAATGAAATTGTATTAAGAGTTGGCTGTAGGAAGACGACTTTGTTCTTCACCACATATGAGTGTTATCATGTGCAGTTTTAAACTTCAAACACTTATTTTCAGTCGTATATTCATAGGAGGTGTTTCATTTTCAGTGTCATATTAGTATGGATCCAAAAGTTTGGTAGGTTTTCTTAAAAATTTACACTTTTTGAATATTCAAACAATAAAGTAAAATAGTGTGGTTTTTACTTATTAAGCAATGATATTACCATAAACAAATATTTAAATATGTATAAATTATACGTTTAGAACTTCAATTCTACAGTTAAAAGTAACAGTGTTGAAAGGTATTAAAAATCTAAATAAGCATTAATATTTAATTTTTCGGCGGTACTAATCGTTTACATTCATACACGAATAGAAACTGTCATGTGATTAAGCACACCACGTTTCCCACAGTTCACGAGCCTGAAACCTTAGGACCTATTCAAATTTACTACCTGGATTTTCCTCAGTAACAAAATTTCTATCTGTATAAGCCGTGTAAAGGATATGAGAGGGAAATCTTGTCCACCGTAAACAAATGGGTGCAGTCTGTCCTTTTATTTGACTTTTATTGCGCTTCTTTTTACGCCATAAGAAGGATTGTACACAGCTTTATTTTAAATAAATAAATAAAAGGGTTTTTGGTAAACATTTCTCATATAACCAACGTTATATTACACTTTTCTCTTAAAAACGCTATTACCTATAATAGATGGAAGACTTAATTAATCAGTAATAAATGTAAAATTTAATAC
Source organism: Homalodisca vitripennis (assembly GCF_021130785.1). Taxonomy (NCBI): domain Eukaryota; kingdom Metazoa; phylum Arthropoda; class Insecta; order Hemiptera; family Cicadellidae; genus Homalodisca; species Homalodisca vitripennis. The sequence continues at coordinate 43,575,199 of NC_060212.1, forward strand.
GTAAAACCAACCAATCTATTAATTAACGTGAGTGCACTTGAAGACCTAATATTTGAATTGCGCTTCATTTCGGAAGAGGCGATTTTAAAATGATTATATGGAAATTGAGTATATATCATAATACATGTAAGTATCGAAATTTAGATATGGTTTCATAGTAATGCAAGAAAACAAATTGAGGAATTTTTTTACCAGTATCAGCCGTAAATAGTTTTTTCTCAAGTGTTTGAAGTCATATTTCTATTCGACATATTTTATACTAACTAAGAAATATGTAAATTATTTTTAACTCACGTGAGCAATTTTTTAGTTAGATAAAGAAGCCTTTTTATTTTCTTCTAGGTTAAAAATCAGAAAAATCTTACTTAGTTCTAAAAGGCCGTTAACCCTGCTTCTGGAGTGATGTGAAATCCTAGATGATTTTGGTTGTGGGTAGCGGTCGCCTCCTGTCAAGAACCACGAGGAGGGATTTTTGGCATTAATATCAGTCACGCCTCCGTAAAAGAAGCCAGCACTGTCCACTTTCTTCAATAAAAGCAGGGATGGGTTGGAATGCTCTTATGTTTTTAAGAAAAGTTTGAAGTGGTATTTGGTTGCAGGCCTTTAAGGCCGATATTCAACTCGTCTTTTTTAAATTATAGATTTAATGTAACCCTCTAAAAAAATATATGATTTTAAGGTCCGGAGACTATGCCTATTAATCCACTGACCACCTAGTTGAGTCCCAGGAAAAGTCGTATCGCACGGTAAAAGTGTGCTAGAGCGTCATCCTGCTGGAAATAAATGATGTCATAAACAACCGATAAACATGTATCCAAACAGACAGTAAATTTTCAACAATAAAGAAAATATGTGTAAATACTTTGAACAACTATAATGATGTTGACAACCTATACATTTGTATAAAGGTCAATTGAGAGGGATTTGCATTTACATTTTTTTTTAGTTTCCCCCAAAATCCCGCATTTTTTGGGACAATTAACTTTCAAATTCATCAAAACAAACTTCCTTTCCACATGGCACCACTTCTCAAAGGATACCCTCTTATATAAAAAAAAGAACAAAATAGAGGTGGAGGCTCTTAAATTTTTTACCCTGTATTTAAAACTTTCAAGAGGTATAACATTGTTCTCGTGGGTCCTCAACCAATATGGCCGCTAGTACAGCTGAATTTTACTATGTGTAAAGTAAAGAAATGTTTCATTCTACCAGGTGAAGTTAGGACTAAGAAGCCCTCTTTAACAAAATCTGGGAACCAATGACTTAAACATTTAGAAAATATACTTTAATAAATAAGGTCTGAATTCAACGTTAAATAAAGTAAAACTCTGTATTTATAAAACAAATACAGGCAATATACGTTGTAGAGTAATTCAAGAATAAATAGAAGGAGAACACAGCAATGGAATTGCAATAAAGTAATTCTTTGATTAGCATGAACCCAGAATCGTAATGGGTCTCAATAGATGGACGAGTAGCAGTGTACCTCTGTTGTCCAAAATAGGAAACATCCCTTTCCTATTAATTGATCATTGATAATCTCATAGAGGTTAAATTTGTTTTAAAATATTAAAATCGTCCAGTTATAATCATTTATATACTACATCGTGTGTTTTAAAATTCCATAATGAACAACCCACTAACATTTCGTCATCCTGCAATCACTAATGTCGACAAATTTTCTAAGATTTACAAAAAGGGCTATATTTTGCATCATGTTAAGATAATAACATTTTACGTCCCTGGGGGCAAAAATGGTTGTTTTCTGTATGTAATTGTATTTTACGCACGAGGCGAAGTTGAGGTCGGAAATACAATTAGGCGTCTAAAGACAATTTAACTCCGCGTGGGGAAGAATGGTGCGATGTTATTTTCGGGGCAAGCAAAAATATTCGCAACTTGCCAGATAGCCAGTCGAGCTGGGTTAGAAAATTCCAGGGTTCGAGAATTTCATATAACTATTATTTATTGTTAGGAGTCGAATCAGAGGGCTCTGCGGAAGAAATTGATACTTCCAAAATAACGTTGGGCTTACTTCATCACGTCAACTCCAATAATATTTTGAAGACGTAAAAAATAAAAAAATAATCTTGCTCAGAAAAATAAAATTTCTTGTTCTAGGAAAGTTATTGTTCAAGCGAGTTCGATTTTCGAAAACAACTGTATTGTTTATTAATACGTCGGTCAGTGAGGAATTACAAGTAAGCTGAGTAGTCTCCACTGATAACTTGGTCGGGGAGTCGTATACAGTAATTATTGAGCCCGGGGTTGGAATAATTAATCGGTTAAATAATGATGGTTAGTAGAAGCAAAATAAAAAATCAAAGCAAAGTATGAATAGCAATGGCAAACAAAAGCAATATTCAAATAACACCAATAGCAAATATACAATCTTATAAATTAAAAATTAGCCATGCACCAATATCACAGTGCAACTACTATATACATAAAGCAAGCACTAACCATTAACAAAAAATATTTCTACGGGATGCAAAAGCTAGATGCATTTATAATATAAAAATATACTAAGCTGTATTTATTCTGTAGGCAAGTGTATAGCTCCAAAATAAAATATCAAGTTTACTTTCTCAGGCATATAATTTTGGAAAATAAAAAAAACAAAGTAATCACTTATAACACACCATGCAGAATTACCCTACCATATGCAAGCTAAGATAAAGGTAAATGATTTAAACTATGCAATAAGGCTACTAAGCTAAATTACTATAAATATTAGGGCTCTATGAATATCAAAGAAAAATTGAACACTCACCCTATCTGCACAGTTCACCAGAAAAATAAACTAAAATATCGTTAAATAAATATTTTGATGGAGGTTATCGGGGTGAGGGTGTCAGGACGTTCGCAAAAATAAAAAGAAAGGGTTGCGAGTCCCGAAATAGATAAAGGAGAAAAATAAAGATAATCACTTACAAAAATATAAATAATTAATAAAATGAAAATTAGATTGAACTTCAATAAGAAAGAAAAATATGTCCGCGTAGATTAGAGATTAGCCAAGAAATGTGATAATAATCAGACAACAGAATGATGGTCGAGAAAACTTTATACCTAATATAAAAATTTACATCGATTGAACATAAGATTTAGTTTATGAGGACGGGGTCGGTGGGAAGAAAGTATTTATAAAAGGAAGTCGTGGGTATAAGATGCCAGTACTATCGCCGGAAAGAAAGCAGTGGTAAGGCGAGTCCCGACTGTTATAATTTTTTCCGGGTAGGAGATAATTGGTAGGAAAGTTCGTAAAGGAAACTCGGGATGAGGTGTCAGATCGATCGCCAGGAAAAGAAATGCGAGATCTGAAAAATTTAGAAAGGAAAATTTTAACACAGTAATTAAAATTTAGTCGAAATGACAAAAAAAATAATCTGAGTAATTGAAATTCTAAATATAAGTTAAATTGAAGAAAAGAATAACTTTAGTAATTCAAGTTGAAAAAGTAATTAAAGTTTCAGTAAATTGAGAAAGTCAAATATATTCTATTTAAATTTAATGATACCCTTAAATATCAAATAAATTATTAAGAGTATATTTAAAATCAAATAATTATCTTATCAAAATAAATCTATAACCATCAAACATTACTAATATATTTCAGATCGATTAAGTTTCATAAATGACAAATAAAAATATTAAATTCTGTTTCACATAAAAAAAATTTGGAAGAATTGTTGATGGCGGAGATAAAACACTTAGTAAGGAACAGGGTCGTTGTTCCTTACCTGGTGCTGGATATCGGCGGCGGGCGTCGAGTCGCGATGTACAGTCGTTCAGCGAGCGGGGTCGGGGGAAGGGGTCGAAGTAGTCGTGGTGAGCAGCGGTCGTCGGCGGTGTCGCGGTCACTGTCTGTCTCCCTGTGTCTTCAATCGGCCGTCATTATATACGAGCTCCTCCCGTTTGTTTTCAATGGGGTGATCGTGACAGGCGGAGAGAAAGAGTGGGGGCAGAGCCGAGCAGTACCGATAAATCCCGAACATTCCTGACAAACCCTGTACATGCGGCTGATAGCGACCTCAGTTCGGAACGGTTCTGATTTCTATTATCTTAAAAATTAATGAGTCGTTTTATATCCGAATTAATGAGTCGTTTTATATCCGAACATATCTGCAAAACATAGAAATTATATCGAATTAATTATATTAATATTGAACTTTCTTTATAACTCTAAAGATACTTTACAAAATGTGAGATGGTGCACAACGAATAAAATGTCATAATCTAGAATAGAATAGAAAAATTATTTATTTTCTTGAAAATATGTACAATAGTAAAAATTATATAAACATCATTTATACCTTAAGCACAAACACAAACATTGCTCCTTAGTTGTAGACACAATTGACATGAGAATAAAAATAAAACAATGTTACTTTTTATTAAAGAAATATGAACATGTCTTTTTTTATTTTAATACAGCTAGGGTACATCAATAAACAAAATTCAAGAAAACAAAATAGGACCTCAAAAGGCAAGGAACTGCCTGTGTAGAGGCTCCAACTTTCTTAGAAAAACAAAAGAAAACAACACTCAAGCAAATGAAATTAACAAATAAATTCAAATACGATAAATCTACCCATTTAAACTAAGCTTTAATAAAACACTTAAATTTGAATTAAAAACACATTATATAATTTTCAAAGTCTAAAGCTAATTCAGTATACATAAAATGCCATAAATATAAATTATAACCATATCCAGTTATCTTTTTGTGATATTGGAATATATTCAAATTAATAGGACAAAAGCAACATATTATAATGTGGAGTCCTTAATTGGTAGTAAATAAATTAATAATTACTTAACCAAAAACATAATTATAGAAATATGACAAAATCAATGACAACTACCTGACTTAAATACCTAACATAGCACGTGAGAAATAAGCTAGACTTGAAATTGTGCATGCAACTTCGACCAAGCCTGATAAGTGTCATTTTGTGTCGTCTGGCGTACGCGATTATAATGCTGATCTGATCTATAGTACATGGAAATTATCGAATAATTTCTAACTAATAGTAATGTAACCTACAAATTATATTTATTTGATTAAGGCAGTTGGAAAATGCAATGAACCAAATATAATGTTACGAAACAATTTTATTGGTTTACATTTTAATACGAAAGATGCAATTAAAAAACTCAACATAATTGTTGATTTTGTGTTTGGAGACCCTGAAGATAAATTCTTTAACTACTATGCTAAGTAGGGCTCTTTTTAATCCTCCTGGATGTTTAATCCACCCTCGAATGTTTTATAGCTACGCCACTGAATGTAACGAAGTTACTTTGTTACATTAGACTTCCTTACGTCTTTTTTTGGTATTTCGATACTCCGTTGTATTGGTTTATTTGTATGTAGACAAGAGTAATTGCCTGCCATTAATTACGTTGTAAAATCACGGTTCAATGAAATAAATTTAATTGCGCTGCATCCTGCAGCATCCAGCTTTGAAAATGTAATATATATATTACATTTATACATATACATACATATACATATTACACCACCAGGCTCTATTAAATTAAGAGGAGTACAGAGCGAGAACGCGCGGACTGCTTATTCCACTATTCTAATACGCGGGCTATCTCTAGTTGGCAGGAGGGGCCCCTCCATCCCCACTTTTTCTCTCCGCCTGTCACGATCACCTCATTGAAAACAAACGGGAGGAGCTCGTGTCATAATATAGGTTCGCGCGATCGCGGGGGTGGGGGAAGCCTTCTCCTCTCGCCGTGATCGGAGGGGAAGCGGCGATATCCGTGCGGGCACGGACCTGCCAGATAGCGTCTGACTCATCGTCAGTAAAATAATTATTTCGCTCCTTTTTATGATAATTCTAAAACTCAAGTCGTTATTCGTAATATTAAAAAAATTGTCTGTTCTAATTTTTTCAATTTTACTAATGAATATTTTTAATTTAAATTTAATTTTGTATGTTAAAAAAAATAACATGTTACACCCCATCTGTACTTCGGAAAACAAAAAAAGAAGAAAAAAAAAGTTAAATGTGGTATTTGCATATAGATAAACAAAAAAGGTTACCACAGCTTAATCCCCTCTTGTATCCGTTTTGAAAGTTTTCTGAAATGAAATGAAACAAACTAAAGACTCCCTTCGTACGAAATTAATGTTTCAATCGACAAATAAAATAAAATGATAACATATTCTGGCAAGAAAATACAACTAAAAACAAATTGCAATCTGCATAAACAAAAAAAAAATTATTAAAAAAAACTAAAATTTACACTAAAATATATTACGGGCACAGTCTTTCACAATACATATAATTACTAGAAAACAAAATCAAATATCGCTTTACTAATAAAAATAAACAAAAACCGAACTCGAAAATATAAATCTCTAAGGGAAGGATATTAGACACGCCGGGTACAGGGGAGTGGCAGTCTTACAAGGAATAATACGGAAGAGAAAGGAAATTTGTCATAGGAATACTAAAGTAATTCTTGGCGCCAAAACAATAAACACATCGGGCAACCAAGAAATCATACAATAAAACAGATTAGTAGAAAGGAAACTATGGGCACACTATGGGGCAACACAGGGATCTAGTGTGCCTCCAAGGAAGAGTACGTCTTCAGATCCTTCGTATGGGCTCGGCCAACGTCTTTTCCTTGGAGATCTCGAAGCTCGAATATATTCCATTCTATTTTTCTATATAGAATGTATGGTCCTTCAAACTTTGGTGCCAATTTTCCTGCTATATTCTCAGCCGCTGAGGAAAGTGTATGGCTGCGCCTCAAAACTTGTTGGCCTATTACAAAACTGTTATCTCTTCTTCTGAGATTATAGTAATGAGCTTGGCGAGTGTGTGCTTTTTCCATGTTTAGCTTACATTTTTCCCTTAATTATAGCATGAAGTTCATTCGAGATTCATGTATATCGATTTCGCTAGGTTTAAAAGCACCTTGAGTGGCATTCTTTAATACCTGACCGTAGATACAGTTTGGAGTTTTAAGTTCTCAGCCAAAATTGAGCATGGCCGGAGTAAATTTTGTTGATTCGCTACAACATGTATTTAACGCAAATCAAAATTCATTTAAATGTTTATCCCAACTACGATGATCATTTCGCACGTACTGAGAAATCATAGTTTTTAATACGCGGTTCGTTCGCTCTGTTGGATTACTCTGCGGACTATAAGGTGCGGTTGTTTTGTGAATTATTCCCCAATCACTTGTAAGTTTTTGGAAGATTTTCGAGAGGTACTGCGTTCCGTTATCTGTCAGTACTACTTCTGGAGCACCATATCGCAACAATATAAGGTCTTCGAACTTTTCTGCCACCTTCTTAGCAGTTGCTGATGGTAATGCTACAATTTCTACCCATTTGGTAAAGGTATCTTGGAACACCAGGATAAATCTGTTTCCTTTACGAGATCGAGGTAAGGGTCCCATCAGATCGCTGGTTACTATGAACCAAGGTCCTTGGGGGCGTCTGAAATGCATTTTCCCCACCGGTTTACATTGTTCCATCTTGTATCTGTGGCAAGTGTCGCAATTTTTTACGTATTTTCGAATATCGTTTCTCCATCCAGGCCAAAAGTATCTGGCGCTGATTTTCTGGATCGTTTTGTTTACACCTAAATGGCCAGCTGTTGTGCTGTCATGATTTTCTCTCAGTATATCGGATTTTAGAGAATCTGGTACGCAAAGTTTCCAATTTGTTTTTGGGTCGGTACTTGATTTATCGATTTGTCGGTATAGTTTATTTCCTCGAATGGTGTAATCTGCATATTTATTCGGACTTGCAGATACCTTCCGAAGCATTTTCGAGTGCCAATCGGGCATAAGTTCGCCTGAAGCTTTTTCTAGCCTTGGTTCCTTGGTTTTGAGCGATAGTTGCCTCCGAGAGTTATTCGAACTCTCGTTGGCGGTGCTACAACCAACGGTTGAACCGACTACAGGATCACAGCTTGACGTGTCGATCGGATACCGGGAGAGTGCGTCTGCTACTCGGTTCAGGACTCCCCTGCGGTATTGGACTTCGAAGTCATGTTGCTGTAGTTCCAGCATCCAGCGAGCAAGTCTTCCAGATGGTTTCTCCAAACTCATCAACCACTTTAAAGCTTGATGGTCAGTTATCGCAATAAACTTGTACCCTTCGAGGTACGGACGAAATTTTTGAACGGCCCATACCAGAGCTAGGCATTCTTTCTCGGTTACGGAAAATTTCTTTTCATTCTCGTGTAAAAGTCGACTCGCATATGCAATAACCTTCTCCCGCTTGCCAATAGTTTGGGTAAGCGAAGCCCCTAAACCTTCATTGGAGGCATCCACGTGGACCGTAAAAGTTTCCTTGAAGTCAGGGCAGGCTAAGACCGGTGCGGTAGAAAGTTTTGCTTTAAGGGAATTGAATGCTCGTTCTTGAGAATCCGTCCATTCCCATCTATTCCCCTTTCTTAAGAGTTTCGTCAATGGCTTAGATATGTTTGCAAAGTTTTCGATAAATCGTCTGTACCAAGACGCAAGTCCCAAGAAACTCCGTACTTGTTTTACAGTTTTAGGTGCTGGAAAATCCACAATTGATTTAACGTTTTCTGGACCCGTCTGGATTCCTCTCTCGTTTATTACGTGGCCAAGGTATTTCAACTCCTTTTTACAAAAGTTACATTTTTCCATATTTGGTAATAATCCTGCATTTCTAAGACGTTCGAACACTTCTTTGAGAAGTTTTAAATATTCTTCGAAAGTTCGGGATACCAGCACCAAATCGTCTAAATATGCAAAAGCGTAGGGCTCAAACTCAGGTCCTATCACTTGGTCTAGCAATCTCTGAAAGGTAGCCGGAGCAGAGTGTAAGCCAAATGGCATGACCTTGAATTGGAATAACCCTCTGCCGGGAACGGTGAAAGCCGTAATTGGTCTACTGTTAACTTCGAGAGGTACCTGCCAATAGCCATCCTTTAGGTCGATCGTGGATATATAGCAAGCATTTCTCAGTTTGTCGCGTATCGCACTTATTTGGGGAAGGGGATATGCATCCTTCTCACTGACCGCATTAACTCGCCTTAAGTCGATGCAACACCTTACTTTTCCATTCGATTTCTTAACCAGCACTAAGAAAAGAGCTCCAAGGACTAGATGATGGTTCAATGATGCCTGACTCCAGCATCTTGTCAACTTCTTTGTTAATGATCGCCTGCATTGCCGGGTTGCGATAATAATACCTCTGTTTTATGGGTGTATCAGTTTTAAGGCGAATTTTATGTTCCACTAATGTCGTGCGACCAATAAAACCATCGAACAAATTCAACTGATAATCAAGGAATTCTTTCAGTTTATTACTTTCTACTTCTGTTAGTGTCATAACGGCATCAGTATGAATAGTCTTTGAATTATCACATCTAGTCACTGTTTCTGCAGTACTTTCATGAGGAGTGATATCGATCAGTTTTAAAGGCGTTATAACGTCCATACCCAAAATCATCGGCGTAGTTAAGCCTGGTAGAAACAGGGCGCGTACCTTAGTTCTAATATCGGCTATTTCACAGTTAAATTCGAAGGCCTGAGATATCTGGCTATTTGAGCTATCGGCCATATTAACATTAAAATTTACGTTCTTAGGCCTAACGCCTAACTGTAATAGATGATGAGCTACTCTTTCCCCTATAATAGTCACCATCGATCCCGTGTCAAGCAGTGCACAAAAGGTAGTTTCTTGAATCTTAATGGATACAAATGGTCTAGGATCGTTCGATTTAACTTCTGTACAGCTGCTTTTGTTAAATTCTTTTATTTGGTTGAGCCAATTGGGCCATTCGATTGAGGTGATTTGTTGCCCCAGAGTCCCGGACACCTCTGACGCTCCGGGCTCCGGAAATGTTTCCCTGCCTGCAAGGACACTGGACGGTTCGGATTCCTATTTTTTTACAGTTAAAACAGCGAATGGTTTTAGGGAGAGGACACTGGTGGTATTATGCCCTTTAGTTTCGCAATTCCAACAAGTAGGAATGGTAGTCCTTGTATCAGTAGTAAGATTCATTGGCTGAGTAGTGTTAGTCGGGGCAATTGTAGAGGGCTCGAACCTTCGTTTATCGGTAAAAGATTTGGGTTTATCGTGATACCGTTCAGGCTTATCTATCATCTGTACTGGGTATGACTTAAAAACTCTACGTTTTGTGTCGTATGCTGTCTCAGGTACCATGGATTGAGCCGGATTTGGAGGAGGTCGGTAACTATTCTTCTCCCGCAAATAACTTTCATAACCTTCGGCAAGATGAATTAATTCACTAATCGAGTGAAAACTTTCCCTTCTGATCGTTAATTTGTATTCAGGTCTCATGTTTGAATATAATCGGCGTAGTTTTTGGTTTACAGAGAAGCCACAACGTCGTCGAATTAGAGTCGTAAGGGCTACAATAAATTTTCGCATTGGCTCACTCTCGCCCTGAGTTCTTCGAGTTATTTCCTCATCCAAGTTACGTCGGTAAACTGGAGGAAGATACTGCTCTTCGAAGCTGATTATAAAGTCGTCATAGTTTGTCCAAAATGACTTATTATTTCGGTACCAGAAAAGAGCGTTTCCCTTAAAAAGTTCCGGTAGTGCTTTTAGTAGCCGATCGGGAGGTATTTCATAAGATTCGGCAAGTTCATTGAGACGCTCAATGAAAGAGACTGGGTCTCCATCCCCATCGAATCTCAAATTCCATTTCCGAACTTGATTGCAGATATGAGAGATATCCGGATGTCTAAGTTCAGATGTAGGCCTGCTTGCCATGTTAGCGTCACTGTCCAATCCAAAATTCGGGTCACAAGGCTCATCACCTGTGAGGGATCTTGCTGTCGGCATTCTCAACGGGTGAGGCGTTGTTATGTCTTGTGTGTTTATTGGGGCTATGGCATTTACAGATTTTTCGTGCATTACAAGGGCTAATCGTTCCTGTACTAGTCTAAAACTAGCTGTAGGAGGGAGGTTTAACATTTCTCGAATGCTAACTTCCTCATGTTGTATATGACCATCAACATGAGAGGCACTGATCGGTCCTAATGCTGAGGAAACTACATTGGACGCGAGGTTTTGTCCGTATGACAATAATTCTGTTCTTAGTGGAAGAGGGTCAGGAGGTGTTTTTCCAGACCTAAGAAAAGTTACAAGTCGCTTTCGTAGTTCAGCCACATTACCATCCGGATTCAGATTAAATTTTCTTAACTCTTCCTGTAGGTCGTTCTTTTGTAGTTTATAAATCCAGCCCACACGAGGATCATTCTCCGAAGGGGAAGGAAGCATAATTTGGGGATTGGGAATAGTTGTAGGAGGGATCGGTAGGCCCATTGTAGTAGCAGTAGTACTAGTAGTAGTGGTGGCGGTAATAGTAGCAGGAGTAGTGGTAGTAATCGGTGCGACTGCTGTTGCGACTGTAGGAGGACTCATTTTATGCACTGTACCACCAGAAGCCTGTGGTGTCGTAATACGAGTTGAAGTCATAGTGGTTGCGGTTGTTTTTCGTTTGTTTGCGTCCCCTTGTCCATCATTTCCGTTTACATACATAAAGAATAAAATTTGATAAGGGCGGAGAAAGATGTTTAGTAAGTACATCATTATTGTACGTATCAAATTTTCTTAAACAAAAAGTTATTGTAAAACTTTTAAAATTTTTTTAGTCGTAAATTGTAAAGTATATTAACAAAAAAGTGTAAAGTAAATCGTAAAGTTCATAAATTAACGTATATTACAGTCCCTGTTCGGGCGCCACTTTGCGATGTTATTTTCGGGGCAAGCAAAAATATTCGCAACTTGCCAGATAGCCAGTCGAGCTGGGTTAGAAAATTCCAGGGTTCGAGAATTTCATATAACTATTATTTATTGTTAGGAGTCGAATCAGAGGGCTCTGCGGAAGAAATTGATACTTCCAAAATAACGTTGGGCTTACTTCATCACGTCAACTCCAATAATATTTTGAAGACGTAAAAAATAAAAAAATAATCTTGCTCAGAAAAATAAAAATTTCTTGTTCTAGGAAAGTTATTGTTCAAGCGAGTTCGATTTTCGAAAACAACTGTATTGTTTATTAATACGTCGGTCAGTGAGGAATTACAAGTAAGCTGAGTAGTCTCCACTGATAACTTGGTCGGGGAGTCGTATACAGTAATTATTGAGCCCGGGGTTGGAAAAATTAATCGGTTAAATAATGATGGTTAGTAGAAGCAAAATACAAAATCAAAGCAAAGTATGAATAGCAATGGCAAACAAAAGCAATATTCAAATAACACCAATAGCAAATATACAATCTTATAAATTAAAAATTAGCCATGCACCAATATCACAGTGCAACTACTATATACATAAAGCAAGCACTAACCATTAACAAAAAATATTTCTACGGGATGCAAAAGCTAGATGCATTTATAATATAAAAATACATTAAGCTGTATTTATTCTGTAGGCAAGTGTATAGCTCCAAAATAAAATATCAAGTTTACTTTCTCAGGCATATAATTTTGGAAAATAAAAAAAACAAAGTAATCACTTATAACACACCATGCAGAATTACCCTACCATATGCAAGCTAAGATAAAGGTAAATGATTTAAACTATGCAATAAGGCTACTAAGCTAAATTACTATAAATATTAGGGCTCTATGAATATCAAAGAAAAATTGAACACTCACCCTATCTGCACAGTTCACCAGAAAAATAAACTAAAATATCGTTAAATAAATATTTTGATGGAGGTTATCGGGGTGAGGGTGTCAGGACGTTTCGCAAAAATAAAAAGAAAGGGTTGCGAGTCCCGAAATAGATAAAGGAGAAAAATAAAGATAATCACTTACAAAAATATAAATAATTAATAAAATGAAAATTAGATTGAACTTCAATAAGAAAGAAAAATATGTCCGCGTAGATTAGAGATTAGCCAAGAAATGTGATAATAATCAGACAACAGAATGATGGTCGAGAAAACTTTATACCTAATATAAAAATTTACATCGATTGAACATAAGATTTAGTTTATGAGGACGGGGTCGGTGGGAAGAAAGTATTTATAAAAGGAAGTCGTGGGTATAAGATGCCAGTACTATCGCCGGAAAGAAAGCAGTGGTAAGGCGAGTCCCGACTGTTATAATTTTTTTCCGGGTAGGAGATAATTGGTAGGAAAGTTCGTAAAGGAAACTCGGGATGAGGTGTCAGATCGATCGCCAGGAAAAGAAATGCGAGATCTGAAAAATTTAGAAAGGAAAATTTTAACACAGTAATTAAAATTTAGTCGAAATGACAAAAAAAATAATCTGAGTAATTGAAATTCTAAATATAAGTTAAATTGAAGAAAAGAATAACTTTAGTAATTCAAGTTGAAAAAGTAATTAAAGTTTCAGTAAATTGAGAAAGTCAAATATATTCTATTTAAATTTAATGATACCCTTAAATATCAAATAAATTATTAAGAGTATATTTTAAAATCAAATAATTATCTTATCAAAATAAATCTATAACCATCAAACATTACTAATATATTTCAGATCGATTAAGTTTCATAAATGACAAATAAAATATTAAATTCTGTTTCACATAAAAAAAATTTGGAAGAATTGTTGATGGCGGAGATAAAACACTTTAGTAAGGAACAGGGTCGTTGTTCCTTACCTGGTGCTGGATATCGGCGGCGGGCGTCGAGTCGCGATGTACAGTCGTTCAGCGAGCGGGGTCGGGGGAAGGGGTCGAAGTAGTCGTGGTGAGCAGCGGTCGTCGGCGGTGTCGCGGTCACTGACTGTCTCCCTGTGTCTTCAATCGGCCGTCATTATATAGGTTCGCGCGATCGCGGGGGTGGGGGAAGCCTTCTCCTCTCGCCGTGATCGGAGGGGAAGCGGCGATATCCGTGCGGGCACGGACCTGCCAGATAGCGTCTGACTCATCGTCAGTAAAATAATTATTTCGCTCCTTTTTATGATAATTCTAAAACTCAAGTCGTTATTCGTAATATTAAAAAAATTGTCTGTTCTAATTTTTTCAATTTTACTAATGAATATTTTTAATTTAAATTTAATTTTGTATGTTAAAAAAAATAACATGTTACAATGGTTTTATCATACAGTAAACAAAGTTAAACCTAACGTATTTGTTTGATTTTTTACATAATAACTCAACATAGTAATAGTGCCAAGTATAAATATCCCAAATATCTATGTTTTTGTAAATCACACCACAAGAAATACAACCCACTAACATTTCGTCATCCTGCAATCAATAATGTCGACAAATTTTCTAAGATTTACAAAAATGGCTATATTTTGCATCATGTTAAGATAATAACATTTTACGTCCCTGGGGGCAAAAGTGGTTGTTTTCTGTATGTAATCGTATTTTACGCACGAGGCGAAGTTGAGGTCGGAAATACAATTAGGCGTCTAAAGACAATTTAACTCCGCGTGGGGAAGAATGGTTTTATCATACAGTAAACAAAGTTAAACCTAACGTATTTGTTTGAGTTTTTACATAATAACTCAACATAGTAATAGTGCCAAGTATAAATATCCCAAATATCTATGTTTTTGTAAATCACACCACAAGAAATACCATCCGTCACAGAACATATCTATAGAGCGGACAATCATTAAATTCATTGGAACTTTTAATATTATACATCTATAAATCATTTTTCGCCTAATTCTAATGGTTTTCTATACATTCTCTACATGTAAACTGTTTCATCGCAATTATCTTCATTATAGTTCCTAAGAGAAGATATATTGGCACGAAGCTCTATTTCATTTATAGATAATACTAATGAGGAGTAATTTTGGCTTGAAGGCCATTGAAAACCCTGAGGTATACTGTACAATATTATAATCACGTGGTGATTTACAGCTTATCTTCCTATAATTGGGGATAACGTAGACACTAGGGTGTTTCCAGAGCTCATACACTGCAAGAGAGATTTTATCTACTTGGCTCAGCTCTCATTGAGCGGAGACAGACATAGTATGACAATGGTTTTTTGTCTTGAGTGAAGTGCACATTTGCCTGAAAACGTGATCGAATAGCCTACAACTATTGAATGACAGAAAATTTGTTAATGGAGGTCTACAGTGTAACGGGTACGGCGGTTATGGTTAGATAACCAGATCAAGCAACGTCGAGCGTGGCTGTGCTTGGATAGATGACCGCTGAGCGATCTTGTCTGTAAGCAGCCCGCCTGCCCGGCCGTTGTTGGTGGTTCGGTGGTTAAACTCACCGTTAAGCCGTTGGTCCCCAGGTTGTGTTAGAGAAGGCCCTAAATTCACCTGGAAGAATAAAACATTTTTACCGTTATTTTGTTGTATTTTATATAATACATATTTTCACAACCTTGTCACTCATTACTCATCAGTGAGTATAACTTCGAGTGCTTCTAGCATTCATGTTTTATGCTTCTAGTCTACTAACCTTAACTTTTTTCCCACTACAGCTGCAATGTCAAGCCAAGATGCTGACGCCCGCCCTTGTGAGTCAACATCAACTTCAAGGGAAGTCAATTTTAAAGTTTTAATAATTATTAAGTTTGTATTCAAAATTCCCCCAGAACATTAGAATTAGTAGACAAATCCACATGATATAATTTAGTTCATTGTCACTCTGTTTGGCAGCAACGTAGCAATACATTACTTAATTTTTAACATCTAGAAACGAATTTTATGTTTATTGGCCACAATTAAACTTAAAAGTAAACTTTTACTGCCAATCAATTCATTACTACGTCCTCAGCGGTATCCAACCCCATGTGTTTCGTCCAATCTGTACACCTTAATTTATACACATTAAGAGCCAGCTGTACTAACGGCCATATTGGTTGTAGCCCCATGAGAACAATGTTAAACCTTTTGCAATTTTAAACACAGGGTGAATAAAAAGGACCTTCTCCCTCTATTTTGTTCTAAATGTTATATAAGGAGGTATCTATTGAGCAGTGGTGCTATGTGGAAATGAAGTTTCATTTGGCGATTTAGAAAATTAACTATACCAAGAAAAACGGGATTTTAGGGGCCAAAAAACCTATAAATGTAATCCACTCTCAATTCACCCCTCGTTTTCAAGACCATAAAACACTTTAAGAACGGTCACTCAAAAAATTATATTAATCTTTACAATTGAATTTTTTACTGTAAAGTTACCGTCTACGTTGAAACTGCTTTAGTAGTCGTTTGTGTTACGAATCAATTACGTATGCAATGGACGGAGAAGATTGGAAGATTAGAAATTGCACTGATAAGAAGTTTATTTCCAAAGAACGACCGGACTTTCTAGGTTCAAACTACGGTTTAGTAGTTTAGTATATAAAACGTTCCTTGATTGTTTCAATATCGTCAGAAAAGGTCATACTTTAACAGCGGTTATTATTCTTTTGTATAATTATTGTGTGGTTACATTTTCGTGAATTGTTTTGAGAAATGTGTGTGTGTGTTTTAGTGTTATTGCGGTTATTGATTTTGAATTTATTTGAGATTCCCATTTTAAAAAAATGTTCTCAAATTATTACTGCCCACGAGTATTAACGCAACTTAGACACCACGATAAAGTAGAAATGATATTTTCGAGGCTACTATATATTATTATGAGGCAGGAAGGCGGTTAAGATGCATATCCTGATAGTTCTGTGACAAGGAAATGCTTAAGAATTGTAGTAAATAAATTTAGAGTATCTTAATCCATTGGATGTTGCACCCTCAGGTCACCCTTCTTTAGACGAAGACAAACGGTTTAAAATTGTAAAACAACTTATTGAAGATCCGCAGCAGTCCACCAGACCAGTGGCAAATCTTTGTGTCGTCTCCCAACAGTCTGTGGTACGCTTACTAAAAAACATCAACCTCAAAAACATTTAGCTTGTTCATGAGTTAAATGAAAACTACCTAGATCGTCGTCTATTATTGCGAGGTAATGGAAGCACTAATTTACGATCAACAATTGTTTGTTCAAAACGTACTGTTCAGTGGAGAATGTCATTTTTTTATCAATGGGACTGTACAGAAACACAACTGCAGGTACTATTAGAAAATTCCCATTGAATATTCCGTGAATCCTGTACCCAAGACCCAAAAAAGTAAATGTGTGGGCCGCGATATTTGGTAATCACATTTTAAGACTATTTTTTCATGGGGTCTTAATGGATAAATTTATTTGCAAATTTTACCAGAATCAGTGTTCCCCACAATAATTACTGTCATTAAGAAAATGAACATGAATTTGATGACGAAATTGCTCTCTTCCAGCAGGATAGTGCCCCAGCGCATTTTCATCGTGCTATACGAGTTTTCCTTAAAACTCAACTAGGTGGTCAGTAGATTGGTATGCATGGTCTCCGCACCTTAAATCTATAGAATTTTTTCTATGAGGTCACATTAAATCCCTTATTTATAAAACTACATTGGAAACGTTGAAGGTTTAAGACCCATGGTTGTTGAGACCTGCAACAAAATACCGCTTACACTTTTCAAAACGTGAGAAACAAACTCTATCTACGCTTTTCACGCTGCCAAATAGTAGGAGGACAGTTTGAACAATTGATTTAACTTGTTAACGTGTTGAGTTATTAAAATATTGTTTTCGTAACTCTGGATATTATTCTGGATGGGAAAGGAATAGTGATCTCTAGATTTTACAATTCTTTAAGTTTTTTTTTTTAAAGTCAATTGCAAGGAATTTACATTTTAAACGTTTGAGTTGGCCCCAATACACATTTTTTAAACAATATCTTTTAAATATTCTAGAAATAAAGTATTTACAAAAGGCGCGTTATATGAATTATATATTCAAAGTAAAGAAGATACTATTATTTATATATGGGACATTAGATTACAGCAAGAAGTTATATACAGTATTTTTAAGACTATAAAATAAAAAAAATTTCTAAGCTTAATTATAATGTTAGATAATTCAGCCGACAGGTTTACAACAACGATATCCACATTTTACTGTCAGAGAAATGCAGCAGAATGTCCTCGATCATTACTTTAGGTAGGCTTTTCTAAGGTTTATTGGTATATTTTAGGCTAGAGTGCAATTTTATCTTGAAACCATTCGTTTTAAATTGGACTTGAAGGATGTTTTAAATTTAAGTATGATTGATGTATTTAATTCAAGACCAGAGACATTTATAGAGTTAGTACCCTCGTTAAGATCGTAAGTATATACCAAAAATGAATGTGTTAATAAAGCCATGAAAACCGGTGTGTTACTATCATTTCAACAATTGTAGTGTTACTGTAAACAGTCGTATTTGCCTATAAAACTGATTTTATATATGTAATTAGGTATTTAGAATTAATTATATTGTATTTCATTCGTTAATAACATGTTCACATTTCAGACCAAGGTACCTACAGAAAGACTAGCAAATTTCTGTTGGTAGGCCCTTCTTTTAAACGATTGTTTGCCTCTGTTGGATGTTTTAATCGAATCGCACCGAGTACTGGTAGTTAAGAAATAAAAAAAAAAACAAAAATCTTTCTTAAATCGAACTGTAAGCGATTCACATGTTCTAACATATTCATAATCCCTTTCAAGGCCTAAAATATTATTTATAGTGAATTTTGATAGATATGAAAATACTTTTAAAATTCAAAATAAAAATGTGGGGTGAGAAATGCATAACTGACTCAAAAATGAAAATGTGCCGTGCTGTTTTGTTCAATTATATATTTAACTTATTTCATTTTTACCCAACAGTACTCAAACGTTCTAGTCTCTCGTTCTTCGTAAAATTAGTATAAAATCGATTAAAAATGTTCGAAAAAAATAAAGCGAAATTTACAACAAATTTTTTTGAGTCTACCGTATACGGGATCAAGTTTCAATCATCGCATCCTGTCCCTTTTAACTTATTATGAAAAGGCATTAAAGTTACAGTTAAAGTTTTAACGTTTAACTTCTTTTATAAAATCAAAGAATCTCCACAAAATAACATCATGATATGTATTAGTTACTTACAAAAAAATTTAATTAGTTTATGCTGCTTATGCTCTTACCATAAAACCAAAAACATTATAAAATTATTATTCAATTTCATTTATCTTGCATATTTATTTATTATAATGCAGTAATGCGATGTTAGTTCAAAATAGATTACTAGATATTGTACGTAACAGACACATACACAAAAAATATTAATAAAGAAAATTCAATGCTTTAAAAAAACCATTTAAAAATAAAAAAGGTATAGGGCGAAAAAGAATAATGGATACAGAGTGATTGGAAACTATGTAAGTTTTACTGAATTGAAAGATAGAGTTTTATTCATCTTTATGAATGGGATTGTTTAAGGGTTTTGTACTGGTATACACTCGTCTTTGATTTTAGGATTAATAAATTAAGTAATGAAGTAATTAATGAAAAAAATATACTAAACCCAACTGACCAGACGATTGAGGCCATTTATGACATGGAAAATTACGGGAAAATAAAAATCATTATTCTAGTGATAATTCATGATTATTATTTTTTAGTTACAAATTATATTATACATAGTTTAGAATTAGAAATTTATTCAAATTATTTTATTACTACGTGTTGATAGATTATGCAGCATTAAACAGCCGAATTCATATATTAAATAATCGGTAGTAGGAAAATGAAATGTCGCTTTAATAATCTTCTATGAGTGATAACTTATAAACTATTTAGTTATATAATATTTATTCAGTTGGTTTTGAAAATGATACCAATTATTATTGTGTTAGAAACTATTGTAATCGTCATTGTACTACATAGTTGTATCCGACATAAACAACACATCTCAGTGGGGATACCTTTGTTCGGATGCGGTCAGAAGCAATTTGCCACTAATTAATTGATCAGGCCCAGTGGTGAGCATTCCTGCCTCAGTCTCTTTGTGGGAGGCTAGCAGCAGCTGTACAACACATCTCAGTATAAATAACTTTGCACGGATTTCGGTTAGGAACAGTTTGCCATTAATTAATTGATCTAGCCTAGTGGTGAGCATTTCTGCATCTGTATCTGTGTGGAATGGTAGCAACAGCTGTACAACACATCTCCGTATAAATAACTTCGGACAGATTACGGTCAGGAACAGTTTGCCACGAATTAATTGATCTGGCTCTGTCGTGAGCATTCCTGTATCTATCTATAAGTAACGGTATATCTAAGTAGAGGTAACATTGTTTGGATCGCGGTTAGGAACAGTTTGCCACTAATTAATTGATCTGGCTTTGTCGTGAGCATTCCTACATCTGTCTATAAGTAACGGCATATCTCAGTAGAGAGACCATTGTTTGGATCGCGGTTAGGAACAGTTTGCCACTAATTAATTGGTCTGGCTCTGTGGTGAGCATTCCTGCACCTGTCTATAAGTAACGGCATATCTCAGTAGAGACACCATTGTTTGGATCGCGGTTAGGAAAAGTTTGCCACTAATTAATTGATCTGGCTCTGTCGTGAGCATTCCTGCATCTGTATATAAGTAACGGCATATCTCAGTAGAGATAACATTGTTTGGATCGCGGTTAGGAACAGTTTGCCACTAATTAATTGATCTGGCTCTGTCGTGAGCATTCCTGCATCTGTCTATAAGTAACGGCATATCTCAGTAGAGATAACATTGTTTGGATCGCGGTTAGGAACAGTTTGCCACTAATTAATTGATCAGCTGTATTGGTCAATCTGTCTCAGTACACGACCGCAGTGGCAGCTGTATAACACGTCTCAGTATAGATCGCCTTTTAAAGTATTGAAGTCATGGAATTGGGCTCCTTGATTGGTACTCTGTAATAAAGTTTTTCAATTTAAATATAAAATTCTTGTCTATATCTAGTTAAAGTGTTGTCCAAATATCATTATGTCTTTCTTCTTGAAATGGTATTCTTCAACTATAGTGTTTCATACAAATTTCATTGTTGCGATAGCTGCTAATTTTGGAATAATATGTAATTTTATGTCTTTCAGGCAGAAATATTTTGGCAAAGTGTAAAAGATTTTTTTGGTGGAACTGTTACTATATTTTATCTAAAATTTTAAAACAATGTTTAGCTTTATTTAATAATATGACTCACGTTATTGTTTGCTGTTACAGAGTGTGATTGTGGAAATAAATCCTGTTTCCTATATATATATATATATATATATATATATATATATATATATATATATATATATTTACGGTTACTTTCAGCTGACGGATGGATAACCTATACTATATTCATACATAAGAAACAACGATATAGTATAGTGTTTGTAAATTATTATAGTGTACATGTTGCACTGTACCCTTATATTTGACTGCTTGGTACTATTGCTGTATGGTTTTAAATTGGTAATTATTTATAAAATTTTTAATTAAAATCAAAATATGAAAATTTATGGTTTTTTCAAGAAGGAATTACATTTTTTAAATTTGTACGATTATTCGATAGTTAAATATATATTATTATAACTTGATAACAAATGAACGCGGCTTTTATTCCTACAAAAAAGTACAATGATTTGTTCCTTAATTTAAATCTACGTTATAAGAGACTTACAAAGGTCTGCCACATATAGCTATATTTTAATGATACTAAAAATATCGCCTCATCTCATAATTAGTTTAAGGGCTGATTACATCACTATTGTTTATTTGGGAAATAACCGGCTCTCAGTCAATTCAATTATTAACTCAACTGTCTGTTCAATTACGACTGTTAGTCACAATATTGCATCTCAGTGTATTTAGTGCTCCTTCCTTCTCTCTGGACATTACAATGTGTATTTCTGTTTAGTTATGGCCACTGTAGACTATTCGTCTGTTGATGTCTTTTATGTATTTAGTATTATTTGAGTAAACAGATACTCATCGTAGCGAGCAAAGTAATAACTTGGATGTATTAGTAACGGAATAAATAACTAATACGTACATCGGTTGGGAGTGCTGATGGCCGAGCGGTCTAAGTCGTTAGACTTTGGATCTGAGTTAGAGGTAACGCAGGTTCAAATCCTGTCTGTGACCATTGCACTTTTTTTAGTACCATTGACCTTGTACTGTATAGACTCTCCCTCTTATTCTGCTTGATAAGATCCTCACACAGGGTAGTGGCCCATGATGGCGGACAGAATAAGGCTTAAAAGGGGACCGTCCTCTCCTTAAAAAAAAAAAAAACAAAAAAACTCATGCTATAAATTGAGGCACGGCAAAAAATTTGTGCTTGTACTGCTCTCTGTGGAGTAAATGAATGCTCAGGTAGTACAATTTTTAACGGCAACAAGTAAAATGACGTGGCGACGTGCCTCAGAAGTAAGAAATATTCCCCAGACTTGTGTAACTAAAACTACAGTCAAAGATAACTAGGAGCCCAAGCCCATTTGAATTATGTAAGCAAACAACCTAGCTTGACATTGATGACATTTCCTCTCAAAATTAAGTTTATTGCTAGTCAAGCAAGTTTTTATGGGCAGTCGTAACAGAAAGGAATTAAAAGGGTAAAAAATATTAATCGATGCCCGCCATGGGTGGCCCACTCGTGTATTACATACGAAATTGTAGTTGCAAATATCAAAAGCGATCTAACAGACATCGTGTGCTACATTTGTACATTAGTACTAGTCTCAAATGTGCAATATCTCCTCACCAGGTACAATCAGTTTACATGTTTGCAGCAAACTACAATGTACCACTGTTACCACAACCCCTGGTACTGATTCCCCTCCACTTTGATCACGTAATGAATTTGCCGGATGCATCGTCCAAATCAAAAAAGAATAATAAAGACCTTATCAAATTGTTAAGAATTAAAAAATAATATTCGGTCGAATCTAAACTGTACTCTACGAGCATGTTTAGATCGGAGATTGGTGTAAATTATTTGTTTTTGTTTGAAGTTTGTTTTTAAACGACGGAAAGGTTTGTGAATGAAACAGGTTTTTCAGAAAATTTGCCATCTTTCATTGGGAAATCATTAATACAACGTCTCAAGTTTTGCAATTTGGTCTCTTACTCAGTTATATATCTAAACTAAGACATGACTACAAACTAGGTCAAAATAATTATCAATAACCATGTTGCGTGTTAAGTCCATGCAAATTATCTCTGAAACTAGTATTACTAAGAATCAAACATTAAAAATTGGATTAAAACTAAAGGATATAGGTCGCAATAGTCAAGCACTGAATGAGAGACCTCTGAATCCTGACCAGACGCTAAAAGTAAATAACAATCCTTACGGCAAAATAATATGGCGTAAAAAAGGAAATAGGGATAGGCCTCTTTTATTTTCAGCTAATTTTAAATGAAGCTATCACAATCATACTGTTATTTCGAAAGTTTCTTTGTTACTTGGTTTCTTAGAACTGGCAAACTAAGAACACTTTTAATGATGGTTGAGTGGTAGGTTGATTAGCAAACCTCCGAGAGAGAATGATTATATCTTAGCTATCAAGAATTGTGGAGCAAATCTGCAAAGAGTTTATAGTTATAAGGTAATTGAATCAAAAAACTTCAAAAAAGGTTTTTTTCATCTCGTCATACTACAGTGTAATCGCATTACAGATTTAGAAAAATGCACAAGGAATGTTGAAATCGTAAGAGATTCTCTTTTTGATTTCCGATTTTTAGCGTTTTTTTTATTTAGAAACGAATGTTTTATTCACACTTATATGTATAGAGATAGTCTTTGCTGAATGGCAACAAGAAACCAAAGTGAAGAATTGAAAATTATTTTATTAAAAATATAGTCGGTGACTTTTAACCTCAAATGTGCTTTGATGGACTTGAATCAATGATCAATGAATGTACATAAATAAAATCTTAGATCTAAGCTGAAAATTCACATTAAATCAACCCTTCCTACCATATAGCTACGTTGTGTGTAGAAAACACTGTTGCTCCACCTTGTTAAAATTTTCTTATATAAATCATTGTAGTGCACTCAATTGTGGACATGATGACGCAATAAGAATAACTGTTCACCTATATGAGAATATTAAACTGTATTTTGTAGTCTAGGTGTCCTGGAAGGCGAAACGATATCAAGAGTTTATTTAACCTTCTTCGTAACTGACTCTTTTACATCTATTTGGATGAACATGACTCCCAATTTTAGGAGTCAAACTCTAGACGCTGCAGTAAGAGTAAAGTGAACTAGAGTTAAAATTTACATTTCATGCGTTCCAAAAATTCAATGGAAACGTTCATGAATTGTCTTAAAACGAAAATTTCATTACAAACATTAATAATTTGTAAATAAACTTTTCCTTAAATATTTCGGAATAACGATTAGGGAATTAGAAATATGACGACCGATGATCTTTAACGAAAGGAAATAGTTATAATTCAGTTCGTAGTCATCTTAAGTAATATTGAAAAGTGTTTTGTAGTCCTGAAATACTTTAAAAACCTTTCTTTATGGCGACTAACAAAGGTTTGAGAGATATACAAAAGTAATATATTCAGAGATATATTAAAGTAATATGTACGAATACGTTTACAAACATAATTTCTAACTGATTGCTATCAAGCCTGGTGTATTTAATATGGCCTTAAGGCTCTCGTTTTAATCAAAAGTTTCGGTATGGCTCATCGTGCTCATATATTAGTTTGTGTAACATTTTTAGGATATTTCGAAATAAAGAGTATTTGTTTAAATGATCTCAAATAATATTCTTTTACATTTGTAACCTACAATACAATTTTATCATCGTTACAAGCACTCAGTAAGCAAGAGTAAAATATTTAAGAAATTAAATTGACAAACATGTTATTTTCTAATATTTATGCCAATCGTGTATGGTTCTAAAGTGATAGACGTTTTAAAATAATATAATAATATAGCTAGCTTAAAATAGTCTGCAAAATAACGCCCTTGTTTAAATGGGGGATTATTTTCACCCTTTAATCACCAAAAATGTTATGACTTTAAATATTCTGTTTCAAAATGACGCCTATACGGAAAATATACTGAAATATAGGAATTGATAAAGCTGCTAAACAGTTCTTACAGGATTTTGCATGCCAAGTGTTAGAAATAAAAATGTAGTTATGTTGTGCATACATTTAATTTACACTTATTATTAGCTAGGTATTTTGAAAAGCTAAAATAAAATATATTATTCTTGAATTTGACAATTTACTGTCTACTGGTATGGATACATTTATATCAAGTGTAATTAAATTCATGTATCATGGTTAGATTGCTATCAGAAGATAAAATTGTGGAATGTTTTAGAAAATGTAATTAAATTAAGAAATATCAGCAAAGGAATCTAATAGATTAATTTTTTATTAAGGTATACCTTAGAAGTCTTAACGAAAACTATATTTTAATTAAAGTAATGCTTAATATTGTAAAAATAATATTAGTGTTACAACATTTTAGTTTTTAAGATATTTCTTACAAAGGAACATTTGTGATGGACATATATATATATATATATATATATATATATATATATATATATATAATTTGGGGTTTTTATTAACTGGTTTACTGGTTGGATTGCAAATATATACGGAGAACTTATAATATAACTTATAATATTATAACATTTAGCGAATTTATGTGTTCTCCAAATGGAAATCGTATATGAATCACAGTCCTTACATTAAGAGCAGACATTACATTGTTTGCAAGTAATGGACATCCGGGATAAACTATATTGGATGTCGGACATCCGGGATAAACTTCTTAGGAAAGTTTAACTAATAAGAACTCATAATAAATGATGGCATAATCAGTGGAAGTGGATGAGTGCCTCAGTTTATTTAAACTACAATGATTGGGCTCCGGTAGATCCAGTGAGTATGATGGAGATAAGCTTTATTTGGATTTGACTCAGGATCTACAATGCCAATGGAACTATGAAGACTGTGGTTTCCTATGTATCCTATGTGTATTCGACAGTTTATTAGACTATCGATTGTGATATATCATCAGTTAACCTTGTAGCCAATGGAACTATGAAGACTGTGGTTTCCTATGTACCCTATGTGTATTCGACAGTTAATTAGACTATCGATTCTGATATATCATCAGTTACCCTTGTATTATTGAGGTTTGCATTGCAAAGATACTTTTTTACTATACTCTATGTATACTTTTTTAGATTTTCCTGAAATATCTCCCAAAGCTGAATTAATTTATAATTCTTTCGGTGCAGTGTTTGAATCGTCACCAATGTTAGTTAACAAAGTATATATAAGAACCCAACGAGTAATTTGAAATTTGCTCTATATTTTCTAAGTTTCTTCACTTTACTAGTTTAATTTGAACAAAAAATACATTATTCAAAAAAATTCCATATATAAAAATGTAATCTCGAATGTTGTTTAGTTGGTAAGATATATCCAACAATTGCTAATTGGTCATATGTCAAATATACTATGAATAAAATATAATACATATAAGATAATATAACATATAAATAAGTAAAATATATTTACTTTTATATATTAGTTATGGAACAGTTGTGATGTATTATTACTCTTATTGTATTTAAAGGAGTAACACGAATTGGTGAAAAAATAAATAACAGAATTACTAAATGTCTTTCAAATGACAAAAGCTTTTTGGCTAATGTCAGGAAGTGACACAATCTGTATATAATAATCTCCTACAAACGAACTTGAACATTAGGTTTATCTCTTTCTTGGGCTATTTACCTCAGGAGATAAGCCCAGTTATGCAGTTTGGATAAACAGTAATCTCTAAATTGTTTTCAAAATTGTTGATAAATATTACTATTCAAAAGAAAATTGAACACAAGACATATAAACTAACATTTAATGTGGTTCAGCTCGATGCCTTTCCTAACTAAGGTGTATTTAAAAATATTTATCCAGAGTATAAACTACCTTTCAAATGCCGAGTAAGCCATTGATATCAGTCCAAGAGTTTTTGTAACTTTGTCCGATCTAAAAATTTACTTCTAGTATACACACATTGATGAACCTATAAAATCAATAAGCCTCAAGTTACTCAGATATATGCAATATCTTTCAAATCACTTTGGTGCTGTTTTTTTTCTTAGGATTCATTTCATGCTCCATCCTTCAACTTTTACGGAACTGGCACTCCTGCAAATCAGGTTTTCATATTTGTACATAGTTGTTAGTATTTTTAGTCTATTTATGGTTATATTTATAAACATTCTATTTGTATATTGGGTATTGGCATTATATATGAGAAAAAAATAACAAATAATTAAATTGCTAGGGTTTCATACCTTACTTTCAGGTATTCAAAGGCTTAAGTGCTATACAATAGACATGTCCAGAGACTGCCTCTCACGAAAACTACCGAGAATTCTGACCACGCCATTTCAGCACTCGGGCACGCTCAAAGTTGTATTCTG
This sequence comes from Homalodisca vitripennis, assembly GCF_021130785.1. Lineage (NCBI taxonomy): Eukaryota > Metazoa > Arthropoda > Insecta > Hemiptera > Cicadellidae > Homalodisca > Homalodisca vitripennis. Next base: position 43,602,485 of record NC_060212.1, read on the forward strand.
TCTACGGAAGATAGTACTAATATTAGAAGGATGGCTCTGTCTTTGAAGTACAGCGTTGAGGCTATTAACCTTCCCGTAGTGTTCGATCACTTGAGGTGGTGTTTCGATCAAATCATGCTCGTTAATACCAGTATTACGGACAAGACCATCTATCCTGTCATTAGTTTACTATTGGATAGTCTTCATTCAAGCTGCTCAAAATATGTGTATGTACGCAGTCTATTTCCATCAGTGAATACATATATAATGTATGTATCGATAATGCTCTTATAGCCTTGTAGGAGAGAGTGGAGTTAAACTATAGTTCTTAAACCAGAGTGCCAGAGTGCAGCACAGTATTTAAATTTTAAAACTAAGTAAACTCTGACATTTTAATTAGCATTTTTATTTCATCCTTACTTTTACAGACATATTTAAAAGTCCATTGGTTCATGAAGTAATAATTAAAAAAGTGTCAAAGGCACTATAAAAGAGTTTTATACCATTTTTCTGTCAATAAAAAATGTGGCCTAATCAAAGTTATTATCTTTAGTAATTATTGTGAAGTGTTTGAGCAAACTCTAACTCACTGTGTTTCGGTAAAGTATTGAAAGAAATTATATTTGGCTTCACCGAAGCTGTGTAACTGTAGCGCTTTATTAAATTTTGGGGTTCAACAATAAACTTAATATTCGTCTTTTTTTTGAATATGTGGGGAGGATGAGCTCAGAGGCGGAAACCTTACAGGTGTTTATAACCAAAAACAATGTCTCTGTATTGCCCAACAAAGGATATCACTTTGTGATCTTAGAGATTCAAAAAATGTCCATCTAAATCTCCTTTAAATTAGCCTAGTTTCCCTAGTGTTGGTTTAATTGGTAGAGATCGCTAGTGACACCCACATAGTTCTTTTAAAATTTCGCACAATAATGCAAAAAAATGTTTAAAATAGGTAAAAGAATAAGGGAGAACATATCTAGATAAATGTACAGCGAATTTTATTTGTGTAAAATCACCATCATAGTATTATCTACAAATATTATGGTCATTCATAATATTCACAAATCGGGAATTGTAGTTCCATACAGTTCCTATCGTTCCAGCGATACTGACCATCCTGCCAGAGCTCCAGGCAATGCTCGCCCCCGGGGAGGTCCTGCCAGTTGTCAGGCTGGTTAGGGCTCCAGTCCGTGAAGGTGAAGGGGTGTCCGGTGCTCATCCACGTCCAGTACGAGCCAAGAGAGTAGTCCGTCCCCGAGGCCCAAAATTGAGGACCAAGTCCTGTAATGCAGTACTTTTAGATAAAGTTGACTTCAATTGCTGTGAGGATAAACAGAAATCAGCAGGAAATGAAAAAAGAGGTAATAAAATGTCAGGAAAAGTATTGAGACGGTGATCTAAAATTGTAACTATTTTCAATTCGCCCAATTATATCTTTGTTCCTATATCGGAAACGTTAGTTACTTTAAATCAGGATGTTTTAACTAACTGGATGGAAAAATTACATGGATTAGAACACTCCACCAAATAAGTGGTCAGGATCCTACAGATAGCGTTTGAAAGTTTTTCTGTTAAAATAACGTTTGGAAATGTATTTCTTATTGATAAGAAATACATTTCCACATTGAACCAATGGTTCTTGTCATTTTCACAATATTTGATTGTTTGAGTTTGTATAACACTGACGGAAAATCTATTTTTTTTTGTAATTACATGGGCTAATCTAACATCTATTTATGTCATCTTGCTGCTGGACAGCAGCAATAAAATACTAGTCTGTAAATCATGTAAAAATATTAATACCTTTTTTGTAGTATTGAAAGTAGTTTTACCAAATGAAAGTAAAGAGATACAATTCCTGTCTTCAATGCTCATTTTTATATCTCTTGAAGAGAGATATCTCTTGTATATGGCAACTGATAAAGCATATTAACTTTTTAAATAATAGCTGGTGCTGGATGTGTACTCAAATCAATAGAGTCCTGAAACTCGTGAGTTTTATCTTTTACATTTTCATGTTAAGACTTGTATTTCTATACATCGCCGTCGTCTTTTTACTATTTATATATCCTTTGACTGATCCTGAAAGTATTTATATTTTTCCAGACAAACGCTTCAGTTTTGTTATATTACATAAAAAAGCGTTTACATATTTTAGGAACTTCAGGACACCGCCCAGATCCTTCCGGTCAATATTGTTCAAATTGTTTTAATTCCTCCTCACTTGTAACAGACCTTAACTCAACTTTAAAATTTGAACATAACATAATATCTCATTCAAATAACATACCAAATACATTTTATGCGTCGGTAAAATGTTACACCTCGTGTCGAGATTTGAAATCTAATATATTCCTCAGCTCTTAAACATTTTATTATGCATATGTTCCCATAAAGGAAAAATTAAGATGAACGCGAGGTGATTAACTCAACACTTCTAACTTAACAGGAAAGGTTGTACGTTAAAACATGCGTGTACCCTATAATCTAAACAGTATGACTTTGCAGAAACAGCGCACTATACAGCACGTGATCATTACAGACTGAGATCCATACACTGAGAATTAGTAAATACTTGCAGAATATAAAGATATCAAAGGACCGCAATGATGTTATTTTCCTTATCGTGAACAACAAAATTCAAATAAATAACACTACGTACTTTACCTTGTATAAGTAACACTTACTATCTAGCTACCCTCCCACGCTCCATCCACCATCCACTTCAAACTCCATCATCCATGATCACTCATTCACGTTCACTATTAATAACCATTCAAGTAGTACCCACCGGATTGCCGGATAACTTCCTTTATCTGTTCGTTTTCCTCACAGGATGTTATGGTGGCGAGACGACGGCCGTGAGTCAAGCAATGAGCATAGGCTGTATACCAGTTAACCTGTCGAGAAAGTAAGAGTATGCAAGAGAAACAAGTAAAACTCATGAATATAAAAAAAGACTTCGGAATAACCTAAGTAAGTTTGAATTGGATTTGCTGAAGTACATTGGAATATATGGAAGCATAAAATTGGATTGCCCAAAGAAAGCGGATTATTGTTGTCATCTGTTGTCTAAAAAATAATTCAGCATTAGTAAGAATTGATGCAGACAATAAACTCATGCCTTCTTCAAACAGTTCAAATTTTAGTCATGACGCTACTATAGCTAATCTAGTAAGTCTTCTATTGTTTGTAAGTAATAAATGCAAAGATTATCCATCAGAAGTAGTCCAATTTAAGATTTACATACAAAGCACATAAGTCAACGAATAAATAAATAGATAACGAAACACACATTTCATAGGCCCATCAAAATCGAATATTTAACATGACACGCAATCGCGCAGGAGACAGGATACTGATCTGATAGGATTATTACTGGGGTGAAGCCCACACTATAAGGACTCCAGATGGATAATCCTCCATTTAATACTTTTTTCACGCCATAAGATGAGGTACTTGAAACTACAGTAGCGTTATGACTACTGTTTGAAGAAGGTATGTGTTAATATCAACTGTCTAATTAAAGTTCTGAACTATAATGATATGGAAGTATACAATAACAATGGTATATAATATGGCTTAGCACACTTAAATGGTAGGTCATTATGAAAACGTCATATGAATAATGCAAAATATTGCAGATTATATTCTTAAATTTTACAATAGAGGACATATATCGAAATGAGGTTCTTGAGAATGAAATATACTTTTCCTCTGCTTTTTATGAATAGCTAAGCTCATTTATTGAATATGAAATCAAAATAATTTTAAATTATCTTTTCAATAGTTAAATGACAGTAGTGAATAAATCTATACCTTAATTGCCTCGACTTCGTACCGCTTTATAGCTCCGGCATATGGTGGCCAGCACCCTGAGTAATCTGTAACAGATTATACTAAGTAGTATACTTACAATACTTTAAATCATATAGTAGATTTATATATCAACTAGCAGTTACTTATGGCTTTGCACGCAATTTCATAAAAGTGATGTTATGGCATATATTTTATAAATGACACAATAAACACTGAGTACAGGAGCAGAGAGCAATTTGCATTATATAAGCATCAATATTGAGTTTTCTTTGGATCAATAATGGATTTTCTAAAAGAAATGAATTGATCATCACTCGTACTAATTGTTGTAGACGTCGAATGGGAGGGAGATTGAAAAAAAGTATTACAAATATGAAATGAATTTTTTTTTAGAATTGATATTGACAGCGTGATACACTTAAAACTGGATTATGGCTATGTGTCATAATTGAATATATAACATCACGGTCCTTACTAAGAAAAAAATTAATACTTGCATTCTTTTCCAACAATGACATTTGAAATCATAAAAAGTGAACGTTTGATTAAATCAACATATGGAAGAGAAAAATAACATTAAAAGTATAATTTATTTAATATATATGTACAGTAAGAAGTTACATAATCACTAGACAAATAAATAAAGAAACTAAAGGTTGTCACTTTTAGAGAATGTATGTAATTAGTACCAGCTGATTCAAAAATTATTTCGTTTTTATGTGTAGCTAAGAAAAATGTAATCTAGTAAAATTAACATTTCATATTTTAACACTTTCCATGCCTTTCCATTACACGATCCCTGCCAAACCTAGTGCGGATGACGATCGGTTTCTTACTTAGGGAAAGTTTATCTATCAATAACTATAAAAACAAACTCATCCTTTATGAGTATTAATAACAAAAAAATATCTGGAACATTTCATAATGCTAAATTCAAAATATATAAAAATATCATTAATATTTGACCTATTTTAAGAGGACTCCTTAAGTGGGAGTCTGTAGTATTCATTGTAAAAGCAAATCAAATGATAGCTTTGAATTGGAAGTAGGGATATTAAAAGTACATTATTTTAGTGTTCATGATATAGCTAAACATATGTTGTACTGGGTTTTATTTCAAGTTATCGCTTGTATGAGCACTGGTCCAAAATAGTAATTATATTTTAGATGCCGCTGTAGTAGAATTTGCCTAGTTTCAACAATCCAACGTAAGTTTGAGATGCCTACTTCGGTAAAAAGAGTGTACTTCCGGACTTTTAAAAATATAATTTTAGTCTGAAGTATATCTTAAAGGCCATTGAATCATTTATATTGTTATTCCGATGAAGAGTATACAATTATACATGAGTAGGTGTGAAAATTGCATTTCAGTCAAAGCATATTTCCTCTTTTATATATTATCTATTTTCACAAGAAATATATTAAAAATTTCTTGTTAAATTGTTCGTAAAGTTAATTCTCATTTTTAAATAGAATAATCATAGGATATTAAACAATTATTAGTTTCTTAGTGGTTTTTAATTAAATAAGAAGAAGGGAAAACTATGAAATAACTTATTACTAAAATCTTGTCAACACTTTTTGTATCATATCTCGTTGTAGTTATGTATATGTTTTTATGGTTTTGTATTGTTAAATATATTATTTATCTTTTAAAAAGTGAATTAATGGTTTTATTTTTCTACAGCGAAAATGTATATTTAAATCTGTTTTTACGCAATTTATTGTTGAAGTTAATGTAAGGTATGGCCTAATGTAATTGAGTAAATGTTATAATTATATCAACAGAAAAACTAATTTTCTTTCACGAATTAATATTCCCCCACGCTAAACATACATCCATAGCCCGCCAAAAGAAGTAGTTACTTCAAAATACACTATAACTATAAAACAGTTGCTAATTGATTTAAGTGTACATCACATAATCCTAAATTATAAGTTTTGCTGGTGTTGCCTATTTAACAATTAAATAACTCCCATTACCCCCTTAACAATTCTGACTATGACTAAGCTTTCATTTAAAATAATAAAATATTAAAATTTTAATGAGTTAATAATATCAGTCATGAAGTTTAACTTTTGAATTATAACTTACGGTCTTGTATACATCCTTTTATCGCGTCCCCGGAATAACCCGGCCAGCACGCGCAAGCAACCACGTGATTTTCTACATGGCAGGTGGTGTTGCCCCCACAGGCGCAGTTGCATGGGTTCTCACACTTTTGGTTCGTACAGATTTCGTTTTCCAGGCAATCATCGTGTGTGAGGCATACAGGATGGACTAGAATAGATGTGAAAGAACGATTAGAAAACAGGTGACAAGTAAAAATGTATTAATAAATTAAATTTAATATTATTGGTTAAATGGTACTGGATCTGATAGTAATGACTTACACTATATTCTGAGCACTTAAAGTAATACAAGGTAAAATAAATCACAGAATATTGTAAGGTGAAATAAACCTTTGGCAAGAATCAGCTGTAGTAAAATACCTTCCTATGACAATGATGTTAAATATATAAAAATGAAGTGCAAGAAAGTTTAATTATTTTTCTGATTAATCACTAAAAAAATCTAAGAAACTAAGAAATTTCTGATGTATATTATTTATATATTTAAATTGACACATCTACCATAATTTTATGACTAAAACATAGATATTAAACTGTGTGCGGTATATCATTGTTCTTATTATATATTTGTTCAGTCACTTTGCTCTTAATATTAAAATCTACAAATAAAACTATTATAACATGAATATTAAATAATATTATAGAATATTAAAGAATGAATATTAATAATATTAAAGAAAATTAAATGAAAATTTTCAGTTTAGCCCCAGTTCTCCTTCCTCTTAGTTCAGCGTCTGGAATCTGACCCTGTCATAGACTCAACTACTGGAATCTGGAGTCATGTTCATCCGAAGAGATCGAAAATATTTGGAATGATCTAAAAAGAGTTTATTTTGAGATTCTTCACCGCCGATTACCCCCCCCCCCCATAAAAGAAACTAAGTTATGTGTATTGCATTAAATATTTATATTCCCTGAAAGCTAATGTAATTTTCATATTCCTTCTAAGTTCCATCAAAGTTAGTCTAATTTTAAAAGAAACTTGCGTTGCTTACGCACTAAGTCACCGACAACTGTGTCCTGGGCCAAAATGCATCCAATTCTTACAAATAAACAAACCAACAGTGCTTCTAATGCAGGCATAGCAATATCCGTCGTTAAAACTGACAGTGTTAACTACCCCTCTTATTGTTCTGGCGTCAATATGTATCATATGTTATCATTAAGCGGTAATATGCGAATACAATGTAATCAAGTATACCTTGAAATCTTCGTGATGAACGCTTGTAACAGCAAACGATGCGATTGTTTCTACGGGTTTGATAACTTTTAATGGATGCGATTTTATGTCTTTCCGTGAGGTTAAATTTGTCAGGTGTGTTTTCCGGATTAAAACATTACACGGAATTCTCGTTTTTACTTAACTTACAGAATAACACATTTTCCTTATACAAATATTTTAGTATTAATTTTTTTTAGTTAAAAATTTCATTTGGGGTACTTCCGAGGCATTTTTGTTGTTTTATTAGGATGAAAAGCTGAGAAATTTTACTTAGTCCTTAAAGGAATTTTCGCTGTTTCCTTGACAAGAAATTCTGGATGGATAATATTTGGGGATAGGGGATGCCTCCTTTCAAGATCTGTAAAGAAGGATTAAGGGCGTTAATCTAAATTTTGTATTCTTGGAATAAAGGGAAGTCCGTTCTGTACCATCCTTTCTAGTCAAAGCAGATAGGAGGTAACGCGTCCTTAAGTACAAGTACAACATATCTTAACACTTAGGGAGCCCCACCAAATTTCAAGAGTCATCTCCCGCAGTAGACTAGACTTATTGATCTACCATTAAACACCGATATCTATAAATTTTAGGTTAGCGTTGGGCCACTCCTGCGCATCCATAAGGTTGCCAAGATCTTTGTTGTACCCAGAGTAGATACAACTGGAAAGTATAAACTAGCCGGAAGTGAAACCTACTTTCGAAGTTTCCCGATGTGGCAAAACAGCTTCATGTTATGTATGGATTTCCAGAAATTTACGCATACTTGCTCTCAATATCAATTAAAATGAATAAATGTATTTTATTTCCCATAAATAATTACATAAATACATGCATGAAAAAGGCGAGAAATATACTGGCCACTTTAACCAGTAGTGTGGCCAGTTGTAAAAATAAAGAATATAGTTTTAAACATGTGAATCAGAGTCTAGCATTATAATAACTTTACTTAGTATTTCGCCAACCGCAAATATATATATATATATATATATATTTATTATTCTATTTCAGTTCATTTTCTTGTTTGTATTTAGTTAGTTTCATGATTTAATTTTGTAAATATTTATACACTGTTATCTGAAGAAGTATGCTGACATACGAAAATTTATAAAAAGAGTTTACCAATATTTGGTTTTTTATTTCTACATGAAGAGAATACATATTGATATATATATATATATATATATATATATATATATATATATATATATTAGTAAAAATAAATAGTATAAATTATTTTTTTAATAATAGAAAGAGAAAAAGTAACTAAAATGACAAAATTATGCATAAATAGGCACACACACATGCATACATATACATCCACATGTATACTTACGCATACATACATACATATACTCGCACATACATATTATACTTTATATTGTGAAAATGAACACTATATTTAAACTAATACATTTTTAAAATATTCTACATCCTGCTGAGAAGAAAGCCAAGTGATTGTTTGCTTACAAAAAAGATTGAGGTTTTTCGTACTCTTGAATTGTAATGGTGGTTTATTAAAATATTTGGGTCCCAAATATTGAAAGGAATGTCGGAAAATAGCTTTATTAACTTTAGGTAGTTTGAAACAATTATTTACACAACTTCTTGTACTATGTGGGTGGTTAGGCATAATATTTTCTCTATTTCCGCTTCTAATAAAAAACAATCTCAAGACTTTAAAAATGAATAGGTGCTGAATGGGTAGAATTTTTAAATGTTGGTATAATGGAAAGGAATGTGTTATTTTTGATTTTTTTTTTTAAGATTATACGTAAGAAGTAATTTTGAGTCATTCTTAACTTGCCAATTAAAGTTTTGTATGTTCCACCCCAACATGGCAAAGCGTATTGTAATCTTGAATTAATAAGGGCAAAATATAGTGTTCTTAATAATTGTTCGTTACAAAAATTTCACAAAAAGTAAAATTTTCTTATCTGTGATCGTAATTTGGAGTGTAAATCTAGAATGTGTGGCTCAAACGTAAGTTTTTCATCAAATAGAATTCCCAAGTATTTAATAGTTTTTACTTGCTCTAATGATTGACATGTACATGGTTGGAAATTGCAGCTTGAGGAATGAAATATCAACGGGTAGGGTATTTCAAAACCGAAAAAATCAAAAGTAACAAATTTAGTCTTATTCACATTAACTTGCATTCTATTAGTGAGACACCATTTCCTGAGTAGTAAAAGATCCAAATTTATTAAATCACTTAATACAATAAGGTTTTTTTCTGCATAAAAAAGAGCTATATCATCTGCAAAAGCGTTAATGTGTCCATGGAAGGTTTAATAAATCATTAATAAAAATTAGAAATAAGGTGGTTGATATCACTGATCCTTGAAGTACTCCATTTTGTACAATTAGTTGGTTGCTAAAGGTGGTATTTATTTTTACTTGTTGTTTCCTTCCTATGATAAAGCTTTTAAACCAGTTTAGAGCCACTACTCTGATCCCAGCTGACTCTAATTTGCTGAGAAGAATCTCATGATTTACCATGTCAAACGCTTTTTTAAAATCTATAAAAAGTCTTGTTGTTTTGAGTTTAATCCGGTAAAAATTTAATTTGTAACTGTAATCAATGCATCTTCAGTAGATCTTCCTTGAGTAAAACCGAATTGTTTACTGCTAAAAAAGGTTGATTTTTTTCAGAAATTCAATCAGTTAAATCAATCAATACTTTCGTCGTAATTTAAACAAATCAGACTGTCCTCCGCCGTAGCTTAATGGTTATAGTCTCGGCTCTCTAACCGACAGATCACGGGTTCCAATCCCGGGGAGGTCCAATCATGTACTTTATACTTTTAAATAAAAACCAGTGCACTTCGAAGCCGGAATAGCTAACGCTGAGGCTTAAATGAGATTTAAAAAAAAAACAAAACAAATCAGTTATCAGCTGTTTTATGCGCGTTTAGTAATTATTACATTTATGTAATCTCACGCACTGTTTTTTTTTATTTTTATTCAAAATGTATTCAGTTTAAAGTGTTCAGATAAATAACGTAGCTGATTGATCTCCCAAAATTCAAGGAGATGTAAAGTAATAAATATATCTTAGCCTTCACAGCTGATAATACTTATTTGTTATAAAACTCTGATGTTATGTACTGACACTTTGCGTGGGGCGAATATTGCGGACTGACCCTTTTAAATGACACAGCCTATTTAGAATATATAGTATTAATAGTCCTAGCCATAAGCACATTCTTTTTTACATCTTAATGTACCCCAAATAATTTTTGTAATATAAATCTCTCCCTCAAACCTGACCACGAATCTCGGCTCGTAAGGATGCTATTGACGATGATAGCTGATAACTACCACATAATTTTGAATACGAAGAGACGGCAAAAAAAGTATTTGCGTCGATAGTTACCACGTCTAAAACAACCCATAACTATCTATTTGTAAGCCGGTACAATGATTATGGACTGAATTACTTTGATAATATACTGTATCGCATACGTAAATATTAGTATTTACCAGAAGTTCTCGGCTTAGTGACTAATATTATACGCAAACATAATACATACAGGTAGAGTTTGCGGCAATTTGTACCGAATTATGGTGTTCAACTCAGCCACATATATTAAATCAAGATTGTTCAGTTATTATTATTTCATAGAGAAATTCTATATTATAATTTATTATGAAGTTGTTTTAGCATTGTATCAATAACAAACTTTTCTGAAACTGAGTTTATAAAATATATAAGATTTCATAATGTGCTACTAGTTATAGCTAATTTCCTTGTCATATTTAGTTCGCTATCAGTATTAGCGAAACGGTAGAATCGCCCAAGTAGGAATTCAACGGTCCCCACACTTCTGGGTATTTATTCTACCTGATAAGTTCATACGAGCTTAGAGAACCTTAACCGTGATTATTAACAATAAAAAAGATTTCCTAACTCTGCACTGTTATATACCATACCTAATAATAATGCAAGACGAGTGAATGATGTATAGAACTTACAAAATTAATCCAGCTTCAATCATTGATTATCACTATTAATGCAGTCACCAATTACCATTCTTGTGTTAGTGATAAGTGTTTAATAATCTCTTAAAGGTAATAAGACTGTTTTGCTTATAATATTCCTTCCCAACTGCTTCTGTGAAAGTTCCACTAACGCCAACTAGAGCTGAGGTCTCCGTAAGCACGTAGCTTAGCATTTGATGTGATCTTTATATTCTCTAGGGTAACGCTTGAACACATGAATGGCAGTATTGTACCCAGAAGTCTGTCATCCCATTATCACCCTCTTCTTGATGCGTGGTCTCCTGTTGGTAAAACTGAACATATATCGGGACATGCATATAAAAAGGACAGTACAGACGCAATGGTGAACAAGTTGACTATTGACTCTTTAAAACCATTAAAAACCATGTCCAACTAGTATAGTAAAAGTTAGCTCTCCTCTCTCACGATAAATAACACATGAAGATATTTTTGATACACCCGAGTCAGTCACGGTTATAATACATATGCCGATAACTACCACTGAACTGTCCCTCATCATTAATCCGGCTCATTAATTTGGTACTTATTTTGTGAAAGAATAAACTGAATAGTTCTGTTAATTCAATAGCTGTGGAGAATGAAATATTGCAGTTTGATCAAGAAGAGTTTGAACATTTTTTACTAGAACCTTTTTGTATAAAGCTTTACCTAATGATTGAGGAAGAGTGATTTGAAGAAAATCAGGATTATGATCAGTACATCTTTCATTGGTGTTCTCCTTTTCTCCTTCTACTGACGTAGAGAGGGTTTCAAGAGTAGTTTACTTTTTGACACCTGAGGAAGAAGACAGATTTAAGTCCTCCTCCTTTTTGATTTGCCATAAAATCAAAAAATAATTTAGTTGATAAAAATAAAAATGTTTCTATTTAATTAATAGTATTCTTTAATTGAAAACCGCTTCAGGTGCGAAGAAAGAAGTTTTCGTTTGTAACTAAGTGTATTTAAGAAAACTATTTATTACACACTTATTTGAATATTAGAAAATATAACGTCAGGACATCCCAGCAACATCAGGAAAGGCCAAGTATGAAAACATTGAATTGATTAAACTTCACTATATTACAAAGGTATACCAGTATGAAACTACAAAAAGGTGAAAGGTAAAATGAAGGTGTTCTTTCGAGCGTGTTATTTTACCCCAACCAAGGTGTTATAACTTCCAGAACCATTACCAAACATTCCAAACGGTTTGGATCTTTATCTCAATTTACCTTCATCTCATTCTTCTATGCTCATTTTCCCCGCGACTGTTAAGCAACACGTTTTAGATACTAAATACTAAAAAAAGTGGAATTGTTTAAGTTCTCTATCTAAAAACATTTATTATTAGACTTCGTATTTATAAAAATATTTATCTATCCATAAACAGATTTGTAATATTTAAAACTTGATTAGTGCTGTTTACTAAAAAGGCAGCTTGAAATAGCCGTACATAATTTTTTGGGCAATGCAATATCAACACATTGTGAACAGTAAATGTAGCTGTGTATCACATTCAATCCTAACCTTATCACATACAGAGCACAATAATGATATACAACACGTTTTAAACATTCATCAGCAATAATATAATAATAAGGAATAAAAATATCCGATTTTGTACAGTCTACTACCGAAGCTAGTAAAATTTACGACTGGCTGTACTCACGAAATATGAATATAAAGGTGCAATTAGTAGTTTGAAGGTTTATATATGCAAAGATTTTGGTATCAAATCTCTGTAAGAATTGGAAAGAAGATTAAGATACCCCATTATTTTAAAAATTATTTTGTTTTTTCTCTTAGGACAAGCAACTGAGACTACTAAAACTTTGCGCTGCTCTCGGAGTAACAGGATATTCTGCATGGATAATGTTGGTGGTAGGTGCCGCCTCCTGTCAAGATTCACGAGGAAGCGTTTATTGCATTAATCTTAGTCAGGTGTCATACGAAGAAGAGGAATCAGATTAGTACCAGGGCGTGACTCCATTATCTCCAGCAATATAGTAGACCTATTTATCTATCCTTGGACCCCAACATCTCGGTCCATAAGATGGCGCAGGTTGAAGTAACACATCAATTTTCGCCGCACTACTGTAGGTTCAACTAGCCAGAAGTGAACCTCTCTGGAGACGTATTGAAGCGTTATAAAATATGTAAATAAAATAAAATATTACATCACCCTCCTACGCCAAGACATAAACTAGCATTTTTTAGACATAACGCCGCTAAATTTTGAGAGTGAAGTTTGGTTATGGGATCTGGGCGTCATAATCGGCAAAGGTAAAAACAATGTTTTCTTTAATCTCTTTTGGAATTAGTTATCGTGGGAATATTCCATGTTATACACAAAAGACTTTCAAAAAATCACATCGATTCAAGTAAAGAATGTTTACCATGTACAATCTATTAAGAGCTTACACGTATGTAATGCATTCTTGTTCTTTGAAGACAATTTCTTTTAATATTGGTTATGTCCAGGAAGAAATATTTGAAGCTTATTTATGTCCAAATAGATGTTTCCGATGGCACTTTTACTGGAGAGTTGTGGAACATGCGATGAGATGCAAGTACTTTGGAGGTGGCTATACTAAGAATTATCATCATTGATCTCGAGTATAGCTGATAACATCTCGTAAGTCTAGGTGAGAATTTCCGTAATCATTTCGGGTGGGGGCAGTACAAGTTTCTGACCCAAATATATTGAAATTGAATGATGTTAGAACACGTTTCTCTTTATCAAAAAATCTTTAATTTTTATATTGGAACATCAAAATTGCACACCTTATTAGATGTTTTGATGTATGATCCAATGTAGGATTCTTAGATGTAGTCACTAAAATATATCTCTCTCCAACATGCTTCATTCCTGAGGGCTTCGCACGATATTAAGGTTTTAATGGAATCTTGGGCTAGGATTCATTAATGAGTAGGTCTCTATATATTCAATCATTCTAAATATTAATACGCTATTTAATAAAGGTCTCCTTCAGGTTTTAAATCATATCTGATAAATTATAGCTAACAGTTCTAAATATATAAATGGCACTATCTATCGCTTGGTGATAGATATTTACTGCACACTTTTATAATGCTCGTCCACATACATAATACTTATTGTAATTTTTACAATCAGTCAAAAATGTGTCAGGATGTGAGGTTTGTTTTCGCGCCATGTATATATAGGACACACATTCGTTACTGTGAAAATATATACGATCGCTTTATATTTGGACATAATAATGTTAAAATCATTTTCCGTTTCTATGTTAGAATGCCTTTCTGATAATCCAATCCACAGAGTAAGATCACAGTTCATTATTCGTGTTCATGTGCGTATGTATCCGGTATACCAGAAACTTTAAAAATTATAATAAACAAATTAATTTAATATGAGAATGTATTCTAGCGTTTTTCAAGCGATGTGATTATACTAGCACTAAACTATCCGTGAGGGCAAATTTAAGTAAGCTACGCTGAGAAAAAATTGAATTTATAAGGTAAATGTTTGGAAAATAAAACAAGATATATTTCAAATGGTATTGTTGAAGATTATCATTGATGTTACAATCAGAGAGAATCAAACAATTTTCAGTCGTAATATTCACAGATGGGAAAATGTGGTTGTGGACAGTTCCCGTCGTTCCATAGGTACTGGTAGTCCTCCCTCAGCTCTAGGCAGTGCTCTCCCCCCGCCACCCCCTGGTAGTTGTCCGGCTGTCCAGGGCTCCAGTCCGTAAAGTTGAAGGGTCGTCCGGTGCTCATCCATGTCCAGTGACCCTGGTGAGAGTAGTCGGCTCCAGAGATCCAAAACTGGGTTCCAAGACCTGCAAATATTGAGAGCACAAGATCACTTTACGTAGTTTTCGGTACACTTTACATCCTGGGGTGAGAAGAGTCCTAAAATCGTACGAAGCAAATACTACACATAGCTATGGTGGGAAGGGTACATTGAATGGGAATATTGTTGAGTATAACTCCAGTTCACCTTCCTCTTGGTGCAGGGTCTTGAATCAGACGTTGTCACAGACTTTCAGATTCTATAAGGTAAACTGTAGCTGAACCCAACATTCTTATTGAATAAACCCTTCCCACCATAGGCACGTGAAAACCCAGCTGATCCACTATGCTTAGAGACCGTATCTAAACATCTTATTGCACCTGAAATTGTGCATCTGAAAGGACTATGAAAATACGTCTTCACCTAAATTACACTATATTTTATACTTTCGTTGTTTTATACGTCGAAACGACGTAAATTTATTGTTTGTTTTGAGTTTCTCGTCACCGACATTTTTTGGATCTCTTCAGACTAACATGACTCCAGATCCAAGTCTTTGGCAGCGGCTGTTTCCAGACGCTGAGTGCAGAATTAGTGAATAGGTACGTGAACTAGAGCTAAACTCAACATTCACTTCACTATATAACCAGGAGTTGAATTTTAAAATGCTGGAAAAGTCTACGTCCATATGAAGGCATTCGAAATTTTCGGCGACAAAGAATATCAGAATTTAACTTTTAATTGTTTGACATCACAGACAACTAAACTAGGAAATCTAGTGTAATTTAGATGATTGGGTGTTCTTATAGTCTCATCAGGTACACAATTTTATATCCACTTGCAATGCAATTTTCCCCTGTTTTACTTTATTTGTTTGACTGGTGGTATTATTACTTATTGATACTTTGTAATGATGTATAACTTTAAACTTTAATTGATTTTTTAAAATGTATGATTAAGAATAGTTTTGGAATAAGTTACCTGATTTTACTATAACATCCTTTACGAGTGCATTCTCCTCCCTTGATTCAATAGTTGCGAGACGACCTCCGAGTTGTAAGCAGTACGCAAACGCTGTGTGCCAATTTACCTTCCAAATAAGGTTTAGTACAAATTTAATTTAATTTAAATTGTTAAAAAGTAAATATAAATATAAATATATATATATATATATATATATATATATATATATATATATATATATATATATATATCCGCACTAAATAGTATTTAATGCATGTAGTATGAAGCATAATCTTTAAACAAATTAAAGAAGTAAGATACTTTGTATTATCATTTTAGTTATCATTATAAAACAATATTAAAATTAATTAGTAATTATGATAGTCCAAAAGTAATCCAGCTTACTCGTTATGAATATAATGCTAATACTATACCATACTAATATAACACTGCCAATGGTAATTTTTAAATTGTAGAATCCAATACTTCTAGCTAGTTTTAACTATATAATATACAAGGAAACTATACACGTATATTGTATCAAATTGTTTATTTTACCAGAGAAACTTATTTGAATTTCCAAATACATAATTTCCATTATTTAATACTGATTATATTGTTGAAATGTACTTCTTAAACACTGTTTGACAAATGCTTTTGAATGTAAAGAAGTTTTGCCAAAAACTAAGATTGGTGAGGTGCAACTAATTTCAGGTTCTTGTCCCTGATGTGGTAGATAAAGGAGCTTTGTCTACACTTCGGCTGTTAATATTTTCCAAATTAAATTGTATTTTTATAAGCTTAAGATATAAATAATTTCGTGTTATAAATGAGTCCCTTTAAATATTATATTACTAAATTTATTTGTGAGTCTATTACCTATGTAACCTAACTTACTGATACTGCTATTTGTTCATGTCTTACGTAATACTTTATTAACACAGCTCTATTTTATCTTCGATCCTTTACCACACAGCAAATACCTTTTCTAGGTTATGATATATCTTGTCATTCTATTTTAAAAATTTCTTGATGTTGTCTGTTATTCGTGTTAATTGGATACAAATTCCTAAAAGGCCTCTCTTTTTCTTTCTCTCTTCTGTGATTTATCTTACATAATCACTCATTCATTCCTTAAAGTACATCGTTTATGTTCAAAATCTTTTCGTAACGATTGTTTAGTAATCATTTTATATATTTTAGAATTGTGTTTTCAATGTATTGGTCATAATATTAATTTAGCTATATTAGCTGCATTCTTCCCGGACAGTATTTAACTTTAACAATATTGAACATTTAGTGTAAAGAAAGGACATAGGATTTTTCCGTATATAAATGGTATATGATTTATAATATGAATAGCTATAAACTTACCGTGACTGGTTCCACTGTATATCGTTTTGTGGTTGCATGATATGGAGGCCAGTTTCCTATATCATCTACAAATTGATGCATATTAAACTATAAAAGTCTTGACGTTACGACAGTAAAGAGTAAACAAAATTAAAATATACAACGTATTTCTAGGTGAAAATGAGTCTATTTATGTAAATTTATAATATAGATCACAAAATTTAGTAAATAATTTTTTTTAAATCATAAGAATATTTTTGCGATGTGATTCCATGTGATACTAAAATTCAAATTGTAGTAAAAGCTATTAATACACTTTTATACAAACAAATGTTATCATTTAACCTAAATTGGTTATTAAAATTTAGTTAAAATAAGAATTTTTTAACATAAATTAAAAGAAAAATTGCAAGTTGAATGACTAACTAAATCCAGGAATTTACTAACGTTTATTAATAAATTTAGCTGAAAAAGATATCGTTTTAACGAATCAGTGTTCTAAATTCAACAGAATTTGGAGAAAATTATATGTTTTAAAAATGAGTTTGTTTTTCAACTGAAGGCGATATAGTAAAATACGAAATTTTTAGTCAATCGTAAGTGGAACAGTTCACTTAAAATAATCTGAAGTAAAAAGAGAACGCTCAAATTTTGTTAAATATTTTTTATTTTATGAAATTACGAATTGTTACTTTAGCGAGTTCCAAGCAGATGTCAACAATAAAAGAAATTATGAGGGTGTGCCACATACCATTATCTCCACCTAAGCTTTGTGAAGACACGGGGGTATATTTTGATTGCATACCGCTCGTAGTCCAGGCGCTATAACGCACCAAGGTTACACTATTCCCTCCCCACTCTGCGAGGAACAAGCGGAGTTCTTGGATTGCCTACCGATTTCGAATTTCAGGCGCTATACCGCACAAAAGTTCCAATATTCCCTGTCCTGCTCTGCGTGGAACACAGCGGTGTAACCCTGTCATAGTTCAGGCGGTATAACGCACCAAATGGCATTTATTTACTTTATATTTTGTGACACAACAGCATTCCAAAAATCACGATGATTGGACATTTCCTTCAGAAGTTATACATTATACAAGTTTACTAAAGCACATGTCCCATGAAATTTTTAATTCCCAAAAAATCCCATCTAAAAAGGTGTTATACATACATTACTTGGAGTTGCGCGAAAATACTTAGATTTGGTTACCAGTGAAATATGTAGAGAAAATTAATCTGCTATAATTATATATGCTGATAAGTCCCATATGTCCCCTAACGTTCTGGCAACACTGTAAGTAGCAGTAAGTGATACACACACGCTATTCAGTATACTTACATTGATCGTAACACCCGATGTATGGGTCGCCAGAGTATCCTGGTTCACAATAGCACGAAGCGATATGATCATCTACTTGACATATTGTGAAATCCCCACAAAGACTAGGACATGGGCTCTCACATATTTGTTCGATACAGGATTGGTCCGCCGGGCAATCTTGTTGTGACACGCATGGACACTGAGCTACAAGTCATATATAATATATAAATATGTTATACTGATTACATTGCAGTTAAAATATGTATTCTTATATCTCATTGTTAAATTGAAAGAACAAGCTTTCTAATAGGTATAAAAAAAATTAAAACCTAAAAGGGTGCAGTCCGTGTCTTATTAGACTAAATAATATAATTATATACAAAAAATTAAAGGAAAATAAGTATGAACAAAAACTGATAGGTAAAATAAAAAATTACAAGAAACTTAAGCTAAATTATCATTGGTCTACGATTGCTCTGTAAATAGCCTTGAATCGCTTTGAATCCCTTTAGTTTACCTTGGACCCTTTGCATGCTGAAATTATTATAATTTAGATTCTTTAGATGAATCGGATTGCTTTGATCGTTCTTCTAGTTTTGGGGAAGAACGATCCAATGTCTCCCCGTAAAATCAACTGGTCTATTGTTCGTGATTGTTTAAGAAAGTAATTTATTGAAAATCACGTAACCATTTAGAAGGTTGAAGGTTATTGTATTTAACGTAGCCTACTGGAACCTCATTTCTGACCTTTAACCTTTTACTTACAAATCAGTAGAATTCTTCCGACCAAGCGGAACCGGTGTAACAATGAAGTCTTTATAACTTGCTTATTAAGAATTATTGCAAAAACAATGACGCGGTTTCAAGGTGGACTTTTCGAGTCCTTATACGATAACATTGACAGTTTTCACTGGTCACAATTCTATAAAACGCACTAATTATATGAAGATAATATTCTAATTTGTATTCTGTGTATTATATCACACAAATGGTTTTTGTGATTGAGGAAAAATAAATTTGATTGTATTTGAAGATTAACTGATCAACTGTATCACTAATCAATACAACACTATCACTCATGACATTTTCTGAGTAAACATACCACATTGTCAGATTGATGTCTGATGCACTATTCTCTTCTGCTTGCAGAAAACAAATAACACTCCTCAATTCTCAATTTGGTGGGTATATTAGTTGTGGCGGCCAGGTTTATGCAACTGCAGCTCAGCGCAAACTGCTACTTGGATTACGCAGTAGCTAATGTTGTGGTGGGGATGATGTGCGATTGGCTACTGCACTCACTGCTAAAATGCCACTTATCTGGTTTCATGGCGTGACATCGGAAGTTTAAAAACAAAGCCGTCATAGTTTTCCAACATTCTAAAAATGTACGAATTAAAAAAGCTATATTTAGAGTTATTTTTTAGGGAACCTACATCCAATGCAGACAAATAGACTAATAAAAAACAGTAGCAGTCGTGGGACTGCCGATAGAAGTGAAAACGGAACTATTAAGTTGAGAGTAATTAACAATACGTTATAGTAGCAGTACATCTGTAATTGTAAATGTGACGCGTTTTTAATTTTCCAATTTTAAAATCCACGAAAAAATATTATCAAATAACTAGAAATCTATTTTACCACGCTAGTAAGATAAATCTTATATACCGTAATAATACTCATTTCATGATGAAGAGGTTAAATATTAAAAACATAATTAAAATGAATAATGCTAAATTTTAAATACAAATATTCGTACAAATATTAAAAATGTTTAAAAATATATTCGTTGTTTTCATTATTCATTTATCTGTATAAAAATATGTTGTAATTGCTCAATATTAATAGTTTGTTAAACATAGAATACAAGTGAGTAAACACCGAGTGATCAACAGTGAGTTGAACACCGTTGTAAATAATACAGTTATTGCTACGGATAAAGTATATGATTGCAATAACAATTAAACCCACAATATTTTTAAAACTAATAAATTAGTTAAATTAACTTGGTTCTTTCGTAAAGGTATTTTTATTGCACAATAAACTAATTTATTGAGTTAATACGGTATCAGTGAGCCAATGCGCCAACTACAGTTCCGGCAGAAACGTTCACCCATCACTTCATACGCTACTACAGGCTAAACTAAACTTCCAATAAAAAAATGATAAATTACAAAAAAAAATATTCATCTATTTTCACACAACTTTCTCGCTGACAAATTTTGTCTGACCAAAAAATAAAAAAAATCCTCGCTTACTACTTTTTTCTTGTCATTGTAAACGCTATGTAAAATGTAAACAATAATCAAAATTATTTCGAAATTTTTTTAATATTCGATCTTGATTACCAATAGATTGCCAATATTAAGAGCTTTAATTTGACGCATCTTACAGAATTGTACGACATTGGCTTCACTTTTAAATCGCGAGAGGAAGCCGTAAAGGTCACTGATTTTCGCAGTCTGTTTTCATACTCCGCCGGGACAGTTTTTAACACAGCGAGACTGACTTTTTCATGCAGGTTAGTAGTCCGCGGCCAAGTCTACGGTTAAAAAACACAGCGAGACTGACTTTTTCATGCAGGTTAGTATCATTAGCATGTCGGTGACGCGAACCGAGGATTTTACCCTCTACCAAAACGCTCAACGCGCCTAAAGAAGTTTTCACTTCAATAATATATGTAGACTTTTACCGAAGCATTCAGAAACACCACTATAATAATCACTAATTGTGACAGCTATATTATGATTTTTAGATGCGAACGTTTCAAATACAAACGTTAAGCTAGTACTAGTAAACTCACCGCCAACGGTAATCTTTGTGAAAGTACATCCAGTGCATACAAATACATTAATTATTAATGCCTGTTGTCTGTAACTGTAATATTTAAAAACATCACTATAGTGATCATTAAATCTTTATTGCAGCAGCTTTATTGTGGTTTTAAGATGTGAAGATTTAAAATACAACCGTTAAAATAACACTAGTAAACTCACCGCCAACCACAATCTCTATGAAGCTACACCCAGTGAGTACAAATACATTTAGAAAACCACTATAATAATCACTAAACCTGTATGGTCTCCTTTAGTTTTCAAGATATTGAATATTGAAAATACAATCTTCTAACAGTTTCTAGTGAACTCACCATCAGCCGTAACTTTTGTGAAGCAGACAAATACACTAATCAATAATACCCGTAGTGTTCCCATAGTGATGTTTACCGTAACATTAAACTACGGTAATGATCACTCTTGTTGTTGCACGCTGTAACTTATCATCCGTTGTTGAACACGGTTACAGTCAAACGTAAGGAAATTGAGAACACCTTGAAATCACCGTAACGAGTGCTTTGTAGTCGTAAATGTGCGATTGTTACGTACTCAGGGACGTATCTAAAGGAGGGGTACGGAATAAGTGAGTGGTTCCTTCCTGACATATAAAAGTAGTAAAATAGCGGAATGAAAAATTCTATGAGGTATAATTGTAATTTATTGTGAATATATGGTCTTCTCTAAGCACTTTCTTAATTTTTTCAACAAGGGCGTCTGTAGCGACAGACCTGCGTCCTTGACCTCCTTCATCGTACATGTCAGTTCGGCCATCCTTAAATTTTCTACAACATTCAGGTACAACACCATAACTCCTAATGTCTGGGACTCCAGGACGGAAATCTAAGCTTGATGTTCGGACAAAATAGACCGAGATGACCCTTCATATGACACAATATGAGCTGGTTTTTCGTAGATTTATCAATTTGCCTACGAATGACCTTCATAGGAAGTTTTGGGAGGGTCTTACCCTATAGGCATATGTGTGAATATGGATATATGTATTTTTTAAGTTGACTAGTTATTTTGGTAGTTTTAGGGTAGAAAATTGATCTATTGAAGTTCAAATTGTACCACTTAAATTCAAATCTACATAACTTCACCAAACATGGTCCTCAGACCTCAAAACCAACTATAGTTTTTAAATATATATATTTCTAATACATAGACTTATTAGAAATAATATTATAATTCTGTATTATAATATTCCTCGTAAGTACAGAATTATTTATAAACTCTGTCGCTAAATGTTAATTTAATAGATACTGAATGATATATTTAATAATATTATTTATACGTCTGTATTTCTATTGAAAATGTCTTATCCATAGACGACATACAGAAAATTGGAATAAAAGTATCACTCTTTTGGTTATAAATATATATTATACACTATTAGTACAAAATTTACTTTTATAAATATCTCTACTAAGTTCATTGGTAATTCATTTCAATATGGTCATTTATAACCCAATGCGTCATCTCATGACCTAGAGTAAAATAAAAACTTTTCGGGAATGTTTATAAAATGCCCTAACATTTCATTACATAAACCGTTTGTTTGTGTGAACAGTTTAATATGTGGCTCAATTCAACTGTCACAAAATGTACCATCTTTCTCCGACTGAGCCAAAAAGATTATTTACGGGTAATTGCTATTTGTGATTTCCTCTTTTGCGGTAAATATATAGGACTTTGTTGGCCGCCGATGTAAAATATGCTTAATACAAATGGAGGCATTGTCTTAAATACATCACACGATCAACTTTGTAAGTTTTTGAAAATCGATGTTTCACTAAGTGTCGTATTATAGTAAAATATATTTTTCTGAAATAGATTTCACCTTGTTTTTAGAAGAAACTAATTTTACAAAAGTACACGCTTTTGAACTGTAAAGCATGGCAATATTTTTACAATTGCTCAACCGTCATGGCGTATTAAATGTCCCTAAACTACCAAAATTGCCACTTACGGAGCAGATGAAATGCCCTAGTTAGTGTAGCAGATTGCTTGCCTCGGGGACAATTGGTATCTCCATTACCCAAGATTGTGCCCCGAGCATCTCAACCCGCCTGATTAAAATCACTTCTTCGTTTCTGTTCTTTAGCTCTTACGCTGAATAAGACTATTATGTATATAAAACCTCTTCAATGAAAAAGAGACATTGCTGCGCAGGTTTCTAATTAACTTCAGCAAATTAGAATATCGTATAATTAAAATGTGTAATGGTCTATTGAAACTATTAGGCATTTATCTAAGGAAACATACTTTAATATATATTTTAATTTAATTTTTAAGTAAGTAATCCACCCTCAAAAGTGAATGAAGCAGTACACATACGAAATTTATTTTTCCTAATGTTAATTTACTGGCTGAGCATCCACTAGCCTATAACTCGAGAGGCTAGTAAGATCACATTTATTTTTCTCTATCCACAAGTTATCTCTGGAAAACATGCGTTTTCCATATAAGATTAATTTCAAATAAAAGTTAATAATTTTTCGTAACACCCTAACATTAGATGCATTTGAGCAATTTTTTAAATTAAAATAGATACTTGAACTCAAGAAAGAATTAGGAAATAAAGAATAAAACGCAAATAAATAAAAAAATTATGGGAAAGCAGGTGATTGGCTTTTTGTGAGATCTGGTACAGAGATATAACCTACGTGGCAAGTTTTATTTTAAGAAACATAGTTTAAAAAGTTGCTTGGTAATTGTTAAAAGCAAAGAAATGCAGTGAACCAATTAAAATAAATACAACAAGTCGTTCAATAATCTATGAATAGCGGCTATTTGCTTAGTTATTTGGTTTTAGATTATTTTAAGAAACGTGGTTTAAAAATTTGCTTGGTAATTGTTAAAATCAAAGAAATGCAGTAAACCAATTAAAATAAATACAACAATTCGTTCAATAAACTATGAATAGTGGCTATTTGCTTTAGTTATTAGGTTTTAGAAAGTTGTAATTTAATAATTTGGTTTGATTTTTGTACATGATAATACCTGAAATTATTCGTAGAAAACTGTGGATACTCTCTACATAAAAGTTGTATTAAGTGCCAACTATAACCTCATAATTTCAGTGTATATCACAAATGAAACCCTGATGGTCATTGTATCTAGGCTGGATAGTGAGAGAGGATGGTATTGAAAACCAGGGATGACACCTATTTCCTATCTCCTTCCCCAATAATTACATAGAAATTTTCCTGAAAGTGTCAGCTTCTAGATTAGAGTCCTCAGCGTTTCTGTTGCCACTCTACATTCAAGGTTTGTACACCGGCAAATTATTTTCGGCCTTGGTGTACGGACAGTACGAGAGTGTGGGTATTTGTTAAAACAGTAAACCGAGTTATACTTGAGGATTTAAGTAAAAGTTTTGTTACACAATTTGTTATTTTGGTTGGTGAAAGATTTTGTCATTGTAATAAAAATGAGCAGAGGCTGTGTACATTTTATAAGAAACCAAAACAAAGTTTCTTTGAGTAGTTTATATCAGTGTTATTTAACTTTTTGTATTTTCATGAAAGCTGTAATTACATATACAAGTTGCAGAATCACCACAAATGCCGTTATACAATTATTAATCTAAATTATTCTTTGATTATTTCGTTTAATCTTATCGTTACATACAAAAATAACCGGGAAATGAACATAGATTTGACAATTAGCCTCACAACCAGTGATTTGGTTCTAAGTAGATTATATGTAATTTGAAATAAGAATTGTAAATTACATTCAGAAGAACTGTTTCTGATTATTTAATAAAATATGCATACAGAATGTGAATGGTTATTTTGAACCAACTACACCGAAAAAAATAACCAAATATTTCCGTACTCCAGAATCAGTTATATAGATAATATCAATATTCCAATACTCCATCGCTGTACTCGGGGAAAATGTACGTATGTAATGGAACAGAACAGTTTTGTAAGAATACTTGCAATTGAGATTAGGACTATATGTAACATATTTATATTGTTGTAAAAAAAGTTAAATAAAAACTCATTTCAAATGTTGATCAAGTCTCTAAACAGAAAGTTCGTGTTTTTGAAAATAAGTAAGTTTTTTACGTTTTACAAATAAGGCAATACCAATAATACCAAAAATGAGCTCATTCCTGTACCCCTTCTTTTTATTTTCACCATCTTTTTTTGTCTGCCGTGACGATTGCCATTGTCTATTGTCTTCTGGTCAGTCGTAGGTTGTTGGTAGACGAATGCAGACGTCAAAAAAAATTAAACTTTTTTTAAAGTGAATCATCTGTCATCGCAGTGTTTATATGTAAATAAAATATTTTCTCCTACTTTCCACCTGGAAATTGATGGTAAATTGCTTATCTAACGTCAAGATTTTCAGTTTCCAGATGGAAGATATATAAGAATCTAACCGACACTTTATAATGGTTCTATATTAGTTAAGGTCGTAAATTAAGTTATGTATGCGAAAAGTGTTTCCTGAATAAACTACGCAACTAAGAATACTAATCTATAAGAATGTACACATTCAAACTATTTATCTAAATATTGTCATTAATTATCTGGGTTAATTTTCACGTAGTTTTCAATAGTTTTAATTAAAGTTATATTATTTGAACTGGCATATAACAGAAATTTTACATAAAAACTGCTTCATTTGCTTGAAATAATCAACTAAATTCTAATTTTTCATTTATGTACCAAATCCTTTTATAAGTTGAAATTTTAAAGAATTATGTTATAAATTAACTTCCACTGAGGACGAAGGAATCAAAAACTGTTTCAATGATTTAACTTACTATTATATTCGTATAAAATTGCGCTAAAGTGTTACAAAGGTTCTTACATTTCCACCAGTTACCGGAAGTCGATATTGGTGATTCACCATTCCGTCATTTCAAATCATCCGTTGAGAAGTTAGGGTAATTGAAGTTCCTGATACAAAGTTTTTAATGTATTTGAACTGCGTGGATTCCGCGATGTAACCCGAAGTGTTTATATAGCCGGGCACGTGTGAAAGCAGGAATGGAGATGGAGCAATCCCAGGAACTAATTGAAAAGTAACTTCATTCCCGCATCACTTAACTTGGATCCGACCATCGTACTTCGTTCTCTCTTTTTAATTTCCCTCTCATGCATATATTTTAATGGAAGATATACAAATTTTTCGATTTTTAGGTAATTTAATTCTACCAACGGACTAAAGAGTATCGGTTTTGATAAGCGCTTAAGCGTGTGAATCCAAAATAAAATTCTCATCAAATGTCATTAAATAATCCTGTAAAATGTGCTTATTGGTATTATTTATGAATGTATTATCGTTTTTTTTTTTTTTTTTTTTTTTTTTTTTTTTTTAAACTTTTTCAGTCTTTGGGTTTTACTTAATTTTAGATCTACCACTGGAGTAAAGAGTATTAATCTTAAAAAGCTATCAAGCATGTACATCTAGAATAAAATCGTCACCAAACACCAACGGTTTCTAAAAAAACTGCTATTTAGTGTTGTTTTTGAATCTATAAACTGTTTTTTTAGACTGTTTCAGGTTTAGTTCAATTAATAGGTATTTTGGCTCACTTGAAAGAATTAGGCAGATTTTATTACAAAACAAATATTTATAATTTATTTCTCATGGGGTTTACTTGCATTCAGTGTCTCAAAAACCACACCAGATAGAAATATTCTTAATACAAACATTTTTAGAAGTATAAAACGTTTAAAAATACTTATTATTGTATTAAAGGTACATCAATAACATAGTTTCGTCTTTTAAAGGTTTTAACGGCTGCTACATTGAAATATCACGGCGAATAAAGTTGGCAATTGAAAGTGCGTGAGATATTCATAAAACAGTTTGTATACAATTTGAACTTTTTCACATTTTTTAGCCCGTTCTTGGTGGTTTAAAAATGCATATAGGATGTAACAAATATTTTAAAAATGTTAAGATACAAACAGTTGTTTGTTGCAATAAGTTAATAAAATTGATACTCATTACAAGACACTTTTTAAGATTTTTTATCTAGTTCTCATGAAGATGTGATTTTTTAAAATTTAAATGGTTATACGTATTGGAATGAAATGGCATAGCTACCTGGGCAACGAATTTAAGCGATATATTTATAACATACATTGTCGTATAAAATTAAGGATGTTTAGAATATCTCAACCATATTGGTTGGCCATTATTTCAACATTGTGGCCTTTAAAACGTTTTTATAATTCAAAACTCCGATATTTCTATAACAATTCTATAATATATACAAAATTTTCTAAACAATTTGCAGGAACAGTTATTTTCTATCTCGAACGTTTTTCAAAATATTGTTTACATGTAAATACTATAAGAAATAAACTATTGATGTAACTGATCAGTTGTTGAGAGAGGCTGGTGATACTTCCCTAACGATTAGATATAAGAATGGAACGCCTTCTATTGTGCCAAAAAACGAATAAATTCCAACGGTAAGCAGCAGCATGTTTCTCTGAATGTTTACTGCCAAAATGTAAATGGTCTTCGTTCGAAGCTTATTGAGTTAAAAAAATTGTTTATCTGCATGCCTTGATGATGTTTAATCTACTATGTGAAACAAATCTCTCTCCTGATATCCCCCGACCTCCGAAGTTGTTGGTGATACTGACTTCATTGTTCATAGATGTGATAGATCTGCTGCTACAAGTCACAAAAGTTCTGGTGGAGGAACCTTACTTGCAGTTCGTAAGAAGCTTTTGTCTAAACGACTATACTCTGTATTCAACATCGAAAGCGTCTTTGCCCTTGTGAAAATTAGGATTTGGTTTTGATCTTCTTCTGGCCTGTGTCTAGATTCCCCCTTCAAGTCCTCTTTCTGTTTGTCGTGAATTCTGTGATGCGGTTTACTGAGACAGTCGAATTGGCCAAATTTCCCAAAGAAGACACTCATTTTTGGAGACTTCAACTTGCCTCACTTCGATGTCAATTTACCTGTATCTGGCCTCCCTCAACATTGCAGTGAATACCTCCGTGACATGTCTTCTCTGCACTCTCTCTTCCAAATAAATCATGTTCAAAACCATAGAGGAGTAACATTGGACTTGGTCTTTCATTTATGATAGTGAGGTGCAAGTTAGCAGGGCTAATGATTGGTTGATTAAACCTGAAATTCATCATCCTCCTCTGTCCCTTACTCTTGAGTGCTATATGCCCTCTACTTGTGACAACAGCTACAGCGGCTACAACTTGGGGAAATGTGACCTCCCAGCTGCTTTATACAGCCCTACAGGAGGCAGATATGGGATTTATTCACCAGCCCGATCTCAGTGATGAAAAGTTCGACATTTCTGGAAAGTTCCTTAGAGAAAATCGTCAAAAATGCAAGTCCGTTGAAGAAATTTGGTATCTCACACTTCCCTAGGTGGTTTAATAATTACCTAAAAAAATGCATTATCGAAAAGAAAGCTGCGCATGCACGTTTCAAGAGAAGTTTCAATCTTGCCCATTATTATGAGTTCTCGAGGCTGAGAGATACTTGTAGGGTCGCTGTCTCGTGAAATGCCACATTCGATATTTGTCCAATGTTCAATCAAACATATCTTCTAAATCCACGAGCTTTCTGGGGACTAGTTAAAGCTCAAAGAAATACTCCTGATATGCCATCTAGTCTGCATTTAGATGATGAAGTAGCCAGTGACACAACAAGCATTTGTCAGCTGTTCTCCAGTTATTTCAACTCAGTCTACTCTCCCTCTTTACGAGTTTCACCTAGCTTTAGCTATCCCGTCTTCGATTCTCTTTGTGTCATAACAACCTCAACAGAAGAAGTTCTCAGCAAGCTTAAGAACCTGGACACTACAAAAGGAGCTGGAATTGACAATATACCGCCATCTATGCTTCATCACTGCCGATCTCTCTTAGCTGAACCCCTCACAGTGTTGTTCAATGAATCACTTACAAAGGAATCTTCCCTAGCTCTTTAAAGTTGGGCTTCATCATTCCTTTACATAAAGCAAATGATCCCAGCGACATACGGAACTACCGTCCAATCACTATTCTGCTGCCGGCAATTGGCAAAGTTTTTTGTAAGTATCGTGGTAGATAGACTGAATCCTTTTCTATCCAAAATAATCCATCCTTCCCAACATGGTTTTATGAAGGGCAAGTCTACTGTCTCCAACCTCCTGCTCTTTCAAGAATATGTTTTGTCTGCTTTTCGCAAGAACTACCAAGTTGATACAGCCTACGTTGATATGGCAAAAGCCTTCGACAAGGTCGACCACACAATTCTTGTGTCTAAGTTGCTGGGTTACGGAGTGGCTGAACCTCTTTTGTCATGGATTTCTAGTTATCTTCAAAAACGTTCTCTGGTCGTGAGGATTGGTTCCGCACTTCCACTCAGTTCTCACCTTCTTCAGGAGTTCCACAAGGTTCTTTGCTGGGAGCTTTGCCTCTTCAATGTCTTTGTCAATGACCTACTAGACAAATTAAATGTAAAGGCCTTACAATTTGCTGACGGACCTGAAGATTTTCATCGCTGTGTCTACACCAGAATACTCTCAAGAAATTCAAAATAGCCTTTCCGGAATTGAGGATTGGTGTGTCAGGAATAACATGTCTGTAAATCCCAGTAAGTGCTCTTGTATAACTTATCACCGCATCAAATCCCCAGTCATATACGTATACTCCATTTCTGGTACATCCATTCCACGGTCCCAGTGTATAAAATACCTAGGCGTTATATTTGCCAGCGACATGGGATTTTCTGGACATATAGACCACATCAGTAGCAAAGCAAACAAGATGCTTGGTTTCATAGCAAGATTCTCCAGAGGCATCGACAACCCTTCTGCTCTTCGCTCTCTGTATTGTTCCCTTGTGAGACAGCTTGTGGAAATATGCAAGTCCCGTGTGGTCGCCTTACAACTGTTGGCAATAGGACGAGACTGGAGGCTCTACAAAGGCGTTTTTCTTCGCTTGATTGGTGTCCGGCTGGGTTTTTGCCTATCTTGATGTGCCTGTGGAGGAACTGTCCAAGCAATCTGAACTTGTCACCTCTTGCCCTGCGACGTGACGTGGCTGATGTTGTCCTTCTCTGGAAGATAGTGAATGGTCGCATGAACTGTCTAGATCTCCTAGCTGAAATCGACCTCAGAGTTCCGGCAAACACAAGATCTCGAGATCTGCTGGGTCGAAGATACCACTCAACCAACTTCGACTTCAACAGTCCTTTCGCAAGGTTTATTCGCCTGGGAAATCAGGTTGCGTCTGGGTGTGACCTGTTCTTCGATGGACTTCACCAGGTTCGCCGGCAGGCCTTCTCTCTTCTTTCTGTGAGGGACTAGTGATTAAGACCTACAGTAGTTAGCTTTAATCTGTGTTAAGTGCATGTTCATTGTATTATATGTTGTATTTATTTTAATTTCACTGTTATTTGTTAAATGTTATAATATATTATATTTTAATTTTATTAGCACAATTTATTTATGTTCGCTCCTACTTGAATAATTATTGTTGTTTGTTAATCTTTATCTTTATTTTTTGTTATGTTTTGGATATTTATAACTTGTTACATCTTTGAATACTAATTATTTATTATCAAATTTTGTATGATACCTATTTGTTACTTTATGTAGATTTTTTATCTGTTTCGTATTAATTTTATTTTCCACTGTATCTACTATCTATGCTTGTATTTGTAAAATTGGCTGCTGTCCGTTGGAAAATAAATAAAAATAAATAAAATAAAATAAAAAAATAAATAAAGTTGTCCTAGAATCAAACTACTATTTCCAAATGAGCAGGAGGACTATTCGTTATGTAAATCTTTTTAATAATTTATGAAGCCGTATATTTTAAATCCCTATAGGAATTTTAAAATAAGAGTGTTTATTCGTAGGTTATTATAATAATACCTAAAATTTGAATTGTAATTTAATTTTACTTTAAAACTTGACTACTTATAACTTTTTACGATGGAACAGCTGGTCTACCACAAAAATACACCTCACAATTTTTTCAAAATTAAGTAAGTTCCAGGGAGAAAAATAAACCTGAAAATATGAATTTGTAATTTATTATTTTGTTTGTTGATTCTTTAATTGCGTATTTGTGTTGGCGGAAATAATATTTTGTATAGTGTATAATAACTCTTAGTAGAAGTTTATTAAAGTTAAAATTCTTGTATACCAATTTAAAAGTTCATCCAGGAATGTGCAGCCACTGCGAACGTGTAGCCACTACAAACCGTCAATGTATAATATACTACCGATGCCGCAAATATGCAGCGACTGCAAATATGAGGCCACTGCAAGTATTCAGCCACTGCAATCATGCAGCCACTGCAAACGTTCAGTTACTGCAAATATGCAGCCACTTCCTATTTCCTACTTTATATTTCTTCTAAAGAAAGTATGTCAAATTATACGCTTAGTATGTGGGTGCGTTTTTCACGAATATAGCTAAATGAATTTATTTAATTGTGGGTATTATTGTAGAAAGCGAGTAAAATTAAATTTCTGTCTGCAGTGTGTGGGCTGTGTTTGATTTCTTCACTTACAATATGACACATAAATTACAGTATTATTCTTGCATTCAGTGAAGTATACCCACATTTAAAATTCCTGCTATTTCTACAAAGATTGCTGATTCTTCTTTTAAATTTAACAAGAAACAGTTGAAAACCTAAAAGGTTTCTTTAATTAAGAATTAAAAGTCAATGTAATGCTAATAAATGGAACAATGCGAAAACAAATAATTTTATCCAAATTAATAAACATATGGTTTGAAATTTTGATAGCAATACAATCAAAATTAAGGTGTCAAATAAGCTGTAATAAAGATCAAACTTATATTAAATTTTATGTAAAGGAAGGAGTTTTAAAAAAACCGTTCTTTACTGCTATAAAAGTATAATTCGAAAGATTTCTCTAAGCAAACATTGCTTATTGAAAATATATTATTAAAAGTATAAACTTTATTAAATTACTTGCTCGGCCACTTGTTCAAACACCAAATCTAAATATGTTGAAATAAAAATATTTAAAAGCAAAAGTCAAGAAGCTATAAGTTTAAAAAATAATTCAACTGTTAAGGGTCCAGGAAATATGAAGTGGACTTTTTATGTAAACGCACGAACCGTAAAAGCCGTTCCGCTTCGGTTATTTTTATGAATATTCTGTAATATTACAGCTAGAGATTGACGTGGTTTTGGAAGTAAACGGGGCTTTAATAGCTAAGTAAATTTTTAATGTATTGAATCAATACGAGCTTTTGTATTCTTTTAAATAAAGCTATATTGAAGAATCAAATAAGTACTGAATGAAGCAGCATCGTTCCAAAATAAAAAATTGAACACTTTCAAAAAGGAAGGCAAACAAGTCTCTTTCGGCAATTGCGTTTTGTCATAGTGGTAGTCAATAACAGTTAAAACAATTGTAATTTTGATAAGTAAACGTAGATGCTAGAATATGCTTACCATATGAACGAAGCCCCTCTAAAGCCTGTCATTTCAATCAAAATCCCTTACGATCTCTAGAATACTTTGTTGGTAGAACTGTGACAAAGCGCAGTATTCTAAAATATTATTGAAAATATAATGTACATTCTATTAGCTCAAAATAATGTATCTATACAGTAAGTAGTTACAACGTAATTTAATTGCTTAGTACTGATGCTTTACTAATAATAATATTCATGACAACAATGTATTAATGTTTAAATTTAAAATTTATTCATAGTTTCTTTCTTGAAGTTCCGTTTAAATTTCTCATTGTTCTTTTAACTAATCCTCTACATTGATTAATTAATGGTTTTACAACTTATTACCTGTTTTTTGGAGATAAATAATAGTTATGAATAACATTTACTACGACACTTTGTAAGAATATTTATATTGACAAAAATATACAACTTGTTTTGTTACAAGAATAAAGCCGACGAAAATAAAGCCGTTCGTGTCTAAACAGTTAGATTGTACGAAGGTGTTACAAAATTGAGGTAAGAACAGTATACAGCAGCCACCATTATGTAACTTGTCTGGATATCAGTCTGCTACAAGCGGCCCGTTGTAGCTCAGTCATTGTAATCATCCCACCTTGCTAATTGTACGAACTGCTCCTAATGGTGTCTAATAGTCTCACGTCTCAGTTCTGAGCACTAAAGCTGTGGTATGAACAGTACACGGCCTCCATTAGGTAACAAGACTCGGTAATCAATTTACTACAAGCTTTCGGTAAAGCGCAGTACTTTTAATCATCCTACCTTGCTAATTGTACCAAATTCCCCCTAATGGTGTATAATAGTCTAATTTCTCATACCTGAGCACTACAGCTGCAGTATGAAAAGTTCACAGCTTCCCTTAGGTAACACGATTCGGTATTAATTTTCTACAAGCGTTTCGGTGCAGCACAGTACTTGTATTCATCCTACAATGCTCATTGTCGGAACTGCTCCTAATTGTGTCTAAGGGTCTTACATTTCAGTTCTGAGCACTAAAGGTGTAGTATTAACAGTATATAGCCTCCATTAGGTAACACGTCTCCGTAGCAATTTACTACAAGCGTTTCGGTGCAGCATAGCACTTGTAATCAACCTGCATTGCTAATTGTACCAATCCCTAGTAATGGTGTATAATACTCTCTTGTCTCATATCTGAGCACTAATGCTGAGGTATGAACAGTACACGGCCTCCATTAGAGAACACGACACGTTATCCATTTACTACAAGCGTTTCGGTGCAGAGCAGTACTGGTAATCATCCTACATTTCTGATTGTACTAATTCCTCATATTGATGTCGAATATTCTCACGTCTCATCTCTCTAGACTGAAGTCAAGCGTTAAATTTACAATGTATGTATCTGTATTCTAATTGAACATTAATATTTTTAACTTGTACAGAATCATATAACTTATAAATAATAAAAACTACGTAATATTAAATTTTTGTATGTAGACCTAAAAACTCATTATGCTAAAATTTATAGCTTTTAAAATATGAATTTACCATCAGTATTCACTCAGAGTTCATTTGCAAAGTATACAAAGAAAATAAAACCAAATAAATTCATTGAGATTTTTTGTTATATCTGTTTAAATAGGATTAAATAATATGATATTTAGATTCCATTCAGTTGGTGTTTAAGGAGTAGTAAGAAGTCTTAATTTTTTTGGTATTATAAGTGAAGTTTAAGTTTTAAATTATTTTGAATATTTTGAAAAAATGCTTAACATGGAAAGCTATATCAATAATATATTAGTTGAACAATATATATATATATATATATATATATAATATATATATATATATATATATATATATATATATATAAAGAATATATAAAATATATATTTTTCTTCAGTTATATACTCTATATCTAATTAAGTAGCACTACGTGTTGTAACAAGCTTTGCTGAGGGTGCATGTAAGATTTCATATCTAGTTCATTTAACTCTCGAGATGGCCTGAAGACAGATAGACATCACATACGATCATACAAATAAGTAGATATCACGAAACCCATTCTTGAAGAGATTAAGTTTCATTAAACGTTAAAGTCTATATATAAAATCTTTCTTGCTCAATTTTTATCAGATGATACACATTTTTGTTACTTACACTAGGTTTCATGATAGTTTCAACATACACGCTATCGCTCATCCAAATCCATTGGAGTGGTATATCCCAACATCTAACTAAGCGTTTCTCATATATAAATGAAGTTGCAAGCACAATTTGCAAGCTTATAGTAATTTGTTTTCGAGACATCGTGACAGACAGATGGAATTGAAATTAGTTAAACCCAACGAATGGTAGGCTTCGTTGATAATCAGCCACTTATAACATGATTTTATTTGATAAACGTAGTTTGCATTTAAAGATTCAAATGGTTAAAAAAAGTCGAATAAATCGAATTGGAGTATAGTTTTGAATGTATAAAATAGTTTTGTGTTTTAAATATGTGCACATAAATTGCGTGTTGCGACATTTCTGTTTTTTACGTGTGGTAATAGTGAACTTCTCGGCTTTGACACATTCCTCGGTGTAGCGTATTATAATGATGTAGATAAATATAAATCCTGTTTAGCATTATTTAAATAATTGTAAAAAGCACAGCGTAGACAAGTACCCGTTGCTTCTCTTGAAACTAAAAGGCAATTTATTCTTAGTGACGAATTTATAATCTATATGCTTCTGTTAGATTTCAGAAAAATCCACTAAAAATATGTACGATGCAAATTCCTTTTTCAGTAGCGATTAATTAATATATCGGTTTCAGATAATGCGTGTGTGAATTATAAATGGATTTTCAGATATAAATATAAACCAATCTTTCCAGGACTGTCTAATAAACCTTTACTCCTCAAACTTTAGGAAGCAAAATAATTATTCATAAAGTTTCATACACGTAACTATTTTTAGTTTGAGAACCTCTTGTTGTAATAAGTAGCTGTATATTTTTATAAACAAAGGACCAGATAAGTAATACTTTTAGAAGGTTTATTTTTAAATCGGCTCCTATTTAATAAATCTAAACGTAAATAGCTTAATAACTTCTTATGATAGCAAATAACAGTTATTATACTATATTTACATTGTTAGATTATGATCATTATGCTCCTCCTTAGACCTTCCAACTTTAGGCTTTATTTTTCCTTTTATTTATAGAAAAATCCCAAAGCACCAGTCAGAATGACTAGCACGGTTACGGTAGAGTTTAGATATTGAACTCATTATTAAGCGAGTACCTATGACGTCAGGCCGAAGTTTAATGATATTCGGTTTAGTAGTTTCTGATATATCAAAATCAGTGAGTCAATCAATCTCATTATGTATTGAAATATGTAATGCCTTAAACAAAGTCAATACCATAGAGAAATAGAAATATTTTTTAAATTAAATTAAACGTTTTTGCATGAACAAAGGTTTATTGATTTTACGAGCATGAAGAGGTCAAAAAATATGGTTTTAAGGTCTTTAAACTTCAGTACCACCTCTTATAACGGGAAATTTCGAAAAACACTTATGCTCTCAAGTATTAGGTATTGGAGTCCACAATACGAAATTGTTGGTACGCTAGACGTATCGCGTAACAGATTTCGCTGGGAATGAGTGCACAATTCCAAGTCTGCTGTTGATTTAAGTGCTCAGTTTGTTTATAATTTTCTTTTATCCTACGATTTTCTCGTAGCCATCATGGGTACCCAAAGGACCAATGTAAACATGTTCACTAAAGCCAAGCCAAATCCTATACAGTGACAGGCTTTTCATTGAAATTTTTATTGCCTAGATAGAATTCGTGCGGAATGTCAAGTATGCAGGTGAATTTGTTCTCGACATATCGTGTGGATTGACAGACTTATAACCCATCGCTATACAGAGTCTGTTAAACAAATATATTGATGGAATCGTTTTAATATACTCAGTTCAATCAGACAGAAGTGAGGTTTTTCTAGCCTCTCAAGTGATAGTGTTGCTAACGCTCAGCCGATGAAATCCTAAACAGAATGCAAGTCCTATCAGTCCAGTCGTTCATAAGGGATAATGACAATAATTATTTGTTAATATTGATTTGTAGGGTGGGTATGGAAGGGTAGGGAGGGAGGACCAGATGTAGTAGGAGAAGGTAGCAGGTGACTATATCGACCATCTGACAGGTAATGACTTGGACTAATCTCACCTATTATTAGCTGTTATACACACTATACAGACTAGAGCTAACTACTTTTATCATCCAATCAGAGCATTGTGTGAAATAGTGGGTTTGTAATTATTAAATCGTTTTCTATTGAAGCGCTTTCTGTAGTAAAAGAGTTTAATGGAATGTTCACCCCATTGTCAATGTTTATAAAGTAAGGTTTAATGAGCAATTTGAAATTTAAACCATTTATTCACAATCAGTTAAGAGGAATATTTTTATTCCTAAAAGGTTTTCCTAATTCATATTTATCTCATATAAATTCCTAAGCGATTAACAAGGAAAGTATTTATATTATTCATGCGATAATATAAATTAAATCGTATTTACAAAACAATTGGCTTAAATTTAGTAAACTGTGATAAGAACTGTATTTTTGCAGTCTATCTTTAATGATTTATCTTCACTTAATTACTTCGTTTCGAAATAAATCATGTAAAGGAATGTTTTGTTGTATCAATTAGCTTAACGTACATTACTAACTTTTTATTTATTCTTTGTTTGAAGATTATTTTTGACGATGGAAGAATTGTGAAGGAAACAGGATTTTTCCGGACATTTGCCGTCGTTCAGAGAAATAAGAAATCAGTAACACACTACCTTTCGAGATCTACAATTTGATCTCTTCTTGAAGTAAAGAAATAACCTAATACATAATTACCAACTAGGTTAAAATAAACAAATCATACCAAAGCGTTGTGGCACGCCTAAGTCAGAAACCACAACCACCATGTGTGTCAACTTCACTAACTCTAAAAACATGCACTTAATAAAAAAAAACTATACAAAAAACTATATAAAAACGTATTAATCATTAAAACTGAACTACAGAATACAGGTCACAATACCTTTGCATTCGTCTACTAACCACCTACGACTGACCAGAGGGCACTACCTAATGGCAATCGTCACGGCAGACAAAAACAAGATGGCGGAAATAAAAAGGAAGGTGAGCAGGAATGGGCACTTTCGTTATTATTGGTTCATGCTAGATGAACTTCTTAAAACCATATTGTGACTCCACATTGGTTTATTACAAATATCTGATCCGTTTGATACTTTTGTTTATCTTTTTAGTTCATTTTTTAGAATTGGTAACCAAAGCGGCCTAATCTCGACTGATGTTTGACTGATTGGTTGGTCTGCAATTTAACTTATGTTGCCCAAATTTTTAGAATTAGTGAAATTAGCAAACAACATGGTGGTTGTTATTCCTGACTTAGGCATTCCACAACGCGTTGGTATGATTTGTTTATTAAAGTGAAAACTTCTTTAGGCGCGTTGAGCGTTTTGGTAGAGGGTAAAATCCTCGGTTCGCGTCACCGACATGCTAATGATACTAACCTGCATGGAAAAGTCAGTCTCGCTTTGTTAAAACTGTCCCGGCGGAGTATGAAAACAGACTGCGAAAATCAGTGACCTTTACGGCTTCCTCTCGCGATTTAAAAGTGAAGCCAATGTCGTACAATTCTGTAAGATTCGTCAAATTAAAGCTCTTAATATTGGCAATCTATTGGTTACATTTTTAAATATTAAAAAAATTTCGAAGTAATTTTGATTGTTGTTTACATTTTACATAGCTTTTACAATGTCAAGAAAAAAGTAGTAAAAGAGGATTTTTTTTATTTTTTGGTCAGACAAAATTTTTCAGCGAGAAAGTTGTGTGAAAATAGATGAATATTTTTTTTGTAATTTATCATTTTTTTATTGGAAGTTTAGTTTAGCCTGTAGTAGCGTATGAAGTGATGAGTTAACGTTTCTGCCGGAACTGTAGTTGGCGCATTGGCTCACTGATACCGTATTAACTCAATAAATTAGTTTATTGTGCAATAAAAATACCTTTACGAAAGAACCAAGTTAATTTAACTAATTTATTAGTTTTAAAAATATTGTGGGTTTAATTGTTATTGCAATTATATACTTTATCCGTAGCAATAACTGTATTATTTACAACGGTGTTCAACTCACTGTTGTTCACTCGGTGTTTACTCACTTGTATTCTATGTTTAACTAACTATTAATATTGAGCAATTACAACATATTTTTATACAGATAAATGAATAATGAAAACAACGAATATATTTTTAAACATTTTTTAATATTTGTACGAATATTTGTATTTAAAATTTAGCATTATTCATTTTAATTATGTTTTTAATATTTAACCTCTTCATCATGAAATGAGTATTATTACGGTATAAGATTTATCTTACTAGCGTGGTAAAATAGATTTCTAGTTATTTGATAATATTTTTTCGTGGATTTTAAAATTGGAAAATTAAAAAACGCGTCACATTTACAATTACAGATGTACTGCTACTATAACGTATTGTTATTACTCTCAACTTAATAGTTCCGTTTTCACTTCTATCGGCAGTCCCACGACTGCTTCTGTTTTTTTAAAGTGAGCAGGAATGGGCACTTTCGTTATTATTGGTTCATGCTAGATGAACTTCTTAAAACCATATTGTGACTCCGCATTGGTTTATTACAAATATCTGATCCGTTTGATACTTTTGGTTATCTTTTTAGTTCATTTTTTAGAATTGGTAACCAAAGCGGCCTAATCTCGACTGATGGTTGACTGATTGGTTGGTCTGCCAATTTAACTTATGTTGCCCCAATTTTTAGAATTAGTGAAATTAGCAAACAACATGGTGGTTGTGATTCCTGACTTAGGCATTCCACAACGCGTTGGTATGATTTGTTTATTTCAACCTAGTTTTTATTTATATATATTCTTGCAACGGAAATACACGAGTAATAGACTTAAATAGAGATTTGTTTATTTTAACCTAGTTTTTATTTATATATTCTTCCAACGGAAATACACGAGTAGTAGACTTAAATAGAGATTATAAAAGATTAATAGCACTAATAATATTTACTTATACAATAAAATAACAAACAGTGTTAAAAATTAATAATGAACAAAAAAATGTTTAAGTAATAAATATAAGTTAGTTAATCAACAAAATAGGTAAAACAGACGAAGACAATAATAGATAGTTAAAGGTCAAAACGAACAACACTAATAAATGTTTGATGTGTGAGAAGAAATAAATAACAGCAAAGTAATAAAAACATTACAAATAACCATATGCAAATATAAACTTTTTACTTTTCTTCAAAATGTTGCTCTCTCTCTCTCTCTCTCTCTCTCTCTCTCTATATATATATATATATATATATATATATATATAAAAGGAAGTCTCTGTCCGGCACTTAATGCATTAATTCATTATTGAATTTAATTAAAATATGATTTCGCTTTTCTACGTTTAAAATTAAAGTGGTGTAAGCAGTTATTATGTACATTGTGTAACTATTCTTTTCAACAGTAATTAATCATCTTTATTCATTAAATAAATATTCATGGGTTTATAATAATTAAAACCCAGGAAATATTCTTAAACCCGTTACTATCTAAGTCTGGCCAACGGTTAAAGAGAGAAAAGCAAAGAATAGAAGTATAGGTTAAGTGAACGTGAACACAAGAAATCTAGTTAGTGTTCTGAAAGTTCCGAGAGAGGATTAAGTTGTGTTCTCTTCTTGTATGGACAAATCTGCCCAAGTGTTCAAATAGCTTTACTTCTTATATTATTGAACAAATTGGTACAATTGGTGTTACCATAAGCAAAATATCTTAGATTTACTGTGCATGATAAAACAGAAAATTTATTTTATATTTTGCTACAATATTACGTTCCTTTGTTAACCTAACGTTCATGTTTTAATATCCCTTAAACATCTTCTTAATTAATTATAATATATTATTATTATTATTTACTGTAACTGACTTTGAATTTTTAAAATGTTATGTAAAGAAATATTTTAAATAACTCCTTTAATTGAAGTAGTATCTAGTTTTAAAACTATTATGTGTAACAACAGGATAAAAGGACCATAATAAGTTGCTATCTGAAATAAAGAGCTGCCAAGCTAGTACATTCATATTCATCTACTAAATGAAAAAATATCTCAAGGAAAGAGAATTGTACTCATAAACCAATGTTTGCATACTAATTAATGTTAATTGTGCATGTGCAATACTTCTCTTGTGTACCTTTTTGTAAGTTATTTAGTGTCCATTGTAGTTTTATAGTTCGTGTAAGATCTTACACATGTACATTAATGTGTTGTATTTAGAACTCACTCATTTTAATTTTAATATAACTATCTTGAATTTGTGACAGATTTAAAGGCACTTATTTGAAAGAAACAAAAATAAAATAATCGCACAAAACGTGTTGTTGCGGATATGATTAGTGTACTTTACAGAGTAACTGACGCAAAGACGGGGGTTTTAAGAATACAATAATAATATTGTATTCTTAAAACCCCGTATAAACGCAGTTAAAGATTTTATACATTGTAATCTCTCTCTGTGCCACTTATCTAATCCTGGCCCACATCATTAACTACGGTCTTCTATTACAAAGCTAGTTCCATGTCAGTGAGAGCCACGGTGGTTGAACAAGGCTTGATACCAATTTGCGGCAAGCGTCCCAGAAGTACGCCCTTGTAATTAAAGGCATACTGGTGATGAACACTGGAACAGTTTTGGAACATTTAGGTATCTACTATAGAACTAGGTGGAATTACACGATACTGTTTTATTTATCTACACAAAAGCATGACGGAAGATTACACTAGTATTTATCTCTAACTATAATTCCAAGAATGTTGTACAGTATTAAAACGTAACCATATATGGTAACCTTTAATTTTATGGATTTAAAATAATCATGTTTGTTATTAACACCTGAACACGGTTCGAAAAGATCATGGTGTGTAGTATTCTGTGTAAGTGAATGAATCCATACGTTATTCCGAAAACCGGCACCAAAGTTAGTTT
This sequence comes from Homalodisca vitripennis, assembly GCF_021130785.1. NCBI lineage: Eukaryota > Metazoa > Arthropoda > Insecta > Hemiptera > Cicadellidae > Homalodisca > Homalodisca vitripennis. The sequence goes on from NC_060212.1 coordinate 43,644,396, forward strand.
ATTGAAGAGTAAAACTTGTTCGATTGCTAATTTTACTATTCCTTATACGAAAGTAGATTAAAAGTGCCAGAAATCTTTAACTGACCATCACTTATCTTTAAACTTTTTTCTTTTTTATATAAATTTGTGAAGCCTGACAGAGAATGCAAGATATCTCTTCTGACCTTGTCTGTCTGACTATCCACACTAAAGATGTAGAAAAAATTACAATTGACCTATAAAATTTTTGCATGACCTTTATTTCAACGTAAGTAACATTCTGTGTGATGATTTCCCTTCTCCCTCCGTGGGATTTTACTCCAACGAAAAATGTATACATTAAAAAAAAAAAATAGGGATGGACACTGAGTGGAAAGGCGCTTTATCATTACCAAATTACTCTAGTTTGTTTGAAACATGTCATACTTGTGTACTCTGTATCAACTTCAATTTTACTCTTATAATTATAAAAATATTGAAATTCAAACTGGGACTGTTTATGACAATTTAAAATATAAAACAAACCAAGATATTTAGTAAAATGTGTTTAGTGATAACTAAACCTTACACTAAGAAAATATTTATATTAGTTTGTCTCTCTGACTATAAATTCAGGTACAATATTTAAATAAGAAAATAGATGGTACTAACATTTCAGTGCTAATACAATTATTTATATTTTATCAATAAACAATTGTATTAGGGCAAAGTCCTTCTTTAAAGTATATTTTTGATCACAGAAAGTTTTTTTTCACGAGAGATGAGTTTTGCGTATATTTGCCATTATTCGTCTGAGGAAGAGATTAGTTTGAAGATATTTAAACGTGATGGTACTCTTTATTTTCACCTCTGAAGGAAGGTATATACTGCATATTCTTTATTTTTCACTTACCTAGATATTAAATTGTTGTTACTACTGTCATATCAATTGAAAGAAAGAATATGGAATGTATTCATGTAAGATTTTAATTTTGAAAAACATTCCTTAACATCTATTCTATCACCTTATAAGGAGTTTTACTTTGCAGATTATTAGCACTGCTTAACTAGTGTATCATGTACTGTCGGTAACAGTTACTTGTAAGGTCGATTATTATGAGCCATTGCCTCAAATGATGGGCTGTACATTCAGTAAAACACACACACGATTTCTCCCTCCTTCTCCCCTCAAACCACCCACTCCTCATCTCTATCTATTCCTTTCCATCCACACCCTCTCCCCTCCCGCTTCTCAACCTTTCTCTCTCATCTAGGGATTTTGTTCTTACATAAACCCAATATAAAGTTATAGTCCTATAAATATTTTTAATCTAACGATTTTTTACTGATTTACTCTTATGTAGATCCAGATTTGAGTCAAATGTGTCTATCAATAAATATTCGATAGGTAAGTATTTAACTCGTCGTGGTATAATTCATACCAAATGGATGAGATTTCGAGAATCTTAAAAAATAAATAGCGAGAACTTGTTATAACAAGATGAGAGTCTGATCTCCTATTCACCATTTTCTGCCCGTCCTCATGAGCCTCTGGCCTGTGCGAAGATCTAATTAAACAGAATACATGATCGATGACAAGTCATCGATCATAGAGCGCTCGGATCTCGCTTCTCCCGGTTTGTAAAGTACTAGGTCGGCAATACCATTAATAACATTGAACCAGTGGGTCTTCAACCTTTGACCTGTCTTAACTAGACCTGACTGTGCGTTCACTTTCTCACCTAACTTCTACTAAAACAGCTGACATGAAATATAGCAACTTCTACGAATGGTATTATAAAGGAAATATTTTGTGTGTGATCTTATGGGTCATTAATACTTGGAGTGATTGTAAGAATTCAATATTACAGAAAGGTTTTATGAAATTGGCCTTTAAGCTTGGAGACTCCAACAAGCCTTTGCTGGAAAGTAAATTCTTGACACATCTTTCCTGACACGCATAAGTTAAGAATTACAATAACTATGCTGTGTGTCAAATCAATGCACAATACCTCTAAACCAGTAGCTTTAGGTAAGTTTTGGCTGGTTATTAACCTGAGGAAGAGATCAGATTGTAGATCTCGAAACATAGAGTTTTTTTTAAAAACAAAGGCCAGGTTTCCTAAGCCTGGTAATTGCCTCTCTGCCATCCGGCTTATTGTGCACCCTCTCCCAGGTTTAAGCTGAATCAAATCCCAGGCCTTTACAAAACCATGAGATCTTCTGAACAATGCTTTCCTGATCCAACCCCTCTTCCGTATGCATAAAAACACCTAGGGATCTTGAGAGTTTACTCTGTAATGCCGGACATATTTATGACGTGCTTGGTTGTTTCGTCAGCCTCGCCACATTTCCTGCACAGTGTTTCCTGAACTGGAATACCTATTCTGTTCAGGTGACTACGGAATATCCAATGACCTGTAATAAAACCAGTCACCTTTCGGATCTCCGTTCTACTCATTCTAAGGGCATCTGCTGCAATGTTCCTTGATGGTCCCTTGATCATCCGCTTTGCTTGCAAATTCCCCTCAGTTTTTCTCCAATGTTGCAGGTGTTTTTTAACCATCCACTTGGTAACTGATGTACGTGCTAAGTTATATGAGACCCCACACGTTGGTTCAGGACCGGTAAGAGGACAGTTGGCTCCCAAGTTAGCGCAACTGTCTGCCCCTTCATTACCTGTGATTCCTCTATGTCCAGGCCCCCAAGTTAGAATAACTTTATTGGTTTGCGCCAGCAATTTCATCACCTTATGGCATTCCCAGACTGACCTCGAATTACAGTCATGGTTGGCCAAGGCCTACAGAGCAGCCCTGCTGTCCGAGCTAATGTAGATGGTTTTGCCTTTATAGCCCCTTTCCACATTAACTCTTGCACATCTGCAAGGGCTGTAACTTCAACCTGAAAGACAGTTGCCAGTTTAACTAGGCTAAAGCTTAAGTTAACCCTAGGTCTGGCTCCCTATACACGTGCCCCAGTACCCTTCAGAGTCTTTGACCCGTCCGTGTACCAGGTTAGAGCCTTCATCATGTAGTCAGGCTCACCTTTTGATCATTCCTTCCTTTCAACAATGTTGACTTGAAATGGTTAAACATAGAGTTACTGATTTGTTTGTACCACTGAACGGTAGCAAATTTTCGAAAATATCTTGTGTCTTTCTGAGTCCTCCTATCGTCGCAAACAAACTTCAAAGAAAGAGTGAATGCGGCCTATAACTTGAAATTGACTTACGTATTAGAACCACATAGTTCTATTTTAATAAACTATACAAATACAATATCAATCTTTGATTAAAAGGTCTTGTTATATATAAATTACTATTACAATTTTATACACCAATTATACAGTAGTCTCTCAAGAAAAAGGTCTAAATTTTTTTATATTGTGAAGGCATTCAAACCCTGGTTGAAAAGAGACAAACGAGCACGTCTGAATAATGAATCAGCGCGCGTGTGACACGCCATTGTGTAGTTGCCACACCCTGCCGCACAGATGTAAAGTTCCACATCTTATCTAATCAATCACGTCAGTACCTACGGATAAGCATATAGAACTAATAAAGTTAAATGTGGAAGAAACAATTAGTAGAAATACGCGTGGTTAGAAATGTGAGAGCTATTTAAGAGTTAGGTTTAAATGAATTGTATAAGATACATTGTCGAACAACTTCAAGTTGATATTGACGTTGGATGGTTTGAAAGGATACAAAAAATACAGAAAGAATACAAGTGATACCGTGCTTAGGGAGCAATCTATATTCCTTGGAATCGATATTGTTATCGAATTGCAATGAATACAACTGCAGAGAAAAGTTCTCGTTTTAGCTATGATGACATATTATAGATCAACATTAAACGCTATGACATTAATGTGAGATACTAGATATGTTGATCACAAGAAAGTTTTTCCATATTGATACCCTCATAACGTTATGTGGCATAGCAGACAAGATCTCACGAATAAGTAACGAAACGTGTTAACAAGTGTGCGACGATCGATTATTAGACCACTTAGAGTAGAAGTATTGAATTGATAAGTGTGTACGTAGTTATATTGTATTGTGTTTATTTATTAGGTAAAATGTACAGTGTGTAGCGTGTTAAAAGATCTTAGTATTAAAGCAAAAATATTATAATATTATTACTTACAAACTAATGACGTAAGCCTTTCTTAGAATCATGCTTGTTAATATATTGCTTAATATATACTAATTTACTATTTTAATTATCTACGTGTTCAGGTATTTTGGGTGTCTACAAAAAAAATCTTACAAATCTGTAAATTTAATGTTAAAATACACTTGAATGAACTGTATATCATCTATGTAAATGATAAGGCTTACAGTAATTTATCTCAGAAGGCTGAAGAATTGTCTGCATTATTAAAACTTACTGTATATTCGTCAAATAAACATAGTTAGAGTAATGAAATGTAACTTACACAAGGAATTGCAGGATAATGGTTACACTAAAACACAAATCAGCTAATTTTGAAAAATGCAATATGAAAGTTATGGTCAGAATGTTTTATATAGAGTCCAAAATCAAAATAAATAATGTCTAAACTTGCAATATATCCTAACGCACAAAAGATATATAAGGTATACATAGAAATCATATCAAAACAATATTAAAGCCGGTTAAAAAGACAAGTAAAGGACATAAACCAATTGTGCACATCTGGAGTATACTATTTTCAAATTAGTTGTAGAGCAATTTAATTGGGCAAAACAAAAAGTAAGTGCAATGAACATATTAGGCATAAAATCGTGAGAATTCGGCTTATTTATTTACCTGAGAAATTCAAAGGATTGGGCCTTTAAAACTTTTTTCAAATTTCCAAAATTTAACCAATTAAAATAAAAAAACCCGTATGAACTATGCAAAACAATATAACTTTTAAAAAATAATTTGAATTTATCAAACAAATGGGAGCATATTATAAAACTATAATAACCATTGTTTTGTCATCTTGGTATTTACGTTACAAGGTCATCAACTATGCACTACTTGACACATTATATCAATCACAATTACTTGAACATGCTAATTATTTGCAATAGCAAATCACATAACAATAACGCGTTATTTATTATGAAGATTTAAGGGGAGGATGTGATGGGCAGGAAAAATGGTAGGGAAATTCAACAAAACTATTCAAGCTGTAGTTTATATTTGTATATGTTCCATATATTCATTACAAAGGGAGGATTGGCTAAGATATCCACAACAAAATAAAATACATAAAATAAGAATGTTGTCAACACTCAGTCAGTTAATCCTTTCGGTTGATATAACTTTAAAACTGGATACACAAACTAAACACTACTGACCAATAAACAAACTCATATAAGCTTTTAGTAACGAGTTTTATGCGTTAAATGCTAATGAAATACTGTTTTGGGTGTTGCAATAAAAAGGGACGAATAAAATGTAGTCCTCGTATTTAATGATTACTAATACCTAGTTATATTTAAATACTTACAAAGTAACCTTTTTGTGTTTAGATAGAGAGACGGAGATATAGCAAGGGATTGGAAAACCATATACCCTTTAGGATTGTTTATAACTTTATATCTAATAAAACATATTGGTACCATTTTGAAAAGTATTTTATAAAAGATTATATCAGATTTTTATGCTTATAATTGTATATAATTACTTTCACATAAAATATTCATCAAGAGGGAAAAATATTTTGCAAAAATATTTTTAAGTGATTCTGCTTAAGCAGCCTTGCACTATTTTAAACTTAAACTGTGACACCTTAAGATATTTGCTAATAGCCCATTTCTTTGTGTTCTTTGAGAAAACTTAGAGTTAGACCATTGCACTTTTGTGACCTTATCTACATCATGACATATTATAACCTAGAATAATTGGTGTTTCGGACATTCAACAACGATATATTATATGAAATGCTTAACAAAATATTGCGAGGATTGTAATGTATCATCTTCGTCAAGTGAAAACAATTTAAGGCATAATAAGTACCTACAAACCTACAACGTACGGAAATGGACTGCTACTTTAAATGTCCTGTCCAACACTTCTTTTAAGTCAAGACAAGGAAAATGAACCCAGGCATGTTAACAGCGCAGAATGCAAATTACGAGTGCAATTCATGAGAACGCGAAGTAAAGATATCAATGGCGAAGGTAGAAACAGTGTTGACACAGGTGTAATTTAAAATACACACTTCAAAGTAATTCATGCTCCATAATGCCAGAAATAGCTGTAATTTAAAAAAACACACTTCGCAGTTATTCACGCTTCCAGATTTCTGAAGTAGGAATAGTGTTGAGATCAATATAGTAACAAGATAATGAATGTCGTTACATCCTTCGGCCTGTCGTTTCTCAATATAATACTAATACTATTTCATACTAATATAACATTATTAATGGAAATTTAAAAATCTTGGTTTCAATACTTCAATTAATAATTAATAACTTATTAATCTTGGTTAGATTAAACGTTGTAATATACAAGTAATACAGATTTCTAACATTCTAAAAATGTGAGATTAAAAAAACTATATTTTAGAGTTGCTTTTGACTCGTTGATAACCTTCATACAATGCAGATAAATACACTAATAAATAATGTATGTAGTCTTTTACCGTAACATTCAGAGTTGCCACTATAATAATAACTAATTCTGACAACTTTATTATGGTTTTAAGACGCGAAGACTGCAACAACCGTTAATCCAGCACAATTAAACACGCCGTCAACCGTAATTTTTGTGAAGTTATATCCAGTGCATAAAAATACATGAATTAAATATGCCTGTAATCTTTAACAGTAATATTTAGAAACATCACTATAATGATCACTACATTTTGACAGGCTTATTACGGTTTTAAGATGAGAGGATTTAAAATAAAACTGTTAAACTAATACTAGTAACTCACCGCCAACTGTAATGTTTGTGAAGCTACATTCAGTGCATACAAATACATTTAGAAAAACCACTATAATGATCGCCCAACCTGTATAGTCTTACTTAGTTTTCAAGATATTGAAAATACAATCGGTTAATAGTTATTAGTGAACTCACCGTCGGCTGTAACTTTTGTGAAGCAGACAAATACACTGATCAATAATACCCGTAGTGTTCCCATAGTAATGTTTACCGTAACATTAAACTACGTTAATCACCACTCTTGTTGCCGCACGCTGTAACTTCTCATCCGTTATTAAACACGGTTACAGGCAAACGTAAGAAATTGAAAACACCTTGAATTCACCGTAACGAGTGTTTTGTAGTCATAAATGTGAGATTGTTACGTACTCAGGGACGTATCTAAAGGAGGGGTACGGAATAAGTGAGTGGTCCCTTCCTGACATATGACAGTAGTAAAATAACAGTATGAAAAATTCTATGAGGTATAATTGTAATTTCATTGTGAATATATTACGGTATTCTCTAAGCACCTTCTTAATATTTTCAACAAAGGCGTCTGTAGCGACAGACCTGCGTCCTTTACTTCCTTTAACGTAGACGTCAGTTCGGCCATCCTTAAATGTTCTACAAAATTCACGTACAACACCATAGCTCATGTCGTCTGAGAATCCTGGACGATAATCTGACTATTGATGGAGCAAAATAGACAGAGAGGACCCTTCGCACGGAACGATGTGAAATGATTTTTCCTTGCTTTATCGTTTTGTCAAACAATGACTTTCACAGGAATTTTTTTAAACGTCTCACCCTCCAAGCGAAGGTATTTAAGATGGCTAAATATATTTTTGTTGAATTTGATTAGTTATTTTGGTTGCTTTAGAGTATCAATCGGCCTATTGCAGTTCTCATTATATCACAACATAAATTCACCATTTCTACATAAATTCACCAAACATGATCCTCAGTTACTAAAAAAAACAATCGTTCTAATATAATATTCCTTGCAAAATAGAGAATTATTTTCAAATCCACTCCGTGGTAACTTAATTGATGCATTATGTTGTATTTGATATAGTTTTGTTAATATTTATTCATTTGTTTTTCTACAAAAAATGTCTTATCCATAGACGACATATAGAGAATTAAATAAACAATATTTCTCTTTAGATTGTAAATATATATTATACACTATTTGAAGCTGCTTGTGAACACCATAACTAGTTGAAACTTAGTAAAAAAAATTTGACTTATAAATATCTCTACTAATTTCACTGGTAATTTCGTTCCATTGTGGTGGCTGTTTAAAAACACATTAATTAATGAAATACGTCTGCTCTTAGTTTAAGAAGACTTTTTGTATTTTTTGTTATTGGTTCACTGCATTTCTTTGATTTTTAACAGTTACGGTGCAATTTTTTAAACCGTCATTCTTAAAGAAAAGTTTCCACGTATGCCGAAATACTGTATACAATCTCATAAAAAGCCTTTCACGTGTTTTGGCTCAATTTTTATTCCTTTACTTTTTATTGCTTATTTTAGTAATTCTTTCTTGAGTTCAAAGTTAACTATTTTAATTAAAACATTTTAAAAATGCATTACAGTTAGGTTGTTAGGAAAATTATGATATTTTTATTTAAAATGAATTTTATATGTTACGCACATTTTCTCCAGAGATATCTTTTGGACAAAGAGAAAGAAATGTAACGATCCCAGCCCCTTAAGTGATAGGTTTCGCTAACGCTCAGCCAGTATATTAACATTAAAAAAATGCATTTCGTATTTACTGCTTAATTTACTTTTAATGGTAGATTATATATTTCAACATTAAGTTAAAACATATAATAAAGTATGTTTCCTCCTGTAAGGGAATGACAAAAAAACGTCTATTACTAAACGTTCAGAAAGTGGACCGAAATGGGTGATAGTTTCCAATACGCCATTTCACATTTTAATTACATGATATTCTAATTTGCTAAAGTTAATCAGAAATCTGCTGTGCAATGTCTCTTTTTCATTGAAGAGGTTTAAAATACATAATAGTCTTATTCAGCGTAAGAGCTAAAGAACAGAAACGAAGAAGTGATTTTAATCAGGCGGGTTGAGATGCTCGGGGCACAATCTTGGGTAATGGAGATACCAATTGTCCCCGAGGCAAGCAATCTGCTACACTAACTAGGGCATTTCATCTGCTCCGTAAGTGGCAATTTTGGTAGTTTAGGGACATTTAATACGCCATGATGGCTGAGCATTTGTAAAAATATTGCTTTACAGTTGAAAAGTGTGAACTTTTGTCAAATTGTTTATTTTAAATACAGTGTGATATGTATTTTAGAAAAATAAATTTTACTATAACACGACGCTAAGTAAAATACCGATTTTCAAAATTCTACAAAGGTGATCTTGTGATTTATTTAAGACAGTGCCTTCGTTTAACTAGGCATAATTTAAATTATGGACCACCAAAGTCAAAATTTATCGCAAAGAGGAAATCAAAAGACAGCACTTACCCGTAAATAATTTTTTCAGCTATACGAAACATTTTGTGAAGTTGAAATATCGATAATATATTTCATGTAGGCTTGGCATGTATATCTTATACAAAATGTTCTAGAAAGAAACAGTTCTTGAAATTAAATATTTAGGGCATGTTATTAAAATTCCCGAAAATCTTTTTATGTTTTTCGGGGTCCATAAATAAGGTAGCCATATTTTTTACGTTTATTTACAGTTTCCTCATACAAAGTTTTCTCGTATTTGAACTGCGTGGATTCCGCGATTTAACCCGAAGTGTTTACATAGCCGGACACGTGTGAATGCAGGAATGGAGATGGAGCAATCCCAAGAACTAATTGAAAAGTAACTTCATTCCCGCATCACTTAACTTGGATCCGACCATCGTACTTCGTTCTCTCTTTTTAATTTCCCTCTCATGTATATATTTTAGTAGGAAAAAAACTAACTTTGGGGGTTGTAGATAGTATGTAAATCCAAAATAAAAATCGTCATCAAATGACATTAAATATTCCTATAAAATGTTGAGTTCCTGAAAATTGAATTATTTCAGCTCAATTGAAAGAAGAAAGCAGATTCGATGATAGCAGAAATATTAATACAGGTTTTCTCATGGGATTTATATGTAATCAGTGTCATTGTTAGTAACTAAATTTTATAAATATTATAAGCGCTTCAGAATCTATTTATTTATTTCTAAGTTCATAAATGAATTAGTTGTGAATTTGTTGAGTTTAAAGGCCGCCAGATTGAAATGTCACGGCGAATAAATTTGGCTAATGGAAGTGCGCGAGATATTCATAAAAAGTTTTTACCAAATTTTTATTTCCTTTCTTTAGCTCTTGGTGGTTAAAAAAATTCATATGGGAAGTAATAGATATGTTTAAAAATCGGTTAAGATACAACAAAATGGTTTATTAAAATAAGTTATGAAAATTTATAATCATTCCAAGATATTTTGATTTGTTTTTATTTAAGCTTAATGAGGATGTGATATTTTTAAATTAAATAAACGGTAATAAATATTTGAAAGATATTGCCTAGCTACCTGAGCAAGGAAATTAAGAGAGATATTTGTAGCGTATATTTTTCTATAAAGTTTAGGTTATTTAGTATATATCTGGCCAAATTGTTCAGCCATTATTTATACATAGTGGTTTTTAAAACGTTTTCATAATATGTACCTAATTGAAACAGTTAAAAGGCTTTAATTTTCATTGTATTAATAATTGAAAGTCAATATAATGTTAACAGAAGGAACAATACTGAAACAAATAAGTTGTTCAAAATTATTAAATTTCTATTTTCAAATTTTGATAACAATACAATGAAAGTTATTGTGTCAAATAAGCTATTATAAAGATGTGGCTTATATACATTTAACGTAAAGGAAGGGGGTTTTGAAAACCATTCTTTACTGCTAACAGAAGTATTATTCCAAAGAGTTCTCCAAGTAACATCGCTTATTTAAAATATAGTCATAAAAGTAGTGAAAATTTCCTTAAATTACTTGCTCGGCCACTTGTTCAAACACCAAATCTAAATATGTTGGAATAAAAATATTTAAAAGCAAATGTCAAGAAGCTATAAGTTCAAATTAATTCAACTGTAAAGGGTCCAGGAAATATGAAGTGGACTTTGTATGTAAACGCACGAACCGTAAAAGCCGTTCCGCTTTGGTTCTTTTTACGAATATTCTGTAATATTACAGCTAGAGATCGACATGGTTTCGGAAGTAAATGCGGCTTTAATAGCTAATCCTCAGTTATTCTTTAAAGTAAAATTTTAAATTTATTGAAGTATAAGAGGTTTACTATTATTTTAAATAAATGTATATTTAAGAATGTAATAAGAACTGAATAAAACATAATTGTTATAAAATGAAATACTTAAAATTTTAAAAGAGGAAGTCTACAAGTCTCTGTTGGCAATTTCGATTTGCTATAATAGTAGTCAAGGACATTCAAAACAATTTTAATGGTGATAGGTCAACAGTGAGGCCAGATAGTATTTTGTGTTTAAATAGTTTACATTTTAAATACTAAGCTGTTACAAAACTACGGTACGGTATGAACAGTGCCTTGCTGCCATTAGGTAACTTGTCTCGGTAGGTATCACAATCTACTACAAGTAGTCCGTTGTAACTCAGTCATTTTAATAATACCACCTTGCTAAATGTCCGAACTGCTCCTAATTGTGTCTAATAGTCTCACGTCTCAGTTCTGAGCACTAAAGTTGATAGTATCACCAGTGCATAGATGCCATTAGATAACTTATCTCGTTATCTGTCTACTGCAAGCGGTCTGTTGTAGCTCAGTCCTTGTAATCATGTTACAATGATAATTGTCCGAACTGCTATTAATGGTGTCCAATAATATGACGTCTCAGTTCTGAGTACTAAAAGTGTAGTATTTATAGTAGATAGCGTCTATTAGGTAACACGTTTTAGTATCAATTTACTACAAGTGTATCGGTGCAGCGCAGTACTTGTAATCACCTTACCCTGCTAATTGTAACAATTCCTCATAATGGTGTCTAATACCCTCATGTTTCATCTTTGAGCACTAAAGCTGAGGTTTGAACAGTTCACAGCCTCCATTAGGTACCACGTCTCGGTATCAATTTACTACAAAACTTTTCGGTGCAGAGAAGTACTTGTAATCATCCTACCTTGCTAATTGTACCAATTCCTCCTAATGGTGTCCAATACCCTCATGTCTAATCTCTGAGCTCTAAAGCTGAGGTATGAACAGTTACACGACGTCCATTAGGTAACACAACTCGGTATTAATTTACTGCAAGCGTTTCGGTGCAGCGCAGTACTTGTAATCACTCTATCCTGCTAATTGTATCAATTCCTCATAATGGTGTCTAATACCCTCATGTTTCATCTTTGAGAACTAAAGGTGAGGTATGAACAGTTTACATCCTCCATTAGGTAACACGACTCGGTATCAATGTACTACAAAACGTTTCGGTGAAGAGCAGTACTTGTAATCATCCTACCTTGCTAATTGTACCAATGCCTCCTAATGGTGTATAATACCCTCATGTTTCATCTTTGAGCAATAAAGCTGAGGTATGAACAGTTCACAGGTAACACGTCCATTAGGTAACACTTCTCGATATCAATGCACTACAAAACGTTTCGGTGCAGAGCAGTACATGTAATCATCCTACCTTGCTAATTGTACCAATTACTCCTAATGGTGTATAATACCCTTATATCTAATCTCTGAGCACTAAACCTGAGGTATGAACAGTTCACATCCTCCATTAGGTAACACTTCTCGATATCAATGCACTACAAAACGTTTCGGTGCAGAGCAGTACATGTAATCATCCTACCTTGCTAATTGTACCAATGACTCCTAATGATGTATAATACCCTTATATCTAATCTCTGAGCACTAAACCTGAGGTATGAACAGTTTACATCCTCCATTAGGTAACACGACTCGGTATCAATGTACTACAAAACGTTTCGGTGAAGAGCAGTACTTGTAATCATCCTACCTTGCTAATTGTACCAATTACTCCTAATGGTGTATAATACCCTTATATCTAATCTCTGAGCACTAAACCTGAGGTATGAACAGTTCACATCCTCCATTAGGTAACACCTCTCGGTATCAATGCACTACAAAACGTTTCGGTGCAGAGCAGTACATGTAATCATCCTACCTTGCTAATTGTACCAATGACTCTTAATGGTGTATAATACCCTCATGTCTATTCTCTGAGCACTAAAGCTGAGGTATGAACAGTACACGACCTCCATTAGGTAACACGACTCAATATCAATTTACTACAAGCGTTTTGGTGCAGCGCAGTACTTGTAATCTTTATACCTTGCTAATTGTACCAATTCCTCCTAATGGTGTATACTACTCTCACGTCTCAGCTCTTATGACTGAATTCAAGCGTTAAATTTACAATATGTGTCTGTACTCTAATTGAACATTAATATTGAGTAAGCATGTCTAATATATATATATAACTTATATCATATCATCGTCTCTTATTATGATATTTACATTCCATACAGTTTTTGCTTTAGGAGTATTATGAAGTTTTAAATTTTTGTATTATAAGTAATGAGTAATGCTACTTCAAAATGTTTTTTTAAATGCTTAAAATTTAAAATTTAACATCAGTAAGACATTAGCTTAAAAATATCCATGCGTAATATACTCAATATCTAATTAAGTAGCGCATACTTGAACAAACTCAGTTACTCTTAAAAAAGAAGTGACTAACAAAAGAATACAGTAAATAATGAAACCAAATTGCACATTTCTATGAAATGTTAAATAATTATGACATCATATGTGTTGGGATATGAATATGGTAGGCAAGTACATTTAAAATGTTTTATTACATGTTTGCAGCTTTCTAACATTCAATCCACAAATAACCGTCAATGCACAAATATAAGATATGCTCCCAAGCAAGTCAATAATTAAAAATTCGAAAAACATGATGAATATGTTTTAATGCTGTGAATCTTTATGACCAGTTATGATTATGCCATTCAAAGGATAATAGTTTGATACTTAAATCTAAAACCAACTACATTAAAAGAATGCCCATATATAATTATTTTAAATACCCGCATATAAAAACAAAAAATACATGATTAAGTTAATTACTATGTGCTAAATGTGAAGTAGAGTTTCGTAGGATAAGTAAGTTGCACACGTAATAAATTCAAATGTAAAGTAAGTATCGTTTATAATTAAGTTTTACAATCACCTTAGTGTTTAAATTGTATTAGAACTAACATTTTATTAATTAATATAATGACGTAATACATCATACGTAGAATCAGGAATAAAGTTACATATGAAAACACAATAGACCTTCTGTAAAGAATGTATGAATGGAGACGTGAAAACGTGTGCTTTGTAAACTTATAATCTGACGTATGATGGAATGTAGTTGTTTTGTATTGGGATTTTGGCCACATGACATGAATCATTGGTACTTATGGGGTTGTGCACACAATGCAATATATTACGAAATGCAGTCTTCACTAAACCTTAATATGTCACACCACGTGTTCTAACAAGCTTTGTTGAGGTTGCATGCAACATTTCGTATCTATTTAATTTAATTCTCTAGACGGCCTGTGAACAGATAGACAACAGATACAATCATACAAAAAAGTAGTTATCATGACACCCATTCTTGTAGAGTTTACATTTAAAGGCAACGTTAAAGTCTACATATAAAACCTTTCTTGTTTAATTCTTGACAGAAAATACATTCATATTTTTGTTTCTTACATTAGTTTTCATAACACTGTTTTAATAATAAAAGCCTACAGACACACCAGTTCGCACATTTTCAAGTCTATAGGTTACTTCGTTTTCGAGATATCGTGCGGACAGACTGAAATGAAATTTGTAAAAGCTCACCAGTTGTATGCTTTTCTAAAACTTATAACATGATTTTATTTGAAAAACGTAACTGCATTAAAGATTATATATTGTTACACAAGATTTGAATTTATAAAATCGTTCTGTGTGTCTAATACGTTCACTTATTGCATGTCGCGATATTTGAACTTCTGGTGATATTGAACTTCGCGGCATTGAAATAACCCTTCGTGCCACACTGTGTATTACAGTGATCTAGATATAAATAATTATATAAATATAAATTCTCTCTTTTGCATTCTCTAGACAATTTAAAAAAGACTATCATAGACAAAATACCTGTTGGTCCTCTGTAAATAAAAAGGTAATTTATACTTAGTGACTAATTTATATCTAAGTATATGCTTCTGTTGGATTTCAGAAAACTGTACAGGTACGTAAAAGTTTCTTTTTAGTAGCGATTCCTAAAATGTATCGTTGTGAGACGATGCGTGTGAGAATTATTAATGGATTTTCAAATATTAATATCCAAAGTAATCTTCCCAGAACTATCTACCAACCTTTTACGATATTTTTCCTGGACTATAAACAGGGGAAACTATCATATTCAAACGTTCGGAAATTATATAATTATTCATATGATTATTCATAAGATGTTCATAATAGAATTCTATTCTATTCCATTATATTATATTCTATTCAACTAACTATTTTTAGTTTGAGGATCTCTTGTTGCAAAAAGTTTAAATTTGCTATATAATTTTTTGTAATAATAATATTCTTATCATAACCAAATTACCAGAAAAATAATACTTTGAGAAGGCTTGTTTTTAAATCAGCGCCGATTTATTAACTGTAAACGTAAATAGCTTAATAAATTTCTTATGATGACAAAATAAGATTTATTATAATCGACATACATTGTTGGATTGTAATGCTCTGCCTTATACCTGCCAGTTTTACGGTTTAGGATTGTTTTTATTTATTAAAAAAACCCAAAACAGTAGTCAGGATGTCTATGCACGGTTACGGTATAGTTTCGAGATTTAAATCATTACTTATTGCCTGTGACGTCAGGTAGTTTAACGTTATTCGATTTAGTAGTTTCCGAGATCTCGAGATCATTTAGTCAATTACTCTCAATATGTATTGAAATGTGTAATGTCTTAATAAAGGCGGTACTAAAGAGAATTTGCAAATAGTTGTTACATTAACTTAAACGTAATTTTTAGAAGAAATATCTATTTTTACGAGCTTGTATAGGTCCAAAAAAAAGGCTGAAACTTCTTTCAATTTAAGTACTACTTTGAGTGCACATTTTTAAGTCATCTGGTCATTTAAATGATCATTTTGTTCATAATTTTCTTTTTTTATACGATTATCTCGTTACTATCATTGGTTTCCATAAGACCAATGTAAACATGTTCACTAAAGCCAAGCCAAATCCCATAAATTGGTAGGCTCCGTCATCAAACTCGGTGTTGCCTAGATAGAATTGAAGATTCTTGCGGAATTTCAAATGTGCAGGTCAGTGTTTTCTCGACATATCTGGTTTGTTAAACAAATATTTATATGAAATAGGTTTAATGTATTTAGGTAAGTCAGACAAGAGTGAGGATTTTCCAGCCCCTCAGCCGATAAAATCTACAAACTAAATTCAAGCCCTATCAGTATATTGGTTTAGAAGCAATAATAACAATGATTTGTAGTTAATGGCGAGTTTTAGGGTAGGGAGGGAGAACCAGGAGTAGTAGGAGCAGGTAGCAGGTGACCATATCGACCATCAGGACAGGTAATGCCTTGGACTAATCTCGCCTATTAGTAGCTGTTATACACACTATATAGACTAGAGCTAACTACGTTTAACATCCAATCAGAGCATTTCGTGACATAGTTACTACTTTGTGATTATTGAATTACTTCTAGGCTATTTCTATAATAAAAGGTCATAATGAAATGATGACCACGTTTTCAATGTTTATAAAGTCAAGTTGAATGACTAGTTTTAAATTTAAACTATTTATCACAATTAGTTAGAAGGATATCTTTATTCCTTAGAGTATTTCTTAGAAGTTCGCCCTATTCTGTTTTCAAGAAAAAGGAACAGCTAATATAACTTATATTATTGTAACTATATATCGAAACAATTAAAAAAAAAATTATTATACTGTAACAGGAACTGTATTTCGTGGGTAATTTTCAGTACATTGTTATTAATTTTGCTTATTTAGTTATTCTATTTCATATTAAATCATAAAAGGGTATGTTTTGTTGTAAATACCTCTTAGTTTAACGCACACGAATAAGTTAATTTTTCCTCATAAAGTTCCGATATTTAAGAAAGGCTCTGTCCAGCCTTTATTAATGACTTTAAAACATGATTTCACTTTTTATTAAGTTTTAAATTAAAGTGAGGTACTGTAAGTAGTTATTATGCACATTTTAAAAGTCTTCTTTACAAGAGTAATTGATCATTTTAATTCATTAAATAATTGCTGCTTTGGGGATTTTTTAATTAATACACTAAAAAAATATAGTTAAAAGAATCTAAGTCTGGCTAGCAGTTAAAGAGAGAAAATGAAAAAAAAATTGAAGGGTAGGTTAAGGAAACGTGAACACAAGAAATCCAGTTAGTGTTCTGAAAAAGTTCCAAGTTCCGAGAGAGAATTAAGTTGTGTTCTCTTCTTGTATGGACAAATTTACCCACATTTTCAAATGGCTTTACTTCTTATCTTCTTGTAAAAAGATTATTTTGGTGTTACCATAAGCAAAATATCTTAGATTTCCTTTCATTGATAAAAATGAACATTTATTTTATGTTTTAATATAACTTTACGTTATATTTGTTAAACTAACGTTCATATTTTGATATCCTTTAAATATCTTCTTATATAATTGTAATAAATTAATATTATTATTTAATTTAATTGAATTAAAAATTTAAAAGTTTTATGTAAAGAACAATTTGAAAAAACTCCTTTAGTTGAACTAGTATTTAGTGTTGTAGATATTATGTGTAATAAAAAAAAAACAGCAGCCAAGCTAGTCTATTCATCTACTAATTAAAAATATCTCATAGTAATAGAATTGTAGAATTTGTATACTAATTAACAGTAATTGTGCAATACTTCTATTACCTATAATTTTGCAACTCATTTAGTATGCATTGTTCTTTTATAACTTGCGTGAGATATATACATGTATAAGAATGTGTTTTATATATAAATAACTCACCTACATTTTCACTTGAATGGCTTGGATTGGTAGCAAATTTAAAGGCATTTGATTAAGAGAAATAAAAATAATATACTTTTTCCTAAACATTTATGAATAACCGCTTAAAAATTGTTCTTGAAGATATGATTAGTGTACTTTTAAGAGTATAATATGCAAATAGGGGTTTTTTTATAATGAAGTAATATACGCAGTTAACGATTTTGCACATTGTAATCTCTCTTTGTGCCACTCATCTACTCCTGGCCCACTTCATTAACTGCGGTCTTCTATTACAAAGTTAGTTCCATGACAGTGAGAGCCACGTTGGTTGAGCAAGGCTTGATACCAATTTGCGATAAGCGTTTCAGAAGTACGCCCTTGTAATGAAAGGCATACTGGTGATGAACACTGGAACAGTTTTGGAACATTGAAGTGCCTGTTATAGAACTAGGCGTAATTATAAAGTACTGTTTTATTTGTTGTATCGCAGTGTTTTTCAAAAGCATGGTAGCAGATTACATTAGTATTGATCTCTAACTATAATTTCAAAAAATGTGTTGTACAATATTACAAAAGCTGACATGTATGGTAAAATTTAATGTTATGAAATTAAAATAATCATGTATGTTACGCGTATTAACCAATGGACACGGTTCTAAAAGATCTTGGTGAGTAGTTGTATGTGTTAGTGAATGAGTCCGTACATTTAGGACCTATGTTGGTTTATTCAAGATTAAAACTCGTTCGATAGATACGGATTTAGTAATCTTTATACCAAAGTAGATAAAAAGCGCCAGTAATCTTAAGTGACTATCACTTATCACTGGGGTGTTTGGTATATCATTTAATATTACATGATAACTGCCTTTCACTACTAGGAATATGTTTATTAAAAATTAACGTGCGAAGAGGCGTGTAACCACTAGTATTAGTATACATTAGATACATAGTTGTTATTTATAACTTTTTTTGTAAATTGGTGAAAGCTAACAATCAGAGAATTCAAGATATATCTTCTAACTTTGCATGAATGTTTATTTATTCAATAGCTCAAAAACAAATTGACTTATAGACATTTTGTATAAGTTCATTTCTACGCAAGTACTGTAGCATCGAGTTTGACGATGGTACATGACCCTCTATGGTATTTTAGTAAGCTTTATCATAACATAATATCTAGAGAAGGCAATCAGCTGGAGGTTTTATCGATCGCATCTAAGAAATTTGTCTGCATAAAAAGATAGTTGTTTAATGATTTGAAAGGCAGTGCATATCTAGCCATGGGATTTGGCTGAGCGTTATTGAACCATTTTGAAACTCAGGAGGCTACCAAAGGTTCTGTCTGATTTTCTTCCGTCCGTCTGTTCACTGGACATCTGGAGAACAAAATTAGCTGCAGACTATTAAAGTTTAAAATTCAAAAAGCCTGTTATGCGACACGTGGTCAACGTATTTTTGGCCTTATCCTCTCCGCTGTCACGGGTTACTGTCCTGCGCGACGATCTCATGCGTTAGGATAAGGAGAAGAGCAGGTAAAGCGCAGTATTAACAGTAATGATAAAGGATAAAATACCTGCGCTACATGTCAAGTCCAGACTCCAACATGTTGACCTCGCGACCATAGGCTCCCGCCGAAAGGCTTTAAAAATATCAAGGCTTGATCATTACCAAATTACACTGGATTTATTTGAACCACGTCATACATCTGGATTCTGTAGTAAAATTATACAATAAAGAAAAAATAAAACAAAAAAAATTACAAAATAGTTTTTGTATAATTATAAAATAAATAAAATTAGAACTGGTTATTTTAATGAAAAATTATAGTATTAAACGAAAGAAAATATTTAATACAACGTGTTTATTAATAACAATATCTTACACTAAGAACATATTAACATTAGGTTGGCCCTCTGATCATAAATTCAAGAACAATGTTTACGTAGTAAAGTAGAATGTACTAATATTTCAGTGCTAACAAATTAATAATCTAGAATATCTTATCAATAGACAATATTTTCGGCTAAAATCCTTTTGATAAAAAGTCTTTCATGGAGTTATGATTTTTGTGGACATTTGCCAATGTAAATCTGAGGAAGAGATCAGTTTCAAGATTTTGAAATGTAGTGGTACTCTTTATTTATACCTCTGAACAAAAACATACTGCATATCCTTTATTTTCACTGACCTACAAAATAAACTGAGGGTACTTCTGTTATATCGATTGAAAGAAAGGATATGGAATGTATTCATGTAAGTTTTTAATGTTAAAAAACATCCTTTAACATCTATCTATCGCCTAATACGGAGCTTTGGTTTGTAGATGATTAGCACTGGTTTACTAGCCTATCATGTATTGTGGGTAACAGGTACTTGTAAGGTCAATTATTATAAGCCATTGCTTCACATGATGGGCTGTACATTCAGTAAAACACACACACGCTTTCTCCCTTCCTCCCCCTTTCACTCCTCAATCCACACACTCGTCAACTCTATCTCTTCCTTCCCATATTCAATCTCTCCCCTCCTCGTTTTACAACCTTGCTCTGTCATCTAGGCTATTTTTATTACATAAACCCAATATAAAGTTATGGTAAGATTTTTAATCTTACGATATTTTTCGGGTTTACTCTTTTGTAGATCTAAATTTGAGTCAAATATTACGCAATAGATACGTATTTAGCTCGTCTCAGTAGTCCTCTTACCAAACGGATGAAATTTCAGAATCTTAATAAACAAAATAGTGAGAATATTTTATAACAATACGCGTGGCCGATCTCCTTTGTATCTGTTTTCTGCCCGTCCTCATGGTTCACTGGCCTGTGCGAGGATCTTATGAAACTGAATATAGTGGAGAGTCGATACAGTAGAAGGTTTAAGGTAAGTGTCTTTTTTCCCAGTTGGTACAGTACTAGGTTTTCAATACCATTGAAAACTTGATGTGTTTTCCAACCTTAAACCTATCTTAATTAGACCTGACTCTGCAGTCACTGCCTCTCCGAACTTATATCTGTATTCGTGTCGTTTCTACTAAAAAAGTTTAAATGGAATGTAGCGATTTCTACTAACGGGATTATAAGGAAGTATTTTGTGTGAAATCTTATGGGTCAGTAATATTTGGAGTAATTGTAAGAATTAAAACTTTAGAAAGCTTTTATACAATTGGCTTTTAAGCTTGCAGACTCAAACAAGCCTTTGCTATACGGTAAACTTCTGACACACTTTTCCTGACAAGCCTAAATTATAAATCACCATAACCATGCTTTGTGTCAACTCCATGGGCTCAAGCTGTGAAATCATAGCTTTAGTTATTCACCTGAGGAAAGATCAGATTTTAGATCTCAAAACATAGAGTTTCTGATGTGTTTGTACCACCGAACGATGGCAAATTTTGGAAAATGCCTTGTTTCTCTCGTAATCATCCCATTGTCACAAAAAAACTTCAAATAAAGAATGAGGGCAGCCTATAACATAAAATTGGCTTTGGTATTAGTACCATATAGTTCTATTTTAATAAACTATACAAATACAATATCAATCTTTGAATAAAACGTCTTGTTATATATAAATTACCATTACACTCTCAAATTATACAGCTGTCTCTCTAGAAAGAGGTCTACATTTCTTTTTATTGTGAATGCATTTAAACCCTAATTGAAAATAGCCAAACGAGCACGTCTGAATAATGAATCAACGCGCGCGTGACACGCCATTGTGTAGTCGCCACACCCTGCCGCACAGATGTAAAGCTCCACATCTTATCTAATCAATCACGTTAATACCTACAGATAAATAAATAGAACTATTAAAATAAAATGCAGAAGAAATATATATAGGGGTTATACAGGTGTTTAGTAATGAGAAAGTTAATTTCGAATTAGCTTTAACTGAATTAATTAAAATACATGAGCGAACAACATTGAATTTGTTGAAAGTTTGTATTGGTGATGGAATATGTTTGATAAGACAAATTGTTTTCGGATATTTGCTATCGATATATGTTACTACGTAAATACTATAACACTGCGTTATGAGGATCGGAAGTTACCTTTGTCTTCAGATGAGAAATGCACTAAAGGTATTGAAAATATAAAATATTGCACGTGACTACCACTCAAAGTTTAATTAACAAGTGATACCTGACTAATTGCATGAAGTCCAGACTGAACAGAATGAACGCAAGCAATGTGACCTTACAGGAGCCAAGAACACAAACACGTCATACTCGAACTAACGAAGGTAAATCAATTCCGAGGTACTCAATGTCGGCATTTACTGTGATATAGTGTAGCCCAATCTGAAACAAAGCCAATAGGAACGCAACGGTAAGATGGTGTGGGGTAAAAATATAGGAGTAATGTTGGAATCGTTGGAGTTGGAATCGATATCGTTATCGTATTTGAAAAAAATACAACGATATATGGACGCTCTGTTACGTCGAGCAGAGACAACTCTATTTTTAATATTTTATAGCAAAGTATTAAATGATATAAAATTATTGTACAATACAATTAAAATTCGGCACAAGAAAGTTTTTCATTCTAGCAGAAAAGATGTTATATCCCCCCTACACACAAAATATAGGGAAGGTGTAAAAAATTTGTAACCAATTAATATTAAAGCCGGTTAAAAGGGCTGTTTAGAACAGGTAAGTACATAAACCCACTGTGTACTCGTACATCGGGAGTCTACTATTTTCTATATAGCTGTGGAGAAAGTTAATTTGGCAAAACAAAAAGTGAGTGCAGTGATCATATTAGGTATTAAACACGTGGGAAGTCGTCTAACACAGTTACCTGTATCAAATGCAAAAGAATTTGAAAAACCTTGTAAAATTTAAAACATTTATCTAATTACAATAACAAAACCTATATAAACAATGCAAAATAAATTAGCTCATAAAAATAACTTAATTTAATAAAAAGTTGGCAGCATGTTATAAAACTATAGTAACGATTATTTCGTCATCTTGTTATTTCTGTTATAAGGCCTTCAACTATCTAATACTTGAATCATTATATTAATTATAAAAAAATACTTGAAGAAGCTAATTATTATGCAATAAGCCATAACATAGCAATAACGCGTAATTTATTATGACAATTGAAGGGGAGGGTGTAATGGGGAGGGAAAATGGGAGGGGCATTCATAAAAACTATAAAAGCTGTAATTTATATTTGTGTGTGTGTGTGTGTGTGTGTGTGTGTGTGTGTGTGTGTGTGTGTGTGTGTGTGTGTGTGTGTGTGTGTGTGTGTGTGTGTGTGTGTGTGTGTGTGTGTGTGTGTGTGTGTGTGATATATTCGTTACAAATGGAGGATTAGATAGTATACCCACAACAAAATATACAAAAATATATAAAATCAGCATTTTGTCAACACTCAGACAGTTAATCCTATCGGTTGATATAACTGTAAAACTGTATAAACAAACTAAACACTACTGACCTATAAACAAACTCATATTCGTTTTTTGAAACAATTTTTATACTTTAAATGCCATTCAAGTACTCTTTATGATGATGTTATAAAAATGATGGATAAAATGTAGCACTCGTATATAATGATAACTACTACATAGTTATATTCAAATATAGTAACCTTTTCGTTTTAAAAAATAGAGTCGGAGATATAGAAAGATGGGATTAGACAAAAAATTAGCTGGAGGGTCGTGTACTACTATATATTTAAGAAAACACATTAGTACTATTTTGCAAAATATTTTCTGAAAACTTATTTTACTTCTTCGTGCTCATAATTGTATTATAATTTTTACATATAAATTCACATAGTGAGAAAAATACTTTACAAGCGATTCTCGTGTTAGGTTGCTTAATCAGCCTTGTATTATTTTAAGCTTAAACTGAGAGAGCTTAAGATATTTGCTAATAGACCATCCCTTTGTGTCCTTTGAGAACAGTTGGTGGAATTAGAGGGTAGCATTTTTGCGTCTTTATCTACATTATGTCTTACACTCTTTATGTCTAAAGTAAATTATTGACTTTGGACGATAGAAGTCCAACAATGATAAACTTTCGAACATTTATCAAAGTTTTATTTTATATAATGTATAATACAACTTTTCGAGGAGTGAAATGTACCTTCTTCATCAAGTGTAAGAAATTTTCTTCAAACCTATAACCTGCGGCAATAGAATGCCACTAAAAATTTAAAACAATTCCTATCCAACAACTGTTTAAAGGGAAAATTAACAAATCCATTGAAACCGCACAGAACGCAAATCGCGAGTACGAGAAGTCAAACGGTTCGCAATGTCATGCTTATTTATCTATTTATATACTGCATACACCATTTTACAACAAATTTTAAATCCGATTCAACAAGAAATACATTATCTTATAATACAGTATAACAAACAATAATATATTTAAAGGTAACAAGCAATAAATAAATAACAACTATACGAACAATTAAAGAAATATGGCAACAATAATAGCAACGATGTTTGCGTGTGGGGGGGAGGGGTGCGTGCGAAAGGGGCATGAGGTGTGTGTGTACTTATATATGTATGTGTGTATAATTATATCTACCTTGCAATAGGATATGAAGTTTCAACAAGCAATAACGTATCTTATAATATATTATAACAAGCAATAAAGACATTTATAAACATACCAAAGTAGGAACAGTGTTAACACAGCTGTAGTTTGAAAACACTGTGTAATTCATACTCCTACATCTATGAAATAGGAACAGTGTTGGCATCAATATATCAATATAGTAACAAGGATAATCAATGTCGGCACTTTAGAACAATCTCGCGGCGTGTCATTTAGAACAATGACATAGAAGGCGATGGTCAGGAAGGGGGAAGGGTACATAAGCCTACCTAAGTTTCTGTATTTTGGTCCAAGTCTTTAATGTTATGGTGTGTAGGACTTTTGTAACAATAAGTAATATTAAATAAAATTTGTGCCAATTCCAAAGTATGGTCTTAACGAGACCGATAAATATAGAGTATCATTCAACTACTACTGAAGTCAGGTAAGTGAGGGATTTAGTCTACAAGTGACCATCGCGTAGTGCCCAAAGCAGGAATTAATAGAGGCGATATATCTGGAACATTAGCTTCTGTAATAGACAATACTATAGTACTATACCTCTCTCCCCATCATATTCGGACTTTACTATCCTAAGGGCTCGTGCAAATACTGTAAAGAACGGGATTATCGTGACCGGAAATTGATGTTGGGATATTTATTTTTATTACAAGTATGCTGTTTGTTGTTATTGTTTGACGTTTTATAATCAGTTATTATTTTTAATATCAAATGATTTTATATGGGATACCCATATTAGTATAACAGAGAAAAAACAGATAACATGTAAAATTTGAAATAAAAAGTATAATATAAAAGCTTAATAAAAACACTTTTTGCTCATAAAGGACAAAATTTAGTCATATTTTTTATTGTTAACGGTTATCATATATTTAGTCCTGAAAGTAGTAAGTAATAAAAGATTTTAATATTTAATGGTTTATAAATATAAGTATCAATAAATTTATTATAACTATTTAGTGAATACACTACAAATGCATTACGAATGTTGAGTTTAGCTCCAGTTCACCTTCCTCTTACTGCAGCGTCTGAAGTGTGACGCTGTCACAGACTTGACTCCTGGAACAAAGAGTCATTTTTTGTCTGAATAAATCTAAAGACGTCAGAGGCAAAGAAATTTAAGATTAACTCTTTTATTAGTTTGGAAATGAGAAGCTTTTAGATTAAAACATATAGTGTAATATATGTGAAGTGTTGTGACTATGGCCAAATATTAGTTTTGCAAAATGAAGATTTTAATCTAAATTAAATTATAATTAAAATATATGAACCAAACCCTACAAATATGTTGAAAAAACAAATAACTCTAATCAACATACGTGTCAAAGCATATCAGGCAAAAATGAAATTAAAAGACCAATTACCAAGAGACCAACTTACGCAGTCCAATAATTCATTAAAAGCGATTTTTGTAATAGGATTGTTGAACAAAACTCCAAATAAAGTAATTTTTAATTGGTCCTAATCTTATAAACAAATCTTAGCTCTTATTCTAGTTGGGTGAGCTTTAGCCAATCACGACAAAGCTCAACTACTCCTCCACTTACATGTGTAATCAGTTGGCATTACTGGCTTTACTTGTTTCATGTGTGCTTCTGACTGCAGAGTGCTCTCCAAAGTGAGGCAAATATATTTTTGTTATTTTAATAAATTAGTTTGTCAATAATTAAATTATTGCTAAAATTATTTAATTATTATAATTTAATTAATTTAGTTGTCCACGCGGTTAGCTGGACAACTTTGATAATCTCCATGAAAGCTACTGCACAATTTTAAGATTTAAAATGTATGTACTGACTGTTTTGGTAAGTATTTTTTAGATTCCACATAGATGTAAATGTATTAGATGTAAATAGATGTAGATGTAAATGCTACACCCATAATCAGAGTTTTCATAATAATTTGGAAATAGTTTACACAATTAATTTCAACTTATTAAAAGATAAGTAAAGTGAAGGGTGATTTGTTGTACTAGCCGATGTTAGGCTAAGAAGCTCTCTCAACGCTTAACATGGGACCAAAGACAAAAGGTGACTTCCGAACCACCAGCAATGGCCGGGCAAGCGGGCTGCTTGCAAGGACAGAATCGCTCGGCAGTCACTCATATAAGCAGCAGCCACACTAGACGTTGTTTTATCAGTTGACGTGCGATAAGCGCTGTACCCACTACACTGCCCCATTGGTAGTTACTTTGTTTTTAGTGATCGATTATACAAGTCCTAATGGGTCTCCTATTTGATACCAATAGAACTTTAAGATATATATATATACATATATATATATATATATATATAGTTGTATTATATTTGTTATATGAAATAGCAAATTATAAATGAAACGACCTTAAAATAGAATCTTCCTATAAATAGTATACATAAATCACTTTGATTTCCTAGCCATAGTAATTAATAAACACAGCCCTAATAATACAGCTTTCCAGAACTAGGTTAAAGCTGTACTTCAAGCATCGTGACAATCCCAAAAGGAGTGTAACCAACTGCGTATTTTAATGTGCGAAATACTCCCAAAGACTTTTAAAACTTCTTTCGATTGATGATATCACTGTTTTTATGCTAAATGATAATATATATGGGGATTATGTCCAAGAAATTGAAGTAGAATAATATACAAAATATTCATATACGGTCATATAAATTGAAAGTTCTAATAATATGTAAAGTTACGTAAGGTGTAAAGTTACAACAAAACATTTAAGAAATATAAAATGTTATAAATCCAAATGAAGCTGTTGTAACTAAAGATAGGGGGACAGATAGGAGATCCGTTTATTTTGACGTTACAGAAATATACCACCTCTTCGGTAACTGCGACTATGACCGTGATATACGAGCCGTGGGAGTGACAGACTTTTAATATACTGATATTACCCCTCCTCCCTCTTGAAATATCACCATCCTGGTACCAAGATATGCTTCCCATTATTGGGAAACGGTATGCGATCTTTTATTTCACCGCTTATATTGCGTTTGTTACTTTTTCTAAATAATTTCTGTAAGGTAATAAAATAGTGAAGAATAAACCATAAAGAAAATGCTTCTAGTGTGATCAAAACAATTTTGTAATGATACATGTTTTTAAGTCCATATTAAACATATATAACACAAAAGATGGCAGGCTAAAATAAAATTTTCCACCAGTTTTGTAAAGCTCAGCCTTTTAATGTCCCTAGTTTATTAGAAAGGCAATGGGGCATGTGTGTAATCTGTCTTGAAATAAAAACCTTATTACCAAAAAACTATTATCAATACTAGTCTCCTCTTCCTTTAAGTGCACTTTTGATATCATACTAAATACGTTCTCAGAAAGACTGATATTTGGACAATGTGGGGATCTCTTTATTATGGATTAGCACTCTGTTGGCTCTAACGTTACATTGGAACTTTTCTTAACGGTTAAAAAAATGATAATGAGAGGGTGACCTAAAAATTTACTTTACTGTTGCTAATACCATCCAACGATGTTTTAAAATTTTAGAATTATATATTGTATTACATATGAAATTTGTAATAATTAGGTGAAACAATCTTAATCCCTGCTTTCTAAACATGTATTTTAGAAGAAGCCGATCTCTTCCTAAGCCTTATTCTCGCTACCATCATAGGCCATTGCGAGCATCTTATGAAACAGAATAAATTAGACAGTCAGTACAATACAAGGTGTATGTACTAATGAAAAGTGCTACGGTGTCAGACAGGATTTGCACTTGTGCTACCTCCAACAAGATCCGAAGTCCAACGTCTTAGACCGCAATTCTCCAGATTTAGTATTGCAGTTGTAACGGTTTTTTAAAAGCGTTTGGATTTGAAGAAGGTACATTCCTTGTACATAAAAGCAAGGTGAAATTAAAAGATATAAGTTGTTGCTTATATTTTGTCAAATAGTACTGAGGCGGCAGAATCACAATGTTCATCTTTGAAATTTTAAGAGTCTGTAGGTACAAATAAATGAATAAATGAAAAATAACTTTACTATAGAGGCAGATTTGGTGTTATTAAGCCCTCATTGCCATTGAAACTCATATTGTATACAGTACATTTACAATAGTTTGATACAACTGTACTAAATTACAATGTCCTTATGTCATTGCCAAGAATCATAGAGTAATCAAACTTTCTTCTGTATTAAAGTTTACATTATTATTTATCATAGTTTACTGTGACTGAACATGAAAAGCTTATTTGCTAATGTATCAAAAACTAAAGCAAGTACTAAATACAGCCCATATTTTTAAGATAGAGGCTAATACATTTAATGCCGATTTAATAGTATCAACATCTTTTCCACCAATATAGTTGTTTAAATACAAATCAATTTAGCTTTTTCTAAAATTTTATCCTGTTAATTTGGAGTGCCTTTTTTCAATTAAGGTTTTTAATTGTTGAATTATATAGCCTTAAAATTTACATTACACGAATATGCTGTCTAATTTGGAAGGTGAAAATAAGATTTTTTGTTGTATAAATAAATAAAACCACTTTGTATGTTAAAATATAACGTACATTTTAAAATGTAGTCATATAATGCAATTCATAGTATCCTTGATGCTATGTACATAGCTGTTGTATTTTGTATTGTGCATGACTAGTCAGTGTATGAGGCGTGTATCCTTTATGTCACCCCAGGCTTATACGCCTCACACTTTATTTTGTTTGCTCAGCGGCGTCTGCTTGGACCGCTATTAGTTTTAGGTTTCCCCTTTGCTTCTTCATAATTTATATAAGAACTCCAAGTCATGTTTGCTTTTGCATTATTCACTTAATCGTACTAAAAATACAAAGTAAATAAAACACTTTTAGCTCAATGTGCAAAAATTGTTCTTGTAGATGTTAAGAACAATTTATATGTATACATTTTTTACATTAATTGCGTAAGTTACACGTTTTGCTGTAAAACTTCAGTGTCCAAATTATGCGTTAATAAATACGGCAAAGACTACTAAATTTATAACAAATAGACTTTCAGTACGTAATTTCAAATTCATATTCATAAAAATTTCATTGGGTTCTATAAATTATTTAAAAAACTAAAAGGAAACTAAATACTTAAGAATATTTTTCTTTGTTTATATAAAATAAAGAAACAGCTCTTTCTACTACGATACTACGTTATGTTATTGAATATTAATAAGACAGAAATAATCTATAAAGTCCTATCTGTTGATCACAATTTCACAAAAATTGATCCATTGAAAATGTCTACCCTAAACCTTAAATGTTATCAATCACCAGACAAAACTCTTGACATACATGAAACTATTCATGATATAAATATAAATATTTAAGATCTAATGCCATAAAGATAAAATTCCGTTTCGTCCATGACATTACAGACGTATATTCAAAATATGTTCTGTAAGTTAGTATGTGTTTTCATTTAATAATTTTGAAAATAATTTTATTACGTGTTTTTTATTTTAGTTGAATCAAAATAATTAAAATGGGTAAAACAATAAAACACATTTTAAATTTAAATGTTGAATTTTGCTCCACGTCAAATTCCTTTTATAGTTTATATTATTATAGTATTTTCCTTTTATATTTTTCCTTTGATCTGACGATATCTCAGACTTGACTCCGGGAATTGGAGTCATATTAGTGGGAAGAAGGCCGGTCAGTGCCATTTTACATCAAAATTTTCAAAAATATGTTATTGACAAAGTTATAAGGGAGATTCCTCACAAACATAGAAATCTGACGCCGCAAGGAAGTGCTAACAGGTCATAAATGATAAAGTTTATGAATTTTGTAGCTGACACAGTTAATTATGTCTCTATACCTATTACAAACTCCATAAAATGAGATATGCATAAATATATAGTGCAATGAAAATAAAATATTTTATAAATTTTAATATTGTTATTATAATAGGAGAAATGTAAATTCACGGATATCCAATCAGCTGACAGCAAAAACATAGTAAGGATAATACACAAAATTAACACTCACACCCAAATTTGAAAATTAGCAACTCTAATTATTGTTAAAGAATAAGCACATTCTGTTAAGATTTTTTTCGAAACGATGTCTACGTTAAGGGTTTCAATATATAAAAGGCACTCAAGTTTTGTGAGGCTAAATTGCCGAAGTTGAGTAAAGATTGACTGCGGTAGAAAAACCACAACGAGAGAGTTCGTCGGACCGGAAATAGAGAAAAGTGGAGTGTCTTGTCGCCACTTCCGCCTCGATGCTAGCCCATTTTCTAGTCTCTTAATAGAAGCTGCTTTTAGTAAATAGTTTTAAAATAATTTTCGAATAAAAATATTGGATTCTTTAGAATTAAATTTATTTTAGATCCTGAATTATTACAAGCAGGGATTTTGTCGTGAATTTAAATTTGATTTTCTTACACTAAAGGGACTATTAAGATGAAGTATTAGTACTAAAATTAAAATATTAAGACAAAAAACACAAAGAAAATTTATAACTTGGACTTGCATGTCATAAAACGTACGAAGTATTCATGTGCAGTATGTTGCAATGTATTTACGAAACATGTACTGTCTATCTATTAGTCTACGATTATATGATTCGAATATGTTAAATTAATGGAATACTACAAAACTTATTCATTTACCTTCCCTTTAAAGATAAATTATAGTAGACATTAAAATCCCATTTGGATAATCAGCGAAGCTCTTGTTCAATATATGAACCGTAAATAAACTAATCTGTTTACACAGCAAATTTGATTTATTAATTTAATGCGATGAACAGCCAATAAAACTGTATGGCATTAAATCGTATCAACACAGGATACATTTAACTATGTAATTAGGTTATTATATCAATGTGTTATTATGTTGTTATGATTTAATTTGGGCGATTTGTTCATTAACGCATTGATAGCTATTATAAAAACGAAAATCTTTACTGCTTACTTTTTATCATGGTATTGAAAATAAAATCATATGCAGTACGTATAGGACGAAATTAAGAGGATTAATGATCAATAAAAGAATCATAGGAGACTTTACTTTTTACTTATAAAGACTTCGCAATTAACTAACAAGACATTAATGATTAGTACTCGTACATTATTTATTACGAGGGTTGTTTTTTTTAAGTAAGGGCCGTTTTTTTTTTTAATAAACAACAATTAATTTTTTCAAAATACATTTATTTTCAGAATCTACATACTTTTTTTATTTTTCTACATAGTTGCCTTGTTTGTTAAGGCACTTATCATATCTTAAAACTAAGTTTTGAAATCCCTCTTCAAAGAAATTTGCCGCCTGCTCTGACAACCAGAAGTTCACGGCCGTCTTGACTTCTTCGTCGTCATTGTAGCGCTTCCCGCCAAGATGATTTTTCAAGTACCGAAAAAGGTGGAAATCGCTCGGAGCAAGGTCGGGGCTGTACGGCGGATGATTCAAAACTTTCCAGCCAAAAGAGTCGATCATTTTCTGTGTCCGAGCAGCGCTGTGAAGCCTTGCATTGTCGTGGAGGAGCAGAATTCCCTTCGTCAGCATGCCGCGTCTTTTGTTCTGAATGGCTCGTCGGAGACTGGCCAGGGTTGCGCAGTAGGCTTCTGAGTTAATCGTCAATCCTCGCGGCATAAAGTCCACTAGCAAAACGCCGTGCCTGTCCCAGAACACAGTTGCCATAACTTTGCGTCGCGACAGCGTTTGCTTGGCTTTGACTTTGACTGGAGATGTTGTGTGCCGCCATTCCATGGACTGTTGCTTTGATTCATGTGTGATATGGGATACCCATGTTTCATCTCCTGTGACAATTCGACTCAACATGTCGTCTCCTTCCTCGTCATAGCGGGTCAAGAAAGTCAAAGAACTGCTTAATCTCGTTTTTTTGTGATCCTCAGTGAGGAGTTTGGGTACCCATCTTGAGCACAATTTTTTAAAGTTTAGGTTTTCTGACACAATTTTGTACAGTTCTGACCTGGACACTTGAGGAAATTCCATAGAGAGAGTGGTTATTGTGAAACGTCGGTCCTCATGAATTTTTGCGTCAACTGCAGTAACCAAATCTCCCGTGATCACAGATGGCCGGCCTGAGCGATCTTCATCGTGGACATTTTCGCGGCCATCTTGAAATTCTCGGACCCATTTCCGCACTTTACCTTCACTCATTGCCTTGGCACCATACACCTCACAAAGCTGACGGTGAATGTCAGCAGCCGACATGTTTTCTTGCAGTCAAAAATCGTATCACTGATCGAATCTCACACGCTGCGGGTGATTCGATAATCTTAAACATTTTAAAGATCCACAGTAATGCATACAGGTTAGCTACAGAGCTGCAACTGACATGAAGTTGTTCGCTAGGAATGCCGGGAGGCGGGGCGCACGCTCGTTACGGCAGGAACGCGAACTACTACCGTGTACGGGAGAACGGCCCTTAATTCATTCACATGTTTTTGTTGAGGTAATTTTTTTGGTTTAGGTTAAGTTGTAATTTTTGATCTTGAATTATGGATCTTGAATGTAAAAATGGAGTATGTCCGTTGGAAATAAATAAATAAATAAATAAATTAAAAAACAGCCCTCGTACTTACGTTGGACTTTTAGGAGTACCAGGAAATCTCCATACAACCACAATCTTGGCTCTTTATATGAGTCATACTTCTACATATAAAATTGTGAAGATATCACCAATATCAGTTTAAAACCCATTTACAAATTATGGTGAAATTTATGTATATAATACCATCATTTTTGTAGAGACATAGGTTGTTTTAATTGAGATATATAACTTTATCAAGTGATCAAGTATGGGATATATCACTCATACAAGAATTTAGCAAAGATGTATATGACGGTAAAATACAATTTGTGTAAGACCTGATGGTTTAATGTAGGCTACTCAAAACATATCACCTATAACAAGTCAAAGTATTGATAGTATATTGTTGAATTTCTAAATTTTATTAATGTTATAGCATTGGTCAACTATTTATTTATCGTTGCTGTTACTGTATTGTTATTATTCCTTGTTATTTATTGTTGTTTTTGTTATTTATATTTATAGTATATCACTCTGTTATTGCCTATGTTGTTCAAGTTAGAGCTTACATAAGACTGTGTATATTGATTATGATTTGTCATCTTGATTGCTAAGTACTTGATTTGTTGAATTACTTCTGTAAAAATGGTGGAACCTTTGAAATAAATAAATAAACTTAAATAAACTAAAGTCATTCACGAATTGGTAAGGGAGATCTCTTGCCTCCTCGTCTTTTATTTCTCTATAGAAAGTCTTAAATAGTAGTGTATGTTTAAACATTTTATAAAGGTAACGTAAACTCGTATTTTGAATACTAAACGAAGAGCATAGGGTTGCTTAAGAAACGCAGGGTTCTGCGACAGAAAACTAATTAAGACTATTTGAAATAGAGGATGTGTTTTAGTTGTGGCCTCTGGGAAAGTCAAATAGTGTGTTTAATATATTTTACTTAGTATGAATAACACCGAACTACTATTTAATACGAATATAATTTATACTTACAAAAGCTGAAACTCATAATCCAAAACATAATTATTAAATTTACATTAGGCTATTATATATAACATTATTATATTACAGTTATAAACAGTACATGTTTATTACGTTAATTTCTATGGCTACATCATTTGGCAGTTGAAACATGAAGTGGTTAACAATATTTACCGAATCGTAAACATTTAAAATGTAACAACTCACTTGTCTGATGTAACAAACATGTATACCTGCAATTTCGCTTTTGCTTAACGTACTTAGAATTATCACGGATATTTACGCTATCACTCCAGCTCAACAAGCCCTTCATCAAATGTTCCACTATAACTAATAAGAGAAACTGTTTCGCTAATAACAGAGCACGTCACTGATTTCGCTGATGGTGTGTTGCAAAATTTGAAGTACCTTGCTAATTTTAATACTTAGTTTATTTGTAAATTTTTCTGTTCAGCGATTCTTTCGTTGATACCATTGTCATTTATGAGAGAAATGTAAAATTCTTTGCTATCGCTCAGCCAAATTTCGACGGAGTGACAGGCTCCGTCATTGAAATAGGTGTTGCCTAGATAGTAATGAAGATCCGTGCAAAATTTCAAGTCCATACGTCGGTTTTTTTCTCGATGTACCGTGTGGACGTACAGACACACAGAGTGTTAAACAAAACTATGTGGAATGGGTTTTAATATATTCAGACAGTCAGAAGTGACGTTTTTACCTGCCTCTCAATTAATAAGCTTCACAAACACTCAGATAATGAAATTTATAAACTAAATTCAAGTCCTGTTAGTCTATTTGACCGTAAGGGACAGTACAAATTATTTGTTGTAATTGATGAGGGGGTGGGGGTGGTATGTATGGTGAGGTAGGGTGGGAGGATGACCAGGAGCAGGTAGCAGGTGACTATATCGACCATCAGGACAGGTAATGCCTTGGACTAATCACACCTATTAGTAGCTGCTATAGCCACTATATAGACTGCAGCTAAGTACGTTTAACATCCAATCAGGCCATTGAATGTTTACCCTGTTTTAAATTTTTGTGAAGTAAAATTTTAATGAGCTATTTGAAAATTAACTATTTATCTAAGGAATATCTTTAAATTTTTTTTAACACTTTTTACTTTATTCTTATCCCGTATTCTCTAGCTACATATTTACCAAGGAATATATTTCTTTGGTCATTTATAGTACGTTTAAAGAAAGTTATATTTATTTTCTTACCTTTTTTCAGAGAAAATAATGAAGGAGTTTAATGCGTTTCAAAATAATATAGTAAAGAGTAATATATTTCTTACACTTAGAACAAGTTATAGTAGGCTGGGCCAAAAATATCAGGTACAATGTTTATGTAAAAATTAGACTCTATTAAAACCTAATAATAGTACTAATAAAGTGTATGTCAGCTAGAAGCCCTTTTATATTGTTTGATATTCTTGATGGAAAGTTTGTGACGGAGATTTTGTAAAAGTTTGCTATCTTTCTTCTGAGAAATAGATCAGAATAAAGATCTTGAAACGTTGTGGCACTGTTTATTTATACCACTTAATGAATATAGAAGTATTACTGGAAGTTCTGTCTTCTTGAATTACCTCAAAATTCACTTAGCATTATGTATATAAGATTGTAATCTTGAAAATATTCTTTAAGTTCTATTTTATCGCCTTATAATAGCTGGTTTGTAGATTGTTAGCACTGGTTAAATAGCCAATCGTGTCAGTACACGGTAATAGGTACTTATGGGTCGTTTATTCTGAGCCATTGCCTCACATGATGGGCTGTACATTCAATAAAACACACAAACACGCTTTCTCCCCACTCCCTCCTTACCCTCCTCACAACCACTTGTCACCACCATCTATTCCTTCCCATTCACAACATGTCTTATTCTATCATCATGATTTTTCTCTCGCTTTCTGAGGCATTTGTTGTTACAGTAACCCTATATGAAGTTATAGTAAATTAAATTTGTTAATGTAATCTATGTGTGTCTCTAATTACTCATACAAAATTTATGTATTTGACTCGTCTAGTTGGACTTCTTACTAAACGGATGAAGTTTCGGGTATCTTATCAAACTAAATTGTACGACCTTTTACCAACAGGAGAATTGGGATTCCATTTTACTCTTACTCTGCCCGTCCACATGGATCACTAGGCTGTTCGCGGATCTTATGAATCAGAATAAGAGGGAGAGTCGATACATTAGAAGGTGGGTGGTCTGATGACCTAGACCGCTTACCATCGCTTTTCCTAGATGGTACAGTACCTTAAAACTGTCTTAAATAAACTTGATCGAGCTGTCACTAGATTTCTCAATTTATATTTGAATACCTACGTGACAACTACAAACAAGGATAATACGTGTAGTGACTTATATGAACGGTATTTTATGAATGTTATGAATTTGGGAAATTTATAGGTCAATAACACTTGGAGTGATTGTAAGAAGTTAAAATTACAGAAAGGTTTTACGCAATTGGCCTTTAAGCTTGCACACTCCAACAAGCATTTGTTGGTCGGCAAATCTCGGGAAGTAGTATCAATAATCACCTCTACATTCGCCTTGTCTGCCTGAACTAAGCTTGGTCTTCTTGCTTTCATTTGGCGGCGTATTGGGGAAACCTAGGGAAACTAAGACTAAGATCTTTGAAATCCTTATATACATATTCTCAGCAATTTATGTAAACTGATATGAATTGAAACAATGCACAATATAATAAATACTTTTATATACATTTATATAAATGCTTTTATTGTACAATTTGGCTAAACAAATTTGAAATTAAGAATTTTTTTAACATATTCACAAAACTTAACTACATGTATAAAGTAAGTAAAACGTCAAACAATAAGCAATTACAATTTTAAAAATTAAGAAAATTTGGTTTCATAAGGAATGGTTGATGTTCATTTCGTTATTTGTTATCACATTGAGAATATAAAAAATGTAAGGTGGGCAATTGATTTTTTTAAACTTTGTTAATTAAGGGTTACAGCAGCTTTGGTATATTGTTTTTGGAAGAAATATAGTAAGAATAATAATAGTAGCGATCCTATTTTGGATTAGAAAATATAAATATAAATTATAAAGTATACTATTTAAGGTTCCGTTATTTATATTATAAGAGTGAAAGATAATATAAATGTACTTTGGTTTTGTATAATTTTAATCTGTACAACCCCTTAATAGCATTTTTTGAGATTTTGATTGAAATCAACCCAAATCGTTCTTTCTTACTTTGGCAATAGTGGGAACAAGAAACCACATATTAGTCTTTAAATATGAGCAGGAAAACATGTAATGGTTTACCTTAGTAAAAATATAAATTTTACATTTATTTTTGTTTGTAATATTTTTGTAAATTTTAGCCCCTTCGTCAGGTATAAGCAGTTAAATGCATAAAACGTAATTAAGAAGTATAACATGAGGCAATGGACTGCCGCTATAAAAATTAAAAAAACATTATACCTGACAACAGTTTGAAGTCCTGACAGGATAAAATAAATCTAGGCATTGAACCTGCACTAGATACAAGAAACGAGTACGAGAAGTAAGGAGCACCATAATTTATCATGCAAGGTTATGTGAAAGTGGGGTACTAACAAACAAATCAATTTCGGCACTTCCTGCGGCCTCGCGGCGTGTCATCTAAAACAATTAGACATTAAGAGAGGATGCTTGGGATCGTGGAAGGATAAATTAAGCAACATTTGGTCCTAAGTTTTGATTCTAGGTGGTTATATCTTGGAGAGTGTACAAATTTTATTAATTTAGGTTTATTTGATTGTTAAAATCTATGCACAATCCTCGAACAGCACATTGGCCTAATGCCGATGAACGAAAAATATGCCTCAATATAGTTCAGTACCTGTTATAAAATATGAGAATGTACATTCAAATGATTTTATTTGTAAATAATATTGTTTAAGAATTGTAGTTATACAATAGAAAAGACCATTTGGCCTGCAAAGGTAAAGCTGTGAATGGTTGAAAAAGTCTCGAACAAATATCAGGGAAAGATCCACA
The DNA here is from genome assembly GCF_021130785.1 of Homalodisca vitripennis. NCBI lineage: Eukaryota > Metazoa > Arthropoda > Insecta > Hemiptera > Cicadellidae > Homalodisca > Homalodisca vitripennis. Next base: position 43,682,446 of record NC_060212.1, read on the forward strand.
TCAGAGTTGACCAAGTGGAAGATATTGATCTGTTCAACAGAGCTGAAACTTTTTTATGCTCTAAAGTGTTTTCGGTGTGAGATCAGAATTGTCTAATTATGAAGGTTTAAGAAAAGTTCCAATATATTTTATTTATATACATAAAACACAGTGAATGTGTTTTTTTGTACCGATTAAGACTTAATGGTAAATTTAGATAAGACTAAATACCTAGTATCTTTTACGTTTAAAAGTTATACTTAGGTTTTTAAACATTGAAGGCATTTTCAATAGAAATGTTCTGCTATGGTTTGAGACACGTACTCATTTGCGACGAAAAAAAGTACTAAAATACATTTGTAAATGAAACTATTCCACTGGGTTTCCACCAAATCAAGTCATTAAACAATATCATACGATTCTATATTTTAACACTTAAAATTTAAAATACCATACAACACGTAGTAATGTCGAAAGAACTTATACACTTCCTTGTCGTAATTTATAACAAAACGAATAATATTGAAGTTACGTTTCCGAATATATATTAAAATCATATTTATCTATTTTCAGTTTTTAACATTTCTCATCTTATTAGTACGCAAAGTTACATTAAAAACAGATGGAGATTTATATTGTGAAAGAGAATTAAAAACACATAATAAATTTGTTAATTATTATTTGTATTTCTGTGTCAACTAGCTAAAATTACTTGTTTGATTACATAATAAATGAAGCCACTAAGACACGTTATACGCTATTATTCTATCTCTTGAAATAATAAATTAGATTTATAATTTGTAATTTTGAAACTCTGTATACACATTATTCACCTATTTTAATAAGGAAACTCTGGTTAATATTTGTATTATCCTTTTATATTTACAACAATCATCTGTATTTACTTTCCATGTGTTACATTCCACATATATTGCAGTGCACTAGTAACCTATAGTTACATTTTGTAACATAATTACAAACACCACGTTTGTTAAAGTTTGTATTTCTATGTAAACTAGTTAACAGAACTTGTTTAATTACTTACGTAAACAAGTTTTCCTAAGCGATACACTTTAAATATAGTTATAGGTTTCATATTATAACTGAACGTCAGACGTATTAGTTTTTATATTAGAAAGTTAGGCCGTTTATAAAAGACTCGCCGTTGCCATTTTTCAGATAAGGTATAACTATTGCAATCATCGCATTTCATAATAATGTTCAAAAGTTACATGACCTAATTTGTGCACAAATTTGTTTATTCCGTTATGTTTTATTGATAATATGGTTACCAATAAGACCATTTCACTAACGCTCAGCCAGAACAAACGGAACAGCGTATATTATTATCGAACTCAATTTTCAATAGGATTGATATTTCATTCAAAATTTCAAGTCCATAGACCAGTCAGTTCGTTTCATAAATATCGTGTGGACAGAAAAGATAAATAAAATTTTTCTAGCCCTTCAAGTTATGACTTCGTTATGCTCAGAAAATAGCTATAATCAGTGGTTACACATTCTACCAGCACCCATGCGTGATTCTGACATTTTATGGTAACTGCCGTACCCGCTACACTGCGATATTGGCAATTAATTTGTAGTACATATGAATCTCTTTAGTTTTTGAGCAAAACACAGTAATTCATAAATACAATCATATTTCTTTTCAGAACTGAAATTATTGTTCAAAACTTCTAGCATCGAGTAAAAACGAAAACAGTGTATCCAACTTGATGAACCTATAAGTGTCGAGTATTTCAGTGTTTTGTATTGTAATTGTAACAGACTTTTAACACTAGTGAATCCTTTGTAGATTGCTAATCTAGTCTTAGATTAGCAAACTAATTCGTTATTGATTTTTGAGTAGCATAAAAAGAGACTTATAAGAAGAAAATAGGGTAGAGATGGAAGAGAAGGGTCTAATTAATAATAGAACTCACCGAGGTATTCTTAGCTTCATGCCTGGCTTTATCCAGAGTGGACTTCAAACTTGTTCAGAGGCTCGAGCAGACAGAGATAGACAGAGAAATGAGTTCCACCAATGGGAGAAGTGGTGGTGTCATTCTTTAGATAGATCCATTTACACTGAATAACTCACTTGTACCTTTGAATATCATGAACTATTTTAAAGATAGCGAGCAATCTTAAAAAACGTATAGTAAATAATGAAACTAAGCTTAGTTTGAGGTGTTGCATATATTGTACTACTCGTTTTAAATACTAAATATGAATATATGGGCTTTGTGGACAGCAAGTAGAAGCGGAATCATACAAAATTTGCAACACTATGTTTCCCAATTTGAAAGTTCTAATAAGATCTAAAGTTACGAAAAGCTTATCACCTTAACAAAATATAAACATTAGAAATTCAAATGAAGTTTTATTGTAACTAAATGCAGGAAGACAGATAGAAGAACGGTTTATCTTGACGTGCCAGAAATATACCAGCTCTTCTGTAACTGCAACCGTGACTGTGATATACGAGTCGTGAGAGTGACAGACTTTTAATATACTGATATTATCTCTCCTCCCCCTGGAGGTATTACAATGATGATTAATGATTTGCTTCTCTTATTGGTATACGTCTTTTATATCACCTCTTATATCGCATTTCACACTTATATGAATTTATCGGTTATTATAAGAGCATCATGTGAAATATTTCAGAAAGAAAATATTGTGTTATGGCCAAATAAACAAGGTAGAAGTACACTTGTGAGCCAACAGGCTACGCTGAGGTTGCATGTACAATTTCAAGTCTGGCTACATGTGTTAATGTATCACATGTTAAAATTTCAAAGGATTGTACTCGGTTTTACTAATTTCCATTCTGCGATTTAATCGTTACTATCATGGTTAACGTTAAGACAAATATAAGAATGTTCCGTAACACTCAGCCACGTTCTATGAGATGATAAATATCATCATCGATGTTGACTATGTAGAAATTGGGCCACATATAAATATTCAAGTATATAGAACAGTTCGTTCTCGAGATATCGTGCGGACAGACATACTGTAAGAAACTAACATTTCCCCTGAAGTGGGAAGGCTTCGCTAAAGCTCTGCCATTAAATGACAAATTGACACTAAAAAGGTCCTGTTGCGCAACACGTTGGGTATTATATTAGTGCCATGTATGACGTGAGGTTCCCATTGATTCTGACAGCTCGATGATCCTTATCTCGACTCAAGCATACATCAATTTTGAAAAATGAAAATTTTCCTATTGCAAATACGTAATTTAGTCTCCGGCCAGTATCATGTTCCATACAAATTTAAAAAAAACATGTTATTGATAAAGTATAAGGATGATGCTAAAATAGGAAATCTGAGGCCGTCACAAGAGAGTGACGACAGATAGTAAAGTGAAAACATCCTAGGTAAAATTTAGCACCTTGAATGTTTTGTAAATAAAAGGCACATCTTAGTGGGAATTGTTTCGAATCGATGTCTCCGTTAAGAGTTTCAGTATATACAAGGCACTAACGTTTTGTGATACTAAAATTATCAAAGTTCAGTAAAGATTGACTGCGGTAGAAAAACCACAAGAGAGTTAGTCGGACCGGAAATAGAGAAAAGTGGATTGTTTTGTCGCCACTTCCGTTCCGTAGCACAATGTCTGGTCTCACAATAGAAGCTGTTTTCAGAAAGACGTTTTAAAAATAGCTTTGAAATAGAAATAAACGGTTCTTTAGAATTTAATGTTTCTTAGATCCTAAATTTTTATGAACAGAGCTTTCGTTGTAAATTAAAAATTGTTATTAAAGTCAAATTAAAACTGTTATTAAAATTGAATTGTTAAAAATACAGTAAACAATAAAAACGACGTTTCAGATGAGTTTTTTTTAACTGCATATATTTATGTATATGCAAAATAGAACAATGTCTTCGTAATTTGATATGGATTTGAAGGTAGCAAAAAATGTTCATGTGAATTATGTTACATTGTATTTGCGAAACCAGTACTGTGTAATTATTACGGTTATATACTTCGGAGTATATTAAATAGAAATTTAGCTCAATTTATTTATTTAGCTTCCGTTCAAGATAAGTTGTAGTAAACATTAAAATTCCAGTGGGATAATCAGTGAATCTCTTGTTCAGTTATGCACCGTGAATGAACTAATGTGTGTACTCAGCAAATTTGATTTATTAATTTAATGGAATGACCAGCCAATAAAACTGTTTGGTATTAAATCATATCACCATTGGATAAATCTATCTATGTAATTAGGTTATTATATTAACGTGTTATTACGTTATGATTTAATTGGAATATTCATTCATTAACACATCGATAGCTGTTATAAAAACGAATATCTTTTAGTGTCTACTATTTATGCTGGTATTGTTTTACAGTTGAATGTATTGAAAATAAAATCATATGTAATTAGTATATGATGAGATGAGGATTTACGATTTCGAAAACAAACATAGGAGACTATTTTCTTTATACTTATAAAGAAAATTCTAACGCCGCATATTAAGAAATAAAATATCTAACGATTAGTATTCGTACATTCAAAAAATCAACATACATCCAATCATGGCTCTTTATATAAGTCACACTTCTATATATAAAATTGCGAAGATATCACTACTATCAGATCAAATCCATTTACGAATTGAAATGAAGTTGATTTATATGTTTATTTTCTATGGACACAGATTATTTTATTTGAGAAGTACCAATTGTGTTAATTCTAACTCATTGATGAATTGAAAAAGTTTTAAAGTACAGGGATTTGTGTTCTAGTTTTTTTTGTTTTGAAATAAATTGACCTTAGAATTGAATTTTGATAAGACCTGATGGTTCACTGTAATCAAAACAACCTTCAACAAGTCAAATCCATACACGAACTGAGGCAGGAGGTCATCTGACTCGTCTTCCATATTCTATAAAAACATCTAAAGAGTAGTGTATGTTCAAACAGTTCATACAGCTCATATAAGATCTTAGATTGATTACTTAACGATGCGCTTACAGCTGATTAAGAAACACTTAGAGGGGTACTGCATTGGATAACAGATGAAGAGAATTTCAAATAGATGAAGTGCTTTAATTGGGACTCCTGTGATGAACAATAGGGGTGTTCGAACTTGTTTAGGCAGTATGAATAATACTGAACTAGTATTTAGTACCAATCTAATTCCTTTTTTTCTAATACTTAAATTTGTAATCATAAGTAACATTCATACTTAGAACTAAGGCTTCGTACAATATTTAAAGACCGTAGATTACTTTGTTTTCAAGACATCGAGTGGACATATGGCCCTAAGCCAGTCAGAGTTTGTTAAACCAATATTTAGATGAAATGATTTTTAATTCATTCAGGTCTGATCGACAGAGAGGTTCTTTCCAGACCCTAAACTGGTCCATAAACACAATTCTTAGACTTATCACTCTATTGGTCCACAAGGATCAATATTAATGACTAGTTATTGATAGGGATTTGTAGGGTAGAGATTGAGGACCAGGAGCAGTAGGAGCAGGTAGCAGGTGACTGCGATATCGACCATCGGGACAGGTAATGCCTTGGACTAATCTCACCTATTAGTAGCTGTTATACACACTATATAGACTAGAGCTAACTAAGTTAATATCCAGTCAGGGTCTTGTGTCATAGTTATTACTATCTTATAATAGAATTGTTTTTATATTTGAATTTTTTAATAAGAAAAGGGCATAATGTAGTGTTTACCACATTTTTCAATATATATGAAGTAACTGTTTAGTGAGCTATTTGAAATTCAAACTTTGTATTTATATTGAATTAGAAAAAATATGTTTAATGTTCACTCACTCTTATGATAGATTAATTCCGGAGGAATTATTACAAATTATTACAAATACAAGGACTTATTTGTCCATTATATAAGTTAAATAATATATTTCATCTACGAAACAGTTGGCATTAATTTGTAAAATACTTTTATGAACTGTAATTTGTTGGTAACTTATTATAAGTTATGCTTATTTAGTTACCGTACTTCATAGGAAATCATAAAAGGCAATGCTTTGTTTTAAATATAACTTAGTTTAACGCGTACGAATACGTTACGTTAATATCAAGATGTCCCAATATCTAATAGACATCAATTATTTTTATGATTTTTATTTGATTATATTTAAAACCTAATAATTTTGATAGGCAATAGTTAGAGAATTCTCAAGCATATTTGTGTTACATATTAAAATGCCATACGATTGTACTCTGTATGTTAAAAATATGTTTATTCAGTAATTTCCTAGTTGCCATCATGGTTACTTATAGTAAAAATATTCACTAACGCTCAACAAAATTCTAACATCATTGAACAAAATTTTTCTTGTATAGACATAAAACAGAATTTAAAGTCTATAAGTAAGTTCATTTTATAGATATCGTACAGTCCGATAGAGTGACCAACAAGAATTATGATTTAAGACTCCTGGAATGGTGCTTTGCTAATGATGAGCCAATAAAATGACATGCATTCATTACAGATAATTGCGTTGCCTAAAAGATGATCACTAAGACCTTTTACCTACTTCATGGCCTTTACATCACAGATATTTAAACGTGTAGGCTAATTACTGAAATGTCCCACAAAAGTCACCACGTGTCCCTATAAGTTTGTGTATAATTTCATATAAGTGCCCATTAAGATATAAATGTTTACAAAATTTAAGAAGCATTCAAAATGGTTGTCATTCAATGATTGTGAAGCTACTGTGAATAGAAAAAGTATATTCCAATAACTACAACTTTATAAAAAAAAACATGGGGAGCCAATTAATCGAAGGCTGCTAACCTCTAGTCAATGTCGGAGAGATAATTATCACAATGTAAAAAAAAAACTACAGTATTATGTATATTATGTGTGTAAACTACTATTTAAATGAAATTCTGTCTTTTATTTTATTTATTTCTGGAAAACTCTCTGGAAACACAGTGAGAGGTAAAATTTATTATATATGGAGAAGAAGGTTTTGTTGTATTTAAATTTACAGGCCCCGAAGGAAAAACAGGACAAAATATGTATTTAAAATAATTTTTTAATTTTGTGACTATTATTGTATACATGTATATTATTATATACCTTAGCATTATTCCTATGCCAGATCAGTACATGCCGTTCTTTGGAATAGTACATTCAAAGCTCTTTGAAAGCCTCCAGCCAGCAATTAACATGGTGCCATAATTTCTTCAAAATTTCTAAAAAATTACTAGTATTTTTTTAATTTTCAGAAAACCAAAAGTTCTTAATTTTTATGGATTACACCTGATGCTTTCGGATAAGGTTATTTATAAACTCAACGTAAATACATTCCGAAATGGAGCAGTAATGCATGTATTCATTAGTGAGTTAAAATTATAATTTCACTATTTATGAAGTTTTGAATTAAATTAATGTAATTAGTAATTATTTAAATGGAATCCGAAATAAAACTTCGAAGCTAATTTGTTAATAACTAAATAAAACTTGTATATTCAGTGAAAGGAATTTTTGGTAATTATTATTAGTAGCTGTGTTATACGTCTCTTGCGTACCAATTTGTATGTTATTCAGCCTGTATTTTAGTTTTATAATTAGCATCTTTTTATATATATATATATATATATATATATATATATATATATATATATATATATATATATATTATAAATTTTTATTTAAACTTGAAATAGTAGTAGATTTATGGGAGTTTGATTTAAAAATCTTAATTAAAATATGCTTACCTAAACATGTATGAATAATCGCTAAAAAGTGTTCTTGAGGTTATGATAAGTAAAAACTAAACCTTCCAGAGAAGGTTTTCTTAACTGAGAAATATTATACGCTGCTTAATATTTTGGAAAATTTAACTTCTCCCTGTACTAATGTACTCCTGGCCCAAGTCATTAATTACGGTCTTCTATTACAAAGCTATTTCCCAGAAAGTGAGGGCCATGGTGGTTGAACAAGGCTTGATACCAATTTGAGGTAAATGTTCTAGAACTCCACAATTGTAATTAAAGGCATGCAGGTGAGAAATACTGGAACAGTTTTTGAACATTAAAGTTTATACTTAAGAAATTGATGAGTGAGATATTAAAACGCAGTGATATTGTTTATTCATACGACTAAAGGAATGTATTTACTGAGAATCTTATCAACTACAATAGTGGGAACCTTTTTTGATAACAGAAGAAGCCGATCTCCTTTACAGCTTTATGTTGCCCGCCCTCATGGGTCCCTGGCCTATTTAAGGATATTATAAAAAAGAATAAGGGAGATAGTCGATGGATTAAAAAGTTGCAATAATTCTGGTAGGTACTCTTGAACAACCATAGAACTGACAACATAACCTAAATTGTAGTATGTTTTAAGTTTGTTACTCAGCTGAGAAGGACATCAGATTGTATATATCTACTGAAACGTAGTGTTACTGATTAATGTATCACTAAACAATGGCAAATATCATGTATCCTTCAAAATCCTTCTATATTCAAAAAAAAATTAAAGAAGGAATAAGTACAACCTATTAATTATTGGAATCGATTAGAGATTAGAACAGTTATGGTCTATTTTAATAACCTATACAAATAAATAGGAGCTCTGAATAATATGTCTTGTCATGTATAAATTACCATTGCATTCTTCAGTTACACAGTTGACTTACAAGAACAAGGTCTATATTTTTTCTATTGTGAAGGCATTCAAACCCTGGATGAAAAGAGCCAAACGAGCACGTCTGAATAATGAATCAGAGCGCGTGTGACATGCCATTGTGTAGTCGCCACACCCTGCTGCACAGTTGTAAAGCTCCAAATCTTATCTAATCAGTCACGTCAATACCTACAGATAAGTAAATAGAACTATTAAAATAAAATGTAGGAGAAATAATTAGGAGAAATATACATGGCCAGTAATGATAGAAGTAATTACTAATTAGGTTTCACTGAATTAAATCAGATACATGTTCGAACAAAATGGGTTTTTTGTTTGAAATGTGTTATGTATGGTGGAAGATTGGAAAGCCAAATAGAATTCGGATATGTGACACTTATATGATACAAAAAGTATACCACTACGTTTCATGGATTTAAATCTACCGCCTTCTTCAATTGATAAAAGCCCTTATACGTTACACAATACAATCTTTGGAAAAGAGAACACCACTCAAAGTTATATTAATTAAGTGATTCCTGACGAACTCCATGAGGTGCAGACTGGTGAAAAAGAACCCAAAGCGTTTTCACTATACAAGAGCTAAGAGCACAAACAGATCACGCCTGAACTAACGGAGGTGAAGTAATGCTGAGGAAGTCAAATTTCGAGTTTTCCTGTGATATTGCGGGGGGTAATCTGAAACAAAGATAACAAGAATTTGATAGACGTGATGGGAGGAGTAAAAAAATTGGAGTGATCTATATTCCTTGCAGTTGAGATCGTTATCGTATTGCAAAAAAGACAACGTTGTCTGTTGGCCCTCTTACCGTTTTATGCTATACCGGTTACATTATTTATATGGAATTTGTTCCATATTGATACAATAGTAACATAAGGTATAGCAAAAGATCTCACGATTAAGTAACGAAACGAGTTGTCAAGTAGCAGGGAAATATTTGGACGATTTATTATACCACTTTAAGTGGAACTATTGATATATTAACTAATTATGTGATATGTAAAGTGCAAAGCGTTACAATTACATAATATTGAAGCAAAAGATATTATAATTTTATTACTTACTCAAAAATCACTTACCTTGGTATCATACTTGTTGATTTATTGTTCGATAAACAGTCCTTCGTATTTGACATTAGTTCAGCTATTATGGGTGTCTTACACAAATATTTTTCTAATCCATAATTAATATCTACAAGAACAATATTTATATAATATAAATAATAAATCTTCCAGTAATTTTTCCAAGAAGATTAGGGTAGTGATTACATTATTCAATCGTGAAATTAATACATCGGATAAAGAAAACTAGAGTAAAGAAGATATTAGACAATCAAGACATTGCACGATAATGGATATACTTCAACACTTATGAATAAAACTTAAAAACAACCGGCAATACAAATTTAGAATCAGAATGTTCCAAACGTACTACTAAATCATAATATACAACGTCTGAACTTGCCAAATATTCGTGTACGCACAACAATACTGATAATATACGTAAGGTTTAAAAAAGTCATATCAGACAATATTCAAGCTAGTGTAAAGAACAGTTTAACACGAAACACATTAACCCACTCTGTACGTCTGTTGTTTACCATATTCTATGTATTTGTAGTGTAATTTATTTTGGAAAAAACGAAACGTGAGCGGAGTAAACTTATTAGGAATATGAAACGTCGTAGTACGGAAAAATCAAAAAATTACCAAATCACAGCAATAGAATGTGATAACAACAAAACCATTTAAGGTTCCTAAAATTTATCTAGTAATAATAAAAGAAATTTTATAAATAATGAAAACGAAAATAACTCATAATATAGCTTTAAATTATCAAAAACCTGACAGCATGGTATAAAGTAGCCATAATGTTTTATAATATTGGCCTTTTTTGTTCGAGTTTCAGCCCATCACAATATAGCTCCTCTTCCGTCAACTAACCTGTATCGGCAGATATATATTATTAGTAGGTTTTTGAATAAACTGTAAAAAAAGATGAAATACTTCAAGATTTTATTTGTGTTATTAATGCTTCGACACAGTAAGGTTAGGAAAGCGTAAGCAATAATAATACTACACATTATTTTAATTTGATATTTGCTTCGTTAAAATTTAGGCTAGCGTTGGAAAATCCACGTTCTTTTCTAAAAAGTTTAGAGTTGTTATACGAGTATTTACAACGCCGGCGGATCCATTGGATTGCACTCTCGGATAGGCCGTCATTATAATGATTCAATATAAGTAGCAGGAATTAAAATAGGCACTCACTGAAAATGTAAACAAATGTTAATTTATATTTTTGTGTTTAGTCTATTCTGTTAACAGATGATACATCCTGAGCAAAATGTACAAACAAAAACAAACTGGAAATGTTATCAACCCTCAGTTAGTTAATCCTCTTGGTTGATATAACTGTAAACTGGATATACAAACTAAATACTACTGACCCATAAACAAACTCATCTGCGCTTTCTGTGACAAGCTTTATTCGTTGAATGCAATTAAAGCACTCCTTTGAATATAATCATTAAAAATGTAAGGATAAAATTTCAAACTTGTTTTTAATGATAAATACTATAACGAAATATAAATATAAAAAAAAACACCTATTTATGATCAGAACATAGATAGAGTTGTGGTATAAGAGGGTTGGAAGACCTGCCTCCTTCCTTAACGAGTTGTGTGTTACAATTCACATTTCAGAAAACAAATTGTTACTATTTTGTTATTTTTTCTCTTAAATTATTTTACTCCCCCCCCTCCCATTTTTAATTCATAATTTTCACATAACAAACTCACTTATTTAGAAAAATTTTAAGTGAATCTTATTTTATTTTACAGACGCAGCCTTATTATGATTGTAGATTTAAAATTAATTCGTTGAGCTTAAATTATTTACCAATATATGCTTTTCCATTATAAATGAACAGATTAAATTAGGCAATTAAATTGTTGTGTATTTTCCTGCAATAAAAATCCTGAAGTAATAATATATCATATCTCAGCCCTTTATACGTTACAGATTTATAAAACCGATAAAGATAAAATATTATACATATTATTCAGCTAAGACTGCTGTCAGCTTTCAATTTGCCGTAAATGGCGGTTATTGGTCTCTGGTTGACCATCGTGTATTGCCTGCAGCGGGAACTAATAGAGGCGATATATCTGGAACATTAGCTTCTGTAATGGACAACACGAGTGCTGCTACACCTCTCTTCACCCGTATACGGTTATTACTGTCCAGAATGCTCATGCATACAGTGCAAACATTACAACTGGATAATCTTTACTGGACAATTATTTATGTTTAAGGTATAGAAACAGAACTCTAGAATCACTAACCAAGATCAGTACAGTTTTCTTATATCTTAAAACTAGTTTATGCGTTTTTAGTGAATTAAAAACCAATTCTTTGGGAATGGTTTGTGAAGACGAGTAAAATAAGTTTAAGTTAGTTATTGTACATTTAAACTTGTTATTGTTTTAATACATTTTCCAGTCATATTTCACTATAGTCTTATTACTATATAGAGAGTATATTTAATTTACATTATGTGGGATGGCATAATAAAAATTAAAAATATGGTTACTAATACAAATTCTTGACACAATCCTGTAAAAACCTTATGAGTACTGATGAGTTTTGTTTGTAAATAGCTGTTTAACCGCTAAGTACATAAGGTAAGGTTCTAGTAAAGACAAAGTCATTTGGGTATGTCAATGGCTTGAATAAAAGAAGTGTAGAGATAGTGGATAAGAACTACACATAATGTAACAACGGGAAAAAGTATTGATACAATAAGAATGTTGAGTTTAAACCTCAACTCAAATTTTTGTAAGTGTATTACTTCTAATTTGTTCATAGTTATTTTCGTTTGAAGAGATCCAAAAACGTAGCTGACGGAAAAACTCAAAATACATAAGACACATAAAGAAACTATTTTCCATCAGACACCTACACTTTAAAATATATTGTAATACTGGTGAAGAGTATGCGTATGGTTTTATGTCAACATTTCATGAAACATCTCGTCAAACTATATCTACGTGATGTATATAGAACAAAATCTTATAAATGAATGACTTTTAAATAAATCTGTACCTAGTATGTATAAAGGTTTTTCTTAACTTACTAAAAAGACTTCGAATAAACACCTATATAGTACAATGTAAGTGCTCATGATTTTGAAGATATGTTATTTACACATTTTAGAAATACCTGATAGATGGTTTGGAGTGTATTCTATTATGTGGTCACATTTATTATCCAACCTAATATCGTCCCTTAATCTGATAAGACCAAATATTAGTTTCTTAACCGCAGACAATATTATTAGCCTTGGGACAAACGGCAGGTGACATCCGAAGAATCACTAAAATTCTTCGGAAAAAGGTGGGCTGCTTGCAAGGACAGGGTCGCTCAGCGGTCACTCATCCAAACAGCAACCACGCTTGACGTAGCTTGATTCGGTTATCTTGTGAAAACACTGTACCATTGGTACTATTACAATGCGCCATTAGTAATTACTTTGTTTCTTCTAACTGATTATACAAGTTCGAATGGATCTCATATTTTGACACCACAAGAACGACTTCTAAATATATTAAAATTATTGGTCGGTATAAGTATATTTTCTAAAAAGTAGATATATTATGTCATTTTTGTAAAAATAGTTTTGTTATATTTGTTTTATAAAGTAGTAAAATCATAACAGAATCGACCGTTAAATTTGAAACTTTTCCGAGTATAAATGATTCTTTTTAGTTTCTCAGCTACATAACTTCATAAACAAAGATCTAATAGAAATAGACAGGAAATATAAGTAAAATAATACACAAATATACCACTTATTTCCCCCTTTCATAATGTTCCAATGAAAATCTACGAAAGACGGAAGACCTTATAAATATAAAATATTAGAAATCCAACTGAAGTTGTATTGTAACTAAAGGGGAGAGAACAGATAGGTTAATCTTGACGTTACAGAAATATACCTGCTCTTCTGTAACTGTGACCGTGACTGTGATATACGAGCTGTGAGAGTGACAGACTTTTAATATACTGATATTACCTCTCTTCACTCTGGAAATATTACAATGATGATTTACGATTTGCCTCTCTTATTGGGATACGGTATGCAATCGTTTATATCACCTTTTATATCGCGTTTCACACTTATCTGAATATATTGGTTATGGTAAGAGAATCATGCGAAATACGTCAGAAATAAAATATTGTGTTATGGCCAAATAAACAAGGTAGAAGAAGTACACCACACCACGTATCGGCCAACAGGCTACGCTGAGGTTACATACAAAATTTCAAGTCTAATTACACGTGTTAATGTATCAAATGTTAAAATTTCAAAGGATTGTACTCAGTTTTTACTCATTTACATTCTGCGATTTAATCGTTACTATCATGGTTAACCTTAAGACAAATATAGAAATGTTCCGTAACACTCAGCCACGTTCTATGGAGTGAGAAATATCATCATCGATGTTGACCATGTAGAAATTGGGCCAAATTTAAATATTCAAGTATAAAGAACAGTTCGTTCTCGAGATATTGTGCGGACAGACATACTGTAAAAAAAAACTAACATTTTCCCATCCCTGAAGTGGCAAAGGCTTCGCTAAAGCTCAGCCATTAAATGAAAAATCAATACTAAGTCATGTGGCGCAAAACGTGGTGTATTGTATTAGTGAAATGTTTCACAGTGTTTATTAAAAATTAAAAACGTAGAAAAGTTGAATAGGAAACTAAACAGCGAATTATGATATTCCTTGAGAATCTGTACGCAAAAAGGTGAGAAAAAATGACGCAACTATTTTTTTTTATATTTTCTCTGTAACCTATCGTAAGGCTGCATGTAATAATTGCGACCTTTACCTAGTAAGTAACAAATTTTTCGTGTTATAAGACATAAGACATTCTGCAAGGTATAACGCCTTCATTTGAAACACGATGTTGAAACACCTTAAAAAATTTGTTTTGTCTTTTAGGGTATTATGGTAGCTTATTTCATTACGAGTATTTTGATATGTAACACATTTATTTTTATAAATAATAGGTTATTTGTACGAACTAATTTATAAACGCTTGCATAACAATCTTCAGGTAAATTTGTCAGTAACGCGCTCGGTACCGTAAACCGTCCTGCATTTGTTATAGTACACACATCTTGATTCATTAGATTTGTTTGGCTTTGGTTGTCATGCTGTTGGACTGGCTAAATTGCAGTATGAACACAGATTTCTTTCACAGCTGTTTGAAATATACAACATCAGTGAATTTATTTAGTAAAAAGTGTTTGTTTACTGTTTGCGTTTGGTAAGGTTATTTAGTCAAGTATTATACTGTTGTGTTTTATTCAATTGTTTCATAATACTTATTGACAATGACTAGAAGTAGTAAACTGTTCAAGAAGAGGAAATTTACTGGTAACCAGCATAAAAAGGTCAGTGAAGATCTACAAAGTTCTGCTAAGCCTAGGCCTAGTGAAACCCAAGCTAGTACAGCTCACTCAGCCTCATTTACAAAGTTGTCCTCTAATCTAGGTGAGCCTAGTTACTCCAATACTCATCCTTGTACAAATTTAATCATTGATTTGAAGATACTAAATGAAACTCTAAGAACCTTTAGTTTATGCAGAAAATGTGGTAATGGAAATCTTTCGATCAAAGAAATTCCAAGCAAACGAATGGGATTCGCGACAAAAATATCTATGATTTGTGACAGTTGCAATGCTAAAAGTGACTTTATGACTAGTAAAAAGACCCAATCTGCCCAATATGACATCAATCTTAGAGCTGTGTATGCATTTAGGTCAATTGGTAAGGGTCATGCTGACGCTTTGATGTTGTGCACGATTCTCGATATCCCTGGACCTCCTGCTAAATTTATGAAGTACAACAGGGCAGTTTTTCCTGTTATTAAAAAGGTGGCTGAGGAATCAATGATTGAAGCTATGGAACAAGTTGTATATAAAACAGAAAGTAAGGATTTGACTGTAGCTATAGACGGAACGTGGCTGAAGCGGGGTTTTAGTAGCCTAAACGGAGTTGTTACTTGCACATTCGTTGAAACTGGTAAGGTTTTAGATTTACATGTTCTATCAAAATATTGCCATGGGTGCCAGCTAGCTAAAACTGATGAAATGAAAGAAAACCACAAGACAGTATGTGAATTAAACTACGAAAGAAGTTCAGTAGGAATGGAGGTTAAAGGTGCCAAAGCGAATTTCTGTCGTTCGATGTCAAGCAGGGGTGTTCGCTACCTGACTTATTTAGGTGATGGTGACTCAAAGGGACATGCAACAGTCAATGAAATTAAATCCTATGGAGCTGATGTAGAAATAGTGAAGGCAGCATGTATTTGACATATACGGAAACGTATGGGCACCCGTCTGTGTAATCTGTGTAAGACAAAAAAAAAGAAAAACTCAGTGACGGTAAGCCTATTAGAGGCAAAGGTCGCCTAACAGACTCTGAGATTGACAATCTTCAAGTCTACTATGGAAAGGCAATAAGGGAAAATTTCCAGGAAGTATCCAAAATGAGACAAGCTGTTTGGGTAATTTTCTATCACAAAATGTCTACAAACGATGAACCAATGCATGCCCTATGTCCGAAGGGTGAACAATCTTGGTGTGGTTATAATACAGCCAAAGTGACAAAAGAAATATTTGATCATAAACATTCTCTTCCTAAAGCAGTGGTAGCTGAAATAAAGCCTATTTTCAAGGACCTCACAACGAACACAATCTTTGAAAAATGTTGTTTTGGAAAGACCCAAAATCCAAATGAGTCTTTTAATGCCATTATTTGGAGAAGATTGCCTAAGACAATTTTTGTTGGGATCACAACCCTGAAAGTAGGAGTATATGATACTGTAATTTCTTTTAATAAGGGGGCACTAGGAAAATTTAGTGTGTTAAAAGCATTAGGCCTAAAAACAAGCAAATGTTGTGAAGCGCGCCTACGTCAGATAGACAGAGTGTGGATTCAAGAAGCGGGGAAAAAGGTTCTTGATGTGGAAAAAAGCAAGAGGAAACTTAAGAGACAGGAGAAAAGGAAAGGAGATGATAAAGGAAAACACGCATACTATGAAGCTGGGATGTTTTAGTATGTAAGTAAGCATTTTTTGTAAATACAGTGAATGGCTGATCTTTTATTGCGTTTTCTGAAAATAAGTATTTTAACTCACAAAAGCCCCGTTTTCTCGGAAACCATTAGAGATAGACACTTCAACTTCAAATTTTTACCAAAGCTCACTATCACTATTTTAAACCTATAGAGGCAGAATTATAATGTTTAATCAAGTAGGTTACCTATGAAAAAAATATTTTGTGAGTAAAAACAGGGTTTTTTAAAACAATATTAAAAAAAATGTAATTTTGTTCCCCAAAGAGGTTACAGTTTTAATTCTGCCTTCATGTCTTCATAAATACCCCCCAAGTAACCTGTAAAAATTGCAATGTTCTACCATTAATAGTTTCAGAGATAATGGGCCATGAAAACAGCAAAATTAATATGGGTGGTATAGAATGTTCCATGTCCCCTTTCTGTGTGTTTAATCTGTGTATTCAACGTTCAATATTTTACCCCTCCATATTTCATATTTCATTCGTTCAGATATTTGCCAATCTAGTTTTTTTATAAAGAAGGAACATACCGTTTCGAGAACTAAAATCTGCTCTCTCCTTCAGATGACAAAATTAAGAATTTAGGTTTATGCTAACGTAGAAATAAAAAGACAGTAATCAATAAAAACTATATTTCATACGAGTTCTTTTTTACCATATATATATATATATATATATATATATATATATATATATATATATATATATATATATATGCAAAATAGAACAATTCCTTCGTAATTTGATATGGATTTTAAGGTAGCTTTAGGTAGATTTTAAAGAAATGTTCATGTGCATTATGTTACATTGTATTTGCGAAACCAGTAGTGTGTAATTATTACGGTTATACATTTCGGAGTATATTGAATAGAAAACTAGTCAATTTATTTATTTAGCTTCCGTTCAAGATAAGTTACATATAAAACATTAAAATTCCAGTGGGATGATTAGTGAAACTCTTGTTCAATTATGCATCGTGAATAAAGTAATGTGTTTACACAGCAAATTTGATTTATTAATTTAATTGAATGACCAGCCAATAAAACTGTTTGGGATTAAATCATATCTACACTGGATAAATCTATCTATGTAATTAGGTTATTATATTAATGTGTTATTCCGTTATGATTTAATAGGACGATTTTTTCATTAACACATCGCTAGCTATTTTAAAAACGAATATCTTTTATAGCTTAATATTTATGCTGGTATTTTTTTGCAGCGAAATGCATAGGAAATAAAATTATATGTAATCAGTATATGATAAAATGAGGATTGACGATTTCGAAAACAAACATAGGAGACTATTTTATTTATACTTATATTATAGAAAATTCTGACTCCTCATCTTAAGTAATAAAACATCTAATGATTAGTATTTGTACATTATTTATTAATTTCGTTGGACTTTTAGGCATGTCATAAAATCTTGAAACATCCATTCATGGCTCTTTATATAAGTTATACTTCTATATATAAAATTGCGAAGATATCACTACTATCAGTTAAATTCCATTTACGAATTGAAAGGAACTTAGTTTATATGTTTATTTTCAAGGGACACAGATTATTTTGATAAGACCTGATGGTTTACTGTACTGAAATCAACCTTTTCAAGTCAAACCTATTCACGAACTCAGATGGGAGATCTCCTGACTCGTCTTCCATTTTCTATAAAAACGCCTAAGTAGTATTAGTGTATGTTTAAACAGTTCATACAGCTGATATAAGATCTTAGATTGATTACTTAATGAAGCGCTTAAAGCTGCTTAAGAAACAATTAGAGTGGTACTGCATTGGATAATCGATGAAGAGAATTTCAAATAGACGAAGTGCTTTAATTTGGACTCCTGTGATGAATAAGTGTGTTCGATCTTGTTTACGTAGTAGGAATGACACTGAACTAGTATTTAATACGGATCTAAAGTCTTTTTTGAAAATACCCGAATTTCTAATAAAAAGCATGATTATTTAAATATAGTAATTGCTTGCTTTAAAGAACTGGGATTTACGTTCTAGTGTACTTAAAATAAATTAGGATTTATAACACTTTATCAATCGCCATTCTTGGCATAAACACACATTTTAAATATTTAGTTCCTCGAGTATTTTTGAAGATGTAATTGGTTTTAGTGAGAACATTATTAGTTAATACATTCATGTACTCGATATCTTGAAATAAAGTTTAGAGAATAATATATGCAATGCAGAAAATATTTTAATTTTCCTCTTGGGTCATCAAGAGCGAAGTTGTTAATTTTTTTTAACTTTCGTGTGAACACCAAACTAGTGTTGTTATAACTTAATGTAGAAGGGGAAGAATATGAAATCGAAGTAATTCTTGGATGTTCATGAGTGATAACTGGTGAACACATTGTGAAACGCTCCTGGCGTCCGTCTGAGATTGAAATAATCTATTACAGTAATGCAGTGCAATGATATTACAGTACAAATTTACTAAGTTTATTTCTGTAAATAAATCATATGACCAATAAAACGTGAAGCTAGTTAACAATATTCACCGAACCTAAATCAATAATAATTTAAGAACTCTCTAGTCCGATGTTCCAAACGAACAAGCATTTATATCATTACTTTTGCTTGGACTTAAGGGATATCTATTCTATTTACGTAAACACTCGCAGTTTAACACGCCCTTTAGCTAGTGTTTCGCTATTAGTAATACTGAAACCTTTCAGTATTACTAAGTTAGGAATACGTCAAAAGCCGTCTCTCGTAAGAAAGTTCGCTGAAGATGAGTGCCAAATTTCATGTTTATCGCTCATTTTATTATTCTATTTGTTTAAAACATTTTTATTCTGCAATATCCTCGTTGCGAATATGGTTACCCTTAAGAACAATATAAACATGTTCTCTGACACTCAGCCAAATCCTATGGCGTGACATGCTCTATCATCGAACTCGGCTCGGTGTTGCCTAGATATAAATATGGCTTCAAGCGAAGTTTCATGTACGTAGATTTCTTTTCAGGATATCGAGTAGACATTGCCATTTTGCGAGACAGAGTTTGTTAAATCAATATTTATATGGATTGAGTTTTAATACATTCAAACAGAGTGAGGTTTTTCCAGACCCTAAACTGATCCAAAAACAAAAATAAAGTCTTATCACTCTAATCGTCCACAAGGTTCAATAACAATGATTAGTTGTTAATAGGGATTTGCAGGATGGGTAGGGATGGGTAGGGAGGGAGGACCAGATGTAGTAGAAGCAGGTAGCAGGTGACTATATCGACCACCAGGACAGGTAATGCCTTGAACTAATCTCACCTATTAGTAGCTGTTATACCCACTAAATACACTAGAGCTAACTACGTTAATATCCAATCAGGGCCTTGTGTCATAGTTATTATTCTCTTATAATTGAATTGTATTTATATTTGCATTTGTAATAAGAAAAGCGCATAATGTAGTGTTTACCACATTTTCCAATATATATGGAGTAAGTGTTTAGCGATCTATTTGAAATTTGAATGATTTATTAATACTGAATTAGAAAGAATATGTTTAATCTTAATTCACTCTTATCATAAATAAGTTCCGCAGCGACGGATAAGGTAAGTATTTGCCCATTCATCATCATCGTCATCGTCATCATCGTCAGACGTTTCCGTTCTCACGGGTCGTCGTACACAGCCTCCTCCACTTTAGTCTATCGTTTCCAGGTCTCCTCTTCATCCCACCTGTATTTTCTGTAGTCCCCTTCTCTCTATGTCTTTCCACACTTGGTCCTCCCATCTTCCTCTCGGTCTTCCTCTTGGTCTTCTTCCTCCTTCCTCCTTCTCCAGTGCTATTCTAGGCATTCTATTATCTCCCATCCTCTTCACATGCCCCATCCACTGTATTCTTCTTCCTTCCATTGTCTCTTGCAGTGAAACTAACCTTCAATCTTTCTCTAGTTATTTCGTTCCTTATTCTATCTCTTCTTGTAGTCTTCTCTATCCCTCTTAAAAATTCATTTTCTGCAGCTTGCAATCTGCTTAAATCATTTTTTTAGTCCACGTCCACGTCTCTGCTCCATATAATAAAATTGGTTGGAAATAAGATGTATACATCAATACTTTTGATTCTTTCCCAATGTTTCCAACTCCACACAATCTTCTTTACCATATTGAAAAACTTTCCACTCTTCCATATTCTGTTTTCCTATCTCTTCTCTTATTGTGCCCCTATCTGTTATGATACTTCCTAAATAACAGAATTCCTTCACCTTTTCAAGTCTTTTTTCCTTCAACTAACACGTCTTTGTTATTTCCATCCCTTCTCTCTACTTTCATTACTTTACATTTTTGTATGTTCATCTCTAAACCATATTTCTTCGCCACTTTTGCCCATTTGTTTAACTCTCGTTCTTAATTCTTCTTCCCTATTTTTCCCATATCATTATGTCATCCGCATATCATATGCTATTGTCTTAAGTTCTTCTGCTCCTCTGTTTCCTTGTACTTCTAGAATAATTTCATCCATTATAATATTGAAAAGGAAAGGTGACAATATGCTTCCCTGCCTTACTCCTCTCTCTGTTTTAAAAGTATCTGTATATTTTTTCTTCAATTCTTACCCTGTTTTTACATATGCCGTACAGGTTCTTTATTCTTTCTTTCTACTATTCCCTCACGCAATCCTCTCTTTCTCATACTCTCCCAAATCCTTTCTCTCAGTACCTTATCATATGCCTTCTGTAGGTCTATAAACGCTACCATTGTATCTTTTTCCGTATTCCCACCTCTTTTCTAACACTTGTCTCATCACAAAAATAGCATCCACCGTTGACCTACCTTTCCTAAAACCACAATTGCTCCTCTCTTCCTGTTTCTTCCAGTACTGGTCTAATTTTCTGCAACAGTATTTTTTCATAAATTTTTTTGTGTATGGCACAACAAAGTTATTATCCCCCCCTGTAATTCTCCGCATTTTTGCTTATTGCCTTTCTTAAAAATCGGGCACTATTAATTCCCATTTTTCCAGTCTTCTGGTATCTTCTTTTTCCTTCCAAATCACTCTCATCCACTCTGTACAACCATTGAATTCCCAATGGGCCCCGCCCGCCTTTATCATCTCAGCCGTCAGCTCGTCTATTCCCGCAGATTTCCCCTCTTTCATCTCTTTAACCGCTTTTTTTCCAATTCGCACATACTAAAATCCTCTTCATCTTCTGTCTCCTCTGTCATATCTCTTCTTTCCTCTCTTCATTTTTCTGTTCCTTCCTAGTAGTTCCTTAAAATACTTCTTTCCACGTCTTCAAAACCTCTTTCTCCTCCCATTTGATTTCCCCTGAAACATCCACCACCTTAGTCAACATTTCCTTTAGGTTTCGTCTTGTTCCTTATCACCCCATAAAAAATCTTCTTATTTCCTTTGAAGTTTGATTTCAGTTTTTTCTTCAAAATCCTTCCATGTCCTCTCCTTTTTGCCTCCTTCATCATCTTTGCTGATGCCCTTGCAAGTCTCTTCCATTTATCCCTCTTTTCATTTGACCTATCCTTAAACCATTCTCGCCAAGCTCTATTTTTGTTTTTAACTGCTTCAGCAATTTCTTTCATTCCACCAAGGGGTCTCTATTTTATCCCTTCTTTTACCTGAAGTTCGTCCACATGTTTCTTCTTGCAGCTTTGACTATAGCATTCTTGAAATTTGTCCATTCCTCCTCTCCTGTTTTGGGACCTCCCCCTTGGGTATCGTTCCTCTAATGTTATTTACAAACTCCTCTCTAACTTTCGTATCTTTTAACTTCCATGTCTTGATTCTTGTTAGTCTTTTGCATGTATCCTTTCCAAACCTCATTCTTTGAATATCAGCTACCACCAGCCTGTGATCTCCTCCCATACTTTCACTGGGTATAACTTTTACATCTGCCATGTATGGCTGCAGGCATTTCCTCACTAATATATAATCTATTAAACTTGGCTGTTCACCATTCCAATTGTATCTGTGTATTTGGTGGCTATCCCTTTTCTTGTTCCAGGTGTTCCCTATCACTATATCATTCCTTAAACAAAAATCCAGTAAATTTTCTCCTTCTAAATTCCTTGTTCCTACTCCATAACATCCCATTACCTCTTTCATATCCTTGTCTAAACTTACCCACTTGTGCGTTATTTGCCCATTATATAAATTAAATATATTTTATGTATGAAACAGTTGGCTTTAATTTATAAAATCTTTTAATGATCTGTATTTTTATGGTAACTTATTATAAGTTAATGCTTATTTAGTTACTGTACTTCATAGCAAATCATAAAAGGCAATGCTTTGTTTTAAATATAACTTAGTTTAACGCGCACGAATACGTTACGTTAATATCAAGATGTCCCAATATCTAATCGACATCAAATATTTTTATGATTTTTAGTTTATTATAATTAAAACCTAATAATTTAATAGGCGATAGTTTTTAGAGAATTCTCAAGGATATTTGTGTTACACGTTAAAATGCCATACGATTGTACTCAGTATGTTTACAAATGTATTTATTCTGTAGTTTCCTAGTTGCCATCATGGTTACTTACAGTAAAAATATTCACTAACGCTCAACAAAATTCTAACATCATTGAACAAAATTTTTCTTGTATAGACATAAAACAGAATTTAAAGTCTATAAGTAAGTTCATTTTATAGATATCGTACAGTCCGATAGAGTGACCAACAAGAATTATGATTTAAGACTCCTCGAATGGTGTCCTTTGCTAATGATGAGCCTATAAAATGACATGCATTCTTTATAGATAATAGCTTTGCCTTAAAGATGATCACTAAGACTTTTTCCTACTTCATGGCCTTTACAATACAGATATTTAAACGTGTAGGCTAATTACTGAAAGTCCCACAGAAGTCACCACGTGTTCCTATAAGTTTGTGTATAATTTCATATAAGTGCCCATTAAGACAAGAAATTTAAAAACATATTTAAAATGTTTTACATTCAATGAATGTGAAGCTACTGTGAATAGAAAAATAATATGTTAATTACTACAACTTTATTAAAAAAAACATAGTGAGCAAATTAATCGGACGATACTAACGTGCAGTCAATATCTGAAACAAATTTATCACAATGTCGAAACAAGCTACAGTACCAGCATGTTATGTGTGTAAACTACTATTTGAATGAAATTCTATCTTTGATCTTATTTATTTCTGGGAAGCTCTCTGGAAACATAAGTGAAATTCATTAAATATGGAGAAGGTTATTTTTAATTTAAATGTACAGGCTCCGAAGGAAAAACAGGACAATGTATGTATTTAAAATAACTTTTACATTTCGATAAAAGTGACTATTATTGTATGCATCTATATTATTGTATACCTTTGCATTATTCCTATGCCAGATCAGTACATGCCTTTCTTTGGAATAGTACATTCAAAGCTCTTTGAAAGCCTCCAGCCAGCAATTAACATGGTGCCTTAATATCTTCTAAATTTCTAAAAAAATTACTAGGATTTTTTTAATTTTCAGAAAACGAAAGGTTCCTAAATTTTATCGATTCCACCTGATGCTTTCCGATAAGGTTATTTACAAACTCAACGTAAATACATTCCGAAATGGACCAGTAATGCATTTATTCATTAGAGAGTTTAAATTATGATTTCCCTTTTATGAAGTTCTGACTTAAATTAATGTAATTAGGAATGATTTAAAATGCACAACCCTTACCTACAACAGAAATTAATCATCATGATGCATCACATATCTGTTAATTGGGTGCTTTGCTTTAATTAATAAAACCCAAAAATGAAACCTTTGCGTGTTATCGTAGTCTGGCCAGCAGTTAAATACAAACGAGGATTACAAGTAAAGGTTAAGCGAACGTTAACACAAGAAATTCAGTTAGTGTGTGATAGAGATTGGGCATCTACTTTTTGGAACAATGTTTTGTTATGTCACACCAACGGGGGACGTCCTGCCGAGGGTATCGTGAATATTCTTAATGGAAGCCTATACCTTGTGATACATAATTTTAAAGGTAATAGCTTACTGAATTGAATGCCACAAACCGCATCTCAAAGGAATTATTCTATCAGAAAATAGAGCATTTTTAGTATTGAAAATTTACTGATGTTCAACAATGTAATTTTAAACATGGTTCTTGCCACAAAAATGTGTTACACAAATTTTTTAGCATTTTTTAAATGTTCAATTAAAATAAAATAAACAATTTTATTTTTAAGCTGGTTTCATTAGTACAAATTTACCAGTTTTTTATTACAATGAATAAAACCTTATGAGTCACTTTCTCTGATTACTTATGAAATCTGTACTTGGTGTTTTCCAGTCAGCAGGAAGGTTTTAAAAGAGACAAAGGTCACTAGCCTATGAGAAACATTATTGTGTTATTAATCATCTGGTCTACAGGTTTTCAGTTTTGTTGAGCCATGGAGCTTTCACTAGACAGGTCTAAGCTTGGGAATTACAAATGGACAAAGGTCATATCATTCCTGTCGAGTTAATCAGTGTCTCTGTAGCATTGCTGTCAACAAGTTATCTAATTACAGTAGTTCAGTTTTTATTTGGCATTTTAATGGAATTGTCTGAAAGAGAACGAATTACTCTGTTTGATGATGCGAGGATATGGCGATCGTCAAAAGATCTTATCGGGAAGTTTGTAATTTGTTTAATGACACTTTCCCAGAAAGGAATCCCATAAGTGTTTTCAACAATATCAAAAACTATTGAGCGTTTTTGAAATGACAGGGAGTGTACGTAATCGGCCAAAGTCGGGTAGGATACAATCTGCAAACAGATGAAGAACATGCACTAGATGTTTTGCAAACATTTATTGAAGACCCACATACATCGCTCAGAAAAGCTGCACAGCAACATGATATGCACCCTATGTCTGTGAGTAAGATTTTGAAAATTAATAAATACAAACCAATTTAAAGTTCATTTAGTCCAACAGTTAAGTGAGGATGATTACGACAGAAGAGTTGAGTTTTGTGAACTTGTGATGCGCAAATGTGATGACAATAGAGATTTTCCTGACCAACATACTATTTTCTGATGAGGCAACTTTTTCCTAAATGGCAATGTTAACAGGCACAATTGCCGTTACTGGGCTAGTGAAAACCCACATTGGATTACTGACTGAGTCCCATTCACAGCAACCACAAAAACTGAACGTATGGTGTGGAATTTTAGGTAACAAAATTGTTGGACCCTTTTTCATCAATGGAAATTTAAATGCCGAACTTTTACTACAATATGCTCCAAAATGAAATAATCCCAGCTATTCAAATTACATCAGGAGAATACTTTGATAATGTATGGTTTTCAGCAGGATGGTGCTCCACCCACCCATTATGGGAGACAGGTAAGAGAGTATTTGGATTTAAGGTTTCCTCATAAATGGATTGGCCGAAGAGGAGAAATCGAATGGCCTCCAAGATCTCCGGAATTGTCACCAATCGATTATTTCCTACGGGGTCATTTAAAAATCCAATGTTTATAGAAGAAAGCCTCATAATTTGGAAGACCTAAGAAACAGGATTATAGAGGAGATTGCTTTGATAACTGAAGAAATGTTTAGGCAACTCTGTCGAATCATTTTACACAAGATTGGCTCATTGTCAAACCGTAGAAGGAACACAGTTCGAACAATTGCTTTGACACCAAATGCAGGTAAAACGTTTGTTGTAAGACTTTTCTAACAGCATACATTATTTTTTTATTTGTAATAAGAAATCAATAACATAAGTATTTCCATAATTGTACTGTAATAAAAACTGGCAAATTTGTGCTAATAGAACCAGCTTAAAATGAAATTTTTTGTTTTATTTAATTGAACATTTAAAAAAATACTAAAAAAATTAGTGTAACACATTTTGTGGCAAGAACCATGTTAAAATTACATTGTTGAAACATCAGTAAATTTTCAATACTAAAAATGCTCTATTTTCTGATAGAATAATTCCTTTGAGATGCGGTTTGTGGCATTCAATTCAGTAAGCTATTACCTTTAAAATTATGTATCACAAGGTATAGGCTTCCATTAAGAATATTCACGATACCCTCGGCAGGACGTCCCCCGTTGGTGTGACATAACAAAAAATTGTTCCAAAAAGTAAGATGCCCAATCTCTATCACGATTGTAAGAGGTTTCAAATTTACATTTAAATTATTAAAGGATATATTTGGGTGTTTCCAGACATAATATACACCCTGTATATATATATATATATATATATATATATATATATATATATATATATATACACACATACACATACATTTTTTTGCGATTATTGATAAATTTTTGGTAACCACATTTTAATATAAGTTTTAAAAACAAATCCCCTTAAATCTACCACTATTTTAGGTTTAAATAAAAACTTAAACAAGTATATATAAATTTTTAAATAACACGTTTTAATCTTTATTTAAACTTCAAATGGTGGTAGATTTAAGGGAATTCGTTTTAACAATCTAAAACTAAATTATTGTTACCTAAAAATTTATGAATAATCGTTAAAAAGTGTTCCTGAGGTTATGATGGGTATAATTTAAACCTTCCAGATAAGGTGATACAAAAAGGTTTTTTTTAACTAAGAAATATTGTAACAGCTAACGATTTTGGACAATGTAATTTCTATATAAGTTACTCCTGGCCCAAGTCACTAATTACGGTCTTCTATTACAAAGCTAGTTCCATGACAATGAGAGCTACGGTGGTTGAGCAAGGCTTGATACCAATTTGCGGTAAGTGTTCTAGAAGTGCACCCTTGTAATTAAAGACATGCAGGAGAGATAATGGAACAGTTTTGGAACATTAACGTTTCTATTTGGGAAATTTGTGAGTTTATTCAATTCTACTATATTTGTTATATTTCAGGGTTTATCACAAATTAGGTCGAACGATTACGAAATTAAATATAATGTACTAAAAATTCAGTCATATTCAGTTTTGGAATTAAACCTTTATTAAAAATTAATATTTGCTGAAATTCCGTATTTAAATTTATTTTTAATGATGGTGCGTTTGTGAAGGGTATATGACTTTTGTGAACATTTGTATCATTCGTCTGAGGAAGAGGTCAGATTGAAGATCTTGGAAAACTGTGATACTGTTTATTTATACGACTGAAGGACTGTATGTACTGAGAACCAAAATAGTAGGAACTTTTTTAATAACAGAACAGGCCAATTTCTTTTATAGCTTTATTCTGCCCTCCCTCATGGGCCCCTGTCCTGTGCGAGGATCATAAGAAAAAGATTAAGGGGGATAGTCGATAGATTAAAAAGTCGCAATAAATCTGGTACATACTCTTGCGACTAGAAACACAACCACATAGAACTGATAACATAACGTAGATTGTAGTTAAGTAATTATGTGATATGTAAAGTACAGTTATTTTAGGCGTCTTACAAAAATATTTTTATAAATTGATAAGTAAAAATTACAAGAATAATAAAATAATAAATCTTCCAGTAATTTTTCCAAGAAGATTAGAGTAGTGATTACATTATTCAATCGTGAAATTAATGCATCGGATAAAAAAAACTAGAGTAAAGAAAAATGAGACAATAAAGACACTGCAGGATAATGAATATACTTCACCACATATGAATAAAACTAAAAAAACGCAATACAAATTTAGAATCAGAATGTTCTAAACGTACTACATAATCATAAAATAGAACGTCTGAAGCCAAATATTCACAAACACACAACCATACTGATAATATGGGTAAGGTTTAAAAAATTCATATAAAACAATATTCAATCCAATGTAAAGAACGGTTTAACACAAAACACATAAACCCACTGTGTACGTCTGGAGTTTACCACATTTTATGTATGTGTAGCGCACTTTAATTTGAAAAAAAACCAAACGTGAGCGGAGTAAACTTATTATGAATATGAAACGTCATGGTACGGAAAAATCAACAAATTTACCAAATAATAGCAATAGAATGTGATAAAAACCGTATAAGGTTCCTAAAATTTATCTAGTAATAGTAAGAGAAATTTTATAAATAATTAAAACGAAAATAACTCATAACATAGCTTCAAATTATCAAAAACCTGGCAGCATGATATAAAGTACCCATACTGTTTTATAATATTGGCCTTTTTTGTTCGAGTTTCAACCCATCACAATATAGCTCCTCTTGCGTCAACTAACCTGTATTGGCTGATATGTATTATTGTTAGGTTTGTGAATATACTGTTCAAAAATATGAAATATTTCGAAATTTTATTTGTGTAAATAATGCTTCGACACATTGCGGTTAGGAAAATGTAAGCGATAATAATACTAAACATAATTTTCATTTGACATTTGCTTCGTTAGAATTTAAGCCAGCGTTGAAAAATTCACGTTTAATTTTTAAAAAGTTTAGGGTTGTTAGATTGACAACCCCGGCGGATCCATTGAACTACACTCTCGGATAGGCCTTCATTATAATGTTTAAAAATAATTAGGGGAAAGTGAAATGGGCACTCGTTGAAACTTTAAACGAATTGAAATTTATATTTTTTGTTTAATCTATTCTGTTAACAGGTAATACATCCCGAGCAAAATGTACAAACAGAAACAAACTGGCAACGTTATCAACCCTCAGTTAGTTAATCCTCTTGTTTGATATAATAAACTGGATATACAAACTAAATACTACTGACCCATAAAGAAACTCATCTGCGTTTTCTGTGACAAGTTTTATTCGTTGAATGCAATTAAAGCACTCCTTTGAATGTAATCAAAAATGGAAGGATAAAATTTGCAACTTGTTATTAATGATAACTACCAAATAATGAAATATAAATTTAAAAAACACCCTATTTATGATCAGAATCATAGATTAAGTTGTGGTATGAGAGGGTTGGAAGAACTGCACCCTCCCTTAACGAGTTGTGTATTACTAATTCACATTTCAGAAAACGAATTGTTACTATTTTGTAATTTTTTAAAGTTATTGTACTTCCTCCTTACCATTATAACACATAATTATTGTCACATAAAAATCTCATTTGTTGATAAAAAACGTTTTAAGTCCAACTTATTTAGTTTTTCAAACGCAGCCTTATTATTATTGTAAATTTAAAATTCGTTGAGCTTAAATTATTTGCCAATAATTGCTTCTTTTTGTCCATATAGAACATATTGAATTAAAATTTTATGTATTTGCCTACAGTAACAATCCTGAAGTAATAATATATCATATTCCAGCCCTTTAGACGTTATAGATTTATTAAACCGATAAAGATAAAATATTATACTTATCATTCAGCTAAGACTGCTGTCAGCTTTCAATTTGCCGTAAATGGCGGTTATTGGTCTCTGGTTGACCATCGTGTATTGCCTACAGCGGGAACTAATAGAGGCGATATATCTGGAACATTAGCTTCTGTAATGGACAACACGAGTGCTGCTACACCTCTCTTCACCCATATACGGTTATTACTGTCCAGAATGCTCATGCATACACTGCGAGCAGTACAACTGGATAATCTTTACTGGAAAATTATGTTAAAGTTATAAAAACAGCATCCTCGAATCACTAAGAAAAGTCAGTACAGTTTTCTTATATCTTAAAACTAGTTTATTCGTTTTAGGGAATTAAAAACCAATTTTTGGGGAATGTTTTGTGAAGACGAGTGTAATAAGGTTAAGTTAGTTATAGTACATTTAAACTTTTTTTAGTTTTAATACATTTTCGTCATATTTCTCCATGGTTTAATTACTATATAGAGAGTATATTTAATTTAAATTTCGTGGGATGGCATAAGAAAAATTAAAAATATGGTTACCAATACAAATTCTTGACATATTCCTTTAAAAATCCTTATGAGTACTGATGAGTTTTGTTAGTAAATAGCTGTTTAACAGTTAAGTACATAAGGTAAGATTCTAAAAAATAAAGGCAAAGTCGACTGGGTAGTTCAATGGCTTGAATAAAAGAAGTGTAGGCATAACGAATAAGAACTACACATAATGTAACTACGGGGAAATTGTTGATACAATAAGAATGCTGAGTACACACTTAGCTCACATTTTTCTTAGTGTAAACGTAGCTGACGAAAAAAACTCAAAATACCTAAGAGATACAGAGAAAATCTTTACATCAGACACCTACACTTTAAATTATGATATAATACAGGTGAAGTATTCGAATGGTTTAATGTCAACATTTCATGAAACAACTCGTCACATCATATCCACGTTATGTATAAAGACAAATTCATTTAAATGAATGACAGTTAAATAATACTGTACTGAATATGTATTAAGGTTTTCTTAATTTACTAAAAAAGACTCGAATGTACACCTGTATAGAACAATGTACTTTGTAATAGTTAAGTGCTCATGATTTTGAAGATATTTTATTCACACATTTAAGAAATACCTGGCGGATGGTTTGTTGTATATTCTATTATATGGTCACATTTGTTAACCAACCTAATATCGTCGCTTAATCTGTTAAGTCAATATTATTTTCCCAACCACAGACAATATTATTAGCCTGAGTACCAACGGCAGGTGACATCAGAACCATCACCAATAGGGGCAGGCGGGCTGCTTGCAAGGACAGGATCGCTCAGCGGTCTAATTTGGTCTAATTTAATCATCTCACTTCCCAAAGCTACGTTATTAATGTTCTGTACTTCAGACATCGTGACAAAACTCTAGAAGTGTATCTAACTGAATTCACCACTAAGAATCATGTATTTCAGTACCCCACATCCTCCCACAGACGTTTGATCTATGGTACGACTGTTTCAAACCTTCTATCGGTTTATTGCCATGAAATCGAAGTAGAATGATACACAAATATAACACTCTATTTTGAATGTTCTAATAAATGTAAATTTAGGAAAGGCACAATACCTTATAAATATGATATATTATAAATCCGATTGAAGTTGTATTGTAACTAAAGGTGAGAGGACAGATAGAAGATCCGTTTATCTTGACGTTACAGAAATATACCTGCTCTTCTGTAACTGCGACCGTGACTGTGATATACGAGCCGTTGGAGTGACAGACTTTTAATATACTGATATTACCTCTCCTCCCTCTTGAAATATCACCATGATGATTCATGATGATATGTGCTTCCCATCACTGGAATACGGTATGCAATCGTTTATATCACCGCTTATGTTGCCTTTGAATCTTTCCCGAGTATATTGTGTATGGAAATAGAATCATAAAGGAAAGTTTGTGGCAGGATCAAAACAAATATTCAAAGATGCAGTTTGTAGAGTGCCAAATATACAATGTAAGAGTACACCGTACCCGAATAGGTTATCATGTTACGCTGGGGTCACAAATAACATTTCAAGTCTGCTTACATGTGTTACAATGTCACATTTTATAATATCATAGGATTGTACTCAGTGTGTTACTAAAGAGGAGTCTCGTCGTTGTTATAATTACACATAAAACAAATAAAAAGTGTTAGTCACACTCAGCTATGTTCTGTGTAGTGATAAATAAAATTACAGCTGTTGACTATGTAAGCTCATGCAAATTTGAAGTATATACGTCAGATATTTCTCGAAATGTTGTGCGGACAAACAGACAGGAAGTATTTACATTTTCCCTCCCATGAAGTGACACGCTTCGCTAAAGATCGCCTCTTAAATGTCCGTATTATATCAAACATGCAATGAGGCAAATTTTTAATCTGCCTTTTGTTGAAATCTTAGTACCTCAAGACTATTCTCAACACTAATCCCTTCTTCCTTTGAGGACCCTTTTGAGATAATACGGAATACGTTAACAGATAGAGTGGTATTTGCACAAAGTCGGGTTTTCTTCAGCATGCTTAAGCGCTCTGTTGGCGCTAGCGTTGCAACAGACTTTTCCTTATTGATCAAACAATTTAAAAGAGAGGGTAACCTATTAAAATACCTTAATGTCAATAATATCGTCCAGCAATGTTTTCAACTCATAGTATGATATATTATTATGCATATGATATTTTGTATAATTCGGTGAAAAAAAAACTTAATCCTTGCTTTCAAAATATTTATTATAGGCTCATAAATTTTTGCCGACTAAATAAATTATTTTAGCCTCAATGTGCAACAAGTATTCTGTAAAAATTTAGAACAAAATGTATTTTTAAAATTAATTAAGTAATTATTTAATGTTATATTTTATAATTTTAGTATTACAAATTAAACGTTAACACAATTGAGAAATACTCCTAACGTAAGAGGCTAAAATAAATCTAAAATTAAGTCAAATATATTTTATATCAAAAGCAGAAAAAGGACATTGTACTTCAGAAGCAATGATATCATTGATTATGGATTAGACCGAACTATCATATAAAGTACTATCTGTTAATCATTACTTTACTCAAAAATGTTTTGATGAAAAACCTACACAAAAAACCTTAAATCATAAATCTTGTATATCTGTAAGTTTCCTAAAAGTATATATATATATATATATATATATATATATATATATATATATATATATCAGCATTAAATACCCCCTTTTCTAGCTGTCAAACTGAATTCAATAGATCTAGAACCATTCATAATAAAATAAACATGAAATGTTCTTTGTTTGAAGTTTGTTTTTGACGATGGAAGGATTATGAAGGAAACCGGAAATCATTGATCATTCATCGACCATTGATACAAAGGATCAATAACATCACGTTTCGATGTCTGCAATCTGATCCCTCCTTTAGACAAATAACTAACCTAACACATAATTACAAACTAGGTTAAAATATATTATACTAGAGCGTCATAACACGTGTAAGTCAGGAATCACAACCAGCATGTTGTGTGCCAACTTCACTAACTCTAAAACGTGAACTTAATAAAAAGTAAATACAACAATAATTATTAAAACTAAACTACACTGTACAGGTAGAAATAGGTATGCATTCGCTTACCAACCACCCACGACTGGGAGAAGAGGATGATGATATATAACAAAGATTTGTCAGTAACCATTGTCAAACTACGAAACACGAAACAATGGAATCACAATTTCTTTATGAAATAATAAATTTAATTTTAATTAACTAAGCATTAGATATATTGCCAATTTACAAAAAATAAATTGGTGATCTAGGAAATACTGAGTTACTGAAATTGCTTCTATAATTTTTTTTTATAATTGTTGAAAGTCAGTATGCAGAAATAAGTTAATATTAAATTGATTTGAGGGTGTTATAACGACCAGCTGATATTAAGATGATGAGTTGATTAAGAATAACAGCCTTAGCAATACACAAGTGTTTTGATAATCAGCTCTTTTAATCAGCACAAAGAATTTTCTCATATGATTAAGGTTCGAAATTTAGAAAACCATGGGGCACAGTTCCATAGTCGAATGCATTTCAAATCCACAAAAGCACATCTAATGTGTGAGACCTTTTTACCAAAAACCAAATATCTATAAATAAAATAAATATAAAAACTACATACAAAATAATAGTGTTACAAATATAAGATCGATAAATTATTATATTACTATTGATTCTAGCATTCAGATCTAATAGTGCATTTCAAGAAATAATTTATAAGACGATATTGCAATGAAAGACTTTTTTATTCTTTACTGGCTGAGCTACCTATCACGTGGGACTGGCAAAACTCCATTTCTGTCTGTTTGTATGTCCCCACACTTTCTCGAAAACAACCAGACTTAAAAGTTTGACACTGTGCATGCAGCTTTATATATTTATGAGGAACAATGAGTTCAGTTATAGTGCTTGTCACTCTATGGATTTAGCTGAGCGTTAGCTACATATCCGGAGATAATACCCGGAGACATTGATCTTAAGTGTAGCTATGATGACAACTAGAAAATATCAGAATAAATAAATGTTTCAATAAGCTCAGTACACACAGCTTAACAGTGAGGTTAAGTGGTAGAGAGGACTTTATAGTCCTAACTTCGCCTCTAATAAAGACATTTTTCATTTCATTTCATTTATACACATAAGAGGTTTTAGTATGTGATTTTAATTTATAGAATAAAAAAATATTAATCCATGTAACCAATATCATCCAATTTCATTTTATGGTGATATTTTATAATGTGTACTTGTGGTGTGTCTTTTATTAATTAAACATTTTCATGAAACTCAATTTAATGGACGAAAATTTGAATGTACCATGGTGCAATATATCTTGAGAAATATTTTTGGCTTAAAATTTAGCATGACACTTCATATCTACAAAGAATAGTATGAGTTCTATGAAGTTGCATGTCTAACCGTGGAATTTGGCTAATCATCGTTAAAGCCTACCACTCAGTATGCTGACACGATTTATCTCATGTTTACTGGGGGATATAAACATTTATTTGCTTTAATTGTCTTCGTGTAGTCTGCCAATATAGAGATAAGCAATAGACTTGATATTGTGCATTGACACTAGAAAAAGCTTATTGTGCGACACGTCATGTGGTGTATTTTTAACTTGTATGACGTGATGTTTCTATTGAATCTGATAACTCGATGATACTCATTTCCTCACGAGGAATTTTCAAATTTAAAAATTGAAATTGCTTAAAACAATATATATGTCAATTATCACACAGTAATAACGTCTCTAACTAATATGACATGCCATTGAAGTGGCAAAAAATGTTACTGACAATATATATATATATATATATATATATATATATATATATATATATATATATAATATATATATATATATATATATATATATATATATATATATATATATATATATATATATATATATATATATATATTGTTAAGTTTAGTTATTTAAACGCATATGTGACAGATACGGCCAAATACAAAATAATTGAATCGTAAAAAGTGAGGGCTCTGTGGTGTAATGGTAGCACATTCACCCGGCAAGTGAGAGATCCGGGTTCGAGTCCCGGCGGAGCAAGTACTTTTTGCGATTCAATGTTTATTGATAAAAATAAAATAAGGCTATTGCCATTTATACGAACTTGATTAATGTAAACAAAAGTCGTTTGACAGGTATTTGGTCTTCCGATCATATGTTAAGTTTAGTTATTTAAACGCATATGTGACAGATACGGCCAAATACAAAATAATTGAATCGTAAAAAGTGAGGGCTCTGTGGTGTAATGGTAGCACATTCACCCGGCAAGTGAGAGATCCGGGTTCGAGTCCCGGCGGAGCAAGTACTTTTTGCGATTCAATGTTTATTGATAAAAATAAAATAAGGCTATTGCCATTTATACGAACTTGATTAATGTAAACAAAAGTCGTTTGACAGGTATTTGGTCTTCCGATCATATGTTAAGTTTAGTTATTTAAACGCATATGTGACAGATACGGCCAAATACAAAATAATTGAATCGTAAAAAGTGAGGGCTCTGTGGTGTAATGGTAGCACATTCACCCGGCAAGTGAGAGATCCGGGTTCGAGTCCCGGCCGAGCAAGTACTTTTTGCGATTCAATGTTTATTGATAAAAATAAAATAAGGCTATTGCCATTTATACGAACTTGATTAATGTAAACAAAAGTCGTTTGACAGGTATTTGGTCTTCCGATCATATGTTAAGTTTAGTTATTTAAACGCATATGTGACAGATACGGCCAAATACAAAATAATTGAATCGTAAAAAGTGAGGGCTCTGTGGTGTAATGGTAGCACATTCACCCGGCAAGTGAGAGATCCGGGTTCGAGTCCCGGCGGAGCAAGTACTTTTTGCGATTCAATGTTTATTGATAAAAATAAAATAAGGCTATTGCCATTTATACGGACTTGATTAATGTAAACAAAAGTCGTTTGACAGGTATTTGGTCTTCCGATCATATGTTAAGTTTAGTTATTTAAACGCATATGTGACAGATACGGCCAAATACAAAATAATTGAATCGTAAAAAGTGAGGGCTCTGTGGTGTAATGGTAGCACATTCACCCGGCAAGTGAGAGATCCGGGTTCGAGTCCCGGCGGAGCAAGTACTTTTTGCGATTCAATGTTTATTGATAAAAATAAAACAAGGCTATTGCCATTTATACGAACTTGATTAATGTAAACAAAAGTCGTTTGACAGGTATTTGGTCTTCCGATCATATGTTAAGTTTAGTTATTTAAACGCATATGTGACAGATACGGCCAAATACAAAATAATTGAATCGTAAAAAGTGAGGGCTCTGTGGTGTAATGGTAGCACATTAACCCGGCAAGTGAGAGATCCGGGTTCGAGTCCCGGCGGAGCAAGTACTTTTTGCGATTCAATGTTTATTGATAAAAATAAAATAAGGCTATTGCCATTTATACGAACTTGATTAATATATATATATTATTGTATATATACCATATATTGTCAGTATTCATATATGACCGATGCCAGAAACGCCATGAATTCGACATCGTGAGAAAGTGCCAACACGTAATAAAATGAAAAAAATCATAGAATACTGGATTGAAATATAAAAACTAAACCATATATTAATCCAAACAATAATATAATCGTAATTACAACTACCTACCCTTATGATATCCCTATACTAATAACAACCTTAAAAATTAGTCATGGAGAATAAGCCAATACATTATAAATAAAATGTTTTGTAAATTTCTCAAGTATGTTATGTTCAAATATAAAAATTACTGTGGAATCTATGCGATCAGACGAGTCGTGTGTGTTTGAATTTTAAAACAATAACACCATTTTTTATGTTTTCTCTGTTATGTTATTGAAATTATTTATTAAATCGGTATCAGAGACTTTTAATAATACCAAATTATTATAATAGGAGACAAGTAAATCACGCATATCCTATCAAGCGGCAGCGCAAACATAATAAGGACGATACACAATATAAACACACACAAGTGCACACTTAAATTAGAAATTTGGTAACTCTGAGTTTTGTTAAAGAATAGGGACGTCTTGTTGGGACATTTCGAAATGGTGTCGATTATATTGGCTTTCAATATATACAAGGCACTCACGTTTTGTGATACTAAAATAGCTCAAGTTCAGTGAAGATTGACTGTGGTTGAAAACCCACAACGAGAGAGTTGGTCGGACCGGAAATAGAGAAAAGTGGATTGTCTTGTCGCCGCTTCCGCCTCGATGCTAGCACAATTTCTCGTCTTCATAATAGACACTGCTTTCAGTTGAGCGTTTTAAAAATAAATCTTTAAATAAAAATAGTGATTTTTTACAATTTAATCTAACAAAGATCCTTTATTGCTATAAGCAAAGATTTTGTTCTACATTTAACATTTTTGTTACTCTAAAGCGACTCTTAAGATAATGTATCACAAAAATGACTCTTAATATATATTACGATAAAAACAATATAATATATAAAACAAATAAGTTTGAAAAACAATAACACAGCAATATAAAAAAAATACAAATTGCGGTAAACTTAGGTAGTTGCTAACTAATGGATAAAAAACAAGAATTCGCTTTTCCTTGGAAGTATTGATGTATGATACAAAAATTATCGTTCTCAGGCTTTTATAGTGATCTTTGACTACTTAGTTTCCAACATATGTTTATTGTGAGGTATTTTGATTATTCGTCAGCGAACTTGTAAGTGAATTAAATATGAAAAATATAGAACAATTAAAGTGGAAATAATTATTTTTCATCGTGTTATGAAAATTTTACCATTTAATTTCAGAGACTGACTACGGAAAGAGAAGAAGAAAAGCACGTAACTAGTTGTATTGAATTCTTCTCCGTAACTTATCGTAAGTATGCATGTGGTAGACTGCGTCATACGCCACGCAATTCGTGTTATAAGAAATCAAATTTTCTGTGATGGTTTAACACCTTCATTTGAAAGATAATTTGCATAAGTGCTTAAACTGTTTATTCAATATTCATTTATGAGTAAACACTTAATCTTCTAACTTACCATATTTCGGTTAGCAATAGTTCAGGCTTTTGCCTCTATCTTATTATAATAAACATGACGGGTCTAGAACTGAATTCTGTCTCCTCTTTATCCTCCTCAAAGTGGAAAAATTGACGATTGAAGTTAAGGTATGCCCAGGAACAAAAAAAAAAAATATAAATACACGCCAATGTGCCAAATGTGTCTTGTGTTTTTCATACTAACTACTGTTTAATGTATGCAAAAAGAACAATTACTTCATCAAATGAAATTGACTTGCAGGCCGTAAAAAGTATGTAAGTTTTCATGTGCCATATTTTATATTATATTTAAGAAACCATTACTATATAATTATACGCCTATATATTTCGAAATATGTTGAACGAACAACTATGAATTTTCATTAGCTTCCATTTAAGATAAGTTACAGTAAACATTATCAGTTGATTCGGATAATCAGTGAAGCTGTCGTTAAACATATGAACCGTGACTGAGCTAATCTGTTTACACAGCAAATTTGATTTATTAATTTATTGCAATGAACAGCCAATAACACTCTTTGGAATTAAAGTCATATCAACACTCGATAAAACCAATTATTTAATTTTTTATTAGCTTAATGTGTTTTTTAGCTTTTATATCATTGGACAATTTAAAATCAACACATCGATAGATATTTTAAACACGAATATCTGTTTGCGCTCTTTAAATGGTTATTCTTATAAAGTAATATATTTACATAGAAACCTTTGTAATGTAACACGTATAAAAATATTTGCATAAATTAAAAGCTACGATAGTTTACATATGTCGATGTATAATAAATACATAATAAAATACAATCCCATAAATTACGAAGTGCCGATACCTAAATATTCGATTCCGATACAAAATTCATGATCTCGATTATCGATTGTGACTTAGATATCGATTCCTGTGTTATTTAAATATATAACAAGCTAAATTAATTTATTTTCAGTTATGTTTTGTTTTTATTTAGTGCATGTTTTACAGTTAGTAAAGTAGACACATCATGGTGGTTATGATTACTGACTTATTTTTGCAATATAGCTCAGATTTGTGTATAATAACATGGATTGTAGTTATGTGTAAGTTTAGTTATTTATCCGAGTAACAGACCAAATTGCAGATTTAGAAACGTAGAGTTATTGATTATTTTCATCTATAAATTGTGTCAAAAATCTGGAAATATTCTGTTTCCTTGCATTGTCTAAAAAGCCAGTTGGCACGAAAAGCCAAAGAGTTTAACCCACTCCTATCCATTATCAATTATTTTAAGATATAAACATATAGTACATAATTATACAGGTACAATTATTATTGGGAAGAATTAATTATCGAAATTTGTTTTCCACCAACCGCCAAACGTCTATACAAAGACTAAAAACAAAAATTTAGAAAAACACATCAACACTACTTCTGTATAAAACGCAAAAACCAAGGTAAAGAGGAATAAAATAAACATAACAGCTACAGAGGATCTGCGTCACGTAGTCTACCCCATGAGTGCCAATAAGGAAATAAAAAAATAAATCTGTGCGAAAGGAAGAAATCCGTGTCCTATATTCCCTCTTACATTCCCATATCCCACAACTTTTTTGTCTTGTTTTATTTGAAATTGTTCATTGCCTTTGCATTATCACTGGGAGCGATATGAGATATTTAAAAAAGAAATTTGTTTGAAATGCGTACAAGTTGACTAAATGTAACCATATGCACCATTTTATTTAGCGTTATTAATTATGTTTATAATATGATGTAGAGTGTGCAATAAAAATTAATATCATAATTAAATTTCTAATCTAAGCTTATCTTGAAAATTTAAACGTTTTTAAAATTTTTTTACCTAAGGCTTTCCTTTGATGCAATAAAAGGTTTGATCATTTACTGCATCAAGAAATCAAATTTAATTGGAGAACCTTTGGAACAAGGATCCTAGAGAACATTTTTTCAATAATGTGAGTCATCGTCTGGCCCTTTGCCCTATAACCGCAGGACACATTAAATTTCCTGTTTAATTTAATTTTCCAGTATCTGCGTTAACCGAACCCATCCTGGAATTGAGCTTCCGGTCTCAATCCAAAGACCTTTGGCTCCTGGAGAGTCCACTTCCGTCATGTTTTGTCTTTGAGTCAGGTAGGAAAATGTAGTGTTTTTCCTTTCGTATGAATAAAAAATATCTACCCCATTGGAATCAATAACAACATTGATTTAAGGTGTGGCTTACGAGATTAAAGTGTCTTACCTAACTTTAAAAGTTGTATCTCTCTCATCTGAGGTTGCCATTGCTCTTTATCTGAAGGGGCTCTATTACCTCGAGAATAGAGCCATTGAAAGAGGCTAGTTATAAGCGTAACCCTTATCACCCTCGTCGATCTGTTCTGTTGAACAGAAGAGTCTCTCATATGAAGCCTATTTACCAAACGAGCCGGCACACATTTTCAGCATCAGAGCAGACTGCGTCAGTTCACAGTACTTACACTTACAATACTTTACAAATTGTATTGTCTATAATAATACATATTGAATCATTAACCGAGTAAAGGTATTGTATAAATATTGCAATACAATTATTAATTTAGGTGTTCCTCAAGAATAAATTATGTTTGCCGTTCTATTTTGAGTGTTATGAACGAGTAAAACTTAAATTTAACAAGAGGATATGATTTTGGACGATTATATTGCCACCTATACTCTCCAAAAATTTTATTTCTAAAGGAATTACGTTTTTGCTGACGAAATAAAAGATAACATCAAATTCAAAAACATTAATTGTGATATCTTGGTTTCAAAATACATTTTCGTTTGTATTTTCTTTAAACTTAATAATTATTTTATGCCATATGTTTGAAAAAATAAACCAACTTACATATTAAAATTATTTAAAAGGATAAACGTATGTATATAAAAAGTAAGAAACCATGCTATGAATATTTAATTCGTAAGAAATGTTTAGATATTGACGAACATACGCTATATATTTTAAAATGATTTTATTTACAACAA
Organism: Homalodisca vitripennis; assembly: GCF_021130785.1. Classification (NCBI taxonomy): domain Eukaryota; kingdom Metazoa; phylum Arthropoda; class Insecta; order Hemiptera; family Cicadellidae; genus Homalodisca; species Homalodisca vitripennis. The sequence continues at coordinate 43,724,081 of NC_060212.1, forward strand.
TATTTCGTGGTTTCTTTCTCCTAAATTATATATTTTAATAATAATTTTTAATTATATTATAGGCTATATAATTAAGTCGTCATCTTTTTATGTTGTAATCGTAATGTAATAAGTTATTTTAAGATTTCATTCTAAGAGTAATAGTTCACTTGAATTTTGTTGTTATTGTATTTACATAAATTGGCTTCACTACTTGTAAACTGGACAGTCAATTTCTACTTATTACGTTTAATGTTGTTTCCAAGTAAATTTGAACCTACTATTCGTTGTTCTCAGTTTGGTGGAGGCCCATAGTATTTTGCAAACGCAGTTAGACCTACATTTACGCCAGTGTTTAACTCAAGATAATAATTAATTTTAATCAATTGGTTCAATAGATTTTGCTGAAAGAAGAAAACTATTATCCTATTAAAACATTACCTGTTTAAATATTATTAAGGTTAATTTTTTATTCGTGCTAAATGAGTATTTAGGACACTTAAAATTGTATATTAACCTACCTGATATAAATACCTATAAAATAATCTAATTACTTCAGTTGCTTAAAGCTCATGAATCTTACAACAAATAGTTGTCACTAGTTGGTAGAGGAAGAAAGTCATAACGTTCAGTATATAAAAACTTAAAATATTTAGAAAAAATGATAAAGTGTTTACCATAAACACATAATTTATTTTTAAATCGGGTATGGGTTAGAAAAGACATGCAAAGTAAATTGTATTTATCCTAAGTCATATTAGAATACACTAAAACATATTGTTACAAAGGAATGCAAAGGATTATATCAGTATTTCCGAGTTGTAAATGAACTGTTAGTTTCCTTTTACTGTTACTCATTTTCTTATTTATTTCAGTAGTTCTCGACTAAACTACTTTCCCACTGGAATAATATTTAAAACTTGGTTCACAGTGCCTTTAACGTCAACTAACTTTTCCCAGTCAGCTTTGATCATGTCGGATGCCTTCTCTCCTATCATAATGGTGGGGGCGTTTGTGTTTCCACTGACAATATGTGGCATAATGGATGCATCGCAGACTCTGAGCCCGCCTACACCGTGGACCTTGAGTGTAGGGTCGACCACAGCAGTCTTGTCCGAGCTGGGGCCCATCTTGCAGGTGCCGACAGGATGGTATATCGTCGTCGTCAAGTGCCTCAGGTTACAGATCCGTCTCTCCCTGGAGCACTTTGGGTAGACGTGACACGCCACTGGAGTTATCTCATGAAGCTGTGCCCCGACCGACGCCAATCCTTTGGTCTTCTCTAGGCGCGTAACGAAATCTATCCCTCTCAAAAACGTCCTCACATCATCGTCATTCGTAAGGTACCCACATTTTATTCTTACATGGTCTTCTGGGTCAGTAGATTTTAAATAAACTCTCCCTCTGCTCTTAGGGTTCAGTAGGGTCAACATCTCTATAGTAATAAAGGAACACGTGTTCAAGGCTGCATACATCAGTCCGACACTGGGCTTGAAGCCGAAGTTCATGTAAATGTTTACCAACTGGTCGTACATCCCTTCGGCGAAGTCGAAGCGGTGGATCTGGATGTCTGGATACTTCGTGTCGTTGATGGTGCTGATAAAGCCAGAGCTACCGAGCAACCCGTTGTTCGTGTACCTGCCCTTGTGTTCTACAAGAAATTTAAACATGTTTTCCGAAACCGGATCTTCAAGTTTGGAATAGTTTGAGTATGTGAATACTAATCCAGTAAACAACATATGATCTTGCAGATTTTCACCGACCGGCAAATCTTGTATAACGTCTATTTTGTGCTCTTTCAAATGATCCGCTGGACCTATACCGGACAACATTAGTAGTTGCGCGGAGTTTAAACTTCCTGCTGCCAATATAACTTCTTTACAAGCTAAAACATTAACTAGAGTCCCATTCTTCTTCAAAGTGATCCCGTATGCCACTTTTGATTCATTATTTATAAGGATTTTGGTAGCTAAAGTGTTTTTTACAAGTTTGAGATTTGCTCTGTTTCGAATCGGGGATAAAAATGCTTTAGCAGAGGTACACCTTTTCGCATCCCTAGTAAGAGTACCTTGAAGTAAGGCGTATCCCATTTGAGTCTTTCCACTTGGATCCGGATTAAAGCCATACCCCAATTCAGCCATTCCAGTTCTAAAAGCCTTCTTTACAGGATTGAGTTCGCTGTTATTCCAAGATCCAACGCCCAAGTGTCCTCCAACTGAATGATATTTTTGCCAGTCTTTTGTCTTTAGTACCTCTTGGGCATGTAGATCCTCTGATTTCTTGAAATAAGGAAGAACGTCTTCATAGCTCCAACCAATATTACCTGCCTGGGCCCAGTTGTTGTAATCTCTGTCATTTCCTCTGACGTAGAGTAAAGCATTAATTGAGCTCGAACCTCCTAGGACTCTTCCCCTAGGCCAGTTACAGTTGTTGTCTAGCATTCCTAAACAGTTCTCTTTTTCAGGATCAGTTTGGTACTTCCAGTCTTCGTCTGTCTCCTGTAGAGCACCGAAAAGAGCGGGAACCTCAGTAGTCTTGGAGGGATCCCCACCGGCTTCTACCAGCAGAACGTTCCATTTCCCGCTTTCCGTCAATCTGTTGGCAATCACACAACCTGCGGAGCCTGCTCCGACTATTATGAAATCAAATTGCTCGTTCTCTTTGGGAAAGTAATCTTTTGGGTAGGAGCTTGGAGACGCTAGTTCGCAGTCTTCTTGTAAGAGTTCGCCGTACACAGACTGCAGTGCTAGTGATGCGTAGTCGGTGCCTTTTTGTGAACACGTCCCCTGCGTAGTGTCCAGTAACGATAAGGTTGTCTTAGCGACTCTCTTCACATCGTTCCTGCAATATACAACATTTCTTGAATTACAAATATCACAAAAATAAGTTTACTGTATTTTTATAATTCATAGTATTTAAAATTATAACTGTTATAAAAAACTAAATCTATTAGAAAAAAATCATATTTGCCTATTTAAAATAATTATTTCCTTAGATGAAACTAATTTTTCACTTACACAACGCCTCCATCCGTACATGTCTCAAGAAGAGCGTAGATTATAAACATAGCGCATATTGTTGTGTCCATGGTTTTCAAATAATGGGCCAATAAAGATCTTCAGACATGCCAAACCTAGAAAAATGTAATAAAAACAACGTTTTAGTTAAAATACCTCTTTATAGAATGGAGTTTTAGAATCAATTACATATGTGATAAAATATATCATTGTGTGTGTGTGTGTGTGTGTGTGTGTGTGTGTGTGTGTGTGTGTGTGTGTGTGTGTGTGTGTGTGTGTGTGTGTGTGTGTGTGTGTGTGTGTGTGTGTGTGATTATGTATAGATTGGAAAATATACACGTCATACGTTTAGCAAAAAACATTAATGTTTAGACCTGCAATAAATGTATGTTCATGAAGTACAGATAAACTATTAACAAATTATTGTATGTTCAATAATTAATTAATAATGAGAAGCTAAAATATAACTATTTGAAATGAAATACTTATGGATTGAAGACGATTTCCTTGAAAATGTAATGCCATTAATCAAATTTGGGCTACACATGCGCGACCATAAGTAGGAACAATAGTCTGAAAGGATAAGAGTATTGTGGAAAGTTTTCCATCGTTACAGGTAACAACATGTGTTACACAACGTTTCGATGATTGAAATCCATCCTCTTCTTCATGTGAGAAATATAAGTTAGTAAATATAAGTTGGAACGTGCGGAAATGGACTATAACACAAAAAAGAAAGAACGTAAAGTAAAATACCTGATCTCTTAAGCAATGCTTTGATAATTAAGGAGTTTTTTAAGAATTTAATATTTATGAAAATAACCTTTTGTTAAGTTATAATCTAAAATAACTAAATAAAGCGATAATGGTAGTCAATAGTACCTCTTCTTGGTGTTTGATAAACCGGCTATTAACTTGTTCAAAAAAAAGAATGACTGGCATGGGAATGAGAGGTATTATAACCTGGAAACTGGCTTAATTAATGTAAGCATACATAATGTTTCTTCGTCTGAAAAGAAACAAACGGATGGTTCTGTTCAATCAATTCTGTTCCGTTTCATTAACTCAAATATACCGAATTGAAATCTTGTTTGTACGGTGAATTAGTTTGTGCTTAAAGATAGAAATTATATAAAAATATAGTACAGTTAATGTTTTACTCTATCACATACACATTTCTAACAATAATTACAATATTCAATCAAAGCAATCGTGAATTTGTATTTATTTATTATTATGTTTACTTGTATAAACTTATAAAAATGCTATTCACTTACATCTTGTAGTATTATAATAATTAAGATACAAGTACACAATTATCTTTATTGAAATGTGCTTTTTACCAAGTAGAATTAATAAGTCGTAAAAGACATCAGTTTAAGAAATCGTTGAAATACTATAAGTTTATTTACGTTATTAGCACAACTATTAGTCATTGCATAAACAAAGTAGGATTATCGTATACCACGTGTCACGTAACAAATTTCTCTGAATATGCACACAAGATTTAAACTCTAAAGCTACAACATGTCTTTCTGTGTTGCATTTTACAATTTCATATAGCTAAGTTCAGTTTATTTACAAGTTTATTTATTCTATATGTATTTATGTCACACGTTAAAATCTCGTATGATTTCATTCAGTGTGTTTACTAATATTCTGCACATTTTCTCGATGCTATTATGATTACTTACAAGAGCAAAGTAAAAATCTTCGCTTCACTCAGCCAATTCCCAGAGAGGGTTAGAGTACGATAAGCGGACACGGATTTTTATATCGAAGAATGTAATCATCGATACCTAATATTCGCATTTCAAATCCTAGACTATCAATCGATATAAAAGTATCTGTAGTCCGCAATAACAAACATATGTTTTAAATTAAAATGTGAATTTAATAATTACAGTGATCAAACAAATTATTATAACCGAAATTAGGAAAACTGAAGACGACAATATTTGCTCCTCTCACAGTTACATTTGTTCACATAATGGGGTTTTCGGTAAGAGTACTATATGTTGAAGCCACGAAAACATGTCTTATCGTCTTTCAAAGCAATGTCGTGTAGTTTTCTAAAATTGACTGACATTTTTAATAATCAAATGTTGCTTATGTAAAATTGAAATATTACCTTACTTGTATTATTTGAAATATATAGCCTATACTAGCTTTCAAGTGAATCTAGAAAGCAAATAAAACTGATTGATAATTCATTTTATCTAATATTTTATTACAAATTTATAAATTGAACCCTTTGAGGACTATAAAAATGTTTAGAACGTTTTTAATTCCCATTAACTTAGGTCGATAATTGTATATGTTTTATTGTGGATTAAATAGAAACAACGTTCTTAAAATATACTTTGTGATGTATTAAATAAATCTTATCTGGGGTTGTCAGAGAGTGGTCTTTGACTTTCTCCATAACTCAGAGATATGATTTAAAGTTTTGCAAACAACCTCATCAAAGTCTGTTACGACACTTCTAAGTGGTGTGGCGTACTTCTATCTAGTAACCCACTATGTTGAGCCCTTGATAAATAATTAATAACAAGAAACATTTGATAAAGGAAGCAACTCGTGGAGTATTTTAAGAAAAAATCGAGCAAGTTTTAATAGTCTGTCTCATTAATGATCATTGATTGTAGCGCAATCTTTGTAATAAAACATGGTAAAATGTCACGACATTAAAATGAGAGTGAATACGATTCAATTATGTACTATTTGGACACAGAGTGTACGCTCTCAACTGTCAAAGGGGAGATTGTGCATCCCACAATTGGAGTGATGTTTATGGTCAAACCAAGAGGGTAATTTTTTTCAAGTTTAAATAGCTTTTATCGCAGTTGATATAGAACATATACGGATTATTTGACCATACATATTTGATTCCTTTAAAACCCGAAAAAAGATTTCAGTTCAAATTTTTAAACCAGTCAAACAAGATTATGAAAAAAGGTGTTAGTCATCTTATTACGCTGTTACAAACCAATAAAAACTTTAACAGTTAAAAATCATTCTTATATCATGTTTATTAACGTGTGTATCAATGACGAAATGTAACTGAAAGTTACCCAACAGTTACAATGATGCCAAGAACAATTTTAAAACTCTGTAGAAAAAAATCAACTAAAAACTAACAAAAACTTATATTCTTGATGAGATTAAATTTTAAATTTTTTCATAAATATACAATCGCAATATTGTTAATCTGTTTTCAAAATTGGAATGTTGTCAGATGACAGATTTTATTGGAATAACACTCTAAAGACTATTTACAGTAAAAAAGTAAAAATATATATTTTTAAAATGTCAACTTGTATATAAACTGCTAAAAATTTACAAAAATGACCCTGTTGGTTCAGTTGCAGACCTAACTCTGTATTGACAGTAACGTGTTCTGTACAAATACCAATAGCAACCTTAAAATTTATATTTGTTTATAAAAACATCCAAATATTTGTACAACATAGTTAACTTATAACTGTTATATTCTAAAACTTTATTATGATAGCAGTTTGGAAACTAAAATGAATTTTTTAATTATTACTTCCAGTTGTTATTAACTATTACAACCACTCTGTTTATGACATAAAATATCATATATTTTCCGAAAGAGGTTTTGCCCCAAGAAGATATTTAATACTATGTAAATTTGGTACTTAAAGATAAATTTTGTCTTTATCGATAAAAATAATGTATACTTTAGATCATATGTGGTTGTATAAAGATTAACTTAACTATTTGTGTGTTTTTTCTAAGCTAATACGTTCTGTTTGTTCTATGTAGTCTGATTTCACCCAGAAATTCAATTAAATGATAGTATTGGAGTTTAAAGTCAGCGGGAAATGTTTTTAATTAAAGCGGAATGATTAATCCTACCTGTCGGTCGTGTTGACACGGTAATGTGATGTACCGCGGCAGCGCTGCTGGCAGCTGAACTCACAGCAATTAAGTAGGCATTGCTCCACATCACCTGCAATCAACGGTCTTTCACTCTCGTATCATGACGTCACTGATTGTACCTGCTTCCATAACAAGTACCTTTGTCGAAGTTGTATTTTTCTGAAAATTGGAACAAAGGAACCGGAACGTTGATTCTAATTACTAAAACGTTTTCTACGCAACTCGGAAACGTATGGAGCGAATTTTAACAATACTTGTACCACACTGAATTTAGAAATTTTGATGGAGGGCCATTCACTCCATTTCAAACCAACACACTCCATTTACATCACAATTTAATATTTTGCAAAAATTTGGTACATTTATAGGGATTGCTAATGCTTCGAAAAACATAAAATTAAAACATTTTAACTCAAATTGTTGGCATTTATACGGCTTTGTAAAGTATCCACAGACAATACATACGTTTCTTAAATTACTATAGGTGCTCTACTAAGTAGCCTAATAACTAATATTGGAACAATTAAACTATTATCGTTCCTTATCACCACCTCCCACACGTCCCTTGACTGGTTGTTTAGCCAGGCAATTTAAACAGTAATAATCATTTACAGAACTATTATTATATCCTTATGTAAACTTTTATTTATGTAAAATTAAGGAAAAAATTAAAATAGAATATACCATTTTAAAGATAAGTAGTTAACCAGTGAAATAAAGTATGAAAAATGGGTGAACTACCTACCCATTTTTAGAAACAAAATCTACGTGTTAAGAATGTTTTCAAGAATTGAACGACTCATTTTTCTTTCCTATCAATATTAAAGCTCAAGTTCCTGTTAATACCTGAAAGACTGTTTCTCTGAAATATTGAAACAGGTTAATATACGAAGCTGAGATATCTTCTAAGGAGCGAGATTGGCCTGAGGGAACTACAGACGGCATTCATCTGATTATAGTAAGGATTCGGATGGTTTTAATATTTATATGCAGTGTGGGATCTTTCTAGGAGCAGCGAAACTGAATAAAGGCCCCATAGTAGGATTTATCTGATGTAGGCCTAATGAATGCGGTCGAGGAATTTATTGCCTAATCAAATAACATTGTTATGTTAGGAAGGGTTGGTTCAATAAATATTAAGTTTAGTATGATTTCAACTTATAAAAATGGAAATCTCGCTCATTGCATAATTTTAAATCCCACATTGTCACAGACCTAACTCCTGGAATCTGTAGAACACATCTATGTATACGGATAAAAAAAAAATTCGGTGATGAAGTTGCTCAAAACGAGCCTGTTTTAATTATTTTGACATTAGAGACATCCAGATTACAAAAAATATTTGTCACCTTTAAGCAGCGGTCACGCAGTACAATCTAGATGAAGAGAGGTGTTCGCATTGTCTCATCAGGAGCAAGATTGAGTGTGCTACGATGTTTTAGACTCGATCCAAAATCACTGCGGACTCGGAAACAATAAATAGAGAATACAATTAAGTTAACGAGGAATCAAAACAAGTTTAAGGAGGTTATGAACCAACAGTAAAGACTGTAAGACATACGTAATTATTAGTAAAAATAAAATTCATAGAATCAATGGACAGATAGTTGCTGGAAAGGAAGTCTTGTGTTACAATTCGATACAAACATCCTCCGGATGTAAGTGGATACGCACATCCGCCCAGACACCGATGATGAACAAACAGGAAATGCTTGTTTTAGCAGCGGAAATGCTTATTTATAAAAAAAAACCCGTGCGACGATGTAAGGGACAGCCATGCTGATATGAAAAATTGGTACTCACCAATTATGATGGAGAGATTTAGCAGAGGCGTGGTCATGAGCTGGCGGGAGAATAACATCAAAACTGAAGAACAAGGAGGAGAGGAAGGAAGTCGAGGACGGGGAATTCGAAAAACGACGTTCGGGAGTGCTATTGCTTGTGTTCGTGTGCGGAAAAAATATCTCTAGGCGTAATAAGTGTGAAGTGGAATAAAATTTAAGTAATTTTAGGAACTTAGTATATATCAGGGTTCATTAATCATTTACAATTCCATATCTATTTAAATGTTCACAATTTCGAAAATGTATTTTAAATCAAATCTTCACAGGAGCGTAATTTACTCCAATGCCTCAGACACTACCTTATATCAGTTCCATCCCTATATTATACAAAATTCCTTTCAACACACAGCAAAATTTACCTAAAAACGAACCCTCTCCAAATTCTTCCCTATAAACCTCAACAACTACCAAACCTATTGCAAGATACAGAACAACCTTTCCACATTAAAAACAATCATAAATCAACAAATGGTAGCAGAACATCTCCCATTCATCCAAAGACAACAACCAGATAGAAACAGAAGATTGCTCACGTTCGTCGGAGATTTCTTCGAATTGTGTTCTGACATTGCGACAGAACACCAAAATACATGACTTGCTAGACAGCGAGGAAGATGTCTACACAGCATTCTCAACAAAACAACACTACCTAATCTCCGAGCTACCTGCGCATTCACCTACTTCGTTCACAATCTACAAAGACAACACCACTTCCAGCTAAAACACGACGACAACAACATAGTAAACAACTACGGAACTCATTTTGTACATTTTATTAGCCTGGACTTCTATATTAACACTATTTATTTTTATAGCCCCTCTACTTCATCCACATTAACAACATCAAAATCAAATTCCTGAAGCCTACAGTACTTAAACGCGACTACTCAATGGATAACCTTAATTAGACAATAAGTACGATTCGTAGGTAGAATCGTCATTAAGCCAGGGGAATGTAAGACATACGTAATTATTAGTAAAATAAAATTCATAGAATCAATGGACAGATAGTTGCTGGAAAGGAAGTCTTGTATTACAATTCGATACAAACATCCTCCGGATGTAAAGTGGATACGCACATCCGCCCAGACACCGATGATGAACAAACAGGAAATGCTTGTTTAGCAGCGGAAATGCTTATTATAAAAAAAAACCGTGCGACGATGTAGGGACAGCCATGCTGATATGAAAAATTGGTACTCACCAATTATGATGGAGAGATTTAGCAGAGGCGTGGTCATGAGCTGGCGGGAGAATAACATCAAAACTGAAGAACAAGGAGGAGAGGAGGAAGTCGAGGACGGGAATTCGAAAAGCGACGTTCGGGAGTGCTAGTGCTTGTGTTCGTGTGCGGAAAAATATCTCTAGGCGTAATAAGTGTGAAGTGGAATAAAATTTAAGTAATTTTAGGAACTTAGTATATATCAGGTTCATTAATCATTTACAATTCCATATCTATTTAAATGTTCACAATTACAAAAATGGAAATTCATGTAAATGTTTAGCTATTTTAAAAGAAAGTTTCTCACGTTAGTCCATGAACTCATAATTATTGCAACACTACTAAATTACTAGTAAATGTTATAATGAATTAAATTAAAAATAAATTGTAAAGAATAATTTAATATTAAATATGTCTTTAAAGTATTAAGGTATTAAAATTTGTGCTTAATATGTCGGTTGAAGCAATCAATTGTTAATTAAAATTTTTAATCAATTTGATGAGATGTTGTCACAAATAAAATATGTGTTGGTTCATTTGAGGGTATTGTACTGACAATCTAACCTATTATTAAATCCTCTCACAGCAACCCTTGCTCATAATATGTCATAACCTTAATCTTAAACTAAACCAAACTTAAAAACCTTACAAGACCAACCCATGTTCTCTAGTTGGCCACACACAATTTTCTTCCTTGACAATCACTATTTAAAGATTAGATATGATGGGTGCAAGTGTAATAAAAACACAAAATAAAATATGCAATAGTGTGCATAAAATTGACACACAGCATGCTTGCAGTATTATGAGTACTGCGTAAAGCAAAGCATTGGCATGACGTATTTTAACCTATTTTGTAGTTTATGATTTTTGTTAGTCAATCTCCTAAATAATAAATGAAGACTCGCTATTGTCAAGTGTCCAAAAACCCTACGTTAATAAAATCAGATTAAGCAATTTAACATGGATTCCGAACCAGATTTTGTTTAGGTTACATTGTCAAGTTTAGTATTCTTTATTTAATTAATAGTTGATAGGTATTTATTTACTATATATACATATTCCGCACATGACAAAATCATAACCCTCCTGGTAATTTGAGCAGTAAAGTATGTTGTGTATATATCCAGGTAAGTACAATTATGTCTTTGACAAATATTTAAATTTACCACTAATTACACGATCGTTTTGCTAATTGCGGACGGATTTCAATAGCAACTGAGTGTTATCCAAGCTTTCAATAGGATTAAGTTAAAAGAACGGTAGAAAGTTTAGGAGGTTGTTGATCACTTCGTTACTCTGCTTTGAAATGGTAATACTCAATCTACATGAAAATAGAGTGAGCCGACCGACTCATTACGTTGTTTGTGCCGAGGGATGATAAAGTTACTTTATAATACCTACAGCAAACTTGCTAAATTGTTAATTTCGTTTAATGAGACCTAACAGAATTATATAGCGACTTTTAGGTAAGGTGAACTTTATTATTATTATTAATATTATTTTAAACAGAAATTTCTATTTTAAAACTTTGTGAGCTGAACGTTACTGAAGCAAATAAAATGTAATTAATTGTCTGTTTGCACGATATCTCGAACTTAACATGAAACGGACTAACCTATAAACTTTTCATGTAGTTTCATTTTTATTTTTGTCGCAGTATATTTCACACCTTGGGATTTCAATTTCAACGTTACTGAACATCTTTACATATGTCTTATAGTTAACCAAGATTGAAACGAGAAAATCGTTTAAAGAAACATTTTTAAGAAATTGAGTAAAATTACAAGACATAGTAACACATGAAGCCTAATTATCTAGAGGATATCTGAAGAAATATATTATTTGTGGACTTTATATATTGCATGAAACTTAATTTAAGCACAGAAAAGAACTCTACGACGGTGGATTTAGCCGAGCGTCAATGAAGCTTATCTCTCTACCGGACGATGCAAAAATTTAGTTTCTGTATGATTGATTGTCCGTCTGTCCGCTGGAAATCTCAAGAATGAAATCGTTAGATACACATTTTAGATAATCCACGATGGAGCCTGTTACGCTACACGAGTTGTGGCGTATTCCTCTTAAAGCTTTGCCTTTAAATATGAATGCATTAAACATTACAGTAGAAAAATTAAAATAATTGGGCAGTCGCATGACTAACTCTCAGAATATGTAAACTTAAAAAGGAACTGTAAATGCAGGTTTTTTAGTTTGTTCAACTTAGGGTCTGCCATTGACGTTTTAACTTTAAGCGGTTGTTTTCTATTTGCTTGGACTACTTGAAGAGTCCAGAATGCAAGACAATGTATTGTAAGATTCCTGAGGAAACAGCGAGAAAACTTTGTTGTCCCGGTTCTTTGGCAAAGGTCTGACCGCATTCCATCCCTTCAATTACCGTACTATTCTTTCTGAAAGCATTTACCGTTCAGACGACTCTTTGTTATTTGGAACCTTAAAGATATTGGAAAATTCCAAAGTTCATATTGAATTTACTTCACTCGACTGCCATACCCCTTTATTTCACAATAGGATCAAACAAAATTCCTGAACTAAACGTTTACTTGGTAAATACATTTTTAATCTGTTATTGGTTATACAGAAAAATCTAAAACTGTTATATATATTTTTTTTAAACAAACTACTTACAAAAGCTACGAGAAAAATTAAAACGCGTATAAATGCATACTGATTATATCTTTAAAACAATATGTACTCAACATCGTTGTATTATAATAATCACTTAAATAAATTTATAGAAGTTAATTATTTTATATTATGACCCATTTTAGGTGGCTGTTAATGATCCAGAGGGATCTCTTTAGCAATATTACATTTTTGTTTATTAAAAGTAAAGCTTATACTAAAATAAAAATCCGACAGACCAAAATTCTGTTTCCTTAGACGAAGAGAAGTTGTACGGAATATCCCGATAGAAAGTAACCACAACAATAACACGAGTAAAACATCCGTTGTATAGTTAGTAATCGTAGATAAAGTTATTCCTAACTATATTAACACACAAAGTAGCAAAAAGTCATTTAATTGGTTCTATTAAGTTTCGATCCTAATCCATGAGTTGCAATCAATACTTAAGGAGTCGGGTTTCTTTACCATTTTGCAATATTTTAAAAGCAGTTTGTTGATTTTAGTTAGGTTCTTTTTATTTAATAAGTTGATGTTTAAAACATAAACGACGAAATTAATTAAGAACTACGATAAGGCGGTTTTACACCTTCAACGGTGTAGTAGGTTGCCAGTTTCACGGCAATTTGTGTTTTATGTGTTGTAGTCTCAAGTGTGTGATTCTGGCGCCACAGTCCCTAGGTTGATGTTTAGGTTCACTGTACTAACTCAATCTAATCCTGCACATAAGTTTCGAGCTGCGTTTAAAGATTAAAGTGGAAAATACGTTGAGCATTAATTAATTTGCTTTAACCATGTTATAATTTTTAATTTTTTATAATAAATAATACTAAAAATAGTATCTTACCTGTTATATTTTCGAAAAACGTAAGTATTTATTATATTGCCTGTATATACACATTTATGTTAAGAATACCGTTAATACCCATGCTAATTTATGCAAAATTTGTATTATTGATCCATTTTCCTATTTATAGGAAATATGTGATTGATGTTTCACTTTACTAGCTCAATCCGATATTGTTCATAAAGACTGTAAGTTAATTAAGTAAGATGATGTTCCACTACGAAATAAGACATGTTGCAAGTTCTACAGCAAATTCTGTTTTTTTGTGTCATAGCCAAAAAAGGTCGATTCAGGTGCAACAGTTAGATGTTTCAATGTACTAACTCATTCTGCCCCTGCACATAAAGCCTATGAGTCAATTTAGTAGGCTGAAGTTACACTTTGAAGGGAGACATGTTGCTAGTTCTAAAGCAATTTTAATGTGCCATGTTTTATGTTTCAAGGACTCAAATGTTCGATTCAAGCACAACAGTTTGATGTTTCATTGTACTAACTCACTCTGATTAATTCATTATATTCCTGTTGAACCATAAAAGAAGACAGAACCGTTAAGATTAAGCAAAAACTACGAGAAGGCAGCGTTATACCCAAATATATAGCAGCTTACCAGTTACACATGAACTTTTGTTGTTGTTCATAGTCTCAAATTGTGTAATTCAGGCGCCACAGGTTTGATGTTTCATTTTACTACTTCAATCTGATCCTTCACATAAACCCTGTGAGTTAATTTAGTAGGTTTATGTTACACCATGAAGGAAGACATAAACGTTGAGATAAAGTAATAACTACTAGAAACCAGTCATATATCTCAATAGTGTAGTATATCCAGATCCACAGAAACTTGTGTTTTATGTGTTATAGTCTCAAATGTGTGATTCAGGCGCCAAAGTTCGACATGTAGATGTTTCCCTTTTTCTAACTCAAAATAATCCTGAACATAAAACCTGTATATTAATTATATGACAAGAATAAGCTTTCATTGGCGTTAAATTACTCTTAATTTCATGGTACAAATTAAAAATTGATTAATACGTCAACTTATGGAACGTTTTAAAATATTGCATAAAACTCTATCCATATATGTTAGAATTTGAATACAACAGACGTGGAAGAATAGTTTTGACGTATCCTGTACACGGTTCTTGTCTGGTATTCCGCAAAGGATAACGGACGTTGCAATGTGACATGCTTTCATTAATATATTTTAGTAATTAACGGAATGTGATTTTATATTTGAAGTTGGTTTTTTAGATGGAAGGATTTTGAAGGAAATAGGATTTTCCGGGAATTTACCATTGTTCAGTGATACAAAAGTTGGACAGTTCTTTGTTTAAAGTCTTTTATTGACGATGGAAGGTTCGATAGAATACGATTTCGGAAATTTGACATCGTTATATGTTACATAATGGACAGCACAACATTAGAGGATTAAAATCTAACTTATTCACCAGGTAAACATTTAGTTTGAAAAATGTGAAAAAATATTTTTTTCAAGCTAGGACAGCTTTAAGAATTAAAATCATATAATAAAAACATATTATTGATACTTATGACGTATACTAGTACAACTGGAATACAGTGGACTAATGGAAATGTTTATCCGTTATAAGTCTAAGCTCAAGCCCAGGAATTTGTTTGCAAATTATTAAAATAGGCCTAAATTTACTTGGTTTAGTTTTTCAACTATGTTCTTTTTGAAACCTTTTTATGTTAGAAAAAGATACCAGTTTATCGTTTGACTGTTGTTATTTTACTGACTTATTTTTACCAGGGTAAATTAAATTACAAACGAATTATAAACCACCCCACTCCACATTTTCTAACTCTTAATAGTTTTCTCCAAATCATAAGTTACCTGTCAGTGAGATTGATACTGTACTTAAGTTTTCCTGCTATAAAAACCCCACTCATGTTGCATTGAAATCTGCTCAAGTTAAAAGTTCCTTTTGAATTGTCGTTTACATAGCCACATAGATACAGTCATGATGTATTAACGACCCTACACCTACTTAGTGACTGTAAATAAAGATTAATTCGTTAAGCTACAATAACTGATGTGTAAAATTTTATTATTATGCCTAACAAACATTGGGACATTGGTTAATAATTTAGTAAAAGTATATTCCAGTAAAAATGTTTATTTTTAGCTTCATATTTTTTTCCGCTATTTTTTTTCTTAGTACAAGAAACTGAGAAACTGCATTTCGTCCTAAAACAACCTTTACGTTACTTTTGGGTAAGGTTGGGGCTAGGAACCGCAATAAGCATGCGATAAGATTTTTTGGCATTAGTATTAACCATTTCTCCTTGGAATAAGAAAAAGTTCATCTCTGTTCCAGCTTTCCAGCCATAGCGGACAGAGCACTCTCTAATGTCTAGGCTTGCGACAGCCCTTAACACTTATGAAGCCCCATGAACTCCAACAGTCATCTTTCAATAGTAGCCTGGATCTATACATCTACCTCTGCACCTCGACACACCTTAATATTCGTAGTTAGTGAATTCCGCTCCTGAACATTCGTAAGTAGAAAATAAGTGTAGGTTCAACTGGAAAATAAATCAACCAGAAGTGCACCGTGTGTTATCTAACACTGTCACAGACTCGATTCCTGAAACTTGGAATCCACCTCCGTCCAAAGAGATCCCAAAAATGTGGATTTTAAAACATCCAAAACGAACCCATTGAATCTTTTCGAAATCAGAGACACTTACACTATAAAATACCTCTGTCTGGTTTAACCCGAAGCCATCCTATGTAATCTACATGACACATGTTCTCATTGTCTCATCAGGTGGAAAATTGTGGACACTATGACGCTTTAGACAAGATCCTAAATAAAATAAAATCGAGTTTTAGGCCTGTGGAATGATTATATTAAAATAAAAAATCGATGCCCATGCATCAGTGAAAAAGTAGTTTAGCCTAGTGTAATTTTATAAAGTTTATTAATGATAAAAAAAGTAAAAAAAATTGTTGAATCTACTTCCTTTGTTTCAATCGTTTTTCAATATTCCTTTGACATAACCTAACTAAAGAAACAGCGTTTATTTATATTGATAGTAAAAACAGAGAATAACAACAGCTACTGCTATGAAATTGTTCAACAATTACAAGCATTTTAAACTTAAATGTCAAAATATAAATCAAGGCATGATTAATATTTTATTATTATATTTCAGAGAAGCTCGCATTCATTGTATACGATAGCCTTTGATTATTGTATCCCTTGCGCACTTGATACAATTACTATTGTGTCTTTGTGCCATTTCCCAGTAAAGTTTTAAAATAAAACGTGATTTCCCAGTGACGCGGTCGCTACAGTAATGGATTAAATAACCACTTAGGTTGTGAAATTTGTGCATGATTAGAGGTTGGCGTGTATCGGAAATGGGTGTTGGTGTCACCTATTTACAATACTATCTTAACATTCGAAACAGGTAGCATTAGTTATTTCTATAAATGTGTAATTGATAATGGAGGAATGAAAAGGTAAACAGAACTTTGATGTTACGAAGTATTTTAAATGAAAAAAAATATTAGGCAACTTTAGTTGGAATTTATCCTATTTGATATTTTAACACTTCCTAATAAAGTTTCGTATAACTTCCTTAGTAATTATTATCCTGCCAAATATTTTATAGTAATTACATTATTAACCTAAAAACGGTTGAATTTATTAACATGGTTTCAATTTTTTTTCATTATTCATTTGCCATTACCTATCTATAGTAAAAACTTTTATTTACACTGCGAAACAAAACAGAGAATAATAACTACTGCCATCAAATGAAAATAATTTCAAACATTGGAAGCTTTAAATGTTAAAATATAAATCAAGGCACGATAAATTGTTTATTACTCTATTTGAAAAACGCTCGGATTCATTGTATACGATATCCTTTGATAATTATACTCCGCAATCAATTCATGCAATTACTATTGTGTGTTTGTGCAATTTCTCAGTAAAGTATAGGAATAAAACGTACTACTAACCTTTCCCATGTGGTATCCTATGAAGGGTTATTATGGGCTAAAGAGCTGGAATTTAACATTATGAAATATTTAGCATTAGTTATTTGTTTCAATATGTAATTGATATTGGATGATTGGAAAATAAACATGACTTGGATTTACAAACTTTTCGTCATAACAAAAATATAATTTTATGCTGCATGCGTTGTAGCTATCCTAATTAAAATTTAAGTACTTCCTAACAACGTTTCACGTAACTTCCCTACTATCTATTATTCTTGCCATGTTTTTATACCAATTATATCATTATTAACCTATGCTAAACCACATATCCGATACCACAGTTCGTGTACTTTATCAAACCACACCCCCTCAGATTGAATCTTGCATAACAGTCTCCTTCTCACTTCAGACCTTTCCCTCATTAAAATTTTAAAGATTCTTCTCAGATGCCAGTAATAGATATTATCTCATTATCTAATCTTACAGTACTGACAGATGACATAATATCTCATATAATCTTCTGAACACAAACTGGGGAGAGACAGAGAGAATGTGGAAGGGTAGAAAGTTTTTAAACGCTCCAAAGATGTTATAGAGGCTAAGGTAAGTTAAAAACAATTATGCTACTAACAATGAAAAGCTGCAATCCTAATTTATCACTCAAATATTTCACAATCAATGTCCAATCATATTTAATTCCAACCATGCAATTGGGTATGGTGATTTCACAAGTCCATAATCAGTAAGTATTAAGGATAGAATATTAAGAGCTGACACAAGAAATAAAATGTTCTTGAGCATCGTGTATAGTGGCAGAATGTGCAAAAAATATTACTTCCTTGAGAACAATTGCAGAGATATCAGAGGTCCCAGGTGTGTTTTCACAGATGAACGCAATTAAAGTAAGAGTTAGGAGGTCAGAAAAACTATAATTGATATACATCTTTTGCAACAAAGTGAATGTTCTGTAACAAATAAACCCTATTGGGTGTTTATCATCCTGAAAAGGTGCCATATACTGATATAATTAATTAAAACAAAAGATTAACTCAGTTGATTTTTTAAAATCTGTCTCTTATAAAATACTTGTTGCTAGTTAAAGGTTTAATTATCAATTTAAAACACACATGTAAACTAAATATTTCACAACAAAATATACACGATATAATAATAAAATATACTATGTAAAATTATGGAATGGAAAATAACAAAAATGCACGAAGCGACGGTGGAGATTTACAGGCAATGAAAGTACTATTCGCTGCATCTTTAAGAGGCAGAAATGAGACTTGATAAACGCAACATTGATGAGAGAATGTTAACCTTCTAATTGGTTGAGTGGATTAGTAAAGAAAGGAAGAGATCAAATGTCCTTAAATCACTTGTGAGAATAGTTGAGCTTTGTCCAAAACAAGAGAAATTGTGACATGACTCAAAAGACAAAACATAGAAAGGGAGGATATTGCAAATTGTTATATAAGAATACCTAGGTAAACAAATTGATTAGCAATTCTCTAGCTTTAGCTAGAATCATATATCCTGATACTCCCAAAACAATATACCTTAATATTATCCTTATCTTAACAAATTAGATTTGCTATACGCTAGCCAAGATAAAAAATCCAGAACGCTTTTAAGCAATGAGAAGGGGCAAATCCCAACTTTAATCCTGAATATTTCACTAATCAAAGGCCAATTGCCTGTGCGAGGATCTTATAAAATGGATAATGGGAGAGTAGATACAATGCAAGGTAGATGGTACTTTATCAAAGTTCCACGGTTATAGACAGGTTTTGACCTTGTGGTATCTCTCACGCAGTCTATTTACAGCGTTTTACAGAATAATTTTTTGAGTAAAGGATTTCTTAAAATGGTCCTATGTATCGTCTATGGAGTGAAACATATATAATTTTACATATAATAATAAAGTTATGCCTTTATGTCGCTCATTTTCCCAACCCTATTGATGATGAAATAAGGATTAGTAAAACATTTCAGGACGTCAGCGTAACAGAGATTAGAATTCAATTCATAGTATAAAAATTCTTATAAAGTACATATAAAGCGTGTAAGAACCATATTCTGACAACACTATCACCTCTCCTTTACAATAAATAAAGTAAACTATAGAGTTGTATTATAAATCAATAATAATGAAATCTTTAGATTTTTTTGTACCTGGCTGAACCAAACCAAACACCCCCTCCCAGTATACATGTGGGGTGACATCTGCTATATACTTTAGGGCGCTTCACTCACGATGACAAATTCTCTGTCGAAACTCTGTTCATAAGTATTAATTATTGTGGATTTTAGTAATTATAAAGATGAGAAATTTCTGAAAATTTATAGTCTCCTATTGGTTTTTAATGTCGTTTAATATTAAATATATTAATATACTTATCAGTTTTATGAGTATCGGAAACTACAGATCCAGGATTGATGATTCAGTAAACATTATTTTTATAAAGGAAGTATTTGTGATTAGGACTATGTTCTAGATCCAACGTTAAGGCGATCAAAACGCCAGTATGCTACATTCACCTTAGGCAGAATATCAGTATCCTGTATCAGTATGTTATAATAAATTATTCGTAGCAAACCCTAAAAGGCTAAGATCTGTTTATTATTGTACATCCCTGTGTACTTCCTCACAAATTCTATTCATAATTATAATAACTAAGAAAAATCGTAATCACCTAATTACAGGAAGTAATAATTTTAATTTTAAAGCATACATTTAAAACTCACATAACAGCACATAAGAAGTGCAGATCATCTTGCTTATAGTGTAGTAATGTCTGTGTTATGTAGCAACACATACAGTTCTATCTGCCGGTAGGATTAGGTGGGAGAGAGCTGACAAAATTAACACGCCAACATCAGTCTATTTTATTTATGGACATTGTTGTTGGGGTTACATAAACTAACGTTCCATACGTAGCAGATAACATGTATGGACATTGAAATTTTACCCTGTTATGGATTTTCCTCAGTTTGACACTAAAAAGTACTTTCTGTATATATATATATATATATATATATATTATATATATATATATATATATATATATATATATATTCATATATTCATATGTGTGTGTGTGTGTAATTTCAAAACACCATTTATACTCTATACGCGTATTAAAAAATGTTACGATTATCTTTTTGCATGATTGTTAAGAATTAACTTTAATCATTAAAATTTTGAATTTTATGAATGTATAGGAAGTTACACTCAATATAATATATAGGTTTCTTAATTTTTTTCCTTACTCTATTCTGGAAATATTCTGAAAAGTTTCATTATAGACAGTAAATTCAATGAAAATTCCCAGCAATCAGTGTAGTACTATATTTTAATAGTAATTACTGTTCCTTCAAAAGAAAAATGAAGATTTTGTTATAACTTAATTATCAAGATTTGATTTTTTTGAGTATTATATTTAATAAATATCTCGAAAAACTTTCCAAATTAAAAGCAATATTTTTAGGAAACGCTTGGAAGTGATACAAGCATTCCATCACACTTTCAATTGTTTTCTCCATAAGCATATAAACAAAAGGCTTGTGAGTTTTTCTAAATTTAAACAGTTGCAATATTGGAATGAAATTTAATATCCGATAACAATTTCATTTTTTAATGAAATTTGACTAAATATTTATGACATAATGATTTAAAATTTGTTAAAGATGTTTTAGATTTGTTTTGTGCCAGTTGCATACATATTCCGAAAAATGTTGACTTATAAAGAGATTCGTGATTCAGTCATCCGGTTCTTTTCCATCAAAACATTATTAGAAGTATTTTAATATAATCGATGTTTCGAAAGCAGTACGATATAAAAACTATTGTTTTTACGAGACCTTTATGAAAATTATGAGGAATTTAGAACATTTTTCTAGGTTAACAAAACATAACGGAGTTAAAAACCACCACATTGGACCGAAATACAGTACGGTGCTCGGTTAGCCTACGAAATTCTCCGAATTTTTATAAAATAAATTTTTTTACGTCTTCTTGGGTCAGTAATAGCTTAATAATCACATGCTACATCCCCATACATATATTTAGACTATGCAACAGGGATGTGTTTATTGTCTGGGATTCATATTCCATGAACTTATTTTAAAAGTTTTGATTTTATTAACATATGAGATAACTTATTAGGGCGATATAATCGGGCTGCCTTAGATACGTTAACATTTTTAACCCTATCAGTTTGGACCAAGATCAAGTTCACTCCTGTCAAGAGAGAAGATACCTCACCCCTTACATCAATCAACAAGGCTAGTAATATCCTGTTGTCATCGTCTATAGACCCCGATCGTTTATATAACAGATTACTTTGTTCTTTCAAGACATAAAATTTCATATTTCATGAGTGTTTCTTCGGTACGGTTTAGCACACAAAGGCATTATTACATTAGACTATAAATGAAGTAAGTTTATCCGATTATTTTAGGACAAATACTGCAACTTATCTCGAACATGATATCTCAATAATCAGATTGCTCTTATACATTATATAGGGTAGTAACACTTATAACTACATTGACTAAGTTAAAACTAATTTACCTATAGAATAGATCAATATTTCATTTAGACGTTTCATTCCTGTAGTACGATAAATAATGAATAATTTCGTAGAGAGCATTTTTATTTTAAAAAGAAAATACCATTAGGTTCCTTGAGCGATTTCTCCTAATGTCTGTATAAGAGAGGAATGGATCTGTAAAAAACGTGCGCTTTTCAAACTAGTGTAATTAACAAAGAAGTAATATCTCACCCGTTGGGAAATTAACTTTAATGGGGTCTTGACGGCAACTGCAAAGATCTTAATTAAAGAAAGACGCCTTTCTTGGACAACATTTAATGTTGCTTAACGTAAAACTAATGTTCCAGTGCAACACCAGCTAACCTCTTCTATGAAACAATCGAACACTGTGGCAGTGAAAAGAAGCTTGCTGATAAATCTTCTGATATATTTAATTGGATTACCGTAGGGCGAAGAACGAGTATAAGTTCCTTATAAACATAACTTAAATTACTTAATTCTTTGATTTAAAAATAAATTCCTAATTTATTACGTTTCAATTAACGTGGACTAATGGAAGAATTGTCTTTTTAAAGAATTAAAATTACAATTAACTGTAAGGGGTAAGGCCAAGAAATCCGGTGAAGAAGAACGTGAATAATTCTAAAATTGGATATTTAGTATTGATGTAGTACGACGGGATTTTGATAATGCCATCTATAAACCTATTTTAATCAACTACTGCAAAATGAATTAAAACTATATATGAATAAATTAAACTATATATAAAAATAACTGTTATGTTGCAGTTAATCATTTGAAATATTACAATATGCATAACGTCATATTATTAAAGGATAATTATAAATAAATATGATTTCTTTTTTTATAAAAGAACTGATATTATTACGTACACTAGTATTCACATAGTACTGATAAGGAAGTAGTACACGATTACCACTATATTGGTTCATATTAAGTATTAAATTTAATTATTCTAAAATGCTTTAGTAACAAAATTTATATTTTTATTTTATGTTTTTATTGTTTCAAAACTTACGTACAAGTATTATAGTATTAAGAATATCTCAGTAACTAAAATATCGAAAGTTTCCGATTCACAGTGTTTCATAACTTTTCTAAAATACTTAAATTCTTGAAATATTAAGTTGCGTTACAAAAATGTACGTGTTAAAATTATGTTAAATATTAGAGTAAAGTAAAGGTTACCTAGTGACGAAAGTGACCTAGTGACGAAAGTGGGAGACGATTGCATTTATGGGCAAGGAAAACCCGAGCTTAAAAAATGCTATAAAGCTCCGCAATACAGCTTTCAGGACAATCATTGAACAATACTTTTCATGTAGAGTCTTGGAGCATTGGAAAAACGGTTTATTGTAGTATCACTTGTAATAAAGGAATAAAACATTTTCCAATATATATTTTTTTATTTTGTGCAAGGCCTTTCTGATAATAAACAAGAATTCATCTGTACAACATACAGTAACATTTCAAATCAATTGCAGAAAATATTTAAAATGCATACAAACAAATCTATCACTTATAAAACAAACAACAAATTATCACAAATATTAGGAAATCCCAAGGACAAAACCACATTCGAAAACAAATCAGGAATTTATGAAATTAAATGCAACGACTGTGATAAATTGTACATTGGCCAAACTAAAAGGAACATTAAGACACGATTAAAAGAACACTTTGCACATATAAAATATGGAAGAAATGAAAAATCTGCTGTGGCGAATCACTGTATTGAATCTGGACACACAATCTCTAATAAAAATTTACGATTATTAAAAGAAGTTACAAACACAATACACTTAAATGCTTGGGAAACATTTTACATTAACATAAATCAAGAAAACTTTATAAATAATGAAGACGGACCAATTCAAAATTCAGTTTTACTCTCATCTCAATTTATAAAAAAAAATTAAAATTAAATTCTGATTAAATATTTTATACTGGCTAACCGTAAATCCAAATTGTTTACCATATGTTACTATAAAATTAATTATTATTACAAAAATGTAAACATTTGTTAATTTGTGAAGTGCCTGATGATGGAATCTTTGATTCAAAAAGGCCAAGCACAAAATAAAAAATTCTATATTGGAAAATGTTGTATTCCTTTATCACTAGTGATACTACAATAAATACTTTTCATCATGATCCAGAAATATTTTACAAAAGAAATCTTTTTCAATAGATTTTTTTAATCTTTGAAAATTATTCAATATTTGAAAATAATCTGTTAATTATTTGGCCATAAGGAAACGTAAAACGAATTTTTTGTTCATGTGGTGTTACAAGTAGGTGTTTTAACATAAATAAAACTACAATTACACTCTATATTTTTCCCCACAGCATTTTCTCTAAAATAGAAATGAAATTGTAACACACCAGGGATGTAGAAGCTGAGCTGGGATAAAATTATAAACAAAGGGAACATTGTCTGATATTCGATTTCTTCAGTCTGCTGGGTTAAAATTAATAAGATATAATGTCTACCAATATTTTTTACTGACAGCCTCATTATAGGAACTAAAGCAAAGTATACATCATAAAATAAAATAGATACAAAAATAAATTAGATAAATTATATATATATATATATATATATATATGTGTGTGTGTGTGTGTGTGTGTGTGTGTGTGTGTGTGTGTGTGTGTTTTAGTTACATTTTTACGAGTTTAAGTGGTAGAGAGAACTTTATTGTCCTAACTTCGCCTGTAATACAGACATTTTTCATTTCATTTTATCATTCAGTCGGCCTCGAAATATTAAAGTCGAACTTGATATTTTTAGGATAAATCCTACGTAATTGAATGTTGTGTCAAGGCTGCTATATTTTTTATAACATCGATGGACATTATTCTTGTGAACAAGTGTAACTGAATAATCGTACAGTTAACAAGAAAATTTACAAAAAACATTAGTTAAAATGCTCCACGTAAGGCCAGATTTCAGATTTTTAAGACAAGCTGTGACAGTATTAGTAGACAAGTGGTTAGAAAGTCACAATTCAACTTGTTGCTGATGAGTATAAACCTTATGGCTCCAATCAGAACAACTTTTCAGTTGTCAGTTTTGTGACACTCTTTATTACCTCAAGTTAGTTCTATTACACACTTCCTCTTTGTCTCTTAATTAAGTTTCTTTGTCTCTTTGTTTGTGTCTCTGTATATGTCCATGTGGTTATTATTAAATGCAGTTCGCAATAATTAGTATTTTTTATATATTCAATTCCTCATTAGATCATTAATCCTAGTCCTAGTCAAATTTCTAAATAAAAATTCATATATATAATATTTTATAAAGCAACTTATTGCGATAATTTTCTGTAGGAATTATTAATTATTGGGAAGCAATTATTTTAAAAACTATTTTATAAAATACATGAAAACATTTGAACAGTATTTTACATTCCTTTAGATTTTTTATTGATAGCCAATGTATTTTTTACTACAATTTTTAAAAACCGAACATTAATGACCTACTGATCGGCGATTGACCTACTAATAGATTTACGCCAATATTTTTTTCAATATCTTGAAAAGAACCTTAGGTGCTTATTGAATTCAAATCGGTTACTACACCTTACAAACCAGTTATGTGTTAAAAGAACAATTATAAAATATACTGAACGATATTTAGATTACGGAAATTTCCATATTTAATTAAATCATAAAAATACCAGTATTTTATATTAAGTGCATTATAGTTTACAACCATTAAACACTATATTATGTTTAAATAAATTGAATGATTTTACATCAAATAATTTCTTAGGTTTACTGCATCTTACGCCTTACTAACAAGTTATATATTGGGGATATGATTACACTATTTGTAAATTAATTGCAGGATGTTATGGACATATCCAAGGCTAGAGGAGGTGTTACAAGGATATATCCTCTTGATTGATGTACGGACGTGATTGTTTTATTTCGGCATAGAATAAAGGAGAGTTTAATCAGTGTGGTGTTCAGTGAAATTAAAATACTACATTTCAATTATATTTCAGTATGTGCTACATTAATGTATAGAAATAAAAATGTAATGTTTAAACAAACTCATGTTTATTTACATATAACTAGACCCTTACACGAATCACAAATTTACTTAATATCTGGGTGCCATGGCATGAAGTCTTTTTATCTATTGATATTCCTGTAATTATGTATCCTGCCAAATTGTATCCTACATAGAATACAATTTCATGTAACATTTTATAGGTTTTAATTTAACTCAATTATCAAAAAGAATAAATATAAAATTCTTCTTCCAAAAAACGAAGTCGAGATCTTTAAGCCAAAGGAGGCTAATTTAAATTTTGTCGTTTCTCTACAAAGAATCGCGTAGGAGTTATAACTTCTTTGAAGTAAAAGCAATCTGAAATGCTTATTACAATTGTTGCAAAATTAATTGGTATAAGTCTAAACCAAATAAATTATTTAGTTAGAATGTTTATATATATATATATATATATATATATATATATATATATATATATAGTGTACAGTAATGCTATTCTTGATACAGAAAGGTTTGTAGATTGTTTATATATCCGGTTATGATGTGGAAGAGAAAAGCTTTATACTACATAATTAACATTAAATTAAAATTTATTTTCCATAACACTACCTATTGTAAACTCACCTTACAAACGTCCCAACTTACCATTTATATTACATTTAAAAGGTCTGTTAGTCAGTTTCAATGTCTAATTTTAATAACAGCTTATTTTAATAACAGCTGTCTAAATAGTGTCAAATTTTAGGCATTTTTTTAGCGTGTGTGTAATACGAAACTGATTTTTACAAATGAAATAATCATTGGGAAAGAAAAGTTAATTTAAAAATTTGTTAAATATTATAAATGTTTGCTAAAAACAATGACTTATTATATATTTTATAAAATAATGAACAAGTAAATAGCTGCAGTTTTGAAAATATAAAAAAATTATCTGACATGTTTACTAAGTGTTTTTTTATAGTCGTAAATATAATAATAAATTTAAATTGTTTTAGTAAAAAAACAATATGGCGTATTGCTGCTAAAAACATCAGGTTAGGGAGAAATTATTCTTCATGTTTAGCTTTGAATCACATATATAATCTGAAAATACATAACGAGCCTTTTTATTACACCCTATCATACATCCTTTTATAAATACAATGTAATACTAATAAATTGTCTGAACTTTGGATCACTTTCTTTACTCATCAAAAAATATGTAATACGCTATTTTACTCTTACAACACTATGAACATTACCAAGTATCCGCAAAAAGAACATAGTAATAATGCCATAATGTGAGGTTAACTATACTTTGTTCACCTTCAGTACTTATATAAGAATATATAACAGATTATTCCTTTTAATACGTCCTCAACGAACTCAATATCAGAGGCACCTAAACTATAAAACAACTCTGTCTGGTTCACCTCAAAGCGATCCAGTGTAGTCAAGATGAAGAGATGTTCTCATTGTCTCATCAGGTGGAACATTGTGGGCAATGCGACGCTTTAGACAAGATCCTAAGTAAAATAAAATCCAGTTGAAGGCCAATGGAAAGCGTATACTTTCAATCAATTAAATGACCTTGCATCTGTGAACAAATCTGGTAATCTATTGTAATTTCAAAACGTTGAAATAATAATCAAAAAACTTACAAAATTAATGAATTTACTTCGACTGTTTTAAAATCGTTTTTTATAATTAATTTTACATAACCTAACTAAAGAAATTTACACTGGAAAACATAACCGATAATAATAACAGCAACAGCTATCAAATTGTTCAACAATTACAAACATTGGAAGCTTAAATGTCAGAATGTAAATAAAAGAATTATTTATTACTCTATTTGAGAGACGCTCGAATTTATTTTATATGATAGCCTTTGATTATTATATCCCATGAGCATTCCATACAAATACTACTGTGTATTTGTACCATTTCCCAGTAAAGTATTCACATAAAACGTGATTTCACAGTGACGTCATCACTACTGTAATGAATAAAACAGCCACTTGGGTAGTGGTTTTTTTGCATAATTTGAGGTTGGTGTGTATCGGGAAATTTGTTTTGGTGTCCCATGACTACAATGGTACCTTGACATTTCGAAATATGTAACATTAGTTATTTATATAAATATACAATTGATAACAGAAGAATGAAAAGGTAAACATGACTTGGATGTCACCTAGTATTTTAATAACAAAAAAGAGCTTTATGCAACAAGGGTTGGAATTTATCCTATTTGATATTGTAATACTTCCTAATAACGTTTCCTACACGTTCCCTATTCTTGCCATATAATTTATACTAATTACATCATTAATACTTAGGCTTATTGTAAAACATATACGAAACAGTTGAACTTCAATCTGTATTCATTATTCTTTTGATATAACCTAATCAACGAAACAGAGTTTATTTTCACTCGGAAACAAAACAGAATAATAACACTACTGCTATCAAATGATTCAACAATTACAAACATTGTTAGCTATTAATTTCAAAATATAAATCAATGTACGATAAATTATTTATTACTTTATTTGACATACGTTCGGATTCATTATTTAAAATAAAGTAATAGATAATTTATCTTACCTTGTATACACGATAGCCTTTGAGTATCATATCCTGTGAGCAAATAAACATAGTTCAAATGTTGACCTAAATGAAGAAAACAATCTATATTGCCAGTTGACTTATCGTTATACAAAATTATCTTATAAAATACCCAATTATATAAATATATTTTACAGTATTTAGTTAACGACTTAAAATTATTTTAACAACATTAAAATTTATTACAGTCATTTCTGTACAGTATAAAATAATATTTCTTATTTCATTGTATATGTTGAAACGCATAAATATTTTTAAATAATAAGGTTTCATAAAACATATATTCAATTAAATCTAAATATCTACTCTTCCATAAGAATATATAAAAAAGTTTCTAAAATACAGTAAATTATTAAAGATATAACAACATATCTGACACTGTAGATGATGACGCTTACGCCAGGATATGGCCTGTCCTGTTGATTGATGCGAGGGTGATGTACTCATCCTTATTTAGAAGAGGGATCATAAGTTTTTTAGACGTTTAATATTAAAGTAACATGTAAATTTGTACTTGTGGGCTCCATATGAGGTCTGGCAGTATCCCAGCTTATAAAATTATCTTCAATGAAATAAACATAACTCATATAGAAGAAGATGTGATTGTGTATGCAATACGTTTCAAATTTACAACAATGTAGGAGATATATATATATAACAGCATATCGGACACTGTAGAATATGACACTTACGCCAGGATGTAACCTGTCCTGTTGACTGATGTGAGGGGTGAGGTCCTCATCATTGTTCAGTCAAGGGATCAATAGTTTTTTCCAGATGTTTACTATTAAATTAAAATGTTTGTCCTTCTTATGAGTTCTGGAGTAATGTTTATTGTTGGTTCTCTATTTTACTGGAATTAAATGTACATAAAATAGATCAGCTTAGTAAAAGTATAAAACAGTATTAAATAATACATTTGATAAATAATACAAGTTTTGCATAATAAATAGCAAATTAACAAAGCCTAATTTGACGAATATTTACTATATTTTTTTAATAAAGTACTCTTCTATTCATGTGCTATATCATTTTATGTTTATCAGCTTCCATAGTCATAAAATATCATGAATCCAGTATTCATGATTAAGTAAAGAGTATTTTTACGTGGGAACTTTTCAGTGTTATAAAGGAAGTTTTTAGGATTTTGACTATGTTTAAAAGCAAGGGTACATCGATTAAAACGCCAGTATGCAACATTCATTCTTGGCTGAATGTCAGTACCCTGTATCAGTATGTTATAATAAATTATTACTAGCAGCCCCTTAAGACTAAGATCTGTTTATATAACTTTGCTAACTAACCCCAGTGCACTTTGTTACAAGTTATATTTATAATTATAGCAACTGAGGATAAATGTAATCACCTAATTAAAGGAAGTCATTATTTTCACCATAATTTAAAGAATAAAACTTAAAATTCACATAACAGCACATAAATAGAGTTAGACCGATACAAGTTGACATAAAAAGCGCAGATCGCTTTGTTTAGAGTGTAGTAATGTTTGTGTTGTATATCCACACATACAGTTCTATCTGCCGGTAGGATTAGCTGGGAGAGAGCTGACAAAATTAACACGCCAGCGCCATTTCATTTATTTATGGACATTTTTGTTGGAGTTACATCAAATAACGTTCCGTATGTATCTGGTAACATGTGTGGATATATTTCAACCTGTCATAGATTTTTCTAAGTTTCACAGCAGATACCACTTAATGAATAATTTTTCCATTTCAAAATACCATTAGTTCTCTTTTCGTATATAAAACAATTGTTACTATTATTTTTGGCATGAACCATGATAATTTATTTCAATCAGTATTTTATTTTATTTTATGAATGTTTAGGAAGATACAGTCAATATACGATAAATACGTTTTTTTTACTTTTTCTCATTACTTTATTCTGTCAAAATTCTAAAAGACTTCAATATAGACAATAAAGTACTATTTTGTATACTTCAATAGTAATTCTTGTTCAGTCCGGAGAAAAATATGAGTATTGCATATAATCGACATCTCGAAAACTTTCTAGATAAAACCAATATATTTGGGAAACATTTTTGAATAATAAGCATTTTATAATACTATTAATTGTTTTCTATATACGTATCTAAACGACAGACCTAAGACTTTTTTATAAATTTAAACTTCTGCAATATTAGAATAAAATTGAACAAAAAGCTTATCAATGAAATTTGACAAAATATTTTCTAATTTTTAAGTTATTTTAGATTTCTTGTGTCAGTAGTATAAGTAATATGATCATCTGTGACTAATATAGATATTTTCACTATTCATTATTTTGCATTAAAACATTCATGGAAATATGTTAATATAATCGATATTTCTAAAACAATTTGACACACAATAAGATTGTTTATACGTTTATGAAATTAATAAGCAATTTATTACACAATTCTTTTCTAGGTTAACAAAACATAACCTAGTTAAAAGCGAAAGTGGCCTACGAACTTTGCCGAGATATTTATAAAATAAACTTTTTCATGTTCCCTGGGCTTTTTTGGGACAGTAATAGTTTAAAAACCCCATACTATATACCCATACATATATTTAAACTTTGGAACGGGGATGGTTTTACTGTCTGGAATTCGTAGTCGACGAAGCTATTTGTAAAGTTGTGAGTTTAAGCATGAAAACATTTCTTAAAGCGATAAAAATTCTACCTTAGATACGTTAAAATTATTAACCCTAACAGTTTGGACCAAGCTCAGGTTCACTTCTGTCAAGAGAGAAGATACGTTGCTCCTTACATCAATCAACAAGGCCAGTAATATCCTGTTGTCATCATCTACAGACCCTGATCGTTTATGTACCAGATTAACTTGTTCTTTCAAGACATAAAGTTTCACGTTACATGACTTTTTCTTTAGTAAGATTTTGCACCATAAAGCATTATTATATTACATTATAAATGAAGTAAGTTTATCCGATTATTTTAGGACAAATACTGCAACTTATCTTGTACATGATATCTCAATAATGAGATTGCTCCAACACATTATAGAGTAGTAACAATTTTATAACGTGCATTGACTAGGTAAAAACTAATTTACCATTTTATAAACGGTTCAATATTTCATTTAGACATTCCTTTCCTGTAGTATAAAATATAATGAATAATGTCGTAGACAGAATTTTTATTCTAAAATGAAAATTTTATTAGGTTCCTTGAGCGATTACTCCTAATGTCTGTGTAATGGAGGAATGGATCTGGAAAAACTGCGCGTTTCCAACTAGCGTAATTAACAAAGAGGAAATGTCTCGCCCGTTGGGAAATTAAATTTAATGGGGTCTTGACGCAACTGCAAAGATCTTAATTAAAGCAAGACGCCGTTCTTGGACAACATTTACTTTTGTTTAACATAAAATTAATGTTCCAGTGTAACACCAGCCAACCTCTTCCATGGGACAATTAATCATTCCTGCAGAAAAAAGTAGCTTGCTGATAAATCTTCTGAAATATTTTTTTGGATTACAGTAGAGCAAAGAAAGAATATAAGGTCCTTTTAAACAATTAAAACAGTAAATAACTGATCGATCCTAAATTACTGAAAAGCACAAAAATTAGTATTGTGGTACGTTTCAACTAAAGGGGAATGATGGAAGAATTTATAAATGAAATATTAAAAATTATAATTAACTGTCAGGAGTAAGGCAAAAAAGTTGGAAAAGAAAACCGTGAATAATTCCAAAATGGGAAATTTAGTATTAACGTAGTACGACGGGATGTTGTTGATCCTATCTATAAGCCCATTTGAGCCAACTACTAAAATTAAAGTGCAAAACTAATGACGATGTTTTCTTGATAAAATAACTATTCAAAAAAACTTATGTTGCAGTAAAACCTTAAAAAGCTCAAAATATTAATGATGTCATGTTGTTATGGGAACATTATAACGCTTTCTACTGTTGTAAAATTTATTTGCTTCCTTAAAACATTTCTATTATTATATACACTAGTATTTATACAGTACTAATAATGAAATAGTACGCGATTATGATTATATTCTTTCATACGAAAATGCATTTTTTATTTTATATAATATTTTTTATTTATCCTAAAATACTTGCAGAAATACACTTTATATTTTTCTTTTATTTCTTGGAAGTTTCACGTATTACGTACGAGTATTACAGTATTAAGACTATCTTAGTAACGAAACTACCGAAAGTTGCCGATTCACACTGCATCAAAACAATGCCAAAAAAGTAAATTATTAAAATATTTAGTTGCGTTAAGAAAGTTTACCTATTATGTTAAATATTAGAGTAAAACCAATTTAAATACTAGTCGCGAAGTGACCTATTGCGGCTTGGAAAATGCTATCAAGCTCCGCAATATAACTTTCCAGACAAGTATTTGAACAATATTTTTCATAACTATGCGGAGAAGCATACGTAATCTTTGGAAAGATAACAGAAATTTCATAGTCTGTTTATTATTTGTCCATAAGCAAATGTAAAATTTTTATAATTCATTTGGTGTTCGAACATGTGAAAATAAATAATATTACAATTAATTATACTCTACCTTTTACTACAAAGCATTTTCACTAAAACAGAAATGAAATCATAACATACCAGGGATGCAGAAGCTGAGCTGGGATAAACTTGTCAACAAAGGGCAAAGGAGCTGCTATTAAATTTCTGGAGTCTGCTGGGTTAAAATGAATAAAATCTAATGTCTACCAATATTTTTGCTGACAGCCTTATCATAGGAACTAAAGCAAAGTGTGCCTCATTCAGTCGGACTCGAAATAGTAAAGTTGAACTTGATATTTGTACGATAATTCCTACGTAATTGAATGCTGTGTCAAGGCTGCTATATTTTTATTACATCGATAGTCATTATTCTTGTGGACAATTGCATGTATATAATCGTACAGTTAACAAAAAAAGTTACAAAAACATTAGTTTACATGCTCCAAAGTAGGCCCAGACAAGCTGTAGCAGTATTGGTAGACAAGTGGTTAGAAAGTCACAAATCAACTTGTTGCTGGGTGGTATAAATCTTACGGCTCCAATCAGGCCAGCTTTCAGTTGTCAGTTTTGTGAGACTCTTTATTACTTTAAGTTAGTTCTATTACGTACTTCCTCTTTGTCTCTTTATTAAGCCCCTTCGTTTCTCTGTATTCGTCAATGCTGTTACTATTATTAAATGCAGTCCGCACTAATCATCATTTGTGTTATATTTAACTTCTCGCTAGTTTATTAATTCTAGACCTGTTTAAATTTAAAAGTAAAAATTCATTCATATATATATATATATATATATATATATATATATATATATATATATATATATATATATCGCTACCTCAGTGCAACACTGGGACATCTGAGATTTTTTGTGTTTTGAGGTTATGATAGGTTTTGATTCTATTGGAGATGTAGATTTCAGTGCTACAGTGGGTTTCCCAAGATATCTAAAAATTAAAAGCAATAAAAAGATATCCTGATGGAACACTTAGTTGTTTTTCCATTATATTATAGTGAAACAGTGGGATATCTGAGTTGTCCCAGTGTTGCTCTTTTAATCCTTTGCTTCTGTCTTCAGTGCACTGAAGTTGTCCCAATATTACACCAGCTGTTTTTTGTGTTGAAATAAGGTTAAGATCATACTGTTTAATTTTATTCTTATGATAAAAGTGTTTTCTTAGCACAATGTGTGCAATGTTTTCTTCTAGAACATTAAAAATAATTAATAATTCCAAAAAGTTGGCTGATATTGAATAAACAAAAGTCAGACTTGTGAAAGGTAAATGCTTTTGACCTTGTAATTATAGGAGTATCTTGTACTGACAAATGCATTTTTAAAGCGTAATTTGAAATTTTCAAATGCATGTAGCAAGACAATCTTTGATAAATTGAGATAAATTTGAAAAAAGAGACTACATATCAAAACTCATTTCTTTTTCCAGTAACAATAATGAGCGACCACTTACAGCTCGTAAACGCAAACGCATCGTTTTATCTTGAGATAGATGGTAGAAGAGAGCGAGTTTGTAAATTAATGTTTAAATCTACATTTGATATTTCTAACAATTTTATATCTACTGTCATGAAAAAGAGTGATGTTAATGGTTTTACTGGGGGAGACCCAAGAGGAAAGCATGGGAAAACAGAAGAAAACTGAAGATGCATTAGTAAATTCAATAATGGAACACATAAATCATTTCCCACGGATTGAATCCCATTGCTGTAGGGCAAGAAACTAATAAGGAATACTTGAAAGGTGGGTTAAACTTATCAATGATTGTATAGGATGTATGAAGAAGAAAACAAGACTAAAGGTTTGAACTACGTAAATAAATATTTGTATGAATCAATTTTCAATACCAAGTTTAATATAAGTTTTGTTTAAGCCAAAGAAGGATTTATGTTTAAACTGCGAGGAGTACAAACTCTTGAACGATGAAGAAAAAATAGAAAAGGAAGATCATCTGAAAAAGCACAGAGAAGAAGTTTCACTTTTTCGAGAATGGGAGAAAATAAAAGGATAAAGAAAAATGTGCTAGTGACAAAAACCTGATGTTAGCAGTGTATGATTTAGAGGCAGTATTCCAGTTGCCATAGGGTTAAAGCATCACTGTTTTATTAAAAATTCTAAAATTGAATGCTTTTAATTTTTACAATAGCTGACATTTCTAATAAGGATACTTCACAAAGAAAAAGGTTATTGTTATTTATGGAACGAAGGTATTGCAACCGAGGTATAGAAGAAATTGCAAGCTGCGTTTGAGAATTCATTAACCATGCATATTGAAAGTATTACACATAAATATATAATAGTCGGTCATACGGAAAATGAAGCAGACAGTATTCATTCCTGCATTGAAAGAGAAAAACAAAGAATTTTTGAAAAGTGGTCCAATTTATATTCCTAGTAAAATATCCATGCTTATTAGGACCTCCAAAATTGTCAGGGGAACCGTATAATGTAAAAGAAATGGAAACTCTAGACTTCTACGATTGGAAGAAGCTTTCTGAAGACATGGGCAAAAATTTTTTCTATAAACAAGGATGATGAGAAATGTACATGGAACGATGTAAAGATAGTAAAAAGTGAGAAAAGAAAATGAATATTCATTGATTTACAAGACGTCTTACAAAGACGAACATTTCATAAGAAATTGACACAAGATGAAAATCTAGAAAGAGTGCAAAGGAGTTAGTTTTGAAGAAAGCTTATACCGAAGCACCTCTTATTTCAGAAAATAAGGAAAAGGATCTATTATCATTGTGTTCAGCAAAACTTAATTCCTAAAGTACATCACCAATTTTATTGTAATTTGCAAAGCTCAAAAAAAGATCATTTCAATAGCCCAGGACAGCAGTGATGAAGATGATTAAAACAATGTTTTCTTGATAAATTTAATACTTTTTTAAAGCTGTATGTACAAAAAGTTCTAAAAATGTAAATAAAAACATTTATTAAAATACATTGTTTTATTTCATCATTATTTTATTATCATTAAAAATAATTATTCTAAATAATAGTGTAAATATTATACATGAGACAAGGATTTGGAAAAGTATGATTTATTAGTGCTACAGTGGGACATTCGTGCCAGGTCTTATTTTATATTTCTTTATGTACATAATTTAGGTACTAATTACAAGTAACTGTGTTGCAAAACTGTTTAAAGATGTATCAGATGACACTTTGGTATTTTTTTTTAGTTTCAATTAGGCAAATGTTTAAGAAGTAAACTGCTATCATCTAACATGAAAAACTTTGATCGCTGATTCCCGAAAGTAGGGTCTTTGGTACATGTCCAACTGTTGCTCTGAGGTAGCAATATATATATATATATATATATATATAAATGAATGAATATATATATATATATATATAATTTCAATAAACATTGAATCGCAAAAAGTACTTGCTCCGCCGGAAGTCGAACCCGGATCTCCCACTTGCCGGGTGAATGTGCTACCATTACACATTATATATAATCAACTGTTTTTGTGTAGTTTATAAAACACATGATAAATTTTTAGTAATAGTTGATAATCCTTCCAATTTTCGTATATTTTTCATTGATAGCAAAGATAAATTTCGTTCAAAAGTTTAAGAAGTGAGCATCAATGGCCTTCTGATCGGCGATATCACTGATTCATTTACGACAATACTTTTGTTAATTCCTTGAAAAGATTGAATCTTAGGTGCTTCTTACATTGTAAAATCGGTCTCTACCCGGTTCTGTGTGTATAAGGAACAAGTATAGAATATATAATTCAGGAACTTTATGTAATACTAGACGATATTGTGGTTATAGACATTTCCATATTTACTAAATCATAAAATTCCCAGTAATTTATATCTGTAATTTATGTATTATATATATATATATATATATTTATCATGTAAATTATAGTTTTTCAAATATGGAAAAGTAGATTATCTTTAAATAAATTAAGTGGTATAACATCAATCCATAATTAGGTTTACCGAATCTTACGTTTTACTGACACGTTAAACAATTTGGATATGAAGTTGTTTCTAATTTAATTGCAGGATTTTATAAAAATCCCAAGGCTACAGGAGGTGTCACCAGGATATTACATGTCCTCTTGATTGATGTAAGAACCTTTTAATTTATCTCGACAGGGAATAAAGGTAAGTTCGATCCGAGGGTTGTTCATTAAAAATTAAATACCTCTCTTGAACTATGTTTTATTGTGTACTATATTAATATATATAATTCAAAACCTAATATTTGAACACACTCATCTTTATCCACAAGTCAAGATAGAAGGTACCTAGCTCCTAACATCAATCACAAGGCTACGTAATATCCTGGTGCCATCCCATGAATTCCTTGATAAATTGATATTCATGTAATTAATGTATCCTGCAGTATATACATATAGTAGTGTCAGCTAAATGGAAAAATATTTTATTTTATAGGTTTTTATTTCACTTAATTATCATAACGCTTAGTTAAGTGCTTCAACCTAATCAGACTAGTTTAAATTTTGTCGTTTCTCTGTAAAGGATCGCGTGGGAAGTGTAAAAAATCTGGCTTGTCTGTTATAATTGTTGAACATTTAATAGGTATAAGTCTTAACTATTTAATTTATTTATTCAAAGATGTTGATGGATAGTTTAATTACACTTACACACAAACACACGTTATTTATATTTAATAATACTACATGAATTGGGTGCATACTTATTTTCACACGACTACATCTTTTTAGATCTAGAATTCAATAGAAGATAGAAACGTTTATAATTAAATGCAATAAATGAAAGCGTGTATTTTCAATGTTCCCATATATTTATTATATGTACATACTCTGAACTTAACACTAGCTCATATGCATTACATAACGGAAGTTATTTTCCAATAAAAAGAGCTGGAATTTGATATATAGTTTTAGCCTTTACTTTATGTAGAGGAGAGTGCTATGTTCAGTAATGTAAACATTCTGTTCATCCTACCAGTGAAATAAAAAAAAAAACATGTAGCAATTTATTTTAATATGCATGTTCTGTTATGGTGGTTAAAATCAAATAATTATAATCGTATAAAAATAAATATTTCAGA
The DNA here is from genome assembly GCF_021130785.1 of Homalodisca vitripennis. NCBI lineage: Eukaryota > Metazoa > Arthropoda > Insecta > Hemiptera > Cicadellidae > Homalodisca > Homalodisca vitripennis. The sequence goes on from NC_060212.1 coordinate 43,762,309, forward strand.
CAAATGCTGAATTTAAGTTGTATGAGCAATCAGATACTTAAATAATGTAAAAGAAAGTTTATAATTCCCTAAATAAAGAAACGGAATAATTACGATAACTTTCTTAAGATATACATTTTTATAATTATTGTTGGTTAGAAAATGTATATCAAAAATAAAATATCAATGAATTCTGTAATTAATCAATTATTTCCCGCAGTACAATAAAAACGCCGACGTTATATTCCTTTGGTTGTAGAACAAATAAAAATGTTGAGGCACTTTTCTTTCCAAAATATTAACACTAATAATTTTATTCTGTTTTATAAGTCATTAGAAATGTTTCCTATAACAAAGATTTATCATGATCCTTACTTTGGTCAGAGAGCGGAATTAATAGGTACAAAAATTATGAAAAAAAAAATTTTCTCAGCTCGTATTTTTTTTTACTTCTCGCACTCCAAACTTTCCGAAAGACTTGTACAAATTCAGCGCCTTTTACTATATACAGACTCTATAAATTATGATTTTCAGTCTCTTTAGATAGTTTCCTCACTGTTACATAAGGATCCGCTAACTTTAAAACTCTTATCTGCATATTCGACGATTGTATACAGTTGTAATTATTATTAAATTTTGTACTGGACATAAATAATTATGTAATGATAATGGTTACTATAATAATAAAATGTTATAACAAAAGGTTCTAACACAAATGACCGCAGCACAGCAATGACAGGTACAAAGGTAGCGCCTCAGGTATTTTATTAGCTTTACACATAAACAGAAACGACCGAGACACTAACAACCCGCGCCGCCAGTGCTTTGTTTTAGCCCTTTACGGATGCGTGGCGCTGCTTGTTTGTTAATTTATTTAACCTACTCTGAGTACGTTTATTGTCTTGTAAAATATTAAAAGAATTAATGTAGCCATTTTATTTTAATTTTGTGTAACTCACTTCATAATTCAAATACTTAATTCGCTGTCACAAAGTATTAAGTCACATTATGTAAATTTTATACAAACTGTAAAGACGCTTTCTATAAAATACGAAACTTAAATATGAACAGAATTCCGTATATTTCTATTATGTACTATTGAGACTATATATTAATATACACGCTTACATGAGCTGGATCTACTGAAGGAGAATGTTTAGCAATTATTTTATATATTCACTTTTGCTACAAAATTAAAATATAACCACTGCAAACGTACATTTGTACACACTAATTAAAAAAATAATCACTATAACTTTATTTCAAATCTCAAAATAATTCTCTGGAGGCATTGTTACTACCAGGTTTAATAATAGAAATTAAATTTACTATATCAGAGGCGAAATTGGGACTACAAGGTCATATCTACCATGTAACCTGAAAAAATATAATGTAACAATACCTTCAATCAAATATGACTTCAACTTATTATAATACCTAACTAATTTCTTCCAAATTACATCGCTTGTAAATTTATAAACAAAGATATTGATTATAAGAATTTAAAATTTCAGCTTCCAAAATATCACTAATGTCGTAATAAGCTTACATAAGCGATAAAACTATGAATCAACATATATATATATATATATATATATATATATATATATATATATTTCAATAAATTATATATATATATATATATATATATATATATATTTATAGAAACAGGTTATTCTCTTCTTAAGAAATAAACCACGGTATATTGGTTTGAAACATTTATAAATTTTCGTGTATCTAGGTACACTTCTTCAGATAAATATACATGTATAAATATTTACATAAATTGAAAAAACATTAGGTTAGAACTCAAACAAGAAAAACAAACATTATAAATAAATACAGTAGATCAGCAGCTGATGGGCCATGGCATGACGTGTGTGAATAAGTTGACGAAAACTAAATTTATCTTAAATTAAGACCCCTTGGATGTCTTGTCTGAAGCACCAATTGGTGTGCAGTTTCACTTTTTTTCAATTTAAATCTATTAAGGCTTTCGTTTGAATCTTCAGGGATCTTATTTATGCCTTTGATGGTGTAGCAATTTTCTATCTGATTTTGTTTATGGACATTGATAGCGTGACTGGCTAAAGGTTTTTCTATATCGCTATGGACAATGTCAAATCGATGGCCAGTTACTCGTATCCGTAAAGGATTCGATGTCTGGCCGACGTATTGTTTTTCACAAAATTTACAGTCAAATTGGTAAATAAGGTTTTTTGTGTCACAGTTGATAGTTCCTTTGATAGGATATACATGATTGGTTACATTACTTTTGAAATTTTGACTTGTAGACATTATCTTACAGGTTCCACAACGGGGTTTTTGGCAAGGTTTACAACCAAAGGACTGTGATTCCTTATTTTCCTTTTTTAGAGGATCAGTACAGACCAACATCTGTTTAATGTTGGCGGGCTTTTTGAATACAACTCTTGGAGATTTTGAAAATAAGTCTTTAGTTTCTTGAGAATTTTGAAGTAGGTTAAAGGCTGTCTTCATGATTGCGTTGATTTTGTGAGGGCCAGGATAAAATTTTGTTATGAATTTCGGATCGTTTTGGGGAAAAGGATTATTATTTTTGTTTGATGGTTGATTCAAATTGTTCTTGATAACTTTATCGGGATATCTAAATTTTCTAAAACCACAAGTTAATTTACTAATATAATTAATAAAATCGTCCTCATTACTGCAAAGATTTTTCGCACGAATTGAAAGACTCTTCGGAATACTTTTTTTCACGTAAGTGGGGTGACAACTATTGTAATTCAAATACTGCATAGTATTTGTGTCTTTTACGTGTATTTTAGTTTTTAACAAACCAGACTCTATAAAAACATCTACGTCCAAGAAAGTAAGAATTTCATGAGAAAATTTCCAAGTAAATTTGAGGGTTGAAAACGTGTTCAATGCATGTAGAAATTCTTGAAGGAGTTCTTCACCATGATCCCACAGAAAAAATACATCATCAATAAAACGAAACCAAACTAAAGGAAGATGGTTCTGAGAATTTAGGAATTTTTCTTCCAATAATCCCATGAATAAATTGGCAAAAGAGGGAGCCATCCTTGTTCCCATGGCTGTGCCTTTGACTTGTAGATAAAATTTATTGTGAAATCTAAAACAGTTCATTGTTAAAACAAAATGTATAAGTTTTAGTAAGAAATTTGTAGAAGGTTTAGAGTCAATGGGTCTGCTGTTGAGAAAATGTTTAGCAGCATTTATACCATCATCATGTGGTATGGTTGTGTACAGTGATGTGACATCAACAGTAACTAGAATTGTGTTTTTCGAAACAGGTTGATTAACTTTTGATAGTTTTGAAATGAATTCATCAGTGTTCTTTACGTAGGAGGGTAGTTGTTTGACAAATGGTTGCAGCTGATCATCGATAAATGCAGAAATTCTCTCAGTTGGGCAACCGTAGCTGGTTACGATTGGACGTCCTGGAGGTGGTCTAATATCTTTATGAATTTTTGGAAGAAGATAAAAAGTTGGAGTTCTTGGAATTTTGGGAGTTAATAAATTTATTGTTTTAAGAGATAGTTCTTCATTTTCCCCATGTTGTTTAAGAAATTGTTTAATAATTTTATTAAATTCATTGGAAGCATCTTTGTCAAGTGATTGGTATGTATTTGAGTCAGACAATTGTCTTTCTGCTTCAGTGATGTAATCTTGCATGTTTTGAATAACTACCTTATCTCCTTTGTCAGCCGGTGTTATTATAATGTCCTTGTTATTTTGGAGTGATTTTATAGACTTTATTTCAATAGGCGTTAAGTTGTTTCTTCCTTTTAAGGAATCTTGAAATGAAGGATTAGATAGGTTTGACAATATGACGTTGATTAACTGTTCAATGGGATGATCACGGGCTAATGGTGGAGGTTCCCAGTCACTTTCTTCTTGAAATTTATTTAAACATGGAAGAGTATTAGAGGAATATGAGCTGTTTGTAGAAAAAAAAATCAACTATGTTGATTCATAGTTTTATCGCTTATGTAAGCTTATTACGACATTATTGATATTTTGGAAGCTGAAATTTTAAATTCTTATATATATATATATAATTTATATATATATATATATATATATATAATAAAATATATATATGAAATTTAGGACAAAGGAAACAAAGAAATAAAAATATTGTTGTATGAGATTTCTTCTAATATTTTATTTAAAATAACTACTACCCCATTCTTAGTGCTGATTGAATATTAGAGTTTAAACAAACAAATAACCTAAAAATAAAGAAATACGTTTGTGATTTCCTTGTATTTTTATGACAGGTTGAGGTTTACATAGAGAAAAACAAATATTAAACAGTGGTTAAGCAATAAAAAGATAGTAATTAATTTGGCGCATTATTGTTAGTAGTGGATTCTTATTTCGTACCAACACAATATACAAAAACTAGATAGAAAGGTTTTAGATAATATTTTTCAAATTACTTCATATTATTATATTACCCTTATTCGTAGTTTTTGTATTTGTGGTTTTATATCCTAGAAATTATCATCATTTTAATTCTTCTCTTCCTTCGCTCTACGGTTATCTGGAAGTTCCTTAGCAATAGTTTGTTTATTTATTAGTTAGATCATAGTTAATTAAAAAACGAATATTTCAGAATATTTCCTAGCAAACAACTTGTTACCACAGGAGAGGTTGCTCTATTGAAGAGGTTGGCTGGTGTTTCACTGGACCATTAAATTTACGCTAAACAACACTAAATGTTGTTGTAGAAAAGCGTCTTGATTTAAGTAAGATCTTAAGATGCAGTTGTCATGAAGATCCCATTAAAATCAATTTCCCAATGGGCGAGACATTTGATCTCTGTTAATTACACCAGTATGGAACGTGCACGTTTTTTGAGATCCATTCATCTCTTACACAGGCATTAGGAGAAATCGTTCCAGGAAGCTTGTAACGTGAACATTGTAAAATAAAATCATTGTCAAAGCTATAACAATTAATTATAACAACAGAGTTCATTTTTATTTTTGTATATTGCTTTTCAAGCTGTATGCAATGACAGCTCTTTTGGGACACCTGGCTCTTATTACTATATTATCACCTATGCATTTTTGTTACTCAACTTTATAAAAGAGGAATTTCACTTAAGCAGCAAATATATGTTTTTACAACAGGAAGTTTTATAAATATCTATTTCAATAAGTAAAACATTTCTAAGAAACACAATTAAAAAAATACATATACAAAAGTTTATTATTAATAGCATTATTGTTTGAAAACAATCATGCCACTCCCTACTGATATCTTTATGTGATAACAATAAACATTTCACATCATATACACTGCCGCTTCAAATACAACACAAACTATCAGTTTAATGTTCTACTATTCATTGTTGAGTAGCAAAGAAAGTAAATTTGCTTCTCATCAGGAACGTTTCTTAAAAAGGCATGATTAAATAATTTTATGAATTATAAAACAATAGCCTAACCGAGACTCAACTGATCTACCTTAAATTTCACAGACACCTAAAAATGTATAGGAACATAAAATCATATGTATTATGAAGGAACAGGATTTTTCCGGAAATTTGCCATCGTTCAGTGAAACAAAAAATCAGTAACACGTCTTTTTTCGCTGAACAATGGCAAATGTCCGGAAAAAATCCTGTTTCCTTTACAATCCTTCCATCTTCAAAAATAACCTTCAAACAAAGCATATGTATTAGGTTTTTAAAAAGTCTACATAGATTTTGACTGAATCATATTCCAAGCTATTCCTGAGCAAATTACGTCTCCCTCACTTCAAATATATAATCAAATGATATGTAAAATATAAAAATTACTGAAATATAAAAATTAGCCTAACTGAATACCGATTGATCAACCTCAGCTTTGAGAGATCCATATAAACATCATTAATATTTTATAGCTTTTTAACTGATTTTGAACGAACCATATTCCGAGATTATTGTTATATACCAAATAACTTCTTTTTCCTTCAACTATATTATCTACAATACATGCCATTACTCATCAGCAGGGAGCTAAAAAATTAAAAAATATTCTTACCGGTGTTACTGATTTCTTGTTTCACTGAACGATGGCAAATGTCCGGAAAAATCCTGTTTCCTTCACAATCCGTCCATCGTCAAAAATAACCTAAAATATTGTTTGAGGCACTGTAAAAGTGAGCGCTTGCACTGTCCTCTGTGGAACGGGAAATCAGGTAGTAAATATGTGAACGATAACTATCAAAGTTAGGAAGCACAGCCCTAGCGGTGGCCCTCAGAACTAATTGAAATAATCATCAGGTCCTCTGTACAACGTCCATATTTATGACCTGTTACACTTACAACTAATAAGAAAAGCCATTCACCATTTTGATATATTTTTCAAGTGTAAAGAATGGCAACAGAATTTAAAAAACTAGTTTTTTTACTTTCTGCAATCTATATTTCTACATAATTAGCTCAGCGTTTTCAAGCAGCATGTAATGGAAGCTTAAGAAGCACTCATGTTGTGTCGTAGGATGCCTAAGTACAGAACTGAAGTGTAAGATACATATTATCATGTGATGGCTTGTAGATTATGGGCATCACTCCACGCCATTACTTCCTTTGAAGATTGTTCCGTAGATGGTTTATATATCGGATTTCCAAGCCTATCACATGGATATTATTGGAAAAACAAAATCATTTAAGGGCCTCAGACAGCAATTACATAAACATTAATTTTGAAGAAATAAAAGCCATAATCTACAAAATTTATCATACGTTTATTTTTATAATCAATATCTAATATATTTACACAATAGTACCAATTTTTAACTGATCGTACCTAATTTGCTTATGTTTACAAGTCATAAATTTTAAAGGTTCAATAAATACTTATAAACTAAATAGTTTCGGTGTTAAAATTTTAATTACAGTAACGATTGATTTATATAACAGCTATTTAAATACAGTAACATTTTACCGATTTAGTGAACATGTGTGATTATACAATTATTATTTATTAACCTATTTTTACCAATTACGTATCATCGCGAAAGAAATTTAGTTTTAAAATTGTTTTGTATTTTACCAATTTTTGTAAAACATTTTGGTTTATTTGATACTTCATAAAACAAAAAATAAACGGTCGCCATTTTAAAAATATTAAAGTTCAATTATGAAAATATTGTTATTAAATACAATACCTTTAATATGGACCTGTTTACTAAGTTTCGTTACAGTAGTAAATATGGCAACATATTAAAATAGTTTTAATAAAAAAATGGTATAGGCTACAAAAAAAGAGCAAGGAAAACACTATTCCTAATTTTTAGGTTAAAATCACACATAGAATCTAAAAATTCATACGCAGACTAATCTGTTTGTTACACCCTGTCACCGATGCAATAATTTTAAAGTATATATTTTTTATTTAACTATTTATGTCATGTTAAAACTATGTAATAATCAATTTAACGTTTAGTACCATGTAATACACAATGGAACGCTTTATACCAGAAAAGAGGCATAACGTAATACTGCTGCAAATTGTAAACAGTCATATTTGTTCGCCGACTTACTTCAGAAAGCTTTGCAAACATATTTCCAGTTCGGTGAACATTTCTCTACCAGGAACAATACCGAATAGCCCCAACAAAGAACATACTAATGACGCTACAGTGTGAGTTCACCTTCCCTACTTATCCGACAATATACAATACGCTATTGCAATCTTACAAAACCATGAGCAATACTGAATAGCCAAAAAAGAACATAGTAATAACGCCACAGTGTAAGTTGTACTAGACTTTGTCACACTTTCAGTACTTATCCAAAAACATATAATAAGCTATTGCACTCTTATGACAACAAGTAGTTTTGTTTTGTCAAAATGTATTGCGTGTTTGGTCCTTTAACTCCATTCTTGTATTCTAAATTTTTTAATAAATTGAAGTAAAAAAATAGGAAACGGCAAGATACCGCACACAATCTCTTTGAGAATGAAAATGTTATAGTAAAATGTACGATGGTAAACAATTAATTTATTTTTAACCAAAATATTTTCTGTTTTGTCCTATGACAAACTTAGACAATTGTGATGAATATTAAAACTTAACTTTTAGCTACATCGTGAGTCACCTATGTTGGGAGTCTCTAATATGATGATGTCTAAGAAATATTTGCCATACGAGGAATTAATCAAGAGGTTCATACCTCCAAGCATAACAAGAAAGACCAAAATCTAAGTTTATTGTACCGTTATTTTAATGTGTTATATTTTTACATACGTTTATTGCATTCGACGTATGTTGGGAATGTAGATACTGATCTCACATACTCGGGTGGCGAAGCTGCTATAAGTTCTAGCAGCAAGTGTGTCATATATAAAAGAGTTTAACATGGTTTTTGGTAGGTAGTAGCAATGTAAATAACTCATCGTTTATTGCAAAAGTTTATGGAAAGAAATTTGCGTTTGAAGGAAATTTTATCATAGATGTTTGATTGAAACCCTTATCACATAGACCATGATTGTAAGGATTGAAAAAATCTAACAAGGCTGCCCATGTAGGTCAACTTGTCCTCACGTACCAGACAATGATGTAAAGCAAATACGGAAGAGTTACATACTGAGGCTATTAATTAGAGAACGGATTTACTTCTCACAAATTATAGGCAGTAAAGGACTTCCCTGAGGGTTTCGCACACGTCCTGCTGGCACCAAAATTCAGTTTCTCCGCACACTTAATGCAGGTGGAAAATGTCAGCATTGACAAAAGCTTTATATCTCTAAAACAAAAAGTTATGTTAGGGATTTTGCCTGCTTTTTACTTGGATTTTAAGATAAATCCAGCACAATGACCTTAAATAGGGATTTAAAATTCCCCAACATAATTATTTGATCATTCCACATTTGGATTTCTAGACATTTTCAAAAGTTACCCAATTATACGTCTGATGGAATTTATTCTCGTGTTCTTGTATGGATTACAAAAGCTTACATTTAAACATTAAACATGTTAAATAAAATAAACATTTAAAGTAAAAAAAGGTATAAAGAAATCCTGTATTTTCATTTAATAAAAACGTTTTGCAGAACTGATATTTTAGAGATTACATCCTTTTTAATTTATCAGTTGCTCTTTACAATGTTTCTCAGACTTTCCCCAACTGATTTTTGTCCTGTATAAAGTAAACAGACCAAAACACTGCAGAGAAAAGCTGTGACAGTATGAGTGTAATTTCTGTCAGGAATAAAGTTTGTGTTATAAGTCACCGTTCAATCTCAGCAGATTGGATTGGAAACGTTTTACCCAATTCGGTTAAGGTCCTCTATATGTTTAGTCCTTGGAAAATTTTATAGTCCAGTATCTTATAGTATCAGTATCAGTATAGAGCGCTCTCCTGTGTGAAAGCTTTATCTTTTAGCAATGCAGATAACTTTGACAGTGATCCTCTGAAATACTTTACTAACCGTATGTGTCTCATTACTGAAATGTCTGACATCAGTCACGTGACACACATTTAAAACAAATATAATGACAATTACAACCTTTCTTCTGACAAGTACTCACTATTTAATAATTGTTTCTTTTAGAAGATTTCTTTTAGTTGCAAATTCTAAAACATGAACTAAAAAGTAAACCAAAATTATCACACAGAATAGATATTTGTAATAGTATGGTTGAAGTTCATCTATCATGAACCAAGAGAAAAGGGCCCATTCCTGTCCCCTTTCCTTTCTATTGCCGCTATCTTGTTTTCTGCCGTAACAATCGCCATTTACTATTGGCTTCTGATCAGGCGTAAGTGGGTGGTCGACGAATGCAGACGTATTGCGACATGATTCTGAAGTTCAGATTTAATAATTAGTGTTGTGTTTAGTTTCTTTATTAAGTGCATGTTTTAGAGTTAATCAAGTTGTCACACAACATGGTGGTTGTGATTCCTGACATAGGGTGTCAGAACGCTCTGGTATGATTTGTTTATTTTAACCTAGTTTGTATTTATGTGTTAGGTTAGTTATTTACCTGAAGAAGAGATCAGATTGCAGATCTCGAAACGTAGAGTTCTTGACTTTTTGTTTAACTTAACGATGAAAAATTTCCAGAAAAAGTTTCTTTACTTCACAATACTTCTATCGTCAAAAATAAACTTCAAAAAAGAAGATTTCATATTTTATATCTTAGAAATCAAGAAAATAAAAATGAAAAACACTTTATTTAATAGATCAATGGCAACATTTTACTATAAACGATTTTCGGTTTCGATTTTACGGAAAGGTTTCATAAAAAAAGAACAATCCGCAAAAAATATGTAAAAATAGTTAAATGTCGATCCTTTGGAAATATCTATTATAATCTATAAGACTTAATTCTGTATTCCCCAGAGGCATAAGGCAATTAAGATTTGAGCTGCCTTATTTGTATTCACTTTGGTGCATTAAGAAACATCTGCATTATGCCACCAGATAATCCAATTAGAATAATTTTAAACAACTAACACTATTGCACCCTTTAGTCTTATAACTATGTGGGTTTCATTATAAAGGTTTTATTAGTACGCGTTCTAAAGCATCAGGTTTTTTTTAAATTTAACTTTATGAGTATTTAAACGATACAGTAAAAAAAATGCTTATGTTTTTATTAGGAAACATGATTTATTTGACATATTTTTTATACTCTCAAAATTTCACTTTCTTATTTTATTATTTTAAATTTATTTATATGTTTGTAGTGTCAGAATCCCTGAATTATACCATCCCTTATCTCCAGTTTTAAAACTCATTACAATTTTCTCCATAATCAAGCTGTCAATGAGGTATGATACTTACTTTAAAGTTTTCTGATGAAAATTAATACAAGCTTACTGCATTAAAAACTACTCAATGTGAACGGAAATTTTGAAATGTTTTGTCCATGTACATATTGATAGATCATTATGTATTAACGAACCTACGAGTATTTAGTGACTAGGAGTTAAAAGATTAAGGGGTATGCTACACTATACAGAGCGTTTCAAAAAGTACTTTACAACTTTAGGACTTTGAAAATTCATATAAAATTTATTAAACATGGTACAGAGCTTTTTTGGTGATGTTTTAAAGGAAAACAGTTCAAGTTTTTATTCGCGTAGTCCGTTAGTGCCTAATCGCGCCGCACAAGCGCTAATGACAGTTACGTTAAACATGGCTGCCTTCACTGGACCGGAGCGTGCTAGTTGTGTGTTTTGGTTTGATGAATCGAAGTCTGCGACAACAGTTCAGCGTAATTTTCTTACCAAGTAGGCTAAATTTCCTCTGAATAGGCCTACCATTTATGAGTGGCATAGTTGTTTTGTAGAAACAGGGTGCTCAGTGAAACATAAAAAATCCTCAGGCCGTCCAAGCACATCTGACGAAGTCGTTGAACAAGTGAGTCAATGTTTTGTAAATAGCCCTACGAAATCGACCCGGCGTGCATCTCGTGAGCTGCAAGTACCACATACGACGGTTTGGCGTGTGTTAAGAAAACCTTAGCACTTGAAACCATTCTGATATTCGCTTTTACAAGCAATTAAAGGCACTGATAAGATTGCCCGTAGGAACTTCTGTGTGGATATGTTAAATCGAGTTAATGATGATGAACATTTCTTGGACAACATAATCTTTTCTGACGAGTCCACTTTACACTTAAGTGTCAAGGTAAACACACATAACTGTAGGATTTGGGGCAGCGAAACCCACATGAAATCATTAAAACATGTTCGTGATAACCCTAAAGTGAACGTTTTTTGTGCGTTGAGCAAGAGGAAAGTGTACGGCCCCTTTTTTTCCAAGAGAGAACCATCAATGGGATAGTGTACCTTGATATGTTGCATGCAACAGTTGTTGCAACAGATCGATGAGGATGACCGAGAACGAGATGTTTTCTTTATCCAATAACAATGGCGCACCACCACACTATCTGACTGACGCCCGGGATTTTCTAAATGACCGCTTCCCAGCTAAATGGATTAGCCGTGATGCGCCAATTGCATGGCCCCCCGTTCCCCAGACCTGACACCACTAGAGTTTTTCTTCTGGGGTTTCATAAAAGATATGGAATACGCACTCCTTTGCCGGTCACTCTACCTGAACTTAGAGCAAGAATTTACGCTGCTGCTGAGCAAGTTACACCTGAAATGCTAGTGCGAGTCTGGGAAGAAATCGACTACCGATGGGATGTCTGCAGAATAAGCAAGCCACATAGAACATCTTTAGTTTAAGGTAAAAATACTTGAAGTTTTTTCCTTTAAAATAGTACCAAACCCAACTATGTATCTTGTTTAATAAAATTCATATGAATTTTCAAATTTGTAAATTCCTTATTGAAACGCCCTGTATAATGAGTTAATTTAATTTTTTATTATGACTAACATGTTTTGGAACACAGTTTGATCTTTAAAAAATTAAATCCAATGCGAATGTTTATATCAGTTCCAGTTCAACTTCCGATTGTCTTTGTTCTCGTAGAACAAGAAGTTTCGAAATTTCCAAAAACGACTTAAAAGATTATAGAACGAATATTCCTGTTTAAGATGAGGAAAGGACCGCCTCCTGTCAAGATTAATGAGGAAGGATATTGGGCACTAATCTTACTTATATCACCTTGCAAAGAGAGACAGGCTATGTTACACCCTCTCTAGTCACAATTGGCAGGGTACAGCGATCCTTTGTGTCTAGGTTGGCTTCAGCCCTTAACACAGAGCCCCACGAACTACAACATTTGTCACCCGCAATAGACTATACATATAAATCCACCCTTGTACCCCAATATCTCGACATTTGCGATTAGTGATATGCCGCTCCTGAGCATCCTTAAGGAATAACTCATTGTAGGTTAAATTAAAAAAAAAAACCAGCCAGAAGTGGCACCGTCTTTTATCTAACACTTTCACACAATTGACTTCTAAAATCTGGAGTCCGGAGAGATCTCAAAAATTTCGCTATTAAAAGGTCCACAATGAACCCATCAACGAATCTTTTAAATATCAGACACACCTAGACTACAAAATAGCTTTCTTTAGTCTATCCAGCAGCCATCCAGTGTAATGTAGATAAAGAGGTGTTCTCATTTTCTAATCGGGTACAAAAAAGAGGTTAATAAGACGCCTTAGATAAAATTTAAAAAAATCCAAACGTATGCCTATAAAATGCTTTTCCTTCCACGTAAAATAAATAACCTTGCATCGGTATACAAATAGTATACATTATTGTAATAAATAACGTTTAAATAATACTGAAAAACGTACGAAATGATAGAATTTAGTTCCTTTGTTTCAATCGTTTTTCATTATTCGTTTGACATAAATAAACTGAACCTTAATAAAATAAACAGAGTTTATTTACAATTGGAATCAAAACGGAGAATAATAAGAGCTACTGCCGTCAGATAATTCAACAATTACAAACATCGGAAGCCTTCTGTGTCAAAATATAAATCGAAGTATGATAAATTGTTTATTACTCTATTCGATAGACGCTTGGATTAATGGTATACGATAGCCTTTGATTATTATAGCACGTAAGCTTTTCCAAGCAATTACAAATGCTTACTTGTGATATTTCCCAGTAATGTAAAGGAATAAATCGGAGTTTTGCGGTGAACAGGCTTACTCATCTTTTTGCATAACAAAAGTAGATCACTATGCTAACATGGTCGGAATCTATCCCATTTCGTATATTAATATTTCCTAATAGCGTTTCTTGTAACTTTGCAATCAATTATTATTGTGGCCATACCTTTTATCCTTTTAAATCACTGTTAGCCTATGTTAAACTACATGCTTGATGCTACTTTATATTAAGTTTTCGTATCATTTATCGTCAGTTTTGATATTAAATTCCCTTCCTAACATCAAACCCTTCCCGTTATACAGTTTTAAAGTAATTCTGAAATGTTCCTTAATATCTTCCTATACTATTGAATGATGGTATATAAAGCCCCACATGATTTTCAACACAGCAATAATGCATTAGGGATTTATATAAATAATAAGTGCCAAGCATGTCACAGTTTAGAGTTATCAGTTGTTTGATACGCTCGGCTTATGCAAGGGTATCTTTAAAGTAGTCGTTTCTGCTTATACAGTGACGAATTACTTCGAATGAAATACCTTTGGAATCTTTATACAATTTCTTAAAAAGTTGGTATCTAGTAAATGGACTATTGATATACAGTTTTTTTTGTTTTTGTTATCTAACTTTTATTTTTAACAGACGCCATTTTTTTAATGTTTAAGAAAATATCACAACTCTACAAAATATTTATTTGATCCATCAAACCTATGTGCCATTGGATTCCTTAGCTTAAATTGTTCTGTATATATTATTTTTTTGAACAAAATGGCATCTATCGGGTAAGCGACACATATCTCGACCTATATCTATAAAACATTGTTTCTTAAAATGATGAATACTATCTCCCACAGAAGTTTCTGACACCCTTTTGTGAAATGTATAATTAAGTTTCTAGAAGTTTTATCTTATCACCCACTTTTCTAAAGGGCACAAGGTTGAAATAAACCTGATAAATAACCTATTTCCTTTAAAAGAATTTACATTCTCAATGGTTTAAAAATTGGTCGCAAACTTTTATATGCGCCACTCAATAATAAAAAATATACTCATTATGACCTTTAAACTCAAACTTTAGTCATATCATGGAATATATAAACAATTCAACTCTGAGTTCTAGTTTAATGTGGAGTGGATGCAGCTTTACCTAAGTGTTGAAACATTGTTATTAACGTGGACATGAGGAGCCTTTATATGCCACTTTGACAGGAGAACTGGAATAAATCTAGACTTTCCTTCTTTGTTACCTTGATGGTAACATGACAGATATACCTCTCTATGCCGCCTCGTTGCATACACGCTCTCTCACTCAGAAAGCAAGTTTAAATATCTTTTTTAGACATTAGAACAATGAGACATTTTCCAAATTTGTCATAAGTTAAGAGAAAAAAAATTCATTGACATATGGAATGGTCACTATACAATGTACAGTATACAAATTGAATAAGAATATCTTGTAATGTTTACTTTAACATTAAATTATTACACTTGTATAAAATTTCCAGCCATTTTAATACAGTGCCACTTCGAATATCCTAATTATTTGTATATTTGAATCGCATAAATAGTTTTTAAGAATGAAATATTATACAAATTACCTTATTAAATATAAAATGAAAATAACTACTCTTCTAGAAGAAAATATGATTTTGTATACTATATGATTCAAGTTTACAGTAAATTATGGTAGATTATCAGCATATCGGCCACTGCAGAAGATGACAACAGGATATTACGTGTCCTGTTGATTGATGTAAGCGGTGAGTTACCTCAGCCCTTTTAACGAGATGGATGATAATTTTCTTCAGAATCCTATTACTGTAAATTAACATGTGGAAATATAAGTTTCGGATTCTTATGCGGAACTTTTATAAAGTTTTAGTTCTCTATTTCATTGTAAATTAAAAGTACTTTAAAACTCAACCTAGAAATAAAAATCATTTTGTGTACGTAATAGTAACTTAATATAATCTAATTTTACAAAGAATAACTGTATTTTTTGAAATAGTCAAAAATAAATTTAAAAAACATCGTTATGGAACCTTGAATCACATTAGTGCCTAAATTTCTTTAATATTACTATTATAAGAAGACAATTCAAAACAAATTGAGACTTTCCTAAAGAGTTGGATAGAATCATGCAAACTGATTTTCGTTAAAGATCTCTTAATAAGATCATTAGATTAAGAGATTAAATTTATTATACGATTACGAAGAAACAGATCCTCTTTTTAATCCTTAATCTGTCAGTACTCATTGCCATTGGCCTTTGTGAGGTTCTTTACAAGTGTTACAAAGAAGAGAGTGGATACAGTGCAGTGCTATTGTCGTATAAATGATTTTAGCTTTTTCTTTTTTAATAGTATCTCTCACTAAGTCCGATGTCTTCACGGTTTATCCATCAGCAAAAACTGTTTTATAACATCCTTTTTATTAACAAGAACAACTATTTTATTAGAGAATGCATTCATTACATCTACGCTAGATTCGCCATGTCACTAAGGATACGGGCGAACAGTAATACCATCTATCAGTTATGTACAGAAACATTTTTAGATTAAAATTTCTCTTACAAATGTCTTACATATTGTCTACGAAGTAAAATATATCGAACTTGACTTTAAGGGAATGGTATTAATTTAGGAAACCTTCTTGGCGATTCTCTGCACGATACTATTTATGATAAAATTAGCATTGCTAAAGTAGTTCAGGATGTCAAATTCACACAGATTACCATATAATGCAACATCTACAAGACTACCTAAAACTATCGTGTAAGGGCTATCTTTCTGCTGAAAACAATAGTAAATCTCCTTTAAATGAATATAATGATTTGTATGATTTGATTTACTATGGAACAATTTAACTAACTGCTTCCGATATTTTTATACTTGGCTGATTCAAAAATCAACTGCCGGTATACGTTGTGACATCCATTACGTATAAATTCCCTCGAGCTCTTACTATAAGCATTAAGTTTTCCTAAACCAAATTAATTATTTCAATCTTGTTTTAAGTGGGTTAATCTTCGACAAGTTTTGTGGTCTTCTGTCTGTTCGTGGTATCAGCTTTTGTGGTCATCACAACCATTGGTCCAAGATTTATGATATAGTAAAATTGTTTTAACGTGAAACATTATTTTGAGGAGCTAAGTTATGTTAGCTAGAAAGGTTTCAGGATTAGGATTATGTTTTATAAGCAAGAATTCGTCAGTCAAAACCCTATATACTTTATAATTATAATTGTTGATCCTCAGGAAAAATATAATCACTCAAAGAAAGAATTTAGTTTCACCGTAAAGCTTATAAACCACAAAACAGCACATCAAAAAAATGGACCGATACGAGTTGACATAGAAAGCGCAGATCACCTTGTTTAGAGCGTAGTAATGTTTGTGTTGTGTATCCACACATACCGTTCTATCTGCCGGTAGGATTAGCGGAGTGAGAGCTGACAAAATTAACTCGCCAGTTCATTTATTTGTGGACATTTTTGTGGGGACTACATCAACTAACGTTCCATATCAAATGTATCAGCTAACATGTATTGAAATTGAAATTGCAACCTTTCATATATTTTCTAAAGTTTCGCAGCAGACATCACTTTATGAATAACATGTTAATCTCAAAATACTATTAGTCTGTTAGTACTTTAATTCTCGATAAGGATATAAAACATGATTTTAAAGCTTATCTTTTTTCCATATAGCATGACAAAATACTTCAATGAGTAACATTTTTCATTTCATAACTGTTTCGGAAGTTATATTATAGAGGAATAGGCTGTTTATAATTAGTTTCTTTCCTCCTTTCTGTAAATACTCTTAACAGTTTCATTAAAGGCAGTAATTTAATTAGGAATGTCTAACAATCATTGTAATGATATCTTTTAATGGTAAATCCAGCTCAATCGAAAGAAAAGGGTGGATTTTATAACAACTAAAATATTCAAGTTGTATTTTGTAATGTTATTTAAATACAATCGACATCTCGAAAATCTTTCTATATTTAACAAATATTATTAAGAAATATTTAGGAAGTGTTATAAGCATTCCACCTTACCAACAGGGATCACATCTGGCTGGTTTATACATTCCATTTGAACCCACCACTGGGCACAGCAAAAACCGATGTTTCACTTAAATCTGGGAAACTTTATGGATGTCCAGGAGCGGCACATCACTAACCTCAAATGTCAAGATTCTGGGGCTCATGGGCAATTCGATGGGCCTAGTCTGCTGAGGGAGATGCCTATTGGAGTTGTTGGGGTTGGTTCCCTAGCCTCAGAGGTCCTTGCTAACCTCAACAAGGGTGTGCCACCTTCTGCCTACTTTTACTGGAAAGGCTGGTTCAGAGCTGGCCTCCCCTTCTTCTGAGGGACATGACTTTGTAGTGTAGATGTAGTGTCCTAATTCTTCCTCGTGGATCTCGATAGGAGGCGGCCCTTACTCCCGAACCTTACACCTCCTGAGTATCCTGTTATTCCGGAAGCAGCACATAGGTTCTTACAGAACTAAGTGCAATTTGTAAGCTTCTTGTCCTTAGAGAACAAAAAAATTCCACTTTCAACACTTTTAACTGTTTTATCCGTATATTTATAAACAACAGAGTTTTGAAGTTTCAAATTGTAACCGCTGCGATATTGGACTTTTATTTGATAACAAGCTGGTCAATGACATTTAACAAAATATTTATAACTTGGTAATTTTACCAACTTAAGCGTTTTTAGATTTACTTGTGCCAATTACATATTATTTAAGTTTGTGAATAATAAGAGAGTTCATAATTAACTCATATGGTTTTTGTTGATAGAAATATACTTAGAACTATGAAAATGTATTCGATATGTCAAACAAATTCGATATACAAAACTATTGTTTTCACCAAGTGTTGAGGAAATTTGTGAAGAATGCAAAACACAATATATTGTTCGGTTATATACATAACAGAGTTGTGATTTTTTTAATTTTAAAATGTTGCGATATTTGAACGAAATGGAGTACTCGGTTTACCTAAGAACTTAGCCGAGATATTTATAATTATTTTAACTATCTAAAAAATAGTATATTTATGGTTGAAAACCCGTACTATATATATTATTCAACTTTGTAAAGAGGGTGGAATTAGTGTCTGAGATTCATGTTCAGTTACGTTATGTGTAAAAATTCCTAAGTTCTCAAGTTGGAACATTTCTTAGGGCGATAAAAATCTATCTAAGATACGTTAAAAGAATAATCCCTGTTGTTTTCACCAGCTCAAATTCATTCCTCTCAAGATTCGCAACGACTGACATCAATCACTGAGAGTAATATCCTGTTACCATCATCTATAGACACCGATCGCTTAGGTACTATATTAATTTTTCTCTTTTTGGGTATATAATAAATATTCATATTAAAAGAGTTATTCTCGAGTAAAGTTTTGCATATCAAAGCATTATTTTATTACATAGCAGTTGAAGTAAGTCTATCCAATTATTTTTGGACAAATAGGGGAACTTATTTTATCCCTTAATTATCAGATTGCTCCAACATATTATACTGAATTAACAAATTAGCACGAGCATTGGCTATGAATGCTATAAACAGCATAATATTTAATTTCAATGTTTCGTTCCCACAATACGAGAAATAATTATTACTGTCGTAGACAACAAATTTTATTTTAAAATGATAATGTCATTAGGTTCCTGAAGATATTTCTTTTGATGTCTGTGTAAGAGTGCACAAGTAAACGTGCGCTTTCCATCTGGGCGTAATTAACAAAGAAGGCATGTCTCTCCCGTTGGGAAATTAACTTTAATGGGGTCTTGACGGGAACTGCAAAGATCTTAATTAAAGCAAGACGCCTTTCTAGGACAATATATAGCGTTATTTAGCGCAAAATTAATGTGGTAGTGAAACGCTAGCCAACTTCTTCCGTGGAACAATCACTCAGACAGTGAAAGGTCACTTACTGATAAATCTTCAGAAATATTTTATTTGATAACCGTAGAGCGAGGAAAGACAATAACGTTCAGTTCATAAATTAAAACATTAAATAACGTATTATTCCAAGATAACTTAAAAATATAAAAATTAAAGATATAATATGATATTATTATTATTATTATGATATAAAGATATTATTACCATATATAGATGGGGAAAAGATCTGGTTAAAGAATTAATTATAATTATGTATAAGGAGTAAGGAAAATAATCCGGAAGAGACATAAGTGAATAATAGTCTAACGGGAAATACAACAATGTGAAGGAAAATATAACGTGTAAACCCAGATTATATGTAGTACGACGGGATTTTATTGGTTTTATCTATAAGCCTTTTTGAGCAAACTTCTAAAACTATCGTGGTACATTTTCACATTTAACGAATCTGTTTATAAATATTCCTATGTGCTCATATGAGAAAATGTCTTAGGCTGAGACAAAATATAACTAAAAATACACTTAAAGTATTAGCACTTGCAGTATGAACCAGCTCAGAGTCTCTCCTGTCAAAAAGGTAGGAGACAACCCCTTACATCAATCAACAAGGCTAGTAATATCCTGTTGTCATCATCTATAGACTCTGATCGCTTGTGTATCAGATTACCTTGTTCTTACAAGTCATAATGTTTCACATTACAAAGTTTTTCTTAAGAACAGTTTATACATCAAATTATTAGTTTATTACATCATAATTTAAGTATATTTATCTTATTATTTACGGACAAATACTGCTGCTTACCCTTGGTATGGTCTCTTAATAATCAGATTGTTCCAACGCCTTATAATAATGAACTCAAATATTACAACGTGCATTAGTAAAATTTAAACTAGTTTACAATTATATAAACAGTGCAATGCTAAATTTTGACGTTTCGTTCCTTGATGTACTTGAATTTAATGAAGTTACGGTAATATTCAACATTGTGTGCGTATTAGGTTTTTATCACGACGAGATGTTTTGATAAACCAAAATATCACACTTCCTTCTGTATATAG
Source organism: Homalodisca vitripennis (assembly GCF_021130785.1). NCBI lineage: Eukaryota > Metazoa > Arthropoda > Insecta > Hemiptera > Cicadellidae > Homalodisca > Homalodisca vitripennis. The sequence continues at coordinate 43,782,832 of NC_060212.1, forward strand.
AAAAAGAATGTGCATTTGTGTTATATTAATAAAGGACACTTACTGACAGAACTATTATATTACACTACAAATATGACAGTATTTTTGTTTGAAGAGTAACCAAAATCAATAAAAACTATCATTAATCTTACATGAAGATAAATAGAGCAAGGCATGTGTATATTTTAAAATGCAATAACATCAAAATAAATGCACTCTCTGATGGCGAAAAACGTTAATATTTTTAACCCACAACACTTATTGCATAAAAGGCTTCTCTATACGTAAAACATGCCGCAAAAGTAAGGTCTACTCAATTTGTTTACACGTTTATTTATTCAATGATTTTCTCCGTTAATCTTGGTTATTCATAAGACCAATCTAAAAATGTTCACTAACCCTCAGCCAAATCCGATGGAGTGACATATAACGTCATTAAACCCGATGTTGCCTCTATAGCAATGAACCCTCATGCAAGATATTATGTCCATAGGTCAGTTCGTTTTAGAGATATCGGTCGGACTTATGATTCATGTTAAGTGTTAAACTCAAATAAATTTGGTCTGAGAAAAACTACCTTTTGATATTTAAAATCCATCAATACATTACTATTTCAACTCCTACCAAACATAGCGCCGCTAACGACTCTTTTCTTTCTGAAGGAAGAACTTATTACCGTTAAAAAAATAAGGTTGTGTATTTATACAAATCCCATTTGCTCTCGGCTTCTAGATTATACCTTCAAAAATGAAAACACAAATTTTACATTCCAAATCATTTCAAAAATTCGGAAAAAATCTTTTTACTTTAAATATGGTTTACAGTTTTAATGGAACCCTATGTATTGGATTAATGGCTAAAGTTAGTAAAATACAAGATGTATGGTTTTATCCTAATTAATAAAATAGTGTTTGTTAGGAAAGTCTTGTTGATTGGTATTTAGTCGGTATATAGAGTATATGTTATTTTATAAAGTTTTTATGTAAATTGGTTAACAGTAATTAATGAAAACTAATTTCGTCCTTTCTTATACCATTTCAACGTACTTTAAATTTACAAAAGAATTGTGAAACAACAATCAACAGTAACCCAAAACTCATGAAAATCCAAAAAGAAAATTAAATCCTGAGGTAGTCCAATTTAGAGTTTTTTAAAGATAATAATAAGTTTTATATAATTATTTTAGTACTAATACAAGTATGCATAACAATTTTTAAGCGGTGTTATTCCTGTTATTATTTATTTATCAGATATTAAAAATAAATAACTTACTTATTATCGATATGTTATTATTTATTTGTGTACATCTTTTATATATTAGTTTAAATATAGTTTTAGATGCCTATGTGTAATTATTTTGTAATTTTTTATTTCAACTATATTTATTATCAATGTTTTTTTTTTCTCTTGTTTTATCATGTAACACCTGTTATTCTATAGTATGATGTTTATTGGATTGGCTGATATAAATAATGATTTGATATGTTTATAATCATATTAAAGTAGACACTAAGCTCTGTATTTTGTATGTATTGCCATCGCAATTAATTAAAGAAGGTTTAATATATTAAAATAATTGATTTGCAATATGAAAGTTAATGTTTACTGAATAATAAATCAATATTTTATTAATTCATTTTGACTTGATTTAAAGACACCTTTATACACTCCTTTAGTTAAAAAACTTTCTTCGATTCAGTAGATACACACACACACACACACACACACACACACACACAATATATATATATATATATATATATATATATATATATAAGAATTGTTTTCTACTGCATGGAAATGACTGTACCAAAATTTAGTATTGATGTAGTAGTTTTATATTAATATGTAAAATGTGGAAAATATAATTATAGAACTGTGTACTGCATAACATATTTTTGTACAACGACAACTCAATGTGTGAATATCAGTTTATTGTGTTCTTTTAGGAGAATAGTTGGAAAATGTCTAATAGACCTTAGTCCTAAAAATTACCTTTGAGTTTGCTACCGAATTGGTGGAATGGGTAAGGATGAAAACGCCGCCTAATGTTGAGATCCTACCAGAAGGGATAGCGGGCTATATGTCCATCATCTCACCTTTCATCACGGATCTTTATCGTCGTTTTTCTGGATTGACTAAAATATTTCTCAAACTAGTTCTTGGAATTGATACCAAAGTTCTAATATATGTTTTTGGTATCTAATCGTGAATGCAAATTACTGAAATTTTTATACAATTTTTTAATATTCGCCTATCAAGTTCCAATTGTATCATAATAAAGTAGAATTAAATAACAATCTTAAACAGTTTTATGATCTCTTGTTTAAAAAAATAAAAAATAGCAGTTACTGGGTTTTATGTAGGTACATCATACTTATTTACCTCAGAAAGGATTATATAGTAATGTCGTTAACACAGTTTTTATTTTAATATTATGTCATTAGGTTACTGGGCTATCTCTTCTAATGTCTGTATAAAATTGGCATAAACGTGGATAGATGAGCGCGTTAAATCCCGGCGTAATTAACAAAGAAGGAATGTGTCGCCCGTTGGGAAATTAACTTTAATGGGGTCTTGACGACAACTGCAAAGATTTTAATTAAAACAAGACACTTTTCTTAAACCACATTTGGTATTGTTTGGCGTAAAATTCAATTTCCAGTAAACACCAGCCAATCTCTTCCATGAAATAATCACTCAGCCAGGGAAAGGTTACTTACTGATAAACCTTCTGAAATAGTTGCCTGGATAACCCTAGAGCGAATAAAGCGAATAAGGTCCTGTTAAATAATTAAAATATTGCAAACATTGATTGATCTTAAATAACTTTAAAAAAACTCTGGTAGTAAAAATTAGCTTGCTGATAAATCTAAAATATTTGAGTAAAATTCTTTAGAGCGAAGAAAGAGATAAGGTTAAACTAATAAAACAGTACATCATAATATGTCCTTACATAACTTTAAAGTACAAAAATAAGTGGTTTGATTTAATTACCGTAAAGCGATGAAAGGAATATCTTCTTAAAGGAATTAAAATTATAATTAACTGTAAATTAGTGAGACCAAAAAATTCGGAAAAGAAAGTCAATAATTGTCTAGTGAGAAATTTAGTTTTCATGTAGTACGACTGGAGTTTTTTGTTGATACTGTATATATTAGCCCTTTAGAGCCAACTACTAAAATTAACCAGCAAAATCAATAATGTTTTTATTGGTAAACTATCTATTTAAAAACTGTTTTGTAGATTAAAACTTTTTAAAGGTATCAATATTAATAAATATATTACGGGAAAAATATAAACAATCCTTAAAATGTTTTAGCTTAGAAATAAATATTACACACACTAGTATTCATACCATACTAATAATAAATGAATACGTGTTTGTGGCTTTTTTTAGACAAAATTTTTTTCACTTCTTAATGAGAAATTTTAAATAGCACGTACATTACTTTACTAACAGCGTTCATAAATGTAGTATAAAATAATAACGGCGTGATAGAAACTTTACTTTGCGAGAAATCGCTATACAATTGTAAACTCGATTATATTACATGACTTAGATGTACACAATCTTCCTTATCTAAATGCAATCTCTTATGCTTTCTTGCCTATCCTAGCACTGTTTTATTTCTTAAAAAGCTCTCAGTGCCTGTTTTTCAGAGAGAAATTATTTATTGAAAGCCTAGGCTATATTATATCATGGAATAGTTTATTAAACTGTTCTGTTTTTTAACATCTTCTGAGAAGCTTATGGTGTACAAATTTGTATACGAAGACCCTAAATCATCGAATATTACAGGTGGAATGGAGTTAGTATATAACAATAATATTTATGGTGCCAAGATACTTTAAATTGGTGTAAATAAAAATGTATTCTAATCCTTATAAAAATATGATAACACTAAATAGCAAAACCTTTGTACTGATAAACATTAAATATGCGTAAACGTTATTTTTGCAGGACAAACAAACATAAAATGGTGCCAAATGCAAAAAGCCCGTATTTTTAATAAAAAGGAGTCACCATAGAAAACGTTTTACAGGATAGTTATATAGTTTTTTAATTATTAGTACGACTTTGTACTTCCAATGTTACTCAGGCCTTATCCAATCGCCATTTACCAGGTATAAAAGTAAACAGAGCAAAATAGTGCAGATAAAACGGTGACAGTGGGAGTCAACAATAAAGATTGTGTTATAAGTCGCTGTTCAATCCCAGCAGATTGGATTGGAAACGTTGTACGCGATTCTGTAAAAGCCCTTATATACAATATATAGGATATGTTTAGTCCTTGGAAACTTTTACAGCCCAGTATCTTACAGAGAGCGCTCTCCTGTGTGAAAGCTTTTGCTTTTGGCGTACTTCACTAACCATATATGTATTATTATTGAAAGGATGTAATACATCCTTTCATCACGTAATACACATCCTAATAATATTATAAAAGGGAATGTACCTTTGTTGTTTTTGCTTCACGTATAAGCTGTTTAACGGACTGTACTGAAATTTTTCCTGTCTCTAAGATGAACACAGTCATATTCTTGTTTCTTAAATCCTTCCGGTCTACGCCCCACTGGTCTTGAAAGAGGCAAGAATTTCCATCTTAATCAGTAAATAATATGATTGCATCGTTTCGATATCAGAGACACTTAGACTATGAAATACATCTGTCTCGTTATACAGCTCCTATCCTGTGTAATCTTGATAAAGATTTTTTCTCATTCTCTCATCAGGTAAAAAAGTAATGTCACTGCAACATTTTAGACAAGATCCCAAATAAAATAAAATCCTAGCTTAAACTTGCCCTTTAGATAAATAAGCTGCACCAATTTTAAAATAGTATAATTTATTTTAATTTCATGATCTTTAAGTAATAATGGTAAAAAAAGTAAGAAATTGTTGATTTTGCTCGCGTTTTTTCAAAAGTGTAATAACTCATTTTACATAAATATATAGAAACCTAATCAAAGAAACAGATTGTATTTGCACTGAGAAACAAAACAGAGAATTTTTGCCGCTACTTCTATCAAATAATTAAACAAATACAACATCGGTAGCTTTAAATGTCAAAATGTAAATAAAGGCAAGATGAATTGTTTATTATTGTATTTGAGAGGCGCTCTGATCCATTGTATGCGATTGCCTTTGAATATTATGTCCCGAGAGCATTCTATTTAATTACTATTGTAACTTTGTGCAATTTCCAATAAATTATTCGAATAAAACGTGGTATTACAGTGAACTGGTGGCTAAAGTAATGCATTAACAAGCACTTGGGTAGCGGGTTATGAGCATAATTTGAGGTTGGTTTGTAACGGAAATGTGTTTTGGTGTCATCTGGCTGTATTACTAATCTGTTCAATGTTGTATCCTATTAAGGGTTATTACGATATGATAGCCGGGATTTTGGAATTTGCAGTTTATATCAGTACAAAAATTCACACGATGGAGTTATAAAAATATTAAATTTTAAGAAGGCGATAAAAGCAGGCGGTAGAATTACAGAATAAATTGCGAGCGCTAATCACAGCAACAATACGAATTTGAAGTAAGACTATATCTAAAGTCACAATAATGAGAGAACGAGAGATTCTAACGTATTGAATAGATTTAGTTAGTAAAGGAAGGCATAAGATATCCTAAAATAATTTGTGAAATTAATGGATCTCACTGTAAAAGTAAAGAGGATCAATCACAAAAGAAATGTTGCAATACTCAGAAGACAAACCAGGGGATGATAAACACTTAGATTATGATGCAGAGGGGTGTATGCAGCAGGGATACATCTAAGTTCTGTATTTTTTTATTTATTGTCATCGCAACTGATTAAAGATGGTATGGTATTTTGAAATAAGTGGTTTGTAATTTCGTTGTAAATATTTGCGGAATAGTAAGCCATTCTTTGTTAATTCATTATTTAGTTTGTAATATTTTCATTAAATCTAAAGAAACTTTTATAACACTCCGTTAGCTAAAACTCATTATGCGATTCAGTAGAAATAATCATATTAGACATTTTTTGTACTGCATGGAAATGACTGTAGCACATTTTAACATTGATATGATAGTTTTAAATCAATAAGTAAATTGTGGAAAATATAATTATAGAAATGTGTACTGTATAACATAATTTTGTATAACGATAATTCAATGGGTTTATTTTGTTCATTTAGGACAATAGTTGACAAGTTTCTAATTGCTCCTAGTCCTAAAAATGATCTATGAGTTTGCTACCGAATTTTCGGAATGACTAAGGTTTGATAAAAGCGCCCCGCCGCCTCTTCTTGTGATTCTACGAGAACGGACATATTTTTTATTCGCGAGCTATATCTCCGACATATTACCTTCCGCCATGGTATACCGTAGATGTAATTTTTTTATGCTGAATCGCGGTAGGAAGTAGGCTCTTTTGTTAACTAGACGCGGTGCGTGGACATTGTTTGTTGGTTCGAGACCGGTAAATCAGCTGATCGAGATGTCTACGGTGATACGTTCCCGAGCAGGGTTCCCGGAGAGAGGGGGACCAGTGTTGAAGTGACAACGACAGCGTAGAGATGTCCAGCTGAGAAGCAGTAGTTCTTCCTCTAATCCTATAGTTTGGGATCTAGAGTAATTCTTTTTATCGGGTGTAAATTTAAATCAAGTTATTAATTTTCTTTAGTGCGTTTTTAGTTTCCTATCAGCCTCCATAGTCTTCAAAGTAGTAAGTCCCATACCAGCGTTTAGTTAATATCTTTTATTTTTATACTATTGTGTTTAAAATTCTAAAGTTTCTCATATTACAGAGTCTGTGAATTAATTCAATTTCTGAAGTATTTTAAATTAGACTTTGATCGTAAAGTTAATATCAAGTTTTGTGTTATTTTGATTTTGAATACTTTGAAAAGAGAACTTTTTTATTTTATTTTGTTAATTTAAACCATTTTTGGAGAAGTATACATTTTTAGTTTCATTTTAATATTAATTCATTTTTTGATCAGACTCTTAATTAGATTTGATCGATTGTGAGAAGTTTTTTGAAGAAAATCAAATCTAATGTTTGTAAACTTTGTTAAATTTTAGGTGAACTTTATTTCGGAATAAATCAAGTATTTCCCAAAAGTTGTTTTGATTTATAAAGTATTAGCTTCAAAGTAATATAACATATGTACTATAATAACGGTACAATGGATCAAGGTATTTTCAGTCGTTTCTCTGGGTTTGATAACAAATTTCTCAAACTCCTTATTGGAATTTATACTAAAGCCATAATATAATTATCTTAAATGCAATGATTTTTTTTGTTAATCATCTTAAATGCAAATTATTGAAAGTTTTAAAATACGCAAGTACCAATTATATCATTATAAAGTTGAGTACAACAATAAGCTTCAACAGTTATATGATCATGTGTTTTAAAAAAAGAAAACAAAATAGCAGATACATGATTATATGTAGGTAAATCCTACTTATTTAGCTCAGAAAGAATTACATAGTATTTTCGTTGACAAAGTTTTATTTTAATATTTTAAGGTCATTAGGTTACTGGGCGATCTCTTCTAATGTCTGTATAAAAGTGGAGTGAACGTGGATAGATGAGCGGCGTAATTAACAAAGAAGGAATGTGTCGCCCGTTGGGAAATTAACTTAAATGGGGTCTTGACGACAACTGCAAAGATCTTAATTAAAACAAGACGCTTTTCTTAACCCACATTTAGTGTTGTTTGGCGTAAAATTCAACTTCCAGTAAACACCAGTCAATCTCCTCCATGGAAAAATCACCCTGGTAGTAAAAATTTGCTTGCTGATAAATCTAAAATATTTGATTCAGTTACTGTAGAGGTAAGAAAGAGATAAGGTTAAACTATAAAAGAATAGATAATGATTTGTTCTTAAATAACATAAAAGTACAACATAAGTGATATGGTATGATTTTATTAATTATTTTTTAATTACCGTAAAGCGATGAAAAAAATTTATTCTTAGATGAATTAAAATTATAATTAACTGTAAAGGAGTAAGGCCAAAAAATCCGGAAAAGAAAAACGTCAATAATTTTTTAATGGGTAATTTAGTTCTCATGTAGTATGACGGAATTTATTTGATGCTCTATATTAGCGTTTTTGAACTAACTAATAAAATTAACGCGCAATATCAATAATGTTGTTTTTAATGATACATTATCTATTTAAAAAGTGTTTTGTAGTTTAAATCTTTTAAAAGGTATCAATGTTAATAAATATATTACGGGAAAACTATACACATTCTTTAAAATTTGTCCATTTATTTGTTAGCTTAGAAATAAATATTTAACACACTAATATTTATACCGTACTAATAATTAATTAATAAATAAATAATGACTTTATTTTCAAGCGAATTTCAGTATTTACAAACTGCTTTTCAAATTAACTCAGGTCAATTACATAATAAGCTGAAACAGCATAAAAAAAATTATACATAAATGGCTACCTAATAACTTAAGTTAATTTCTTTTAACTTCCTTTTAAAACTACTTAAGGGTAGGGTTTTAACAGCAGGTGGTAGGGCATTGTATTCCTTGGGTCCAAAGTACGAGAATCCCCCTCTTGCTCCTCTCCAGGTGAACCCTCGGCAGTTGCAGCATGGCGTCCTGCCGAGTATGGACGTTCCCTGACCGCCGACCGCAACATCAATCTTTTGTTCAGGTACACAGGTCTACCAGTGTCAAGAACCTTGTGGATTATGGTGACAGTTTTGTCTCCTACAAATCTACTTAATAGTTAACACACTTGCTTTCCGGCCGGTAACTTGTAATATGGTCAAATTTTACGAATATTGTAAACAAACCTTACTGCACAGTTTGGGAGCCTATGAAGAAATTGTAAGTTGTTTTCCTGACTCAAGCTGTAACCAAACACGGGAAGTGAATATTTAATTATAGGGAAAATAAGGGCCTGCACAAGTTGCAACTTTGCAGCATCGGGAAGAATATTCTTCAGCCTGTAAAGCATCCTAAGTTTTGCACATAACTCTACGATGTATCAACTCAATCTGGCTATTGAAAGTAAGCTCCGAGTCTATGCTGACTCCAAGAATCTTCAGCCTATCACACCTTAATAAATCAACACTATTGAGCGAAATATTTCCCATATCAGCATTTAGGGTCTGTTTACCAAAGTGCATGACCGAGCACTTTTCAGGGTTCAGCCTGAGACCGTGATCTTCTGACCATTTACTAACTGCTAACAAATCATTTCTCAGCTGAATACAAGCCTCGTTTGCCTCTGAGGGATGGTAAGATAGCAAGAGTTGACAATCATCTGCATAGGCATGCAATGAACAGAAATTTAACTGGCTGTCCAAACCTGCAACATACAAAATAAACAGAAATTGGCCCCAAACAACTCCCCTGGGGAACTCTACAGCTTTAGGTAACCATTCTGAAAACCGACCATCAACTTTGTCACTTGAGACCTGCCTCTCAAATACGATGAAAACCACCTCAGAGACAAATCATCGAACCCGTAAAACTTCAACTTTGCTAGTAAGACATCATGATTTACCGAATCAAAGGCTTGTCTGTAGTCCAGGGCAGCTACGACACTGCACATTTTGTTATTTATTTCTGGCCCTGCAGACTTCATCGACCATATTTAAAAGTGCAGAGCAAGTGCTGAAGCCTCTCCTGAATCCTGACTGTGTTTTCGGACACGATTTTTCTCATTTTAAATATATGAAATAATTTGTTCTGTCACGACCTTTTCCATCACCTTTGATATAGTTGGGAGTAAAGAAATAGGTCTAAACTGAGAGGCAGTAGAAGCATTTGGTACCCTTGGGGGAGCGGAACCACGACGCTTTTCTTCCATGCCGTCGGATAACAACCATCCATCAGTGATTTATTGATAAGGTGAGTAAGTACTCCAGAACAATATGGACTTAAGCCTTTCACCATATGGATGGATATACCATCTACTCTGAAAGCTGACGAAGAAATGCTGTTTATTACTTGTCTTATTTCATACTCACTCACTTGCCTAAATTTAAAATCACTCCTGGTTTCACTGTGTGAGTTATTTTTTTAAAAATTAAGCATATCTGTACTTGAGGTGTTTCCTGCACCCATTTGAGCAAAGTAAGTGTTCAATACATCTGGAGTTATTTTGCAGGTATCGTATTATCTTGACCAGTATTCATCGCTCCTTCTCTTCGCATCGCCTTCCCAGAAGCTTTAGGATTTTTCAGATCTAAATTTTTTTTGAAATAATTTTTCTTTGCAAGCATTATGGCATTGTTTAAATTATTTCTCAATTTGCAATAAGATTGCTTAATGGTGGGGCAGTTTGTTTTTACATAATCGTTCCTCAATTTATTTTTTCATTACGGTTAGTCTTTTTATGTAATCGTCACGCCATGGTGCTCTGTCTTTAGTGACACGCTTTCTAACTAACGGAACACATATGTCAAAGATATTTATTATAAATTTTGTCAGTTTTATCGTCATTTCATTAATACACTTTAATTCTTTAATCTCGTCCCAGTTAGTGTTTGATGCAAGATCAATAATACCCTCCATATCTAAATCTCGAAAGTTTCTATAGGCTATATACTTGGCTTCCCTTTGGCGTTTGTATCGAGAAATATCACAAAACACAAGCTTATGATCAGTTATCTTTCTTCCCCTTGCATCAAGCATGATTGAAGTGTCTATTAAACCTACGTGTTTAGGAACGAAGTTTTTGTCTGCAATAATGTGGTCAATAAGTGTTGATGACGAATCTGTGGTGCGTGTGGGTTCCCTTATCAACTGAGAAAGACTTAAAGAGCCAAACAAATTTGTCAGATATTTCACTTCAGCCTTAACAGGCTCAAGAAGATTAATATTCAAAATCTCCTAGCAAAATGACTGAGTCCACACCTAAGACATGATCAATAAAAAGTGACTGCAACAAGGAACCCAGACAAGTGTAAGGAGTTTCCAGGAGGCTTATATGCTATACAGACACAAAATTTGTGGTTTCCTATGTCAGTTCTACAACAGATGTACTCCAGCCGACTGTCAATGTTGTCAAGAAAAATCTGATTTCAAGTCAGACCGGACTTCACATACATACCGACTCCACCACCGGATTGAAGTTTTGAAGTCTGTGGCATCATTCTGTCGCTTCTTAAGAGATTGTAGCCAGCCACCCTGAAACAATCTGAGGGGGTCATTGGATTAAGGGGGGTCTGTTCGCCTATCTCCGTAATGTTAATTATATGTAATTTTTATAGAGTTGTGTTGAACCTACACTAAATGTTTTATTTTATTTTATTAATCATGTAATACTATAGTCCCTGACACAAGGATTTTTGTTTATTTTGTATTTTAATTTTTCTACAAATTTTTTAAAAAACTTGTGTTAAATTTCAAGTTTTTAATTCAGAAATTTAATTTTTATAAGCCCAAAAATTAAAATTTTACAAAATCCTTGTGTTAGTGACTAGTAAATACTAAAACAAACACACAGTGGAAAATTTCATAAAGATATCTTTAACAGGTCCTGAGAAAACTTACATCAAATTTAGAAAATACAAATTTTGGGAAAACGCGATTGAAAAAATCCTTGTACTAAACTACAGTGAACTTGGTAACATCAGTAGCTGCCAGTGCTGTAGGCTGGTTTGTCTGTTTCATCCTGCTCAAATTGGTCCTCTAACTTTCTTTTCTTCAATGCCTTAGCCTTCCTGATTTTCTTCTCAAGCTCATTTGCAGCTAATTCGGCTTTCTTGAGTCGCTTATTCTCAAGGCTTTTCAGCAACCAAATTTTTACCAGGAGAAAGTTTAAGCTCATCTATTATTTGTACTCTACTTATCAGGCCGTTATTAAATGTGCTTATAGCTAAATAAGTCCCATATTTTAGCACTGGTAGGCTAACAAAAACCCTTTTTGGTATTACAGACCAAATCACATTGTTCAATGATTCGTTTGGGTTTTGTGTTTTGCCCTTCACACATTTTTGCAAAAGCTCAGGATCAGCCAAATCCCTAAATATTGGCTTGATAGCAAGCATAACAGCTTTTGGCAAATGAACATAACATAACAATAAGGAAACAAGAATAGTAGTAGTATGTATGAATATGATTAAAGCGGTGGGCCACCAGCGGGGCTGCCTCTTTCACCATAAAATTGGTTGCAATGCTTTCGAAAAACTTTCTTTTCAATAACTTCTAATAAAGATAGAAAAAAATAAGCACATCTTTGAAAAGGTGAGGTTCTGAAGAATATAAAACTAAAAAAAACCAAAAAAACTCAAAAAAATGAAATTTTTGGTACGGACCCCCCTTAAGCCACGTCTCGGAAACACCCAAAACATCAAAATCGAAATCCTCAATGACACTGCAAAGTTCCTCAAATCCGGTATTTTAGTGACCGGATATTTACATGTCCTATCCTTGAAAACAAGGCATCCTGCTGGACTCGTTTCCCGATGGCCGAGCCTGAACACAGGTTAATAAGTGTTTATAGCTTTTTTTAGATACAATTAATTCTTTTTACTTCTCAATGTGAATGTTTAAATGTCACGTACAATATTTTACTCAAATCGTTCATAAATTTAGATTAAAATAATAAACGGCGTGATAGAAACTTTACTTTTGCGAGAAATGGCTATGCAATTGTAAACTCGATTACATTACACCTTATGCTTAGATTTACACAATCTTCCTTATCTAAATGCAATCTCTTACGTCTCCTTGCCTACTCTATGTACCTTTGTTATTTATTAAAATCTCTCACCGCCTGTTTTTACGTACGAAATTATTTTATAGAAGACCTAGGCCATATTATATCACCGAATAATTTATTAAAGCTTTCTGTTTTCCGAACATCTTCTGAGAAGGTTAAGGATGTATGAATCGTATCAAAATACGAAGACCTTATTATATCGAATATTTCAGGTGGAATGGTGTTAGTTTATGACAATAATATTTATGGTGCCAAGATACTTTGAATTTCATAAAAAATATATTTTAAGGGTATACAAAAATGTAAATATAATGGTAAATACGTTATTCCACCAAATAGTTAGTATCTGCTGGTTGAATAAGAACTGTAGAACAATAATATAAATAATGACATAAAAGAAATATTTTGATTAATATATTGAGGAAAATACAAGAAATAACCGTAAGATGATCCTTTTAATCTGATTAAAATTTGCTATACTTAAAAGTATATTAATAATGCAATAGTAAATATGTAGTACATGACTTATTTCTTCACCATTAATGTTCAAATTCTAAAATTGTTGTAACAGGCCTTATGATTGGTTTGAAAATACTACTATATAAAAACATGCTATAAATTTTTTTTATAAATACCTTTCCTGCAATATACAAAATGGTAAAACGTAATGGTTCAGTGGTAAAGAGGTAGCACACTTAAACAAAGTGGGAGATCCGGGTTTGAGTACCAGCGGAGAAAGTACTTAAATAAAAGTAGTTTGACAGGTACTTGGATTGATGTTTCGTAATTTAATTCTAAAAATTTAATTCGTGCTCTGTGTTGTAGTAATAGCGCACTCACCCGGCAAGTAAGAGATCCGGGTTCAAGTCCCGGTGGAGCAAGTACTTCTTGTGATTCATTTTTAATTGAAATTTTATATATATATATATATATATATATATATATATATATATATATATATATATATATATATATTTATTTATTTATTTACATCTTTTAATATCACCACCAAGTGGGACGGCCTTCAAAGGAAGTAATGGCGTGGAGTGCTGTCTATAATCTACAAGCCATCACATGATAATATGTATCTTACACTTCAGCTTTGTACTGAGGCATCCTTCGACATAACATGAGTGCTTCTTACACTTCCACTAAATACTGCTTGAAAACGCTGAGTTAATTCTGTGGAAATATAGTTTTCAGAACGTAAAATTTGAATGTGTTATCTATCGAAACACAAATAACACAAAAAAAAAAAAATCAGAAACACAAGAATAAGAAATAACAGAATATAAGTTTTTCATCACTCAATATAGCTTTTTAAGAATAGTATAATATAGTAAGTAATGCTGTTTAAAGAATTCACATTTTAAAATTACAATATTAGGTTTATGGAGCGATTTCTCCTAATGTATGTGTAAGAGTGGAATGAATCTAGAAAAACATGGGCATTTCAACCTAGTGTAATTAACAAAAAGGGAATGTCTCGCATGTGTTTTTGTAATGTTTACAACTTTTTTGTTTTGAAATTAAATTTAATTATACACACCACTATTCATACAACTCTAATAATGAGGTAGTAATGTACGAATTGCTGACTAGAATGTTTTAGTACTTTTATCGATTATGTATGCTTATTATCACATTAGTAATAACTTTAGTTTCTACAATTCGGGAAGTCCCCCGATAATTCTTAAAATCCATAAATATGTTTGGATATTTTAAAGCGGTGGAATCCCTGAAAGACAGGCGTTAGATAATAGAATAAATTAATATCGTACTTTTGTCATGGTATTATCATATCGAACCTTGTAAAAACAATGCCTCCAGATAATGTGTTAAAACTTCAAACAAAGTTATTTTCATTGTTTCTCAAATTAAAACCGTCTAAAAAGTAAGTTTTTGTTGTTGCATTATAATTTTTGTTAGTAATGATGGAAGAATAAAATTAAAGTAGAATCTATGTTCTACTTCAGTATGACCATCTAATGTTAGGGTTTATATATATATATATATATAAAAAAATTTTACGCAGCTACTGTGTTTATTTTCTAAGGTCTTAATAAAATTATATAGATATATTCTAAAATATAATTTTTGTACCCATTGTTGGAATATGAGAGGACTTAGAATGTATCTTACAGAAAATAAGCACAGTAGCTGTGTAAAATTTTCATGAAAACCAGAGTTTTTGAATAATTAACAGAATTATGCTGCATAATTGTGACATTGATTTCAGCATTTTGACATACATTAACACAAAACTAATATAAAATAGATAGGTTAAACTTGCATAGTATAAATTTATTTTCTCTTTTACAGGACAATAAAGCGTACTCAGAGTAGGTGAAATAAATTAACAAACAAGCAGCGCCACGCATCCGGAAAGGCCTAAAACAAAGCACGGGCGCCGGTGCTCTGTTCTCTGAACGGTGCTCTCGGTCGTTTCTGTTCATGTGTAAAGCTAATAAAATACCTGAAGGCGCTACCTTTGTACCTGTCATTGCTGTGCTGCGGTCATTTTTGTAAAAAACCTTTTGTTATAACATTTTATTATTACAGTAACCATTACCATTACATAATTATTTATGTCCAGTACATAAGGTAATAATAACTACACTGGTATACTATCGTCGAATATGCAGGGAGGTGTTTTAAAGTTTGCGGATAGTTCTTTCACCGCCAGGAAACTACGTACAAAGCCTGAAAGTCACCACTTAAAGAGTATATTTATTATTAGGCGATTTTTACACGTCTAATGGTGGGTCTTACATGTGTGAAGCAAATGTTTTGGTTCATTTTAGAAAAAGTATTTCATTTATTTTATTGTATGATATAGGTTTATAGCTTAGAATTTAATTTAACTGTTTGTATAATCTGTGCTAGTTCAAATTAAGAGCCAACCTTTAGATTATTAAAAATAGTTGGGAGTAGTAAATAATGCATGTATTACTTTAATGTTATTATCTATAAAGAACATTTGTATGTTATGTACATAAGTGTATTTATAATATCTATATACATCTTAGAATAAATATTTTCAATAGTTTGAACTTATATAAATTAAATTTGCAAAAATCACAACCACAAAACATTCCAGAATGCTTTCACTTCACAGAAATTATGAACTCCTAATGCGATTCCTTTTTTAGAGCAATAACAAAATATATTTTGGTCCGAATTTTCTGTAGTATTTCACACAATTAAATGTTACAGCATAATAGTGACATAAATTACATACCAGAACACCTATAGAATATTACCTTTATTCTTTTTTATTTAGTTGTGATATTATTTGTGAAAAAAATATTTTGTAACTAATTTTAATTATAATTAAGTAAAATCAAAATTTAAAAAAGTGTAATATAAAATAGCATTCCATATAGCACACACAAATATCTAACAAGGGTTTAATAAGATGTAATTTAATAAATTATGGTGAAGGTTATGTATAGATATCTCAATGCGTTTGGAATATATCACGGCGTATCAGAATTGAATTTTTACCCTAAGAGGTAAGGAGTTCTTTCCCCATAACCTTTGCTAGGAAATTTGAGTCACTTCCATTTACTCCCTTTTAAAAACGGGGCGTATTTTTACCCTCCAAAAATACCAAGTATGGTGAAATGTTACATCAATACCTTAATCCGTTTTGAAATATATCCAAGTGTATAAAGAAATACAGTTTAAATTTACACCCTGTATAAAATATATATATATATATATATATATATATATATATATATATATATCTAAATTCTAGGGTACATTAATTACAAGTAATATCAATAGGTCGAAAAATAATGGCCCTGGGTATTACTCAGGTTTCCTGATTGATGTAAAGTGATAGTTATTTTCTATCGACTTTGAATAAATTACAGTTTGTTTGAACATTGGAGGTTGAATTCTATACATTAATGTATTTAACTATAAAACATAATTTTATCAAATGAATTATGTAATCTTCATTGGACAACACACGCAACATACTTAACTTTATTCCTTGTCTAGAGTATATATCCAGGACCTTACATCAATCAATAGGACATGTAATATCCTGGTCTCATATCTCATGTAGCTTACATACAATATTTCCATACATGTCCTGCAATTAATTTACAAATAGCTTAACAATAGCTACAAAAGAGACAGTAAAACAAATTAATGGTTTGATAGTAAATCATTTACGCCGATTATTGAGTCCTATTGATGATCAATAAGTCATTTGTCTTCAGTTTTGTAATTGTGTTTATCAATACATTAATTCGTTTTTTATCAAAAATGAATTTTTAAAATTGAAAAGTTTAAAGTTGTATAAAGTATTGTTCAAATATGTTCATATATTTTACACCTGTAAATAATAATCGTATTCTATTAATAAATATTGCCTAAAGTAAATGTTTACATTATTTTGGATTATAAATTAATATTTATGAATCCTAACATCAAAAGTAAGTTGGGTCTCCTATTAATCAACTGGCGAAAAACAGAAAGTATAAAAACAATTAGTGAGATTTTCAATCAAACATAATGACGACATGGACCTAAACAGACACACTAACAAAGAGATAAAGAGGCTTACTAAAGAGACAAAGAGGAAGTGCCTAATAGAACTAACTTGAGGTAATAAAGAGTCTCACAAAACTGACAACTGAAAGCTGGTCTGATTGGAGCCGTAAGATTTATACTCCTCAGCAACAAGTTGATTTGTGACTTTCTAACCACTTCCCTACCTATACTGCCACAGCCTGTCTTCAAAATCTGAATATGGCCCTACGTGGAGCATTCAAACATGATTCAAATTATGTTATTTTCCTTAATATTAATAAAAAAAAGCGTGTGTGTTAAAAATATTTAGGTTCAAATAACAATTAAACCTATATAGTTATAAAAAATGTATAAGTCACCACCTATTTGAGAAATTTTATTATAATTCCAACGGTACTTTTTAAATGAAATCCTTGAGTTCATGAGCGAAAATGCCCACTTTAAAAGTACGCCGGCACAAACAGAGTGAACAAACATTTTGCTTTTTGATAGGCATCAGCTGTTTCACAAAGGTTAGAACATTTTACATCATGGTACATACATATATATGCCAAATTTCATATTTAAAGAAATAAAGGAATGAAATAGAAAACAGAATTTTTTACATATACAAAGTAATATAATTAAATACATGTTTAGTGAGACAATAGTTGTGTAACATTCATAATATCACTTTTATTACCAGAAAGAGACAACCATCAAACGTCTTCAATATAACTTACTTTCTCATTATATTCTGTAATAGTGAAACAAAAGTCTACTTGTAACATCGCTAATGTAAATATTTTTAAATATTGCGTCTTTTTAAAATATTTAAAATATCAATAAATTTAGTATTTTAGAATGTTGGCGATATAATTTAAAAATATGTACGTACTTTTTTATTTAAATACTTATAACATCTATAAATTAAACATTCAACTAATTTAACATTTACTAAAATTATTTACTCAATGGAAAGCTGTATACCAGTATAAGAAGCATAAGGCAATACTGATGAACACTGATATAAGTTAGAAGTTCACCGGCTAAGTTCAGAAAGCTTTGCAAAAAGATTTCCAGTTCGTTAAACATTTCTCTACCAGGAACAATACAGAATAACCACACCAAAGAACATACTAATGACGCAACAGTGTTAGTTTACCTTAAACTTTAGTTCACCTTCCCTACTTATCCAACAATATAGAGTATACAACACTTACTTCTTAGGCTTACGCGATTGGTGTCATACATAAGTAACTTTAGTTCTCCGGTTATCCGATATCATTAGTCAAAGTATATTGATCTAAAATTGCAAATAATTAAAAAAATGGAAAGGCAGGGTGACCGACAGTAATGACTACTTCTTATAATAGGCTGTGAATTTTATATATGAACGTAGTACGTACTACTGAAAAGTAATTTTAAATGTATTTTTTTTTTTAATTTTAATATAATATGAGATATAAAAGTCTATAACAAAAAGCAGTTTTATATTTTCTACTAATTTCATCAATATTCTCTTAAATTATTCTTACATTTCATATATTACATTGGTAACTGACTTCTAAATATTAAAGTAATAAATATTTATAAATTGTCATTACTTAAGTTTATATTAGTTTTTATAATTTGTTACAATTAATTTTTAATACAATGTTATATTTCCGAAATAATTACTTCATTTTCTTTGTCATTATAATCTAAAAAAGAAGTTACGGATTTATAATAATTGAAATAACTAATAAAATTGTGAAATACAATATTACTAATAATCTTATAAACACAGCACATAATGTTGTTCCTTATTCCGTGGTTCTTGTGTTTTTATTGCTTGACATTGTAAATTTAATTTTTCTTCTAAAACGTAAAACAATGGTTTTCTTAAATGGACGTTTCTTCACCAATTTTTGTCTTAAAATCTGTTTTACGTAATTTATCTTTTAAGTGAATATAAGGTAAGGTCCAATATATTTAAAGAAAGGTTATAATTATGATTAACAGAAAGTCTACTTGTATTACAGGATTAAATGACACTACGGCTTTGTTAATCTAATTAAAATGTTAAGCTTGAAAAAGTTAATTGTTTTATATTCAATCCTTCAAACATACATCCATGCCCACCAGACGAAGTAGTCACTTGAAATAGATGCGATATTAACCTCCTACTAGCACTACTGAATAGCCACTGAAAACGAACGGAGAAACCCACTACCATCAAAATGGCTGCGATTATCCCTCCCCTAGCGTCTACAGAATGAACATGAATGATGCGTGACGTTCCCTGGCGCAAAACGAAAGTTTTTTCTTCCTTGACAAACGTACATCAAATACTCCAATCACTTAATTATAATATGTATAGACAATTTGAATGGGCGGAGCTTTTGCGTGATTGGCTGAAACTTAACTAACCCAACCACCAACCAGTTTGACTAATATGGATGGCTTCTATATCACAGATTTTCATCTTTTAGACTTGCGTTATTTCTGTTAAAGTGATTTTCGTTCTTCATTATTTATATAGTTCCCCCCTTAACCCTTGGATAACAATAATGAATTTTCACAAGTACTTTTGTTTTCCAAAAATGTATTTCGCGTTCGGTCATTTAACTCTGTTCTGGTATGCCAAACTATCCTGAATATTGGTGTTACGAAATAAGAAACGAAAAGACACTGTACACTCTCAATTAAGCACACAGCATAATATATTTAAATATATGCTAATAAACAATAAATTAATTTTTAGCGTAAATATTTCATTTTAGGTCATGTAAAAAAATGTTATATATTTACTAACGGATAAACCATTGAACACTTAGTCACACACACACGCACTAGATCACTTGGACAAATATGATAAATAGGATAACAGGAAAAATTAATTGCTATATTAATACGTCCAAAGATGAAAATACAGATTGATATATTAATTTCACATACTATAGCCCCAGAAGTGTACAACTGCATCTCTGAATGTAAAAATTGTATTGCTTTTTTATTTAATTTGTTTTAGTTTATTGCATTTTAAGTATGTTGATGTTGAACTTCTATCTTTTGATATTGTATTGAGACACTTATCACATAGAGCATGATTGTATTAATAAACAAATTTAACATGGTTGCCCATGTAGATCAACTTGTCCCCGTGACAATATTGCCAGACAATGATGTAAAGCACATGCGACAGAGTTAAGTACTGATGCTATAAAATTAAAGATCGTATTTACTACGCATTTATACAGCCATTACAGCACTAGCCTGATATGTTCGCACTTCGTCCTCGTGCACAGGATCAGGTTTTCCTGGCACGTAATTCAGGTGGGAATTTATTGCATTGAGAGTTGAGAGCTTTACATTCAATCTCAGAAAAAGGAAAGATAATAACAATATAAAAAACTATTATACTATTTCACTTTTTGCTTTTGGTTTTAACATAAACCCAGCATAATAATAATGTCAATAGGAATTTTTGTCTTCTTGATCAATGATTCGTTTTATGAGTTCACATTTAGGTTTACTGACAACGTTTCGTTAATATGAATCAATTTCTTCTTCTGGTTTAAATAAAAAAAATAATTAATCCATATAAAAAAGATTAAAACTCGAAATAGGAAAACAACATGTTTTTTTACAGCAATATATATATCCACAAACATAAAATGTTACCAAGCAAAGAGCCTGTGTTATTTATAAAAAATTGTTAACGTGCAAAACGTTTTACAGAAATTATTGTTTCTAGCGTGACATATTTTTTTTATTAGCAGTACTCTTTTGTACAATCTAATGTAACTTAGACATCATCCAATCGCTTTTAGACAGGTATAAAAGGAAACTGAGCAAAATACTGCAGATAAAAGCTGTGACAGTAGGAGCGTAATTTCTGTCCGGAATAAAGATTGTGTTATAAGTCGCCGTTCAATCCCAGCAGATTGGATTGGAAACGTTTTCGCCCGATTCTGTAAAAGCCCTCTGTACTCGTATGTTTAGTCCTTGGAAACTTTTACAGCCCAGTATCTTGTAGAGAGCGCTTCTGTGTGAATGCTTTCGTTTTTGGCTATGTAGATAACTTCGACACTAATCCTCTCAAATACTTTAATAGCTGTATATGAGTTATTATTGAAAGGATGTAACATTTATCACGTAATACACCTTCTAATAATGTTATAAAAGGGAATGTTCCTTTGTTTGTTTTGCTTCACGTATAAACTGATTAACGGATTGTACTGATAATTTACATGGATATTCCTAGGGTCCATAGGATGAACATAAGCCTATTCTTTTTTCTTAAATCTTTCCGGGCTACGCCTCACTGGTCTTTAAAGCCGCGAACATTTCCATCTTAATCAGTAAAGTCGTGTAATGTGAATTTAAAGAGTCAGTTAAATGTATTCAACTGTTACGTGTAAACATTGCATTATGACAGCACAAATATATATTAAATTATTTAACCAATATTTTGATATAATTTAAATTTATATGCTGAAAGAACAACTAAAGTAACAGCACTTCTTATTTTAACATCTTATGAAAACAATTTTGTATATTCTGGGTCACAAATTAATACATAAGACACTAAATACAATTTTGACCGAAAATAGAAGGTACAAGCATTTAGTTTACGTATATATTATGGATTATGTTTCTTTTGACATCATTCTTTTTTCTATTTTAAAAATCTTTGATTCTCATAGAAATATTTTTCTTCCATTATTTTGCTTGCAACGGTAACGGAAAGCTTGATTTATTTAGAACAGATTCAAAATTGATTACAATTTTCTTCTTTCTGAGTTGTCAATAAGGTGTGTTCTTAAGTTTTCCTGCTATAAATAAAAACTTCCATACCGCATTGCAAACTATTCAAGGTTCATTTTTAAATGTCTTATTATTAGAGAAAAAATATGATATACCAACCACTTTACTCCTACATAATGATTGTGAGTTGCTAGATTACAAGACGCAAGAATAATGGGTAATTGACAAATCTATTTTTCATAATGACTGTCAAATTTTCCAACACTGTTTAATCTTTAAGTAGTAATAAAATATAATGTGAATATTGATTTAATTTCCAATTCCCTCCCGCTTTTATTATTCTCTTATGACAAGACACTAAGAAATTGCATTTAGTCTTATAACGACCTTTGATTGTTTTCGAAGTGACAGGATATTCTGAATACGTACTTTTGGGGGTAGGGGCCGCCTCCTATCGAGATCCGTGAGGAAGGATTTTGGGCACTAATTTCAGTCATACCACCTTCGAAGAAAGGGAGGCCAGCTCTGTCCCAACCTGTACAGTCAAGGCGCGAAAAGTACAGCTAGTGGGCCCCCTTAACTTCAATAGTTACCTCTCACAGTAGAATATACATATAAACCTACCCTTGCAACCCAATATCTCGAGATTTGCTGTTAGTGATGTGCCGTTCCTGGGCATCTTTAAGGTTGCCTAGATTTATGAGACACATCGGTTTTTGCTGTACCCTCGGAGGGTACAGAAGAAAAACTGTACAGTATAAACTTTAAAGTAACTATAAACTGTAAAATATAAACAAAAAGAAAAAAAAAAACTGGAAAGTATAAACCAAGTTAGAAGTGCACCGTCTTATATCTAACACTGTCAAATAATCGATCCCAGAAATTTGGAATTCACCTCCGTCTGAAGAGATCCAAAAATATTGGCTACGAAGACGTCCAAATTAAAATGATTGCATCGATTTCATATCAGAGACAATTAGACTATACAGTAGCTCTGTCTGGTTACCCATCAGTTATTCTGAGTAACCTAGATAAAGATGTGTTATCAATGTTTCATCATCCAAAAAAATAAAATCCAGTTGTAGGCCTGTGGAAAGGTAACACTTGTACATTAAATAAGTAAACTTGCATCCATATTAAAGTAGTATAATTTATTTTAATTTCATCATTTTTAACCAATAATGGTAAAAACGTAAAAAAAAACTTTTTTCTCCCTTTCTTTAAAAGTGTTATAATTCATTTGACATAAATATATAGAAACTTAATCAAATAAACAGTGTATGTTTACACTTAGAAACAAAACAGAATCATTGCTGCTACTTCTATCAAATGATTCACCAGTTGCAAACATTGGCAACATTAAATGTCAAAAATGAAATAAAGGCAAGATAAATCGTTTATTACTCTGTTTGAGTGGGGCACTGATCCATTACGATTGCCTTTGATTATTATGTCTCGCGAGCATTCTATTCAATTATTATTGTAACTTTGTGCAATTTCCAGTAAAGTATTCGAATAAAATATGGTTTACAGTGAACTGGTAGCTACAGTACATTGATGGAATACACAGCCACTTGGGTTGTGGGTTATGTGCATAATTTGAGGTTGGTTTGTAAAGGAAATGTGTTTTGGTTTCATCTGGCTGTAATTATAATCTGTTCAATGTTGTATCCCATTAAGGGTTATTACGAAGGCGAAATTGTGGATTTTGGCATTTATATTATTATATCAGTACAAACATTCTCAGGATGTAATCATAAAAATATTACATTTGAAAAAGGCGAAAAAGGCGGTGGAATGACAGAAGAAAGTACGAGCACTATTCACAGTACCAATAAGAATCTGAAATAAGTCTAAAGTGATATAGAGTGACTAAAGGACATAAAGTGACTACAAGATTCTAAAGTCCCAATAGTAAGAGAACGACATATTCTAATAAATTGAATAGATTTAGTAAGTAAAGGAAGGCATAACACGTCTTAAAGTAATTTGTGAAATTAATTGAGTTCAATCTAGAAGTAAAGAGATTCTAGATTCTAGATTTCTAGATTTTAGATTCTAACTGCTATAGAATTATGTAGAGCAATTATGTCGAGAATTATGTATGCAGCAGAGAGGACACCAAAACCAGTAGCAAGAAAAAACCCAGTTATCTTGGTATGTAATGTAGAAATTTATAATAGAGCATTCGTAGGGTTAAATTAGCTTTAATCATCATTAATAGATAATTTTGAGTTAAAAATTTACCCCTGTCATTGTAATAAAACTCTGTAATCCCATTACTAACGAATTAGCTCAAATTCAAAACCTGTCAGTATTGTGGTAAGCTTAAAATTTCAAGATAATTTCCCGTATATTTCCAAAGGTATTTTACATATAATTAATTGATATTGTACATGAAACTTATAAACTAATAACATTTTTTAGGATGTGTTTTGAAGGTGTATGTAGCTAACCTTTATTAAACTTCTCCAATGATTGATTTTCTAGTCTACTCAAAACCTTACTCAAAGAATAAATAAACTTGTTAAATAATATCTTTTCTCTAAACAATGTTTACAGTCTTATTTACTTAAAAGTGATGTAGTATTTTATTTATTTGATATTATTCAAATTTCATTAACATCTAATCTGCTTAACACTGCAAACTCTTATGGGTACCAGGAAATGAAACACATAATAAATATGACTTTTAAACTCATACATCACTCATTCAGTGGAATATCCAATAATAGAACACTTTGTCTTATAAGGAATAAATATGGGTGCGAGTGGAGCTCCCCTGGTGTTAAAACGGGTCGATGCCCTGGTCATGAGGTAGTGATGTCCCCGGGCTACTTTAACTGGAGAGCTGGAACAGACCTGGACTTTCTATCTTTCATGGTGACATGACTGAAATATAGCCTGCCATAGCTCAACGTGAGATCTCGACGGGGCAGTGTCTACCCCATACCTTACCCGTCCTCTCACTGTAAAAGCATGTGCAAAAGTATTTTTAGGCCTGATAGTAAATACTTTAGTCTTAAATAAAAAAACTTCATTGACATTTAAAAATAGTCAATATAAAAATATGTCATAACGTATAAAAATTGAATAATTATATTTTGAAATGTTTACTAAAAAAGTACATTCATTTTCGTACATTAGAAAATCAAGTATTTTTATTAATTGAATTAGTTCAATCACGTAAATATTTTTGACGAAAGATATATTATACAAATGTCCTTACATTAAATTAAATTAGCTACACTTCTATAAGAAAATATTACTGTGCATGCATATTAAGTGTCCGTTTATATTTACAGTAATTTATGATAGATATAACAACATATCGGAAACTGTAGAAAATAACACTGATGCCAGGATATAACGTTGTCCTGTTGATTGATGTAAGAAGTGAGGTCCTCAGCCTTAATCAGTAGAGAGATCACTAGTTTTGTCAGAGTTTTACTAATAAAATAAAATGTAAACCTATATGTTTGGCCTTTTTATGAGTTCTGGGGTACTGTTTATTTTTGATTATCTATTTTATTGTTACGTTAAAAGATCAGCGTAATACAACATATAAAAAAGATTGAAATCATACGTTTAAAAAATAAGAAAAGTTTTGCACAAAAAATATCAGATTATTAAAACTTAGTTTAAGAAGATTTACTGTAGTTTTTTATTGTCTGATACAAATTTAAAACATACTAGAAGAGATTTTTTGGAAACTCAAAGCTCATTAGTGCCTAAAATTATTTGTTGCCTGTATAAAAAGAGCAAGCCAAACAAAGTGAGACTTTGTAAGGGTTTGGTTAGAATTATACATCCTGAATTTCACTAAATAAAATTTCATAATACGATTACAATACTTAGCTTAAGACATTTGATGTATTAAACGCTGGCCAATATAAAAAATTCAGAAGCTTTTTTGAGCAGAAAGAAAAAGCAACTCTCCTTTTTAACCCTTAATCTGACAGTACTCATGAGCCAACGGTTTGCGCGAGGATCTTATCAAATGGAATAAGGCGTAGAAATAAAACAGTACAACATTAATGGTACTTATAAAAAGTACCACGGTCATAGACGGGATTTGGTCTTGTGGTGTCTCTCACTTAATCCGACGTATTGGACCGCTTGAAATCTGCACAAACTGTCTTTAACATATGCTGTTTGGCAACAAGAACATTACTTTTAGTAGTGAATACATTTCATCCACGCTAGATCCCTCATTTAACTAAGCACAAAGGCGAGCAGTAGACCCATCTAACAGCTGTTTACAGAATCATTTTTAGAATGCAATATTTCTTATTGCGGGGTATGTATCTTCTGGAGTGAAATATATCGTATTGTACTTCAAGAGGTTGGGGTTATTTAGAGAAAATCTCTTTGGTGCTTTTTTGCACAATGGTATTGTTAATAAAAGTAGCATTAGTAAAATATTTCAGGATTTCATTATAACAAAAAAAAATAATTGCGGCGAATTAAAAAATGTAAAAAAATTTTAAAGTGCCTTAAATTATCTTGTAAGGACTATTCATGTCCTTACAAGACTAGCCCCTCTCCTTTATAAAAATATTTATTGAATTATTTTAAATAATTATACTTAGCTGAGTCATACACCCGGCTATAGGTGTGGGGATATCTGTTGCATGCTGTAAATTGGTCTGCCTCAGCCATGATGACAATTTTCCAAAAGTTATTAATTTTTCCGTAATTTCGTAAGTATTAATTTTTCACATAGTAATAGTTCTTCTTATAAATCTGAATTTACATCGTAAAGTAAATGGAAAATACAATTCCGTTTTTGATCATTAAAATAATTAATGAAATTGCCCGTGATTAGTCCTTCTGGTGAAGCAGTTTTATTTTATAAACGAAAGTGTAGTTTAGTTTAGATGATTATTTTGGGCTTGCTCAAACCGGGTACAATGTTTGTGGAAGCGGCATTTCGTGTAGGTCTTCTGTTCGTGGTCAATATAATTTCATGTTTATCAGCTATCGTGGTCATTATAAAATGTTGATCCAAGTTTCATGACCCAATAAAAAGTATCTTTTTGTGGAAAATTAATATTGGGGAACTTTGCGATGTTACAAGGTAAGTTTTCAATATTAGAAGTATGATCTCTATGCCAATCAAAACGTCAGTCTGAAACATTCGCCCTAAACAGAATGTGAGTATCCTGCATCAGTATGTTATAATAAATTATTACTTGCTGCCTGGAAAAAAGAGCTCTGTTGGACCATCTTATTATAATTATAACAACTCAGGAAAGGCATAATCATTACAAAAGTAATTGATTTCACCATGAATAAAAGCATAAAGCTTTAACACCAAACTGCATATAAAAAGTGTTGGATAGATACAAGGTGACATAAAAAGCGCAGATCACATTGATTAGAAGGTAGTAATGTTTCTGTTGTGTATACACACATACAGTTTTATCTGCCGGTAGGATTAGCTGGGAGAGAGCTGACAAAATTAAAACGCCAGTTCATTTACTTTTGGACATTTTTGTTAGGATTACACCAACTAACGTTCCATATGTATGAGATAACACGTACACAAATTGAAATTTCATCCTGTCATGGATTTTCCTCAGTTTTACAGTAGAAATGAATTTCTGAATACAGTTTTCATTTCAAAAACAACACTAATCAAGTCAATCTTTAGTTTGTGATGGAAATTGTACACTAGTACATTTTCCCATTGGCTCCCAGCCTTGGTATTATGTCCTTACAAACTAAGAACACATTTTACAAACCGAGTCTTTTAAAAGATTCAGAAGAAACCTTTAACTTTTATTATTGCTGACACATTTAATTCACGCTAAGGATTGTATTAATAGTTTTGTGTTGGTTTTGTTTCTTTACAAAAGTCTTGTCGATTCGTTTATAGATTTAGAGTAAACGTCTTGTTATAAATGTAATAAGAAATACAATTAGGTACATTTTAGGTTATTTTGGTTTCTATACAAATCTGTTATTAATTTACTTTGAAAAACGTTTTCAAACTACAGTAATTCTGATTAAAATTACATTCTAATTAGTTTTTAATTAAATTGGTTAACATTTTTCATTCAAAACTTTTGATTTACGATAAAATTGTGAACCAACAGTAAACAGTAACCCAGAACTCATACAAAGGCCAAAGGTATAGTTTTACATGATGTTCTAGTAGTAAATGTCTGAAGAAAATTGCTAACCCTCTCCTGAATAGTGCCGACATAACGCACCCCTCACATCAATCAACAGGACACGCTATATCCTGGTGTCGTCTTCTACAGCTTCCGTTATGGTGATATATCTTTAATTATTTACTGTAAATTTGATCCTTATTTATACACAATTTATTTTGATTCTGGAAGTGTAGAAATAGATGACTAAGGGTAAGGTACGATAAGCGGACCCGGTATTTTAAATCGAAATTGGCAAACGATATTACTTAATCATAACCACTGATATAATCAATCGATACTGATTAATTATTTTGAACAAATAACTTAAATAATCTATATCAACAGCTGTAAAGACTTTCAAATAATACACGTGAGGTAATATTTCAATTTTACATATAAGTAACATTTGATTATTAAAAATCGCAGATTTTTGAAAACTACATTGCTTTGAAAGATGAAAAGACATATTTTACGTGGCTTCAACATGTTGGACTCGTACAGAAAAATCCATTATGTGAAATTTGTGAGGAAGAAACAACTGTAACTGGGAGAGGAGCAAATATGGTCGTCTTCAGTGTTCCTAATTTTGCTTATAGTAATTTGTTTCAAAACTTTAAATATTAAATCCATATATTAATTAATTTAAAACATATGATTGTGTTTGAGGACTATAGATACTTTTATATCGATTGGTAGTCTAGGATTTGAGATGCGAATATTAGGTATCGATGATTACATTCTTCGATATAAAAAAACCGGGTCCGCTTATCGTACCCTACACGATGACTAATTGGGTATAAAATAAACTAAAACACTGGCTGTTTAATTCTAAGAACACAGCACAATTATACTGTGCGGTTGTCTGGTTTAGTATATTTCTTGATTATTAATAGACTTTAAATATTTATTTTTAGGTCTACTAGAAGTACGCATAATACGATTTAAGCGACGATACTCTCGTTATTATTTTTTCATATATTTATTCAAATACATTATTTTATTAATTTTTTATATTATAATGCATTTTTCAGGATAAAAATTTCATGTGGTTTTAACTGCCTATGTATAACTATTTTGTGATATTTTACGTCACTCATATTCATTATGAAATAAATATTTCCTTTAGTTTTATTATGTAACATTTATTGACGTGACAACGTCTTAAATTAGGTTGCGGCTCGGAGTCACTCATGAAAAAGTGTAACGCCCGGTAACGTTACGATGCCCGTCCAGTGGGTCCGCCGCACGGGATAAAGCAGATAACTGTGGGTCCGCCGCACGGGATAAAGCAGATAACTATGTTTATTCGTGAAAATGTGGAGTGCTTAGATTCGTCATTTACAACAACTACAACAATAAAGGTAAATAATTGTACACTGATATTTCATTATCGTAAACTATGATTGATTGATTAATTGTTAGATTGACACAAAAGTTGAGAAACTGAGTTTATAGGTTAAGTCATACTATTGACAAATGTTGATAGTGTTAAGTAAATTATTAGTTTAAATCACTCTGCAATCAATCGTAATTCAGTCGATTGAGAAGAAACAGCGCGTATTGCTAGTCAAACATTTAAAATAACAAATTATAACCTCTAACCTGTCATAACAGTGCGACCAAACAAACGAACTAAACCGACCAATCACCACGCGCGGAGTTAGAATTTAACTGTGTTTAGCAAGAATTTCAAATTCCAATTTTAGTAAATGTTTTATTCAACTTTACCATTTACAATAAAAAATTTTAATTAATTTCAAATTGTGTACAATGTTTTAGTAAACAAAATATATTTCTATAGTTAAAATTTGTGCAATTCTTATTTTCATTCAATTCTTTTTTCCTATTGTGCAATTTAATAATATTCATATCAATAAATATTCTACCGAGAAAAAGACGTTGTCACGTAAAATCTTCGCCCGTAAAACCGACTTTACAGGCAACCATAATTTTTTTTTATTTAGGTTGTATTTAAATTAACTTTTATAATATTCCAATTGTTAAAAATATTTATGAGATAAAATATTCATCAGATAAAATCAAATAAGAAATATATTTTTCAAATGTATGGTAATGACTGTGGTACATTTTATTATTGATGTAATAGCTTTAAGCTATTAAAAATTTGAAATATATATTTATATAATTTTGTACTGTATAATAATTATTATGTATGACGATCTATAAATGTGTCAGTATAGGTATTTTTGTTCATTTAAGACTAAAGCTGATATATTTGTGATTGCTCTTAGTCCTAAAAATGACCTTTGCGTTTAACTTTGAAGTGACAGGATAGTTAAGGTTGCAGGTATACACGGTTGCCTATTAAGATCCTACGAGAAGGAATAGCCGGCTATATCTCTGTCATGTCACCCTGGATCAAGTATCTTCAGTCGTTTCCCTGGGATTGGTTACAAATTTCTCAAACTCCTTCTAGCTAGCAAACAACTCATCGCATTTGGCACAAAAGCCCTAATATATGTTTTTGGAAAGTTATATTAAATGAGATGATTGCAATTATTTTTTAAATGACACCAAGCAAGTACCGTTTGTATCACTATAAAGTTGAGGGATTACTATGAATGAATGGTATAGATATGGTCTCATGGTTTAAATATATAGCCTATATATAAAATAAGGTATAACAGATCCTCGGTTTAATTTTTTTCAATTATACCTCTCTCCTCTTAGAAAATTATTTTATAATGTTTGTAGAAAGTATTTTTCTTTTTACTAAATGACGTTATTAGGTATCTGGAAAGAAATTTCATCATTCACTTATCTGGTTATTTTTCTTTAAAACGTTATTAGGAATATGTTTTATATAATTGATATGTCGAAAACAGTATTATATACAAAACGATTGTCTTTATGAAACGTTTATGAAATTTATGAGCTCAATTTTTTTTTTAGGTTTATAAAACATAGCGGAGTTAAAACCAGAGTAAGCCTACGAACTTAGCCGATATATTTATAAAATCGACTGTTTTATATGTTCCCTGAACTTTTTTGGGATAGTAATATAAAAAATGAGATATATATATATATATATATATATATATATATATATATGTAGAAAAAGGCCAACATATTAATATTAATTAACTATATTTCGCTTTTCGCGTCTTCAGGTCAATATATATATATATATATACATATATTTTAACTTTGGAACGGGGATGGAGTTAGTGTGTGGGATCACATTCCATGAAGTCTTTTGTAAAGATTTTAGTTTATTAGATAAAGCGAGAAATTTTCTTAAGGCCATGAAAATGCCTTACCTAAGATGCGTTAAAAGTTACCCTAACAGATTGGACCAAGTTCAGATTCACTCCTATCAAGAGAGAAGTTACCTCCTTACCCCCTTACATCAATCAACAAGGCTAGTAATATCCTGTTGCCTTTGTCCAAAGAACCCGATTGCTTATATAACAGACTACCTTTTACTTTGAATTACCATTACCATTACATAATTATTTATGTCCTGTACAATACATATATATATGTGCATATGTATATTGTAGTCAAAGTATGTAGGGAGGGTTTTAAATGTCAACGGATAGTATGTTATTTCACCTCCAGGGAAACTATATAAAGGAACTGAATGTTACCACTTATAGAGCATGTATATAGTTAGTCTACGCTGATTTCTAAAATTCTAACGTTATATTTAAAATGTCTAATGAAAACTAGAAAACAACTGAAAAACATTTTTATTTAATATTTGTAACTCTTTCGATACCTGTTAATTTCGAAATCTACTAGCACTAAGCGTGAGGAAAATATATCTTTGGGGAAATCTATCGATTTCCAGAAAATCATGCTGTTAATGTTTTATGAGAGAGAGATACTAAAACATTTTTATTCTTTTTACTACCAAAGGAAAGTAATAAGTTTCTCTTTTCCGCTTTCTTAAGTTACTGTAGTTAGGAGACAATTTATTATTAAACTCATTGATATGTTAATTGTATTATACATTTGTTAACATAAACATATATAAATGTATACATCTACCTTCTATAAAAGTGGTAGCATTATAAGTTAGCTCATTTGTTCAATATTAAACTCTTTTACAGTAATTTTGTTCTCTGATAAGTATACGAGTTAAATTTGAGCCTCAGTATTTATCGTAAAAATATAGTACAATTATAATTGCTTATATTTTAACCACTTTAGACGGACCACAATACATTATTTTGACCAACCCTTTCGTTCTATACCTTAAGTATCAGATTATAGAACATCCATACTTAATTATTTTAATTTAATGTTATACGTTTATACCTTGAACTTATCTGTTAGTGTAAACTATGCAAACGCAAATCAAGAATAAAAAAGATGGATTTTAGCATTAGTTGGAAGTATACGTGTTTAAAACTATTTGCATTCATTTATATAACATTTTATTTAAAAAGAACGGGTTTTTTAGAGGCAAGGTTATTTAAAATATCTACAAACAACTTAAAATAAATCAATTATATAGTTTATACTTATACTAATCAAATGTTCAACAATTGTAATATAAAATCGAGAGTGATTTCACTTCTATAACTATTATACTATTTCCTAGAGGACTGATAACATTAATTTTTATCTGAATTTAATCAATGAGTTAGACTTCGTTTTATGGAAGAACTATTTTCTAACTATTTTTCATGACAACTAGATGGAATTAAACGTAAATTTAATAAAAGATTACATAAAAAGCTTTGTCATGTAGCTAACACAAATATATGTATATATTGCAGGATAAATTAGTTACAAGAAGTATTAATAGGTCAGTGAGTTCTTGAGGCGGCACCAGGATATTACGTAGTCTCATGATTGTTGTAAGGAGCTAGTTATCTTCTATCTTTAGAATAAAGATGAGTCTGTTCAAACATTGGAGGATGGGTTCTATATATTAATGTAGCACACGATAATACATCATTCAATAGTAGTGTACAATCTTCATTGAGCAACACTATAAAAAAATTACCGTTATGCCCTGTAGGGAGATAATAACTAGGTCATTACATCATTCAAGAAGACATATAATATCCTGGTGTCACCTTCTGCAGCCTTCGATATTTCCATGAAATTCCTACAGTTAAATTACAAATAGCTTAACCATAGCCACATGGCGTAACATGTGATGGTAAATCATTTTTTTTATCTACACTTAATCTATTTTAATGGTTGATAAGCTGTAATAACAATATATGATATAAAATAGTTGTTACTTTATGATTTATTAAAAAATGTGGACATTTCTGTAATCTATATCACCCATTCTTTCATAAATTTTCTGAGTTGTATACTCTAAACTTGTTTTTATACACACAGAACTGGGTAACAGTGTAACTTAAATCTAAAGAAGCACTTAAAAATTAATGTTTTCGTGAATTGTACAAAATATTAGCATCAAGAAATCAATCACATCGCTGATTAGCAATTAATATTCAGTTTTAGAAACTTTTTTTACCATTGGAATATTCTTTACTAATGAGAAATAAATGTATGAAAATGTTTTAAAATCGAAAAAATGTGATGTATTTTTCTAACGTTTTTGTTTACTTTTTAAACTATTTAAAATGATTAATTTCAGCTAATAAATACTTCCTACAGGAAATTATCACATTAATTTTGCTTATAAATTAAACGATATGAAGTCCATCTTGGAATTTTAATTATGTCTAGAATTCATTTACTATTGAGAAAAACAGAATATCCAAAATAAAGATTAGATTAAATGACACAATGTGTTTTCCACAGTAAATAAATTCTCTATACAGAATAAACAGCCTTCTGTTGATCGCATTCTCTGGTGATCACGTAGATTTTATGCAATCACTGTGCTTATTTTTTGTTATATCTGTGACTTTATTAGTTAAACAGCAGATAAATCGATCGTACGAACAATGTATACTTAGGTTCAGGGGACTATTTCAGTTAGTTCTGAGGTCCGACACCAGGGCTTCGCCACGTATCTTTGATTGTTACCGCCTCGTACTCTACAGAGAATAGTTCAAGAGCTCACTTTTCATGCCTGAACTGAGTTATCTGATGTCGAAATAAAATCAAGTTATTAGTTTTTTAGCTATGACGAGTATGTATTGTTTTTATTTTAAATAACACACAAGAATCCTTATAAAAAAAAACTAAACTAGATGTAACGCCCACGGTGATCAGAGATCTAAATACAAAATATAATGTCAAGAGAAAAGGGTGAACACACAAAATATACTGAAACACAATATTGTATCAACAAATTACATTGTAATAGAATCAAAGGTTATTTCAACATATCCCATTTAGCCAGATATTTTATGTTTAATTTGATTAAAAAAATTCTGTTATTTGTTATAACTTTTCTACAAAAACCGTATTTTCATATCTACCATTACCGAGCTGAACACTCTGTACCAGAATATTGATCATTTGCTTTTTTTCCTACCTTCTTTCATCTCACTTATTTTACAATGAACATTAGAATTAAAAGTATTCATTTACACTTTGTTGTAGTTTTGAAAAACTTAACAAGGGCTTTTCGTCATCCTCCTTAATATGATACTATCTTAAATCATAATATCATATAATTATTTAATCACTCGGTATAGTAATGAGCTACTTTCCAACAAAGCTGAGATCTGGAACGTCATAGTTTTT
The DNA here is from genome assembly GCF_021130785.1 of Homalodisca vitripennis. Classification (NCBI taxonomy): domain Eukaryota; kingdom Metazoa; phylum Arthropoda; class Insecta; order Hemiptera; family Cicadellidae; genus Homalodisca; species Homalodisca vitripennis. The sequence goes on from NC_060212.1 coordinate 43,817,592, forward strand.
CCCTTAGCTGTCAGCTGATTTTCCCTATGAAAGTAATTCTTTCCGTATTGCAACATCTCTTTTCCTGTATAAACAACTAAAGGTTCCGTTGTTTATTTTTTAATGTTCAAAATCCGTAGTTTGAACAATTAAAAGAATTTAAATAGTTATCCAAATAGACAAATAATTACTAGACTATAAAATTTTTTATTTAAAGATTGTTTTTTAATTATCTATTTAAATATTACGTACGCTTTTCAGCATCATTATGAAAAGTATCGTTCAATTCCTCTCTTACAAGTTGTATTGCGGGGTTATATATCATTTTGTACGCACAGCTTTGCTTCACCTATAAATGCAATATTGTCCAGCAATAGGTCACATTCGAGACTAGTAATGAAATTTGCTTTACTCTAATATTTAACATTTTTTCACACCGTGCCAAACACCGTTTATCTATAACTACATATTTCAATAATATTATTTTACCAAGGTTTTAATGTAGTGTGAACCAAAAACATTTGGTGTTTTAGTTACTAACATAGTTTTAAAATGATAAATAGGAGGTGAACGCTAAGAAATAAATTAGAAAGATAAATTTTGTTACTACATGTATTTTAGAATAAATAAATAGTATTATACAAATTTATAAAATATATCAATTATGAAAAGAATACAGTAATAAACACGTACTACTTCATCAATAGTGTAATCAAGTGTATAAATACTAGTATTTGTGTAATATTATTAATTTTTTAAGGGAAAAAAGGAATACAAAAAAGTAGTGAGCATATTTATAATTTTCACACAATACCAAAACTTCTCGTATATCCTACCTTTAAAGGTTTTAATGTAAAACATTTCTTTCATTAGATAGCCCATTTTGCATGATATTTTTATTAGTTACTCAAAAGAGCACATAGATAGAACCAAAAAAATCTCGCCGTACTAGATAAAACCTTAGTTTTTATATCATGATTTGGTTATCAATAATGTATTTCTCATTAGACAGTTAGTCACGTTAGTCTTTTTGCTGGATTTTTCGGCCTTACTCCTTACACTTAATTCAAATTTTAAATACATAACAGGACCTATTTCATCCCTCCACGGTAATTGAAGCATACCATATTACTAATTTATTTTACTTTTAAGTTATTTAAAAACATCCATGATATACGGTTTTAATTTTTTAACAGGACCTTTGTTTTTAACAGTAAACTCTACGGTTATCGAATAAAATATTTCAGAAGATTTATCAGCAAGTGATCTTTCACTGGCTGAGTGATTGTTTCACGGAAGGGGTAGGCTGGTGTATCACTAGTACAATAATTATTGTACGCTAAACAACACTAAATGTTGTCTAAGAAACGCGTCTTGTTTTAATTAAGATCTTTGCAGTTTCCGTTAAAACGCTATGAAAGTTAATTTCTCAACGGGCGAGACATTCCCTCTTTGTTAATTATGCCGAGATGGAACGCTCAAGTTTTTCTAGGTTCATTCTTCTCTTACACAGTCATTAGTAGAAATTGCTCTAGGAACCTAACGACATTATCATTTTTAAATAAAAATGCTATCTTCGATTACATACATTTATTATCGTACTGCAGAAACGAAACGTCTAAATGAAATATGGAAATGTTTATAAAATAGTAAATTAATTGCAACTAAGTAATTGCACGTAATATTTTTTAGTTAACTATGATGTCTTAGAGCAATCTGATTACTAAGATTTTGTGACAATAAATCTGCAGTATTTGTCCTCTAATATACAGGGCGTTTCAAAAAGGACTTTACAACCTTGAAAATTCGTATAAATGTTATTAAACAAGGTAAAAAGCTGGTTTTGGTGTTGTTTGGTTTAAATTGAAACAGTTCAAGTTTAGACTCGCGTAGTCCGCTAGTGCCTAATCGCGCCGCACAAGCGCTAGTGACAGTTACATTAAACATGACTGCCTTCACTGGACCCGAGCGTGCTAGTTGTGTGTTTTGGTTTAAAGAATCGAAGTCTGCGACAACAGTTCAGCGTAATTTTTGTACCAAGTACACTAAAGATCCTCCTAGTCCTCCTATTATAACAGTCGATAGTCACTGAAAACAGTGGTAATTGATAACAAAAGTACACTGATAACAGTATACTTATTTAAATTTTAATATAATGAAATAAAGCTTTGATGTGCAAAATGTTACTCAATAAAAACTCTTGCTTTGCGAATATTTATGAATTCAAAGTAAAAGGTAGTCTGTTATATAAGCAATCGGGTTCTTTGGACAAAGGCAACAGGATATTACTAGCCTTGTTGATTGGTGTAAGGGTAAGGAGGTAACTTCTCTCTTGATAGGAGTGAATCTGAACTTGGTCCAATCTGTTAGGGTAACTTTTAACGCATCTTAGGTAAGGCATTTTCATGGCCTTAAGAAAATTTCTCGCTTTACCTAATAAACTAAAATCTTTACAAAAGACTTCAGGTCAATATATATATATATATATATATATATATACATATATTTTAACTTTGGAACGGGGATGGAGTTAGTGTGTGGGATCACATTCCATGAAGTCTTTTGTAAAGATTTTAGTTTATTAGGTAAAGCGAGAAATTTTCTTAAGGCCATGAAAATGCCTTACCTAAGATGCGTTTAAAAGTTACCCTAACAGATTGGACCAAGTTCAGATTCACTCCTATCAAGAGAGAAGTTACCTCCTTACCCCTTACACCAATCAACAAGGCTAGTAATATCCTGTTGCCTTTGTCCAAAGAACCCGATTGCTTATATAACAGACTACCTTTTACTTTGAATTCATAAATATTCGCAAAGCAAGAGTTTTTATTGAGTAACATTTTGCACATCAAAGCTTTATTTCATTATATTAAAATTTAAATAAGTATACTGTTATCAGTGTACTTTTGTTATCAATTACCACTGTTTTCAGTGACTATCGACTGTTATAATAGGAGGACTAGGAGGATCTTTAGTGTACTTGGTACAAAAATTACGCTGAACTGTTGTCGCAGACTTCGATTCTTTAAACCAAAACACACAACTAGCACGCTCGGGTCCAGTGAAGGCAGTCATGTTTAATGTAACTGTCACTAGCGCTTGTGCGGCGCGATTAGGCACTAGCGGACTACGCGAGTCTAAACTTGAACTGTTTCAATTTAAACCAAACAACACCAAAACCAGCTTTTTACCTTGTTTAATAACATTTATACGAATTTTCAAGGTTGTAAAGTCCTTTTTGAAACGCCCTGTATATTAGAGGACAAATACTGCAGATTTATTGTCACAAAATCTTAGTAATCAGATTGCTCTAAGACATCATAGTTAACTAAAAAATATTACGTGCAATTACTTAGTTGCAATTAATTTACTATTTTATAAACATTTCCATATTTCATTTAGACGTTTCGTTTCTGCAGTACGATAATAAATGTATGTAATCGAAGATAGCATTTTTATTTAAAAATGATAATGTCGTTAGGTTCCTAGAGCAATTTCTACTAATGACTGTGTAAGAGAAGAATGAACCTAGAAAAACTTGAGCGTTCCATCTCGGCATAATTAACAAAGAGGGAATGTCTCGCCCGTTGAGAAATTAACTTTCATAGCGTTTTAACGGAAACTGCAAAGATCTTAATTAAAACAAGACGCGTTTCTTAGACAACATTTAGTGTTGTTTAGCGTACAATAATTATTGTACTAGTGATACACCAGCCTACCCCTTCCGTGAAACAATCACTCAGCCAGTGAAAGATCACTTGCTGATAAATCTTCTGAAATATTTTATTCGATAACCGTAGAGTTTACTGTTAAAAACAAAGGTCCTGTTAAAAAATTAAAACCGTATATCATGGATGTTTTTAAATAACTTAAAAGTAAAATAAATTAGTAATATGGTATGCTTCAATTACCGTGGAGGGATGAAATAGGTCCTGTTATGTATTTAAAATTTGAATTAAGTGTAAGGAGTAAGGCCGAAAAATCCAGCAAAAAGACTAACGTGACTAACTGTCTAATGAGAAATACATTATTGATAACCAAATCATGATATAAAAACTAAGGTTTTATCTAGTACGGCGAGATTTTTTTGGTTCTATCTATGTGCTCTTTTGAGTAACTAATAAAAATATCATGCAAAATGGGCTATCTAATGAAAGAAATGTTTTACATTAAAACCTTTAAAGGTAGGATATACGAGAAGTTTTGGTATTGTGTGAAAATTATAAATATGCTCACTACTTTTTTGTATTCCTTTTTTCCCTTAAAAAATTAATAATATTACACAAATACTAGTATTTATACACTTGATTACACTATTGATGAAGTAGTACGTGTTTATTACTGTATTCTTTCATAATTGATATATTTTATAAATTTGTATAATACTATTTATTTATTCTAAAATACATGTAGTAACAAAATTTATCTTTCTAATTTATTTCTTAGCGTTCACCTCCTATTTATCATTTTAAAACTATGTTAGTAACTAAAACACCAAATGTTTTTGGTTCACACTACATTAAAACCTTGGTAAAATAATATTATTGAAATATGTAGTTATAGATAAACGGTGTTTGGCACGGTGTGAAAAAATGTTAAATATTAGAGTAAAGCAAATTTCATTACTAGTCTCGAATGTGACCTATTGCTGGACAATATTGCATTTATAGGTGAAGCAAAGCTGTGCGTACAAAATGATATATAACCCCGCAATACAACTTGTAAGAGAGGAATTGAACGATACTTTTCATAATGATGCTGAAAAGCGTACGTAATATTTAAATAGATAATTAAAAAACAATCTTTAAATAAAAAATTTTATAGTCTAGTAATTATTTGTCTATTTGGATAACTATTTAAATTCTTTTAATTGTTCAAACTACGGATTTTGAACATTAAAAAATAAACAACGGAACCTTTAGTTGTTTATACAGGAAAAGAGATGTTGCAATACGGAAAGAATTACTTTCATAGGGAAAATCAGCTGACAGCTAAGGGAAAAACTATGACGTTCCAGATCTCAGCTTTGTTGGAAAGTAGCTCATTACTATACCGAGTGATTAAATAATTATATGATATTATGATTTAAGATAGTATCATATTAAGGAGGATGACGAAAAGCCCTTGTTAAGTTTTTCAAAACTACAACAAAGTGTAAATGAATACTTTTAATTCTAATGTTCATTGTAAAATAAGTGAGATGAAAGAAGGTAGGAAAAAAGCAAATGATCAATATTCTGGTACAGAGTGTTCAGCTCGGTAATGGTAGATATGAAAATACGGTTTTTGTAGAAAAGTTATAACAAATAACAGAATTTTTTTAATCAAATTAAACATAAAATATCTGGCTAAATGGGATATGTTGAAATAACCTTTGATTCTATTACAATGTAATTTGTTGATACAATATTGTGTTTCAGTATATTTTGTGTGTTCACCCTTTTCTCTTGACATTATATTTTGTATTTAGATCTCTGATCACCGTGGGCGTTACATCTAGTTTAGTTTTTTTTTATAAGGATTCTTGTGTGTTATTTAAAATAAAAACAATACATACTCGTCATAGCTAAAAAACTAATAACTTGATTTTATTTCGACATCAGATAACTCAGTTCAGGCATGAAAAGTGAGCTCTTGAACTATTCTCTGTAGAGTACGAGGCGGTAACAATCAAAGATACGTGGCGAAGCCCTGGTGTCGGACCTCAGAACTAACTGAAATAGTCCCCTGAACCTAAGTATACATTGTTCGTACGATCGATTTATCTGCTGTTTAACTAATAAAGTCACAGATATAACAAAAAATAAGCACAGTGATTGCATAAAATCTACGTGATCACCAGAGAATGCGATCAACAGAAGGCTGTTTATTCTGTATAGAGAATTTATTTACTGTGGAAAACACATTGTGTCATTTAATCTAATCTTTATTTTGGATATTCTGTTTTTTCTCAATAGTAAATGAATTCTAGACATAATTAAAATTCCAAGATGGACTTCATATCGTTTAATTTATAAGCAAAATTAATGTGATAATTTCCTGTAGGAAGTATTTATTAGCTGAAATTAATCATTTTAAATAGTTTAAAAAGTAAACAAAAACGTTAGAAAAATACATCACATTTTTCCGATTTTAAAACATTTTCATACATTTATTTCTCATTAGTAAAGAATATTCCAATGGTAAAAAAAGTTTCTAAAACTGAATATTAATTGCTAATCAGCGATGTGATTGATTTCTTGATGCTAATATTTTGTACAATTCACGAAAACATTAATTTTTAAGTGCTTCTTTAGATTTAAGTTACACTGTTACCCAGTTCTGTGTGTATAAAAACAAGTTTAGAGTATACAACTCAGAAAATTTATGAAAGAATGGGTGATATAGATTACAGAAATGTCCACATTTTTTAATAAATCATAAAGTAACAACTATTTTATATCATATATTGTTTATTACAGCTTATCAACCATTAAAATAGATTAAGTGTAGATAAAAAAAATGATTTACCATCACATGTTACGCCATGTGGCTATGGTTAAGCTATTTGTAATTTAACTGTAGGAATTTCATGGAAATATCGAAGGCTGCAGAAGGTGACACCAGGATATTATATGTCTTCTTGAATGATGTAATGACCTAGTTATTATCTCCCTACAGGGCATAACGGTAATTTTTTTATAGTGTTGCTCAATGAAGATTGTACACTACTATTGAATGATGTATTATCGTGTGCTACATTAATATATAGAACCCATCCTCCAATGTTTGAACAGACTCATCTTTATTCTAAAGATAGAAGATAACTAGCTCCTTACAACAATCATGAGACTACGTAATATCCTGGTGCCGCCTCAAGAACTCACTGACCTATTAATACTTCTTGTAACTAATTTATCCTGCAATATATACATATATTTGTGTTAGCTACATGACAAAGCTTTTTATGTAATCTTTTATTAAATTTACGTTTAATTCCATCTAGTTGTCATGAAAAAATAGTTAGAAAATAGTTCTTCCATAAAACGAAGTCTAACTCATTGATTAAATTCAGATAAAAATTAATGTTATCAGTCCTCTAGGAAATAGTATAATAGTTATAGAAGTGAAATCACTCTCGATTTTATATTACAATTGTTGAACATTTGATTAGTATAAGTATAAACTATATAATTGATTTATTTTAAGTTGTTTGTAGATATTTTAAATAACCTTGCCTCTAAAAACCCGTTCTTTTTAAATAAAATGTTATATAAATGAATGCAAATAGTTTTAAACACGTATACTTCCAACTAATGCTAAAATCCATCTTTTTTATTCTTGATTTGCGTTTGCATAGTTTACACTAACAGATAAGTTCAAGGTATAAACGTATAACATTAAATTAAAATAATTAAGTATGGATGTTCTATAATCTGATACTTAAGGTATAGAACGAAAGGGTTGGTCAAAATAATGTATTGTGGTCCGTCTAAAGTGGTTAAAATATAAGCAATTATAATTGTACTATATTTTTACGATAAATACTGAGGCTCAAATTTAACTCGTATACTTATCAGAGAACAAAATTACTGTAAAAGAGTTTAATATTGAACAAATGAGCTAACTTATAATGCTACCACTTTTATAGAAGGTAGATGTATACATTTATATATGTTTATGTTAACAAATGTATAATACAATTAACATATCAATGAGTTTAATAATAAATTGTCTCCTAACTACAGTAACTTAAGAAAGCGGAAAAGAGAAACTTATTACTTTCCTTTGGTAGTAAAAAGAATAAAAATGTTTTAGTATCTCTCTCTCATAAAACATTAACAGCATGATTTTCTGGAAATCGATAGATTTCCCCAAAGATATATTTTCCTCACGCTTAGTGCTAGTAGATTTCGAAAATTAACAGGTATCGAAAGAGTTACAAATATTAAATAAAAATGTTTTTCAGTTGTTTTCTAGTTTTCATTAGACATTTTAAATATAACGTTAGAATTTTAGAAATCAGCGTAGACTAACTATATACATGCTCTATAAGTGGTAACATTCAGTTCCTTTATATAGTTTCCCTGGAGGTGAAATAACATACTATCCGTTGACATTTAAAACCCTCCCTACATACTTTGACTACAATATACATATGCACATATATATATGTATTGTACAGGACATAAATAATTATGTAATGGTAATGGATGTTTGTAATAATAAAATGTTATAACAAAAGGTTCTAACACAAATGACCGCAGTACAGCAATGACAGGTACAAAGAAAGGTAGCGCCTTCAGGTATTTTATTAGCTTTATACATAAACAGAAACGACCGAGACACTAACAACACACGCCGCCAGTGCTTTGTTTTACCCTTTACGGATACTTGGCACGGCTTGTTTGTTAATTTATTTCATCTGCTCTGAGTACGTTTATTTCCTTGTGAAAGAGTAAATGAATTAATACTATGTAAGTTAAATCTAACCATTGTATTGTAATTTTAAATAATCTATTTCAGGACTTAATTCCATTTCCCAAAGCGCCAAATTCTGGTAATTCTTTATACAAAGTAAACAGCCTTCTTTTGGTTACAAAACATCGGTAATCACTTTTTTTTTTTTGTAATTACAGTGCTTAGCTTCGGTATGATACATTCTAGACTTCCCATATTACAACACTTTGTACAAAAATCTGATATAAAAGAATTCAGTATATTTTTTATGATATACTATGGAGATCGTATGGCTGTATTGAAGTAAAATGTTCATCGTTTAATGTATTCTTCTATCAAAAATATATCCCAAAAACATTAACAAATAGCCACAGATAACTTTCAGTTGTAAATAATTACATTTAAGTTTTAAAAAATTAGAAAAAAAAACACATTTGTTATTTCTTTGTATTATTATGACAGCACGTATATTCAAAACTTGTAGTTTTAATGCAGGGAAAGAAATGTAAAACAGTGGCTGATCAATATAAAGGTTGTAAGTAGTTTTGCACATTAATGATAGAAGCAAATTCTTATATAGTACAAATATCCCATCGAAATACTAGAAGAAAAAATGGTTTGCAGATTAATTTTCCAATTAAATGTTGTCCTAGAAAGGCGTCTTGCTTTAATTAACATCTTAAGATGCAGTTGCCGTCAAAACTCCATTGAAGTTAATTTCCCAACGGGCGAGACATTTCCTCTTTGTTAATTTTGCCGGTATGGAACGGGCACCTTTTTTTTAGATATATTTATCTCTTTCACAAACATTAGAAGAAATCGCTATAGTAGGTCTTCGTTTAAAAATAAAAATAATGTCAAAACATGATTTAATTATTTCTACTGCTAGAATATCTAGATTGAATGATGAAGACCGATGATATTCCGTTGTTTCTTGTTCTTGTTTTTCTGATTTGAACCAATATAAAACACATAATTGTTTTAGCACACATTGCCCTGATCACCATTTTTATTCCCTATGCACATTCTTCACTCAAACTTTTACACTTAAATATTTACATCCGTATGTGTTAAGTATTTTTATAAATAGCTACTTAAATAAGTGTATTTTAAAGAATCACACTTAACAAATAAATTCATAATCAATTCATTAATAATACATTTATTTATTAAAAAAACATATTACTCCACCAATCATCAGTTGTAAACTATAAGAGGGAGAAAGGGACTTCTAAGGCCTTCCACAAAACTTTAAATATGTTTATAAAATATTCTGTGGTAGTTAAACAACAGTCTATATATATATATATATATATATACATATCTATATATATATATATATATTTCATTGCTAATATAAAGTACACTAAGAACCGAAACTTTTATACGTTAGGAAACACTTCCATAACCCTAAAAAATCACGTCTCTCTTAAATACTTCAAATATTATAACATTTTGTATTTGTGTTGGTTTTATTATTATATGCATTATGCATAAGTATGCATTTTTAGTTTAACAACATAAGGCATGTTTAAATTATATAGAAATCAAGTTAACATTTACTAATATGTAATAGGCAGTGGAATTTTTAAACCAGGATAAGAGTATAACTGATGATATTCGTTAGATGTTCACCGGCTAACTTCAGAAAGCTTTGCAAACAGATTTCCAGTTCGGTGAACATTCCTTCACCAAGAACAATACCGAATAGCCGCAACAAAGAACATACTAATGACGCTACAGTGTGAGTTCACCTTGAACTTTGGTTCACCTTCCCTACTTATCCAACCATATATAACAAGTTATTGCACTTTTACAACACAAAACAAAATGCCAAATAGCCACAAATGAATGTACTAATAGCAGTAAAATGTGATTTTTTTACTTCTTTCACCAAAACTGCTAATGGTATTCATATGTTTGTATAGACGTAGATGAATTGAAGTTGTGGATCTATCATGCTATTGGCTGAAGCTTAACCAAACACTAATCAATATGAATAATATGGCTTATTAATCACAGGTTCTCATCTTTTGAACTTGTTCATGCTGTCTTCTCTGTTGAAGGTATTTTCATTTTTTAATATTTTTAAATGTTTCTCCTATTACCCTACTTTTATTTTTGTCAAAATAAATTATTCCTTGAAGTCTGTTATCGTATTCCAAATGTTCTTGTACATTGGTGTTACGAAACAAGAAACGTGAAAGTATGATGAACTTTGTCTTATACACACAATACGCTATAGTAAATTACAAGATAGTTAACAATTATTTTATTTTTAGCATTGTTTGGGTCCAGGAACACACTTGGACAGTTATGATAAATAGTGGTAGGTGTTAGCCACATCGAGAGTCGCCTGTGTTGGGAGTTTCTCTACTGATGGTAGACTTTCTAAGATTAATTACCACAATCATACTAGAAAATAATTACTTACTAGATATATCGTAGGATGAGAAGAAAGATTGAAATCTAATTTAATTGTTTTGTTACTTTCTTTCTTTATTTAAGTTTATTACATTCATATGTTAGGAATGTAGCTTCTAACCTCACGCTCTTAATTCTCGACTAATGAGTTGGTGTTTTTAACTACTTTTCATTTTTTTCAGATAAACCGAGTACAATGATTGTTTTGTGTCATTTAACATGATTTTTAGATCATTCAACATTTATATTTACGGACATTTTCAAAAGTTATACAACGCTCTGTCTATTGGAATCTATTTTCTTCAACGGGTGTGGAAACAGTACAGTATATATTTAAGTGTGAAGAAGCAAAAGAAACCATATAAAATTATAAAACCACAGAACAGGGAAAATTGTGAATGAAAATTTTTTATTAAAGTGTATTCCTGAAAATCTCATTTTGTTGAACGTAGGAGTCATGTAATTAACAGATTTTATAAAAACAAATACGATATTGTAAAATCTGAAGGAGTCTGAAAGTTTTACAGCACTAGTATAAGTGGCATTCTTTTCTATTAAGCAGTACGATTTTTAATCTCCAATGTTACTCAGGCTTATCCAATAGCTTTTTTTCAGGTATGAAAGTAAACATAACAAAATACTGCAGAGAAAAGCTGAGACAGTTGAAGGAGCGTAATTTCTGTCAGAAATAAAGATTGTGTTATAAGTCGCCGTTCAATCTCAGCAGATTGGATTGGAAACGTTTTAACCCAATTCGGTAAAAGTCCACTGTATGTTTAGTCTTTGTGAAACTTTTACAGCCCAGTATCTTACAGAGAGCGCTCTCCTGTGTGAAAGCTTTCTCTTTGAGCAATGCAGATAAATTTGACACTGATCCTCTCAAATACTTGACTAAACATATGTGTTTTATTATTGAAAGGATCTGACTTCAGTAATAAACATTGAATCGCAAAAAGTACTTGCTCCGCCGGGCCTCGAACCCGGATCTCGCACTTGCCGGGTGAATGTACTAACATTACACCACAGAGCCCTCCCTTTTTACGATTCAATTATTTTGTATTTGGCCGTTTCTTTCACATATGTGTATAAATAACCAAACTAACATATGATCGGAAGACCAAATACCTGTCAAATGACTTTTATTTACATTAATTAAATTTGTATAAATGGCAATAGCCGAATTTAATTTAATCTATTTCATATACAAAATACAAATACAAAATAATTGAATCGTAAAAAGTGAGGGCTCTGTGGTGTAATGGTAGCACATTCACCCGGCAAGTGAGAGATCCGGGTTCGAGTCCCGGCGGAGCAAGTACTTTTTGCGATTCAATGTTTATTGAAATAAATTAAATTCAGCTATTGCCATTTATACAAATTTAATTGATGTACATATATATATATATATATATAATATGATTATATATATACATATTATGCTAATTTCTAAATAGTGGATAATGGAAGTTAAATCATTAAGTCCTATTAGATTTCGTTCCAAAAATTCTAACGGTATATTAGTCGGCCTTTTACATTTTCCTTAATGGCATTATGCTTTTGATTATGTATTTGCGGAAATCATACCACAGAGTGTCTAAAATATTTATTTAACGAGCTATAATTTTCCTGATCAATTATTAGCAGTTGCAGAACTGCATACTTTGGATAAGAGGAATTTTCATAAAGGGAGTCAAAGCAGAGAGAGAGAGTTAGAGTGAGAGAGGAAGAGAGCTCCCGACAAACAAGTAGACGGTTCAGTGCACATTTCACCAACATCAGGAACAATACAGGAAGGAACAAACAGAATACTAATGATGTAGAGGCTCTGTGATGAGCGACTCCTATAACGCTGGTCCTGAACATTTAGAGGTTGATAATTCACAAATCCCGGCGTTATAATGATCATCAGGAATGCTGTGGTATCTCAGGAGTCGCTTTGTCTTTGTGCCGATAACAGAAATATATGAAGTCGTCTACTATCTTTCGTATTTTAAAGGCATCATTATTTTTTAATGATGAACTCATCTCTGGTGTAAAGCTATATGCTATGATAACTTCTCGTTGAAACGACACTATGACCCAGCAAACAATGAATGACCAATATCTGATAAATATGCATAACAATGGACGTTATGTGTATTCTATAATTTACAAGAATTGCTTCAATTAGTGAAAGGTGAATGATTTAGTCGTATAAACAATTTTCTTGTAAGTAATCATCTCTTATGTCTAAAGTATGCTTAATGTTTGTTATCTGAAAAATGCGTTTTTTCTGTTTATAATAGTGATACCAAACATTCAATGAACTTTCGTTTGGTTAACAATTAATACATATTTTTGTTCTGTAACTAAAATTAAAATTGTATGTACTTTCTTTCATGGTTATAATAGGTGGTAACTTATACATAAATGTAATATTCTATGGTAAATTTGAGTTTTTTCCAATAAATGTTATGTAACTTGTTAAGTTATGAATTATCTATGCAATATTCATATTGATAAATGTAATTTTAAGCACGTATCTCATATTATTTAAAATTTGTGTTTAAAATACTAAAATAAATTTAAATACTGAAATATTAACGATATCATTACCAACCTCTTCTGAATTATTTAATGAAAAAGTTCAATTTGGTAAACACAATTTAAAAGATTAATAATTTTTTTTTTACATTGTGTGTTTTATTTCCCACAAATATCACCCAGAACATATTACTCTCGGGATTGTAATAGGATGTAATATTACAGAAACTGAGAATGCTACTCAATATCACGAAACTGTCAGTTCTTGGTGTCAAAACGAGCTGATTCTGAGAATATAACTATTGTACAGATCATATGTATGCCAGGTATGTGATAATATCTACGCATTTCTGTACCATATCACTTAATACTCTTATCGTATAATTTAAATGTTATTTGATAAGTGTAATAATACAATATTAATAAACAAAACAAACTCTGTTTTAAATAAATATACAGTGATTTTTTATCTCATAAAGTCTGAAGCAGACACTAACTGATTATCTCGTTTGTTCCACCGTGCCAAGAGATCGTGCATATCAAATTTTTGTGTATTAACTTGTGCACCTGATATGTTAATGAGAATATCTCTTCACATATTAGACTATATCTTGTGGTCTATCTGTTTTTTTGTCGAAACTATTTAAAGAGTTCCTTTTAAGGTTGTTAGTCGCCGAATTTTCGGATCTTATCAGTCGAACGTTGACGTTAAATTCCAGGACTTAAGTCTGTGGCAAAGTCTTCAGACGCTGCACCAAGAGGAAGGTAAACTGGAGGCAACTTAACATGGACGAATGTAATTTTGTTTCATGCTCACACTCAGCATGCATGAAGTAAGGCCTTATGTTTGACCTTATGATTGATTTGAACATTTTATCTAATGGGGTTTAATTGGAGAATGGCAAAAATAAATAAAAGGAACGTTGTTATTACAATATAGTTTACCTCAAAGCAATAAAAATATTATTTGTTTTGTTATATAATGTATTGTAGTATATAAACAGTCGATATTGGGAGACTCAGATGAGACGTAAGATTTATTTAAAAAAAGACATTAAATCATATTAAATTAAATTTATAATATATATTTAAGTACTATTCGTTCATCTTTTACATTTTGGCTAGTGACATGGTAATTTAGATCCAGTATATGAGGAATATATACTACAAAATACCTTTATATTTATGATTCATACAAGCTTTAGTTTCCCTCATCAATTATTAACATATATTCGTGTGGGAACATCATTATTTTAGTAAAATTCAACGTTAGGTTTAGAATTCAAGTTTACATGTAAAACAAGTAATGGTATAGAAGACAATCACCCCAGACCTAATGAAAATCAAGGGACCTAATAAATCTTGGAAAGGTCGTGATTTCGGGTAAATTTCACCCACTAATTTTATATTTATCAGATTCAACCAGGTCACGTAACAAGAGTACGTGTCCCGTTTATCAAGCCAGGTGATGTATGAAGCTGAGGCACTTTTACTTACGGTCGGCCCTATCTCCTATTGAGCGACTTTTCATTTTTCTAAACTCACGAGGATTGTTTTTCTGTTGTTCACAAATGTGTCCACATTAAAATTTTACTGTAGGAAAGATTAATATATTTGTTATTTGAAAATTGTTATTAATGTCTATAAATGTTTTCCTAACTCCTGAGATACTGGCTCATCGAAAGAAATAAAAACACTAAACCTTATGATATAAATGCAATTGCATGGCAAAGTTTGAAATTGATGACATATAAGTTTAAAGGCTAGATTATATTCATACCTGTCTTTTTGGTTTTATTGCTGCTTCTTTTACCTTATTCATATAGGTTAGGTAAAACTAAACTGTACAATTTACAAATTTCAGTTTATTGAAATTTAACTTATATGAAAGGCAATAATTAATTATTTATTATACCTTACTATTATTTAAGTTCATAAACATTAGATAAAAGTGAATCTATAAGTTTACTTTAGTTTTATTTATGATTATGAAACTACATTGTAATTGTATATATTGTCTTGTAATTATCATATATACATACATGTGTGTATGAGTGTGTGTGTGTGTGTGTGTGTGTGTGTGTGTGTTGTGTGTGTTGTGTGTTTTGTGTGTGAAGTAAATACGCACTGCCTTATCTAGTTTTTTTATTTTTTATGATAAATTTAATTATTGTTGCTCTGTATTCTAGAGCTCACATTTATTTGAATTGGCATATATCTCTTTTTTTATTCATCCTCATTAATATGAATCATCCTTTACTTACCACGTTGCGCATTTTCAATGATTAATATCCCACGTTAATGTCCCTTTCTTGCTTGAGGGTCCTAAAAACTTAATTTTAGTTTAGAAACCCTTTTTATATTTTAATCGAATTCTGAACTATTTCATCTATATTTAACGTTTCCACTCAAAATATATTATTCCTCATTATTATATAGTGTTGATAAACTCCATGAATTTAACTGACGTTTCTTATAAATATTTAATTAATTTCGTTCACTACAATAAATCTCTTTCATCCTCTCACTATCATTTTCATGAGACACTCAAGTATATCCTTGAACTTGTCACAAGTCTAGTTCTCACCATCACCACCCTTACCTCTTAGGTTCAAGGGCGGAATACTTAGAATTCTCCACCTCATTATTTCAAACCTAATTGAGTTCCAAAGTACCTCCACTCCCAAATTTCATCTCAACCACGTACGGCCTTTTACATAATGTTTACTCTACTTGTTTTTATCACTCATTTATTTTTTAGAAATTAAAACTAAATTATATTTAATATTTTAATAATGAAAAAGTTTTTTGTGCTTGTTTAAATATCTTATAAACACACAAATATTTTACTTAAATAAAACAAATTATTGGTTAATCTAATATTGTTTTCTATTTTATATGAATTAAAGAGTGTAAAATTAGTTTATTCTCAGTGTGATTATTGTAGAACTTTTAAAATAATCTGACCGAGACAAGAGAAGTTGGTCTTTATCCACTAACAGTTACTATTTGATCCATTAAGAAATCTCATGAAAAGAAAGTTTACCGAAAGAACGGAAAGCTGGCATGGATTGTCGGCTTACAGTGGGTTACGAAGTAAACTCTTGCGCTAGATTCTTATAAGGGATTTCTGGAAAATCTTGATTTTATATCAACTTTAACATGTATGCACGTTGAAATAGAACGATCAAGGTGTTTTAATACTTCATGATTTATTTCTTAAATTAACTTTCGGATTGAATGTTATGAAAAAGTTAATAGTATTTTATGAATATAATTAACCTGTATTGTTAATTCAATGCAATCTTGGTTTCATATATTAAATTTATACACCCTATTTTGTAATTTGGTAATTTTTGAAGATCATTAATTACTATACATACACCTCAAACAAGCATCTATTTATGTGTATTTTAGTAACATGAACCAACAATAAATGGGCAGTTGATTAGATGTATGATCGTAAGCGTTTCTAACTTTTTCTAGTGGAAATCATCGGCAAAATTATTTCTGGGCGGTTGGGTTCACAAATTTGACACCTCTCAGAAGTTGAGCTGTTTAAGAGCTGTCCTACTGGTCATTGCCTGACTTGACTGTCTAGCTTACTTAATCGGCCATATTTAGTATAAAACGCATCAAAGTGGTTTAGATAAACATTACAACAAATAATATGTTTGCTATCCATAAAATTCAGTTATTAGGTTTAAACTTTTAAAATTTAATGAAACCTGCCATATTGAGACCACATTCAAGCTACAAATATTCACATACTCATGTTATTGTAACCCTTTTCCAATTTCACCCACTCCAGCGCTGTGGTGGGGTCAGTATTCTCACTGGGTCGTCTCCCAGTCGAATGCCAGAAATCCCTATTCATTTTAAAAAATAGTTTTCATGCCAAGAGATTGGAACAACCTTTTAACACGTTGGTGTTAAGGCATTATTAATCAAATAGGGTAATATTTGTTTAAGGAAAATGTTCATGAAACAATGGCTCTGACCAGATCAGTTTCGGTAGTTATTTCTTCCTATTCTCTGATACTTATGTATGTTTGGACCAAACATTTAAATATAAAAATAAAAATTCAAATAATTTTATTTTACTAGGCAAAATTAGGGCTAAAAATCCCTTATTAAACAAGCTGGGAATCAACGGCTTTGAAGAGACTTCCGAACCATGACCGGGGAGGCGGACCACTCACGAGAATAGGAACTCTGAGCAGTCACCCATCCAAGCAGCAGCCACGATCGACGTATCTTTAGTCGGTTATCTTGCGATAACCATCGTACCGCCATTCCACTCTACTATTGGATGTATTCAGAAAAATGTGTTTCTAAAATGTAAAGATATGGCAGAATCATCAGTTACCAATTATTGATACTTGTCCTGGAAAATGCAACGTTGCGATAACACGAGTTGCCTTTTGAAGTGATTACTTCTTTTGACACGCTATCGAAGTATGTTTTTTACAGGGGAAAACTTTCGTTTCGCGTCACGTAACGTCACGTCATGCTTGCTCGCTCTGTACCCAATAAGTGTGGGAAAACTTTATTTTTCTTATTTTGGAAATACAAGATTATATTATAAATGATACAGTACAAAAACTTGGAAACTTAAAAATAATTATTACATTTTTATTGAGAATAAGTTCTAAAAATCAAATTATGTGTTTTATATTAACTTAAATTTTAAAAACCTGGGATATAATTGTTCTAAATATCTTGTTGTTCCACATTTCGTTGTACTAATGTTTATATCACTTGATATTGTTAAATATAATTTATATTTTAAAATTGCAATTAATGGTTTTAACGATTTTCCAGCAAACTTTGTACTAAAATCTTTTTTCCGTGATTTTTATCAAAAGGAATGTAAGGCAAGTCCTAATGTATTCAAGCAAATCATCCAATAATCCAGCAAGGTTATTATTATAATAAAAAACGCAAATTTCCTTTCAGGATTAAATGAAACTACGGATTTTTTTAGCTACATAAGATTCAATTAATTAATTTTTAATCCTTTTTAAAAGTCTCATCAAGACAAACCACTTGTGAACCGGAAAAGGAATTAATATTAACCATGCCGAAATTCAATTTAGAATCCGATGCGCTTAAAAACTCAGCTATGAAATAATGCTATATAAATACGTAAATGCTATAAATAGGTTAATCAATTTTACGTTGTTCATTAATAAATGAGTTAGTAGTTATCAGATTTATTGTTATTTAACCATTTATTTTAATCTGTGTTTAATTTCATTCACAGCCCGTTATAAAAAGTAGTTACTTCTATCGGTCAGTCCCGCTACTGCCTTTTCCATTTTTTGCAACTAATGGACAATTTTTAAAAAAAAAAAACTGAATAATATGAATACCTGCAATTTATTCACAAATTCTTATTCACAATATTTACACATTTCCATAGAATAGGACACCAAGATTGGTTTTTATACAATATAAACTGGCTGAGGTACCGGATGAGTCTTGAAGAGGGGTGGTTGCGGAGTCGATTGCCAGAGGGCAGCAGAAACACTCTCTGTCAAGGACCCCGCGGCGACAAGTCTGAAACACGACGTACCAAATATGTAAAACAATACAACAGCTAGTTTTAGGTTATTACATGTTAGAGAATGTTATGAACCTGGTGGGAGTATACAACATTAAAAACACTACAAGTGAATGACGCACAATGAATTTTTCTGATAAACTTCAAATAAATAGTGAATAAAAAGTCAGGAAACCCTCCCCTGCAATATTTGTATCAATTTTATGTAAGGAGATACCACTTGGGTTATGGTGCCATGTAGAAAGGTACTTTCATTTAATTTTTTAAATTGTTCAGATGCTCCAAGGAGTGTGAGCTAAAGCCGCAGTTTTTATATGCCAAATCTACTTTACATATTAAGCTAATTACTCTTGTTGTATATCGTCTGTACATCACAGCTTACAAATTTCGGATGATTATTTACAAAAACAAAGACATCTAACTATGTACTTTGTGTTTGATATTGCTTCCGATTGAAGTTAAAATAAAGATCATGTAATTTAAATGACCTTATGATAAAACAACAAACCATCATTACTGGATGTATAAGAAACCATGTAGGCCACTGTTTTGTATGGATTTAACAGTTTCAGGTCAAATTTATTCTAATGTATTACACTAATAGAGAATGTACAACTTCTCCACCTATACTCTCACTTGAACCATTTTTCTTACTCCTTGTTCACATTTCCCTAATAAGATGGAAAAAAAGATAGTTGTAAAAAAAATCCTGTATTTGGATATTCAGGTATAGGATTGATGTGTAAAGTTTTTTAATCCATTATCTGCAATTATTTAAAAATAGAAGGGCTATTCAATATGTACTTGAGGTTAACGGGTACGGCGGTAATTACCTTGTAGCAATTAATTTATTTATATAGATACATATTAAAACAAATTAGTAATTAAACTGATAATAAAATATATTAATATTTATTTTTTTACGTTATTAACAATAACGTAACTCACTTATTATGACTGAAATTACTCTGACAACGTTTCATAAACATATTAAAACGTATCAATTACTAAGAATAAATCAATTTTACGTTCATGTTTTAAATTAAAATATGGTGGTTTTTTACATCAAAGATTAAAGCTGGCCCCTATATTAAACCATGCCAAACACATTTTTGTATTGTAGACTCTCAATATATTTATCACTAAATAGAAGGTGGTGTTCTACATGTAAACCTTCCTGTAAATTTAATCGTTATTTCAAATTATATTCATCAATCATTCAAAGAGACAATGGAGAAGGAGGTGGAGAGTAATGATTTTGGAACAGTTGGGTGGTGGTATGCAGAAGATAAAAGGGAGTGTTAATAAAAGAGATAAAATTAATCTGTTTGAATTACCTTCTTCTATTGAATGTGTCTGTTGAATCATGACAGCCAGGTTCATTTTGCACTCCTTCATGCTCTTGAAGGTGAAAGGTCGTTCATCTGGGCAGGAGGGCACCTTATCGCACCGGCAGTGACCACCCACAATGTTACATCCGGACACCAGTCGTGGTGCGTCACACTTGATGTCTGTTCCTGGTATCACTGTAACAGATAACGTGACTTTCAACTTTTATATAGTGAAAAGTAGCGCTTCGAGTTTGTGAGACACAATGTTACATCCGGACACCAGTGGTGGTGCCCGACACATGATGTCTGTTCCTGGTATCACTGAAACAGATAACGTGACTCAGCCTCCAGAGAATGAAATTAGCACTTCTTGTTTGTGCGACACAATGTTACATCCGGAGACCAGTCGTGGTGCCCCACGCTTGATGTCTCTTTCTGGTATCACTGAAACAGATAACGTAATTCAGCCTCCAGAGAATGAAAGTAGTACTTCTTGTTTGTGAGACACAGTGTTACATCCTGACACCAGTCGTGGTGCCCCACACTTGATGTCTGTTCCTGGTATCACTGAAACGGATAACGTGACTCAGCCTCTAGAGAATGAACGAACCGCTACTTGTTTGTAAGACACAATGTTACATCCGGACACCAGTGGTGGTGCCCCACACTTGATGTCTGTTCCTGGTATCACTAAAAAAGATAACGTGACTCAGCCTCCAGAGAATTTAAGTAGCACTTCTTGTTTATGCGACACAATATTACATCCGGACACCAGTCGTGGTGCCCCATACTTGATGTCTCTTTGTGGTATCACTGAAACAGATAACGTGACTCAGCCTCTATAGAATGAAAGTAGCACTTCTTGTTTGTGAGACACAGTGTTACATCCTGACACTAGTCGTGGTGTGCCCCACAATTGATGTCTGTTCCTGGTATCACTGAAACAGATAACGTGACTCAGCCTCTAGAGAGTGAACGTAGCGCTACTTGTTTGTGAGACACAATGTTACATCCGGACACCAGTAATGGTGCCCCACACTTGATGTCTGTTTCCTGGTATCACTGAAACAGATAACGTGACTCAGCCTCCAGAGAACGAAAGTAGCACTTCTTGTTTGTGAGACACAGTGTTACATCCTGACACTAGTCGTGGTGCCCCACACTTGATGTCTGTTCCTGGTATCACTGAAACAGATAACGTGACTCAGCCTCTAGAGAGTGAACGTAGCGCTACTTGTTTGTGAGAAACGGTGTTACACCCAGACACCAGTCGTGGTGTCCCACACTTGATGTCTGTTCCTGGTATCACTGAAACAGATAACATGACTCAGCCTCCAGAGAATGAAAGTAGCACTTCTTGTTTGTGCGACACAATGTTACATCCGGACACCAGTCGTGGTGCCTCACACTTGATGTCTGTTCCTTGTAACACTGAAACAAATAACGTGACTTTCAGGTACTTGTATGTTCGAGGTATGTCGCCCGTTTGTGATGCAAACTACTACAAACGAAGGTGGTGCCAATACAATTTACTATTCCTGGTATATCTGGAACAGATCACTTGTATCTGTCAGTTCACTTTATATCCTTGAAGGTGAAGTTTAGTCATCACGGCAGGAACGATGATGGTGTGAGGACCAGTCTTGAACAGCAATACTGAAAGTTATATATTTCTTGTATTTTATGAATCTTAGTATCCCGCACTTGAGTCTTACTTTACGTGTGATATAACACAAAAAATATTGAAAAAAACATGGCGTTTATTTCACTGCCACTCTTTCATCCTATTCAAAAGTTAAGAGTACGACACAATACCTGGCTCGTTACAGTCTTTTCAAAAACATATATTTAGTCAACATCATATGAGTAATGCACCTGGAACAGATAATCAGAGATATAATTATACATAAAAGAAATGTGTATACCTCTGCAGCATTAAAATGAGAAAGAAGAAATTGTTCACTTTACCGATTGATAGGCTTCAATGGCGCTCATGGAATTCCAGAGTTGGAAATGCATCAGCTTCTAATTTTAGTCTATGTATAATATGTAGAGACTTGTCACTAATACAAAGTGAGGGATTTCTTTAGAGTTCCTTTAACCACAGAGTGTCTACCTTTGAAGGCTAGTGAGCAGGAACCCCAAATACAATGCCTGACCAAAAGGAGTTGCTTAACTGCTGCTGAGGTTGAATGACAATATAAAGTTAATTTTGTTCGTTTAATGAAGCCATATAATTTTTGTAGATTTATAACACCATCGAAGGAAAATCTAGCATGGAATACAGAGTCAGACTCAATAAGTTTACAAATATAACTAACTGGATATAATGCATGGTTCAGAATACCTTACTGAAGCCATAAATAAACAAACCACAAGTATTAGCTTACTAATTGCTTATCTACAGTCTCACATAAACTTTGAAGACCAAAATGTTTTACTAATAAGTCAAAGATTACTTCAGATATACAGTGTAGCCTAGAAGTAAGAATGTAGGTCTCTATCAAAGGTCAATGATATGTTTTTAAGAAGGTCAATTCGAATTTTCAAAAGGGTTAAGACCGTCCCTTTGAAATGTTACTGGATTAATTTAAACTGTCATTGCCATTAATATATTCCTTCACTAAACTATAAAGGGTTAATTTTTAATTGTGATAAGCACTCATATTAAAGTTCATTAAAACATATTTGTTATAGTATTGTTTCAAGACACCTCTCAGTCGACAAAAACAATGGAATAGGTAAAGATTGACGCAGCCAGTGGCTTAAGCGATCAGCTCTCGCAGGATTTCTGAGGAAAGCACTGCGAGCTTATGCTGTAAATCCTCCACTAAGCCTAAAGTCATTACCGGATTTTCGTTTTCTTGACGAAGCTTCCTTGATCTGCTTTATCACCCATTGAATCAATGCTATCCAAATTAAGATAATTTTAATATGTAATTAAAATTCACATATGAAAAAGGAGTATATAAATAGAGAAAACTTGAGTTTAAAAACTAAGAAAAACAGTACTAATTCTTGTTTGAATGAAGTAGTTGACGTTATAGTATAAATAAATAGCCCTTTATGAAATTGATACTAAAATTGTAATAACACGTGTAACAAAACTAAATTTTACAAATTTAAATTTATTATAAAATACAATAACATGGTAAATGATCAGAGAAAATATTTTAGTTTAGGAAGTGATTGATATAATATTGATACTTAATATTTTGGCGATTGCTCTTATTTGTAAAATCCTAGAGTGTTCAAGTTGTAGTGTCTAGAAAAATGTTTATGTTTCAATTAATTTTGATAATGACAGTAATATTTTATAAACAAAGGGCAATTAGTCAAATGATCTTAATGTGCAAAATACCTTCATAGTTGATACAGAAATAGTTAGCATTTTAATAAACAAAATTGACAAGTTGAGAACTGTACTAGAATTCTTATTTTCGGTTGTATGAAATGTAGTGAAAATATAGATGATTAATATTTACAAATCTAGTATTTTGTGGTCCTTAAAACTGTGATAATCTATTGCAGTACGCCCAAATACGGATATCTACCACCAGTTTTATTACATGGCCTACATTATGTTTAATGAGAAACTTAGGCACGGTTTGGCGAGAAAATTAATAGAATTAGTCTCGATCGGTGTTATTATCGGTGGTAACTTCTTTTTATTAATTGGAACCTTAATTGTCTCCAAAAAAACATAAATGGGAATAATTTCTATAATAAATCTTTACTTTAATAAGGTTATTAATGCGTCATATGACACTTACTGTTGGAAGAGATGAGATTATCAGTGTTTTTAGCATAAATTTATGGTAATACATTAAGTAAGGTACATAATAATAAATGGCATAATCTGACATAATAATTGCTTTTCAATCGCCACTACAACTTCCACTCGCAAGCATTGAACGTACTTCAACACCTTCATGACGGTACACAGTGTTATCGACTACACGTAATGAACTGCCAACCACAATGCACCTGCACAAAAAAACTGTATATTCGCAGACAATGTAAAAGCAGGCTAGTATCACCAGAACTAGAGCGTCAAAATTTGCGCCAAACTTGTCAAAAAACAACCAAAAATCAAATCAACAAAAATTCAAAATTCAACCAAAATGTTTTCTGTTGTGCATCAAAACTCACAGTCTGCCACAAATAAAGTAGACGAATTGTCTCTAATGGCAGGCGAGCTTCACCCTGATGTTCTCGTAATCTCCGAACACGGTTTCAAATCTGAAACTGTCCAACAGTTCAGGATTGAGGACTATGTATTGGCAACATCTTTCGATCGATCGCATTTTAAAGGGGGAGGTGTGGCAATATTTGTAAAATTGGTCTGGAATTCCTGCCATTCAAGGTCAATCACACTTGTGATCTAGATTTTGAAGTGGTCGGGATAAAAATGAATATAAATTCCAAAGACAAAATCAACATAATTGGCATTTACCGATCTCCAAATGGGTGCAGCAACACATTCTTTGAACATTTTGAAAATCTTTTAAAATTACTCGATTTAAAGTTGTCCAAGTTCATCATAATTGGCGACTTCAATATTGGACGCCTTAGACCACACCGATCCCCTGACCCAGCGGCTACGGGACATTCTTAATTCTTTCGGGCTGATTTGGTCGATAAACACTCCAACACGAGTAACCGCCACATCGAGTAAAGCCATCGACAACGTAATCACAAACATCCCAAACGCCTCGGTCACTGTAATCAACGCGGCCATCTCTGATCACTTCGCTCAGGAGACCATTATTAGTCATTGTTCGTCTCGGACTCAAATTCCTCCATCCAAATTCAAAAGAGACTTGAGGTCTGAAAACATCGCGCTTTTCAAACTCGTCCTTAGCAAAAGAAACTTGGGCCTTTTTAAATCATTCTGACAGCGTAGAAACAGCTTTTTCGGCATTCCACGACCGCTTAGTTTTTAACTTGAATACAACTTGCCCTTTTAAATATATCAAAGAAGTGAAAAAAAAGAAAAACAAACTCTTGGATGACTCAAGAAATACTCCATTTGCGAGAATCGTTTGAGGTTCTATCATTCGATTTACGTAAGCACAGACGACGAACAATTTAAAGCATTTTTTAGAAATTTTAAGAGCCAATATCGAAAAACTATAAAAATCCGCAAAAACACGGGAAGTTGAAAACAAACTTAGCAATTGCGAAAACTTTTCCAAAACTGCTTGGAGCATTATCAAAAATGCAACGACCCAACCTACTGGTTCAAACGCTTTAAAAACACCAAAACTGAAAATCGAAAACGAACTCGTGACAGATTCATTAAAAGTAGCTAATGAGTTCAATTCTTTTTTTTCCTCCGTTGCTACGTTTGGCCCACCATTCAGAGGCTCCAACTGTGTTGAGGTGTCATCGATGGGACCGATCTCATCAATGGTGCTGTCTCCCGTGAGTGAGGAGGAGGTGTCCCGCGTGATACAGGGACTCAAACCAAAAAAAATCTTGTGACATTAACGGCATGTCTGTGTGGTTGCTCAAACGTTGCTATAAGCATATTTTGACACCACTCACAAATTTGATCAAACTTGTCTTTCGCTCAAGGCATCTTCCCTTCCCTTTTGAAATTAGCGAAAGTCACACCCATTTTCAAAAAAGATGATCCCTGCCTTGCGGAAAATTACCGCCCCATTTCAATCCTTCCGGTCATGAGCAAAATTTTTGAAGTGGTTTTTCTGAAGAGATTTGAGCTGTTCCTTGGCAGGTATCAAATTCTTTGTCATGAGCAGTTCGGCTTCAGAAAGAACAAATCCACTATCGATGCCGTCACAAATTTGATTGAAACAGTTGTCGATGGATTGGAGAAGCGAGAACATGTGCTAAGCATATTTCTCGACCTATCCAAAGCATTTGACTGTGTACATCATGATACATTGTTGTACCAGTTGAAGACGTGCGGGGTTCGAGGTCTGCCACATGAATGGCTCTCGTCTTACCTCAGGGATAGAAGCCAGTGTGTGCAGATTGCGAATTCCCTGTCAGAAAAAGTTAGAATGGCCTATGGAGTCCCACAGGGATCTATACTTGGACCAGTCTTGTTCCTTGTGTACGTCAACAGGCTGAACTCATCGCTCCTGAGAGGGAAAATGGTCCAGTATGCTGACGATACAACGCTTTGTATTAAAGCTCCAACAAAACATGAATTAGAAATAATTTTCCTTTTTAGAACTGAATTCGTGCATTCAGTTTTTTTCTAAATTAAATCTGAGGACCAACAACTCCAAATCAAATGCACTAAATTTCTGTTTGCGGCAAAGAGAGATTGAGGATCGCGCTGCTGTGATGGCGGACGATGTCCTCATAGAGGAAAACTGATTCCACCAAGTTCCTCGGAATGTACCTTGATCGAGGTCTGACTTGGGGACGATCACATTGAAAGTACCTGCTCAAAGGTTTCTTCCGGCATTTATGCTCTACGGAACCTTTCAAAATTTTGCTCCCGGGATGTACTAAAAATGGCCTACTTCGGCCTTGTACACCCCCATCTAACGTACGGGTTGAGGCTATGGGGCAGCTGTTCTAAATACAAATTTGAGCGAGTAATTTAGAAGTCAAAAGAAAGCTGTCCGCATCATTTCAAAATTGAAATCCCAAAATTCATGCAGAGATGCCTTTAGGGACCTTGGATTGCTAACTTTGCCCTGTCTCTACATCCTCGATGTCGCCCTGTACTGCCGATTTAAGTGCGAGTTGGTCCGGGGCAGGACGTCCATCAATACGGGACAAGAGGCAGGGACAACCTTCGGTTACATCCTCACCAGAACAACCGCATTCAAACGTTTGCCATCCGAGGTTGGTGTTAAGCTGATCAACAAGCTCCCTGATGAAATCAAAAATTTGAATGAACCAACAAAATTTAAAGCTCGATTGAGACACTTTTTGGTGTCGAGGGTGTTTTACTCAGTGGAAGAGTTCATGATGAGCCGCTGGGATGAAATTTAAAGTAATTGGATCATCCTCTATTTCTGGTGGTAAAATTTAGAAGATTTTAAAACGTATGGCTGTAAGTATGAGTCCTAGGAATGAATGTGGACTGTGTAAGAACGGGTATGAATGAGTGCAATTTGAAATAGATGTACATATTTCAAAATAATCTAATTTGACGATTGTATGCAATTTTTATAATTGTTGACACAATAAAAAGTATTATTATTATTATTATTATAACTTGGAAACAGGGTAATCATCAGGGCCCTTTATGCACCTGCGGTATAATGGACTATTACTGTTCATCATTATCTAAGGGTCCACACATGCTTTGATATCACAACCACCGACTTCTGTCTCAAGTGTATAACAGTTGAGTGTTCGTGGCTGGGTGTAGCATAACTCCAAACTGCACCTCTTCAACTTTGCACTTTGCAGTTTCTGTACTGAGTCGTTATATACATTAGCAAGTTCACGACACATTATATACATTACACAAAATTATCTTTAAATGACAAGTGACGTGTAACAGGCTTTGAGATTGAAAGTAACATTTGTTGGATTACATATATTACATATGGACTAACTATATAACGATTTTTTGAAATGTCTTATGTTTGTACTCCGATTGTTTATGACAATTTTGTATTTTAAAAATATGTCAAAAGAAATATTGAGTCAACCTACTGAGTACAAGGATTCAATAACGCTCAGACAAATTCCAAGGGTGGGCGTGTATTAAGAACTTATACTTTTCTGTGTATAAATGAAGTTTCATGCTAAGTTTAAGGCCGAAATATATCTTTAAATATCTCTTCAAATGGTATAATAACGTCTTTGTTTATTAAGGTGAGTTCCATAGCAGTGTTTAAGTAATAAAAGTCTAAACAACATGTAACAACAAGATTATGCATATTTTGGGGTAGCCCGGGTTTATATGTTAATATATTTTAAGATAAAACCTTAAATGGTTGTACTCAGTATGTTTTAAACCATATTTTATTCTGCTAATTTCTCGTTGCCATCATGGTTTTTTAGAGTCCATATAAAAATTAATCGCTAAAGCTGAACCAAATCCAATAGAGAGAAATATATTATCAGCCAAGAGATTTCCAGTCCCTGTAGTAATATGCTTCGCTAACGCTCAGCCAAACTTCCGTACCATTTTTTTTTACGTCGTAGTTAATACAACATATAGCAGCTTCATATTTTGTGGTATAAGACAACATTTAACTACCAAAAGAATGTAAGAAGTAAATTCAAATAACGTAGTACTGTAAAAGTAGAGAAGACGAAGTGTTACGAGGAAAGTCGTTTAGAAAGTCACAAATCAACTTGTTGCTTGGAGAATAAATCTTATGGGTCCAATCAGAACATCTTTAAGTTGTCTGTCAGCCCTCAGAGAGTCCTTATTGTCGACTCATGACAAATGGTTACTGGAAGAGAATATTCAGAAATCTTTATTTTTATCACAACACTACAAGATTTATTGTCATATTATTTTTGGACTATTACGTACGTTACAATTTAAAATAATTGTGTTATAATAAATTAAATAAATAACCAAAAAATCTCATATTGTATATTCGTTTTTATAGTACCTTTGAGTGCAATGCATGCTCGTTAGTTTGGATTTAGTGATTAATGTAACTTCCTCTGTGTTCAAGAATGTAAAGAACTTACATTATGAGGACCTGATCTTAATCTATTTATGACACAAACTTCGTGTGTGCTTGCAATATAGTTCACACAATTTCGCTTTTTTATTACGTATAAGGAGATATATTCATTAAAATTACAAAATTACATTCAGAGTTACAAAAATATAACCAGATTCACGGCCATTACCAAAAGGCCTGTGTATTGTATACACAAAAACCGAAGCCATAGAAATGTGTTAGTACATATGAAGCTATTTCTTAGCTTTTTAAAAGCCTCTGTATAGTCATTTCTTAGTGAACATTTATGTTTACATTTCTTATACAACGCCAATAATTTATTTAGAGAACATCAATGTAGTCATTTCTTAGAAATCATCAAACCATTCCTTAGTGATTAGGTAGTTATTTCTTAGAGAACGTCAATCAATTATTTAGTGAACATCCATGTAGTCATATATTAGAAAGCATTAAACCATTCCTTAGTGAATATCTATGTTATCATTTTTAGAGAGCATTAAGACAATTCTTACTCTGAGCACTCTATGTAGTAAGTTTAAAATGCTTTTTTTATCTGGCGCTATCAAACGCCTTCTGATTTAAGAGTCGGGAAATGTTTAAGCAAAAGAATTCTAGAACGACGTAAGACTTCATAATCTTGTGGACATTTACTCATAAAATCACGTCACACTTTTCTCTTACCTGTATGTTAAGATATTTTTATGATCCTTATTAACATGTTTTGATATGTAACAATAAATAAAAAAATCATAAACTGTTGTAAGTATGGAATATTTAAGGTTATCTATAAAAGTATTGTCCAATAGAAAATTCTACAAAACAAGAGAGCAAAATAGTTAATTTAGAATCTACGTATTTCAAATTTAAAGATTTACAACCTTAAAATCGAAGTAAAGCATTTCTAATTTATACTTTTAAATTACATTATAACAGATACATAATTAAGTTTGCATTTAAATTACTATTATTTAACACAATATAATAAATAACTATTTAAATTAGTATAAACACTATAATCCAAGAACATTTGCTAACGAAAGGAAATGATAAATATTCTAGGCATATGCAAGAGAATATTCTACAATATTTATGTTAAACGAGGTCTATAAAAACCCACACAAGGAATATTGTGCTGAATAAAGGATAAGGCAGGAAATGCTTTGCAAACAATGTTGGCAGTGTCGCGTTAAAAAATCCCAGTTTAATAAAAACAATAACTGGTATATCCTACGGAACAATAAGAAAGGTGGGATATATTCCTTTGTAGAAGAATTTGTTTATTTTATTCCCTTATTCGACTTGTTTATAACACTAGAAATCTAATTCTATAAATATGAAATCTGCTATACTTTTGTGTACATAATATGTTAGTCGAAGCCAGTCAGATGATATTCAAAACAGTTACTGGAAGTGTCCATTTTATATTTCTTCAATGTTTCATTGTCTGTGGAGTGTTCAGGAGGATTTTGTGTTCTGTTAGCTTGTTATGTGCAGTGGTATGAGTGGTACTTGCTCTAGATACCTACATGAGTTTTTAATGTACAACTTGTTCTGCTCTAACCATACCTTGGGCTAATTCAACTCCGTTATTAATTTATTATAGTTCTATATGCTTAATATTGTGCCTGTAAGTTTAGATCAGATAATATAAAGTATAGATTGATATACTTGAAACTGGGTATTGTATTTTTATTTTATTTAGATTCAATTATTTGTAAACCTGTTATTCTTAAAATTCCGTACTTTTGTAGTTGAGTATTTTTTTTTTCAAACATCAAAAATCATTTTGAGTTTTTTAAACGTTTAAGAGTTATCAACTAAGATTTCATGGTAATAAAAGATACACGTTCTTAGTAGTATGTTCTTCTAAACCAAGGAGTTTATGATTACGAACGTATATTTATACGTCGAAAAACCTTTAAATGATGAATACTATCCCCAAAAGGAAGTTTGTGACACCCTTTTGTGAACATCCTGTATATATATATATTTGGAATGCGCAAGGCTAAGTAAAATAGTTTAAATGGTCTCAACACAAACAAGGCTTGCCAGAATAATTTGTATGACTACATTGTTAGCCATGTAACACATGATTGAACCAGCTCAGGAGTTAAACCTCCCGCCAGGATTACTTGATAATGTGTTAAACATTAACACAACAGTTCATTAATTCGAGTACTTCACCTGGCGACACGTCACAAACACTCATAATTTTTCTGACTACATTACAGTTTGTGACATTTTACCAGATTGTTTATTTTCGCTGTAATTAATCCGTTAATACAAACTTAGTTGGCTTTGGTTTTTCAACAAACAGAACAGTGTGTGTCATAAAGTTTAGTTTAGCCTCAATAAATGCATTATGGACTGAGTCATATATCTATGTAGTTTCTAAACTTCTAATGTTTCAATGAAGTCACAAGAAATGAATGTGTCCTGCACGATAGTTGAGACTGTAGTAATCAGTATGTGAAGTTTATTAATTGCTGAGTTAATGAATATTTATATTAACAGATAACACGTTTATTAAGTGTATGTCTTTATAAATAAAATAAGATACACAGTAACAACATAATTCACGGTTTAAATCGTGTCACTAACTACAGAAAAGGAACATATATGTTGCAAAGTTATATCATTCATTGAAAACACAAATAGTTTTTTTATAAAACATTTTCAACTAGTAAAAGTTCCACACATGTTGAGTTCAAGTTAGTAAAGATTTTGTTATTATATTAAACTTTTATTATATGTTTTGACAGTCTATCTTCCTAATCATGACAAAAACAGAATATCCGTATTGTTATAACAACTAAAAATCTGACACCGTTTCCCTCCTCTCTTTCATCCTTTCAGCCATCATATTTTTATACAGAGTACAGCAGTGTGACGATTTAACTGGTGGTTGTCTCTGATCTCTTCATACCTATGCAACGTACAAGTTAAATTAAATATAAATAAAACGTTTTTAACACCAGTACTTATCAAGTAATAAAGTGTACAATATAAATTTATGGAAATGACATAGTTTAATATAGTGTAACTATGGTCAGAAGATTTAATTAAATGTGAATGTTGAGTTCACCTTCCTCTTAGTATTGTGCACCTGATGGCTCAAAGACAATACATCTTCATCTAAATTCACTATAATACATAGTACAGGCGTCAGTAATGTCGAAAATATGTACATAATTAATTTGAGCTTCTGTGTCGCTGACATTTTTTGGGTCTCTTAAGACAACAAGATTCCTGTTTGTAGGAATAAAGTCTCTGACCTAAGATTTGAGTGGCAGCACTAAGAGGAAGGCGAGCTTTAGTTACACTGATCAGTAACAGTATAGTATTAGGCATTCGATGCATTTTAAATATTTATAAACAGTTTTTTTATCACTATATTTAAAATAAGAAAATCAATAAAAGAAATGCATTATTAAATAATACCAAATCAGTTAGTATAAGCAGCAGAAAGCTTAATTCACATATGTAAGGTTTATTATGTCCACTCAGGAGCGCTTTGTCTTATATGTTATGAAAATTTGGTAAAATGTTCTACTTTAATATTTTTTTTATATTTTTACATATTTAACATTGTTTCATTAAAAATTAACTGCTCCAAATAAAATTATAGTTTAAATTGTTTTAACTGTATTACTTGTATTAACTTGCGTAAATATTACCAGGTAAACCAGTTGTAATTTTTTTTCTATTTAGTGTACATAAAAGTATTTTTATAGTTCAGTATAAATATACACAATATTCTACTGATGTAATTTTATTTGGATCTTCTTTTACTACTTGAATCAAAGATAATTATTAAATCACACGTTAAAACTTTGTTTACAGCTCACATTTATGTCTAAGAAAATGTGACAACTTAATCAATGCAATGAAATTTGCATTACTTTAAATTAAATTCAATTGTTTTTTCTCTCGTAGTAAAGAATAGTTTATACGATAACACCCAAATTTTGGCGAAAATAATCATACACTACAATTTAAAAGATTTTCAAATTATGAATATGAAATTTAATTAAAGATTATATTGAAACTTTAATCGCTGATTTGTGTTTTTTTCATTTATATAGGTATAAAAATTGTACTTTTATAATCCGTAATCAGAGCCAACTTGCCCTGTATAAGCAGAGATCCTTATTTTCTTGAAATCGATATAGAAATTTCCTGTATGTAAGAATTCGATCTTCAGCAGCGCTAGTTTTGGTGGTGATCTAAATAGGAGGGTATTAAAATCTAAATAATTGTAATTTTTTGTTTGATTCACTTAATACCAACGGCCAGAAACGTAAATAAATATGACACCAACCGCACACAGCCATACACAAACACTAATCGTGGTGGTTTTCTGTCAAGATAAGACAAATGTATGTGGTAAAATTATCAAATAATTTGCTATTTTGCTATTTGTAACCCTTTTAATACCTTCCTCATTCGCTCTCTACGAAAACCGTTTAGGCGAATATCGATTTCATTATTAGCTTCAATTTCTCTATCGATTTAAATAAACCGTATTTTATGTTTTTTGAAACTACTTTAATTTATGAAAATATTCTTGTAAAATTAATAAGTACCGCTTACAGTCCAAGATGGCTACCTGTTCCTAGACAGATACCCTTAACTATATTGACATTGAAAACGACAAATTTGTTTCCTGGATCCAATATATCTCGCCAATAATCTCCATAAATAACATGGAAAATATAACGTGAGGAACAACTGACGGAATAGGACAGCAAATCAAAGCTGTGGAGCACGAGTAATAACAGTATATTCCGCACGCTGACTGCACACTGGATCCAGAATATCTCTCTAATATCTCTATCCATCACATGGAAAATATAACTTGAGGAACAACTGACGGAATAGGACGGCAAATCAAAGCTGTGGAGGACGAGTAATAACAGTATATTCCGCACGCTGACTGCACACTGGATCCAATATATCTCGCCAATATCTCCATTAATTACATGGAAAATTTCTCTGCATCCCTCATTTCTTTATTTGACTACTCGTTTTATTATACAATTTGAATTGAGAATACTACGAATATTTGGTGAATAACGCAATAAGGTTTCGTAACTTTCAATGCTACATAGAGATTTTGGATTTTAATGTAAAACGTACTAGACTCAATTTGGATTCAGTGTATCAGCTGATAGCAGACTCATAAAGGATAGTAATCACGATGGTATTGCATACTTACGTCAAAAACACGGTTGGAAAAACGTCATAAGAAATTTATGTATTCTGAGATTATCTCACTTAGGCATCATTTGGGATGTTCTTGCAAATAATTTAAATTAATACTAAATACCATTAAAAAAGGACAACTCTTAACCATGAATAATTTACCCGGCTGCATCAAACTATACAGATTTTATTTCAAATACATGTTTTATTCTTCTAAAATTTTAGTTTCTTCAAAAGCACTTTGGCCGGTTAAGGCATAATCAGTTACTACATACAAAAAACATATCGTGATGTTGTTTTTTGAATTTTGACTGATTTGCAATCGTAAAATTTTAAATAGTTGTTACCCCAACATAAATATTGATTCACAGTGTCAAACATACGCTTAAACACATTTTTATTGAACATATAGCCAGTTTTTAGTACTTGTACGTCTTAGTGGCTTACCATGAAATCATCAACAGAATAAGACACTTTGGTCACTAAAAGGCATTTAAGGAAGCTTTCTAACTGACTTAGGCTATTGCAAATTTTTATACTTTCAGAAAGCTTGAAGATCAACCTGACACGAATTTGTGGAGTTAGATGCTGAGACAACGTCAACCTTAACTGTTGATATCTTACGTTTTATCTATCTTTAGTATCTTATTGGCGAACGTCCCCGCCATGTACATTTGAATTCTCAAGCAATAGTCATCATTTGAATACACATTCTATGTACTGTTGGTATTTTGTTTTTTTAAATTTTCAAATGTTTCATATTAATATTTACTCTAAATTTATATTTATAATTATATAAATAAACGTAAAAACTACATGTGTTTAAATGAAATAAATCACGTATTCCTATACTATGCGGAATCTTTGATATAAATCTTTGAATTGAATACAGTCTGTACTCAAAATTAAAGATAAAAGATAACTAGTTCCTTCCACCAATTACGAGACTACGTAAAATCTGTTGCCACACCTCATAAAGTTTTGACCTATTAATACCTCTTTTAAACTAATTTATCCTGCAAGATATACACATATTTGTGTCAGCTACATGGCAAAACTATTGTATATAAAGTTTTATTTCACTCAATTATCATGAAAAAAACGTTAACGTGAAAGTGTAACTCCTTGATCCAATTCAAATTAAATTAAATTTTGTCATGCCTATAGGAAAGGATAGGAGTTATAACTTCTTTAACGTTAATGCTCTCTGAAATGTTTTGTTAAATTCGTTGCAAATTTAATTGATATAAGTCCAATCTATACCATTTATTTATTTCAGGATGTTTTTAGAAATATTAAATATCCTTATATCCAAACCTAGACTTTTTGTAAATAATATTATTCCACGAAGCAATGCACATTTGTCTAACCACGACTACTTCCAACTAATTAAAAATCTCTTTTTTCGTGAAACGCATTAGCATAATTTCCACAAACATTTAAGTTTTTTCTGAACACGCAAACCATTAAATGAAACAAATTATAACATGTATTTTCAATAAGTTTTGGTATAGAAAGTTTAATATGGGCCTGAATAAATAAACTGATCAATCATGCTACCAACAGTAGCGAGTAGAGTATGTTTTCATATATTTATGTTAGTAAATGTATAATAATTAACACATCAATGAGTTCTATAATAAATCATGTCCTTACTACAGTAACAAGAACGCGACAAAAAGGAAATGTACTGTTTTCCTTTGGTGGTTGAAAGAATAAAGTATTTTAGTATTATCTCTTTCCAAAAACTTTAACAGCATAATTTTCTTGAAATCGATAGATTTCCTCTACGAAATATTTATCCTCACGTTTATTTTAGTAGAGGTAGAAATGAAAAGGTATCGAAGAGATAAAATATTAAATAAAATGTTTCTCAGTTGTTTAATACTTTTCTTCAGAAATGTAAAAACTTACCGTTAGACTTTTAAAAACCAGCGTCTTCGAACTATATACATGCCCTGTAACAGACATTCAGTTTCTTTATTTAGTTTTCTAGATGTGAAATAACTATCTGCTGACATATAAAACCCTCCCAGCATACTTTGTCGATAATATGCATGTGACATATTATTACCTTATGCACTGGACATAAATAATACAAGCAAAAAAGTTCTAACACAAATGACCGCAGCACAGCAATGACAGGTACAAAGAAAGGTTTTTTTTATTAGCTTTACACATAAACATAAACGACCGAGAGACTAACAACCCGCGGCGCCGGTGCTTTCTTTAAGCCCTTTACGGATGCGTGGCGGTGCTTGTTTGTTAATTTATTTCATATACTTAGAGTACGTTTATTGTCTTGTGAAAGAGTAATAGAATTAATACTATGCATGTTAAATAAAGCCATTTTATTTTATTTTAATGTAACCCATTTCACGGCCAACGTTCTTAATTCAATTTCCCAAAGCGACAAGTTCTGGTAATTCTTTACAGAAAGTAAACAGCCTACTATTGGGTTACAAAACTTTGGTAATCACTACATTTTTGTAACTACAGTGCTTAGTTTGATTATAATACATCCTAAGACTTCCCATATTACAACACTTTGTAAAAAAATCTGATATAAAAGAATTCAGTATATTTTTATAAAATTCTACGGAGATCGTATGGCTGTAATGAAGTAGAATGTTCATCGCTTATTTTATTCTTCTATAAAAAAATATTTCCTCAAAAACCATTAACATATAACCACAGAAAGCTTTTAGTTGCAAATAATTACACATTTTAATAAAAAAAATTAGATAAACACAATTGTTATTTCCTTGTATTATTATGACAGCACGTATATTAACTTATAATTTTAATGCAGGAAAACAATATAAAACAGTGGTTGTAAAACAAATATAAAAATTAATATAAACAAATATAAAAAATAAAGGTTGTAAGTAGTTTGCACATAAATCATAGACGCAGATTCTTATTTAGTACAAATAACATAACGTAATTTGCTAGATGAAAAAAATGGGTTGCAGATTATATTTTCCAATTAAGATCATATTATTATGTTAGAAAAAGTATCATTAACATTTTCTTATTTTTAGTGCTATCTCTTCGAAATAATTATGGTTTTTAATTCTTCAAAACCTTCGCTCTACGTTTATACAAACGTGCCATTGCGTTTGTGTATTTATAAGTTTAATGACGAGCAAAAACTTTTCACTACCTGAGTGACTGTTTCACTGAAGAGGTTTGTTGGTGTTTCACTGGGCCATTAATTTTACGCTAAGCAAACACTAAATTTTGACATAGAAAGGCGTCTTGCGTTAATTAAGATCTTAAGATGCAGTTGCCATCAAGACTCCATTGAAGTTAATTTCCCAAAGGGCGAGACATTTCCTCTTTGTTAATTTTGCCGGAATGGAACGAGCACTTTTTAGGTTCATTCATATTGAAACCGTACATCGCCGCTCGCACACCCACAGCAAACCATCAGGGAAGCGCGCGCCCATGGTGGCGAACGGGATGCCGGATCAAAACTAAACTCTTTAAAAAAAAAAGAACACCGTGGTCAGCATACTCAGGTTCATTTACTAAGACACAATATAGGCCTCTCTAGTCAATATAAATATATAAGTATATATACTATAAATAAAAAAAAAAATAAAAAAAATAAAAAGTGCCTGCAGTAGTATATACCTCAAACAATCCTTATCAGGTGCACCTGCATACAAAAATTAGAAACGCCATAATTTGAAACAAGAAATGCCAATTCCACTTACACAGACATTAGGAGAAATCGATCTAGGATCTAGGTTTCCATAAAATAAAAAAACTTGTTAACAACATTATTTAATAATTTCTACTGCTATAAGAGCTATATCGAATTAAGAAGAACTGACATTCCGTTGTTTCTTACTCTTATATTTCTGATTTTAAACCAATATATAACACTTAACTGTTTCAGCGCACTTGACTCTGATCACCATTTTGTTCCCTGTGCGTATTCTTTACTCAAATGAAATAAAATATGAATGTCACATAATATATATACTATACGCCATTACTCCATTTGAAGGCTGTCCCAGTGTGGTGGCACTAAATGATATATATGTTCATTTTACGATTACTTTATTTTTAATTACTTTATTGCATTCGACGTTTGTGAAATATATATCACTATTGACTGTAAAAGAGTTTAAAGTTTATCATTTTTGTTATAGGATTCACTGAATATTGTTACACTGCAGGTGGCTCCTCAGGAGAAAAATACAAATAAGGGACGACCCTGGGACATTAAGTCTTAAGGATTTTAGTGCTGATTTATAAAGAATAGATATTAAAAAAAATTTCTATATATTTTTGTAAATGTCTTATACAAATAATTTACAGAAAAATGGTGGAAGTGTTATGTTATGTAATTGTAGTAAATGATAGTAATCAAATCTTCCTAAATGAGGAAATAATTACAAGGGTGTTCTTGTTAGAGGAAAGGTTGTGAATGAAGTTAAATTTATTTTAAATATGTGTCACGTGACTGTCGTCAAATCCTTTCAATAATAACACACATACTTTATGGTTAGTGAAGTATTTGAGAGAATCAGTGTCAAAGTTATCTGTATTGATAAAAGAGAAAGCTTTCACACAGTAGAGCGCTCTATGTAAGATACTGGGCTGTAAAAGTTTCCAAGGACTAAACATATAGAGGACTTTTACCGAATTAGGTAAAACGTTTCCAATCCAATCTGCTCGGATTGAACGGCGACTTATAACACAATCTTTATTCCTGACAGAAATTACGCTCCTACTGTCACAGCTTTCCTCTGCAGTATTTTGCTCTGTTTATGTTTATACCTGACAGAAAGCAATTGGATAAGCCTGAGTAACATTGGAGAGTACAAAGTCTTACTACTAAATTGAAAAGAATGCCACTTATATTAGTGCTGTAAAACTTTTCGGTCTCCTTCAGATTTTATATAATTGTATTTGTTGTTATAAAAACTGTTAATTATATTATTTCTTCTGCGTTCAACAAAATAAAATTTCCTAAATTTTTAAGTATATTAAAAATGTGTCATTAAATTTTATTTCCTGTTCCTTTGTTTTATAATTTTTATGGATTCACTTACCTTTTCATACTTAAATGTATAATTTACTGTTTCGCACCCGAAGAAGAAAATGGATTCCAGTAGACAGAGCCTTGTATAACTTTTGAAAATGCCCGTGAGTATAAATTGTGGAAGGACCAAGAACCATGTTAAAGGACACAAAATAACTATTTAAATGCATTGTGCTCGGTTTATTATAGATGTGTTAAATTTATTACATCCTTACAATCGTGCTCTATACGATAAGAGGTTCAATAAAAGATCTATGAAAAAATGTAATCAAAACTTTATCACACGCTTCCAAGAGATACCATTTATACTTGAACGATGCCGTTCAATCCCAGCAGATTGGATTGGAAACGTTTTTACCCAATTCGGTAAAAGTCCTCCATATGTTTAGTCCTTGGAAACTTTTACAGCCCAGTATCGACATACTAGAAATTATCTATAACTCTTTTATGTTCATCATACTTTCAGTTAGAACCTACCACCTTCAAAACCCGAGATGATAGAAAGGGAGGTCATAAGCTACGTTCCCAACTGAAAAACTTAGAAACTGAAAAAGACGTGATTAATGATTTTTTTTAGGTAGCATAATAATAAGAACAATTGAAAAATATTGTTTATCTTGTATCTTGATATTTTTTACTATATAGGAATCCTCTACCAACATTTATGTGAAAAATTACTTATGATCTTTATATTGGTAAACTACCGTTTAGTATTATTGTTACTTCTAAATTTTAATACGCGTACTATGATGACATAATATTACAAGGAACATAAATATGTTTTCAAATTTTTATTTATTTTTTTTATATAAGATCAAATTCAATTATTTGCAATATTCATACAACTCTAAAAAGGTGTAGTAATGTATGAATTACTGACTAGGTTTTTTCACATTCAAATTTTATTAAATCTCCTAGAATAAATATTTTATTTATATCCTTCGTTATTCCTTAATTTACAACATATATATTTTATAGTTTTTTTAGCAGTTTTATCTATAATCCAGGAAGTTTCACGATTAACACCGAGTCAAAACTCATTAACTGTGTTTTGAACATTTTAAACCTGTTTAATCCCAAGTGCATAAGTTAGATATAGAAAAAGACTATTATTACACGTTTATTAAGGTTTTATAATATTGAACTTAGTAATAACAATGTGTAAGGATAAAATTATTAAAAATTGTTTTGATTGTTTTTTAAAATTATAATCGTGTACAACTGAATGTTTTTTGTAGCTTTATGATAATGTTGCTTAGGATATATTTTTTATGGAAGAGTAAAATAAGCTATCAATATTCTACTTCAGTACGGGCAGTTCATGTTAGTGTGAATAGAAAATTACAGTCTCTTTAGAATATCATAGAATCATAATGAATTTTGTACAACCAGTTTATTTTTTTTATTTTTAGAAAACATTGTAATATGAGAGGTTTTAGTATTATATTATAGATACTAATCACTGTAGTTGCGTAACATATAAGTTGAATTACAACATTATGGTGATAAATAGAAGGCTGCTTACTGTTCGTATAAAATTAACAGAATGTGGCTCTTTGTGACATAAATTAAAAATGTTGAGCCTGAAGTGAGTTACACTTAACTAACACACAACGGCTGAGTTAAAATTACAGAGTATTAATTCTTTTACTCTTTCACAAGACAATAAACGTACTCAGTGTATATGAAATAAATTAACAAACAAGCAGCGCCACACATCTGTAAAGGGCTAAAACAAAGCACCCGCGGCGTGTGTTGTTAGTCTCTCGGTCGTTTCTGTTTATGTATAAAGCTAATAAAATACCTGAGGGCGCTAACTTTGTACCTGTCATTGCTGTGCTGCGGTCATTTGTGTTAGAACACTTTGTTATAATATTTTATTATTACAGCATCCATTACCATTACATAATTATTTATGCCCAGTACATAAGGCAATAACATGTGAACTTGTATACTACCGTCGAAGTAGGCAGGGAGGGTTTTAAATGTCAGCGGATAGTTATTTCACCACCAGGAAACTATACAGGGTGTACATAAAGTCCTGCACGGGTATAATATTTTCTGAACGATAACAGATAAATAAACAAGATTTGGTACATCAATACTACACCTAAAAATCTACTTTTTGAAGGAACTATCAGTTTTCTGTAATATCATGGGGACGTCCCGCAAGGAGTCAGAAGGAAATCTTAAATAGGAGCATAGGTCAATATGGACATCATTTTAAAGGGCTTATCTAGCAGAGTTTAATGCCGCAAACCGCACTCAAAAAGATTGATCCAGTACAAAATGGCGGCTGTTCAAAGATTTTACTTGGTTATATTTTATTAGTAGCCATAACCCCAGTAAAGCAAAACTGCAACCAAACGAATACTGCAGCTAACTACTACATTATGCTTGTCAGTTGTACAGAAGTGAATTATGACATTAGTTATCCTCAAGGGTTACAAATTTGGTCCTAATATATTGATAACGGGGAAAACCTGATAACAGTAACAATTAGAAATCTCTTATCTTTGGGTCGCAGTTAGGACTTTCCTATTAGCCAATCTATTCATAGTAGGCTATTCTAGTTTTCTTGTTTTAGTAGTGCTGTCCATCCATTTTATCAGTGCGCTTTAGTACAAAAGAGTTTGTCGTATTGCTTGTAGTTCTTCAATTACACTATGTCGCTTGACGAACGTGAACGTATAACACTTCTTATGATGGTTGGTTGGGGAAATAACAGACGATCACACGAGGAAGCATGCCATTTATTTAATGACTACTTTCACGAGAGGCTGCCAATTTCTAGAACAACTGTAGGGAGAACTGTTCAACACTTTATGAAAACAGGAAGTGTTTCCGATCGTCATAGGTCGCTGAGATTTCTAATTGTTACTGTTATCAGGTTTTCCCCGTTATCAATATATTAGGACCAAATTTGTAACCCTTGAGGATAACTAATGTCATAATTCACTTCTGTACAACTGACAAGCATAATGTAGTAGTTAGCTGCAGTATTCGTTTTGTTGCAGTTTTACTTTACTGGGGTTTATGGCTTCTAATAAAATGTGACCAAGTAAAATCTTTGAACAGCCGCCATTTTGTACTGGATCAATCTTTTTGAGTGCGGTTTGCGGCATTACACTCTGCTAGATAAGCCCTTTAAAATGATGTCCATATTGACCTATGCTCCTATTTAAGATTTCCTTCTGACTCCTTGCGGGACGTCCCCATGATATTACAGAAAACTGATAGTTCCTTCAAAAAGTAGATTTTTAGGTGTAGTATTGATGTACCAAATCTTGTTAATTTATCTGTTATCGTTTAGAAAATATTATACCCGTGCAGGACTTTATGTACACCCTGTATAAGGAACCAGAATGTCACCAGTTACAGGGACTGTATATAGTAAGACAATGCTGATCTCTGAAAGTCTAAGTTTTAAGTGTGTAAATAAAAAAAAACAAAGTGTGAATTTAATATTCTAACACTTCAATATAATAGATACCCATTTATTTCGATCTCTACTTGAACTAAGGGTAAGGATAAATATTTCTTATGGAAAATCTATCGAATTCAAGAAAATCTTTGCTGTTATTGTTTTTGAAAGAGAAATCCTAAAAAAATTTTATTTCTTCTACTATAAAAGAAAAGTAATAAATCCCTCTTTTGTTGTCGTTCTACAACTACTGAAATAAGGGCTTGATATATAATAGAAGTCATTGATATGTCAATCGTATTATACATTTTCCAACATAAATATATCAAACTGTATACATCTACTAGCTACCTTTGGTAGCATTATTAGTCAACTTATTCATTCAGGCCAATATTAAACTGTTTATACCAAATGTTATTTGGTATAACTCTGCCACGAACTAAAATATGTATTTTTATATTAGTTGGAAGTAATCGTGTTTACATAAATATGCATTCAATGATAGAATAATATTATTTATAAAGAACGTGTCTCTGTACGTAAGAGTATTTAAAATATCCACAAACAACTTGAAAACTATGTAGTTCAGACTTATACGAATTACATGTGCACTAATTTTAATAAAATTACATAGTGCATTTACTTCAAAGAAATTATAACTCCTATTCTATTCTTTACTTACTTGATACTTGTGGGCTTCTGCAGGTCAAATTGCCGCAGGGAAGGGTCAGGATTGTTTTAATTTGGTTGGGAGCTTGACCAATGCGTAAAAAATCCTCCAAACTGTAAAAAAAGTTTAAAACCAAAACGTTCTTGAGCTCAGTCTTGAATTTTTTTACACAGTTTAAATTTTTTAAACGAATAGGCAGAGCTTGAGAAGATGCC
Organism: Homalodisca vitripennis; assembly: GCF_021130785.1. Taxonomy (NCBI): domain Eukaryota; kingdom Metazoa; phylum Arthropoda; class Insecta; order Hemiptera; family Cicadellidae; genus Homalodisca; species Homalodisca vitripennis. The sequence goes on from NC_060212.1 coordinate 43,861,069, forward strand.
AGAAAAATTGGATTTTTCCTCGAAAAGACTTGGAACAACTATTTTTTCACTATTTTTTATAATAAATTAGTGAAATAAAACGTTATAAAAGGTTGTATATAATAGTTTTTTCCATGTAGCCGACACAGCTATACGTATATACTACAGGATACATTAGTTACAGGAATTACCAATAAATCAAAATGTTCATGAAATATATTAGGATATTACGTAGCCTCGTGATTGATGTAAGGAGCTAGTTATGTTCTATCTTGACTTGTGGATAAAGATGAGTCTGTTCAAATATTGGACGTTGAGTTCTATACATTAATGTAGCACTTGATCAAACATAATTCAAGTGTAGTATATAATATTCATTGAACACCACTCTAAACAAAATAACTTTATCCCCTGTGGGGATAAAATAACCAGGTCCTTACATCAATCAAGAGGACATGTAATATCCTGGTGTCACATCATGTAACCTACAGTATTTCCATAAAATACCTGCAATTAAACTACAAATAGCTTAACCATAGCCACATAGGAGATATTAAACGAAATTAATGGTTTGATGGTATATCCTTTATTTATTTAAAAATGATATAGTGTTTATTGGTCAACAAGCTTCATAATGAAATATATATATATATATATAATATATATATATATACAAAACTAAAACAATATACCATTTATACCGTGCTGATTTCTAAGAAATATGTTACGGGGTATACAGACGTTACCTTTTTTAAATTTATAATAGTGATTGTTACTAGTTACTTTATTCTTATTAACTTAATGTATGAGTCCCTTGAAATATCTAAGGCACTTTGTACATACTAACCCAGCTAAACGAACGAGAAGCGTATTTACATAGTAAAAAACTGAGGAAAGATTATAAATATAACATAAAATCTGATGCTCGCATCACCTATATCTACAACATGACCTAATACAAATACATAATACAGATTCAGAAACACCAGACACTTTTATTGCTAATCTCTGTAGACGGCGCTCACAGCTGCATAATATAGGATATTATTTCCATATACCATTTCGTTTTACTACATTAGAGCCTAAGTTATTGATCTCAATCAGTCCCATATTTGGGAATCCTTAATATCCCCAGACTTTTTTCCGACTTAAAAGCAATGCTCATTTAAAGAAACTTCCATCTCCACTTTCCAATCACTTTTCTCAGAATAGGACATCCAGTTGAATTTAAAATCCCTTAAAGATGTACTCTGTGACCTAGTCTATAAACTCTCGGTACACTGTATCTACATAATTAATACTATATTTTATCTTGACGCTTAAAATTATATTTTCTCAAATACAAAGTAAAAGAAAAGTCCTGGACGCACCCCTCCAAAATGTAAGGTACAAGAAATTAAAATACGCAGATGCTGTAGGTTGTCTATTAAGGGGACAGAACTTTAAAGACCTATTTTAGAATAATGGCTATTTTCAAACTTTGAATAAATTTCTAAAATCCTAAATCTTGAAGTCCGCTACCTTTCGTTTGCGTAAACATGGCAGATTATGTGCGAAATTGGAGCTATACTCAACATTAACATCCAAACAACCCTTCTCACCATACTACCTAGTAAAATTGTTTGTTTTACTATGCTTAGAGATCGTGTCCGAAATATTTTACCTGATGAAGCAATAAGAATACCTCTTCATCAACATTACACTACATGATGTAGTCTAGCTTTTACTCAAGTCAAAACTGTGGACAGAGTTTATTTCCAGCCTCTTCGTCACCGATTTTTTTATCTCTTCAGACGCACGTTGAATCCAGATTCCACGATTTAAGTCTTGTAACAGCATCAGATTCCAGACACTGCACTGAGAGGAAGGCGAACTGGATCTAAACTGGAGAAATCAAATTCTAAAGTTTTTCATGATTAGGTCTTATGATTACTTGGAAATTAGATGTCATGGAGTTTTACTGGTGACTGTAAGAACAATTCAAAGTAATGCCTTAATTACATTGTAAATTGCCTTAAAGCAATAACAGCATGCTATATATTATATATAATATATAGTAATTCCTAAATAGTGGATAATGGGAGTAAAATTATTAAATGCTATTACATTTCTTTCTAAAAATTTCTAACGCAAAATTCGTCTGCCTTTTTAATTTTTCCCTAATAGCATTAACATACTGATTATGTATATGCGGAATTGATACCACAGAATACCTTATATTTTTATTAAACGACCTACAGTTTTCCTGACCAATTATTTGCAGTCAAAGAAGTGCATACTTTGGATAAGAGATCACTGGGAACGTTCATATGGGGAGTCGACGAAGAGAGTGAGAGAGTCAGAGGGAGAGAGGAAGAGAGCTCCCGACAAACAAGTAGACGGTTCAGTGCACATTTCACCAACATCAGGAACAATACAGGAAGGAACAAACAGAATACTAATGATGTAGAGGCTCTGTGATGAGTGACTCCTATAACGCTGGTCCTGAACATTTAGAGGTTGATAATTCACAAATCTCGGCGTTATAATGATCATCAGGAATGCTGTGGCATCTCAGGAGTCGCTTTGTCTTTGTGCCGATAACAGAAATATATGAATTCGTCTACTATCTTTCGTATTTTAAAGGCATCATTATTTTTTAACGATGAACTCATCTTTGGTGTAAAGCTATATGCTATTATAACTTCACGTTGAAACGATACTATGTCCCGGCAAACAATGAATGACCAATATCTGATAAATATACATAATAATGCACTTTTTGTTTTATTCTATAATTTACAAGAATTGCTTCAATTAGTGAAAGGTGAATGATTTAGTCGTATAAATAATTTTCTTGCAAGTAATCATCTCTTAAGTCTAAGGTATGCTTAATGTTTGTCATCTGAAAAATGCATATTTCTGTTTTATAGTAGTGATAACAAAAATTTATTGAACACACCACAACAAATATTGTACTTAAAGAAAACAAATTATTAGTAAATCAAATTTTTTTTTTATTTTATATGAATTAAAAATTGTAAAATTAGTGTATTCCTAGTGTGATTATTGTAAAACTTTTAAAATAATCTGACCGAGGCTAGAGAAGCTGATCTTTATCCACTAACAGTTACTATTTGATCCATAAGAAATCTCATGAAAAGAAAGTTTACCGAAATACGGAAAGCTGGCATGGATTTTCGGCTTACAGTGGGTTACGAAGTAAACTCTTGCGCTAGAGTCTTACAAAGGATTTCTGGAAAATCTCGATCTTATATCAAACTTTAACATGTATGCACGTTGAAATAGAAAGATCAACGTGGTTTAATACTTCATGATTTATTATTTAAAATCACCTTCCGGATTGAATGCTATGAAAAAGATAATACTATTTTATGACTATAATTAATTAACCTGTATTGTTAAGTCCATGCAATCTTGGTTTCATATATTAAATAATGCACACTAATTTGCAAATTCGTAATTTTTGAAGATCTTTAATTACTATACATACACCTCAAATATGCATCTATTTATATGTCTTTTAGTAACATTAACAAACAATAAATGGGCAGTTTGACTAGATATTTGATCGTAAGCGTTTCTTACTTTTCTTAATGGAAATCTTCGCCAAAATTATTTCTGGGCGGTTGGGTTCACAAACTCGACACCTCTCAGAAGTTGAGTTGTTTAAGAGCTGTCCTACTGGTTATAGCCTGGTTAGCCTCACTTGACGTGTTGTTTCAAGACACCTCTTAGTCGACAAAAACAATGGAATAGGTAAAGATTGACGCAGCCGGTGGCTTAAGCGATCAGCTCGCGCAGGATTTCTGAGGAAAGCACTGCGAGCTTATGCACTAAATCCTCCACTAAGCCTAAAGTCATTACCGGATTTTCGCTTTCTTGACGAAGCTTCCTCGATCTGCTTTATCACCCGTTGAATCAATGTTATCCAAAGTACGACAATTAAAAACATGTAATTAAGATTCGTACATGAAAAAGGAACATATAAAGAGAGAAAACTTGTATTTCAAAACTAACAAGATTTCAAATGAAGAAGCCTCAGTTATTGTATAAACTCAAAATTGTAGGCCCAATTTTGAAATTAATTCTACAACTCAAATAACACGTGTAAACAACAAATTTTAGAAATTTAAATTCATTATAAAATATAATAACATAGTAAATGGTCACAGAAAATATTTTAATTAAGGAAGTGATTAATTTTATATTGGTACTTATTATTTGGCAGTAATTGGTCTTATATACAAAACCCTAGATTGTTCAAATTGTAGCGTTTAGAAAATGTTTTTTTATGTTTTCATTAATTGTGATAATAACAGTAAAACGTTATAAATAAAAGCAAAACTAGTCAAACAGTTTTATTTGCAAAGTTTCTTCATAGTTGATACAAATAATTAGCATTATATTAAATAACATTGACAGGAGTAGAATTCTACTGAATTTTTTAATTTTCGTGTATATGCACATATAGATGAAATGCAGTGAATAATATAGATATGTAATATTTAAAAATCTAGTATTTTGTGCTCCATAACACTGTGATAATCTATTGAAGTACACAATAATACGGATATCTGCCACCAGTTTTACTACATGGCCTACATCATGTTTAACGAAAACTTAGGCATGATTGGCGAGAAAAGAAAAAGTAGGCACGATTAGTGTTAGTATCGGTGGTAACTTCTTTTCTATAATTGGAACACTAATTGTTTCCATTAAAACAAAATGGGAATATTTTTCTTTTTACAATACATTTCTAATTTAAAAATTTATCATTGCGTCCTATGACATTTACTGTTGGAAGATATAAATATATTAGTGTTTATTGTCAGCATAAATATATGATAATATATCAGGTAAGGTAAATATTAATACATGACATAATCTGGCATAATAATTGCTTTTCAATCGCCCATTACAACTTCCACTCGCAAGCATTGAACGCACTTCAACACCTTGATGACGTCACACAGGGTTATCGACTACTCGTAATGAACTTGGAAACAGGGTAATCATCAGGGCCCTTTATGCACCTGCGGTATAATAGACTATTACTGTTCATCATTATCTAGGGTCCTCACGCCATGCTTTGATATCACAACCATCGGCTTCTGTCGAGCAAACCACATCTTAGTCAGTAAAGTGTACAACAGTTGAGTGTTTGTGGCTGGGTGTAACATAACTCTGCACCTCTTCAACTTTGCACTTTGCAGTTTCTGTACTGAGTCGTTGTTTTCATTAGCACGTTCACGTCAAACTGTAACATTAAAGTTATCTTTAATTGACATGGCGCGAGCAAGTTACACTAAGTGCCGTGTAACAGGCTTTGCTGAGATTGCATGCAACACTTGCTGGATTACATGTGTCACATATAGACTTACTATATTACAATGTTTTGAAATCTCGTATGATTGTACTCCGATTTCTTATGAACATTTTTTATTTTGTTATTATTTTTTATTTAAAAAATATGCCAAAAGAAAGATTGAGTCAACCTACTGAGTATAAGGATTCAATAACGCTCAGACAAATTCCAAGGGTGGGCGTGCATTAAAGACTTATTTTGTTCGTGTAGAAATGAAGTTTCATGCAAAGTTTAAGGCCTAAATATATCTCCAAATATCTCTTCAAATGGTATAATAATGTTTTTGTTTATTAAGGTGAGTTTCGTATTAGTGTTTAAGTAATACAAGTCTAAACAACATGTAACGAAAAGATTATGCATGTTTTGGGGTAGTCAGGGTACATACGTTAATATATTATAAGATACAATGTTAAATGGTTGTACTCAGTATATTTTAACCATATTTTATCCTGCTAATTTTTCGTTGCCATCATGAATTGTTTAGGACCCATGTAAAAATATATTCGCTAATGCTCAGCCAAATCCAGTGGAGTAAATGCAAACCATATAACTCAGGATTGAAATGACATGGACAGATACCCAGCTTTTCAGTCCCTCTAGTTATATGCTTCGCTAATGCTCAGCCAAATCCAGTGGAGTAAATGCAAACCATATAACTCTGGATTGAAATGACATGGACAGATACCCAGCTTTTCAGTCCCTCTAGTTATATGCTTCGCTAACGCTCAGCCAAAATTCCGCACCATTTTTTACGTCATAGAAAATACAACGTATAGAATCTTCAAATTTTTTTGTATAAGACAACATTTGACTACCTAAAGAATGTAAGAAGTAAATGCAAATAACGTAGTACTGTAAAAGTAGAGAAGACGAAGTGTTACGAGGAAAGTCGTTTAGAATGTCACAAATCAACTTGTTGCTTGGAGAATAAATCTTATGGGTCCAATCAGAACATCTTTAAGTTGTCTGTCAGACCTCAGAGAGTCCTTATTGTTGACTCGTGACAAATGGTTCCTGGAAGAGAATATTCAGAAATCTGTATTTTTTATCACAACACTACAATATTTATTGTCATATTTTTTTGAACTATTTCGTAACGTTACAATTTAATATAGTTGTGTTATAATAAAATAAATAAATACTAAAAAAGCTCATATTGTATACTCATTATTTTATAGTACCTGTATGTGCAATGCATGCTCGTTATTTTGATTTAGGGATTTCCCTAAATGTTGTTGTATATATTGTAAACATTATTTACACCTATTTATTTAAACGGCATTATCGGTAAATATTAAGACGTTTCACTAACTAGGGAACTTATTCGCGGAATGTGTAAGTACTATCTTAGTACAAATCACATGCTGAGTATTATAGCAACTACATTTTTCACAATTATTTATGTTTTCTATCAACAGTGGCAGTATTCGAGCATAGCTTATATGTCTTCTATAACTAGTCTTAAAAAATGTAAAATATAATGATGGTTAACATTTTTGTTTGGCAAAAAATTATGAATCCACTAATTTTTAATATGGACCCAAAATGATAATTTTAAAACGAAGATTGAGTAATTTTAAGGCACTTATATTCATGCACATTTTCGAGATCTTAATGTACACGATAACGCGTGGTCAAACTTAAAAAGGGGTTGGTATAGTTATGTTATAATGAATCGTAGGTCAAATCGAAAATTTAAAATTAATGGTTATTCCCGGCAACACATTAGTTTGCTGTACCCCAAATACCTATTGAAAACTGTTATGTAGATCAATATGATTAAATAAGTTTTACGTTTTTGTATTATTCACAAACTTTTGTATAACCAAAATCGAAAAGAATAAAATTGCAAATCAATGACTAGATTCTAAACCTGTTTAGATTTAAGTCTACACATTTTATTAACTGAATTTCCACACCAATGTGAAGACGGATGACTAGGTACTAAACGTTTTTTATCTACATGATGTAAAAGGTACAGAAGAGAGGTTACGTGTAGGAGACAAACCACACATTATGGGTAACACAGTCAGATTTACACAGTCAAAGGATATGTCATCTTGATACATGTACAATACTATTTAATTTTATTCCTTTATTCTTCCTCTTATAATATTATATTTACTACTGAAGTAGTTGTTTAAATAAATATTGATTTGGACAAAGAAAGTAGTATCAGTTTTTAATATTTATCAAATTTAATTTATTACATAATAAAGCAACGTATGCAATATTAACAGTGTATTGTTTAACATGTCATCTTGATACATGTATGATAATATTTACTTTTATTCCTTTATTCTTCCTCTAATAACATTGGATTTAATATTCAGACAGTTGTTTGAATAAATACCGATTTTATACAAACAAGTAGTTTGTTGTTTAATATCTATTCCATTTATTTAAAAATAAAAAAAAAATACCAGATGAACAGTGTATTATTTGAAATTCAACGTTTATATACTTGAGTTAATTAGAGATACAGAATTTGAATATGATAAATTTTCCGAATTATTTACAGACAAAATATACATATACAGTAGCATTATGCTTATCATTTGATGTTAAATAACATATTGAATGTAATATGAATGTTGATACAATTATTATGAGCAGCACCTTTCTGATTTCCATACACTGCATTAATAGAAAGATGAACTTGCTTAAAGTCAACGTTAATAATAAATTAATCCTTTACATTATGGCTACGTTGTGTAAACTATACTTAAATATAACTATATTAAAAATATGGCAACTTAACTATTTTATCAATTAGGATGATATATATAAGAACTGTAAGATTTAACATTACTTAACTATAAAAAGTTATGTGATGCTAAACACGTCACAGTTGACTGGTATCAGTTGTTTGTTGCTCCAGGCTTGTGCAAGCGTGTCTTCAAAGTTGTCGAGCTCGCTTTTGGGTTCACAAATTTTAGTTGAAAAGTACTATTGAAATTTTTATAAATTTAAAAAAAATGATATAGTGTAAAGTCTGTAAAAACTATTTAAAACGGCCAATGCACATCAGAAGGCAAAATATTTGTTGATTCTGCTTTTGTGCAAGCGTATCTTTAAAGTAGTTGTGATCGCTTATGCGTTGATAGATTTTCTTAGAATAGTACCATTATTAAAAATTTAAAAAAAGTTTATATCGTGTAAAATCTTTATAACCTATGTAAAACAGCTGATTCCTTTCAAAAGTCAAAATCTTCGTTGCTCCTGCCGTGTGCAAGCGTACATTTAAAGTAGTCGTGTTCGCTTATTCATTGCCGGATGAATTACTCTTATGAATTGAACTTACTCAAAATTAGTTAGTTAGTTTCTGGTAAAGGTTTTATAACTATACGAGTTTTTCTTCGTTTTGTTTTTGTTTTGACTTTAGATATTTTAAACAGACACCATTTTGTTAATATTAATGAAAATAGCACAATTATCTTTTACGTGTTTCTTTTACCTGTTCAATACTATGTGCCAAATTTGGTTTCCTTTGTTTAAATATTTCCAGAGATAATAATATTTTTATACAAAATGGCGTCTAGCGAATACACAACACATTTTTTAAGTATATATTTATAGGACATGTTTTGCTCGAAATGATGAATGATATCCCTAAAAGAAGTTTGTGACACTCTATTGTGATTACCATGTATATATACACTATACTGTACAATATACAGGGCGTTTCAAAAATTACTTTACAACTATGAAAACTCATATAAATTTTATTAAACAAGGTAAAGAGCTGGTTTTGGTGTTATTTTAAAGGAAAAACCCTCAAGTCTTTTTACATTAAACTAAAGATGTTCTATGTGGCTAGCGTTGGTTATTATGCAGATATCCCATCGGTAGTCGATTTCTTCCCATACTCGCTCTAGCATTTCAGGTGTAACTTGCTCAGCAGCAGCGTAAATTCTTGCTCTAAGTTCAGGTAGAGTGGCCGGCAAAGGAGGTACGTAAACCATATCTTTTATGAAACCCCAGAAGAAAAAATCCAGCGGTGTCAGGTCTGGGAAACGGGGGGGGCCATGTAATTGGCGCATCACGGCCAATCCATTGACCTGGGAAACGGTCATTTAGAAAATCTCGGACGTCAGTCAGCTAGTGTGGTGGTGCGCCATCGACCGAGGATTAAAGATTGTTGCAACATATCAAGGTACACTATCCCATTGATGGTTCTCTCTTGAAAAAAAGGTGCCATACACTTTCCTCTTGCTCAACGCACAAAAAGCGTTCACTTTAGGGCTATCACGAACATATTGTAATGTTTCATGTGGATTTTCGCTGCCCCAAACCCTACAGTTATCTGTGTTTACCTTGCCACTTAAGTGAAAAGTGGACTCGTCAGAAAAGATTATGTTGTTCAATAAATGTTCATCATCATCCACTCGATTTAACATATCCACACAGAAGTTCCTACGGGCAATCTTATCAGTGTCTTTAATTGCTTGTAAAAGCGAAGATCGGTATGGTTTCAAGTGCAAATGTTTTCTTAACACACGCCAAACGGTCGTATGTGGTACTTGCAGCTCACGAGATGCACGCCGGGTCGATTTCGTAGGGCCATTTACAAAACATTGTCTCACTTGCTCAACGACTTCGTCAGGTGTGCTTGGACGACCTGAGGATTTTTTTAATGTTTCACTGAGCACCCTGTTTCTACAAAACAACTATGCCTCTCATAAATTGTAGGCCTACTAGGAGGAACTTTAGCTTACTTGGTACGAAAATTACGCTGAACTGTTGTCGCAGACTTCGATTCTTCAAACCAAAACACACAACTAGCACGCTCCGGTCCAGTGAAGGCTGCAATGTTTAACGTAACTGTCACTAGCGCTTGTGCGGCGCGATTAGGCACTAGCGGACTACGCGAGTCAAAACGTGAACTGTTTTACTTTAAAACAACACCAAAACCAGCTGTGTACCTTTTTTAATAAATTTTATATGAGTTTTCCAAGTTGTAAGTCCTTTTTGAAACGCCCTGTATATGTAATGTGCAAGGCTAAGTAAAATAGTTTAGATGGTCACAATGCAAACAAGGCTTGCAGGAACAATTTTTAATTACATTGTTAGCCATGTAACACATGAGTGAACCAACTCAGGAGTTAAATCTGCCACCAGGATTACTTGAGAATGTGTTAAACATCAACACAACAGTTCATTAAGTCGAGTACATCACCTGGCGACACGTCACAAACACCCAAAATCTCGTAATTTCACTAAACACATTACAGTTTGTGACATTTTACTGGATTGCTTATTTTCAATGTAATTATTCCGTTAATATAAACAGAATCGGCTTTTGTTTTAAACAACAGAACAGAACAGTGTAGGTCATAAACTTTAGTTTAGCAACACAAAATGCATTATGGACTGATAATATTCATATATTTATGTCGTTTCTAATCTTTTAACTTTTAAATAAAGTAGTCACAAAAAATTAATGAATAGTTGAAATTAACACTGTTTAAAACTCAAATAATTTGTCCATTGGGATTGACATAAAATACCAAGTCGCTTTGTACGTTCCGTAAATTTAAATTCAATACGGCAGTCATCTAATAGACGTAAAACGTACTCGTATATTGAAAATAATACTCCGCTACTACATCTGCTGCTATAATCAAGCATCAGCTGATACCGTGTATTACCGTGTTACGTGTTATTTCTTTCATCTGAATTTCCAGTCAATATATGAATCAATCAGACAATAATAACCATAATGAAGTCATAGCGGGAACAGCTGTTGGTCAAACATGACTTGGAAACACTGCTTCAAATGTCATCGGACTATTTTGATAAAGGCTGCTATATTAGTCTACACATACCAAAATCCTGTACTGTAAATACACAGCGTATACTTATAATGTGTAGTATCTAAGTAAATTTATGCATTTAAGGTTTTTATTGGCGTGATACAGTTTAACCTGCAATGTTTGGCTCTACCAAAAGGCGGACTGTCCAGAAGTTCTGGGGTTAATACCCTCGTGGGATGTTATAACAGGACCCTAACTGGGGCGAGGACCAAACTTCTCCCCGGTTTATAGCCAATACAGATTTGCTTTAGGGACCGTTACATTGCCATCTGTCTCTGGGGTTTGCTTCCTCTTTTCACATGATGTGAACTTTATACTGCTTTTGGTTTTTAATATACTAAAATACGTTCATAATAAGCTAATAGAAATTAGTTGAAACAAAGATATATTTTTTCATTATATGTTAGACGTTGTTACACAGTCTCGTCAGTTACACATTTATAGAGTTTGTGAAATGTGGATACGTTATGGAAACAGGATTTTACGGTCATTTGTCATCGTTCAGTGATACTACAAAAAATCAGGTCACTACGTTTTCAAGTTGTTTAACCTGAAATATACCTAAGATAAATAACTAACCTAACACCTAACTACAATATAAGTTACAAGAAACAATGTATTAAGAGGGATATTCCCCGCATAAATCTAGAATTACAATAAAATGTTGTATGTCAACTCCTTGCACACTATCTCTAAAATATGCACCACAGGTTGGCTGAGCAAAAGCGAAACATATTACTTGCGGGGCTAAATCAATTTAATTGCTGTCCACCTATAGTGTATAGTTTATGGTTTAAGCTTCATTTATATGTAAGCAAAAAGAAATTTAATAACGGTGCATTTTATTCCAAGGTGTGTGGCTGATCGATAATGAAACTCAATTTAAATTGGTTTTCCGGGTGACCATCATGGCAGCGGGGGAAAAACAATAAAACGTTTGTAAATAAACGGAGTATTATAATGTGATATTTGAACACATGAATACCAGTTAAATAAATAATAGGCCTCAGCGTAAATCAATAAAAAGTTTAAATTAAATTTTATTACATTTGTTTGTTATTTAATTATTAACAAAGCTAGTTTATTATCAAATTTATTGATTAAAGAAAATATATTAAAATATTGACAGGCCGCCATTTCGTACCAGATTGGGTTCTCTAGTTTTAGTTTTAGTCGTTATTTTATAACTATCCTCAAATGGATATTCGTTGATACATTTATGCTCAAAAGCTAATATATGAGAGGGACGATTTTTTTGAAAATATGGAATTAGATGGCAATTTGATTCTTGTCATAACATTTCATTTTATAAATTTGAGCGTATATACATTTGAAGTTTTTATGTAATATATCCAAATAACATTTAATTCATGTAATTCGATTAGATTTCTCATTTAAAATAATTACAAACAATGTACAATGGTCAATGGAAAGGACATTGTCTTTAAACCCATTGTTGTTTGTTTGCTAACGATGGACTTGTATATTTAGTTTTGTAAAGACGTCGCGTATACTACAATATTAATTTTACAATTCGAGAAATATGTGGAATAACTTACTCATTCGTAATAAAATAAGCATAAGTGAAACTTATATTTATCTGAATATTTTTAGAGGATGATGCGATACAACAGGCTAGATATATGCAAGGGTATATATATACTCTATCAGGTATGCATTGCGAGTAATAACGCAAGCTTAATGAGCAGGAGTCTCAGATGTGTGATCTACCACAACTTTACACCTTGAACTCCATCTAGCGACTTGACCTTAATAACATGCACTTTATACTGAAATATTCTGTACTTATGATATACATTTTTCTAATTCAATAAGCTTTTCGCTTGTATCTCAATTTTGCCTGTACTGGCGTGACGTGTGATTGACTTCTCGTGCTCGTGACTCGTGCACGTGACTCGTGCTCGTGACTCTTGCTTGTGACTCGTGTTCGTGACTCATGCTCGTGAATTAAATCATGTAGAGTGACATTGCCTGGGTTAATTTTCTTATGTCTGGAATCCATCTCTTGTCAAGTATGAAAACGTTTTATTTTTAGTGCATTAACGTTCATGAAGGCAAATTGTAGCACTTTTTAGAGATTACAATTCACACACCTCACGAATGGGTAGATTTCAATCATTTAAAGGTCATTGTTATACGTTTTGTAGGGTAAACTGATTTATTCTGAAGAAATCTGAGAATCATGCGATTTTACAGTACGCCACTGACTGTTCAAAACTAATAAATACTCCTCAGGTTGATACAGCGAGCAATAACACAAGTTTAATAGACAAGGGTCTCAGGTGTGTGATCTGGAGTTGAAGTGTCACAACTTTACACCCAGATATATGTCACTTAGGAAAGCCATTTTATAACGCAGCACTTAATTTACAATATACAGTTTGCAGGTAATATATTTGTTATTGACTATATTAATTCTTATTCCTTGAAATATTTGTTATGTTCCTACTACTAGGGTTGCAGTAAAATGTATGATTTTTTTATAAGTATAAACAAATATTTAATGCATTATTAAGTTGTTTTATACATTTACATGAGTATTAAAAAAAGATAAAGTATAATTGTATTGGTTTTAAACACATTTAGTTACTTAAAAACCTAAAATAAATTGTATATTTACGAGCAATAAGACGTTAATAAAGTAAACATGTTACAATAAACTGATATTAAAACAAAGTTTCATGTTTAAGTATATTTTAGCCATATAAATACTAAATGTAATTAACATTTATACTCAATATAAATATTTTTGGTGTTTTTTTTTTTTTTTTTTTGCAAATTTATACTGTTATTCAGTGATAGTATTAGAACATTACACAACTTCACTTGATTTGCATTATTATCGCTACATTATTTACTCTACTACATTATAAACTATTTGCGTTATGCTTCTGTTGGTATTACACGCAGATCGAAATAAAAATACTATTTTATTGATGTAAATATATTTATTTTATTGATCGAACTTAACAAATGTACAAGTTTGTTATCTGCCAAAGAATCAGTATAAGAGTCAGAAAAAATCATAGAGATCCATTAGATATCCAAAACAAATTTAGAATCCATAACAAAGGATAATCTGAATGAATGCAAATCTGTAATCAAGGGAGTAAAATATAATCAAATGTACAAGAACTACACTCGAAAGACTTGTTGTAAGCTGTATTATAACCAAAATTTGAAAAAAAGAGAATAAAAGCAACATTAATTTTGTAGTAGTTCAGGAGTCTAAACGTTGGTGATATCTAAAAACCAGAGGAAATTTGAACTTCCATCGTACGCCTATGGAAATTAGAATAGGAAACGCATCTATTCCAGCCTTAAAAATGAAACATAACAGCAATAATTCCTCCGTTTGGATAAGATATTCGATTGTGTCCTGCGCGATAATCGAGATGGTAGTAATCAGTATGTGAAGTCTATGAGTTTTGAATATTTATAATAATTTATAACACATTTATTAAGTCTCTTTCCTTTATAAATAAAATTATATATACCGAAAAGACATCCTTGACTGTTTAAATCGTGTAAATAACTACAGAAAGTAACATATATGTAGTAAAATTATATAATTTATTGAAAACATAAATAGTTTTTTTATATATATTTTCAAGTAGTAAAAGTTCCACACTTGTTGAGTTGAAGTTAGTAAACATTTTTTTATTATATTAAACGCTTATTTTATGTTTTGACAGTTCATCTTCATAATCATGACAAAAATAGAATATCCGTATTGTTAGAACCACTTTCATCCTTTCAGCCATTGTGTTTTTATACACAGTACGTCAATGTGACGATTTATTTGCCGACTGTATCTCATCTCTTATACCATATGTAACGTGCAATAATTAATAAATTGAATTGAAAAAAATAACAAGTGTTTAATATCAGAACTTATTCAAGCAATAAAGTATACTACATAAATTTATACTAAAGTCATAGTTTAGTATAGTGTAACTATGGTCTAATATTTAATTTAATGTGAATGTTGAGTTCACCTTACTCTTATTATTGTGCACCTGATGGCTTAAAGTCAATACCTTGTCATCTAGATTCACTAGAATTCGTAGTATAGGCGTCTCTGATGTCAAAACTACATTGAGCTTCTCCGTCGCAGACATTTTTGTTTCTCTTAAGACAACATGACTCCAGTTTGTAAGAATCAAGTCTATGACGTAAGATTTCAGAAGCTGCACTAAGAGGAAGGTGAGCTTTAGCTAAACTGAACATTGACAGTGTAGTTTCTTTAATGTTATATTCGAAACTTATATAAAATTACATACAATTTTGTATCACGACAACTAGAAAATAAAAGCAACAAAATAAATTCATTATTTGATTATACCACAGTTCCTCTAAGCACTGAAAACTTAATTGACATATTTAAAGATATAGTATGTTTTTTTACTAATAATATCTGAATACTTGGTTTATTTGTAGCTGTGAATAATTCAACTCTGTACAACGAATATATGAGGAATAAACTGGAGAACAAAACCCAATAAAGCGTACAAACCCTTTACGGGACAAAATAAAATCAAATAAAATGCTGAGGTAAAATCACGTCAGGTGAGGTTGCCTACAAAGAAGGGCAATGTCTTCGGTGAGGGAACTATTTACTTGACTGGCACTCAAAGAAGCATACCTGGACTTTGCCCAATACTTGCTTGCGGTTCGTTGGTTAACCTTTGATATAATTTGTTACAATTCGTTTACTTCGCTCTCTTCAAAGCTGGACTGTGAGGTTTTAGTTTTCCCACTCAGGAGCGTTTTGTCTTATATGTGATGAAAATGTTGTTAAAAAACTAACTTTACTTTAGAAAATATCACTTTTACATATTTGAAATCTTATAGATAAAACATTACTGTTACATTAAGATTCATAGAATAATAATTTCAATATAGTACTGAGTTAAAACTTTGCGAAAATATTAACAGGTAATCGATTGTAAATTGATTTTCTTCATTTTGTGTACATAAAAGTGTTTTTTGTAGTTCAGTATAAATACACACAAATATTCTACTGATGTAATTTTATTTGGAACTCCTATTGCTAATGAAATGTAATTTAATCAAAGATAATTATTAAATCACATGTTAAAACCTTTTTTTACAGCTCACATTTTTGTTTAAGAAAATGTGATAATTTAAACAATGCTATGATATTTGCATTATTTTAGATTCAATTCAGTTGATTTTTATCTCATACTAAAGAATAGTATACACGATAACCTTCAATATTTGGCATACAAAAATCCTCACATGCATTAAAATTAGAAAAATTGTCAAATTTTGAATATTTTATAAAAAAAACAAATTAGTATGGCCTTTATTAAAGAAGTAATTTGCCTTAACCAAGGAAGCAAATTGTAATACCGAGATAATTTTGGTAGGCAATTAAAATAGAGGAATGTGAAAAAAACGTCCACCGTCGGTGAGAGGCTGAGTATCCTATAACTAATATATTTTAGTCAATAATATTATGTTATTATGCCTATTTCATTTAATCCTCAAAACCTAGTTACCCTTTATAATGATTATATTGATTTTCTCCGCCTTTCTTTATACATTCTAACTATAATTACCACTAACTATAATGATTAACAAATTATTACTTTCTTATGGAAAATCCCTCTGTAGATATAAGAAAAGGCGCCTATTCCCACTGTAAATAGGTCATTTTATTTCATTAATACGATAGTTTATAGTTTGAAAATGTTTATCTAATGTCAAATAATTAATAATTATAGTGTCGATAAAGAATCTTAATCATATTTGGGGAAAAACCTAAGTATGGTTTTATGGTCCATTAATAAGGATATTAAAAAAGTTTAAATTTAATACTTCAGCTTAGTTTTATAATTTTTAAACTTAATATAGATAATATACAATTAATAAACATACGACATATGAGTTTACAATAAAAAAGTGTTACATTTAATTATTTAATAGCAATAATAAATTAAACTACTTATTTGAAAACCAAATATAAAGAAGAAAGCCAATAAGTTTTTAGGTTTACGAAAACGTACAAAATATTAAAATTTGTTTTAATTTTAAAGAAATTTTTAGAAATTAGTTAAGAATTTGATATAAATCAATTTAATGATTAAACAATAATTATATATTAATTTTTATATGCAAAAGGCCATATAAAAGTAACAATTATGAATGAAAAATACTGTGATTATTGAGTGATCATAGCTTTGTAAGACTAAAATATTGTAATTGCTTACTAATTGTACTTCTTTCCTATAAATAAAGTAGTTTCTGTAACTCAATTACCGAAATATACATTTAATTATTGGCATAGTGTTTAAAGGAACAGTTTTACACTTGTGTTAAACCTCCTATATAGACATTTTCATACGTTTATTATTACGTCAATTTAACCTGGGAAAACATCAATCATACCGAATAAACAAAAACTAAGTCGGTCAAATATTATCGCTAGAAAAGAAAAAATTAATGCACATAACATAGTCCATAATTGTGTTTCTTTGTGTCATATTTTATAAACGGGTAGAAACACTTTTATTAAAACATTTTAAATTTTATAAAAACTTTCCTGCAAAACTTATAAGGACCTCGATGATTATTGTCTGCTCAAAATTTTATTAAAGGTGATATATAGTTTTTATAAATAATTTTGGGTTTTTTTTTGTATATACATAAGTATAAGCATTGTATTTTAATAGACCAAAAACAGAGCCACCTTACTCTGTATAGGCCCAGATCCTAGTTTTCGTTAAATCTAGCTAGTTTTCATAGTGATCTCAATAGAAGAGTATTAAAATTGATAAAAATGTGAATCTTTTTTATTTGATACACTTAATTCCAACGGGCAAAAACGTAAATAAATACGACACCAACCGCACACAGCTATACACAGACGTTAATCGTGGTGTTTTTCAGTCTAGGCAAGAAAAATTTTATGTGGAAAAATTATTAGATCATTTACTATTTTGCTACTTGTAACCTTTTTTTATACCTTCCTCATTCGCTCTCTACGAAAACTGTCCAGCTAAATATCGATTTCATTCTTCGTTACAATATCTCTATCGATTTCAATAAAAATTAAGTTTTTATATTGAAATTTTTTAAATTTTTTCTAAATATTCTTAAAATATGATAAGCACCCTGTACACTCCAAGATGTTTACTTGTTGCTAGACAAATACCCTTAACTTTATTAACATTGAAAACGACAAATTTGTATCGAACAGAGTGCAAATAATGTACTCCGACAAGACAAAGTGCACTCGTACATTGTAGAAAATATAACGTGAGGAACAACTGACGGAATAGGACGGCAAATCAAAGCTGTGGAGCACGAGTAATAACAGTATATTCCGCAGGCTGACTGCACACTGGATCCAATATATCTCGTCAATATCTCTATTCATCACATGGAAAATTTCTCTACATCCCTTATTTCTTTATTTGACTACTCGTTTTATTATACAATGCAAATTGAGAATACTACGAATATTTGTTGAATAACGCAATACAGTTTCATAACTTTCAATGCTACATACAGCTTTTGTATTTTTATGTAAGTAAAACCTACTAGACTCAATTTGGATTCAGTGTATCTGCTGATAGCAGACTCTTAAAGGATGTTAATCACGATGGTATTGCATATTTACGTCAAAAACCCTGAGGTGCTCCATGGTAAAAAATGGTACGTGAGGCATGCCATAGTCGAACCAGTTAATTGCAGGAAGATCCGTTGTTTCAAATTTGAATGTTGCTGTAGGTCCATGGTTTTAGTTGAAAGTTTTTGACGTTGATAATCAGCTGCAAGACTGTTCACCTTTTCTTGTATTATTTGGGGTTATCTCGATTTCTCCATCCGTATAATCTTAAATCTGAAGCTGAATACTGGAATCCGTACTCGATATCTCTATGAAGAAATTACTAAAATTCGGTGACTTAGAGTTCAAAACGAACTCTTTGCATTGTTTCGACATCAGAGCACCTACACAACTACAAGACTACAAAATATCTGTCTGTTTTTCTCAGCAGCCATACTGTAGCAAATGTATTTTAATGCAGATAGAAAGGGCTGATGAAAATATGTTATAAGTGTTTTTAAGGACCCTACCTCGAGATGAGGGTTTATAAATTGAGAATCAATAGGCCTATTTCTAAAGACCTACTAGTTTTAGAGGGGTCAAATTTGGAATAGAGACAACTCTGAATCAAGCAAATGAAGGTTTCAATGCATCAATCCTGCCTAAGCAGGAGCTAGTGCCTAGTGCAGTGTTTTATTCTTTTCACAACATGTAAACTTAGAAGACTGCCCATTCAAATTAATGTATGTTCATTTTCCCAGATGGATGTTTTTTTTTTTTTTTTTTTTTTTTAACAGAGGGCCAGGTTTCCTAGGCCTGGTAGTTGCCTCTCAGCCATCCGGCTTATTGTGCACCCTCTCCCAGGTTTAAGCTGTATCAAATCCCAGGCCTTTACAAAACCATGAGATCTTCTGAACAATGCTTTCCTGTTCCAACCCCTCTTCCGTATGCATAAGAACACCTAGGGATCTTGAGCGTTTGCTCTGTAATGCCGGACATTCAAATATGACGTGCTTGGCTGTTTCGTCAGCCTCGCCACATTTCCTGCTCAGTGTTTCCTGAACTGGAATACCTATTCTGTTCAGGTGACTTCGGAATATCCAATGACCTGTAATAAAACCAGTCACCTTTATGATCTCCGTTCTACTCATTCTAAGGGCATCTGCTGCAATGTTCCTTGATGGTCCCTTGAGCATCCGCTTTGCCTGTACATTCCCCTCAGTGTTTCTCCAATGTTGTAGGTGTTTGTTAGCCATCCACTTGGTAACTGATCTACGTGCTAAGTTATATGAGACCCCACACGTTGGTTCAGGACCGGTAAGAAGACGGTTGGCTCCCTAAGTTAGCGCAACCGTCTGCCCTCTTCATTTCTTGTGATTCCTCTATGTCCAGGCACCCAAGTTAGAATAACTTTATTGGTTTTCGCCAGCAATTTCAAGACCTTATGGCATTCCCAGACTGCCTTCGAATTACAGTCATGGTTGGCCAAGGCCTGCAGATGGACGTTGTTTGAAACCTTGTTACCATTAGAAGGTGGGTTGAAAGATTTAAGTTCATTGGAAATACGGTTAAATGAAAATCATAAGAAATTCATGTATTCTTAGACCATCTCACTTAAGCATGATTTAGGATGTTCTTGCACATACTTTAAACTAATACTAAATACCATTAAAAAAGGACAACTCTTAACCATGAATAATTTACTCGACTGCATCAAAATATACAGATTTTAATTCAAATACATGTTTTATTCTTCTAAAATTTAAATTTATTTAAAAGCACTTTTGCCGGTTAAGGCATGATCAGTTACTAATTACAAAAAAACATATCCTGATGTTGTTTTCCGAATTTGCACTGATTTGCAATCGTCAATTTTTAAATAGTTGTTACCCTAACATAAATATTGATTCACAGTGTCAACATACGCTTAAACACATTTGTATTGACCATATAGCTAGTTTTTGGTATTTGTACGTCTTAGTGGCTCACCATGAAATCATCAACCGAATAAGACGCTTTGATCACTAAAAGGCGTTTAAGGTGGCTTTTGAACAGATTTGGGCTGTTGTTAATTTTATACTTTCAAGAAGCTTGAAGATCAATTTGACACCAATTTGTGGAGTTAGATGCTGAGATAACGTCAATCTTAACTGTTGATATCTCAAGCTGTCTCTATCTTAGTGTAATATTGGTGAACGTCCCCGCTATGTACATTTGAATTCTTAAGCAATAGTCATAATTTGAATACACATTCTATGTATTGTTGGGATTTTGTCCTTTAACTTTTGAAATATTTTATATCAATATTTACACTAAATGTACATTTATAATTAAAAAACTACATGTGTGTTTGTAGATTTTGTGTAAAATAAATCAAGTATTTCTATACCATGTGGAATCTTTGATATAATCTACAGTAGCACAATATCAGAAGATATTTGGGGTAAGGAATTTTGGCACTAGCTAGTGTGTTTACACTCAGTGGGTAATGTGCTTGGCTCAGATTTGTGGCCCTTCTTTCTTGTTAAACCTAAGAGCTAGTGTGAGCTTAACAAAGTCTACTAAGACTAAAAGCATTAGGTTTCTTTGTGCCCTTCGGGTTTGTATTTTTAGGAAATAGTTGTAGACTTTGTGTTAAGAATTAAGCCTTTTTTAATTTCAGATATTATAAATTTATTCAACAAGGAATTTAAACAACAAGGATCATATTTAGATACAAATCCAACAATATTAGTAAATTCTCTATTATTATAGAAATTTCCGTTGAGCAAAACTACTGGATTAATCAAAGAGCCACTGTTTCATAACGATGTAAGTTACAGCGCTTACAACAGATTTGGCCCATGTTTCTACATATTAAGTAGGAATACAACATCCAAGCGTGTATTATTATAGTATTTAGCGCTTGTTTTCCGATTAAAATATTATTATGAAAGCGTTGCTTGTTGAAATAATCCCTCCCCACCCGAAAAGGTTTTAAAAAGTTATTTCTATCCTTATATTTAATCCTATAAAGTTTCACTTCATGTCTAAAATATTACATATTTGTATTTCGATAGTAACTTTTGACTAAATGGCTATTCTAAGTGAGGCTGAAATATTTCAAGAGGATAATTGAAAAACATCTTTCAACAATACTAAACAACAAAAAAACCCCGGATCACCCTGTTTATAGTGTAATAATATTAGTGTTGTGTGTCCACACATACAGTTCTATCTGACAGTAGGATTAGCTGGGAGAGAGCTGACAGAATTAACACACTATTTAATTTATTTCTGAACATTTTTTAAAATTATATCAACTAACGTTCCATGTGTACTAGATAACATTTACGCAAATTGAAATTTCACCTTTTCATAGGTTTTATAGCAGATATATAAACTTTCTGCACAAAGTTTTCACATCAAACCAATACTAAACATGTTATTCTTAATTCGTGATACGAATATATTTAAATATTGTGTATTGTTTTTCTTGTTGCTTGAACCATCAAAATTATTCTCAATAAGTAGAATTTTGTATTTTATAAATATACTATACTTATACTAAATATACGAGTGATAAGTTGTTTTCGATTTACTTTCTTCCTCTTTGTGATGGTATTCTAAAAATGTTTATTACAGACCGTACACTCTCAGCAATTACTACAATCATTTTATTCTTGTTTTGTAATATTCATTCATGCTTAGTCAGTAGAAAAGAGGTAAACTTCTTATAAAAAAATATGAATAATTTATTTCTTGTGGTGATTACTTGAAATTGAAATTTTAATAAACGTACTAGATAAAACACATTTTTTAAAGAAAGGTAGCGAAGTGTTATAAGCATTTCAGAGTGCGTTAAATTTTTTTCTGTATAGGTCTCTAAATTATAGGGAAGTGAATTTTTCTAATTTTTATTCGTTCGCTGTATTAGAATTAAATTGGATATCTGACATAAGTTTGCCGAAATATTTATAACATAATTATTGTCCATCTTTAAAATTATTTCAGATATTCATGTGGCAGTTACATACTTGTAAATTTGTGCCTAATTAAGAGATTTTTTCATTCCCTCATCCGGTTCTTTAGGAAATCTACGTATAATCTTTACATCGAAAACAATTCGGATGCAAAACGATTTGTTTATGAAACTTTTATGCAAGTTTATATTATTGCAGAACATTAATATTTTTATCTATGTAAATAAATAACAGGTTTGTGAAATTTTAATTTTTAAACAGCTGCCATATTGCAACGAAGTGGAGTACCCAGTTGGCCAACGGACACAGCCAGGATATTTTTAAGATTTATTGTTTCCTCTTGTCTGGGGTTTTTTTGGGACAGTAATACTTTCAAAAACTCGTACTATATATCGTAAATATATGTATTATATAATATTAAACTTTGGAACGGGGGTTAGTATTAGTGTCTCGGATTCATGTTCAAAGATTATCTATAACTGCTTTCGTGTGAAAGATTCTTAGGCTGATACAAAATTTACCTAAGATATATTAAATGCAATAACCCTTGTAGTTTGGAAAAGCCCAAATTCTCTCCTGTAGAGAGAAAAGGAAGCCAACCCCTTACATCAATCAACAAGACTAGTAATATCCTGTTGTCATCATCTATAGACCCTGATCGATTATGTACGAGAATACTATTATCTTTAAGTCATAAATATTCACATTACAAGGGGTGCCCTTGAGCAAATCATAATTTTATTACATTTCAACTGAAGAAAATTTATCCGATTGTGTTGGGATAAATAATGCAACTTATCCTATTTCTCAATATAAATATTGTATGAAGGTTTTATAATTCACTAACAAATTATACCTTGCAATGTCCGGAATAAAAATAAATTTCCAAATTTATAAATAGTTCAATAAATTCTTGAAGCTCCTGTCTTATTGGAAATGATATATTAATTTAATCAAACTCTTCAATAATATAAAGTTTTTTATTTTTTTGAGGCCTTTCGTACTCAATGAGTACATCTTCGGACTCAACTGAATAAATGTAATAATAACAAAATTATTAAAAGAAGTACAAAATAAAAAATTCCTTGATGCATATGAAACAAATTTTATAAAAAAGAACCAAAATAATCTGTTAAACAACGAACCTGCGCCTTTTCAAAATTCACCGTTACTTCATTTGATTTAACTAAATGTAAACTTTATTTTTATATATACATATAACATACTGTCAAAGAATATTACCTCTTTGTATTTTTAATGACATATGTTTTTATTTAGTACAAAGTTGTGTATGTTACTATTGTTATTATTACTTGTATTCAGTTGTGTGAGTCCGAAGATGTACTCATTGAGTACGAAAGGCCTTACAAAAATAAAAAACTTTATATTATTGGAGAGTTTGTTTAAATTAATATATAATAGTTCAATATTTGAATTTTACGTGTCGTTCCCTCTATACTTAACTTTATTGTAGTTACATTAATATTATTTTAACATTCCATACCTATTAATTTTTATGACGAAAATTTGTTTTGATATATAACAGACTTATGTCTAGTCCATTCGTTTATACATTTATAGTAAACTTCTTGTTATAAAGGTAGTAATAAATCAAATTAGACACATAGTGAAACGAGTTTCCATAACATCAGTAGTTAATTTATTTTAAATATGTAAATACTATTTTTTACTGTCTGGAAATGAATTAGAAAAATTTTGATAATACTGTACTTGTTCTAAAATATAAAGTACAAATCTAAATATATATTTATAAAATTGTTTGCTGTCGAAGTAACGGGATGTGTAGTTCAGAGGTAGACGCCACCTTCTCTCGAGATCACACGAGAAGGGGTAGCGGGCTATATCTCCACCATGTCACCTGGATCAAGGTATCTCCAGTCGTTTCTCTGGGTTTGGAGACAAATTTCTCAAACTCCTTCTTGCTAGAAAACAACTGATTAGATAAAATAGCTCTAATATATGTTTCTAGGAAGTTATATTAAATGAGAATGGTTGGCATTTTTAAAAGTAACGCCAAGCAAAGTAGCAAAGGTGATGGTGGTAAAGTTTTATGAAACTAATATAAGGCCTCTTAGTTGATAAAATATATAATAAATAAGAATAGCAGATCTCTTGTTTGTTATGTCAATTCTAACTGTTTCCTCAGAAAGAGAAAGGGATACAGTGTAGTAGACAATATTTTAATTTTTACATTAAAATTACATTAGGGTTCTGGAACTATGTATTGTAATGTGTAAGTGGAAAAAGAACCTAAAAAACGTGAGCGTTTCAACCCGGCGTAATTAACAAAGAAGTAATGTCTCACCCATTGGGGAATTAACTGTTATAGCGTCTTGACGGCAACTGCAAATATCTTAATTAAAACAAGACGTCTTTCTTAGACAACATTCAATGTTGTTTAGCGTAAAATTAGTGTACAAGTGAAACACCAGCTAACCTCTTCCGTATAACAATCACTCTGGAAATGAAAATTCTGTTGCTGATATTCCTAAACAATTTATTGGATAACCGTAGAGCGAAGAAAGAGGAAAAGGTTCTGTTAAACAGTTACAATATTAAATAATAGATTGTTTTTAAATAACTTAAAATTAAAAATAAATACTTTATTATATAATACAATTACCATGTATAGATGAAAAAGGTCCTGTTAAAGAAATATAATTATAATTAATTAAAATGGTAAGGCCGAAAAGCCAAAAAAGAGCCTAAAATGACTTATTTTCTAATGATAAATACATTATTGACAGCCAAAGTATGATATAAAAGTATGGTTTCATCTAGTAAGACGTGATATTGTTGATGCTAACTATAAGCCCTTTTGAGACAACCAATTCTAAGTATCTATTTAAAGAAATGATTTTTTAACATTAAAACCTTTATAAGTTTGATCATAGTATAATACTGTGGGAAAATTAAAAATATGTTTCCATGAAAAATAAATATTAATACACACGTTGATTAATTTGGCATAATGCTATTTATTAATTCTAAAATGCACGTTGAAGCAAATTTTGTAAATTTATTAAGTGTGTTACTATATTAAGGCTATTCTATAAAATAAAATGTAAAACGTTTCCGGTTCAATCTGCATCAGAACCTCGCTAAAATATTAAATATTCTTCATATATGTAGTTGTTGTTTAAAAGTTTTCTACACGAAGTGAAATAAAGTTTTTAATTATAGAGTAAAAAGAACTTTTCAATACTAGTCTCAAAAATTGCCGGTCGAGATTGCATTTATGGACGAGGCAAAGCTTAGCGTGTAAAATACTATCTAGCCCCGCAATAAAAATTTCGAGACAAGTATTAAACGATAATTTTCTAACCATACAGAAACGCATACATATTCTTTACAAAGATATCTGAAAAATCTTTTTAAAGAAGACTTTTCATAGCCTAGTTATTATTTGTCCAATTAAAGAAGCTGAAACTGTTTTTAATTCATTTTTTGTTAAAGTTAGGTGTCTGAACATGTAAAAATAAACAACGGAAACTTAAGGTGTTTATACAGGAAAAAAGATTTTGAAGAAATATGAAAGAATAATTTACATGGGGAAAATCCCAGACTGATAAGGGAGAAGCAATTACTTCGTCGATATTAATTTTATTTTTAAGTAGCACATTACAGAGCCTTGAAATAATTCTATGATATTAAAATATTATCATATTAAGGAGGATGGCGTTAAGCCGATGTTAATTTTTAAAACATATCATAAATGTTCTTTTGTCAAAATTACCACCAAGTGGCAATGAGTACTTTGTATCCTAAATGTTCATTTTGCAATAAATGAGATAAATGAAAGTAGAAAAGAATAATTGATCAATATTTTGTTTCAGAACATTCAGCTATAGTAATGGTAAATAAGAGTAGCCTATAATTTTTCTGTAGAAAAGCTATAATAAATTATTAAATTAGCGGATAAACGGGATATGATGATGCATAACATTTACAGTGTCAGCAGTGGATGCGATCAATATGAGGATTTTTTACTGCGTAAAGAGAATTACCTTATTGTGTAAAATATATTGTGGCATTTAATTTAATCTTTACTCATAGAATTCATATTTGTTTATTTACAAGCACAAGTATTGTAATGATGTTCTGCAGGTAGTATTTATCAGTTCGAAGCAATAATTTTAAATAGAGTATAAAATAAATTAAACTTGTATGTGCAATACTTCACATTCCTTCTGATTCGTTTATTATCAAAAATGTATTTCTCAGTAGTAGCAAATATATTTTGATAACAAAATTTAAAAAAAAAAACTGAATATTAATAGCTAATAAGCGATATCATTGATTGATTGACGCAAAATATTTTTTAAATATCTTGAAAAGATTTATTATTTTGTTCTTCTTAAATTTAAGTTACACTGTAAAATCGGTTGTTACTCAGCTCTGTGTGTATAAAGAACAAGTTAAGAGTATAAAATTTAGAAATTGTATGAAGTAATGGGTGAAATATAGATTAAATAAAAGTCCAAATTTTACTAAATCATGAAATATAAAGTGTTTTATATCAAACATATATATTAAGTGTATTATAAAGTTTTTCGACCAATAAAAACTCCATAATTTTTAAACTAATAAATGATTTACTATCAAACTATTAATTTCGTTTACTGTCACCTATGTGGCTATGGTTAAGCTATTTGATGTTTAATTGCAGGAATTTTATGGAAATATTGTAGGTTACATGAGGTGACACCAGTATATTACATGTCCTCTTGATTGATCAAAGGACCTGGTTTTTTATCCCCAAAGACGATAAAGGTATTTTGTTTAGAGTGGTGTTCAATGAAGATTATATACTACACTTGAATTATGTTTTATCGTGTCTACATTAATATATATAGAACTCAACGTACAATGTTTAAACAGACTCATCTTTATCCACAAGTCAAGATAGAACATAACTAGCTCCTTACACTAATCACGAGGCTACGTAATATCCTGGTGCTATTTCATGAACATTTTGATTTATTGGTAATTCCTGGAACTAATGTATCCTGGAGTATATACGTATAGTTGTGTCAGTTAAATGGATACAACTATTGTATATAAACCTTTTATAACGTTTTATTTCACTAATTTATTATAAAGAATAGTTAAAAAATATTTTTTCAAAGTATTTTCGAGAAAAAACCACATTTGGCTGGGATCTTTTCAAGCTCCTATTCGTTTAAATAATGTAAACTGTGTAAAAATATTCAAGACTGAGCTCGAAAACGTTTTGGTTCTAACTGCTTTTACATTTTAGAGGATTTGTTATGCATTGGTCAAGCTCCCAACCAAATGAAACCAATCCTGACCCTTCCCTGGGGCAGTTTGACCTGCAGAAGCCCACTATTGGGCCAACACCTGCGGAACTACAAGTATCAAGTAAGTAAGTCTAACTCCTTCATCCAATACAGACTAAATACATTTTTGTCATTCCTCTAAAAAAGAATATAATAGGAGTTATAATTTCTTTGAAATAAATGCACTGTGGAATTTTATTAAAATTAGTGCACATGTAATTGGTATAACTCTAAACTACATAGTTTTCAAGATGTTTGTAGATATTTTAATTACTCTTATGTACAAACACACGTTCTTTATAAGTAATATTATTACATTATAGAATGTACATTTATGTAAACACGTCTACTTCCAACTGATATAAAAAATTCACATTTTTGTTTGTGAAATGTATTAGCAGAGTTTACACATGTCATTTTTAGCTGAAAACGTATACCACTAAATGAAACAAATTAAAACATTTTTGAAATAAATTTTGGTATAAACAGTTTAATATTGGCCTCAATAAATAACCTGACTAATTATGCTACCACTAGTAGCTAGTAGAGGTATAAATTTAGTTATATTTGTGTTAGAAAATGTAAGAGTATGTATTATATTACATATAGTATTCGTATAATACGATTGAAATTCCAATAAGTTCTATTATAAATCAAGCCCTTACTTCAGTAGTTTTAGAACGACGACAAAAGGTGAATTTATTACTTTTATTTTATACATATTTTTGTTCGTGAAATGCGTTAGCAGAGACTACACAACATGCCAGTTTCAGCTGAAAACTTCTAACATTAAATGAAACAAATTAAAACATTGTTTTTAATACATTTTTGTATAAAAAGTATAATATTGGCCTCAATAAATAACCTGACTAATTATGCTACCACTAGTAGCTGTATATGTATAAATTTTGATATATTTATTTTAGAAAATGTAAGAGTATGTATTATATTACATATACTATTCGTATAATACGATTGACAAATCAATGAGTTCTATTATGAATCAAGCCCTTACTTCAGTAGTCTTAGAAGGACGACAAAAGGGAAATTTATTACTTTTCTTTTGTTGCAGATCAAGTACAATTTTTGTAGCATTTCTATTTCAAAAAATAATAAAAGCAATGATTGTTTTGAATTCGGTAGATTTCCCCTAAGAAATATTTCTCCTTACTCTTAGTTCTAGTACAGATCGAAATAAACGGGTATCTATTATATTGAAGTGTTACAATATTGAATAAAAACTTTGTTTTTTATTTACACACTTAAAATTTACCATAAGACTTTTAGAGATTAGCGTTGTCTTACTATATACGGGCCCTGTAACTGGTGACTTTTTGTTTCCTTATATAGTTTCCTGGTGGTGAAATAACTATCCGCTGACATTTAAAACCCACCCTGCCTACTTCGACGGTAGTATACAAGTTCACATGTTATTGCCTTATGTACTGGACATATATAATTATGTAATGGTGACGGATGCTGTAATAATAAGATATTATAACAAAAGGTTCTAACGCAAATGACCACAGCAATGACAGGTACAAAGAAAGGTAGCGCCCTCAGGTATTTTATTAGCTTTATACATAAACAGAAACGACCGAGAGACTAACAACACACGCCGCGGGTGCTTTGTTTTAGCCCTTTACGGATGTGTGGCGCTGCTTGTTTGTTAATTTATTTCATATACACTGAGTAAATTTATTGTCTTGTGAAAGAGTAAAAGAATTAATACTCTGTAATTTTAACTCAGCCATTGTATGTTAGTTTAGTGTAACTCACTTCAGGCTCAACATTTTTAATTTATGTCACAAAGAGCCACATTCCGTTTTTTTATTCGAAAAGTAAACAGCCTTCTATTTATCACCAAAATGTTGTAATTACTTATATATTACGCAACTACAGTGATTAGTATCTATAAGATAATACTAAAACCTCACATATTACAATGCTTTCTAAAAATAAAAAAATTAACTGGTGGTTTAGAATTCATTATGATTCTATGATATTCTAAAGAGACTGTAATTTTTTTTTCACACTAAACATGAACGGCCTGTACTGAAGTAGAATATTGATAGCTTATTTTACTCTTCCATAAAAAGTATATCCTTAGCAACACTATCATAAAGCTACAGAAAACATTCAGTTGTACAAGATTATAATTTAAAAAAAAAAAAACAATAAAAACGATTTTTAATAATTTTTAATAATTTTATCCTTACACATTGTTATTACTAAGTTCAATATTATAAAACCTTAATAAACATGTAATAATAGTCTATTCTATATCTAATATATACACTTGGGATTAAACAGGTTTAAAATGTTCAAACACAGTTAATGAGTTTTGACTTGGTGTTAATCGTGAAACTTCCAGGATTATAGATAAAACTGCTAAAAAACTATAAAAATATATATGTTGTAAATTAAGGAATAACGAAGCATATAAATAAAATAATTATTGTGGGAGATTTAATAAAATTTATGTGAAAAAACGTAGTCAGTAATTCATACATTACTACACCATTTTAGAGTTGTATGAATATTGCAAATAATTGAATTTGATCTTATATAATACAAATACATAAAAATTTGAAAACCCATTTGTTTTCCTTGTAATATTATGTCATCATATTACGCGTATTAAAAATTAGAAGTTTTAGTGCAGGGAAACAAATACTAAACGGTAGTTTACCAATATAAAGTTCATAAGTAATTTTTCACATAAATGTTGGTAGAGGATTCTTATGTAGTAAAAAATATCAAGATACAAGATAAAAAATATTTTTCAATTGTTCTTATTATGCTACCTAAAAAAATCATTAATCACGTCTTTTTCAGTTTCTAAGTTTTATCTCCTAGAAATATTATGGTTTTAATTCTCCTCTTCCTTCGCTCCGTAGTAATCAGAACGTGCTATAGCAATAATATTTGTACTTATTAGTTTAAACATGATTTTTTTTAATTTCCCAGCAAACAATGTTTCACTACCAGAGTGATTTTTCCATAGAAGAGGTTGGATGGTGTTTCACTGGACCATTAATGTTACGCTAAACAACACTAAATGTTTTCCAAGAAAGGCGTCTTGCTTTAATTAAGATCTTAAGATGCAGTTGCCATCAAGACTCCATTGAAGTTAATTTCCCAACGGGCGAGACATTTCCTCTTTGTTAATTTTGCCGGAATGGAACGAGCACTTTTTAGGTTAATTCATATCTTACACAGACATTAGGAGAAATCGATCTAGGAACATATTGATGTAATAATTTTAAAATAAAAACTTTTTCAACATTATTTAATAACTTCTACTGCTAGAAGAGCTATATTGAATTAAGAAGAACTGACATTCTGTTGTTTATTATTGTTGTATTTCTGATTTTAACCAATATATAACACTTAACTGTTTCAGCGCACTTGACTCTGATTACCATTTTGTTCCCTGTGCGTATGCTTTACTCAAATGAAATAAAATATGAATGTCACATAATATATCAATATACTATACACCAATACTACTCCCTTTGAAGGCTGTCCCAGTGTGTGGTGGCATTAAATGATATGTATGTTCATTGTTCGATTACTTTATTTTTACTTACTTTTATTGCATTCGACGTTTGTTGGGAACGTAACTTATGGCCTCCCTTTCTATCATCTCGGGTTTTGAAGGTGGTAGGTTCTAACTGTAAGTGTGATACACATAAAAGAGTTAAAGATGATTTCTAGTAGGTCACAAATATTTAACAAACTCATCGTTTAAGTATAAATGGTATCTCTTAATTGGAAGCGTGTGATCAAGTTTTGATTACATTTTTTCATAGATCTTTTATTGAACCTCTTATCATATATAGCACGATTGTAAGGATGTAATAAATTTAACACATCTATAATAAACCGAGCACAATGTATTTAATTATTTATTTTGTTTCCTTTTACATGGTTCTTGGTCCCTCCACAATTTATATTCACGGACATTTTCAAAAGTTATACAAGGCTCTGTCTATTGGAATCCATTTCATTCTTCGGGTGTAAAACAGTAAAGTGTACATTTAAGTATGAAAACGTAAGTGAATCCATAAAAATTATAAAACAAAGGAACAGGAAATAAACTTTGATGATACTTTTTTAATATACTTAAAAATTAAGGAAATTTTATTTTTTTTAACGCAGAAATCATAGAATTACCAGTTTTTATAACAACAAGTACAATAATGTAAAATCTGAAGGAGACCGAAAGTTTTACAGCACTAATATAAGTGGCATTCTTTTCAATATAGTAGTAAGACTTTATAC
The DNA here is from genome assembly GCF_021130785.1 of Homalodisca vitripennis. Classification (NCBI taxonomy): domain Eukaryota; kingdom Metazoa; phylum Arthropoda; class Insecta; order Hemiptera; family Cicadellidae; genus Homalodisca; species Homalodisca vitripennis. The sequence goes on from NC_060212.1 coordinate 43,893,399, forward strand.
TCTTCAATGTTACTCAGGCTTATCCAATTAATATTGTCAGGTATAAACATAAACAGAGCAAAATACTGCAGAGGAAAGCTGTGACAGTAGGAGCGTTAGGAATAAAGATTGTGTTATAAGTCACCGTTCAATCCCACCAGATTGGATTGGAAACATTCTACCCAATTCGGTAAAAGTCCTCTATATGTTTAGTCATTGGAAACTTTTACAGTCCAGTATCTTACAGAGAGCGCTCTCTTGTGTGAAAGCTTTCACTTTTATCAATGCAGATAACTTTGACACTGATTCTCTTAAATAATTCACTAAACATATGTGCGTTATTAATGAAATGATCCGACGTCAGTCACGTGACACACATTTTTAATAAATGTAACTTCATTCGCAACCTTTCCTCTAACCAGAACACCCTTGTAATTAATTCCTCATTTGGGAAGATTAGATTACTATCATTTACTACAATTTACACAACATATCACATCCACTATTTTTATGTAAATTATTTGTATAAGACATTTACAAAAATATATTGCAAAAATGTTTAAATATCTACTCCTTATAAACCAGCACTAAAATCCTTAAGACTTAATGTCTTAAGGATCGTGTCCCAGGGTCGTGCCTTATTTGTATTACCTGCAGTGTAACAATATTCAGTGAATCCTATAACAAAAATGATAAACTTAAAACGCTTTTACAGTTTCTGGTGTTATATATATGGGGAGGGTTTATAAAGCTCTTTCATTCATTTGAAGCTTTATTAATACGCATCCAAAAGCATTTAGTTTTTATAAATGTATAATTTTCAAATATGTAAATTATTAAGGACAGACATATTTAAAATTTCTCTGAACTATACATATATAAAATTATAAAAATTAAAAATATACCATTTATACTATGCTGCTTTCTAAGAACTATGTAACGGAACATACGGACGTTAAACTTTTTAAATTTATAATAGTAATTTTACTAGTCACTTTATTCTTATAAACTTGTTGTACAAGTCAAAGTATTGCTGTTTTAAAGTCCCTTGAAATATCTAAGACACGCTGTATTTATACCTTTTACGGACGGTAGCTGACTTGAATATACTTGCCCAGTTAAATGACCTAGAAGAGAATTTACATAGTAACAAACTGAGGAAAGTTTATAAATATAATATCAAATCTGATGCTTGCATTACCGATATCTACCACATGACCTAATACAAATACATAAAATATATAATACATGTTCAGAAAAACCAGATACTAACATTGTTCAACCCTGTAGACGGCGCTCACAGCCTCATAATAGAGGATATTATTTCCAAGAACGTTTTCGTTGTACTACATTAGAGCCGAAGTTATTGATCTCAATCAGTCCCGTCATAGGAAACCATGGATATCCCCAGGCTTTTCTCCGACTTGAAAGCAGTGCTCATTAGAAGAAACTTCCATCTCTACTATCCAGTCTCTTTTCACCCAAAAAGACATACAGTTGAAGTTAATGTACCTTAAAAAATATGTATTCTTGGCCCTCATCAAGTCTGAAAACTTACTGGCACACTGTCTCTACACAATTGATAACATCATTGTCTTGAAGTTAGTGGTTTAAAAAAGAAGTGACTTAGGTGGTCTCACATACAAAGTAAAGCAAAAGTCGGGCTGCTTCCCTTCAAATTGGAAGGTATGAGAAATTCTATGAGTCCAATGCTGTAGGTTGTATACCATGGGGGCCGGAACTTTTAAGACCTACTTGAGAATAATGTATATTTTATAAATTTGAATGAATATCTAAAATCTTTAATCTTGAGGTCGATTAGATTGCGTATGAGTAAACATGGTAGATTCTATGTGCAAACGGAGCTATTCTCAACATTAACATAGAAAAAACCCTTCCCAACATACTACGTACTAAAATCGGTTGTTCTATTATCATGTCCGATATATTCTAGTTCATTACATTGTGTACCTAATGAAGCAATTAGAATACCCCTTCACCTATCTTGCTCTTTATTAGGTAGTCTAGCTGTTTCTGACGTGGAAACTGTATACAGAGTTCGTGTACAGGTCCTTCGTCCTTTTGGAGCTCTTCAGACAAACGTTGGGTGCAGATTCCAGGAGTTGTCTTGTAATAGCGTCAGGTTCCAGACGCTGCACTGAGAGAAATGTAAACTGGTAAACGTAGACGTATGATTTTATTTCATGCTGTCACTTGCCATGCAATAAAAAGGTCTGAAATTTTGCAATATTTGGTCTTATGGTTGCTTTGGGCAATTAATGTCATGGAGTTTTATTTGTTAATATAAGAATTTAAAAATTTCCATATAGCAATAAAAATGTTTTTGTTATATATTTTAATGTAGTTGCTAAATCGTCGATAATGGGATAAATCCTATTAAACTACATTCCTATTATATTCTAACGCCATATTCGTTTGTCTTTTATACTTTCCCCTAATGGCATGATAATTTTGATTATGTACATGCGGAACTGATACTACTAAATATCTTACAATTTTATAACTACAGTTTTCCCGACCAATGAATAGCAGTCAAAGAAGTGCATACTTTGGATAAGATACCTCCGGGAATGTTCATATATGGAGTCAAGTAAGAGAGTGAGAGTGAGAGGGTGGGAGAGAGAGAGAGAGAGAGAGAGAGAGAGAGAGAGAGAGAGAGAGAGAGAGAGAGAGAGAGAGTTCCCGACAACAAGTAGACGGTTCAGTGAACATTTCACCAACATAAGGAACAATACAGGAAGTAACAAACAGAATTCTAATGATGCAGAGGCTCAGTGATGAGCGACTCCTATAACGCTGGTCCTGAACATTTAGAGGTTGATAATTTACAAATCCCGGCGTTATAATGATCATCACGAATGCTGTGGCATCTCAGGAGTCGCTTTGTCTTTGTGCCGATAATATAAATATATGAAGTCGTCTACTATATGTCCTGTTTTAAAGGCATCATTATTTTTTAATGATGAACTCATCTCTAGTGTAAAGCTATATTCTATGATAAAGTCTCGTTTAAACGATGACAAATATCTGATAAATATAACTAACAATGGACTTTATGTGTATTCAATAATTCAAAAGATGTTCTCCTTTGATGAAAATAAAATGATTTAGTGTTAAGAATAATTTAGAACAAGTAATCATCTCTTATGTCAAAAGAATGTTTAATGTTTGTCGTCTGATAAATGAATATTTCTGTTTTTGGTAGTGATAATAAATATTCAACAACCTTTCGTTTGGTTAAAACTCACTAAATATTTTTGCGGTCTGCAACTTTTTTATCGTATTCCTTACTTCAGTGTAATAGTTTCTTTGTTGCACCAATAAATCAATAAAAGTTGTTCAAACTCAATAAACATTGAATGTTATCACTGTTATAAATAGGTTTGAGCTCCCTCCCTGGCACTCTTCTGGGTTTCTCTGTGAAAAAATATAAAATAGTAAACACCGTATAAACGATAAGTGTTTGAAAATTGTATCTTACATATTGCGTTTTGTTTCCTACATAGATTATGCTGAACATATTACTCCCGGTATTGTAATAGAATGTAATATTACAGAAACTGAGAATGCTACTCAATATCGCGAAAATGTCAGTTCTTGGTGTCAAAACGAGCTGGTTCTGAGAATTTAACTATTGTACAGATCAGATGTATGCCAGGTATGTGATAATATCCATACATTTCTGTACCATATTACTTCTATTTCTGAGGTAACATTTATTTGTTATTTAAAAGGCGTAATAATTCAAAGTTATTAAACAAATTAACCCTAATTTAAACAACTATACAGTGATGTTTCTTCTCATAAACTCTTAGTTATTGTTTACTAAGTAGACAATAACTCATCATCTCGGTTGTTCCACGGTGCCAAGAGATCGTGTCTGACACATGTTAGTGCATTAAATTGTGTAACTGATAAGACAATGAGAATATATCTTCGCCTATTACACTATATTATGTAGTCTAGGTGTTTTTTATGTCGAAACTGTGAAAAGATTCCCTTTTGAGCTTCTTTGTTGCCGAATTTTCGGATCTTATCAAACTAACGTTGACTTTAGATTCCTGGACTGAGGTCTGTGACAACGTCAGACGCTGCACTAAGAGGAATGTGAACTGGAGGAAATTCATTGAAACTCATTTTAAATAATCAACGAATGTGATTTATTTTCATGCTCATACTCAGCACGCATGAAGTAAGGCCTCAAGTGTGGCAAGGTTTGGTCTTATGATTGATTTGGACATTTTATATCTTGGAGTTTATTTAACTGGTGAATGGCAAAAAAATTAAAAGGACGTTGTAATTACAATATAGTTTGCCTTAGAGCAATAAAAAAATATTGCTCTATATTTTACATACATTAATTTGTTTTGTTGTATATTATAGGTTAGTATATAAATAATGGATAATGGGAGACTCTGATGAGAAGCAGGATTAATTTTTTAAATAAATCATTAAATCGTATTACATTTCATTCATAATATATATTTAAGTAATATTCTTTTATATTCTTTTAGTGGCATGATAATTTAGATACAGTATATGAGAAATCTATACTGCAAAATACGTTTATATTTAAGAAAAAAGCTTTAGTATCCCTGACCAAATATTAGCATAAAGTTGTGTATGCACATCATGTTTTTACTAAAATTCAATGTTTGGTTTAGAATTCAAGTTTACATGCAAAATAAGTGATGGTATAAAACACAATTTTACTCAAGACGTAATGAAAATCAAGGGACCCAATAAATCTTGGAAAGGTCGTGATTTCGGGTAAATTTCACCCACTAATTTTATATTTATCAGATTCAACCAGGTCACGTAACAAGAGTACGTGCCCCGTTTATCAAGCCAGGTGATGTATGAAGCAGAGGCACTTTTACTTACGGTCGGCCCTATCTCCTAATGAGCGACTCTGTTACCGGCACATTTTTCCAAACTCCCGAGGATTCCTTTCCGTTGTTTACAAATGGGTCCACATTAAACTTTTGTTGTAAGAAAGATTAATATAGTTTTAAGTTTAATAAATTGCAAGAAAAAGTTTGAAATTGATGACATATATAGGTTTAAAAGCTTTATTTAATTTTTATCTGGCTTGTTTGTTTCCTTGTTACATGCACTCGTATGTACTTTTCGGATATAGGTTTGGTAATACTAGACTGAAAAATTCACAAATAAACAGTACAAATTCAATAAACTTATGTGAAGTCAGTGATTCAAAATTATACCTTACTATTATTTCAGGTCATAAACATTAGACCATTGTGAATGTATGAAAGTTACTTTTGTTCTTTTTATGACTATGCAACTACATAGCAATTGTACACAACTTATATATTACCTTGCAATTATCATCTACAATAATTCTCTCGTATATACATATATATAATGTTTACTGTAAATGTTTACTTAAATTTTACTGTAGGAAAGATTGATATATTTGTTATTTTAAAATTGTTATTAATGTCTATAATTTTTTTCTAACTCCTGAGATACTGGCTCATCGAAACAAATAAAAACACTTAACCTTATGAAATAAATGCAAGTGCATGGCAAAGTTTGCAATAAATGACATATAAGTTTAAAGGCTAGATGATATTCATACCTGTCTTTTTGGTTTTATTGCTGCTTCTTTTTACCTTATTCATATAGGTTAGGTAAAACTAAACTGTACAATTTACAAATTTCAGTTTATTGAAATTTAACTTATATGAAGGCAATAATTAATTATTTATTTTACCTTACTATTATTTAAGTTCATAAACATTAGATGAAAGTGAATCTATAAGTTTACTTTAGTTTTATTTATGATTATGAAACTACATTGTAATTGTATATATTGTCTTATAATTATCTTATATATATATATATATACATCAAGTGTGTGTGTGTGTGTGTGTGTGTGTGTTTGTGTGTGTGTGTGTGTGTGCGCGCGCGCGCGTGTGTGTGTGTGTGTGTGTGTGTGTGTGTGTGTGTGTGTGTGTGTGTGTGTGTGTGTGTGTGTGTGTGTGTGTGTGTGTGTGTGTGTGTGTGTCAGATACGGCCAAATACAATATAATTTAATCGTAAAAAGTAAGGGGTCTGTATTAGCACATTCACCCGGCAAGTGAGAGATCCAGGTTCCAGTCCCGGCGGAGCAAGTACTAAAATATATATATGAGTGTGTGTGAGTGTATGTATATATGTATAAGTAAATATGCACTGTCTTATATAGTTTCTTATTCTTTAAGTATACATTTAATTTTTGTTGCCCTGTATTACAATACACACATATGTGTGTGTGTGTGTGTGTGTGTGTGTTTTTGATGCTGTGTATTGTAGAGCTCACATTTATTTTAATTGTTATATATCAATTTTTTTATCCATCCTTATTATTATGAATGATCCTTTACTTACCACGTTGCACACTTTCAACTATTAATAACTCTCGTTAATATCCTTTTCTAACTTGAGGGTCCTAAAAACTTAATTTTAGTTTAGAATCCTTTACTTATTTTAACTAATTCGGAACTGTTTCATTTATATTAAATTTTTTCACACAATATATACTTTTAGGAAGAAAAAAATAGTGTACTTGTAAAATATTTTATGAACACACAAATATTTTAGTTGAAGAAAACAAATTATTTGAAAATGTAATATTTTTACTTTTTTATATAAATTATAGTGTGTAAAATTAGTTTACTCCCAGTATGATACTTGTAGAACTTTTAAAATAACCTGACCGAGACGAGAGAAGCTGATCTTTATCCACTAACAGTTACTGTTTGATCCATTAAGAAATCTCATGAAAAGAAAGTTTACCGAAAGAACGAAAAGCTGGCATGGATTGTCGGCTTACAGTGGGTTACGAAGTAAACTCTTGCGCTAGAGTCTTATAAGGGATTTCTGGAAAATCTTGATCTTACATAAATTTTAACATGTATGCACGTTGAAATGGAACATTAAAGGTGTTTTAATACTTCATGATTTATTTTTTAAATTAGCTTTCGGGATGAATATTATGAAAAAGTTCATAATATTTAATAAATATAATTAAATTTAACTACGCTATTGGTAACCATAACAAGATTTTAAACTTTATAGGAGAGGTATTATTTACTATAATACGAGACATAATTTCAGGCCTGAGTTGAAACTGCTATTTATAATCTGAAATATGATGTTTTAACTTTTCATGAATATGTTAGATTAGTTTCTGGTGATAACATTAATATTAAACGTATTAATTGACATATCCTTACATTTATTAATAAAGAATAAATAAATAGGGGTGGCCTTGCAATTATATGTCTCGTAGCATAATGCATTAATAGTCTCCATATAAATTTGTGCTTTTAAATCAGGCTAGGGACTTTGTAACTAAATTTTCAAATTTAGTTTTTATTATTTGTGCCGATTATAATCAAATCAATTCTAAACCCAATCACTATATTACTATATGCATACATTTTTGTACATGTAATTATTATTTATATAGTTTTTTCTCGGATTCTAAAGATAATGGGCTAAATTTTTTTAAATGGGATATAGGCCTAACGTCTCTTAACTTTTCTTCAACAAATTTAAAGTGGAGTTAAGGTTTTAAAATTATATTTCCATTAAAGGTATGGTTAACAGTTTTTTCCTCCTGAGTTTATGTTAAAAAAAGAAACCTTACCGAAATTCTAATAAAAACATAATATGTAAATTGTAACATTAAGGAAATACAATAATAATAGTTTTAATATTCGGGTTTGAAGTTGCCCGGTATTCAACATTTTTAAAGAGAGCAAGTACATTTATAGTCTTAAACATGAAAACAATTTTGTAGTTATCAAATAATTTTCAAAGTTTGCTTTTAAGTTTTTCGATATTTTAAGGTTTTAATATGGTATCTGCACAAAATTTATAAAAAATACAATAATATAACAACATTACGTGTGAGGATAATAAATATAATAATTTTTAATATCTCGAACTGATCAATGGACGGGGATTGCATCCAGTATGTCCGGTAACATTTTTAAGGAAAAAAAAGTTTGGGTTAAATTCACGAGACATAGTGTTTAAGTTATAACACAACACAAGAAAAATATAATGAGCTACTAAACAAACAAAAACATATTTAAATTCTGTAGAAGCCATAGACGTTTAAAACATTATAGATAATTTATAAATAATATCATACTAATGAGAGAGTTGTTAAGGTGTCAAATATGTCCTGTTTTACTTTTAAGAAAAGGTCCTTTAAGATAGCAGCCTCTGATAAAATCTACATTCCTACGATTTGTGTTGAAAGTGATATTTACACAGATTTATTTCGTTTGTAAATAATGTAAAACATTAATATCTAATGTTGGTAGTATGCAATTAAACATATCACGTAATTTTTGCTCGCTCTGTACCTAATAATGGTGGTAAAACTTTATATTTCTTATTTCGGAAATACAATATAAATATTGAAAACGATGCAGTAAAAAAATGTACATTTAGACATAATTACTGCATTTTTATTGAGAATAAATTCTAAAAATGAAATTACGTGTTTCGTAAGAAATTAAATTTGAAATAAATAAATCTGGAATAAAATTGTGCTAAATATTTTGTTGTTTCACATCTCGTTGTACTAATTTATATATCACTTGTCATTGTTCAATATACTGTTCCGAGTGAGTGAAAAATACAGGAGGCCTCGGAAGCGTGCCCCTCCCAAACTCGGAGCAAATCATAAAAAAAAAACAATCACATGCCACTAGTGGGAAGAGACAAAAACGAGACAAGATTTCGAGTACAAGAAATATAATTAGTAGGTGGCAAACATTTCCATGCAAAATACAATTATGCAGCACCACGGTGCACCGCGTAACTTAAAAACTAAATAACAACAATAAATATAATTCCAATAATGACAATAACATAATAAATAAATAATATAATAATAACACAATAAATAGAAATTTGGTCTATAAATAACATATATCAGGTACGGCGGTGGTAAATATAAAATTTTTAACAGGTAAATTTTTTATGAACTGAGGGGAGGAAAAAGGTTGTAGAATTTCTAGGCCCACTATTTTTGAAAAGTAATTTTGTTTCAAGTTTGTAGCCGAAATTTAAAAAAAATATATTTAAAGCCAATTTTCGAAGGAGGCGGGGGCTTAGTTGCCTCCACGAATCCGAATTAAAGATGAAATCCTCCCCTTCAGGTCATGTAACTAACTAAATAAATACTGGCTAGGTACTGGCCCTCCTCCAGATCTAACATCTGGCAGCGCTCCCTGCACCCCAGTCCTCGCAAGTTCAGTATAAGAAGTAAAAAAACACATTTTTAATCCAACCTTGTTCCAGAAGAAATGAATGGGAGCACTACACTCCGGTTGGATGCCGGTCCAATAGCGCTGGCAGGGCGCGGGCATTCAATATTCAGTTGTTCGGGCAGACTCGCCGCACCAGTCCCGCTGACGGCACTCACGGGGACCCTATAGAATCCCAACATAACCAGTAGATATTCAGAACAACTTTACTACAACCCGAGAAATAATAAAAACTTATTATGTTTGCCACAAAGTATAAAAAAATATTTAAATTTAACAATTAAAAAAAAAATAACAATCTGTAACTAACAGTACCTTTTAAGTATCAGAAGACTATATCCCAAAAAATACCTCAAGACACCAAGTATTAAAAGATACACTACTTGGTGACAATATTAAATATTACAAACAAAACAAATTTTCAAATATATAAACATTTACTTATAGGCTAGAACAGCCATACTAAATGATTAAGCGTGATAACAATTACTTGTAACTATAATTCGCTGGATTTTAATCATTCTATTATAATATTATAATAATTTACATTTTGCTATTAAATATTAATTGTAAGGTAGGCATAATAATAATTATATAATTTACAAATAATAACAATACATTATTTCCCAAATAACAATAATTAAATTCTAATCAGTTCACGCTACTATAAAGGCAATAATTAAATAATAAAATTGAAATCATGGATGTTGCCACCCAAATTTGCACGCAACACAAAACACGAGGTAACAAAAATTTGCAAAGTCTGTACCGTCTCGCTTACACTAAATTAAAACAAGGTGTGTACACGGAATAAATAATTTCCGTTCGCCGAACGGATCAGTTAGAAAGCACAAGAGCGAAAGATAAAAAAACTAAACTAGCATAGTAAATAAAATAACAAATTTTAGAACGTACGAAAGACAGGAACGAACACTTTGCGACACGAAAACGTACACGAGGAACACAAGTTACAAAATAAATAAATATATATTACTTATAACTAATCTACGATAAAATATGTCTGGGTGGGAGAGAAAAAACCGCCAACTAAATAAGTTAAGAGAGTGAAAAAGACAATTACCTGCCGAAAGTCGGTGAATTAGCCAGCCATGGAGAAACGGGAAGAACAGAGAACAGCCAGAACACAGTAAGCTTCTCCAAACGTGTCTCCGAACAGTCTGACCGCTCCGAACAGTAGCCGGTGCCGGTGCCGGTGCCGGTGAACAGCTGGTCGGTAAACTAGTCAAGGTCAACCAGCTGACCTCAACCAATCAGTCCAACCAGGCAGAAAATCAATACTCTGACGGAGTGACTCCCCCACCGACTGACAAGAGTGGCCGAGGTGGGCAAAATAAAAGACAAAAAATAAATTGTCCAAACTGAGCCCCGGCTCAATACTTTATATTTTAAAATTTAAATTAATGTTTTTGTCGTTTTTTCAGCAAACTTTGTACTAAAATCTGTTTTTCCGTGATTTTCTTCAAAAGGAATATAAAGCAAGTCCTCATTTTATCTAGCAAATCATCCAAGAATCCAGCGAGGCTATTATTATAATAAAAAAGTCAAATTTCCTTTAAGGGTTAAATTACATTACGGCTTTTTTCGTAGATAAGATCCATTTTATTATTTTTTAACCCTTTTTAAAAATATCATCAAGACGAGACCACTTGTGAACTGGAAAAGGAATTAATATTAACCATGCTGAAATTAAACTTAGATTCCAATGAGCTTGAAATTCTGCTGTTAAATAATGCAGTAACTTAATCAATTTTACGTTGGATCCATTAATAAATGAATTAGTAGTCTCTCGTACATTTATTGTTATTCTACCATTTATTTTTATCTGTGTTTGATTTCATTCACAGCCCGTTGTAAAAAGTAGTCATTTCTATCGGTCAGTCCCGCTACTTGCCTTTCCATTTTTTGAAACTATTGGACAATTTTCAAATAAAACTCTGAATAATATGAATACATACAATTTATTCACAAATTCTTATTCACAATATTTACACATTTCCATAGACTGGGACATCAAGATTGGTTTTTATAAAATATAAACTGGCTGAGGTACCGGATGAGTCTTGAAGAGGGGTGGTTGCGGAGTCGATTGCCAGAGGGCAGCAGAAACACTCTCTGTCAAGGACCTCGCGGCGACAAGTCTGAAACACGACGTGCCAAATATGTAAAACAATACAATAGCTAGTTTTAGATTATTACATGTTAGAGAATGCTATGAACCTGATAGGAGTATACAGAAATATCCATTTTAACTTTCCTTTAAATTTAGTCGTTATGAGATACAAATAATGGCTCTAATGACACTAGAGATATTAGGTAATAGATTATTCAGAGAGAAATTGAGAAGGAGGAGGAGAATAATGATTTGGGAACAGTTGAGTGGAGGTTATCGCAAGGAAAAAGGGGATGGTGATAAAAGAGATAAAATAAACTTTTCAAAGTACCTCCTTCTATTGAATGTGTGTGTTGAATCATCACGGCCAGGCTCATTTTGCACTCCTTCATGCTCTTGAAGGTAAAAGGTCGTTCATCTGGGCAGGAGGGCACTTTATCGCACCGGCAGTGACCATCCACAATGTTACATCCTGACACCAGTCGTGGTGCCCCACACTTGATATATGTTCCTGGTATCACTGAAACAGATAACGTGACTCAGCCTCTAGAGAGTGAAAGTAGCACTTCTTGTTTGAGAGACACTGTGTTACACCCTGACACCAGTCGTGGTGCCCCACACTTGATGTCTGTTCCTGGTAATCACTGAAACAACGTGACTCACCCTCTAGAGAGTGAACGTAGTGCTACTTGTTTGTTAGACACAGTGTTACACCCTGACACCAGTCGTGGTGCCCCACACTTGATGTCTGTTCCTGGTAATCACTGAAACAACGTGACTCACCCTCTAGAGAGTGAACGTAGTGCTACTTGTTTTTTAGACACAGTGTTACATCCTGACACCAGTCGTGGTGCCCCACACTTGATATCTGTTCCTTATAACACTCAAACAAATAACGTACCTGAAGTACTTGTATGTTCGAGGTATGTCGCCCGTTTGTGATGCAAACTACTACAAACGAAGGCGGTGCCAACACAATTTACTATTCCTGGTATATTTGGAACAGAAAACTTGAATCTTTCAGTTTGTCTCCTTGAAGGTGAAGTTTAGTTATCACAGCAGGAGCGATGATGGTGTGAGGACTAATCTTGCACAGCAATACTGAAAGTTATATATTTTTTTTATTTAATGAATCTTAGTATTCCGCACTTGAGTCTTACTTTACGTGTGATATAACACAAAAATATTGAAAAAAAAACATGGCGTTTATTCCACTGCCATCTCTTTGATCCTATTTAAAAGTTAAGAGTACGACACAATACCTGGCGCGTTACAGTCTTTTCAAAAACATATATTTAGTCAACATCATATGAGTAATGCACTTTGGACAAATAATCAGAGAGATAATTATACATTAAAAAATTGTGTATACCTCTCCAGCATTAACTTTAGAAAGAAGAAATTGTTCACTTTACCGATTGATAGGCTTCAATGGCGCTCATGGAATTCAACAGTTGGAAATGCATTAGCTTCTAATTTTAGTCTATGTATAATATGTAGAGACTTGTCACTAATAAAAAGTGAGGGATTTCTTTAGAGTTCCTTTAACTACAGAGTGTCTACCTTTGAAGGCTAGTAAGAAGCGACCCTTAATACGATGCCTGACCAAAATGAGTTGCTTAACTGCTGCTGAGGTTGCATGATAATATAAAGTTAATTTTGTTCGTTTAATGAAGCCATTAAATTTTTGCAGGCTTATAAGACCATCGGAGGAAATCTAGCACGGAATACAGAGACAGGCTCAATAAATTTACAAATATAAGTAACTGGATACAATGCATGGTTCACAATACCTTACTGAAGCCATAGATAAACAAATCACAAAGTATTAGCTCACTAATTGCTAATCTACAGTTTCACATAAACTTTGATGACCAAAATGTTTTACAAACAATTCAAAGATTACTTCAGATCTACAATGTAGCCTAGAAGTAAGGCTGTAGGTTTCTATCAAGAGGTCAAGGATCTGTTTTTAAGTAGGTCAATTAGAATTTTCAAAAGGGTTAAGACCGTCCCTTTGAAATGTTACTGGATCAATTTAAACTATCATTGCCATTAATATAATCCTTCCCTAAACCATAAAGGGTAAATTTTTAATGGTGATAAGCACTCATATTAAAGTTCAATAAAACATATTTGCTGTAGTGTTGTTTCAAGACACCTCTCAGTCGAAAAAAACAATGTAATAGGTAAAGATTGACGCAGCCCGTGGCTTAAGCGATCAGCTCTGGCAGGATTTCTGAGGAAAGCACTGCGAGCTTATGCTGTAAATCCTCCACTAAGCCTAAAGTCATTACCGGATTTTCGTTTTCTTGACGAAGCTTCCTTAATCTGCTTTATCACCCATTGAATCAATGCTATCCGATGTAAGATAATTTTAACATGTAATTAAAATTCACACATGAAAAAGGAGTATATAAATAGAGAAAAACTTGAGTTTTAAAAACTAAGAAAAACAGTAATAATTCTTGTTTGAATGAAGTAGTTGACGTTATTGTATAAATAAATAGCCCTATATGAAATTGATTCTAAAATTTTAATAACACGTGTAAAAAACTAAATTTTACAAATTTAAATTCATTATTAAATACAATAATACGGTAAATGGTCACAGAAAATATTTTAATATAGTAAGTGATTAATATAATATTGATATTTAATATTTTGGCGATTGCTCTTATTTGTAAAATCCTAGAGTGTTCAAGTTGTAGTGTCTAGAAAATGTTTATGTTTTTATTAATTGTGAAAAAAACAGTAAAACTTTATAAACAAAAGCAAATTAGTCAAATGGTCTTAATGTGCAAAACATCTTCATAGTTGATAAAGAAATAGTAAGCATTTTAATAAATAAAATTGACAAGTTGAGAACTGTACAAAAATTTTTATTGTCGTTTGTATACAAAAATAGATGAATTGTAGTAAAAATATAGATGTTTAATATTTACGAATCTAGTATTTTGTGGTCCTTAACACTGTCATAATTTATTGCAGTACACCAAAATATGGATATCTGCTACTACATCATGTTTAACGAAAATCGTTGTACTTAAACTAAGCACGATTGGTTTTAGTATCAGTGGTAACTTCTTTTCTATAATCGGAACACTAATTGATTCCATAAAAAATGAATTCATATAATTTTTATAAATTAAATTTCTACTTTAATAAGGTTATTAATTCGTCGTATGACATTTACTGTTGGAAGATATGAAAATATCAGTGTTTTTTTTAGCATAAATGTATGGTAATACATCAGGTAAGAATTTATTAATACATATTAATAAATCCATAATCTGACATAATAATTGCTTTTCAATCGCCACTACAACTGCCACTCGCAAGCATTGAACGCACCTCAACACCTCACAGGGTTATCGACTACACGTAATGAACTTGGAAACAGGGTAATCATCAGGGCCCTTTATGCACCTGCGGTATAATAGACTATTACTGTTCATCATTATCTAGGGTCCTCACATGCTTTGATATCACAACCACCGGCTTCTGTCGGGCAAACCACATCCTAGTCAGTAAAAATGTATATCAGTTGAGTGTTTGTGGTTGGGTGTAACATAACTCTAAACTGCACTTCTCCAACTTTGCACTTTGCAGTTTCTGTACTGAGTCATTATTTTACATGAACACGTTCACGTCAAAACGTTACATTAAAGTTATCTTTAATTGACATTGCGCGAGCAAGTTACACCAAGTGTCGTGTAACAAGCTTTGCTGAGATTTCAAGCAACATTTGTTGGGCTACATGTATTACATATTGACTTACTATGACACAATGTTTTGAAAGGTTTTATGTTTTTTTTCTATAAGACCAATGTAAAACTGTTTCCTAACACTTAGTGAAATACAATAGAGTTACATCCATCCTTGCCTAAATAACAAGTTGCCTTTATAGGCTAGTATAGAAATTAAGTTTCATGCACTAAGACAGTTCATCCTCTAGATATTGTGTAGACAGGCAGACAGAATTGAATTTTTTCCAGATTTAAAGACTGTCAATCCCTAAAAGAAAGTGATTGGAAGAATTTCTAGTCTTGTTGACTAGCTATCAAAAGGTTGCAACGTTGCCACGTGTATACATGTTGGAGACAGTTTCATTCTGCTTATCTAAATGTGCCCTAACAAAGGGCCTAGACGTACACGGGTACGAAACAGTTACAGAAATGGGAGACACAAAACGGTAATATTGCCCAATTTATCAACAACTCGCAAAATTTAATTAATACGAAGTCCTTAAAAACCTTAAAAGGCTCTTAGTGTCAAATACATTCTATAATGCCAGAGAGTTCATATAATAGCATCCGGAAGACTGGCGCTAGAGGTAACAATAAAGTTAATTGTCAAAAAAATTATTTATAGGTGCAAAAATAAGTGCGTGAATGTGTTATTTTTGAATTAATTATGTCTTGTATTGAGTTATTGAACGCATATTGTTAATAGCACTAACAAGTATTTGTTTAAAAACTGCTCTGATTGATGAACACAAAATTAACTAAAATGATAGGTTAAAAAGGTTTTTTTGGCAAAATATATATTAAAAGGAACATTGAGTGAACCTACTAAGTATTGTAATTTAAAGACGGTCGGGCTAACTCAAAGGGTGGGAATGCCCTAAGAACTCGTTCTTTTCTGTGTAAAATGAAGTTTCCTGCAAAGAATAAAGCCTTACTATAATTCCAAATATCTAAATGGTACATTAAGATGAGTTTTATAGTAGTTTTTAAGTAATAAAAGTCTGAAAAACATTTGTACCAAAACGATGATGCATACTTTGGCGTAGTCAGGGTACATATGTTAATATATTACAAGATATAACCTTGTAATATGCTTCGTTAACGCTCAGCCAACATTCCGCACCAATTATTCAATTATTACATCATGGAAAATACAATATATAACAGTTACAACTTTTGTGATATAAGACAACATTTTACTACCAAAAAATGCAATAACTAAATGCAAATAATGTTGTACTGTGAAATAAGAGAAGACGAAGTGTTATAAGGAAAGTCGTTTTAGAAAGTCACAAATCAACTAGTTGCTTGGAGAATAAATCTTACGGGTCCAATCAGAACATCTTCCAGTTGTCTGTCAGCCCTCAGAGAGTCCTTATTGTTGACTCATGACAAATGGTTCCTGGAAGACAATATTCAGAAATCTTTATTTTTATCACAACACTAAGATTGGTTGTCATAATTATTATATTTGGACTATTACGTATGTTACAATTTAAAATGATTGTGTTATTTATGCTTGAAATAAATAACTAAACTATGTCGTATTCGTATATTTTTTATAATACTGTGAGTACAGTGTGTGCTCGTTAGTTTGGATTCAGTGATTAATATAACTGGTTATGTGTTCAACAATGAAAAGAACGTAAATTATAATGACGTGATCTTTATCTATTCATAAAATACAATTAATGTGAAATACCAGTATAGTTCACACAATTTCGCTTTTTTTCTTACGTAAAGGAGATATATTCATTAAAATTTACACATTACACTCCGAGTAACCAAAACAAAAACCAGAGTCGCGGTTAAATATTACGCGTAACTTTGTACGTAGTTTTCTGCAGTTAGCCCTCGTATATCAATGGCACCATAAGCTACTTTTAAAATAATTTTAGCTTTAATATTAGGAGGGTGTGATTACGATGGTTATACGTTAGCCATACTCAGGGCGTTTATATATATTAATGTTTATTCTGTGAACGTTTTAAAAGTGTGCTTGAAAATTTGTTAATTACAACGAAATATTGTACGAAAAAATTTTAGTTTTCTATTGAAACTGCTCTAAGAGACTATATATATACAGTAAATTACTGTATTTTAAAAACATTGGCAATATATTTCGGTGCAAACCGTCTTCAGGTGCATAAATTGTATAAAATATAAAAGAAAAGAATACAAACGAAAGTAAATAAACAGTGAACTGCCAAAGCCAATGTTTTAAAAATATGTTATTTGTACAGTAATTTACTAAAAATAATATATAAAGCCTCTAGGAATCAACTCTCAAAGTAAAAGTATATATATATATATATATATATATTTATTTATTTTGTAGTATTTACTTGTAAACTAGAAGGGTGTGATTACGATATTTATAAGCTAATCATACTCAAGGCTGTTATAATATATACATATTTTTAGTAGTATGTATTCATAAACTAGGAGGGTGTGATTATGATAGTTATAATCTAATTATACTCAAGGCTGTTATAATATATACATATTTTAAGTAGTATGTATTTATAAACTAGGAGGGTGTGATTACGATAGTTATAAGCTAATCATACTCAAGGCTGTTATAATATATACATAATTAAGTAGTATGTATTTATAAACTTAGAGGAGTGTGTTTATGATAGATATAAGCTAATCATACTCACGGCTGTTATAACATATACATATTTTTAGTAGTATGTATTCATAAACTAGGAGGGTGTGATTACGATAGTTATAAGCTAATCATACTCAAGGCTGTTATAATATATACATATTTTTAGTAGTATGTATTCATATACTAGGAGGATTTGATTACGTTAGTTATAAGCTAATCATGCTCAAGGCTGTTATAATACAGGGTTAGCCAGTGAAACGGGAAGATTTAAATAAGTAACTAATTCTTTAAGAAAATTAATTTTATTATTTAATGGTTATAAATACAAAAGAAAAAAAGGTAGCCATTTACTGTACAATAAGTGAAAAAATTATTTTTCAAAATATAACACTTGTCATAAATATGTCCTCCATTGGAGTCTATGCACTGCTGCAGCCGGGCCTGGATGTTTCTCATGACATTTTGCAGCATATTGACTGGTATTCCTTCGATTTCGTCCCGAATTCGTGTTTTTAGGGCAGGGGTAGTTCTAGGTGGATCCTTCTGAAAATCTCTTGTATTTAAGTAAACCCCATAAATAATGTCACAGGCTGTCAAATCTGGAGAGCGAAGGGGCCAAGGGATATCCCCATTTCGGGAAATGACGCAACCTGGAAACAAAGCATTCACAGCATTCATAGCAACTCTAGCAGTGTAGCTTGTTGTCCCATCTTGTTGGAACATTATGTGTTTATTTACTGGAAAACGGGAGAGTTGTGGCGTAAGAAAGTTCTGGATCATTGCAACGCAACGCACATAGTTAACAGTCACAGCACTTGCTATCCTCAAAGAAAAATGGGCGTATGATTCCTCTTGCTGGCATTGCGCACAAAACCGTCACTTTTTAGTATGAAGAGGCGTTTCGTGAAGTGCGCCAGGATTTTTCCTCAGACCAGTATCTGAAGTTTTGTTTATTAACAAAACCAGAGAGGTGGAAATGCGCCTCATCGCTCATCCACAAGTTGTTTACTTGGTCGACACTTTCTTCAAGTCTTCTGGCCATTTCCTCACAAAACTGTAATCGTTTCTGATGGTCAGTTGGTTTGAGCGATTGCACAATCTGTATTTTGTATGAGTGAAAATTTAAATCTTGATGAAAAATCCTTCTAACCGAAGTGTTACTTATTCCAAGGCGTAGAGCATGTTGTTTGGCAGATCGGCGTGGACTTCTGAGCATTGCCTGTTGAACAGTAGCGATATTATGATTGGTTCGAACGGTGTTTGCACTCCCACCTCGTTTTTTAAATGTTGATCCAGTTTGTTCAAGGTTGATCCACGAACGAATTGCGTTATCCGAAGGAACAGACCTGTTGCGCGGTATGTTGAAATGGCGTCGAAAAGCACGTCGCGTTTTCACCAAACTCTCACCTTTCGTACGCTTTAACCGCGTAGCCGCGATGTTCAACCCGTCCAACGATCCTTCTCAACTAAATGGCGGAACACGCAGGTAGAAATGAGCCGGCCACTATCTTCCACTAATCTTCCCGTTTCACTGGCTAACCCTGTATATACATATTCTTAATGGTATGTATTTATACACTTGGAGGGTGTGATTATAAAAGTTATAAGCTAACAAATTTAACTCTTTTAAGTACTTTCAATCTGGATATCAAAGCCATTGTCTTCAAATTTACAATGGGTTTGCAGATTCAGTCTACACTTACATAAACATAGAACTAAAAATAGAAATATTGTAGACTACGACGTACCTACAACGATATTGAATCGCGAAAAGGTAATATCTTATCATCTCTGTCTCTGCATTGCAGTAGGCCTACATACCTATAAGTTTTTTTCTGTATTATAAAATCAGTTATACTTGAAATAGTTATATAAAGAGATCTTTTTCTACGATCATGGAATTTGTTGTTTTTAAAATTTAATAAACATTTAAAAATATTTCTTAAAAATATATCAAAAGAAAGTTAGATTCTTTAATTATATAAGCCATGCAAATGGAGCGTTTAGATTTATAAGGTTAATTTATACATACTGTAAGGAGTTGCTTTATTCGTTACTTTGGTTTAAGTTGAATTTCGAATGACTGTACAATTTTAATTATAAATATATTTAATGGTGTTGTTTATATTGTAAAAATCATTTACACCTATTAATATGAACATATTAATATTATTGCAAAATATTAAGAACTTGTACTAACTAGCGAACTTATTCACGCAATGTGTAAGTATTATCTTAGTACCAATTATATGCAGAGGTTGCTAGAAATTATGGCAACTACAGTAGTCACCATGGTTTCTGTTTCCTATTTACAGAGACAGTATTTTAGCATAGCTTATATTAGTTATATAACCAGTCTTAAACAAGTAAAAGTTTTAAGATGGTAGACATTTTCATTTTCAAATAGATTATGACTCTTCTAATTTTTACACATTAATTTTGAATAACTAAAATACCTTTTGAAAACAGTTTTGTAGATAAAGGTAATCGTATTGGTGTTACGTTTTCGTATTATCACACATCGTTGTATATCCAAAATCAAAACAGAATAAAATGTTAAACAAATTACTCCATATTATAAAACTATATCGATTTTTGTCTACAAGTTTTAATAACTGAATTATCACACCAATGTGGAGACAGCTGACATAGTACTAAAAGTAATTTCTCTGCATGATGTAACAGGTACAGAAGAGAGGTTACGTGTAGGAGACAAACCTCAGTTTATGGGTAACACAGTCAGATTTACACAGTCGAAGGGTATGTCATCTTGTTACAGATACAATACTATTTACTTTTATTGCTTTATTCTTCCTCTTATAATATTAGATTTAGTACTGAAGCGGTTGTTTAAAATAAATACTAATTTGGACAAAGAAAGCAGATTCGTTGTTTAATATTTATTAAATTAAATTTATTATATAAGAACAAAGTATGCAAGATTAACAGTGTATTGTTTGAAATGAAACATTCATATGCCTTTGGTAATTTGAGAAATACAGAATTGAAATATAATTAATTTACCAAATGATTTGCAGATGTATTATACATATTATTATTAGTATTTCGTTGCTGAATAACATAGTGAATGTAATATCAATGTTGAGCTTATAACTATATGTAGCACCTTTTTTGCATTTCTAACACTGCATTAAGAGAAAGATGAACTGGAGCTAAACTCAATGATTATGATAAATTAACTCTTCCCACCATGGCTACGTTGTGTACACTGTGCTCAAACATGTGTATGTGTAATACAAGGTATTTTTGTAATTTAGTGTCATTTTATTTAGATGATGGCACCTTAACTATTTTATAAAAAATGTATATATATATATATTGAATGCGCAAGCCATATATTAGGAAAAAATTTGTATGGTTACACTGTAAGCCATGTATTGCATGAGTGAACCAACTCAGAAGTTAAATCTGCCGCCAGGATTACTTGAGAATGTGTAAACATTAACACAACAGTTCATTAAGTTGAGTACTTCACCTGGTGACACGTCACAAACACTCAAAATCTCATAATTTCTCTGAATACATTACAGTTTGTGACATTATACCGGATTGCTTATTTTCGCTGTAATTATTCCATTAATACAACAGAATTGGTTTTGGTTTTCAACAAACAGAACAGTGTGTGTTTCATAGAATTTAGTTAAGCAACACAAAATGCGTTATAGAATGAGTCATATGTTTATGTCGTTTCTAAGTTTTTAATTTGTAAATGTAGTAAAAAAATTAATGAATAGTTAAAATTAACACTTTTTAAAACTAAAAAATAATTTGTCCATTGGGATTGAGATAAAATCCCAAGTCTCGTTGTACGTTCCGTACATTAAAATTCAATACGGCAGTCATCTAATTGATGTAAAACTTATATTAAAAATAATATTCCGCTACTACATGTGCTGCTATAATCAAGCATGAGCTGATATCTTGTATTACCGTGTTACGTGTTATTT
This sequence comes from Homalodisca vitripennis, assembly GCF_021130785.1. Classification (NCBI taxonomy): domain Eukaryota; kingdom Metazoa; phylum Arthropoda; class Insecta; order Hemiptera; family Cicadellidae; genus Homalodisca; species Homalodisca vitripennis. Next base: position 43,915,154 of record NC_060212.1, read on the forward strand.
CGTTCGTATGATTTTCCAGTCAATATATAAAGCAATCAGACAATAGTGACCTTAATGACGTCATAGCGGGAACAGCTGTTGGTCAACCATGACTTGGAAACACTGCTTCAAATATCATCGAACTATTTTGATGAAGGCTGCTATAGTAGTCTACACGAACCAAAATCCTGTACCGTGAATATACAGCGTATACTTATAATGTGTAGTATCCAAGGAAATTTATCCATTTATGGTTTTTATCGGCGTGATACAGTTTAACCTGCAATGTTTGGCTCTACAAAAAGGCGGACTGCCCAGAAGTTCTGGGGTTACAACCCTCGTGGGATGTTATAACAGGACCCTAACTGGGGCGAGGACCAAACTTCTCCCCGGTTTATAGCCAATACAGATTTGCTTTAGGGACCGTTACATTGCCATATGTCTCTGGGGTTTGCTTCCTCTTATCATTTGAAAATTATACTGTTTTTAATTCTTAGTATATATAAATTACATTCCTAATAAGCTAATTACATTTAGTTTAATGCACATGTTTCTTATTATATGTAAAATTTTCTTACACACTCTTGTCAATTACACAATCCCAGAGTCTGTTAAAGGAGAATTTAAAAAAAAACCAGAAACACAACGTTTCAAGTTTTGCAATGCAATCAGGTGAAAAACTAACCTAACGCATAACTGCAATGTAAGGTAAAAGAAACAAGAGCACTGTTCCTCGTATAATTTTTTAATTAAAAGAACCATGTTGTCTGTCAACTCCATGCACACTATGACTAGAGTATGCACTACAGTACAGTCGGTAATTTAATAACTGGCTGAGCAAAAGCAAAGCCTATCACTTTAGTGGCTGAACAATTCCAATTCTGTCCGCCTGTCTGTCGTTGTATAACCTGAATCTTTATAAGCAACAAGAAGTTCATTGATGTATATTATTCCAAGGAACGTGGCTGAGCTGTAGTGAACCTCTGCTGGTCTTATGGGTAACCATCATGGTAGCAGGGAATTGGACGAGAAAAGTTTGTAAATAAACGGAGTATTATAATGTGATATTTAACATATGAAGACCAATGACGTAAACAATAGGACTCAGCATAATGCAAAACAAATTTAAAATAAAATATAATAAAATTTGTTTTGTTATTTAACTATTAATACAACTAGATTGTTAACAAATGTATTAAGTAAAAAACGTGTATTAAACGTTTGACAGACCGCTATTTCGTACGGGATTGGACCTCTAGTTTGAGTTTTATTTGTTATTTTATAACGGACTTTAAAATGAGACGTCATTCTATAGGGATTTATAATGACATATTTTAACTTACATTCCCAATCCCCCATTTAGATTAAAGTTCTCATAAATCCCACAATCCATAATTATTAAGTTTATAATGATCCCCCCATGTATATTCGTTGATACATTTTTTGTTTAAAAGTTTACATATGGGAGGAAATATTTTTTTGGGAAATATGGAATAGAGTTGCCTGAAGATGAAACCTTTGGTTTTGAAAGGCCTCGCCCGAAATAATAAACAATTTGGAAAAGTAGTGTTTTTATTAATATTTAATAATATTTATGGAATAGATGTTGGCGATTTGAGGCTTTTTATAGCATTTCTTTTGTAATTTTTAAGTGTAGATGAATATTAGGTTTTTAGAAATATACCCAAAAAGATATTCGTTTAAAGTATTAGAATAATTTCATTTTTTAAATTCATAGTATAGGTGTCTCTAATGTTGAAACGATGTACATAATTAATTTTGACGTTCTTTGTTGCTGACATTCTTTGGGTCTCTTACGAAAACATGACTCCTGTTTGAAGGAATCAAGTCTATGACGTCAGATTTCAGAAACTGCATTAAGAGGAAGGTGAGCTTTATTTAAACTGATCAGTAACAGTGTAGTATAGGTTTTGCGCTTATATTCGAAGCTTTTTGTATATTTATAAACATTTTTGTATCACTATAAGTAAATAGAAAAACCTGTACAATAAATTTATTATTTTATTACAGCACATAGAAAGTATCTAAGCAATAGAAAGCTGCATACCCCTTAGTTGACATGTTAAAGGTGTTATTATTTGTTTTATCATTAATGTTTGGCGTTATATTTCAGAAGCTGCAGTAAGGGAAAGATTAACTTTAGGTAAACTGATCATTCACAGGTTAGTATAGGTTTTACTGTTATATTTGAAGCTTCTTATATAATTGTGAAAACATTTCTATCACAATAAGTAAATAAGAAAAAAAATTTCAAAAGAAAATCAATTTATTTTTCGATTTTACTACATCAGTGGAAAAGCTGCATAAACAGTTTAATTAACATATTAAAGGTTTTTTTATCAATAACATCGTAATACTTGGTTTATTTGTAACAGTGAATAATTCATCTCTGTACAACGAATATATGAGGAATAAACTGGAGAACAAAACCCAATAAAGCGTACAAACCCTTTACGGGACAAAATAAAATCAAATAAAATGCTGAGGTACTCACGTCAGGTGAGGCTGCAAAGGCTGCCTACAAAGAGGGCAATGTCTTCGGTGAGGGAATTATTTACTTGAATGGCACTCAAAGAAGCATATCTGGACTTTGTCCGATACTTGCTTTGCGGTTCGTTGGTTAACCTTTGATATGATTTGTTACAATTCGTTTACTTCGCTCTCTTCAAATCTGGACTGTGAGGTTTTAGTTTTTCCATTTAGGAGGGTTTTGTCTTATCTGTGATGAAAATGTTGTTAAGAAAAAACTAACTTTACTGTAGAAAACATCACTTTTACATATTTGACATTTTTTAGATCAAACCGTTACTGTTCCAATAAAACTCATAGAATAATAATTGAAATTGACTTACTGAATTAAAACTTTGCGCAAATATTAAACAGGCAACTAGTTGTAAATTGATTTTTTTTTATTTTTTGTACACAAAAGTAACTTTATAGTTCAGTATAAATATACAAATATATTATACTGATGTAAATTTTTATTTATTGGAACTCATATTGCCAATGAAATGTAATTTAATCAAAGAGGTAATTATTAAATCACACGTTAACACTTGTTTTACAGCTCACATTTATGCTTAAGAAAATATGACAATTTAATCGATGCAATGATTGCATTACTTTAAATTCAATTCAATTGATTTGTCTCTAATACTATAGAATATTATATACGATAAACCTCAATATTTTGGCATACAAAAATCCTCACATACATTACAATTAGAAAAATTGTCAAATTATGAATATTTTATAAAAAACCAATTAGTATGGGTCTTATTAAATAAGCCATTTGAATTAACCAAGGAAGCAAATTGTAATGCCGAGATAATTTTGGTAGGTAATTAAACTAGAGGATTTTAAAAAACGTCTCCACTGTCGTTGAGAGGCGAATATCCTATAACTAATATATTTTTGCCAATAATATTATGGTATCACGCCTATTTCACGTAAGCTTCAAAAACTTATAAATTTACCCTTTATAATTATTATATAAAGTTTCTGCGCCTTTATTTACACATTCTAATTTTGGATTACAACTAAAACTACAATGATTAAAAAGTTATTACTTGATTTGTTGTTTTAAAACGTTTATGTAATGTCAAATAATCAACAATCATGGTGTCGATAAAAATCTTAAGTATATTTTGAAAAAATTAAGTATGTTTTATGGTCTTTAATGAAGGTTATTAAACAATTGTTAATTAAATAATTCAGCTAAATTCTATTAGTTTTACACCTAATATTAGATAGTACTCATTAATTGAATCTACGCAATTTGAGTTTACATACAAAAGAGTCGCATTTAACTTAAAATAATAATTAATCAAACTACTTATTTAGTTACAGAAAACTTGGGAAACAAATACAGAGAAGAAAGCTAATACACTTTTAGTTGATCAAAATGTGTTGAATATTATAAATTTTGTAATAATCTGTGAAGATCTTTGGAGTGATTGGGAAGATTTTAAATTTGATACAAATTGTAATGATCACATAACTTTCAATTATTAATTGTTAAATGCGAAAGGCCACATAAAAATACAAATTATAATTGCAAAACTTGTTAATTACTAGCGTTTATAAAACTAAAATATTGTTATTTACTTTACTAATGATGCTTTTGTACTATAAATTAAGTAGTTTCGTTAACTATATAACCGTTTGGTCAGCAAAATATAGCTTAAAGTATTAGCGTATTTTTTAAAGAAAAAGTTTTACACCTATGTTATAGCTCTTAAATTAAATGTTTATAATTTTAGCAATGCTTGAATTTAAACTGGAACAAAATCAATCATGTTGTGCATTCAATAATAAAATGGGGTAAAGATGATTAGTGTAAAGGAACAAGTAATGCTAATAACACTATCCTAATTGTATTTATTGTGTGTGTCACAGTTTTGTGTCAACAGCCTGTATCGCTCATAGGATTTTTACTAAAACAACTTAAATATTATCAAAACATTCTTGTAAAAATTTAAAAGGGCGCCGATGATTAAAGTCTAATCGAAATTTAATTAAAGATTATATTGAAACTTTAATCACTGATTTGTGTTTTTTCATATATATAGGTATAAAAATTGTACTTTTATAATCCGTAAGCAGAGCCAACTTGCCCTGTATAAGCACAGATCCTTATTTTTTTGAAATCGATATATAAATTTCCTGTATGTAAGAACTCGATCTTCAGTAGCGATAGTTTTGGTGGTGATCTAAATAGAAGGGTATTACAATTTATAGAACTGTGAATTTATTTTTTTTTTATTCTCTTAATACCAACGGCCAGAAACGTAAATAAATATGACACCAACAGCACACAGCCATACACAGGCACTATACGTGGTGGTTTTCTGTCTAGATAAGCCAAATATAATGTGGTAAAATTATCAAATCATTTGCTATTTGTAACCCTTTTTATAAATTCTTCATTAGCTCTCTACGTAAACTGTTTAGCCGAATATCAATTTCATTATTAGCTACAATATCTCTGTCGATTTAAATGTAAACATTATTTTATGTTTTTTGAAACTAATTTAATTTATGAAAATATTCTTGTAAAATTAATAAGTACCCCTTACAGTCCAAGATGGCTACCTGTTCCTAGACAGATACTGTTAACTATATTCACATTGAAAACGATAGATTTGTATCGAAAAGAGTGTAAATAATCTACTCCGACAAGATAAAGTGCACTCGTACATTGTATAAAATATAACGTGAGGAACAACTGGACGGAATAGGACGGCAAATCAAAGCTGTGGAGCACGAGTTATATTCCGCAGGCTGACTGCACAGTGCACACTGGATCCAATATATCTCGCCAATATGTCCATTCATCACATGGAAAATTTCTCTGAATCCCTCATTTCTTTTTTTGATTACTCGTTTTATTATAAAATTTAAATTGAGATTACTATGAATATTTTTTGAATAACGCAATAAAGTTTCATAACTCTTTCAATGCTACTCATAAAGATTTTGTATTTTAATGTAATATCTACTAGACTCAATTTGGATTTAGTGTATCAGATGATAGCAGACTCATAAAGGATAGTAATCACTATGGTATTGCGTACTTACGTCAAACACCCCTGTTGTGTTTCATGGTAAAAAATAGTACACGAGGCATACCATAGTCGAACCAGTTTAATGCAGGAAGAGCCGTTGTTTCAATTTTGAAAGTTTGCTGTAGTTTCATGGTTTTAGTAGAAGGTTTTGACGTTGAACATCAGCTGCAAAATAGTTCAAAATTTTCTTGTATCCTACCAATGCAAAATTTGGGGTTATCTACATTTAACCTTCCGATTAATCTTAAATCTGAAGCTGAATCCTGGAATCTGCAGTCGATATCTGTATAAAGAAATCACTAAAATTCGGTGACTAAGAGTACAAAAGAAACTCTTTGCATTGTTTAGACATCAGAGCACCTAGACAACCACAAGACTACAAAAGATATCTATCTGGTTTCCTACCAGCCATACTGTAGCAGATGTTTCTGCATGTAGAAAGGGCTGATATATATATATATATATATATATATATATATATATATATATATATATATATGTTGTAAGTGGTTTTTAGGACCGTACCTCGAGATGAGGTTTATAAATTGAGAATATGTAAGTAATTTCTAATGGCCTACCAGTTTAAGAGGAGTGAAATTTGGAATACAGACAAATCTGAATAAAGCAAATGAAGGTTTCAATGCATCAATCCTGCCTAAGCAGGAGTTAGTGCCATTGAAGTGTTTTATTCTTTTCACAACAGGTAAACTTGAGAAGACTGCACATTCAAATTAATGTATGTTCATTTTCCAAGATAGACGTTATTTTTAAAGCTTGTGACCATTAGAAGGTGGGTCGGAAGATTTACGTTCATTTAGAAACACGGTTGGAAAAAACGTCATAAGAAATTTATGTATTCTGAGCTTATCTCAAAGCATCATTTGGGATGTTCTTGCACATACTTTAAATTAATACTAAATACCATTTAAAAAAAGACAACTTTTAACTATAATAATTTACCCGGCTGCATCAAACTATACATATTTTAATTCAAATACATGTTTAATCTCCTAAAATTTTAATTTATTTAAAAGGACTTTGGCCCGTTAAGGCATGATCAGTTACTGTTTACAAAAAACTTACCCTGATGTTTTTTTCCCGAATTTTCACTGATTTGCAATCGTCAATTTTTAAATAGTTTTTACAACAACATAAATATTCATTCACAGCGTCAAACATACGCTTAAACACATTTTTATTGACCATATAGCTAGTTTTTAGTATTTGTACGTCTTAATGGCTCACCATGAAATCATCAACAGAATAAGACGCTTTGATCATTAATAGGCGTTTAAGGTGGCTTTTGAACTGATTTGGGCTGTTGCAAATTTTATACTTTCAGGAAGCTTGAAGATGAATCTGACACCAATTTGTGGAGCTAGATGATGAGGCAACGTCAATATTAATTGTTGATATCTCAAGTTTTCTCTATCTTTAGTATCATATTGTTGAACGTCCCCACCATGTAAATTTGAATTCTTAAGCAATAGTCATCATTTCAATTCACATTTTATGTACTGTTGGGATTTTGTTCTTTAACTTTTTATATGTTTTATATTAATATTTACACTAAATGTATATTAATAATTATATAAATAAATGAAAAAACAACATGTTTTAAATTAAAATAAATCACTTATTTCTATACCATGTGGAATCTTAGATATAATCTGCAGTAGCACAAAATCCGAAGACACTTTGGGTAAGGAATTTTGGCGCTCTAGCTGCAGTGTTTACACTCAACTGAGTGGGTAATGTGCTTGGCTCAGATTTGTGGCCACCTCTTTCTTGTTAAACCTAAGAGCTAGTGAGCTTAACAAAGTCTACCAAGACTAAAAGCATTTGTTTTCCTTGTGTCCTTCAGGTTTGTATTTTTTTTAAAGAGTTACGGAAATTGTGTTCCTTGAATAATCTCGTGTAAGGAATTCAACAAGGAATTTAAAACAATAAGGGTCATATTTAGATATTAATCTAACAATACAAGTTAATTACTATTATTATAGTTAACTCCAATAAGGAAAAACTTTTTTTTTACGTAGGGGGAATGCATTTGCGCACGGAGTGTGGGACTCCCTTGCGGACTACCCACTAAACCCCGTACGGGCCACGAAGGGCCCAGGCCGGAACCCTTTCGGATGACATCTTGCCTGGTCCGTGTGTCTTATGTCCCAACCAGGACAAAGCTGCTTGTTTCGGAAGCTAGGGGTCAGCTAGGCATCCGTCTTCACGCTTCTGATGAAGGATCGCGAGTACATGAGTGGTGACTGCATTCCAGGCGTCCTCACTCTTCAGCATATCTCCACAATGGTCTCTGCCGAAACCTCGCCAACTGTGGTGGCGAGCATTCGCCTGGCTTCGGTGAAGCGCTCGCAAGCGAAGAATGTGTGATGAACATCATCTTCCTCCTGGCAGTAAGCACACCGAGGCGACCTGACTTTTCCCATCCTGTAGAGGTACTTCCTAAAGTAAACCGTGCCCCGTCAGGAACTGGACACAGGTAGAAATCTACCTCCCCGTGGCCACGATCTATCCAGGATTGAAGGATCAGTCGCTGGACCTTCCGTCTCATTCGAGAGCTTTCAATCCTGAGAGATTCAATAATAATCACCAAGAATGTATTATTATAGTATTTAGTGCTTGTTTTCCGGTTACAATATTATTATGAAAGAGTTTCTCTTTGAAATAATCCTTCGTCAACAGAAAAGGTTTTAAAAAGTTATCTTTATCAGCGTTTTTCTATATATTCATATAAAGTTTCACTACATGTTTAAAATATTACATCTTCGTATTTCGATAATAATTTTTGACTCAATGGCTGTCCTAAGGGAGGCCGAAATATTTCAAGAGGATAATAGAAAAACATCTTTCAACAATACTAAGTAATAAAAAAATCGCAGATCACCTTGTTTATAGTGTAATAATATTTATGTCGTGTGTCCACACATACAGTTCTATCTGCCGGTAGGATTAGCTGGGAGAGAGCTGACAGAATTAACACACCAGTTACATTTATTTCTGGAATGTTTTTGGAATTACATCAACTAACGTTCCATATGTTTTAGATAAAATGCACGCAAATAGAAATTTTGCCTTTTTATAAATTGTTGTCGGTTTTGCAGGAGACATTACTTTCTGAATAAAGTTTTCACTTCAAACCAACACTGTTTGGATAGAATAATTCACAAATTATTCTCAATTCTTGACACGAATATATTTAAATATATTGTACTTAATAACTAAAAGTTTGCATTTTATAAATATTTAGAGTGTTGTAAATATAGAAGTGATAAGTTATTTTAGGTTAGCTTCCTTCCTTCTTTGTCATAATATTCTGATAATTTTTATTGCAGACCGTAAACTCCCAGCAATTACAACAATTAAAGATTCCCAGAATAGCGATTTTTTTTAAATTTTATTCGTTCGCAATATTAGAATGGAATTAAATCTTTAAAGATCAAAGAAGTTTGACGAAATATTTATAACATAACTATTAAAATCCATCTTTAAAATTATTTCAGATATTCATGTGGCAGTTACATACTTGTAAATATGTGTTTAATAAAGATATTTTCTCATTCCCTCATCCGGTTTTTTATCGAATCATTCTTAGGAAATCTACTTATAATCTTTATATCGAAAACAGTTCGGATGCAAAACTATTTGTTTACGTAATGTTTATGCAATTTTATGTATATTCCAGAACATTAAAACGTTTATCTATGTAAATAAATAACAGGTTTATAAAATACTAATGTTTAAACAGCTGCCATATTGGAACGAAGTGGAGTACCCAGTTGGTCAACGGACACAGCCGGGATATTTTTAATATTTATTGTTTCTCCTAGTTTGGGGGTTTTTTGGGACAGTAATAAGTTCAAAACCCCGTACTATATATCGTAAATATATGTATTATATATTATTCAACTTTGGAACGGGGGTTGTGTTAGTGTCTGGGATTCATGTTCGAAGATATATCTGTAACTGCTTTCGTGAGAAAGATTCTCAGGCTGATAGAAAATGTACCTAAGATATATTAAATGCAATAACCCTTGTAGTTTGGAAAAGCACAAATTATCCTCTGTTAAGAGAAAAGGAAGCCAACCCCTTACATCAATCATCAAGGCTAGTAATATCCTGTTGTCATCATCTATAGACCCTGATCGATTATGTACCAGAATACTATTATCTTTAAAAATCATAAATATTCACATTAAAAGGGGCTCCATTTTGCAAATGTTTTACGAAGCATAATTTTATTACATTTCAACTAAAGAAAATTTATCCGATTGCGTTGGGATAAATAATGCAACTTATCCTACTTCTCAATATTCATATTTGTATGAAGGTTTTATAATTCAGTAACAAATCATAAATTGCAATGTCTGGAATAAAATCAATTTTCAAACTTTATAATTAGACCAATTTTTGAATTTCTACCTTTCGTTCCTGCTATACTTAACTGTAGAATTAAATGTAGTTACGTTAATATTAAACATTCAATTCATATTAATTTGTTTACGACGAAATGTTTTTACATATAACAAAAGTATGTCTTGTCCATTCGTTGATAGATTTATAGTAAACGTCTTGTTATACAGGTATAATAAATCAAATTGGACACGTAATAGTAATACGGATTTCTATAAAAATCAGTAGTTAATTTATTTTAAATATGTAAATATATTTTTCTACCTTATGGAAATGAATTAAGAAAATTTTTATAATACTCTAATTGTTCTAAAATATAGAGTAAAAATCTAAATATATATTTATAGAATTTTTTGCTGTATAAGATAAATCATTAAGATCATTCAATGTGCCAGTATAGGTATTTTTTTTCATTTAGGAAATAATTTGATAAATTTATAATTGATCTTTGTCCTAAAAATGATCTTTGCGTTTGCTTTCAAAGTGACGGGATGTGAAAGTTCAGAGGTAGACGCCACCTCCTCTCCAGATCACACGGAAGGGATAGCGGTCTATATCTCCATCATGTCACCTTGGATCAAGGTATCTCCAGTCGTCTCTCTGGGTTTGGTTACACATTCATCAAACTCATCCTTGCTAGAAAACAACTGATTTGATACACAAGCTCTAATATATGTCTCTAGGAAGTTGCATTAAATGTGAATGATTGAAATTTTTTAAATTGACGCAAAGCAAGTATTGGTTGAGTCACTTTAAAGTTGAATTACCACAATGAATTAAACGTATAGATAATGGAGGTGGTGAAGTGTTCCAAAATCTAATATAAGGCCTCTAGGTTGATAAAATATATAATAAATAAGAATAGCAGATCCCTTGTTTGCTTATGTCAATTCTAAGCTCTTTCCACAGAAAGAGAAAGAGATGCAGCGTAGTAGACACCATTTTTATTTTTACATTATAATGACATTAGGTTTCTGGAACGATTTATTGTAATGTGTAAGAGAGAAAAGAACCTAGAAAAACGTGCGCATTCCATCCCGGCGTAATTAACAAAGAAGTAATGTCTTTCCAGTTGGGAAATTAACTGTCATAGCGTATTGAAGGCAACTGCAAAGATCTTAATTAAAACTAGACGACTTTATTGGACAACATTAAATGTTGTTTAGCGTAAAATTAGTGTACTAGTGAAACACCAGCTAAACTCTTCCGTAGAACAATCACTCTGGAAATGAAAATTCTGATGCTGATAAATATTCTGAAACAATTGGTTGGATAAACGTAGAGCGAAGATAGAGGATAAGATCCTTGTTAAAAAGTTACAATAGTAAATAATGGATTGTTTTTAAATAACGTAAAAGTAAAAATAAATACTGACTGAATACTAGAATACTGAATATAGTACAATTGCCAATTATAGATGAAAGAGGTCCTGTTCAAGAAATATAATTATAATCTATTAAAATCGTAAGGCAAAAAAGCCAAAAATGAGCCTAAAATGACTTATTTTCTAATGATAAATACATTATTGACAGCCAAAGTATGATATAAAACTATGGTTTCATCTAGTAAGACGTGATATTGTTGATGCTAACTATAAGCCCTTTTGAGACAACCAATTCTAAGTATCTATTTAAAGAAATTATTTTTTAACATTAAAACCTTTATAAGTTTGATCATAGTATAATACTGTGGGAAAATTATAAATATGTTTCCATAAAAAATTAATATTAATACACACGTTGATTAAATTGGCATAATGCTATTTATTAATTCTAAAATGCACGTTGAAGCAAATTTTGTAAATTTATTAAGTGTGTTACTATATTAAGGCTATTCTATAAAATAAAATATAAAACGTTGCCGGTTCAATCTGCATCAGAACCTCGCTAAAATAATTAAACATTCTTCATATATGTAGTTGTTGTTTAAAAGTTTTCTACACGGAGTGAAATAAAGTTTTTAATTATAGAGTAAAAAGAACTTTTCAATACTAGTATCAAAAACTGCCTATTGCCGGTCGAGATTGCATTTATGGACGAGGCAAAGCTTAGCGTGTAAAATACTATCTAGCCCCGCAATAAAAGTTCCGAGACAAGTATTAAACGATAATTTTCTAACGATACAGAAACGCATACATATTCTTTACAAAGATATCTGAAAAATATTTTTAAAGAAGACTTTCCATAGTCTAGTAATTATTTGTCCAATTAAAGAAGCTGAAACTGTTTTTAAATCATTTTGTGTTAAAGTTAGGTGTCTGAACATGTAAAAATAAACAACGGAAACTTAAGGTGTTTATACAGGAAAAAAGATTTTGAAGAAATATGAAAGAATAATTTACATGGGGAAAATCCCAGACTGATAAGGGAGAAGCAATTACTTCGTCGATATTAATTTTATTTTTAAGTAGCACATTACAGAGCCTTGAAATAATTCTATGATATTAAAATATTATCATATTAAGGAGGATGGCGTTAAGCCGATGTTAATTTTTAAAACATATCATAAATGTTCTTTTGTCAAAATTACCACCAAGTGGCAATGAGTACTTTTCATCCTAAATGTTCATTTTGCAATAAATGAGATGAATGAAAGTAGAAAAGAATAATTGATCAATATTTTGTTTCAGAACATTCAGCTATAGTAATGGTAAATAAGAGTAGCCTATAATTTTTCTGTAGAAAAGCTATAATAAATTATTAAATTAGCGGATAAACGGGATATGATGATGCATAACATTTACAGTGTCAGCAGTGGATGCGATCAATATGAGGATTTTTTTACTGCGTAAAGAGAATTACCTTATTGTGTAAAATATATTGTGGCATTTAATTTAATCTTTACTCATAGAATTCATATTTGTTTATTTACAAGCACAAGTATTTTAATGATGTTCTGCAGGTAGTATTTATCAGTTCGAAACAATAATTTTAAATAGAGTATAAAATAAATTAAACTTGTATGTGCAATACTTCACATTCCTTCTGATTCGTTTATTATCAAAAATGTATTTCTCAGTAGTAGCAAATATATTTTGATAACAAAATTTAAAAAAAAACTGAATATTAATAGCTAATCAGCGATATCATTGATTGATTGACGCAAAATATTTTTTAAATATCTTGAACAGATTTATTATTTTGTGCTTCTTAAATTTAAGTTACACTGTAAAACCGGTTGTTACTCAGCTCTGTGTGTATAAAGAACAAGTTAAGAGTATAAACTTTAGAAATTGTATGAAGTATTGGGTGAAATATAGATTAAATAAAAGTCCACATTTTACTAAATCATGAAATATAAAGTGTTTTATATCAAACATATATATTAAGTGTATTATAAAGTTTTTCGACAAATAAAAACTCCATAATTTTTTAACTAATAAATGATTTACTAACAAACTATTAATTTGGTTTACTGTCACCTATGTGGCTATGGTTAAGCTATTTGATGTTTAATTGCAGGAATTTTATGGAAATATTGTAGGTTACATGAGGTGACACCAGTATATTACATGTCCTCTTGATTGATCAAAGGACCTGGTTATTTTATCCCCAAAGAGGATAAAGGTATTTATTTAGAGTGGTGTTCAATGAAGATTATATACTACACTTGAATTATGTTTTATCGTGTGCTACATTAATATATAGAAATCAACGTACAATGTTTAAACAGACTCATCTTTATCCAAAAGTCAAGATACAACATAAATAGCTCCTTACACCAATCACGAGGCTACGTAATATCCTGGTGCTATTTCATGAACATTTTGATTTATTGGTAATTCCTTTAACTAATGTATCCTGCAGAATATACGTATATTTGTGTCAGTTACATGTAAGCAACTAATGTATAAAACCTTTTATAAGGTTTTATTTCACTAATTTATTATAAAAAAGAAATACATAAAATACATAAATACATATTAAAAGAAATACATAAACTTATTACAAAAGTATGGGAAGAGGAAATTATACCGGAGGTATCGAGAGAAGCAGTGGTAATTCCTCTGCACAAAAAGGGGGATAAACAATTATGTTCTAATTATAGAGGAATATCTCTTTTGAACACCGTCTACAAGATATGTTCAAAAATATTACTATCAAGATTAAGTCCTTATACTGAAGCAATAATTGATGAACAGCAATCAGGATTTATGAAAGACAGGTCCACAATAGATCAAATTTTCCTACTTAAACAGGCAATCTCAAAATATTATGAGTTCAACAAAGGCTTCTATGGAATTTTTATAGACTTCAAGAAAGCTTATGACTGCATAGATAGGAATGCTCTATTCAAGAAGATGGAAAAACATGGAATCCCGCAAAAAATGATAAGACTGTCAAAAATGTGTATAAGTGACTCAAAGGCCAAAATAAGAATAGATGGAGAAATGTCGGAAAACTTCCTTATCAACACTGGAGTAAGACAGGGAGATGGGATTTCTCCCACTCTCTTCAACCTGGCTGTGGAAGAGGCATTACAAAAAGTTAAAAGACTACAAAGAGGGGTTAAATTAGGAGTGGACCTGAACGTAATGGCATTTGCGGATGATGTAGTGATCTTGTCAGAAAGTTTGGATGACCTCTCCACACTAACAAAAAGTTTTATTAAAGAATGTCAAACAGTAGGCTTAGAGCTAAATGAAGATAAAACTAAAATTATTCATTTTGGAAGACATGCTGGAAATGTGAGAACAAACTTAAGCATTGAAAACTACTCGATTGGCTGTGTAGAAAGTTTTAAATATTTGGGTGTTGTAACAATAAACAGCAAAAACGTGGAGGATATAGAGATACGAAGCAAATTAGCTAATGCAAATAGGTGTCTTGGGGCGTGTACAAAACTCTTTACGTCAAGATTGTTGTCACAATGCTCCAAAATAAGAATTTATAAAACAATCATTCAACCAGTCCTAATGTATGGAAGTGAAACATGAACATTAACGAAGAAAAATGAGGGGCGGTTGATTGTTTTTGAGAATAAAGTTCTCCGAAAAATATTTGGACCAATATGTGATGAAGGGGTGTGGCGAATAAGGAAAAATAGAGAATTACGCAGTGTATACCAAGATCCTGATATTGTGGCTTTGGTGAAGGCAAAGAGAATTAGCTGGCTAGGACATGTACATCGGAGACAGGAGGGCACAAGGTTAAAAGAGGTCTACCAAGCGGTACCGGCAGGAAGGCGCCCTTTGGGTAGGCCAAAGATAAGATGGTGCGATCAAGTGGTCGAAGATGTGACCCGGTGTGGAGGGTCTGTGGATCTGGCGGAAGACAGGGTGGAGTGGAAGAGGCTCAGGACGAGGCAAAGAATCGACTGAGATTTGTTACGCCTCGGCAGTAAGTAAGTAAGTAAGTAAGTAAATTTATTATAAATAATAGTTTAAAAAATAGGTTTTCCAAGTATTTTCGAGGAAAACCCAAATTTTTCTGGCATCTTTTCAAGCTCTGCCTATTCGTTACAAAAAATTTTAACTGTGTAAAAAATTCAAGAATGAGCACAAGACCTTTTTGGTTCTAAACTGTTTTCACATTTTGAAGGAATTTTTACGCATTTGTCAAGCTCCCAACCAAATTAAACCAATCCTGACCCTTCCCTGGGGCAGTTTGACCTGCAGAAGCCCACTATTGGGCCAACTCCTGCGGAACTACAAGTATCAAGTAAGTAAGTCTAACTCCTTCATCCAATCCAGACTAAATACATTTTTGTCATTCCTCTAAAAAAGGATGGAATAGGAGGTATAATTTCTTTAAAATAAATGCACTGTGGAATTTTATTAAAATTAGTGCACATGTAATTGGTATAACTCTAAACTACATAGTTTTCAAGATGTTTGTAGATATTTTAAATACTCTTATGTACAAACACACGTTCTTTATAAGTAATATTATTACATTATATAATGTACATTTATGTAAACACGACTACTTCCAACTAATATAAAAAATTTACATTTTTGTTCGTGAAATGTATTAGCAGAGTTTATACAACATGTCATTTTTAGCTGAAAACATATACCATTAAATGAAACAAATTAAAACATGGTTTTAAATAAATTTTGGTATAAACAGTTTACCATTGGCCTCAATAAATAACCTGACTAATTATGCTACCACTAGTAGCGAGTATATGTTTAACTTTATATAGTCATGGTAGAAAATGTAAGAGTATGTATTATATTACATACAGTATTCGTATAATACGATTGACATTCCAAAGATTTCTATTATAAATCAAGCCCTTACTTCAGTAGTCTTAAAACGACGACAAAAGGGAAATTTATTACTTTTATTTTGTTGCAGAACAAATACAGTTTTTTAGCATTTCTCTTTCAAAAAATAATAACAGCAATGATTGTCTTGAATTCGGTAGATTTCCCCTAAGAAATATTTATCCTTAACCTTAGTTCTAGTACAGATCGAAATAAACGGGTATCTATTATATTGAAGTGTTACAATATTAAATAAAAATTTTGTTTTCTTAATTTACACGCTTAAAACTTACCATAAGACGTTTAGATATCAGCGTTGTCTTACTATATAAATGCCCTGTAACTGGTGACATTCTGTTTCCTTATATAGTTTCCTGGTGGTGAAATAACTATCCGCTGACATTTAAAACCCTCCCTGCCTACTACGACAGTAGTATACAATTTCACATATTATTGCCTTATGTACTGGTCATAACTAATGATGTAATGGTAATGGATGCTGCAATAATAAAATATTATAACAAAAGGTTCTAACGCAAATGACCACAGCAATGACAGGTACAAAGAAAGGTAGCGCCCTCAGGTATTTTATTAGCTTTATACATAAACAGAAACGACCGAGAGACTAACAACACACGCCGCGGGTGCTTTGTTTTAGCCCTTTACGGATGTGTGGCGCTGCTTGTTTGTTAATTTATTTCATATACACTGAGTACGTTTATTGTCTTGTGAAAGAGTAAAAGAATTAATACTCTGTAATTTTAACTCAGCCGTTGTATGTTAGTTTAGTGTAACTCACTTCAGGCTCTAAACTACAGTGATTAGTATCTATAAGATAATACTAAAACCTCACATATTACAATGCTTTCTAAAAATAAAAAAAATAAACTGGTGGTACAGAATTCATTATGATTCTATGATATTCTAAAGAGACCGTAATTTTATATTCACACTAACATGAACGGCCTGTACTGAAGTAGAATATTGATAGCTTATTTTACTCTTCCATAAAAAATATATCCTTAGCAACATTATCATAAAGCTAGAGAAAACATTCAGTTGTACACGATTATAATTAAAAAAAAAAACAATGAAAACAATTTTTAATAACTTTATCCTTACACATTGTTATTACTACGTTCACTATTATAATACCTTAATAAAGATGTAATAATAGTCTATTCTATATCTAACATATGCACTTGGGATTAAGCAGGTTCAAAATGTTCAAACACAGTTAATGAGTTTTGACTCGGTGTTCATCGTGAAACTTCCCGGATTATAGATAAAACTGCTAAAAAACTATAAAACATATATGTTGTAAATTAAGGAATAATTAAGCATATAAATAAAATAATTATTGTAGGAGATTTAATAAAATGTTTTTGAAAAAAAGTAGTCAGTAATTCATACATTAATAAACCATTTTAGAGTTGTATGAATATTGCAAAAAATTGCATTTTATCTTATATAAAACAAATACATAAAAATTTGAAAACACATTTGTGTTCCTTGTAATATTATGTCATCATAGTACGCGTATTAAAAATTATAAGTTTTAGTGCAGGGAAACAAATACTAAACTGTAGTTTACCAATATAAAGATTATAAGTAATTTTTCACATAAATGTTGGTAGAGGATTCTTATACAGTAAAAAATATCAAGATACAGAATAAAAAATATTTTTCAATTATTCTTATTATTATGCTACCTAAAAAAAACATTAATCACGTCTTTTTCAGTTTCTAAGTTTTATCTCCTAGAAATATTATGGTTTTAATTATCCTCTTCCTTCGTTCCATAGTAATCAGAAAGTGCCATAGTAATAGAATTTGTACTTATTAGCTTAAACATGATTTTTTTAAATTTCCCAGCAAACAATTTTTCACTACCAGAGTGATTTTTCCATAGAAGAGGTTGGATGGTGTTTCACTGAACTATTAATTTTACGCTAAACAACACTAAATGTTATCCTAGAAAGGCGTCTTGCTTTAATTAAGATCTTAAGAAGCAGTTGCCATCAAGACTCCATTGAAGTTAATTTCCCAACGGGCGAGACATTTCCTCTTTGTTAATTTTGCCGGAATGGAACGAGCACTTTTTAGGTTCATTCATATCTTAAACAGACATTAGGAGAAATCGATCTAGGAACATATTGATGTCATCATTTTAAAATAAAAACCTTGTTAACAACATTATTTAATAATTTCTACTGCTAGAAGAGCTATATTGAATTAAGAAGAACTGACATTCCGTTGTTTCTTATTCTTGTATTTCTGATTTTAACCAATATATAACACTTAACTGCTTCGTCGCACTTGACTCTGATCACCATTTTGTTCCCTGTGCGTATTCTTTACTGAAATGAAATAAAATATGAATGTCACATAATATATAGACTCTAAGCCATTACTTCCTTTGAAGACTGTCCCAGTGTGTGGTAGCACTAAATGATATATACATGTTCATTGTACGATTACTTTATTTTTACTTACTTTTATTGCATTCGACGTGTGTTGGGAACGTATGACCTCTCTTTCTATCATCTCGGGTTTTGAAGGTGGTAGGTTCTAACTGCAAGTGTGACACACATAAAAGAGTTATAGATGATTTATAGTATGTCACAAATATTTAACTAACTCATCGTGCAAGTATAAATGGTATCTCTTAATTGGAAGCTTGTGATAAAGTTTTGATTACATTTTTTCATAGATCTTTTATTGAACCTCTTATCATATAGAGCATGATTGTAGGATGTAATAAATCTAATACATCTATAATAAACCGAGCACAGTGCATTTAAATATTTATTTTGTGTCCTTTAACATGGTTCTTGGTCCTTCCACAATTTATATTCACGGGCATTTTAAAAAGTTATACAAGGCTTTGTCTATTAAAATCCATTTCCTCCTTCGGGTGTGAAACAGTAAATTGTACATTTAAGTATGAAAAGGAAAGTGAATCCATAAAAATGATAAAACAAAGGAACAGGAAAAAACTTTGATGACACTTTTTTAATATACTTAAAAATTAAGGAAATTTTTTTTTTTAATGAAGAAATCATAGAATTACCAGTTTTTATAACAACAAGTACAATAATGTAAAATCTGAAGGAGACCGAAAGTTTTACAGCACTAATATAAGTGGCATTCTTTTCAATATAGTAGTAAGACTTTGTCCTCTCCAATGTTACTCAAGCTTATCCAATTATTGTCAGGTATAAACATAAACAGAGCAAAATACTGCAGAGAAAAGCTGTGACAGTAGGAGCGTTATTTCTGTCAGGAATAAAGATTGTGTTATAAGTCGCCGTTCAATCCCACCAGATTGGATTGGAAACATTCTACCTAATTCGGTAAAAGTCCTCTATATGTTTAGTCATTGGAAACTTTTACAGTCTAGTATCTTACAGAGAGCGCTCTCTTGTGTGAAAGCTTTCACTTTTATCAATGCAGATAACTTTGACACTGATTCTCTTAAATAATTCACTAAACATATGTGCGTTATTAATGAAATGATCTGATTTCAGTCACGTGACACACATTTTTAATAAATGTAACTTCATTCGCAACCTTTCCTCTAACAAGAACACCCTTTTAATTATTTCTTCATTTAGGAAGATTAGATTACTATCATTTACTACAATTTACACAACATATCACTTCCACTATTTTTATATAAAAATTATTTGTATAAGACATTTACAAAAATATATTGCAAAAATGTTAAAATATCTACTCCTTATAAACCAGCACTAAAATCCTTAAGACTTATTGTCTTAAGGATCGTGTCCCAGGGTCGTGCCTTATTTGTATTACCTGCAGTGTAACAATATTCAGTGAATCCTATAACAAAAATGATAAACTTAAAACGCTTTTACAGTTTCTGGTGTTATATATATGGGGAGGGTTTATAAAGCTCTTTCATTCATTTGAAGCTTTATTAATACGCATCCAAAAGCATTTAGTTTTTATAAATGTATAATTTTCAAATATGTAAATTATTAAGGACAGACATATTTAAAATTTCTCTGAACTATACATATATAAAATTATAAAAATTAAAAATATACCATTTATACTATGCTGCTTTCTAAGAACTATGTAACGGAACATACGGACGTTAAACTTTTTAAATTTATAATAGTAATTTTACTAGTCACTTTATTCTTATAAACTTGTTGTACAAGTCAAAGTATTGCTGTTTAAAAGTCCCTTGAAATATCTAAGACACGCTGTATTTATACCTTTCACGGACGGTAGCTGACTTGAATATACTTGCCCAGTTAAATGAACTAGAAGAGAATTTACATAGTAACAAACTGAGGAAAGTTTATAAATATAATATCAAATCTGGTGCTTGCATTACCGATATCTACCACATGACCTAATACAAATACATAAAATATATAATACATGTTCAGAAAAACCAGATACTAACATTGTTCAACCCTGTAGACGGCGCTCACAGCCTCATAATAGAGGATATTATTTCCAAGAACGTTTTCGTTGTACTACATTAGAGCCGAAGTTATTGATCTCAATCAGTCCCGTCATAGGAAACCATGGATATCCCCAGGCTTTTCTCCGACTTGAAAGCAATGCTCATTAGAAGAAACTTCCATCTCTACTATCCAGTCTCTTTTCACCCAAAAAAATATACAGTTGAAGTTAATGTACCTTAAAAAATATGTATTCTTGGCCCTCATCAAGTCTGAAAACTTACTGGCACACTGTCTCTACACAATTGATAACATCATTGTCTTGAAGTTAGTGGTTTAAAACAGAAGTGACTTAGGTGGTCTCACATACAAAGTAAAGCAAAAGTCGGGCTGCTTCCCTTCAAATTGGAAGGTATGAGAAATTCTATGAGTCCAATGCTGTAGGTTGTATACTATGGGGGCCGGAACCTTTAAGACCTACTTGAGAATAATGTATATTTTATAAATTTGAATGAATATCTAAAATCTTTAATCTTGAGGTCGATTAGATTGCGTATGAGTAAACATGGTAGATTCTATGTGCAAACGGAGCTATTCTCAACATTAACATAGAAAAAACCCTTCCCAACATACTACGTACTAAAATCGGTTGTTCTATTATCATGTCCGATATATTCTAGTTCATTACATTGTGTACCTAATGAAGCAATTAGAATACCCCTTCACCTATCTTGCTCTTTATTAGTTAGTCTAGCTGTTTCTGACGTGGAAACTGTATACAGAGTTCGTGTACAGGTCCTTCGTCCTTTTGGAGCTCTTCAGACAAACGTTGGGTGCAGATTCCAGGAGTTGTCTTGTAATAGCGTCAGGTTCCAGACGCTGCACTGAGAGAAATGTAAACTGGTAAACGTAGACGTATGATTTTATTAATTTCATGCTGTCACTTGCCATGCAATAAAAAGGTCTGAAATTTTGCAATATTTGGTCTTATGGTTGCTTTGGGCAATTAATGTAATGGAGTTTTATTTGTTAATATAAGAATTTAAAAATTTCCATATAGCAATAAAAATGTTTTTGTTATATATTTTAATGTAGTTGCAAAATCGTCGATAATGGGAGAAATCCTATTAAACTACAGTCCTATTATATTCTAACGCCATATTCGTTTGTCTTTTATACTTTCCCCTAATGGCATGATAATTTTGATTATGTACATGCGGAACTGATACTACTAAATATCTTACAATTTTATAACTACAGTTTTCCCGACCAATGAATAGCAGTCAAAGAAGTGCATACTTTGGATAAGATACCTCCGGGAATGTTCATATATGGAGTCAAGTAAGAGAGTGAGCGTGAGAGGGTGGGAGAGAGAGAGAGAGAGAGAGAGAGAGAGAGAGAGAGAGAGAGAGAGAGAGAGAGAGAGAGAGAGAGAGAGAGAGAGAGAGAGAGAGAGAGAGAGAGAGAGAGAGAGAGAGAGAGAGAGAGAGAGAGAGAGTTCCCGACAACAAATGGACGGTTCAGTGAACATTTCACCAACATCAGGAACAATACAGGAAGGAACAAACAGAATACTAATGATGTAGAGGCTCAGTGATGAGCGACTCCTATAACGCTGGTCCTGAACATTTACAGGTTGATAATTTACAAATCCCGGCGTTATAATGATCAACAGGAATGCTGTGGCATCTCAGGAGTCGCTTTGTCTTTGTGCCGATAATACAAATATATGAAGTCGTCTACTATATGTACTGTTTTAAAGGCATCATTATTTTTTAATTATGAACTCATCTCTAGTGTAAAGCTATATTCTATGATAAAGTCTCGTTTAAACGATGACAAATATCTAATAAATATAACTAACCATGGACTTTATGTGTATTCTATAATTCAAAAGATGTTACTAATAAAAGATTTGTAATAATTTATAACAAGTAATCATCTCTTATGTCAAAAGAATGTTTAATGTTTGTCATGTAATAAATGAGTATTTCTGTTTTTGGTAGTGATAATAAATATTCAACAACCTTTCGTTTGGTTAAAACTCACTAAATATTTTTGCGGTCTGCAACTTTTTTATCGTATTCCTTACTTCAGTTTCATAGTTTCTTTGTTGCACCAATAAATTAATAAAAGTTGTTCAAACTCAATAAACATTGAATGTTATCACTGTTATAAATATGTTTGAGCTCCCTCCCTGGCACTCTTCTGGGTTTCTCTGTGAAAAAATATAAAATAGTAAACACCGTATAAATGATAAGTATTTGAAAATTGTGTCTTACATATTGCGTTTTGTTTCCTACATAGATTATGCTGAACACATTACTCCCGGTTGTAATAGAATGTAATATTACAGAAACTGAGAATGCTACTCAATATCGCGAAAATGTTTTTTTTTTTCCTTTGGGATATTGGGGTGGATTCATAGATCCTCACACGTCAACCTGAGCTTATTGTGTGCCCCTTTGATGTTAGAGGGGTAAGCCTATCTTCGTGCCCTTAATTAGGCTAAGAAGCTTTTCCCCGATACTAGCATCTGGTTCGTCGCCTGGTTGTTTATCACCGAAAAGAGCCCTTCTCCTTGCTCTCAGTCTCTCACAGTCCAGTATTATGTGTTTTGCAGTCTCTTCAGACTTATTGTAGAGTCTACACTCCGAGTCCTCATTTCGTAAACCTAGAGTGTTTAGGTGTTTCCTGAAGTGGCCGTGTCCAGTGATCAAGGCAATCACTTGCTTAACCCGGTCCCTGCCCAGCCCCATCAGCCATCTGGTGAATCCGGAGCTAGAATCGGCAAGCAGTCTTTTGCCGAGTGCTTGTCCTTGGTGACTCTGCCACCGCAAGCGGTGTGTTTTCCTGGACCATTTGTTTATACTTTGGTAAGCGGCTGACTTGCTTATACCACAACTCGGTTCTGGACCGGTGTATGGCATGCTTGCTCCGCTTTTGGCAAGCTTGTCGGCGCATTCGTTGCCACCTATGCCTGTGTGGCCCGGTACCCAACCAAGACGCACACAGTTGCGTGATCCAAGCTTGCAGAGAGTGTTAAAGCACTCCCACACAAGCCTGGATGAAATGCTGTTGGAGTCAAGAGCTTTAAGAGCTGCCTGACTGTCTGACATTATACAGATGTTCATTCCCTGGTACCTTCTGGTGAGGCCTAGGTTGGCACAGGCTAGGATACCATAGATTTCGGCTTGAAATATGGAGCAGTTCCGACCCAAGCTGCCGCTAAGGGCAGTTCTAGGGGATTGACTAAACACTCCATATCCAGTTCTACCCTTAATAAGCGAGCCATCCGTGTACCAGACAAAGCTCTTTCTTATTGTTGGGATGTTATCTTGCGATTTCCACTCATCTCTGGAGTAGAAGTCAACAGAGAATGGCTTATTGAATACGAACTCCGTTCTCATTGTGTCGGAGACCATTTCGAGAATAGCGCTTGGGTTTACAGCTTCAGTGATGGCGCCATGGCTCGCGTTAGACGCGCCATTCCTCCACAAGCCAGCAACCATCAGCCGATAAGCTGACTTACGCGCTTCAGCTTTTATATGGACATCAAGAGGTAGAAGTCCTAAAGCCACCTCGAGGGTCGCTGAGGGACTGCTCCTGAATGCTCCGGTTACAAAGATTGTGCCAAGCCTTTGTAAGCTTTCAAGCTTGGCTTTGGCAGTTACCTGATTCACCTTTGTCCACCAGACTAATGAACCATAAGTGATTTGAGGCCTTACAACTGCTTTGTAAAGCCATAGTGCTATATGGGGTTTTACGCCCCATGAGATTCCTGCAAGTCTCCTGGACGTCATGAGCGCCCACTTTGCTTTGTGCAGGATATTATTAAGATGATCATTCCACGTAAGCTTATGGTCTAGAGTCAGTCCTAAATATTTGACTGTCTTTGACCACTCCAGCTGAGTGGATGCGAGTTTCAGCCTAGAAAGAGACTCTAGGTTCTTTTTTCTAGTGAATGGTACAACTACTGTCTTAGAGGGATTTACTTTCAGTCCCTCTCCCTGACACCAGTTGTGTACATGTTGAAGGTTGGTATTCATGATATCAACAACAACATTTGTATATTTTCCCTGTACCATAAGGACTATGTCGTCTGCATATCCTTGGACATAGATTCCGTTGTTAGTAAGGTCCTCAAGTAGACCATCTACTACTAGATTCCACAGTAGAGGTGACAGGATGCCTTCTTGAGGACATCCCCTTGTGGGTGCGATCACTAGCGATACTTCATTGAGATCGGCCCTGATCCGTCTGGAGCAGAGCATGGCCCTGAGCCACCGGCCACGTCGCTGTGCTCCACTTACCATTGCAGTGAATTTGGCATTGTCGAAAGCTCCTTCAATGTCTATGAAGGTGCACAATGCCAATTCCTTGGCGGACAGGCTATCCTCAATCCTACTGACTAGTTGGTGCAGTGCTGATTCACAGGATATGCCTTGCGAAAATGTTAGTTCTTGGTGTCAAAACGAGCTGGTTCTGAGAATTTAACTAACTATTGTACAGATCAGATGTATGCCAGGTATGTGATAATATCCATACATTTCTGTACCATATTACTTCTATTTCTGAGGTAACATTTATGTGTTATTTAAAAAGCGTAATAATTAAAAATTATTAAACAAAATTAACCCTAATTAAAACAACTATACAATGAATTTTCTTCTCATAAACTCTTAAGTAGACAATAACTCATCATCTCGGTTGTTCCACGGTGCCAAGAGATCGTATCTGACACATGTTAGTGCATTCAATTGTATACCTTATAAGACAATGAGAATATCTCTTCGCCTATTACACTATATTTTGTAGTCTACCTTTTTTTTATGTCGAAACTGTGAAAAGATTCCCTTTTTGAGCTTCTATGTCGCCGAATTTTCGGATCTTGTCAAACTAACGTTGACTTTATATTCCTGGACTGAGGTCTGTGACAACGTCATACTCCAGACGCTGCACTAAGAGGAATGTGAACTGGAGGAAATTCATTGAAACTCATTTTAAATAATCAACGAATGTGATTTATTTTCATGCTCATACTCAGCACGCATGAAGTAAGGCCTCAAGTGTGGCAAGGTTTGGTCTTATGATTGATTTGGACATTTTATATCATGGAGTTTAACTGGTGAATGGCAAAACAATTAAAAGGACGTTGTAATTACAATATAGTTTGCCTTAGAGCAAAAAAAAAAATATTATTTGTTTTGTTGTATATTATAGTTTATTATATAAATAATGGATAATGGGAGACTCTGATGAGAAGCAGGATTAATTTTTTAAATAAATCATTAAATCATATTACATTTTCATTCATAATATATATTTAAGTAATATTCTTTTATATTCTTTTAGTGGCATGATAATTTAGATACAGTATATGAGAAATCTATACTACAAAATACGTTTATATTTATGAAAAAAGCTTTAGTATCCCTGACCAAATATTAGCATAAAGTTGTGTAGGCACATCATGCTTTTACTAAAATTCAATGTTTGGTTTAGAATTCAAGTTTACATGCAAAATAAGTGATGGTATAAAACACAATTACTCAAGACCTAATGAAAATCAAGGGACCCAATAAATCTTGGAAAGGTCGTGATTTCGGGTAAATTTCACCCACTAATTTTATATTTATCAGATTCAACCAGGTCACGTAACAAGAGTACGTGCCCCGTTTATCAAGCCAGGTGATGTATGAAGCTGAGGCACTTTTACTTACGGTCGGCCCTATCTCCTAATGAGCGACTCTGTTACCGGCACATTTTTCTAAACACGCGAGGATTGCCTTTCCGTTGTTCACGAATGTGCCCACATTAAACTTTTACTGTAGGAAAGATTAATTTAGTTGTTAGTTTAATATTTGTATTAATGTTTATCAATTTGTTTCCAACTCCTGAGATACTTGTTTATTGAAAAGAACTAACTCTAAACTTATGAAATAAATCCAATTGCAGGGAAAAGTTTGAAAGTGATGACATATAGCTTTTAAAGGCTATATGATATTCATATCTGTCTTTTTTGTTTTGTTGCTGGTTCTTTATACCTTAGGGAAATAAGTTCGGTAATACTAGACTGCCCAATTTACAAATCACATCATAATTTCAATAAATTTATATAAAGGCAGTAATAATATTTTATAATTAACTATAAGTTCAGTTCTTTAACATTAGATTAGCATTTATAGGTGTACTTTTGTTTTCTTTATGATCATGGAACTTAATGATAATAGTGTATAACGTTATATAGTTATAGATAATTATTATTATCTACGTTATTTCTCTCACATATGTGTGTGCGTTTTTTTCTTTTTACTATGCATCAGTTCTTTTATATTTTTAATGTTGTTTCTGCAAAATGAGTTATCTTCCACGTCTAGATGATTTATATTTTAATAATGAAAACAGTTTTTTGTGTACGTGTAAATATCTTATAAACACACAAATATTTTACTTACAGAAAACAAATTATTGGTAAATCTAATATTTCTGTTCTATTTTATATGAATGGTTTTCTTTTCTACAATGGTTATTGTAGAACTTTTAAAATAATCTGACCGAGGCTAAAGAAGCTGATCTTTATCCACTAACAGTTACTATTTGATCCATTAAGAAATCTCACGAAAAGAAAGTTTACCGAAAGAACGGAAAGCTGGCATGGATTGTCGGCTTACAGTGGGTTACGAAGTAAACTCTTGCGCTAGAGTCTTATAAGGGATTTCTAGAAAATCTTGATCTTATATCAACTTTAACATGTATGCACGTTGAAATGGAACGGTCGTGATTTAATACTACATGATTTATTATTTAAATTAACTTTTGGATTGAATGTTATGAAAAAGTTAATAGTATTTTATGAATATAATTTAATTAACCTACGCCAACAGCAACCGTGTACATATAGTAACTAAGATACATATAATTAAGCCTGAATTGCGGCAAAAACTGATCTTTAATGGCCTAAGATATAATTTTAAACTTCTTATTAGTATGGAAGACTAGTTTCTGGTAATAATATTAGTATTAAAACTAATAGTTAAGAATTAAAACTGCCAGGCTGGCAATGATATGTCGCATACTATAGTGCATTAATATTCTCCATATAAATTATTATTTTACAATCACGCTGAGGAAGTTTAAAGTATTTTTTTTGCCAATTATGATGTAATAATTAAAATCTCAATCACTTATTGATAGTGTATATTTGTGTATATGTTATCAAAATTTCTCTGATTCTACATAAAAATTCCCAGGCTAGATACTTTTAGTAGGATATAGGCCTAAAGAAATGTTTCAAGATCGAGATAATGTTCTAAAATTATATCTCCCTTAATGGTATGATTAACAGTTTTCCTACTGAGTTAAAGTTTAAAAAAGAGACCTTGCTGAAATTTTAACTCAAACATAATTTATGGATTGTAATATTAAGGAATTACAATAATAATTGTTTTAATATTCCGGTTTGAAGTTGCCCGGTATTTAACATTTTTAAAGAGAGCAAGTACATTTGTAGTCTGACAACAACAAAAACTTTTTTAAACTATCAAATCATTTTAAAGTTTGCTCTCGAGTTCTTTGATTTTATAACATTTTAAGATGGTATCTGCAAACATTTTATAAAAATACAATAATATAAAAACACTACGTGTGAGGACAATAATCATAGTTTTTATTAATTCAAACCGAGCAACGATCAAGGATTGCATCCAGTATGTCCGATAACATAAGCAAAACAAAAAAAAACAGCAGAGTTCGGGTTAAATTAAACAAACATAGTGTTTAAGTTATAACACCGCACGAGAAAAACATAATGAGCTATAAAACAAAAAAAATCATGCTGAAATTCTATAGAAACTGTATATATTTAAAAAATGTAGATAATTTTCAAATAATATCACATCCATGAGAGAGTTGTTAAGGTATCAAAGATGTCCTGTTTACTTTTAAGAAAAAGGTCCTTTGAGATAGCAGCCTCTGATAAAATCTACATTCCTACCATTTGTGTTGAAAGTGATATTTACACAGATTTATTTCGTTTGTAAATAATGTAAAACATTAATATCTAATGATGGTAGTATGCAATTAAACATATTTTTATCATCACGTCACTTTTTCTCACTCTGTACCTAATAAGGGTGGTAAAACTTTATATTTCTTGTTTCGGAAATACTATATAAATATTGAAAACAATACAGTAAGTGGACATTCAGACATAATTACTGCATTTTTATTGAGAATAAATTCTAAAAATGAAATTACGATTTTCATAATAGATTAAATTAGAAATAAATAAATCTGGAATAAAATTGTGCTAAATATTTTGTTTTTCTACATCTCGTTGTACTAATTTTTATATCACTTGACTTTGTTAAATATAATTTATATTTTAAAATTTCAATTAATGGTTTTGTCGTTTTTTCGGCAAAATTTGTACTAAAATCTATTTTTCCGTGATTTTCATCAAAAGGAATATAAGGCAAGTCCTCATGTAATCAAGCAAATCAGCCAAGAATCCAGTGAGGTTATTATTATAATAAAAAAGACAAATTTCCTTTCAGGATTAAATTACACTACGGCTTTTTTTAGCTAGATAAGATCCAATTAATTATTTTTTAATCCTTTTTAAAAATATCATCAAGACGAGACCACTTGTGAACTGGAAAAGGAATTAATATTAACCATGCTGAAATTCAATTTAGAATCCGATGAGCTTTAAATTCTGCTAATAAATAATGCAGTTACTTAATCAATTTTACGTTGGATTCATTAATAAATGAATTAGTAGTCTCTCGTAGATTTATTGTTATTTTACCATTTATTTTATCTGTGTTTGATTTCATTCATAGCCCGTTATAAAAAGTAGTCATTTCTATCGGTCAGTCCCGCTACTGCCTTTCCATTTTTTGAAACTATTGGACAATTTTCAAATAAAACTCTGAATAATATGAATACATACAATTTATTCACAAATTCTTATTCACAATATTTACACATTTCCATAGACTGGGACATCAAGATTGGTTTTTATACAATATAAACTGGCTGAGGTACCGGATGAGTCTTGAAGAGGGGTGGTTGCGGAGTCGATTGCCAGAGGGCAGCAGAAACACTCTCTGTCAAGGACCCCGCGGCGACAAGTCTGAAACACGATGTGCCAAATATGTTAAACAATACAACAGCTAGTTTTAGGTTATTACATATTAGAGAATACCATGAACCTGGTGGGAGTATACAGAAATGTTACAATTAAAAACACTAAAAGTCAATACGCACAATATATTTTTCTGGTAAACTTAATACATGCAGTAAATAAAAATTCAGGACACCCTCTTGAATATTTTTATAGTTTACATAAGGAGATATCCCTTGGGTTATGGTGCTATGTGGAAAGGAAGTTTCATTAATGATTTTGAAAATTTTTTGTTTACTAAAAATGCGGTATTTTTGTCACATGAAAAACAATTTAAAAAACTAAAATTTAAAGCTAATTCAAGAGGAGAGCAAAATAAAACTTAAAAAATGGTGAGAACCAGATATCGCTACCTCTTTTCCATCCAAAATAATGTCCAGTGCTATCAGAAAAATATTTTTATTAACTCGCAACAATGCCAAGTTAAATTACGTAGTCAAACTGAAGCTCTCTTACTATATAGCAGTGTGGCAAGCATAGAACGAGCTCCTCACAAATGCTTTTTAAAAGTCTGGAGTGGTATTTAATTTAGTTACACACCTCCACAGTACTCTTTATTAACTCTTCAAATTTGTCTAATTGTGTTTTGTAAATGTTAGTGTAGGCCTAATTATAACTAACCTTTTGACGAAAAGAACATTTATATAGCAAACCACAATTATCTAATAATTTTTAAACACATACCACATCGAACTCTCACTTATACACACATTTTTATAATCACTCTGCTCCATTCATCGCCAAATTTTCTTTCCTAACTCAATTCGAGAGTAAATCTTGGTTGTGCGGTCTCCTAGTCATACGCCATCAACTCATTCACGCTATAAAACGCGTTCGACACTAAACAGCGATTCAAACGAGTTTTAAATGCTTTATGCGCGGGGGATTTTTAATTTCATTAGGAATGCTGTTGATGAGATGAACTCCTACCTGTGAGAGGAAACGTTCATGAACTACAGTCCTGTATCTCCTGGTTCGATAGTTTTCTCTATCATATTCGCAAATCTGTCCATTCGCGCAAAATAAAATATATAACATTGGAATTTGTTTTGAAATAGAGGCTGTGAATATTTTGGACACAACTGTTTACTGCAACAAAGGTTTTTATTCTAAAACAAATTTTAACAGAGTCGTATCATCAGCATACTGCACGATTCTTACGTGTGGTAGCGATGATTCTGTGTCTTTCACATAAAACAGATAGAAAATAGAGCTGAGAATTGATCCTTGAGGGACTTCATACATAATTTACACTGAATTAGAAACATAGCAGCTTTTCAATGGAAGCTGCTGAATGCTTCTATCCACATCTTCCTCAACGACAGGTGTTAGGACAATTGAGGTTACTGGACCTTGTCCGCCGTCCCCTGATAAGATGGAAATAAAGATATTCGTAGGTAAATTTAATTTAATTTAACTATTACCTAAAAGAAGGTGGTGATACCTATTTTAACTTTCCTTTAAATTTAGTCGTTATGAGATACAAATAATGGCTCTAATGACACTAGATATATTAAGTAATTGATTATTCAGAGAGAAATTGAGAAGGAGGAGGAGAGTAATGATTTGGAAACAGTTGAGTGGAGGTTATTGGAAGGAAAAAGGGGATGGTGATAAAAGAGAAAAAATTAAACTTTTCAAAGTACCTTCTTCTATTGAATGTGTGTGTTGAATCATCACGGCCAGGTTCATTTTGCACTCCTTCATGCTCTTGAAGGTAAAAGGTCGTTCATCTGGGCAGGAGGGCACCTTATCGCACCGGCAGTGACCACCCACAATGTTACATCCGGACACCAGTCGTGGTGCCCCACACTTGATGTCTGTTCCTGGTATCACTGAAACAGATAAAGTGACTTTCAGCTTGTAGAAAGTGAAAAGTAATGCTTTTAGTTTTTGAGACACAATTTTATATCCGGACACCAGTCTGGGAGCCAAAAACTTGATGTCTGTTCCTGGTATCACTGAAACAGATAAAGTGACTTTCAGCTTGTAGTAAGTGAGAAGTATCTTGCCTTTTTGTGATGCATAACATTACATATGAATAGGGGTGTCACCAAAATTTTCGGCTATTCCTGTTATATCTGGAACAGAATACTTTAATTCGCTACTTTAATTTATGTGCTTGAAGGTGAAAACGTGGCCATCACGGCAGGAAGGTCCCTATTCGTCAAAGCAATACTGAAAATTAACTATTTCCTGCCTGGATACCAGTCATAGTATTCTTGTTTCAGTCTTTTTTAGGAGTAATATAACACAGAATTGATGAAAACTGCCAACTCCTTTATCCTATTTCATTAAAATTTAGGAGTACATCACAATACCTATCGCGCATAAGTTTATTTTAACTTATGTTGTAGTTATATGTTACGTAAATTTTTCACCGGAGGAAGATATCGGATTGCAGAACTTGAAACGTTGTGTTTTGATTGTTTTTTATCACTGAACGATTGCAAATGTCCGTAAAATCCTGTTTCCATAACGTATCTACCTTTCACAAACTCAAATGTTTAATTGACGAGACTGTATAACGACCTCTAACATACAATGGAAAAATGTCCATTTGTTTAAACTTAATATACCGACCTTACTATGAATGTATTTTATGTTTATTAAGAATTACCAGCTGTATAATATTCACATAATAAGAGGAAGCAAACCCCAGAGACAGATGGCAATGTAACGGTCCCAAAAGCAAATCTGTATTGGCTATAAACCGAGGAGAAGTTTGGTCCTCGCCCCAGTTAGGGTCCTGTTATAACATCCCATGAGGGTAGAACCCCAGAACTTCTGGACAGCTCGCCTTTTTGTAGAGCCAAACATTGCATGGTAAACTGTATCACGCCAATAAAAAAGTATAAATGTATAAGTTTCTTCTACACATTATAAGTATACGCTGTGTATTTACAGTACAGGATTTTGGCTTGTGTAGACTACTATAGCAGCCTTTATCAAAATAGTCCGATGACATTTGAATCAATTTTTACAAGTCATTGTTGACGAACAGCTGTTCCCGCTGACGTCATTATGATCACTATTGACTGGAAAATCAGATGAACGAAATATTACGTAACACACGATAATACACAGTATCAGCTGATGTTTGATTATAGCAGCAGATGTAGTAGCGGAATATTATTCTTTTTTTTTACGTTTTACATCAATTAGATGACTGCCGTATTGTATTTAAATTTACGGAACGTACAAAGAGACTTGGGATTATATGTCAATCCCAATGGACAAATTTTGGGACTTTTAAAAGTGTTTAATTTTAAGTATTCATTCATTTTTTGTGAGTAAATTTAAACATTAAAAGTTTAGAAACGACATAATTATATGACTCATTCTATAATGCATTTTGTGTTGCTAAACTAAATTTTATGACACACACTGTTCTGTTTGTTGAAAACAAAGGCCAATTCTGTTTGAATTAATGGAATAATTACAGCGAAAATAAGTAATCAGGTAAAATGTCTCAAACTGTAATGTGTTCAGTGTAATTACGAGATTTTGACTGTTTGTGACGTGTCGCCAGGTGAAGTACTCGACTTAATGAACTGTTGTGTTAATGTTTAACACATTCTCAAGTAATCCTGGTGGCAGATTTAACTCCTGAGCTGGTTCACTCATGTGTTACATGGCTAACAATGTAGTCATACAAATTGTTCTGGCAAGCCTTGTTTGTGTTGAGACCATATAAACTATTTTACTTAGGCTTTCGATTATATTTACGTATGCTCGTTCACAATAGGGTGTCACAAACGTCTTTTAGGGATAGTATCAATCGTTTCAAGCACAACTTTTCCTTAAATATAGATTAAAAAATGTGTTGTTTGGTCGCTTGTTGCAATTTTTTGTTACAAATTTTATTATCTTTGGAAATATTTAATCTAAGGAAATCAAATTTGGCACATAAGAGAAAAATTTAAAAAAATAATTGCGTTATTTTTTCTAATACTAACAAAATGGCGTCTGTTTAATATATTTAAATACAAAAAAATTAACTTCTGTTGTAATAAAACATTTACCAGAAACTAACTAAACTAATTTTGCGTAATTTCATTCAAAGTCCAACAGTACTTGCATCAACGAAATCCGTCAATGAACATGCGAGCACAACTTTGAAGATACCCTTGCACAAGCCTGGAGCAACAAACAACTGATACCTGTCAACTGCGACATTTTTAGCGTCAAATTACTTTTTATAGTTAAGTAATGTTCAATTTTACAGTATATATATATATATATATATATATATATATATATATATATATATATATATATATATATATATCATCCTAATTGATAATATAGTTAAGTTATCATCATGTAAATAGTGCTACACATAGCTATAAGGTCAACATTTATATTACATCCACTATGTCATTCAGCAACAATTGCTATGAATAATAAGTATAATGCGTCTGCAAATAATTCAGAAAAATTAATTTTATTTCAATTACTTATTTCTCTAAATTCTTCAAGCATATTAACGTTTTATTTCAAACAATGCACTGTTAAAATTTCATACTTTGTTTTTTATGTAATAAATTAAATGTATTAAATATTAAACAACGAAACCGCTTTCACTGTCTAAATCAGTATTTATTTAAACAACTGCTTCAGTAGTAAATCTAATATTATAAGAGGAGGTATAAGGGAATAAAAGTAAATAGTATTGCACATGTATCAACATGACATACCCTTTGACTGTTTAAATCTGACTGTGTTACCCATAATGTGTGGTTTGTCTCCTACACGTAACTTCTCTTCTCTACCTATTACATCATGCAGAGAAATCACTTTTACTACTGTGTCAACCATTTTCATATTGGTGTGAAAGTTCAGTTATTATTTCTATGCAAAAATCTAATTAGTTTTTTAATGTGGAGTAATTTATTTAAAATTTCATTCTGTTTTGATTTTAATTATATAAGAGTGTGTGATAATACAAAAACGTAACACGAATACGATTACCTTGATGAACAAAATTGTTTTCAAAAGGTATTTTAGTTATATAAAATTAATGTGTAAAAATTAGAAGAGTCATAATTTTTTTTTAAATGAAAATGTCCACCATCTTGAAACTTTTAGTTGTTTAAGACTGGTTATAGAACTAATATAAGCTATGCTAAAATACTGTCTCTGTAAATAGGAAACAGAAACAATGGTGACTACTGTAGTTGCCATAATTTCTAGTAACCTCTGCATATTATTGGTACTAAGCTAGTACTTACACATTGCGTGAATAAGTTCGCTAGTTAGTACAAGGTCTTAATATTTTGCAATAATGCCGTTCATATTAATAGGTGTAAATTATTTTTACAATATAAACAATACCATTAAATATATTTACAATTTTACAGTCATTCGAAATTCATCTTAATTATCAGTAACAAAAGTAACAAAAAAAGCAACTTCTTACAATATGTTTAAATTAACTTTAGACATCTAAACGCTCCATTAGCATGGCTTATATAATTAAAGAATCTAACTTTTTTTACATATTCGTAAAAAATATTTTAAAATGTTTTTATAACTTAAAATCATAAAAATTCTAAGAACTTAGCACAAAAAATCTGTTTATATAAATATTTCCCTTATGATTGATTTTATAATACATAATACAACCTTATACGTATTTACTGCAATGCAGAGACAAAAATGATAAGATATTATCTTTAAGCGATTCAATAACGTTGTACTCTACCGTATTTCTATTTTTAGTTCTTCGTGTATTGAACTGTTTATCTACGTGTAGATTCAAGCTGCAAACCCATTGTAAATTTGTATACAAGGACCTCGATATCCAGAGTGAAAGTATACTAAAATGAGTTAACTTAAAAAACCTCAACAAAGTAAACTATGGTTAGCTTATAACTTTCATAATCAGACCCTCCTAGTTTACAAGTATATACTACTAAGAATGCGTATCCATTATTACAGCCTTTAGTATGGTTATCTTATAAAGTTCGTAATCGCACCCTCCTAATTCACAAGTACATACTACTAAGGATATGTGTCTATTAATACACCTTTGATTATGGCTAGCTTATGACGTTCGTGATCACAAACTCCTTGGTTTAGAAGTACAGTACATACTACTAAGAACGTGTATTTTGTGTATCACTGTGAATATTTACTGATAGATTTTAAACGTCTAAAACAATCAATATGAGAATGGTTGGTATTGATGTTAAAATAATATGTCCCTATAAAAGTACATATTTTGAAGAATAACAAACAGGTTTCTGAATTTCAAATCAAAATATAATTAGAATACAACACTCAGTTTCATGCATATCAATATATACTTTTCATCAGATGTAAACTTTAAGGCGTAATGTTAATCATACAGAACTATAAAAAATTAATAACTGTGTGGAGTTGAATTAGCCCAAGGCACGATTAGAACAGAACAAGTTATATATTAAAACTCATGTAGGTAACTAGAGCAAGTACCACTCATGCCACTGCACATAACAAGCTCACAGAACAAAAACCCTCCTGAACACTCCACAGGCAACGAAACACTGAGGAAAAATAATATGGTCACTTCCAGTAACTGGGTTGAATATCATCTGAAAGTGGACAGGACGATTGCGCTTGTAATGGGGTTGGAAAGGCAAACGCCTCTAGCCGTACTTTTCGTCATATCGTGTGTTCGGAATTTATTGCTTGAGATCTCATGAAATGATCTATTTGTTTATGTTTTCTAGTTAATTGTATACAATGTCACCTGAATAATAATAATATTACATTTTATTTAACTCATTGACAGGATTAACAACAAATACATATGATAAAGATAATTTACAACGTGTGACACGTATTACATCTAACAAAGAATATGAAAATTTATGGTTAACAGAACACTATTTTGTATCACGAGACAAACAAAGTACGATTAATCCAAGGCCAACCTGTTCTGAGGATTCTCACATCATAATGTAAGTCATGTTGAGCAGCAAAATTAAATTAAGTTTAAAAGCACATGCCAATTGTAGGATAAAGTGTACCCACGAAATAAAAATTTCTCCATAAAATGAATAGATTATGGTATTGATAGCATAACCCACCTACAACAAAAGCAAAAAATGAAATATGGTACAGAGTCCAAAAAAATCAACAGTAAGATATATACAATAAAATATTTTCCAATACGAATTCAAACATACAGTAACAAACTAAATACAGTAATTAGCAATATTGATACAGAACGCTAACAGAATGTAAATATGATTTTTTAAGTAACAACACACGCAAATATAATATAACGGGACATAAATGATTACTGTGAACAATAATGAAACCTGTATAGTAAACATTAAATTTTCAATATCATCGACTTTGCAACCATAACTTTAAACCTATAGATACCTGACTTATCAATTGACCTTACAATTTTATGTAATACGTTTTCTTTGAAACGTCGTTTCCATGGTAGAATATGTTGGCATTATTCCACTTCACGTGAGAATTTGAAGACCTTCACTGTTATCCTTAAATTGTATAAATTTAAACTTAGCTATTTGGGTTTTGGTATTCCGTTTTACAAGAATAAAAAAAAGATTATCGTCAAAAATGTTTATTCTTTTAGTTTGTGTTAGATTTTTGCGTATGCTTTACCTTTCTCCTTAACGCCTTGTTAACTGATGAAGAGCATAGATTTAAATCATCGAAACGTGGTAATGTACTTTTTAGCATCGATAGTAAACTTTAAATCACGGAAAAACATTACGATTGTAATATTTATATCTTGTATCTAAAAATAAAATACTTAAGGAGAAAATGTGTTGATAAGTAAGTTAACATGTTTTAACTTTTAAAAGAGACAAATCTAAGATACTTGATAATTAGAAAAAATACTTTTTATACCTTCGACTAAATATTATGTACACAAAAGTATATCAGATATCATATTTATAAAACTAGATTTCTAGTGCTATAAACAAATCGAATAAGGGAATGAAATAAACAAATTTCTCTGCAAAGGAATTTATCCACCTTTCTTATTGTTCCATAGGATATACAAGTTATTGTTTTTATTAAACTTGGATTTGTTAACGCGACTCTGCCAACATTGTTTGCAAAGCATTTCCTGCCTTATCCTTTATTCAGCAAAATCCCCTTGTGTGGGTTTTATAGACCTCATTTAACATAAATATTGTAGAATATACACTTGCATATGCCTAGAATATTTATCATTTTCTTTCCTTAGTAAATGGTCTTGGTTTGTAGTTTTTATACTAATTTAAGTAGTTTATGTTATTTGTTATATTGTACTACGAAATATTAAATTTAATGCAGAATTAATTATTTATTAGCTATTACTTAAATTAAAAGTATAAATTAGAAAAGTTTTACTAGAAACGAAGTTTTAAATATGAAATACGTAAAGTCTAAAATAGCTTTTGGCTCTCTCGTGTTGGACAATTTTCATTTGGACCATACTTTTTTAGATAAAATTAAATATTTCATATCTACAACAATTTATAATTATGTTATTTATTATTACATATCACATAAATTTTAATTACATTCATAAACTATCCTAACATTCAGGTAAAACAAATCTGTGACGTCGTTTCATGAGTCAATTTCCACGTGATTATGAAATCTTACGTCGTTCTAGAATTCTTATGCTTTAAAACTTCCTGACTCTTAACTCAGAAGGCGTTTGATGGCGTCAGATAAAAACATTTTAAAATTACTACATGGAATGTTCAATGTAAGAATTGTCTTAATGTCATGGATGTTCGCTAAGTAATTGCTTGACGCTCTCTAAGAAATAACTACATGATCATTAAGGAATGATTTGATGATTTATAAGAAATGACTACATGGATGTTTACTAAATAATTAATTGGTGCCCTTTAAGAAATGAAAACATAAATGTTCACTAAGAAATGACTATAATATAGATTGTTATAAATAGCTAAGCACTGGCGTTTTGGAAATGGCCGTGAATCTGGTTATTATTTTTGTAACTCGGAATGTAATTTGTAAATTTTAATTAATATATCTGATTATACGTAAGAAAAACGCAAAATTGTGTGAACTAAACTTCAAGTGCACATGAATTTTATGTTATGAATGGATTAAGATCAGGCCATAATATTTTACGTTCTTTACATTCTTGAACGCAGAAGCAGTTTCATTCATCACTAAATCTAAACTAACGAGCACACACTGCACTCACTGGTATTATAAAAATAAATATATACAATACACGATATTTTAGTTTTTTTATTTCAAGCATAAATAACACAATTATTTTAAATTGTAACATACGTAATAGTCCAAAAATAATATGACAATCAATCGTGTAGTATTGTGATGAAAATAAAGATTTCTGAATATTCTCTTCCTGGAACCATTTGTCATGAGCTAACAATAAGGACTCTCTGAGGGCCGACAGACAACTGAAAGATGTTATGATTGGACCCATAAGATTTATTCTCCAAGCAACAAGTTGATTTGTGACTTTCTAAACGACTTTCCTCATAACAGTTCGTCTTCTCTACTTTTACAGTACTACATTATTTACATTTAGTTCTTGCATTCTTTTGGTAGTAAAATGTTTCATTATATCACAAAAGCTGAAACACTTATATGTTGTACATTATGTAATAATTTAATTATTGGTGCGGAATGTTGGCTGAGCGTTAACAAAGCATTTCACAAAGTTTTATCTTGTAATATATTAACATATGTACCCTGACTACCCCAAAGTATGTATTAACGTTTTTTTACATGTTGTTTAGACTTTTATTACTTAAACACTGATATAAAACCCACCTTAATGTACAAAAATGTTAATGTACCATTTAGATATTTAGAGATATATTTAGGCTTTAATCTTTGCAGGAAACTTCATTTCTAAGCAGAAAAGAACGAGTTCTTAGTACATTCCCACCCTTTGAATTAGCCTGACCGTCTTTAAATTGCAATACTTAGTAGGTTCACTCAATCTTTTTTTTTTTAAATTTTCTTTGCCAAAAAACCTTTTCAACCTATAATTTTAGTTAATTTTGTGTTAATCAGTCAGAGCAGTTTCTATATAAATACTTGTTACGACCATTGAGAATATGCGTGTTATAAAAAAATACAAGACATAATTAATTCCAAAATAACACTTTCACGCACTTATTTTTGCACTTATACATCGTTTTTTCGACAATTAACTACATTGTTAACTCTAGCGCCAGTCTTCCGGATGCAATTATATCAACTCTCCAGCATTATAGATTGTATTTGATCCTAAGAATTTTTTAGGGTTTTTAAGGCCTTCGTAGTAATTCAATTTGGAGATTTGTTGATAAATTGTACCCCCCCCCCCCCCCACCCCCCCCCCCCCCCACCCCCCCCCCCCCCCACCCCCCCCCCCCCCCACCCCCCCCCCCCCCCACCCCCCCCCCCCCCCACCACCATGTTTCAGCAACCAAATTGTAATTCAATGTATTTTGAATTTGAAAGAAAATTGTTGACTTCTTAAAGTTAACGTTAGAATTCTAATTAGTTTTACTTTAATAAGACCTAGAATTGAACTAAAAAATTATCAAGTTTCATATATTAGCCCCTGTATTGAAATAGTTTCAGTTTTTATTTTTAATATACCTGTAGTAAGCAATACAAAAAAATATTTCGCTTCCTCGTTTGTATTCGTTTTGATGTTACGTCATTGTCAAACATAGTACTAAATTGATGAATTGTTTCAGTCACCCGGGTATCGTCCTAAAATTTTTTTAAACATTCCTAAACACGATTTTTTAGGCCCTCCGGTACGACACTCAGGTCACGTAACCTGTGTACCGTAATAGGCCCCTTACCGAAGAATTTTCCTGAAATGTTTGTTAAAAAACATTCAAAGTCTGTGTCCGTGTTTTCCCGTGCATTGTGGTGATTGTTATTTTGTGATTGTACCTAGTTTTATAATGACGCTCCGACCTGTAGCACACATTTTTAAATACTGCTTTGTCAAAGATAGTGTAACATCTTATCGATTACTGACTAATCGATTGAATGTTATTTTACTATCGATGTAATCAAAATATGTAAATATCTTAATTTAAACACTGAAAAATAAAAGTTTGCAAATGGAAACACGGCAGACATCCAATTTAAAAATAATAACCACATATATAGTAAAGTAAGTGTTGGCTTACTGTTAGTTTCTGATGGTATTGAGTTTGTGGAATAAACACAGTTATGTTGACTCAACAAATGGTGTGTACGCTAGTATTCATATTTAAGAGAAGTGCTGAAAACTATATTAACGTTTCAGCTGTGTTATTTTTATGCGTGTGTTCTATATTCGCTCTAATTTTGGAGTGGGATAAACCTCTACTCTGTCTAATATTGCAGAAATCCTTTTAATTGACAGATGTATTTCAAACTGTTTATACAGAATATGAACACAGTGAATTCATATATCCTAACTATTAGTGCGCGTATATTCCTTTATGTGGTGAATGTGACAGAGTAAATTGATTATTTCATATATGCCTATACTTATGTCTGGGACCAGCACGGTGAAATGTGTAAGTATATCTAAGCATATACCAATTTGTAAGATTTGCACACATGTAGCCTTAACATTTGTCGAGAGTAGTAGTAGGGTACGATAAGCGGACCCCGGTTTTTTTATATCGAAGAATGTAGTCTTCGATACCTAATATTCGCATCTCAAACCCTAAACTATCAATCGATATAAAAGTATCTATAGTCCTCAATAACAATCATATGTTTTAAATTAAAATATGAATTTAATATTTACAGTGATCCAAACAAATTATTGTAACAAAAATTAGGAAAACTGAAGACGACCATGTTTGCTCCTCTCACAGTACCAGTTGTTTCTTTCCCACAAATGAGTCTAACATGTTAAAGCCACAAAAACAATATATTTTATTTACGTCTTATCATCTTTCAAAGCAATGTCTTGTAGTTTTCTAAAATAGACTGCCATTTTTTATAATTCACAAAATTTAAATATTACCCTACGTGCATTATTTTAAAGTGTTTACAGCTGTTGAAATAGACTATTTAAGTTAATAATTCAAAATAATTAATCAGTATCGATTGATTATAC
Source organism: Homalodisca vitripennis (assembly GCF_021130785.1). Taxonomy (NCBI): domain Eukaryota; kingdom Metazoa; phylum Arthropoda; class Insecta; order Hemiptera; family Cicadellidae; genus Homalodisca; species Homalodisca vitripennis. The sequence goes on from NC_060212.1 coordinate 43,957,083, forward strand.
CAATGGTTATGATTAAGTAATATCGTTTGCCAATTTCGATATAAAACAAACCGGGTTCACTTATTGTACCCTACCCGAGAGTAGTGCTGTGAACTACTACTCGGCTGGTTTGAACCTTCCAGTTGAACCTATAATAGCTACAGGAAAAAATAATGTGCTACCATCCTATATATGGCTACCCATGGATATTCATTCGCGACACATCATTAACCGCAAATATAGAGATCGAATTGTCTACTACAATGGATGACTTTTAGAGTAAGTGGAGCTCCCTTGACGTTAAAGGCTGTTGATAGCCCAAACACGAGGGAGTGTTTCCCTGTTCTCTTTATGTAGAACAAGCAGGAACAGAGCTAGTATAACCCTTTTCCAATAAACATGACTGAGACTGTTATCCTTTCTCACGGATGTCAACAGGAAAGTAACCACTACCCCCCTTGCCCATCCTGAATATCCTACCCACTCCGAAAGCTCACTACAGAAAATTTTTGGAACCCATAATGGTCAATTTAGTCTGGCATTTACTTGAATTTCCCTCTCGATACTTAATTATTTGTCATTTTTAAGACTATTAAATCACTTTGATACGTTAACTTACTTGTAGAAATAGAGGAGTGCAGCTAGGTCTCCCTGAACCACCTGTTCGTAGGTGGCCTGGCATGTGTGGACATAGTGGTCCGGGTTGTCAGGACGGTACTGTAGGTACCTTGTTCCTTCCATCTGCACAATATACAGGTACAGGAGCTTTCACAATACAGCGTATTACACAGAACATAAAAACAGTTTTCCCATTTCATTACGACTGGTAGGCCTTCTATGTGTGATCCTTAAAGTAATGACATATTCACAAATTACTGTCAAACCTAAATTAATAATTTTGCACATATCCTATCCGTGGTTAATTCCTAGATGAGAAGTCACGCAGGTTTTAGAAGGAGGAACGTACTTTAGTAAACTGGTTTATCCCAATATTACTTGTCCTAAATCTTCAATTCACCTCTAACTGTACTGTTCCTCATAAAGGCAAGAGATGGAAACAATTCAAAGGCTCCAAGCATTGTTCGCTTGATTACAAGGATGCTTTGAGGAAACCTTGATATCCTCTAAAGTTACAATTGGCTTTTAAGAGCCAGTTTTTGCGCAAGCAAAATATTTTTATAAAATTGAATTTTGAAAATATGTTAAAAATGTATAAATCATTTAAATCACACATGTTTTTTATTTAAATTTAAAAAGTAACACAATTGTAATGAATTAATATTTAGTATAATGTTGAGCCCAGGGAACATATATTAATAATTTTATTTTAGTTCCCAAATATTACGTTCCAAGCAATATTAAAAAACTTTTTAGTCATTGGGAAATTACAAAACCAATATATTCTTACAATTTTCTAAAACTAAAGCAGTCGTTTATTTATTTTTGATAAACATTTTCAATTTTAATTTTTCATGCAAAAGTAAATCTTGCCCCTTTCAATGTTTCTGTTTCTGTCCTTTATGTAATTTAAAAATCGTGCACTTTCAGTAAAATCTTTATTAAAATATCCGAAAGATTTATTCTTTCTTCCCATTTTCTTACTTACGGCATCAAATAAAAGAGCTGTGTATGCATGTTGTTTGAATATATAAACATGATTCCTCAATGCTTAACTAAAAGTGCATAAGACCTACAGTTTCTTTTAATAGCCATTCAGTTATTCTTTTAATAACCAAATTATGAAAAATGAAAACATGAAGTACTATCGTATATGATATTTTTAGCAATACATTATTTTGGAAAGTACATGGTTTAAACAAACTTGAATCAACTATTTTTCATATTTTAATAGTTTTAACTGTAGCAGTGTTCAATCTTCCGTAGTGCATTGCTTCTATTTTACTTACACTTATAAACAGCATTCGAGAATCACTATTAATTATCATAACACTTATATAATTAAATAATACATTTCATAATTATTTGTAGAATTATAATACTCACATCACAGTCCCCTGATCGTAGCCACATCTTTACATTTACCAAACCTTCCGAGGGGGTTCAACTGGCCGTGTGCTGCCGAAAAAAGGGCGAAGAGGGCGCCAACTAAAAGTAACATCCCGGCTTTCTATTAAACAGTTTAAAGAAATATTTATGTTTTTGGCACATATCAAACAACAGTTTATGGGAACACCAGTCACAGAAAACTTTTTCAATATTAGTTTAACTATTCTATGTCTAGTGACATTTATCTAAAAAATAGTTTAGTAATAAGATATGCCGCACATTGTCCAACACAGGTTTCCCAAGGAAACTTGTATTTCGCCATTTTACAAGCTGTATGTTACATTAGTGCTTGAATGAGTTAGATGTAGTGATTATAAATGTTAATCCATAATATATGAGAAAAATGTATTTTTTTTTCTATTAGATTTGTATCCAAATCAGAAGAGGGAATAGTTTGTCAGTTCAAACTAAACTATTTCTATATGTGTAAATCTCAACATTTCAAATTATAAATGTACGAATAAATTGAGTATTAATACAATTCTTCTAGATTGGACAATTTTTAAATGTTTTGTTAGTTTTTAAACTTAACATAGTTTAGCACTTTAATGCCGTATCTTATAGATATTAAATAATGGTCTCAGTATCGTAAAAACCACCAAATTAAAAATATACGTGGTGGCTGGTTATTTGGACTATTGACATAAACTAATATTGCACATATATTTTAGTAGTAACTATTTTAGTTATAATTGCATTATAACCGTTGTAAAGTAAATACTATTGGATAGAATAAGTAACGAGTTCTTAAACATACTCCAAAATACACTACCGAACAACTCTCCGGCAAGGATTGGCCCACTCGTTTTCCTCCGCTTCTCCTTATATAGGAAGAGAACAATGGAAGGGCCAGCTGGATAAACTAAGCTGAGTCTGATTGATAGTTGTTAACGAGTTTAATGGAACCCTTCACCTTTTGCAAACATGACGTCATCCATTAGGCATACCACGAGGCGGTGTTCGACAGTCGAGTGCGGTGTTTGTCCTCAATTATCCGTCCTCTCGTAATTAGGCCGGTAACAATGTCGCTGTTGTTCTCACTGCAACATATCTCGTTAGTTCAGAAAACACCAGGTGTCAGTAATCACTTATTGTTCTCACTCTGATGTGTTCGGTAACTCATTTGTATATTTTCATCTATAGGAATTGTGATGCATATTTTTATTTGGAACCCATATTACTTAATTATCTTAGCGCATTATTGAAGTTAAAATAAAGTAAAGGCTAATTTTGCTGTCGAATTTAAGGCTAAGGAACCTTTTTCAAATACTTAACCTGGGGATTAACGGCTTATATGTAACTTCCGAACCAACACCAATGGCTGGGCAGGCGGGCTGCTTGCAAAGACAGGATCGCTCAGCGGTCACAATCCAAGCAGCGTCCAAGCGTTTATTCGGTCATCTCGCGATAACCAACCTACCCACTACACTGCGCCATTGGCTTAGAGGTAGCAAAAAGGATGGATTTATTTAATTGTTGTCTTTCTGCCAAATAGACTTATCTAGAAATTTCTGACCAATTATTTTACACAATTCAAGAAATCTGTTTCATATTGTATGGAATATTTCCACAACTAAAACCATATTTTATTAAATTAATTTGAACTTTGGATATTTAATTGTGTTGTAGTGAATATTTTCAACGACAACAGAACTTTTTAACTTAGTGATCAATCTCTTAAGGTTTTGAAGAGATCCATTAAGCTAATGTCATGGTATTTGTCTAAGGATTTCGATAGCTTTTACTGATAAACTTTTATTTTATTTAATGAGATATGAAACCATTTATATAGTTAAACTTTATCTAAGTGATAGAAGGCAGTATGTTATTTTATACGGATACTTAGGGACATTTTAGTGAAATTTATTTGAGGACGGTATACTTAAGCGCTTTGAACTTTTGAATTCAAGCACATTATATGTGGATTTATGATTAAGGAACATTCACATATATACAGGGAATCTGTAGAAAATTTACAATGAGTAGATTTGGATATCTGGAACACGGTCGGCCACTTTTAAAAAGATAATATTCTTACAGTTTATAAACTAATAATATATCATATTTTATTATACACTAAAACTAACTTAAATAATTTTGACATCAGATAAGACATTCATGAGCCATCAAAGACGTTAAAATATTGATAAATTTTCCACAATTGTTTTTAGCTAAGCCTTGAATCTTTCCAAATTGATTCGATAACGCTTTTGATAAATTTCCGCCTCCAGTTTGAGTCATCTCCTAAATAAATTTATAAACAAATATATAATACTAGCGCTTGTAAACAATGTTTTTTGTTCAATTCATGAATTTTTAAATTTTACTGAAGCCTAACTTACATTCTTGTACAAAAAACCCTTTTATGTTTCATAGTTTAAGCCTGGTTTTAATTAACATTGAAATAATATTATGTTGTTACGAACCATCAATGGCTATAAAGTGTCCGTATATTGATTGATATCTTGAGAATGAACTAACCTATAGGCTTGAAAATTTGCATGAATGTTCATTTATATATTTGCAATATCAAGCTCATCAATAGTGCAGGTCACTTTGTGATAACTGGCAGAGTATTAGTAAACAATTTTAAAATTAATCCTTATGAGTGACAACGATGAAAAAGGAAATAATCACTAAATAAATTTGTGTTGTAAACAGGCAAATTAAAATCATATAGTACATGAACATGTGACATAGTAACACGTAGCCTAATTAAATGATACTTGTTACATACTTGAAATTTTTCTTAAAACATTACGTGACACGTTTAGTGGCGTTAATTGATATCTTTACTCTAGATAAAATGTGTTTCAGTAATAATTCACTATTTAGAAATTTTCATTTGATTAGGAAATTTTATTCAGAAAAATCGAAAGAATTATTACATAAAAAACCTTTATATACTTTTCCTTATAGTTTACTGTAAATATTAATTTTGAAACTGTCCATAACTATTTGTAATCCTGCTAATATCGTATTGAATCGAAAGACGTGAGTTGAAATAAATTCAATTATCTAAATATTGAGCTCCATTTAACCTGCCGCTCTGTAAAGCGTCTGAAAATATGAGTCACTGACTTGACTCCTGGAATCAGGAGTCCTCGTCTGTGCACCTGATGAAGCTGCAACAGCGCTTCTTCATTTGAATTACACTGGATGCCTGGTGGGTAAATTAAACACTGCTCTTTCGGAGTATCTGATGTTGACTCGATGATAAGAGTTCCTCTTGAACATCTTCGTCGCAGACTTCTTTGGATCTTTTCTGACGAACGTAGACTCCAAATTTCAGGAGTCAAGTCTGTGACAGTATCTGCTTTCAGACGCTGAACCGAGCGGAAGGAGAATTGTAACAAAATTCAACATTGACGTTTTAATTAACCTTTTCCATCGTGGCTATGCAATATGTATGAAAACACATTAATATTTTGTATATAAAAAACACTAAATCTAGGAATTTTTAGACATAACTCTTTATAATTAAATGTTTTATAATGTATCATTATAACCATAAGTGCCTTGGGTGGAATGTTTGGAAACTCCCTCTAGTGGTGCATGGCTTAACCAACTGTGATAACTGTGTTAACTGGAATATTTTGTAACTAACAAAAAATCTTCCTGTTTACATTGGAAGATATTTTGTTACTTACTATTGTTGAAAGACACTTTTCAATTATCCTCTTGAAATATTTCGGCCTCCATTAGGACAACCATTTAGTCAACAGTTACTATCGAAATACAAAGATGTAATACTTTACGCATGCAGTAAATTTGTATAGGAATAGATAGAACGAAAAGGATAAAGATAACTTTTTAAAACCTTTTCTGGTGGGGAGGGATTATTTCAAGAAGCAACGCTTTCATGATAATATTGTAATCGGAAAGCAAGCGCTAAATACTATAATAATAAACGCTTGGATGTTGTATTTCTACTTAATAAGTAGAAACGTGGGCCAGATCTGTTGTAAGTGCTGTAACTTACATCGTTATGAAACAATGGCTATATGATTAATGCAGGAGTTTTCCTCAACGGTAATTATTATAATAATAGAGAATTTACTATTATTGTAGTATTTGTTTCTAAATATGACCCTTGTTGTTTAAATTTCCTTGTTGAATAAAGTGTATAATATCTAAAATTGAACTGGCTTCGTTATTAAGTCGTGATTATTTCAAGAAACACAAAGTCTACAAATATTTCCTAAAAATATAAACCCGAAAGGACACAAGAAAAACAAATGCCTTTTAGACTTGGTAGACTTTGTTAAGCTCACTAGCTCTTAGGTTTAACAAGAAAGAAGGGCCACAAATCTGAGCCAAGCACATTACCCACTGAGTGGTAAACACACCAGCTAGAGTGCCAAAATTCCTTCGGATTTTGTGCTTCTTTAGATTATATCAACGATTCAATATGTTTTTTTTATAATAAGATTTTTTTTAATGAACACACATGCAGTTTTTTATTTATTTATGCATTTATAAATATAAATTTAGTGTAAATACTGATATAAAACACTTCAAAAGTTAAAACATACAATCCCACACATAGCATTTATATCTAGATGAAGAACATTGCTAGAGAATTAAAATGTACATGGAGGCGACGGTTACCAGTATGACAATAAAGATAGAGACAACCTAAGAATTCAACAGTTGAGATTGACGTAGTCTCAACATCTAAATCAACGAGTTGGTATCAGATTGGATATCAAGCTTCCTGAAAGTATAACATTTGTAACAGCCCGAAATCAGATCAAAAGCCATCATAAACGCCTTTTGGTGTCCAAAACGTACTGAAAAACTCGCTATAAAGGTCAATGTAAATATGTTTAAGCGTATTTTCATACAGTGAGTGAATGTTTATTTTAAGGTTATAACTATCTAAAAATTGACGATTGTAAAACATTACAAATTGGGAAACATTCAATAAAGGCATTACTAATGTTATCATTACTCTCATTGTAATGAGAGCGGCCTACTATTTCTTTTGCTGGTTTTTTGTAAGTATTCCCATTTATGGTTAATAGAATCCAAAGACATTACTACATATTTAACTCATATTGGTATGAGAATTTCTGTAATTACCGGTGAGAACTATAGTAACTGTGTAACTACAAAGGCATAAAACAGTGTAGCACGTAGCAAGTGGCAGTCCACTGTCATACATGTATGTTTCCAGTAAGAGTAACTTTGCTACAGTTTATATTATAGAGTTATCAGTAATCAATTTACCCAAGTTACTATTTAATGTGGGGATTACCAGTAAGCACAAGTATTTTATAAATAAATAATATTATTAGTGGTCAATTTACCCAGAATATATTTTACAAAGGTGATTGGGTGCCTATTTTCACAAGTTGCAATTTCCAGTAAGCACAAAACTTTGCGCAGTAAAAATATTATGATAGTTTTTTAGATTTCCCCAAGATCTATTTTACCAAGGAAAAATAATAATCATTGTCTTACGTGAAAAAAATCCAGAAAGCACAAAATATTTGCCACAACTCAAATAGTATTATCAGTGATCAACTTCCCCAAAATTCCATTTTTACACGTTGGAATTTCTAGTAAGCACACATTTTGTTACAGCTATAATACAATATTGTCAGTGGTAATTTTCCTCGAAATTTCATTAAACACAGAACTTTTATACAGACTAAAACAAAAGAAGTTTGAAGCACACTTTTTGAGAGTTCAAAGAAGCGTTTGTTTCCTCTGTTAGCGATAAAAGATCTGTTTTTATACTGTTTAAAAGTGCTTGATTTTTAAACCTTCGAAGTTTCTTTACAAGCAATATGAAACCGAAACTGGTTACCTTCAACTGCAAGTTTTTTCTTGCAGCAAGCCACGGCTATGGTTTTGCTGCAGCCAAGTGTGTCCATGCAGCCAACAATGTATGGTGTCTCTTTTAAAACGGTATTTAATATTAAATTTGATTCAAGGGGTGCAAGAACATGATCCAAATGATCCTTAAATTATATCATCTAAGAATACATGAATTTTTATGTTTTCTTACCCAACCGTACCTCGAAATAAACTTGAATCTTTTAATCCACCTTCTCAGAGTCGCAAGGTTTACATTAAAGTCCATCTGTAAGAGTGAGCATTAATTATTTTAAACTGGACAGTCTTCTCAAGTTTACATATTGTAAAAGAATGAAACACTGCATTAGGCAGGATTTATGTATTGAAGCTTCATTTCCTTGATCCAGAGTTGTCTGCATTCTAAATTTGACTCCACTAAAACTAGTAGGACGTTAAATAAACAGGCTTACCGTTTCTCAATTTAAAAACCCTCATCTCGTGGTACGGTCATAAAAGAATACTCATAAAATATTTACATTGGAACCTTCGAATTGAAGCATGAGCCTACAGTAACATTCACGTTTGAAATAACGGATCTTCCAGCATTAAACTAGTTTATACTATGGTATGCCTCGCGTACCATTTGTTACCATGGAAGACCACAGTTGTATGTGACGTAAGTAAGCATTACCATCTCGATTTTCACACTTTATGAGTCTGCTATCAGCTGGTATAATGAATCCAAATTAGTTTTTAGTAGTTTTTACAATAAACAACACAATTTGTATGTGGTATTACAACTTATGAAACAGTATAACTCAACAAATATTTGTAGTTTTTTCAATTTATATTGTATAATAAAACGAGTAGTCATATAAAGAAATGAGGGATGCAGAGAAATTTTCCATGTGATGAATGGAGATATTGGCGAGATATATTGGATCCAGTGTGCAGTCAGCGTGCGGAATATACTGTTATTACTCGTGCTCCACAGCCTTGATTTGCCGTCCTATTCCGTCAGTTTTTTCCTCACGTTATATTTTCTACAATGTACGAGTGCACTTTGTCTTGTCGGAGTATTTACACTATGTTCGATACAAATCTGTCGTTTTCAATGTAAATATAATTAAGGGTATTTGTTTAATAAATAGTAGCATTCTTGGGCTGTACGGAGTTCCTATCATTTGTACAAGAAATTTTAATCAAATTTAAATAGTTTCAAAAACATACAACACGGTTTTATTGAAACCAATAGAAAAACATTATGTAAGAATGACATCGATCTTCTACAGTTTTCGTAGGGATCGAATTATACTACCAATAGCAAAATAGCAAATGATCTGATAACTTTTCCATACCACAATCGTCTTACGTTGTCGTCAGATAAACCTTACATTTTGTCTGAATATGGTTATTTATGGTTGATTTCATTTTTTTTACATTCTGACCTTAAGGTATTAAGTGTATCAAGTAAAAATCATTCATAATTATATAACTTGTAATACTCTCATACTTTGATCTCTACCAAAACTAGCGCTGCTAAAGATTTAATTCCTTCTTAAGGGAAATATTTCTATTGATTTCAAGCAAATAAGGATCTGTGCTTATATAGTGTAAGGTGGATCTGTTTCCGTACTATAAGAGTACAATGTGTTTAAAAACCTAAATTATTCATGACAAATTATATATCAACTTTAATTAAATTTGAGCAGACAATACTCATCAAGGTCCTTAAAACTTGTACAACAATGTTTTTATAAAATTTAAGTTATTTTAATAAAACTCCTATGAGTATTTTCTAGCTGTTTTAAACTGTGACACATACGAGGCACCATTATGGGTTATGTAATTTGCATTATTGGTTTCTTTTCTAGCGATCTTTTTTGCCCCATTTCATTTTTACTTATACAGCATGATTGATGCTATTCCAGGTTAAAATTGACGTATTAATAAAAGTATAAAAATTTTAATATTGGAGGAATAACACAAGTGTAAAACTTTTCCTTAAGCACTATGCTAATAAATAAGTCTATATTTTCTCCGACTTAACGGTTATTGAGGATAAACTACTTTATCTATAAGAAAGCAGTAACATTAGTAAGCAAATTACAATATTTTAGTTTTGTAAAGCTAGTAATGATCACAATATTTTGTGTTCATAATTTTTATTTTTATATGGCCTTTTGCAAATAAAATGTAATATTTAAAAATGGTTAAATCTTTACATTGATTCATGTGAAATTTAAATTCTTAACTAAGGAAAAAATTTCATTAAAATATTTCAATTTGTAATATTGTGTACATTTGCGTAAACATAAAAACTTATTGGCTTTCTTCTTTATATTTGGTATTCAAATTTGTCTTTATCAAAATAATTAGTTTTAAATTTATTATTGCGCTTAAATTAAATGTAACACTTATGTATTGTAAACTCATATGTCGTATATTTATTAATTGTATACTATCTAATATTAGGTTTCAAAATTATTAAAATAAGCTGAAATATTCAATTTTAAATTTATTAATATCCTTCTTTATGGACCATAAGACCATAGTAAGGTTTATTTCCAAATATGCTTTAAGGAGGAGGAGCTTTTCATATTGGAAATATCAATTTTGTATTATTTTATAAAAGAAAACTCACAATTCTCCAATAATTTTTTTATTTCGACACGAGGCCTTTCGACATCGAAGATGCCATCATCAGGTGTGAATCATCAATTTAAAACAAATGTCAGCGGAGTAAAACTTAATGCAAAAACTTATATGGTTAAAAGTATAATAAAATAAATATTTATGTATAAAAGTTTTAGTAAAAAAAAAGAATTTACTTTTATTTTAAGTTGGCAATCCATGAGTTATGGTCCATTTTATAAAGAAATTAAAAAAGTATTTAGAAAACATATTGACATGAACATAACATTTTGCACACCAAATAAGGTAAAGAACCTAATTGGAAATCGAAAATATAAAATTTTAGATGAAAATAATATTGGCATTTTCAAAATTAACTGTGAAGTTTGTGATAAGATTTATATTGGCCAGACAAAAAAAAACCATTAAAAAAGATTTAAGGAACATGAAAGATATATTAAAATGAGACTATTTTATTCCAATGCATAATAAGGGTGCCAATGTGCTAATATTGTAACATTATTCATACGGTGCAAAAACAGTATGGTGCCTAGTACAGCCAGTACCTACTAAGATTTAAGATTTAAGGAACATGAAAGATATTATAAATACGGACAAACTGAAAAATCAGCTATTGCCAAACATCCATTTGAAACAAACCACACCTTTAAAAACTTTACATTATTAAAATAAGTTCATAAACAAGAAGAACTCGACGCATACGAAACATTATACATAACAAAACATAAAGTTAAAATATTAAAACTGTATTAATCTAAAAATTTTTTAATCTAAAAATGTAAAATATGTAAAAGTATAAAAAAATACAGTAAAGTAGAAAATTTTATAAAATTTTTATCACATATACGACAAAACGCTCCTGAGTTGAAAAACTAAAACCTCACAGTCCAGCTTTGAAGAGAGCGAAGTAAACGAATTGTAACAAATGATATCAAAGGTTAACCAACGAAACCGCAAGCAAGTATTGGGCAAAGTCCAGGTATGCTTCTTTGAGTGCCAGTCAAGTAAATAGTTCCCTCACCGAAGACATTGCCCTTCTTTGTAGGCAGCCTCACCTGACGTGATTTTACCTCAGCATTTTATTTGATGTTACTTTGTCCCGTAAAGGGTTTGTACGCTTTATTGGGTTTTGTTCTCCAGTTTATTCCTCATATATTCGTTGTACAGAGATGAATTATTCACAGCTACAAATAAACCAAGTATTACGATGTTATTGATAAAAAAATATAATAAAACCTTTAATATGTTATTTAAACGGTTATGCAGCTTTCCACTGATGTGGTACAATCGAAAAATAAATTTATTTTCTTTTGAGATTTCTTTTATCATCTACCTATGTGATAAAAAATGTGTCAAAATTATATAATAAGCTTCAAATATAACAGTAAAAACCTATACTAACCTATCAATGATCAGTTTAGCTAAAGTTAACCTTTCCCTTACTGCAGCTTCTGAAATCTTTACGCCAAACATAAATAATAAAACAAATAATAACACCTTTAATATGTCAAGTAAGGGGTATGCAGCTTTCTATTGCTTAGAGATGTTCTATGTGCTATTATAAAATAATAAATTTTATTGTATAGGCTTTTCTATTTACTTATGGTGATACAAAACTGTTTATAAATATACAAAAAACTTCGAATATAAGCGGTCTTATGCGGGGAACACTGCTCTTGAAAATTTGGTTCGCGTAATATATAGTTAACATTGTTTTGGAAATGCACTGCGGAAAGATAGTCATAGAGACAATCATACAGAAAAGAAGTGCTTTTACTACCCAGCAGTCAAAGGAGAAATTGTGTCAGTTTACGGATTAATGGCGCTCATGCAAATTCTACGTTGGCAATGCATCAAAATAGACCTAATTCTAGTCCATACATAATTTAGAGATTTTATATTCTTAAATTCTCGTATTCTACATTTCTTCATTCAGTAATCAATAAAGATCAATTACAGAAATAACATTGTATGTATTTCCCTACTAAATGAAAAGTCAAGCCAGACATCAGGTATTGAAGATATCCTCTTGGAACATTTCCTAACTATTGAGAGTCAAAGTGTGATGGGCCAAAGTTATTTCAAACCAAAACCAGACTACCAACGAAAATATTCAAGGTAAATGTAATGGTGTTTAGTTAGGAGAGTCCTGCCAACAAGTTTGTTAGTTAATTGTTTTAAGAGCCGGAATATAAGGAACGTATAGAAGCTATCAAAGAATTATAGGAGATGCCTCGTTTTAATTGTAATATAAAACCCACCCAGAAGGTTTTCACTTACTACATAAAGTGTATAATTTTGACGACCACATAACAATAGAAAGAAAAGAACAAAAATTTGTATAAATTGTTTATATAAGCAATGTTTATCCTCCTAAATAACTTAGAAAGTAGACCTAGAAAATATAGAAAGTGATAGGATAGGTAATTAATTGTATATTATAATGAGACTTTATTCAATGGCATAATAAGGGTGCTAATGTGCTACTATTGTAACATTATTCATATTCATAGGGTGCAAAAACAGTGTGGTGCCTGGTACAGCCGGTTCTGGAGTCAGCATGGTATAAGAATAACGTCAAAAATTATATTATAATGGTCAAATTACTGTCTGCGGTGGAGAATACGTGAGGGATTTCTTTAAAGTTCCTTTAAGTACAGATTATCTACATTCGAATGCTAGTGGGCATGAGTCCTGAAAACAATGCCTGACCAAAATTAGTTTCTTAACTGCTGCTGAGTTTGGATGACTATATACAGTTTATTTTGTTTGTTTAATGAAGCGATATCATTTTTGCAAGCTTATAAGGCTATCGGAGGAAATTTAGCATGGAATAGAGGCAGTTTCAATCAGGTTGAAAAATCAGTAACTGGACACAATGAATGGTTCATAATTCCTTACGGAAGACATAAATACACAAATCACAGGTTTTAGCTCACTAATGCTAATCTAAAGCTTCACATAAACCTTAAATACATAACAATTGGACTAATAAGTGAAATATTACTTCATACCATCAGTGTAGAATAAAAGCAATGCTGTAGATCTCTACCAAGAGGTCAAGGGTCTGTTTCCAGGAAAAAATAGAATTTTCCTAGAAACGTATTACGACATCCTTTGAAATGTTAGTGGGATTAATTAAAATGTCCATTGGCATTAATATAATAATGCTTCCCTAAAAAATTAAGGGGAAAATATATATTATCAGAGTGAGCACTCCTATTATTTTTCCTCTAACAAATTTTAGCTGTCGCGTTGCTTTCAAGACACCTCTCAGTCAACAAAAACAATGGAATAGGTAAAGATTGACGCAGCCGGTGGCTTAAGCGATCAGCTCTCGCAGGATTTCTGAGGAAAGCACTGCGAGCTTATGCTCTAAATCCTCCACTAAGCCTAAAGTCATTACCGGATTTTCGTTTTCTTGACGAAGCTTCCTTAATCTGTTTTATAACCCGTTGAATCAATGTTACCCAAAGTACGATACTTAAAATCAACTCTGAAAAAGGAATATATAAATATAGAAAACAGGACTAACTATTGTTAGAATGAAGAAATTTCTGTTATTTTACATATAAATGGCCAAATTTGAAATACATTGCAACAATTTAAATAACATATGTAAAAACACTAAAGTTTTACGAATTAAAATTCATTATTAAATACAATTACATGGTAAATAGTCACGGAAATTGTGTTACATTATGAAGTGATTAAAATAATATTGATAATTATTATTTTGGCGATTGGTCCCAAATTTTTTTTTTAAAAGGGTAAAGTGTTCAAATTGTTAGCGTCTAAACACGTTTTTTTTTTGTTTTCATTAATTGTGCGATAATAACAGAAAAACTTCAGAAATAAAAGCAAATTAGTCAAATAGTCTTTATTTTGCAAAGTTTTCCTTCATAGTTGATTCAAAAATATTTAGCATTGTTAATAAAACAAAATTGACAGGTATAGTAATTTGTACTGAAATTCTTTATTTTCGTTTTTATAAACACATGAAATAAAATTTAGTGAAAAATATAGATGTGTAATATTTACAAATATACTAATTTTGTGTGGTCCATAACACTGTGATAATCTATTGCACTACACCGAAATACGGATATTTGTCTCCAGTTTTAAAACATGGCCTACATCATGTTAAACGAAAAATGTTGTACTTAAACTAGGCAACGATTAATGTTTCGTATCGGTGGTAACTTCTCTTATCCGTAATCGGAAACACGAATTGTTTCTATAAAAATATAAATGAGAATATTTTTTAATAATACATTTCTAATTTAATAAGGTTATTATTATCGTCGTGTGACATTTACTGTTGTAAGATATGAAAATATTTAGTGTTTTATTTGTCAGCATGACTATATTCCCCCCCCCCCACCCCCCCCCCCCCCCACCCCCCCCCCCCCCCACCCCCCCCCCCCCCCACCCCCCCCCCCCCCCACCCCCCCCCCCCCCCACCCCCCCAAACCGTTGGTCGTAGCTCAAATCTGATTGACCCATCAAATTAGCAAATTGCGCGATCTACAGAAAAGGTCCAGTAATCTTTTGCCCTATCTCGATTGGTTTGGCCGAAAAAACGTGATTATGTACAATTTTGTTGTAAACTTTTACGCGAAACTTTTGTTTTTGGGGTCGATAGCGGCGCGAAACCATTGGTCGGAGGTCAAAATAAGACTAACGTTTTTATTTAGGAAATAAGATGACCTACAAAAAAGGTCCAGTGGACATTTTTACTATATTTCCCTTAGTTTGACCGCAAAACGCGATTAAGTGAAAAATATTGGACATTTTCGCCTAAAAAATTTACATTCCGGGCTTGATAGCGGCTAAACGGTTTGGTCGTAACTCAAAAACAAATTTTAAACGGGATTTAGGAAATCACGTGATCTACAGAAAAGGTTCAGTGACTTCGGGAGTTGGCTGAGCGTTAGCTAAGCGTCAATAGTAGATAGGGACAGAGGAATATTTATTATGTTCACAGACACAATACCCTCTAAAAAAGGCCCAAGTGTGTCATTAACCCCCGGTAATATTAACCCCCCCCCCGGGGATTTCCTGGTATGACCTGATAACCTCCTGTACATTCAACCCCCTGATGTGTTAACCCCCCTGGTAACATTAAACCCCCCCAGGGAATTTCCTGCCATGACCTCATGTCCGAATTTTACCAGTCACCAAATCTCTTAACCCCCCCCCCCTGGGAAGATCCTGGTATGACCAGATAACCCCCTGGAGACTTATCCCCCGGTAACGTTAACCCCCCCCTGGGAATTTGTTCATATGACCAGACAATATCCTGACGAAATTAAACCCCTCTTGTCTTAACCTCCTTAACATTAATCACCCACCCAGGGAATTTCTCGCCTTGACTAGATAGTCTCCTGGTGATATTAAACCCCCTGTTCGACTTAAAATACTGCCTTGAGGTCGGTTTTTTATTATGTTTATACTAAACAATTCAAGATAGCTGACCCGTGCAGACTTTTCTCCCGAGCTCATTTCTGGCTAAACCATAGGTCGTAGATCAGATCTGAGGCACAATCGAAAGACAAAATTAAATTTCCAACAAGAAAGGTCCAGTCACTTTTTGTCGTATCTCTAACGGTTTAACCGCAAAATGCCCTCAAAGTCAAAAGTTTTTACGAATCCGGAAAAAAATCTATGAAAAAGGTCAATTTTTTAAATCCCTTGTCATTTACTTAATGTCCGGACTTAACCAGTCACCGAATTCCGCTTATCCCCGAATTTGCAAGCGTTTACTTTGGGGGCCTGGGGGCGTAGCCCCCAGCGAGCCGAAGGCGAGTCTAATATATATACAAACCGCATGTGTAACTGACTGACTGACTGCTCACTCACTCACGTATACTAATTCTAACCTACTTCCAGATGAGTTAGAGACTTGAAATTTGGTACACAGATAGCTTTCCACGTGTAACCACCAGGAAAATCCCGAAAAGTGAGAATTTTTCATTTTCAACCCCTCAAAAAAATTCCCAAAAAATCGCGCATTCTTCACCCCCACCTGCAGGCATTTTTTGTAAGCCCGATAGCGGGCGAACCGTTGGAGCTAGCTCGGATCTGACGGAAAATTCATGGTCAGGAATGAAGTGAACTACAAAAAAGGTCTAATGACTTTTTGCTCTATCTTCCATGGTTAAGCGACAAAACGCTCGAACATTTGAAATTCCAGAGATTTTTTTCGATAAAAATAATGTTTCAAGCCCGATAGCGGCCGAACCGTTGGTCGTAGCTCAAATCTGATTGACCCATCAAATTAGCAAATTGCGCGATCTACAGAAAAGGTCCAGTAATCTTTTGCCCTATCTCGATTGGTTTGGCCGAAAAACGTGATTATGTACAATTTTGTTTGTAACTTTTACGCGAAACTTTTGTTTTTGGGGTCGATAGCGGCGAAACCATTGGGTCGGAGGTCAAAATAAGACTAACGTTTTATTTAGGAAATAAGATGACCTACAAAAAAGGTCCAGTGACTTTTTACTATATTTCCCTTAGTTTGACCGCAAAACGCGATGATTAAGTGAAAATATTGGACATTTTCGCCTAAAAATTTACATTCCGGGCTTGATAGCGGCTAAACGGTTGGTCGTAACTCAAAACAAATTTTAAACGGGATTTAGGAAATCACGTGATCTACAGAAAAGGTTCAGTGACTTCGGGAGTTGGCTGAGCGTTAGCTAAGCGTCAATAGTAGATAGGGACAGAGGAATATTTATTATGTTCACAGACACAATACCCTCTAAAAAAGGCCCAAGTGTGTCATTAACCCCCGGTAATATTAACCCCCCCCCCGGGATTTCCTGGTATGACCTGATAACCTCCTGTACATTCAACCCCCTGATGTGTTAACCCCCCTGGTAACATTAAACCCCCCCAGGGAATTTCCTGCCATGACCTCATGTCCGAATTTTACCAGTCACCAAATCTCTTAACCCCCCCCCCTGGGAAGATCCTGGTATGACCAGATAACCCCCTGGAGACTTATCCCCCGGTAACGTTAAACCCCCCCTGGGAATTTGTTCATATGACCAGACAATATCCTGACGAAATTAAACCCCCTCTTGTCTTAACCTCCTTAACATTAATCACCCACCCAGGGAATTTCTCGCCTTGACTAGATAGTCTCCTGGTGATATTAAACCCCCTGTTCGACTTAAAATACTGCCTTGAGGTCGGTTTTGTTTTTATTATGTTTATACTAAAACAATTCAAGATAGCTGACCCGTGCAGACTTTTCTCCCGAGCTCATTTCTGGCTAAACCATAGGTCGTAGATCAGATCTGAGGGCACAATCGAAAGACAAAATTAAATTTCCAACAAGAAAGGTCCAGTCACTTTTTGTCGTATCTCTAACGGTTTAACCGCAAAATGCCCTCAAAGTCAAAAGTTTTTACGAATCCGGAAAAAAAATCTATGAAAAAGGTCAATTTTTAAATCCCTTGTCATTTACTTAATGTCCGGACTTAACCAGTCACCGAATTCCGCTTATCCCCGAATTTGCAAGCGTTTACTTTGGGGGCCTGGGGGCGTAGCCCCCAGCGAGCCGAAGGCGAGTCTAATATATATACAACCGCATGTGTAACTGACTGACTGACTGACTCACTCACTCACGTATACTAATTCTAACCTACTTCCAGATGAGTTAGAGACTTGAAATTTGGTACACAGATAGCTTTCCACGTGTAACCACCAGGAAAATCCCGAAAAGTGAGAATTTTTCATTTTCAACCCCTCAAAAAAATTCCCAAAAAATCGCGCATTCTTCACCCCTGCAGGCATTTTTTGTAAGCCCGATAGCGGGCGAACCGTTGGAGCTAGCTCGGATCTGACGGAAAATTCATGGTCAGGAATGAAGTGAACTACAAAAAAGGTCTAATGACTTTTTGCTCTATCTTCCATGGTTAAGCGACAAAACGCTCGAACATTTGAAATTCCAGAGATTTTTTCGATAAAAATAATGTTTCAAGCCCGATAGCGGCCGAACCGTTGGTCGTAGCTCAAATCTGATTGACCCATCAAATTAGCAAATTGCGCGATCTACAGAAAAGGTCCAGTAATCTTTTGCCCTATCTCGATTGGTTTGGCCGAAAAAACGTGATTATGTACAATTTTTGTTGTAACTTTACCGCGAAACTTTTGTTTTTGGGGTCGATAGCGGCGAAACCATTGGTCGGAGGTCAAAATAAGACTAACGTTTTATTTAGGAAATAAGATGACCTACAAAAAAGGTCCAGTGACTTTTTACTATATTTCCCTTAGTTTTGACCGCAAAACGCGATTAAGTGAAAATATTGGACATTTTTCGCCTAAAAATTTACATTCCGGGCTTGATAGCGGCTAAACGGTTGGTCGTAACTCAAAACAAATTTTAAAACGGGATTTAGGAAATCACGTGATCTACAGAAAAGGTTCAGTGACTTCGGGAGTTGGCTGAGCGTTAGCTAAGCGTCAATAGTAGATAGGGACAGAGGAATATTTATTATGTTCACAGACACAATACCCTCTAAAAAAGGCCCAAGTGTGTCATTAACCCCCGGTAATATTAACCCCCCCCCCCCGGGGATTTCCTGGTATGACCTGATAACCTCCTGTACATTCAACCCCCTGATGTGTTAACCCCCCTGGTAACATTAAACCCCCCCAGGGAATTTCCTGCCATGACCTCATGTCCGAATTTTACCAGTCACCAAATCTCTTAAACCCCCCCCCCCCTGGGAAGATCCTGGTATGACCAGATAACCCCCTGGAGACTTATCCCCCGGTAACGTTAACCCCCCCTGGGAATTTGTTCATATGACCAGACAATATCCTGACGAAATTAAACCCCCTCTTGTCTTAACCTCCTTAACATTAATCACCCACCCAGGGAATTTCTCGCCTTGACTAGATAGTCTCCTGGTGATATTAAACCCCCTGTTCGACTTAAAATACTGCCTTGAGGTCGGTTTTTATTATGTTTATACTAAACAATTCAAGATAGCTGACCCGTGCAGACTTTTCTCCCGAGCTCATTTCTGGCTAAACCATAGGTCGTAGATCAGATCTGAGGGCACAATCGAAAGACAAAATTAAATTTCCAACAAGAAAGGTCCAGTCACTTTTTGTCGTATCTCTAACGGTTTAACCGCAAAATGCCCTCAAAGTCAAAAGTTTTTTACGAATCCGGAAAAAAATCTATGAAAAAGGTCAATTTTTAAATCCCTTGTCATTTACTTAATGTCCGGACTTAACCAGTCACCGAATTCCGCTTATCCCCGAATTTGCAAGCGTTTACTTTGGGGCCTGGGGGCGTAGCCCCCAGCGAGCCGAAGGCGAGTCTAATATATATACAACCGCATGTGTAACTGACTGACTGACTGACTCACTCACTCACGTATACTAATTCTAACCTACTTCCAGATGAGTTAGAGACTTGAAATTTGGTACACAGATAGCTTTCCACGTGTAACCACCAGGAAAATCCCGAAAAGTGAGAATTTTTCATTTTTCAACCCCTCAAAAAAATTCCCAAAAAATCGCGCATTCTTCACCCCTGCAGGCATTTTTTGTAAGCCCGATAGCGGGCGAACCGTTGGAGCTAGCTCGGATCTGACGGAAAATTCATGGTCAGGAATGAAGTGAACTACAAAAAAGGTCTAATGACTTTTTGCTCTATCTTCCATGGTTAAGCGACAAAACGCTCGAACATTTGAAATTCCAGAGATTTTTTCGATAAAAATAATGTTTCAAGCCCGATAGCGGCCGAACCGTTGGTCGTAGCTCAAATCTGATTGACCCATCAAATTAGCAAATTGCGCGATCTACAGAAAAGGTCCAGTAATCTTTTGCCCTATCTCGATTGGTTTGGCCGAAAAAAACGTGATTATGTACAATTTTGTTGTAACTTTTACGCGAAACTTTTGTTTTTGGGGTCGATAGCGGCGAAACCATTGGTCGGAGGTCAAAATAAGACTAACGTTTTATTTAGGAAATAAGATGACCTACAAAAAAGGTCCAGTGACTTTTTTACTATATTTCCCTTAGTTTGACCGCAAAAACGCGATTAAGTGAAAATATTGGACATTTTCGCCTAAAAATTTACATTCCGGGCTTGATAGCGGCTAAACGGTTGGTCGTAACTCAAAACAAATTTTAAACGGGATTTAGGAAATCACGTGATCTACAGAAAAGGTTCAGTGACTTCGGGAGTTGGCTGAGCGTTAGCTAAGCGTCAATAGTAGATAGGGACAGAGGAATATTTATTATGTTCACAGACACAATACCCTCTAAAAAAGGCCCAAGTGTGTCATTAACCCCCGGTAATATTAACCCCCCCCCCGGGGATTTCCTGGTATGACCTGATAACCTCCTGTACATTCAACCCCCTGATGTGTTAACCCCCCTGGTAACATTAAACCCCCCCAGGGAATTTCCTGCCATGACCTCATGTCCGAATTTTACCAGTCACCAAATCTCTTAAACCCCCCCCCCCCTGGGAAGATCCTGGTATGACCAGATAACCCCCTGGAGACTTATCCCCCGGTAACGTTAACCCCCCCTGGGAATTTGTTCATATGACCAGACAATATCCTGACGAAATTAAACCCCCTCTTGTCTTAACCTCCTTAACATTAATCACCCACCCAGGGAATTTCTCGCCTTGACTAGATAGTCTCCTGGTGATATTAAACCCCCTGTTCGACTTAAAATACTGCCTTGAGGTCGGTTTTTATTATGTTTATACTAAACAATTCAAGATAGCTGACCCGTGCAGACTTTTCTCCCGAGCTCATTTCTGGCTAAACCATAGGTCGTAGATCAGATCTGAGGGCACAATCGAAAGACAAAATTAAATTTTCCAACAAGAAAGGTCCAGTCACTTTTTGTCGTATCTCTAACGGTTTAACCGCAAAATGCCCTCAAAGTCAAAAGTTTTTACGAATCCGGAAAAAAATCTATGAAAAAGGTCAATTTTTAAATCCCTTGTCATTTACTTAATGTCCGGACTTAACCAGTCACCGAATTCCGCTTATCCCCGAATTTGCAAGCGTTTACTTTGGGGGCCTGGGGGCGTAGCCCCCAGCGAGCCGAAGGCGAGTCTAATATATATACAACCGCATGTGTAACTGACTGACTGACTGACTCACTCACTCACTCACGTATACTAATTCTAACCTACTTCCAGATGAGTTAGAGACTTGAAATTTGGTACACAGATAGCTTTCCACGTGTAACCACCAGGAAAATCCCGAAAAGTGAGAATTTTTCATTTTCAACCCCTCAAAAAAATTCCCAAAAAATCGCGCATTCTTCACCCCTGCAGGCATTTTTTGTAAGCCCGATAGCGGGCGAACCGTTTGGAGCTAGCTCGGATCTGACGGAAAATTCATGGTCAGGAATGAAGTGAACTACAAAAAAGGTCTAATGACTTTTTGCTCTATCTTCCATGGTTAAGCGACAAAACGCTCGAACATTTGAAATTCCAGAGATTTTTTCGATAAAAATAATGTTTCAAGCCCGATAGCGGCCGAACCGTTGGTCGTAGCTCAAATCTGATTGACCCATCAAATTAGCAAATTGCGCGATCTACAGAAAAGGTCCAGTAATCTTTTGCCCTATCTCGATTGGTTTGGCCGAAAAAAAAAACGTGATTATGTACAATTTTGTTGTAACTTTTACGCGAAACTTTTGTTTTTTGGGGTCGATAGCGGCGAAACCATTGGTCGGAGGTCAAAATAAGACTAACGTTTTATTTAGGAAATAAGATGACCTACAAAAAAGGTCCAGTGACTTTTTACTATATTTCCCTTAGTTTGACCGCAAAACGCGATTAAGTGAAAATATTGGACATTTTCGCCTAAAAATTTACATTCCGGGCTTGATAGCGGCTAAACGGTTGGTCGTAACTCAAAACAAATTTTAAACGGGATTTAGGAAATCACGTGATCTACAGAAAAAGGTTCAGTGACTTCGGGAGTTGGCTGAGCGTTAGCTAAGCGTCAATAGTAGATAGGGACAGAGGAATATTTATTATGTTCACAGACACAATACCCTCTAAAAAAGGCCCAAGTGTGTCATTAAACCCCCGGTAATATTAACCCCCCCCCGGGGATTTCCTGGTATGACCTGATAACCTCCTGTACATTCAACCCCCTGATGTGTTAACCCCCCTGGTAACATTAAACCCCCCCAGGGAATTTCCTGCCATGACCTCATGTCCGAATTTTACCAGTCACCAAATCTCTTAACCCCCCCCCCTGGGAAGATCCTGGTATGACCAGATAACCCCCTGGAGACTTATCCCCCGGTAACGTTAACCCCCCCTGGGAATTTGTTCATATGACCAGACAATATCCTGACGAAATTAAACCCCCTCTTGTCTTAACCTCCTTAACATTAATCACCCACCCAGGGAATTTCTCGGCCTTGACTAGATAGTCTCCTGGTGATATTAAAACCCCCTGTTCGACTTAAAATACTGCCTTGAGGTCGGTTTTTATTATGTTTATACTAAACAATTCAAGATAGCTGACCCGTGCAGACTTTTCTCCCGAGCTCATTTCTGGCTAAACCATAGGTCGTAGATCAGATCTGAGGGCACAATCGAAAGACAAAATTAAATTTCCAACAAGAAAGGTCCAGTCACTTTTTGTCGTATCTCTAACGGTTTAACCGCAAAATGCCCTCAAAGTCAAAAGTTTTTACGAATCCGGAAAAAAATCTATGAAAAAGGTCAATTTTTAAATCCCTTGTCATTTACTTAATGTCCGGACTTAACCAGTCACCGAATTCCGCTTATCCCCGAATTTGCAAGCGTTTACTTTGGGGGCCTGGGGGCGTAGCCCCCAGCGAGCCGAAGGCGAGTCTAATATATATACAACCGCATGTGTAACTGACTGACTGACTCACTCACTCACGTATACTAATTCTAACCTACTTCCAGATGAGTTAGAGACTTGAAATTTGGTACACAGATAGCTTTCCACGTGTAACCACCAGGAAAATCCCGAAAAGTGAGAATTTTTCATTTTCAACCCCTCAAAAAAATTCCCAAAAAATCGCGCATTCTTCACCCCTGCAGGCATTTTTTGTAAGCCCGATAGCGGGCGAACCGTTGGAGCTAGCTCGGATCTGACGGAAAATTCATGGTCAGGAATGAAGTGAACTACAAAAAAGGTCTAATGACTTTTTGCTCTATCTTCCATGGTTAAGCGACAAAACGCTCGAACATTTGAAATTCCAGAGATTTTTTCGATAAAAATAATGTTTCAAGCCCGATAGCGGC
Source organism: Homalodisca vitripennis (assembly GCF_021130785.1). Taxonomy (NCBI): domain Eukaryota; kingdom Metazoa; phylum Arthropoda; class Insecta; order Hemiptera; family Cicadellidae; genus Homalodisca; species Homalodisca vitripennis. The sequence continues at coordinate 43,980,877 of NC_060212.1, forward strand.
CGAACCGTTGGTCGTAGCTCAAATCTGATTGACCCATCAAATTAGCAAATTGCGCGATCTACAGAAAAGGTCCAGTAATCTTTTGCCCTATCTCGATTGGTTTGGCCGAAAAACGTGATTATGTACAATTTTGTTGTAACTTTTACGCGAAACTTTTGTTTTTTGGGTCGATAGCGGCGAAACCATTGGTCGGAGGTCAAAATAAGACTAACGTTTTATTTAGGAATAAGATGACCTACAAAAAAAGGTCCAGTGACTTTTTACTATATTTCCCTTAGTTTGACCGCAAAACGCGATTAAGTGAAAATATTGGACATTTTCGCCTAAAAATTTACATTCCGGGCTTGATAGCGGCTAAACGGTTGGTCGTAACTCAAAACAAATTTTAAACGGGATTTAGGAAATCACGTGATCTACAGAAAAGGTTCAGTGACTTCGGGAGTTGGCTGAGCGTTAGCTAAGCGTCAATAGTAGATAGGGACAGAGGAATATTTATTATGTTCACAGACACAATACCCTCTAAAAAAGGCCCAAGTGTGTCATTAACCCCCGGTAATATTAACCCCCCCCCCGGGGATTTCCTGGTATGACCTGATAACCTCCTGTACATTCAACCCCCTGATGTGTTAACCCCCCTCCTGGTAACATTAAACCCCCCCAGGGAATTTCCTGCCATGACCTCATGTCCGAATTTTACCAGTCACCAAATCTCTTAACCCCCCCCCCTGGGAAGATCCTGGTATGACCAGATAACCCCCTGGAGACTTATCCCCCGGTAACGTTAACCCCCCCTGGGAATTTGTTCATATGACCAGACAATATCCTGACGAAATTAAACCCCCTCTTGTCTTAACCTCCTTAACATTAATCACCCACCCAGGGAATTTCTCGCCTTGACTAGATAGTCTCCTGGTGATATTAAACCCCCTGTTCGACTTAAAATACTGCCTTGAGGTCGGTTTTTTATTATGTTTATACTAAACAATTCAAGATAGCTGACCCGTGCAGACTTTTCTCCCGAGCTCATTTCTGGCTAAACCATAGGTCGTAGATCAGATCTGAGGGCACAATCGAAAGACAAAATTAAATTTCCAACAAGAAAGGTCCAGTCACTTTTTGTCGTATCTCTAACGGTTTAACCGCAAAATGCCCTCAAAGTCAAAAGTTTTTACGAATCCGGAAAAAAATCTATGAAAAAGGTCAATTTTTAAATCCCTTGTCATTTACTTAATGTCCGGACTTAACCAGTCACCGAATTCCGCTTATCCCCGAATTTGCAAGCGTTTACTTTGGGGGCCTGGGGGCGTAGCCCCCAGCGAGCCGAAGGCGAGTCTAATATATATACAACCGCATGTGTAACTGACTGACTGACTCACTCACTCACGTATACTAATTCTAACCTACTTCCAGATGAGTTAGAGACTTGAAATTTGGTACACAGATAGCTTTCCACGTGTAACCACCAGGAAAATCCCGAAAAGTGAGAATTTTTCATTTTCAACCCCTCAAAAAAAATTCCCAAAAAATCGCGCATTCTTCACCCCTGCAGGCATTTTTTGTAAGCCCGATAGCGGGCGAACCGTTGGAGCTAGCTCGGATCTGACGGAAAATTCATGGTCAGGAATGAAGTGAACTACAAAAAAGGTCTAATGACTTTTTGCTCTATCTTCCATGGTTAAGCGACAAAACGCTCGAACATTTGAAATTCCAGAGATTTTTTCGATAAAAATAATGTTTCAAGCCCGATAGCGGCCGAACCGTTGGTCGTAGCTCAAATCTGATTGACCCATCAAATTAGCAAATTGCGCGATCTACAGAAAAGGTCCAGTAATCTTTTGCCCTATCTCGATTGGTTTGGCCGAAAAAAAAACGTGATTATGTACAATTTTGTTGTAACTTTTACGCGAAACTTTTGTTTTTGGGGTCGATAGCGGCGAAACCATTGGTCGGAGGTCAAAATAAGACTAACGTTTTATTTAGGAAATAAGATGACCTACAAAAAAGGTCCAGTGACTTTTTTACTATATTTCCCTTAGTTTGACCGCAAAACGCGATTAAGTGAAAATATTGGACATTTTCGCCTAAAAATTTACATTCCGGGCTTGATAGCGGCTAAACGGTTGGTCGTAACTCAAAACAAATTTTAAACGGGATTTAGGAAATCACGTGATCTACAGAAAAGGTTCAGTGACTTCGGGAGTTGGCTGAGCGTTAGCTAAGCGTCAATAGTAGATAGGGACAGAGGAATATTTATTATGTTCACAGACACAATACCCTCTAAAAAAAGGCCCAAGTGTGTCATTAACCCCCGGTAATATTAACCCCCCCCCCCGGGATTTCCTGGTATGACCTGATAACCTCCTGTACATTCAACCCCCTGATGTGTTAACCCCCCTGGTAACATTAAACCCCCCCAGGGAATTTCCTGCCATGACCTCATGTCCGAATTTTACCAGTCACCAAATCTCTTAACCCCCCCCCCCCCTGGGAAGATCCTGGTATGACCAGATAACCCCCTGGAGACTTATCCCCCGGTAACGTTAACCCCCCCTGGGAATTTGTTCATATGACCAGACAATATCCTGACGAAATTAAACCCCCTCTTGTCTTAACCTCCTTAACATTAATCACCCACCCAGGGAATTTCTCGCCTTGACTAGATAGTCTCCTGGTGATATTAAACCCCCTGTTCGACTTAAAATACTGCCTTGAGGTCGGTTTTTATTATGTTTATACTAAACAATTCAAGATAGCTGACCCGTGCAGACTTTTCTCCCGAGCTCATTTCTGGCTAAACCATAGGTCGTAGATCAGATCTGAGGGCACAATCGAAAGACAAAATTAAATTTCCAACAAGAAAGGTCCAGTCACTTTTTGTCGTATCTCTAACGGTTTAACCGCAAAATGCCCTCAAAGTCAAAAGTTTTTACGAATCCGGAAAAAAATCTATGAAAAAGGTCAATTTTTAAATCCCTTGTCATTTACTTAATGTCCGGACTTAACCAGTCACCGAATTCCGCTTATCCCCGAATTTGCAAGCGTTTACTTTGGGGGCCTGGGGGCGTAGCCCCCAGCGAGCCGAAGGCGAGTCTAATATATATACAACCGCATGTGTAACTGACTGACTGACTGACTCACTCACTCACTCACGTATACTAATTCTAACCTACTTCCAGATGAGTTAGAGACTTGAAATTTGGTACACAGATAGCTTTCCACGTGTAACCACCAGGAAAATCCCGAAAAGTGAGAATTTTTCATTTTCAACCCCTCAAAAAAATTCCCAAAAAATCGCGCATTCTTCACCCCTGCAGGCATTTTTTGTAAGCCCGATAGCGGGCGAACCGTTTGGAGCTAGCTCGGATCTGACGGAAAATTCATGGTCAGGAATGAAGTGAACTACAAAAAAGGTCTAATGACTTTTTGCTCTATCTTCCATGGTTAAGCGACAAAACGCTCGAACATTTGAAATTCCAGAGATTTTTTCGATAAAAATAATGTTTCAAGCCCGATAGCGGCCGAACCGTTGGTCGTAGCTCAAATCTGATTGACCCATCAAATTAGCAAATTGCGCGATCTACAGAAAAGGTCCAGTAATCTTTTGCCCTATCTCGATTGGTTTGGCCGAAAAACGTGATTATGTACAATTTTGTTGTAACTTTTACGCGAAACTTTTGTTTTTGGGGTCGATAGCGGCGAAACCATTGGTCGGAGGTCAAAATAAGACTAACGTTTTATTTAGGAAATAAGATGACCTACAAAAAAGGTCCAGTGACTTTTTACTATATTTCCCTTAGTTTGACCGCAAAACGCGATTAAGTGAAAATATTGGACATTTTCGCCTAAAAATTTACATTCCGGGCTTGATAGCGGCTAAACGGTTGGTCGTAACTCAAAACAAATTTTAAACGGGATTTAGGAAATCACGTGATCTACAGAAAAGGTTTCAGTGACTTCGGGAGTTGGCTGAGCGTTAGCTAAGCGTCAATAGTAGATAGGGACAGAGGAATATTTATTATGTTCACAGACACAATACCCTCTAAAAAAGGCCCAAGTGTGTCATTAACCCCCGGTAATATTAACCCCCCCCCCCGGGGATTTCCTGGTATGACCTGATAACCTCCTGTACATTCAACCCCCTGATGTGTTAACCCCCCTGGTAACATTAAACCCCCCCAGGGAATTTCCTGCCATGACCTCATGTCCGAATTTTACCAGTCACCAAATCTCTTAACCCCCCCCCTGGGAAGATCCTGGTATGACCAGATAACCCCCTGGAGACTTATCCCCCGGTAACGTTAACCCCCCCTGGGAATTTGTTCATATGACCAGACAATATCCTGACGAAATTAAACCCCCTCTTGTCTTAACCTCCTTAACATTAATCACCCACCCAGGGAATTTCTCGCCTTGACTAGATAGTCTCCTGGTGATATTAAACCCCCTGTTCGACTTAAAATACTGCCTTGAGGTCGGTTTTTTATTATGTTTATACTAAACAATTCAAGATAGCTGACCCGTGCAGACTTTTCTCCCGAGCTCATTTCTGGCTAAACCATAGGTCGTAGATCAGATCTGAGGGCACAATCGAAAGACAAAATTAAATTTCCAACAAGAAAGGTCCAGTCACTTTTTGTCGTATCTCTAACGGTTTAACCGCAAAATGCCCTCAAAGTCAAAAGTTTTTACGAATCCGGAAAAAAATCTATGAAAAAGGGTCAATTTTTAAATCCCTTGTCATTTACTTAATGTCCGGACTTAACCAGTCACCGAATTCCGCTTATCCCCGAATTTGCAAGCGTTTACTTTGGGGGCCTGGGGGGCGTAGCCCCCAGCGAGCCGAAGGCGAGTCTAATATATATACAACCGCATGTGTAACTGACTGACTGACTCACTCACTCACGTATACTAATTCTAACCTACTTCCAGATGAGTTAGAGACTTGAAATTTGGTACACAGATAGCTTTTGCACGTGTAACCACCAGGAAAATCCCGAAAAAACCGGGAGAATTTTCATTTTCAACCCCCTCAAAAAAATTCCCAAAAAATCGCGCATTCTTCACCCCCTGCAGGCATTTTTTGTAAGCCCGATAGCGGGCGAACCGTTGGAGCTAGCTCGGATCTGACGGAAAATTCATGGTCAGGAATGAAGTGAACTACAAAAAAGGTCTAATGACTTTTTGCTCTATCTTCCATGGTTAAGCGACAAAACGCTCGAACATTTGAAATTCCAGAGATTTTTTCGATAAAAATAATGTTTTCAAGCCGATAGCGGCCGAACCGTTGGTCGTAGCTCAAATCTGATTGACCCATCAAATTAGCAAATTGCGCGATCTACAGAAAAGGTCCAGTAATCTTTTTGCCCTCTATCCTCGATTGGTTGGCCGAAAAAAAAAAACGTGATTATGTCAATTTTTTTGTAACTTTTACGCGAAACTTTTGTTTTTTGGGCTCGATAGCGGCGAAACCATTGTCTGAGGTCGAAATAAGACAAACGTTGGAGTTAGGAAATGAGGTGATCTACAAAAAATGTGCCTTTAAACTTCTTTACTCTATCTCCATTGGTTTGGCCGCAAAACGCGATACGATTAAGTGAAAGTATTGGAAATTATCGCCTAAAAATTTACCTTTTCGGGCTTCGATAGCGCTAAACTGTTGGTCGTAGCTCAAAACAAATTTATAAAATGATTATGAAAATTGCGTGGAATTCTACCAGAAAAATATGGGGGTGGTTCAGTAAACATTTTTGCCCTAGTCCTCAAAGGTTTGGCCGCATAAAAAAGACGCGTTTTACGAGTATTGATTTTTTTAAGTTATTACGTTGATATTTTTAAAGTTCCCAGTGCGAGTAAGTATTTGTTCCTAAACCTCTGTACTTGCCTAAATATTATAGGTCGTTAGCTTAATATCTGATGGCATAATCGAAAAGACAAAATTAAAATTTTCGACAGGGAAAGGTCCAGTTTACTTTTATCTCGTTATCTTCTCTAAACGGTTTATCTAATTATACGTTATACCAGCCCGCATGTGAATACCACTCACTCACTGATGGATGTATACAAATTCTAACCTACTTCTAGAAGTGCTTAGAAACTTGAAATTTGGCAACACAAGGTACCTTTTGCCGTATAACCACTACAGGAAAAAGTCTGGAAAACCCGGGAATTTGTTACTTTTTTTAAAAAAACCCCTCAAAAAATAAAATTTTCCCGAAAAAATCGCGCATTCTTTACTACTTGCACAGGCCTTATCTTGTAAGCCCCGGATAGCGGGCGAAACCGTTGGAGCTAGCTAGCTTCGTATCTGTACGAAAAATCGTATAGTCCAGGAATGAAGGGCGCCTTAGTGACCTACAAAAAAGGTCCAGTTTGACTTTTTTGTCCGTACTCTACGTGTGGTTTAAGCGACCAAAAACGCCCGGGAAACGTTTTTGGACATTCCAGAGATTTTTTTTTTTTTTGCTTAAAATAAATGTTTCGAGCCTGGATAGTGGCCGAACGGTAGGCGTCGTTAGCTCAAATCTGATTGACCCATCAAAATTAGCAAAATTTACGCGAAATCTACAGAAGATAAGGTCCAATGACTTTTTGCTCATACCCTCCAGTAGGTTCCGGGGGCCGAAAAGAACGTGATTATTGTGCAATTATTTGTTGTAATTTTTACGTGAAATCTTTTTGTTTTCGGGCTCGATAGCGGCGGAAAACTCATTGGTCCTGGAGGTCGAAATAAGACAAACGTTGGAGTTAAGGAACATTGAGGTGATCTACAAAAAATGTTGCCTGTTAACTCTTTACTTTCTATCTCCAATTGGTTTGGCCGCAAAACGCGATTAAGTGGGAAAAGTATTTTGGAAATTATCGCCTAAAAATTTACCTTTTCGGGCTTCGGATACAGCGGGCCTAAACTGTTGGTCGTTTAGCATCAAAAACAAATTTAAATAAAATGATTTATGAAAATTGCCGTGATCTAAACAAAAAATGTTTTCAGATAAAACCATTTTGCCCTATCCTCAACCGGGGGCTTTGGCCGGCCAATAACGCGTTTTAAGTATTTGAATTTTTTAAGTGTTTTTACCGTGATATTTTTAAAAGTTCCCAGTGCAGTATTTTTGTCCCTAAACCTCTGTTCGTCTGCCTAAAATTATAGGTTCGTAGCTTAAAATCTGATGGCAATATATCGAGAAAGACAAAATTAAATTTTCGACAGGAAAGGTCCAGTTTACTTAATATCTCGTTATCTTCATAACGGTTATTCTAATTATACTATACAGAGCCCGCATGTGAAACCACTTCACTCACTTAGATGGATTGTTATACAAATTCCCCCCTAAACCTACTTCGTAGGAAGTGCTAGGAAAACTTGAAATTTTGGCAACACAGGTACCTTTTGCCGTATAACCAACAGGAGGAAAAAGTCTGGAAAACCCGGGAAATTTTTTACTTTTAAACCCCTCAAAAAAATTCCCGAAAAATTCGCCGGCATTCTTTACACTTCTGCAGGCCTTTCTTTGTAAGCCCGATAGCGGGGGCGAACCCGTTTGTGAAGCTTAGCTTCGATCTGACGAAAAAATCGTTTAGTCAGGAATGAAAGTGACCATACCAATAAAATGGTCCAGTGACTTTTTGTTCCTAATCTCGTGTGGTTCAAGCGACAAAACCGCGGGAACGTTTTGACATTCCCAGAGATTTTTTTTGCTTAAAATAAAGTTTCGGAGCCCTGAATAGTGGCCCGAACGGTAGGTCGTAGCTCAATATCTCTGATTGACCCATCAAAATTAAGCAAATTAAACGCGATCTAACCAGAAAAGGTCCAAATGAGACTTTTTGCTCTACCTCCAGTGGTATCGGCCGAAAAAAAAGAATACGTGATTTATGTGCAATATTTTTTCTTGTGTAAATTTTTACGTGAAAACTTTTGTTTTCCTGAGTCTCGATAGCGGCGAAACCATTGGTGGTTGAAGGTCCGAAATAATGACAAAACGTTTGGAGTTAGGAAATGAGATTGATCTACAAAAATCTGTGCCTGGAAACTCTTTACTCTATCTCCATTGGTTTGGCCGCCAAAACGCGATGATTAAGTGGATAAGTATTTGGAAATTATCGCCTAAAAATTTACCTTTCGGGCTCGGATAGCGGACTAAACTGTTGGTCGTAGCTCAAAACCAAATTTATAAAAATGATTTATGATAATTTGACGTGGATTTCTACAAAAAAAAATGTTCAGGATAACTATTATTGCCCTATTCCTCAACGGTTTGGCCGGCCATAACGCGTTTTAAATATTGCGATTTTTTAAGTTTTACGCGTGATATTTTTAAAAGTTCCCAGTTCCAGTATTTTGTTCCTTAACTCTCTGTACTGCCTAAATTATGAGGTCGTAGCTTTAAAAATCCTGATGGCATAATTCGAAAAGACAAAATTAAATTTTCCGACAGGGAAAGGTCCAGTTACTTTATCTCGTAATCTCTAACGGTTATCTTCAATCCCTTAGTATATATACAGACCGCATGTTCGCAATAGTAACTCAACTGACATATTAATCCATTACTAATTCTTAAAAACATAGTTCTAGATAGTGCTGGAAACGTGAAATTTTTGCAACCACGCGTCAAACTTGTGTCTTCAAACCACCGGGAAAAGTCTGAAAACCGGAAATTTTTACTTTTGAACCCCTCACAAAAAATTCGCTGAACATACCCCTTTTTTGCCCTTGCAGGGTTTTTTCCTTTGGAGGCCCGATAGCGGGGCAGAAACCGTTGGAGCTTGAGCTTCGATACTGACCGTAAAAATTCGCAATGGTCAGGATATGAAGTGAAACTTAGAAAAAGTTTCCAGTGATCTTTTTATGCTCCTATCTCCATCGGTTTCGGCCGCCAATAAACGCTATTACATTAAAATATTTTGAAATTTTACGCCCAAAAAATTTACCTTTCGGGATTCGATAGCGGCCGCTAAACTCGGTTGGGTCCGTTAGCTCAAAACAAAGTTTTTCCAATGAGGATTTAGCAAAATTGCGTTATCCTTACACAAAAAAAGGTACAAGTAATATTTTTTGCTCCCCTATCCTCAAACGGTTTTTTTGGCCGCATTAAACGCGTTTTAAAGTATAGATTTTTTTTTAACGTTTTTTTACGTGAGATTATTGTTTTTCCTGGGCTCTGTGTTAGCGGAAAACCCTTTGAGGTTAGGGTTAGAATAAAAATCCGCATTTTAATTACGAAACAAGAGTGTGGTCTATACAAAAAAGGTCTCCAGTGACATTTTTAACTCTTATCATTTTTAATGGTTTTAGAGGCCGATAAAACGTGAATTATGTTGAAAATTCCACTCCAAAAACTTTACCTTCTGGGCTCGATAATTCCGCCGTAAATCCGTTAGCCCTAGCTCTAAATGTAAAAATTTTTTGGTAACTCAGCTATTTTCATAGGATCTAAAAAAAAAAGGTTTACAGCAGCTTTCTATCGTTTATTCTTTCCGTCAAGGCCCTGATTAAAATGCTCCTAAATGACACAAATTCTTCGTCGTTACATTTTAGGTCGTTTTTAAATTTTTCAATTATAATTAGTGCGCTTCATGTTGGTTCCAGCTTGTTGGACCTTGTATTACTTACGTTAACGAGTGACTATAAACCTCCCCTCCAGTCGTTCGGGTATGTTGGCTGAGCGTTAGTGGAAGAGATTTCAATAGTAGATAGGGACCAGGGAGTGTTTTTTTATTATGTTTCAAATGACACAACAACCCTCTAAAAATTAGGCCCACGTCGGTTATAGGAGTGTGGTGTCGATTAAATAAAAAAAAACCACTTTTGTAACATTAACCCCCCCCCCCAGGAATTTATTATCTATGACCAGAAAAATATCATGACTAAATTAAAACCCCCTGATGTCTTAAACCCCCTTTAAACATTGAATCCTCCCCCCCTCCCGGGAATTTTCCCTGGCATGACAAGATAAACCCTCTGAGGCAAATTTTAAACCCCCTAAACAACTTAAAAATAATTGACTCACGGGTTGGGTTTTTGTTTATATTTACACTAAACCAAACATCACAATAGGCACCAGTGAAAGTCCTTTTCTCCACAGCTTCCGTACTTGGCTAAACCAGACGTAGTATGCTAAATTCGAGACACCCCAGAATCGAAAGATAAAATTAAATTTCCACCGACAAGAAAAGGTCCAGTCACTTTTTTGGTCGTATCCTCTAACGGTTTAAGCCTAAAACGGCTCTCAAAAGTCAAAATAGTTTGGGTAAATCAAAAAAAAAATTTACTACTAATGTAGTATAACAAACATAATCTCTGACTTTTAGTTTACCATCAAAAATTCTTCATCGTTTCTTCTAATTTCGCGGGGGTAAATACAATACTTTATAGCTGTTTCTACGTATATCTATTATATTTAATATTTATACACTGCACATTACAATTGGCCTGAGCAGTTAGCGAAGCATTCTAGGCTGATCCCTGGCGTTTTGGTCTTAGCGTCAAAAGCTATTACGTAAAGCCGTGCGTTTACGTTTTTTCCGTACAAAAACGGAGAAGCCGTTATTGACCGCGTTACGGATTCTCAAAAAAAAACAGGAGATTACATTGAAAATTTTGGCAAGGCGATAACCTAGGATGTCTGAATTAAAACAAACGTTCCCGCCGGTTTTAACATTAACCCCTCCCCAGGGCCCCAGCCCATAGGGAATTTTTCTGGCACAATGACCTCACTGTCCCCAATTTTTACCAATCAACTATAATCCTCTTTAACCCCCCCTTGGGAAACTGCAAGAGGTTCCTGGTTTATGACAAACGTAACTCACCCCCTGATGTCTCTTAACCCCCAACCGTCGTTTTAATAAACGCTCTAAACACCCCCCCCCCCCCCTCGGGAAATTTTCCTGTTGCTGGCATTTACATAATTGTCCGCCGATTTTGACCTATCACCAAAATCATTCTTATTCCCGAATTTGGCCCAACACTACAAATGGGGGAACCTTCTGGGGGGCTCGTAGCCACCCAGGCGAGGCCGAAGGAGCGAGTCTAATATATATACAACCGCATGTGTAACTGACTGACTGACTGACTCACGTATACTAATTCTGACCTACTTCCAGATGAGTTAGAGACTTGAAATTTGGTACACAGATAGCTTTCCACGTGGTAACCACCAAGGAAAATCCCGAAAAAGTGAGAATTTTTTCATTTTCAACCCCTCAAAAAAATTACCCAAAAAATCGCGCATTCTTTCACCCCTGCAGGCATTTTTTGTAAGCCCGATAGCGGGCGAACCGTTGGAGCTAGCTCGGATCTGACGGAAAATTCATGGTCAGGAATGAAGTGAACTACAAAAAAGGTCTAATGACTTTTTGCTCTATCTTCCATGGTTAAGCGACAAAACGCTCGAACATTTGAAATTCCAGAGATTTTTTCGATAAAAATAATGTTTCAAGCCCGATAGCGGCCGAACCGTTGGTCGTAGCTCAAATCTGATTGACCCATCAAATTAGCAAATTGCGCGATCTACAGAAAAGGTCCAGTAATCTTTTGCCCTATCTCGATTGGTTTGGCCCGAAAAACGTGATTATGTACAATTTTGTTGTAACTTTTACGCGAAACTTTTGTTTTTGGGGTCGATAGCGGCGAAACCATTGGGTCGGAGGTCAAAATAAGACTAACGTTTTATTTAGGAAATAAGATGACTCCTACAAAAAAAGGTCCAGTGACTTTTTACTATATTTCCCTTAGTTTGACCGCAAAACGCGATTAAGTGAAAATATATGGACATTTTCGCCTAAAAATTTACATTCCGGGCTTGATAGCGGCTAAACGGTTGGTCGTAACTCAAAACAAATTTTAAACGGGATTTAGGAAATCACGTGATCTACAGAAAAGGTTCAGTGACTTCGGGAGTTGGCTGAGCGTTAGCCTAAGCGTCGATAGTAGATAGGGACAGAGGAATATTTATTATGTTCACAGACACAATACCCTCTAAAAAAGGCCCAAGTGTGTCATTAACCCCCGGTAATATTAACCCCCCCCCCGGGGATTTCCTTGTATGACCTGATAACCTCCTGTACATTCAACCCCCTGATGTGTTAACCCCCCTGGTAACATTAAACCCCCCCAGGGAATTTCCTGCCATGACCTCATGTCCGAATTTTACCAGTCACCAAATCTCTTAACCCCCCCCCTGGGAAGATCCTGGTATGACCAGATAACCCCCTGGAGGACTTTATCCCCCGGTAACGTTAACCCCCCCTGGGAATTTGTTCATATGACCAGACAAATATCCTGACGAAATTAAAACCCCCTCTTGTCTTAACCTCCTTAACATTAATCACCCACCCAAGGGAATTTCTCGCCTTGACTAGATAGTCTCCTGGTGATATTAAACCCCCTGTTCGACTTAAAATACTGCCTTGAGGTCGGTTTTTATTATGTTTATACTAAACAATTCAAGATAGCTGACCCGTGCAGACTTTTCTCCCGAGCTTCATTTCTGGCTAAACCATAGGTCGTAGATCAGATCTGAGGGGCACAATCGAAAGACAAAATTAAATTTCCGACAAGAAAGGTCCAATCACTTTTTGTCATATCTCTAACGGTTATCTAATATATATACAACCGCATGTGTAACTGACTGACTGACTGACTCACGTATACTAATTCTGACCTACTTCCAGATGAGTTAGAGACTTGGAAATTTGGTACACAGATAGCTTTCCACGTGTAACCACCAGGAAAAATCCCGAAAAGTGAGAATTTTTCATTTTCAACCCCTCAAAAAAATTCCCAAAAAATCGCGCATTCTTCACCCCTGCAGGCATTTTTTGTAAGCCCGATAGCGGGGCGAAACCGTTTGGAGCTAGCTCGGATCTGACGGAAAATTCATGGTCAGGAATGAAGTGAACTACAAAAAAGGTCTAATGACTTTTTGCTCTATCTTCCATGGTTAAGCGACAAAACGCTCGAACATTTGAAATTCCAGAGATTTTTTCGATAAAAATAATGTTTCAAGCCCGATAGCGGCCGAACCGTTGGTCGTAGCTCAAATCTGATTGACCCATCAAATTAGCAAATTGCGCGATCTACAGAAAAGGTCCAGTAAATCTTTTGCCCTATCTCGATTGGTTTGGCCGAAAAACGTGATTATGTACAATTTTGTTGTTGTAACTTTTACGCGAAACTTTTGTTTTTGGGGTCGATAGCGGCGAATACCATTGGTCGGAGGTCAAAATAAGACTAACGTTTTTATTTAGGAAATAAGATGACCTACAAAAAAGGTCCAGTGGACTTTTTACTATATTTCCCTTAGTTTGACCGCAAAACGCGATTAAGTGAAAATATTGGACATTTTCGCCTAAAAAATTTACATTCCGGGCTTGATAGCGGCCTAAAAACGGTTGGTCGTAACTCAAAACAAATTTTAAACGGGATTTAGGAAATCACGTGATCTACAGAAAAGGTTCAGTGACTTCGGGAGTTGGCTGAGCGTTAGCTAAGCGTCAATAGTAGATAGGGACAGAGGAATATTTATTATGTTCACAGACACAATACCCTCTAAAAAAGGCCCAAGTGTGTCATTAACCCCCGGTAATATTAACCCCCCCCCGGGGATTTTCCTGGTATGACCTGATAACCTCCTGTACATTCAACCCCCTGATGTGTTAACCTTCCCTGGTAACATTAAACCCCCCAGGGAATTTCCTGCCATGACCTCATGTCCGAATTTTACCAGTCACCAAATCTCTTAACCCCCCCCCTGGGAAGATCCTGGTATGACCAGATAACCCCCTGGAGACTTATCCCCCGGTAACGTTAACCCCCCCTGGGAATTTGTTCATATGACCAGACAATATCCTGACGAAATTAAACCCCCTCTTGTCTTAACCTCCTTAACATTAATCACCCACCCAGGGAATTTCTCGCCTTGACTAGATAGTCTCTCCTGGTGATATTAAAAACCCCCTGTTCGACTTAAAATACTGCCTTGAGGTCGGTTTTTTATTATGTTTATACTAAACAATTCAAGATAGCTGACCCGTGCAGACTTTTCTCCCGAGCTCATTTCTGGCTAAACCATAGGTCGTAGATCAGATCTGAGGGCACAATCGAAAGACAAAATTAAATTTCCGACAAGAAAGGTCCAATCACTTTTTGTCATATCTCTAACGGTTATCTAATATATATACAACCGCATGTGTAACTGACTGACTGACCTGACTCACGTATACTAATTCTGACCTACTTCCAGATGAGTTAGAGACTTGAAATTTGGTACACAGATAGCTTTCCACGTGTAACCACCAGGAAAATCCCGAAAAGTGAGAATTTTTCATTTTCAACCCCTCAAAAAAATTCCCAAAAAATCGCGCATTCTTCACCCCTGCAGGCATTTTTTGTAAAGCCCGATAGCGGGCGAACCGTTGGAGCTAGCTCGGATCTGACGGAAAATTCATGGTCAGGAATGAAGTGAACTACAAAAAAGGTCTAATGACTTTTTGCTCTATCTTCCATGGTTATTTAAGCGACAAAACGCTCGAACATTTGAAATTCCAGAGATTTTTTCGATAAAAATAATGTTTCAAGCCCGATAGCGGCCGAACCGTTGGTCGTAGCTCAAATCTGATTGACCCATCAAATTAGCAAATTGCGCGATCTACAGAAAAGGTCCAGTAATCTTTTGCCCTATCTCGATTGGTTTGGCCGAAAAACGTGATTATGTACAATTTTGTTGTAACTTTTACGCGAAACTTTTGTTTTTGGGGTCGATAGCGGCGAAACCATTGGTCGGAGGTCAAAATAAGACTAACGTTTTATTTAGGAAATAAGATGACCTACAAAAAAGGTCCAGTGACTTTTTACTATATTTCCCTTAGTTTGACCGCAAAACGCGATTAAGTGAAAATATTGGACATTTTCGCCTAAAAATTTACATTCCGGGCTTGATAGCGGCTAAAACGGTTGGTCGTAACTCAAAACAAATTTTAAACGGGATTTAGGAAATCACGTGATCTACAGAAAAGGTTCAGTGACTTCGGGAGTTGGCTGAGCGTTAGCTAAGCGTCAATAGTAGATAGGGACAGAGGAATATTTATTATGTTCACAGACACAATACCCTCTAAAAAAGGCCCAAGTGTGTCATTAACCCCCGGTAATATTAACCCCCCCCCCGGGGATTTTCCTTGTATGACCTGATAACCTCCTGTACATTCAACCCCCTGATGTGTTTAACCCCCCTGGTAACATTAAACCCCCCCAGGGAATTTCCTGCCATGACCTCATGTCCGAATTTTACCAGTCACCCAAATCTCTTAACCCCCCCCTGGGAAGATCCTGGTATGACCAGATAACCCCCTGGAGACTTATCCCCCGGTAACGTTAACCCCCCCTGGGAATTTGTTCATATGACCAGACAATATCCTGACGAAATTAAACCCCCTCTTGTCTTAACCTCCTTAACATTAATCACCCACCCAGGGAATTTCTCGCCTTGACTAGATAGTCTCCTGGTGATATTAAACCCCCTGTTCGACTTAAAATACTGCCTTGAGGTCGGTTTTTTATTATGTTTATACTAAACAATTCAAGATAGCTGACCCGTGCAGACTTTTCTCCCGAGCTCATTTCTGGCTAAACCATAGGTCGTAGATCAGATCTGAGGGCACAATCGAAAGACAAAATTAAATTTCCGACAAGAAAGGTCCAATCACTTTTTGTCATATCTCTAACGGTTATCTAATATATATACAACCGCATGTGTAACTGACTGACTGACTGACTCACGTATACTAATTCTGACCTACTTCCAGATGAGTTAGAGACTTGAAATTTGGTACACAGATAGCTTTCCACGTGTAACCACCAGGAAAATCCCGAAAAGTGAGAATTTTTCATTTTCAACCCCTCAAAAAAATTCCCAAAAAATCGCGCATTCTTCACCCCTGCAGGCATTTTTTGTAAGCCCGATAGCGGGCGAACCGTTGGAGCTAGCTCGGATCTGACGGAAAATTCATGGTCAGGAATGAAGTGAACTACAAAAAAGGTCTAATGACTTTTTGTGCTCTATCTTCCATGGTTAAGCGACAAAACGCTCGAACATTTGAAATTCCAGAGATTTTTTCGATAAAAATAATGTTTCAAGCCCGATAGCGGCCGAACCGTTGGTCGTAGCTCAAATCTGATTGACCCATCAAATTAGCAAATTGCGCGATCTACAGAAAAGGTCCAGTAATCTTTTGCCCTATCTCGATTGGTTTGGCCGAAAAACGTGATTATGTACAATTTTGTTGTAACTTTTACGCGAAACTTTTGTTTTTGGGGTCGATAGCGGCGAAACCATTGGTCGGAGGTCAAAATAAGACTAACGTTTTATTTAGGAAATAAGATGACCTACAAAAAAGGTCCAGTGACTTTTTACTATATTTCCCTTAGTTTGACCGCAAAACGCGATTAAGTGAAAATATTGGACATTTTCGCCTAAAAAATTTACATTCCGGGCTTGATAGCGGCTAAACGGTTGGTCGTAACTCAAAACAAATTTTTAAACGGGATTTAGGAAATCACGTGATCTACAGAAAAGGTTCAGTGACTTCGGGAGTTGGCTGAGCGTTAGCTAAGCGTCGATAGTAGATAGGGACAGAGGAATATTTATTATGTTCACAGACACAATACCCTCTAAAAAAGGCCCAAGTGTGTCATTAACCCCCGGTAATATTAACCCCCCCCCCGGGGATTTCCTGGTATGACCTGATAACCTCCTGTACATTCAACCCCCTGATGTGTTAACCTTCCCTGGTAACATTAAACCCCCCCAGGGAATTTCCTGCCATGACCTCATGTCCGAATTTTACCAGTCACCAAATCTCTTAACCCCCCCCCCCTGGGAAGATCCTGGTATGACCAGATAACCCCCTGGAGACTTATCCCCCGGTAACGTTAACCCCCCCTGGGAATTTGTTCATATGACCAGACAATATCCTGACGAAATTAAACCCCCTCTTGTCTTAACCTCCTTAACATTAATCACCCACCCAGGGAATTTCTCGCCTTGACTAGATAGTCTCCTGGTGGTATTAAACCCCCTGTTCGACTTAAAATACTGCCTTGAGGTCGGTTTTTATTATGTTTATACTAAACAATTCAAGATAGCTGACCCTTGCAGACTTTTCTCCCGAGCTCATTTCTGGCTAAACCATAGGTCGTAGATCAGATCTGAGGGCACAATCGAAAGACAAAATTAAATTTCCAACAAGAAAGGTCTAGTCACTTTTTTGTCGTATCTCTAACGGTTTAACCGCAAAATGCCCTCAAAGTCAAAAGTTTTTACGAATCCGGAAAAAAATCTATGAAAAAGGTCAATTTTTAAATCCCTTGTCATTTACTTAATGTCCGGACTTAACCAGTCACCGAATTCCGCTTATCCCCGAATTTGCAAGCGTTTACTTTGGGGGCCTGGGGGCGTAGCCCCCAGCGAGCCGAAGGCGAGTATACTATACAGCCGCATGTGTAACTCACTCACTGATGGATGTATACAAATTCTAACCTACTTCTAGAAGTGCTAGAAACTTGAAATTTGGCACGCAGGTACCTTTTGCCGTGTAACCTACAGGAAAAGTCTGAAAACCGGGAATTTTTAGTTTTAAGCCCCTCAAAAAAAATTCCCAAAAAAAACACGCATTTTTTACCCTTGCAGGCTTTTTTTGTAAGCCCGATAGCGGGCGAACCGTTTGAAGCTAGCTCGGATCTGACGAAAAATTCATGGTCAGGAATGAAGTGAACTACAAAAAAGGTCCAGTGACTTTTTGCTCTATCTTCCATGGTTAAGCGATAAAACGCTGGAACATTTGAAATTCCAGAGATTTTTTTCGATAAAAATAATGTTTCGAGCCCGATAGCGGCCGAACCGTTGGTAGTAGCTCAAAT
Organism: Homalodisca vitripennis; assembly: GCF_021130785.1. Taxonomy (NCBI): domain Eukaryota; kingdom Metazoa; phylum Arthropoda; class Insecta; order Hemiptera; family Cicadellidae; genus Homalodisca; species Homalodisca vitripennis. The sequence continues at coordinate 43,998,788 of NC_060212.1, forward strand.
CTGATTGACCCATCAAATTAGCAAATTGCACGATCTACAGAAAAGGTCCAGTGACCTTTTGCCCTATCTCCATTGTTTTGGCCGAAAAACGTGATTATGTCCAATTTTGTTGTAATATTTACGTGAAAAAGTTTGTTTTTGAGGTCGATAGCGGCGAAACCATTGGTCGGAGGTCAAAATAAATCAAAGGTTAGATTTAGGAAATAATGTGTTCTACAAAAAAGTTCAAGTAACATTTTACTCTATCTCCATTGGTTTGTCCGCAAAACGCTATTAAGTAAAAATATTTGGACATTTTCGCATACAAATTTACATTCCGGGCTTGATAACGGCTAAACGGTTGGTCGTAGCTCAAAAGAAATGTTCAATGGGAATTAGGAAAATGACGTGATCTACAAAAAAGGGTCAGTAACATTTTGCCCTATCCTCAACGGTTTGGCCGCATAACGCGTTTTAAAGTTTTGATTTTTTGAGTTTTTACGTGAGATTTTGTTTTCTGGGCTCTATTTCAGACAAAATCTTAGTTCTAGCCCAGATTAAAAATTTTATTTCAATACAAAATAATGCGATCTACACAAAAGATCCAGTGATCTTTTACTCTATATTCCATGATTTAGCCGTAAAACGTGATTATATTGTAAATTTCACTTAAAAACTTACTTTTCGTGCTCGATAGTGGCCGAACCGTTGGTCCTAGCTTAAATGTAAATCTTTTTGTAAGTAGCTATTCATAGGATCTACAAAAAAGGTTCAGTAGCTTTCTGTCGTTTATCTTTCCGTAAGCCTGATAAATGCTCTAAAAGGCAAATTCTTTGTCGTCACTTTTAGGTGTTTTAAATTGTGCAACTATAATTAGTGCGATTCATGCTGGTTTCCATATTGACCTTGTATTACTATATTAACGAGTGACTAAAACCCCCCTCCACATCGGGAGTTGGCTGAGCGTTAGTGAAGTTTCAATAGTAGATAGGGGACAGAGTGTTTTTTTATTGTGTTCAAAGACACAACACCCTCTAAAATAGGCCCACGTGTGTCATTAACCCCTTGTAACATTAACCCCCCCCCCCGGGAATTTATTAATATGACAAGAAAATATCCTGACGTCCAATAAACCCCCTGATGTCTTAACCCCCTTTAACATTAATCTCCCCCCCCCCGGGAATTTCCTGGCATGACAAGATAAACCTCTGAGCCAATTAAACCCCCTGAACAACTTTAAAAATAATGACTCAGGGTTGGGTTTTTGTTATATTTACACTAAACAATTCACAATAGCCCACCAGTGCAGTCCTTTCTCCACAGCTCCGTACTGGCTAAACCAGACGTCGTAGCTAAAAATTGGACACCAGAATCGAAGAGAAAATAAAATTTCCGACAAGAAAGGTCCAGTCACTTTTTCTCGTATCTCTAACGGTTAAGCCACAAAATGCCTTTAAAGTCAAAAGTTTGGGTAAATCCGGAAAATGAACCTATGGTATACATACGTCCTCTGACTTTGGTTTAAAACCAAATTCTTCTAGTCTCCAAATTCCGCGAACACATAACTTAACTCTTCTACCACATCAATTGATTAATATTGTACACCACACATCTTTTGGCTGAGCGTTAGCGAAGCTTTAGCACCCGTAAGATTCTCGAGAACGGATACATAAAATTTAGAAAAATCACGTCTGAATTTAACCAATCAACGAATTACGCTTATCCCCGAAATAAGCCAACACCCAAATGGGGGCCTGGGGGCGTAGCCCCCAGCGAGCCGAAGGCGAGTCTAATATATATACAACCGCATGTGTAACTGACTGACTGACTGACTCACTCACTCACTCACGTATATACTAATTCTAACCTACTTCCAGATGAGTTAGAGACTTGAAATTTGGTACACAGATAGCTTTCCACGTGTAACCACCAGGAAAATCCCGAAAAGTGAGAATTTTTTCATTTTCAAACCCCTCAAAAAAATTCCCAAAAAATCGCGCATTCTTCACCCCTGCAGGCATTTTTTGTAAGCCCGATAGCGGGCGAACCGTTGGAGCTAGCTCGGATCTGACGGAAAATTCATAGTCAGGAAATGAAGTGAACTACAAAAAAGGTCTAATTACTTTTTGCTCTATCTTCCATGGTTAAGCGACAAAACGCTCGAACATTTGAAATTCCAGAGATTTTTTCGATAAAAATAATGTTTCAAGCCCGATAGCGGCCGAACCGTTGGTCGTAGCTCAAAAGAAATCTTCAACGGGAATTAGGAAATGACGTGATCTACAAAAAAGGGTCAGTAACATTTTGCCCTATCCTCAACGGTTTGGCCGCATAACGCGTTTTAAAGTTTTGATTTTTTGAGTTTTACGTGAGATTTTGTTTTCTGGGCTCTATTTCAGACAAAATCTTAGTTCTAGCCCAGATTAAAAATTTTATTTCAATACAAAATAATGCGATCTACACAAAAGATCCAGTGATCTTTTACTCTATATTCCATGATTTAGCCGTTTTAAAAACGTGATTATATTGTAAATTTCACTTAAAAACTTACTTTTCGTGCTCGATAGTGGCCGAAACCGTTGGTCCTAGCTTAAATGTAAATCTTTTTGTAAGTAGCTATTCATAGGATCTACAAAAAAGGTTCAGTAGCTTTCTGTCGTTTATCTTTCCGTAAGCCTGATAAATGCTCTAAAAGGCAAATTCTTTGTCGTCACTTTTAGGTGTTTTAAATTGTGCAACTATAATTAGTGCGATTCATGCTGGTTCCATATTGACCTTGTATTACTATATTAACGAGTGACTAAAACCCCCCTCCACATCGGGAGTTGGCTGAGCGTTAGTGAAGTTTCAATAGTAGATAGGGGACAGAGTGTTTTTTATTGTGTTCAAAGACACAACACCCTCTAAAATAGGCCCACGTGTGTCATTAACCCCTTGTAACATTAACCCCCCCCCCGGGAATTTATTAATATGACAAGAAAAATATCCTGACGTCCAATAAACCCCCTGATGTCTTAACCCCCTTTAACATTAATCTCCCCCCCCCCCGGGAATTTCCTGGCATGACAAGATAAACCTCTGAGCCAATTAAACCCCCTGAACAACTTAAAAATAATGACTCAGGGTTGGGTTTTTGTTATATTTACACTAAACAATTCACAATAGCCCACCAGTGCAGTCCTTTCTCCACAGCTCCGTACTGGCTAAACCAGACGTCGTAGCTAAAATTGGACACCAGAATCGAAAGAGAAAATAAAATTTCCGACAAGAAAGGTCTAGTCACTTTTTCTCGTATCTCTAACGGTTAAGCCACAAAATGCCTTTAAAGTCAAAAGTTTGGGTAAATCCGGAAAATGAACCTATGGTATACATACGTCCTCTGACTTTGGTTAAAACCAAATTCTTCTAGTCTCCAAATTCCGCGAACACATAACTTAACTCTTCTACCACATCAATTGATTAATATTGTACACCACACATCTTTTGGCTGAGCGTTAGCGAAGCTTTAGCACCCGTAAGATTCTCGAGAACGGATACATAAAATTTAGAAAAATCACGTCTGAATTTAACCAATCAACGAATTACGCTTATCCCCGAAATAAGCCAACACCCAAATGGGGGCCTGGGGGCGTAGCCCCCAGCGAGCCGAAGGCGAGTTGTTTTAATGCTACTGGAGCTGAATGTTAATTTTATATTCAAATAGCATCGCCATTAAATACAGAAATTACATGTAAATTAATATTTTTAGTAGATAATACACATTGGTCTTTATCAATAAAGCCATGGAACGGTATAATCAATAATTAAATGTAAACGTTATGCTATAAACAACAAATTAGTATACACTTATTTAATATAGCAACACAAATAATATAACATCGATGTAAATAACGAATAAATATAAACTTATAAAGTGTATTCTCGAATTTGATTTTTAAAGACTTCAAACTCTTATAGAATAACTACGCTATTTCCCAACTATAAAAGGCCCACCCTCGTTTCATTTACTGTCTCGATTTTGATTGATTTGTCATTGTCCTCTGGTCAGTTATCTGTGGTTGAACGATCAGTGTACATCTAGTGGGAAAGGTATTCTCTTTTAAGTCTCAATAATTAGTGTTTTGTTTTATGAAGATTGTGTTTTAAGGATAGTGTGCAAGGAGTTGACAAGCTATATGGTTGTTTTTATTCCCTACTTGGGTTGTTTTTGTTTTGTATTGATGAAAAAATATCCACAAATCCTGTTTCTTTCACAATTATTCCATCGTAAAAACTAAACTTTGAAGAAAGAAGTCATATATATATCGGTTATAAGAATCTGTTATACTAATCGCAATCAATACTTTAATTGCTTTGATTGTCACTGGAATAAGGAGAATCTGTTTATATACACAATATATACGTAAATATACTTCCAATAAGCTCCACGATATTTTTATCCCACTTTATGTGAAATTTACTAGTTTAGTTGCGTGGTATGTAGTTTTCCAATAAAAGTATACAACTTTAAGTTCACAAAGTGTCGTAAAAACCTCTAACCACGATATAAAATTTATATTGTATCTAATTAAGTAACTGTGGGGATTACAAAAAAATCCGAAATCCCAACCTTTTTTCAAAAACTGATTTTTAGATAACATTCAAATTGCACGCAGGGGGAGCAAAAAATAAATTCATTATTATTTTACTGAAACCAAAACAGCCATTTGCCAAAATACAGGTATAAAAATCACATATATAGAAATTTAAATACTTGTAAAGTATTCGTTGGCATAAAAAGACCTGAATATTTCTTTAAATGAATTATATTTATTCTGTAACTAATTCCGTGCTAAAACAAAAGAGATTAGTTTGTAACTCGTAATTTTAAAACTATTAGTATGTGTTAGAAAAACTAGTCTACAGCAAATTAAATAGATAAATAAACAATAGTTAAATATGCATTGAGTAGCAGAAACAGATAAACGAAGCTTGCTAGACATTCTAGAACATTACAGTTTAAGAGGACAGAGTTTGATGCCTTTTTGTAAGGAAGCTACTACACTCGATGTTTACTTTACACTCGGCATATCTGTATTTGCTGTCTGCTCGAAGTGCTGGGAGGTATTGAGTTTACAAGCCCTTAACAGAGTGCCGAATGCGTTACAAGCTGGAAATACATTTGCACTTTAAGAGTTTTAGCATATATTCTGGACAATTAATGAAAAGTAAAAAAATTAATAGTTCCGTTAGATTAAAAAGAAATGTTATAGAATTATAGGGCTAATAGTTGCTTATCTCATGGAACGTTTGATGTACTAATCGTTGATTAATAAATAAAACCTTCATATTTTACTGAAAAACATGAAAAAGTTATTAAATTCATAGCAATGATTAGCCCTAGAGAAATGGCTCTTATTATAATCCTATAAAGTAAACTTTGCACAAAGAATTCGTACATACATCGGTTATAGCAATCCGTTATGCTAATCGCAATCAATACTGTAATTACTTAGTTTGTCACTGAAATAAGGAAAGTCTATGTATATACATAATATAGAAATAAATTTATTTCCAATAAGCTCCGCAACATTTTCAATATACTTTGTGTAAAATTGAAACTAGTTTAGTTGCATGGTATATCGTTTTTCAATAAAAGTATACAATATAAAGTTCTCATAGTGTATCAGCGTATAATACCAATTTGTATAAGGAGCCAAAATTCCATAAACAGTCAATATCACATAAAATAACGAAAAAGTAAAATTGGTATATTCAATCCTTTTTAAGACATATTATTTAGTTGATATAATGTTTATAGGTAAATTGCCTTAATTTATATTAGATTACTCTATATTATATTACATTTTGCATATATTTTTTTACATTTTGGAATAAGGATTAAAACGTAAGAAAGATCTAATTATTATATTTAAAGTTCTGTACATTCGTTTATTGAAATAAATTACCAACAGATTACTATAACATTTTAAAATAATGATTATAGTTTTCATTAAAAGATAGTAAGTTTCCATTGTTTAACACTACATTAATGATCCGGCTACGAGAAATGAGAAACGGAAGAGATAAGGAGAGGAGTCTCATAATTGAGTTTTCTCATTAGGATTACGACATATAGAGCCATTGTCGTGAACCGTAGTTGGTTCTCGCGATATTAGATTCTGCTTCTTGACGACGAAGAGATCTGGGTTGGGGGATCTGAACATGACTGTCTTGTCGTCGTTCTAGTTTTGCTTTCTCTTCAGGGCCAGTCCCGTCTCCACTGTGGAATCGGATACTGAAATAAGGAGGTTGGAGTACGCCACACCACGTGTCATGTAAATGGCTTCACTAGATTGCAGGCAACATTTAAGATTTTTAGGACAAATTAACTGAGAGGCAATCACACATAAAATGTATTATTACATCATTACACAAGAGAAATGTAATACTTAGTGAGTAATACTTTTAATGACACTCAGCCAGAAATTAATTGTTAATCTAGGTAGATAACTAAAAAAGATTTAATTCAAGGTTTTGGATAGAAGAGACTTTCTTCTGGTCTCTTCACATTCTAGTTTAACAATAAACAAATCTTTCATTTTGCGGCAGAAAAAATAAAAATCTTTCAGTGCACTAAATGATGGACTTCTATGAGGCTTATCCAAATTCCAAAGTTAGTTATTTATCATCATAAACTCACTCTTATTTAAGTACTAATGAATTGTTATGCAAAATTTAATGAGCACTGGTGGAATATTTCTTTATATTTTGTGCCATTAATTTTCATTAATTTAAGTTACATACCGTTAATTAATAAATACAAATGTTTGGTGAGGGAGGAGAGAACTAGAACGCTACAGTATGCTGAAACCAAACCTTTTCACCAAATTTATTATTGACTTTCCACTCTATTTTTGTTTCGTTATATGAAAAAAAATCAAATGTAATAACAATCCAATATGATTATACTCAGTTTTTCGTTTCCATCATGTTTGCTATAAAAACATAGGAATGTTATGTGCTTACGCTAAAGGAAATTCCATGAATGACAAAAAAACACTCGAACTGCTTGTATAGAAATGCAGTTTTTTTAAACGATGTCTGTATATTTGTTCGTTTTCGAGATCTCGTGTGGAAAAATATAAATATCGTGACACATGTGGCATTTTTCCAACCCCTCTAGTGATATAACTTGCAGATGCTTTGTTATTAGTGGAAATAATACTGGTTGGACCTCGTATATAGCCAGCTGTCCACCAGCCCCAACTCGTCTATTAACTAAGATAAATATTGATAAAATGCACTAGCTCCTGTGACGTTGCCATGCACTATGTGGTTCACCGGATATAAGGGGAGTTGTTACAAATCTTCCAGCTGTAACAAATTGTAAATTTTTCACTGTTACTTTTTGACTGTATTAATGATGTCTAATATCTAACATTAAAGTTAAATAACCTAAATAACGTGGTGTATGTCGTTGACCTGATGAGAAAATTCAAGTATGAGTCCCCTCTCCTTACCTCTTCCGTTTCAAACCCCTCCCCCTTTATTTTCGTTGACGTAGCCGGATAGGTTAATGTACTGTTAAATCCTGGAAATCTACTATTTATTAATACAAATCCTAATTACTGTTTACTGTAAAAGTTATATTAATCGGTTAAAGGTGGTAATTTTGCCAATAATCACTGTTTATAACTTGATTGCAAATTAAACATTGAATCACTAAATGCATAAATAATTTAAGTCACAGAAAACTATGTTACCTATTTTTCTGCTGTGGTTCTAATGTTCAAGTTTTATTACGTTCCCGTATATATTTAGCTACCTTATAAGGTTTTATTTATCTTAGAATGAGTTTACAAATTACAAAATATTTTACAGTCGTGCTTTGATGTTTTTGGATAGCTTATCTTAGAGTTTTGTGAATCTAAACTTAAAAATTTTACCTATGGAAGTAATGTGTATTGCTTCAAAATTAGTCCTTATTCAGGAAATAAACCTTTGACATAATTTAACTTAATTTCATGTTTTAAGAGCCCTACGTAAAAAAAAATCGTGTAAACAAATATTACTGCAGTACGTTTAAACCATTCTTTGTCTAACGTATGTTGTTGACGATTGATTATTTGAAAGTACAACAGTTTTCGGGTATTCGCGCCAAAGCATTTTTCTAAAAGACTTTAAGTGTCAGATATCAGACGCTGCACCAAGCGGAAGATGAACTGGAATTAAACTACACATTCACACTATATCGATATCAATGGCCACAGTTTTTTTACAAAAGCCCATCAGTCTTTCAGATCATAATAAATACACTTAAACTGCAACTAGTGAAGTATAAACAAAGTAATAATAATTTACAATATAAGGAAAGGTATCGACCTCAATAAGTTGAGGTTTTCAATATTGGCTTCGAAGGGACTATCAATTGTTCTTTTGCAACGTGAGGAATTTTAATTCAATACTTGATAAAGCAAATTTGAGTTTTACATGTTTCATTGTTTTTAATAATAAAATATCGTTTAAAAGTACTTATTACTGTTGGCTTTCTGTTCAGTTCATATTGATTCATCAACTTTTAATTGATTAAGATTACATGTAATTTAATTTGGCTTCAAGTAATGAGTAAGAGATAGGTGATATATGCGGAATTTATTTCATTTGTAGTTATTTACTTAAACCTGAGGAATTAGATGGGTGGAAATCAAAGATAACTTTGACTTAAGGATTTGAAAAACTTCTGACACTCCCAAAGTTTCCGAATCTCATCTCCTGGTGGAATTGGTCCGCCTTTCACTTTCACAGGATAATTCTAGAGCCTTCGTCGTCATCGAGCATATATTCTCCTTAACAAATTTGATATAAAGTTTTACACAATTACTAAAATTGTGGTTATAATCACATAAATGTATGTGTCGATAATCACATTTACAATTTTCTAATAAAGTTTATTTTGAATTAAACCAGAACACTGATAAACAGCGACACATCAATTCGGTAACATTTTCTTTGTTAATCACATTGTAATACCTACTTTACTAACTGTTTTATGATAAACTACGCCTAATCTAGATAAATACAACTAAGTAGTCTTTAGAGAAAAGAATTTTATATAATAGATTTTAATTAATAATCACTTTACTTTTCCATACTCATACAAAATAAACAAATTCATAATTTTACAAGTGGAGATATGAATTAATGTTTCCATTAGGCTCATATCTATATTCTTTGAATCAAAATATAAATAAATGACGTTGTTTTGTTTCAAGAAAACCTATTTGAAAGTTACATGGTATCGATAAAAAGCATGATATTGAAAAATATAAAGAATACAGATTTAATTAAAATTTTGTTCTTACTAATTTTGAACAATTGCCAGTTTTCAATATTTATTATAATACCATGTCGGATCGTAGCAGGGACATAAATATACAATAAGGTATTATACAAATTTATTGTATTAGACTCATATAATAATTTTGTTTAAGTTTTTGGAATGTAATAACTTATTGAAAATTATACAAGAATATATATGGCTTCATTTTCTTCCATTGTCCTACATAAAATATCAATTTTAAGGGTTATTAGGCTTTTAAGTAATTATTTACAAATTTTCATTATATTAGTAAAAATACTGGAATTACAGCTCTTTTTAGTGCTTAAAAAGCAGAGTAAATATATAATTTAGTGTATTCTAGAGTAAATATAATCTAAAAACAATAATTAGTTTGTAAAAAGTATGATGTGTTATAACTCACAAAATTCGCATATGGATGTAATCGAAATCAACTTTACCTGTAACAGGCAATAAGTTCAAACTAATTATAAGTTAAACAGCTCTTTCTTAAAAATGTTGATTACTTAAGAATTGCATATACATTGTGTATATACAAATAATTTTTTGACTTACTCGTAATACATACATTACATAATAGATAGTTAACAAAATAAACCAAACATCTAATTAAATATATTAATGTTTTTGAACTAGTTTATTGAACATAAATACAAATTGAGTGGACGTAAATTGAAATAACTAAATAAATGCGGGCTAAGGATTTTACGTATATTCTAAGTAAAGGATATACACGTTGTCATTAATATTGCAGCTTCTCGTATTGAAACGGATTTAACTGAGGACTCTATGGTCAATTAGGGGACTGGAAAGACGACTAATAATCCAAAAATATAAAAAATAAGAGTATCGACATTTAAAGCCTTCGGACTCACTATAAAGTAAGGTCCTTTGTTTAAAGGTTATTTTTGACGATGGAAGGATTGTGAAGGAAACAGGATTTTTCCGGACAATTGCCATCGTTCAGTGAAACAAGAAAACAGTAACACTACGTTTCGAGATCTGCAATCTGATCTCTTCTTCAGGTAAAGAACTAACCTAATACATAATTACAAACTAGTTTAAAATAAACAAATCTTACTAAAGCGTTGTGGCACGCCTAAGTCAGGAATCACAACCTACATGTTGTTGTCAACTTCACTAACACTAAAGACATGCACTTAATACAAAACTATACAAAACACCAATCATGAAACTAAACTACGGAATATAGGTCACAATACGTCTTCTCTCGTCTACTAACCACCTACGACTGACCAGAGGGACTAGCCAATGGCAATCGTGACGGCTGGCTAAAACAAGATGGCGGAAATACAAGGGAAGGGGAACAGGAATGGGCCCTTTCGTTATTATTGGTTCATGCGAGATGAAACTTCTTAAAACCATATTGTGACTCCGCATTGGTTTATTACTAATATCCGATCCGTTTGATACTTTTTGGTTTTCTCTTTAGTTCATTTTTTTAGAATGGCAACCAAAGCGGCCTAATCTCGACTGATGGTTGACTGATTGGTTGGTCTGCCAATTTAATGTATGTTGCCTCAATTAATTTCCTTTTGAAGAAAATTTGGTTCCCGATGTATTATGTGGGCTTCATCCCAATTCATATGATGGTCTTCGGACCAACAATGGTGTGCAATTTTTTGACTTTTCTGTGAAACCCTTTCTCGTGTTTTTTTTGTGTTCTTTTTATCCTTACGTTTAGTGGTCTTTTTGTCTCGCCTATGTATTCCCTATTGCAGCTACATTTTATACTGTAAACACAGTTTTTGGAATCCTGTGTGCCATTTTTTGGTTTTGTTTTTTACGAGACTTTGTCTAAGAGTGTTGTGTGTTTTAAACGCGGTTCTAATGTTGTACTTTCTACCTACTCTTCTAATTTTCTCCGATAATCCCGGCACATAAGGGATTGACATAAACGCAAATTTATCACAATTCAGTTTTTCTGACTCAGGAATGATTCTTCTGGTTCGTTTTGCACTTGTTAATTACTAATTGAGGGTATCCATTGCTTCTGAGATCCGATTAAATTTTCTTAAATTCTTCTTTTAGTCCATCTTTTATCTGAGCACAAGCTCTTTGCTCTATCAAACAACGAGTAGGCTACTCCTTCTTTGACAGATTTTTGATGGTTGGATTGATAATTTAAATATTTTCCTGTGTGTGTTATCTTTCGAAAAACAGTTGTCTTAAGGACATCCCTATCTCTTAATACACACACATCCAAAAAGGGAAGCTTGTTTTGGACTTTCCACTTCCATTGTGAGGCGGATGGAAGGAGAAATACTATTAATGTGATTCAAAAAATTATTTAATTCAATGTCTCCATGAGAAAAAATAACAAAGGTATCATCCACATACCTCCACCAAATCTTCGGTTTGAACTGAGCTGAAGCCAAAGCTTTTCGCTCGAATTCCTCCATAAAGATATTGGCGAAAATAGGAGACAGTGGAGAACCCATTGCCATCCCCTCATTTTGACGGTAAATTTTACCCTCTAACTCAAAATAATTGCATTGAGTGCATAGTTCTAACAGTTCCATAATTACTGGCACGGGAAGTTAGTTTAGTTCTATCCTTTAATGTTTGGTCTTCTTTGAGACGTGATTTAATAATTCCGAGAGTTTTCTGGAACTGGTACATTTGTAAATAGACTTTCGACATCAAAACTTACCAGTTTGTCAGTTTCAGTCAACTTTAGGGATTTTGACTTCTCTACGAAATCCCTGGAATTTTTGATGAAAGAGTCAGTTTTTCCTACCAATGGCGTTAAGATGTCCAAGAGGACTTTAGACAATTCCCTGCAAGGTGAATCACGAGAACTAATGATGGGCCGAAGAGGGATGGTAGGTTTGTGGATTTTGAAGGCCATACATAATGGGGGATTTTTGAGTGGTGAGGAGTTAATTTAGATCTAAATTTATCTGAAAAAAATTCTTTATGTTTTCTTAAGGTGTTTTGCTACTTTGCGTTCAAAATGAATCAGTCGGGTCTTTATTTAAAACTGTATATTTGCCAGTATTTAAAGTTTCCGCAATCTTTTCTTTATACGCTACTGAGTCAAGTACCACAGTAGCGTTGCCTTTGTCGGCAGGTAAGATTTTGACCGTGTCGTCTTTCCCAAGGATCGACCTGGCCTTTTTCTCCTCTATTGTCAAATTGGGTTTTGTGGGAGGAATTTTTCTGAGTAAAAGACTGGCCTCACAACGAAACCGGTCACCCTGTTCCTCAGGTAACTGTTGAAACAGCCGACTCGATTCCAGTTACAAAATCCAGTGCCTTTACCGATTTTTGTGCCACAGAAAAGTTTAAAACCCTTGGATAAGACTGATATTTCCGCTTCATTCAGGATTTTTTGAAGAGAGGTTGATTACATTTTTATTATTTGCATCCGTATTCACGTTGCCATCCTTAGGCAAATCACATTTTTTAGGCCTAATTTTTTCCAGTTTGGAGATTTTCTTTTTCTTATCTGTTTCAGAAACTTTTATACATCTATTTTGGATGCTTTCGAGAATGTTGTTGAATTCTGTACCGATCAATGTTTTTAATTCAGTTTTTTTTACACTCAATACTATTTTGGAGGAGGTATCTTTCACGATGATGATATGCAATTCTTTCTTTAAGTAAAGATTTAGAAGCAGAAGACAAAATTTTACTGGCTTTCCTACTATGAAAAGGAGTTTTTAGAGTTAACCCTATAGGCATAAGTATTCAACCTTACATTTATGCAAGAAAGTTAAATGATTAATGTGTTTAGTTAATTTAAGATGCAAGCTCTCAAGGTCTTTGATTTGTTTACTTGTTCCGGGTCCGTACCGAGAAATCTATTCTTTGTTTTAAAGGTTTATTTTTGACGATGGAAGGATTGTGAAGGAAACAGGATTTTTTCCGGACATTTGCCATCGTTCAGTGAAACAAGAAAACAGTAACACTACGTTTCGAGATCTGCAATCTGATCTCTTCTTCAGGTAAAGAACTAACCTAATACATAATTACAAACTAGTTTAAAATAAAACAAATCTTACTAAAGCGTTGTGGCACGCCTAAGTCAGGAATCACAACCTACATGTTTGTTGTCAACTTCACTAACACTAAAGACATGCACTTAATACAAAACTATACACAAAACACCAATCATGAAAACTAAACTACGGAATATAGGTCACAATACGTCTTCTCTCGTCTACTAACCACCTACGACTGACCAGAGGGACTAGCCAATGGCAATCGTGACGGGCTGGCTAAAACAAGATGGCGGAAATACAAGGGAAGGGGAAACAGGAATGGGCCCCTTTCGTTATTATTGGTTCATGCGAGATGAACTTCTTAAAACCATATTGTGACTCCGCATTGGTTTATTACTAATATCCGATCCGTTTGATACTTTTGGTTTTCTCTTTAGTTCATTTTTTAGAATTGGCAACCAAAGCGGCCTAATCTCGACTGATGGTTGACTGATTGGTTGGTCTGCCAATTTAAATGTATGTTTGCCTCAATTAATTTCCTTTTGAAGAAATTTGGTTCCCGATGTATTATGTGGGCTTCATCCCAATTCATATGATGGTCTTCGGACCAACAATGGTGTGCAATTTTTTGACTTTTCTGTGAAACCCTTTCTCGTGTTTTCTTTGTGTTCTTTTATCCTTACGTTTAGTGGTCTTTTTGTCTCGCCTATGTATTCCCTATTGCAGCTACATTTTATACTGGTAAACACAGTTTTTGGAATCCTGTGTGCCATTTTTTGGTTTTGTTTTTACGAGACTTTGTCTAAGAGTGTTGTGTGTTTTAAACGCGGTTCTAATGTTGTACTTTCTACCTACTCTTCTAATTTTCTCCGATAATCCCGGCACATAAGGGATTGACATAAACGCAAATTTATCACAAATCTGTTTTTCTGACTCAGGAATGATTCTTCTGGTTCGTTTGCACTTATTAATTACTAATTTGAGGGTATCCATTGCTTCTGAGATCCGATTAAAATTTTTCTTAAATTCTTCTTTTAGTCCATCTTTATCTGAGCACAAGCTCTTTGCTCTATCAAACAACGAGTAGGCTACTCCTTTCTTTGACAGATTTTTGATGGTTGGATTGATAATTTAAATATTTTCCTGTGTGTGTTATCTTTCGAAAACAGTTGTCTTAAGGACATCCCTATCTCTTAATACACACACATCCAAAAAGGGAAGCTTGTTTTGGACTTCCACTTCCATTGTGAGGCGGATGGAAGGAGAAATACTATTAATGTGATTCAAAAATTATTTAATTCAATGTCTCCATGAGAAAAAATAACAAGGTATCATCCACATACCTCCACCAAATCTTCGGTTTGAACTGAGCTGAAGCCAAAGCTTTTCGCTCGAATTCCTCCATAAAGATATTGGCGAAAATAGGAGACAGTGGAGAACCCATTGCCATCCCTCATTTTGACGGTAAATTTTACCCTCTAACTCAAAATAATTGCATGAGTGCATAGTTCTAACAGTTCCATAATTACTGGCACGGGAAGTTTAGTTTCTATCCTTTAATGTTTTGGTCTTCTTTGAGACGTGATTAATAATTCCGAGAGTTTCTGGAACTGGTACATTTGTAAATAGACTTTCGACATCAAAACTTACCAGTTTGTCAGTTTCAGTCAACTTTAGGGATTTTGACTTCTCTACGAAATCAAATGTGGCACGCGTGTTAGGCGTGCCACAACGCTTTAGTAAGATTTGTTTATTTTAAACTAGTTTGTAATTATGTATTAGGTTAGTTCTTTACCTGAAGAAGAGATCAGATTGCAGATCTCGAAACGTAGTGTTACTGTTTTCTTGTTTCACTGAACGATGGCAAATGTCCGGAAAAATCCTGTTTCCTTCATAAAGTAAGGTCTCACTAAACCTCCCATTGGTAATTAAGTAACTGATTGCATAGGATTCGAGCAATGAGCGTTTGCGGAAATGCTTTCCTCAAGACAAAAACTAAACATAACATGAAAGCTTAACGCTCACACACCGATGCATTGAAATATGAACTCCAGACAGTACGCTAAATCTTGCAGGTTTACCATTAAAGGAACGTGTGCTTTTGGAAGCAAAATTAACGGAATTTGTCCAACCTTTCAAATTATTTATGTTATACGTGAAACATTTCCAAGAATCTAAATGGATTTTATGTTAGAAATATCTTGTTTGATGATTCATTAATTGTATTGACACAATACAGTAGAAAATTGTGAAACAAGTTGGGCCCATTAAATATAATATTACTTAAGACCATTGTGGCTCACTACTGGCTACACTAATTCCCGCGCAGGCCATGCTTCTCCCAACCTAATAAGTATTTCCCACGTATTCCCTTGGCAATCTTGCAACTGTGCATTACGGTCTTGCATTTTTTTCGTTTCATTCCAATCATTACATACTCATTACGTATGTCATGACAACATCTTTAGATCTTTTTTGATCTTTCCCTAATGTAAAATATTTAAGAACATTAAATGAAATTTTAGAGATCCGTTTAGGAGTTCAACAAGAATACTGAGATATCAACTTTAAAAAAGGATTTACAATGAACACTGATATTGGGCCACTAGTAAAACATGACAAAATTTAACTAATATTACCCATGTCCAATTAGTGGCCCGTAGCTGTCTGTAAAGAACATAAATGACGCAGGTCGTCGTAAACGTGTTAATAAATGTTTGCAGTGATTAAAACTCCCAATGCACTGAGAAGGCGAGAACGCTTGAAACCCTTATATCTTTTAAGCCGCATAGAAGCTGGAACAAAGCTCCCAAATCAAGGGCAGTTAAATTGACGCCCCCTCCCAGTGTACACGCTTGAATACTTACACAGTGTGTAGTGTGTACTTCTAAGCGTTCTCATTAACATAAGCAGAAAAGTTGAAGGCTCCCCGTTAACAAGCTACTTCAATGTTTGTTGTTCACTCAGCAGATCTGCAGTTAGCTGACACTTAGACGCGTCTGAGTATTGTGTGCACGATTTCTACGACCTAGTTCACTGTTTGTTTATATGCTTTCACACATGAGTAACGAAACATCATTACGCTTTGAAGTAAGAATTTCTCTTTTGGTTACGTCGTAGTATGTTAAAGCTTTAATTAAGTTAATTGACAAATAATAGACGTTTCTATGTCGGAGTGGAATAGACGTTAATTACTAGACGTTTTTAAACGCGTGTGCTCAGTATACGCTACTTAATAATATACTTTTTATTTGCATATTCGTTGGAAAATTAGTTTTAAGTGATTGAAAGTATTTAAGCATGTTTTTTGGGTTGCGTTATTTTCTGTATTGTTGCAAAGTATAAGGCATATATTCTTTAAAAAGCTTAAAATATAAATAATTAGAAACCAGATTAAAGAACTCGATACATTCAAAAACTACCCACAGACAGTTTTTTTTTTAAATCGTTGAAAATGATACATTATAAGCGGTCTCTTAGAAACATCTTTAATTTCAAGCGTGCGTCACAGAACATGTTCTTATAAACCACTAATATTTTTGGAGCTTTTGACCCAATGTCACTGAATTTAACAAGACAAATCTTGTTGTCTTACTTGGTGCATACAAAATTATTTCATTCTGAAATTGCAGAAAACATTGTTCTTCAGTTAAAGTGTATCCAATCATCCTAACCTGGACCTGGGAATTGCAGCACTTGTCCACAACTATCACTTAATTAATATTCTATTTAAAAAGGAAAATAACTAAGGACCTCTCTTCTATGTTACGATTAATTTCGTCCCAATCTGAAAGTAAATTTTAAAGTATAAATGCACCTATAGAGAAGGTAATGTTTGTTTTACTATCAAGAATCATTGCTCATAAATATAAAACCTGCAAACCGAATCTTCGTAGCATCAGCAATACTTCATCTTCTAGTGTTGTGAGTAGGTAAGAAATCTCTAATATAAGTATATGTGAAGGTAGATATAACTTTAATGATATCACTGCGACAACAACAATAAAAAAAATTTGATTTAGTCGACCATTTCAAAAAATACTGTCTTTAAATAACGAATGTATTTTGTTAAATAATAGTTATGTAATGAAACAATGTACTTGTATACATGTGATTTATCGGATGTAATTACTATTCAGAGGTGGTTGGCAAAATTTCCCTTCTGTCTGTCTACGTGATTACTCTAGAATGAATTTAGCTTAAGGCGTGAAATTTCCTTTAAGTTTCACTTCTACACAGGTGAAATTGAGTTTAGAATTTGTCTAAGCTTTAATGAAGTCTATTAGTAAGTTTGTATCTCGGATACAGATTTCTACATTTGCCAAACTGTTCTCCTTTATGTTAATTCTTAGTTTATGGCATCAACTAAGACTTAGGTTCAAATAAAGGGCAAAATATTTCTGCTATGCACATATTTTTAATATGCTCTCATTCTGAGAATGAGAACTGGAAAATATAAATGCGTGTGACACGCCAAATCTTACTGCCACAGCGCCACACCCTGTCCCTACAGCTGATAGTTCTGGTCTGTAATTGACGCTGTACTGATACCAATTCAGGTGAGCAGAGTTTGGAATTTTGTATGGGTCTGTATTGATTCAACTAGAGATAGGAATCGGTTTCTACTAATTATAGCATACAACACGAACATCGTAGTGTTTGGTTTCGTTCAAAGAAATGTATATGGAAATGTAAAACATGGCAAAGTAAATATTATAATTTTATGGCTAACATTGCTAATGTTTGGAAAACTGAAGTTATATTTTTACACATGCGGTTTCACAAATTATTTACATCAAGGATACAAAATGCATGTGCAAGACGGCAGTGACAGAAAATGGAACATACAGAGGGCAACAATCCTTATGTCACTGTCTGCTAATTTGTAACGAATAACTGTAAAAATAGCAGTGACATGCATTAGTGCGCTAGTTTTGAAACGAGAATTTACTAACTGCCTACACAAAATCAATTAAGCTATCATAATTGTTATCTATAAAATAGCTAAAATGCATAAACATTTCCCTTATATTTTCTTCTATTGTATAAAAATGTATAAGTGTAATAATAAAAATTAAATTTCAGGATCATGATAAACATCGTAAATCGCGATAGGAACCAAAGTATTAATGTTAAATTATTTGTAACTGTATTATATATATACATATATATTTATGCATATAGTATATGATATACAACTCCAATATTTAGTTTTCCACCACAAATTTAAAATGATGTTGAGATATTTGCTACGCATAATGGCAAATAATTGACTTATATATAATTAATAAACGATGTTACTGAGATCATTTTTATTATGCCCTCTCTAAATTTTATAAGAAAAATGGAAAGATAATCTAATCAAGATAAATTTGTTTTCTATTTTTATTCTAAGAATCAGTATCAACGGGATAGGATCACGTGCGAGTTTTGTTTGTTACAATCTATTTCAGATGTCGTTCACTTCAGTTCAGGCTCTCCTAAGAAATTGGTTCTACTAATTTTATACCTGCACGTAATAAAGTGCAAAAATACTTCCTTGTTTATCTTTATCATATTAACACTGCCAGTGATTTTAGCAAAGTTTGAGGCATAATTGGTTTTAAAAATAAATTGTTGAATATACTATTGCATAGAACAATTTGAGTACAGCTTTTATTGTTGTAATAATACAAGTATAAAATATATTAATAGCTATTGTATGAACCAATGCAGTTCTTGTATGTAGATATACTGATACCTTTTAAATCATTCCATTTATAAACAAAGTTTAATTATGATCATTCTAATTAATAGTTAATAACGTTATCTATTCTTCAAGAACACTATGATGTATAAATATAATAATTACAACAGTAAAAAACTGTATAATATAAATATACAAATATTATAGCAATATATAAATTTGTGAGAAACATTTTTAGCAAGTAATAAATTATAATTTTTGTTAATTTATTGTTTTTACAAATTAGTTTTAATTAAGTTTTATATTTGATTAAAAAAATTTAAACACAATTTTATGATAGTCACTAATAAGCATTCTGATATTAAAATTGGAAATTTGGATTTCATTTAGAGGGACTGTCTTATTGTTAATAATACAAACAAGACATATCTAGAGTGTAAGAGTTATCAATTCATATCAATTATGTTTTTACATAATAATTTTAGATACAGAAAATCATTTTAATTGTATAGACTGAGTGTGACGTGAGGCGATAAGATAAGAATAGTTTTAATAAATCACACATATTCAGAATAACCTAATCATTATTGAAATAAATCATAAATAACGTATAATAAGGCATTCTTGTGAATGATGTTATCAGTAATATTTATTTAATATTATAAGCTATAACCTCATAATTTACTATCGTATATATGTAAGAGAAGAACTTTTACACTAAAAATTGTAACTATCGTTGTATAATTGCCTAAGATTTATAACATAATACGCAGTTAAAAATAGTGTAAGGTTAATAATTAGTAACAACTTCAATAACAAACACCTGTTGCACACCGCCGACTTAAGTGTAAAAAAACAGAGCCAGAAAACATAAGGACTTGTAATAACTAAGCAAACTTTGTGCATAATTTATACGATTACCAAACTTTGAGCAAACGATGTTTGGATACGTTTTCGGTGTTTGTTTCAAACTCATGGCATCCACGTCAGGAGTCATACTCACCTGGTTGTACATAATATTTTGTGACAATTGGCTCTCAATGTTATTGTGGAACAGAGCAAGGGACAGCTATAGTTACTGTGGTCCAGGTACATGTCTACACCTCGCCACTACCAGATCCCAATAGTGCGATATATTGGAGCGGCCGAGGTAAACGTACGCTTAGTATCATATAGCTATATGTTGTGTTACTTACACCTACCAAAGGCCAAAAACTGTTTCTAAGCCTAAGGAAACACAACAAATAATTATACGCGTACATTATAGACTGAAACTAAAAGGCTGGTAGACTTTAACATATTTTCCAGGACATTTGTGGGTAGAAATAATTATTATAGTTTGGTCTTAAGGCAACAATACTATTTTGCTGTTAATGTAAGTGCATTCTAGCTAATCTAATCCAAGAGAGTTTCATATCTGGCTGGTTTACTTTCTAGTTAATCTAAACTGAGTTTATCCGAACAGGTGTCAGGAGCTGCATATCACTAATTGCAAATGTTGAGATTCTGGAGTGCTAGGGTTAGTTCAACAGGTCAGGTATACTACGGGAGATGACTGGTAGGAGGTGGTGGGGTTCCATAAGAGTCAAAATTTATTGCGGCGTACCCCTGCTTGCTTTGACTGGAGAGGCTGGTTCAGTGCTGACTTCCCCCTCTTTTGTTAGAACATGAAGAATTTAATGACCTATACTCTGTCACGTAGATAGAGGGGGCCCCTACTCCTTAACCTTACCAATCCAGAATATCCTGTCACTCCTGAAGCTGCGCAAAGATCCTTTTAGCACTAGGTGTAATTTCTAAGCTTCATGTCCTAAGAGAACAAAATAAATTTGCACTCCTCTCAAATAAACACACTCAGATTCATGTCGTGGGATGTCTAGTGAAAGTAAGCAACTGCCTTTGCAGAATGGTACGTCGGACAAGAGTAAATTTTAGAACGATTGTAGTACTTTTTCATACCGAAATTATAGATACTACATCAAAGATCACCTCTGAACGTGGAATTTATCTTCACATAGAGGAAAAGTTTAAGACTTATGATAACCTTGAACCTACCAAACAGTTCTAGAGATCAGCCATTTATAAGCATGCAGTCTACCAAATAATCGGTACTATACTTGTATCAAATACAGTCTGATTTACTGAGTGCAAACATTGCAGACCTTTACATATGCGTTGTCACATCAATTTCCGTGAGGAATATCTAGAAAACAAAAACAAAGAAAAAAATGTTAGTTTTGAACCTATGATCTTTCACTCGGAACTCTGGAGCTAGTCAATAAAATGTGTGTAAGACGGTCGTTGACAATTTTGATGACTAATTTTAATGTTGTTACTTTAATTCACAACAATCCGTTTATAAATTTGGCTTTAGAAGATATTGTGATACTTGCAGAATATTTATTAGTATTACACAATGCTATTTAGTTAACAACGAAATGATATAGAAAAGCATCACTAAATTTGAAAATAAATGATAGTGAATAGTTTTTTACCGTTAAGTTACGTAAGTGTAAAATTTAAACGTCAAAACTACTTTGATGGTATTAGGCAGTGCTCAGAATTTACTACGTTTTAGCTAAAGATTGCAAACTCATCTTAGCCGTTAATATTTGTAGAAACTGAAACTGAAAATAGTTTTCCTTTCTTTATGGTAAATTTGTTAACAACTATAATACTTTAAATTAAAAAGTTAAATAAGTAATATATTATGATGACTAAACACATTGTGGACTCTAAATAAACCTCCTAATCAAAAGTTATAATACAATTATTTTATATAAATGTGAATTTCAATATGGTTTGGTCACATAAATATAAATAATATGTTTCAAATATGATTTAAATAAACGTATTATTAAACAGAGGTAAAAAGTTTCTTCCTGTAATAATTATAATATTACCTACTAGTCCTATGCTGTGTATATATGCCATCTCTAGATATTACGTGTATATCCTCTGTTCTGATACAATGGTATAATACCATCTCTTGGTTCATTAGCTAATTAGCACATATCAGCTTTGAGCATACCGCTCATTTTCCGGTCTATTGACATTGTAAGACTAGTTTTTGTCGTCATTGTAACAACTAACAACATTTCATTATGCATTTATGTATCTGAAACTTCCATTGTGTGTAAAAATAATTCAAATTTCGCCTTAGTCAATTCTCTTTAATAGTTAACTTATTTTCTCATAATTTTCTAACAGTAAGAAACTAACAATTATACAGAGAATATTTGTAGTAAATATTATTTTATGAAGATTAATTAAATTGCATAAGTGGTAATAGCGTAATAAGATAAAAATAAAACTAATGAAATCTTTATTTGCAGTTGAGAATGTTAAATATTAAACCTATTAAATCATCCTTTTTTAAATTATTAATTAAGCATTTCTCTTTATTACTTCATCTCAATATCATATAAAAAGCAATAGTACTTCGCCAAATTACTAACATCGTAAAAGATGAAATTTGACACACACGTGCCTCAGGACTCAAATAAAAAACATATTTTATTACCAAACAAAACAGAAAAATAGACATAAAATAATAATAAAAATTTGTTTATTTGCCTGTAAAACTGCCTGTCTTACGAGTACATGTCATCACAACAGTCATGATGAGGGGAATACTAAGATTTTGCATTCATTCACTTCATCTAAGACTCATTCATACATAAAATAATTGTTACGTTACCCTGATTATCATTCATTTCAAATCTTCACCACTCTTGTCGTAACCGGGTGGAGTCCCAAGCATCCTATATATTGGAGAATTTTCCTGAAAGTAATTCGGTTTCCAGATGGATTGGGCAGTTGGTTGATAGATTAAAGTCTTGTCTGACGGTTTAAATGTGTTGTAACTCATAGCAGACTTATGCATTGTTTCTATTTTCCGATATCCTTGGAAAATATAATTTAATGAAAAAGTTCTATTGACACTAATTATACAAGAACTGCATTGGTTCATACAATAGCTATTAATATATATATATGGTATTTTAACACGAATATTTAATAAATTAATGAAGAATTACTTAAGAAATTTTGATGACCTTCACAAACTGGAGTATATGCCTTTCGACCGAAGTAACCTTTACAGACTTATAGGTTTATTTTTATATTTTAATAATCAGGACATCAATACAGAAACTATTGAGGCATTAAACAAAAAACTGAGATAGAAATAGATTAAAACACTGGCAGTAGACTTTTTCCAAGCAAATCTCAGACCTTTGTATGTGTGTATACTTGTATTGTGGTAACATGGAAAACACTACTATGACGTCTGAAATACAACTCGAAACAGTGTTTCTCCACACGCACAAAGAATAAAACACAGTCGCAACTTTCAATAAGTTTTTAACCTGAGCACTATAATAATATGTACCTTAATATGCCTATTTCCGATTAATAATTATTGAGTACGACGTAATATGGGCTCCCTTTGGGCTCCATAACTTTACATAACTGCTTTCGGTAAGAAAACTAGGGACATCTACTTATTTAAGTCCAAACTGTCCCAGAACATTTTAAGTGTAACTGCAATTATTGTTCACTAAAAAAACATGCAATTTTGTACTGAAATTAAAGTCTTTTCATTAGTACTTATAAAACTATTTTACCCTTCGTATAAAGAATCTAAAAACGCTGCTGAAACCACTCTGAAATGATTCACGACATATCATCATTTACTTCAGGAGTGTTTATTGCGACATTTTAAAATATGTGGAGTTTGCATTAAAAGAAAAATATAACTGATAATTTTTTAAGTAAATAAAACCTACATCGTTAGAACATTCTCCAAATTATAATAGGGACGTACTCTCACGTCTAGAGAGAATATTTTTTAAATGTTGAACTCCAATAAATAGATTGATAAAATTTAATAAATTGAATAAGACTACTTTTTTCCAAAACGAACTTACGCCAAATAACGATCTATTGAACCTTTCTATTTGTTCCGATTGCGTGAAAATCGCTTATCGCTGTTGTGTTCGGGGCGTCAAGTGTGTAGGGATATCCGCTTCCTCTATTCAAAGCGGATAATACCTACATTCTATGGGAGAGAATAGCAGATTGTGTTGTATAGACCTGTTGGCATGTTACATGACTGCTTTACTTATCTTTAACCGTTATCTAAGTTCGTTTGTATGGATAGTAGAATAAATGGGAGATAGAGTATTAGAAAGACACGTCTTATTTTTTAAGTCTCTAAAGACTACCTTAAAACCAAACTTAGACTCGTGAGTAAATTAAATGGTGAGAAGAATATGATTTAAAACTAATTTTAATTTTTAATCTCTCTTGCTACACTCCAATTGTGACCTCCACCAAAACAACGCGTGTGATGACCGATTTCTTTCTTATGAGAAATGTTTTTGTGATTTTACGAAAAACAGGATTTGGTGCTAATAAATGCAAATTGTATTTTGGTGACTGGACTATAAAGATGTAATTTGTGTGAAATTCTAATTTGAGATACTCATTTCTATTGTTTCAACATTATACCTTATAATAAAATGTGAATTTTTGCATACTAAACTAGGGGTAGAAGCATAAGATCAATATAAACTCTGTGCATAGAAAAGTATTATACGATGGAATTTTGAGTATTAAATGTATTAAAATAAGGTGAAATTTGGGAAAATATGAATAAAAGAATATAAAACCACAATACCGAACGATTCCTCAAAAATATTCACCTAAGGCAATTAAGAAAACTAATTCATAAGCAATACATTTCAGTAATAACAACCCAATTTTACTTCCATTAAAATAATTTCTAAAGTTATTTGTTTGCTCGACGATACAAGCTATTCATGTACTTGACAATGGACATTTTCACCCAAAATGACGTTTGTGCTGTGGAAGTCAGATTACAGTAATTGTGTCGACGATCAATGTAATTGCTGTTCCCATCTCGTTTCACAGCGTCTACCCTGAATATTAGGGACGGAGGTGAAATTGTTGCCACTTACGCTACCGCTTGCGCAGTCAGCTAAGTCCAATCAACCTTAACCTCATGAACTGTTTTACCTTCCCTAATTTTTCCTGAAGTTGGATATAGTTTCGGTGTATGGTATAGAGAATATAATTAAGTCCAAATTTCTTAGGTAAAAAATAGTACTTGAATTCCGATCTAAAGTGTTTGTAGCAAGAATAAAATGCAGATTTGTACCACACATTTTGAATTCTGTAGGTGCCATCGTTGAAAATTTTATTGGGGTTTCTATAAAATATATTCACCCTGTGTATTTTTCAAAACAATTGATTTTGTGAAGCAGCTATTAGTTTGTTTACATAGTATCAATCCGCATGTTTCCACAAATTTCGTGTCACAAAAAAATTGGCATCAATTGGATGCATAATCTTAACGTCATACAAAAACTACCATTTCCTTATTATCATATAAGCCTACTTCTCCTCAGTAAGTTTGTTTAAATTCTTCTTAAAATAAAATATATAATTATTTGTGGACAACTTGATAAAAAGTGAAATATAATACTGCTATGTAAATCATGGCCAATGTTTGAAAAATATTTTAACACTGCACTACTTTCAGATAAATAGCGTTTACCACAAGTGACAAGGAAATATATATTATATATATATATATATATATATATATATATATATATATATATATATGTGTGTGTGTGTGTGTGTGTGTGTGTGTGTGTGTTTTTTAAAGTAACTACTCACGTTGTTGTTGCTTTATGGTTATTGACTTCTTACTGTTGTTTAAGGTCTGAAAAGACGGAGAATTTTGTATTTAATGGAAAATAATTTTCCGCTGTCATCACCAATATACCCCCTTGTTAGTTAATTTCTATAAGAAATAGACACTAACATGCTTAACGTCTGAAACCTGATATCTATTCTCAAAACTTAGTTGAAGTTTTGTAATCTTTTACGTTCTTAAATATCCAAAATAATGTTATTCTTTCAAATCATCAAACTTTAACACAAAGAAACTGAGTCAGTGAAAGCAGGGTATTCTTATTGATTGCAGCTCAAGATCAATAACGTCGGGACGCGGAAAATGACAAAGGATGCTCACCCGAAATATAGTGTGGTCTAACACTATAAAGGTATTGACAGGCTATCAAGGAATGGTTCGCAATCTATAAAGGTGAAATACTATCAGAATAACATGGATACATTTATTTAAGGAATGTGGAGTAACAACAATATTTATTTGCTATATGTTTAAACGTACTGATCAAAAATTGGTTCAACACTAGAAATAAAGAATAAAGGAAAGAATATAGCTGGGCTGTGGTTGGACGTCAATGGCAACGGTATGATGGATAGAAAATATAGTAAAGTAAACTGGATTGTGATGTCTAGCAATACTAGAAGCAATCGCTCATCGTATAGCGCCTTTACTTGACGAGACAGAAAAGTAAAATGTTGTTTGTACATTCAAGTGTTATTATATTTTAGTATACTTTAACGGTCAGTGGTTACTACAATCAAAATATAATAAACTAAAACTAACCTTAAATATCCCAAATTTATTTATCTATTTCATTCATAACACATATAAAATATATATTGCCTTATGTGTGATATATTTACCTAAAACGGGACGCATTTAAATAATAAATATTAAAATGTAATTATGTATTACGTAGGCTACCAATACAATTAATAAATTATAAAATTAATTTTATAGATTTTGTTTCAGAAATATCTGAAATTTCAAATTAAAAATAATAGGAACGAGGAATGAACCGCGGGAAAGGCCATTATGAATATTATTTGAATAATGAACTACTAATATTAGTGCAACGAACAGTAAATATAACAGTAGGAGGTATGTATTTGATGTTACATGTAGATTGTTACTGCAGTACGGTGTTATATTTTCACAGTCTGTTCAGAACAGGTAACGCGCTTAGTAGGAGTTAAATTTAAATGAAACCCCGAACGAGAACAGGAGGAAAACCCAATACCGCCAGGTATGCGAGTTTGTGGAAATTCAGTGTCGGAGCCCATTACACAATTAACAAAGCTCCCCTTGTGTCAACACCTCCCAGGTTTGGTGTCCCGCCAGCCTTAACCTGCCTTACCCCACTGTCGAGAGCAAATGTTATTTTAACAAGACATAGGCTTTCAGCCCAGATTGTATGAGCTCTATTAAGTAGTGTATTAAGAGGAACAGTTTCACACTTAGGCTACATGGGTATTTCTCTCGCGTAGCAACAATTTAAGATATCATGGGATTCATTAAGTGAGATTAGAATATTGTATTGATTAAAAAGTATCCAATATATTAGGTGAAAACTTAAAATTTTGTGTTTAAAATCGGTTTCTTGACATTTTTATGTATTCCCGTACATTGATTCACCCCAAACAAGTAACAATGTGTAACACTATTACACTTCAATTAATTATTCCACGCTTACGATATTTTGATGAATAATCTTTGATTTTAATAACTTAACGAAGAACATTCTTAGCCGAAAACTCAATATACACTGATCAAGTCAGAAGCTAAGTTATAATGTTTTAACATCTATGGAATCATAAAAACTGCACATGGAATTCCCTTAACCAAAAAGTGACTTTCTGATTTACATTACCCCACTTGTGCATTTTTGGTATTGTAAATACGCATACCTATATTTTCTGTAGATAGAGTTTTATAAATTTTAATAACTTAAGATTTAATTATTTATTTTCTTCCAACGGTCAAAAGACCAATTTAATATTGATTAGGTTTTCTGAGATAAAAGCTCATCATTGAGCCATTTTCTCCATGTTATTAAATGAAAAATTGAAACCCTTCTTTATACTAGTAACACTATAAAGACTGAATAAGTCGAATTCTACACCACTATATACATTTTATAAGCCTCTATACTCACTAAGTGCTAATGCAACCTGATTGCTGTGCATATTTTCTACGAGTGTTTTAATATAAGTTATTACATAACTAGTTAGATAATCAACTAGTACTGGCTTCACAGCCAAACTTTTACTTGAACAGTGATACTGTGAAGACTTCTATGTAATTATATCCGTAGCATAAACATATTTCAATTATTTACGGCTAATTGCGTTTATAACACCGAGTATAATTTAGCCCTTATAGAAAGATATAACACTATTCGGTTTTCCGTTTGAATTTTCATAATAAAAAAAAAATAATTCTAGGATTGAGAATTTATGTAGTAGCACTGAGTGTAATATTTAAGCTACTAGATGCCATTGAAAAGCAACTTTATTCTTAAATAAATCCTATTTTCATTGCGGAACCTATTAATACTCCAAATTACGTGCAACTTTGTACAACAAAATTACAATGTATTGACGTTTTTGATCTTATTTTTATCGATTATTAAGACGCAACCTTCACAATTAAGAGAAGTATAAAATTGATATTTATATATTTACAAAGCTTTTCGTTGATTTACATGTTCGTTTCAAAATATTAGCCTGGAACTCTGTAATCATTAAAACATTAGGGGTTAATTTTTAGTAACTGCCACATACAAAGGTTACTTTTTGATGACTACTATATATATATATATATATTATATATATATATATATATATATATATATATATATATATATATACAGGTTATATTAATTCTGGAAACACCCATAATATATCCTTTAATAATTTAAATATAAATTTGAAACCTCTTACAATCGTGATAGAGATTGGGCATCTACTTTTTGAACCAATTTTTTGTTATGTCACACAACGGGGGACTCCTGCCGAAGGGTATCGGAATAATCTTATCGGAAAGCATAGACCTTGTGATACATAATTTTAAATTAATAGCTTACTGAATTGAATCCATAAACGCATCTCAAAGGAATTATTATATCAAAAATAAGCATTGTTAGTATTGAAAATTTACTGATGTCAACAATGTAATTTTAACATGGTTCTTGCCACAAAATGTGTTACAACACAATTTTTTTAGCATTTTTTAAATGTTCCAATTAAAATAAAATAATACAGTTTATTTTTAAGCTGTTTCATTAGAACAAAATTTACCAGTTGTTTAATACAATGAATAAAACTTATGAGTCACATTCTCTGATTACTTATTAATCTGTACATGTGTTTTTCCATCAGCAGGAAGGTTTAAAGAGACAAAGGTCACTAGGCCTATGAAAACATTATTGTGTTATTAATCATCTGTCCTACAGGTTTCAGTTGTTGAGCATGGAGCTTCACTAGACAGTCTAAGCTTGGGAATTACAAATGGACAAAGGTCATATCATTCCTGTCGAGTTTTAATCAGTGTCTCTGAAGCATTGCTGTCACAAGTTTTATAAATGACAGTAGTTCATTTTTATTTGCATTTAATGGAATTGTCTGAAAGAGAACGAATTACTCTGTTGATGATGCGAGGAATATGCGATCGACAAGATCTTATCGGGATTTGAATTTGTTTAATGACACTTTCCCAAAAGGAAATCCCATAAAGTGTATCATCAATATCAAAAACTATTGAGCGTTTTGAAATACAGGGAGTGTACTAATCGGCCAAAGTCGGTAGATACTATCTCTGCAACAGACCTGAAGAACATGCACTAGATGTTTTTCAAACATTTTATTGAAGACCCAACATAACATCGCTCAAAAGCTGCACAGCAACATGAGATGCACCCTATGTCTTGAGTAAGAATTTTTGGAAATTAATAAATACGTACAAACCATTTAAAGTTCATTTAAGTCCCACATTAAGTGAGGAGCATTAACGACTGAAGAGTTGAGTTTGTGAACTTGTATTGCCAAATGTGATGACAATAGAGGATTTCTGACCAACTACTATTTTTCAGATAGGAAACTTTTTTCCTAAAATGGCAAATATATACAGGGCACAATTGCCGTTACTGGCTAGTTAAAACCCCATTGGATTACTGAGGTCCCATTCACAGCAACACCACAAAAACTGCACGTATGGTGTGGAATTTTAGTAACAAAATGTTGTAACCCATTTTCTTCATGGAAATTTTAAATGCCGAACTTACTACATATATGCTCCAAAATGAAATAATCCCAGCTATTCAAGATTTGCATCAGGAGAATACTTTGATAATGTATGGTTTCAGCAGGATGGCTCCAACCCCATTATGGGAAGACAGTAAGAGCGTATTTGGATTTAAGGTTTCCTCATAAATGATGGCCGGAAGAGGAAAAATCGATGGCCTCCAAGATCTCCGATCTTTGTACCAACGATTATTTCCCTATGGGGGTCATTTAAATCAAATGTTTATAGAAGAAAAGCCTCATAATTTTAGGAGTAAGGGAAGGATCAAAAAAAAGGGAGGGGGTAAAATGAAAGCAGAGGGAGAGAGGGGGAAAGCAAAAAAAGTTAAAGGGAAAAAAAATAAAGTTAAAAAAAAAAAAAAAAAAGGTATAGATAAGGATAACAGAAAGAAGGAAAAAAAAAGCGGGAACAAGACGGTAAGCAGAACCAAAAGACACAAAGGGGAAGGGGGGCGCAACAAAAACAGTTACAAAACAGAACCCATGTCTCTTCCACCCCCCCCACACTTACCCCTAGCCCCCTACTCCGCGTCCAAACCGGTTGTCCAATACCCCCCTCCACCATGCATCACCACGCTTGCTTCCCTCGCCCTCGACTCCTGCCCCTCAACGAAAACCCTTCCCCGCCCTCTCACCCCCCCCCCTTGACCTTAACAAAACTGGTACCGCCCCCCCCTACCTCCCGCCTCCCCCTCTCCACATACCTACGCCCCCCTTGCCCCCTTCTTCATCCCACCTGCTTCCCCCAACCACAACGGTTGTTACACATCCTTCCCTGCCACAAGCCCTCCGTGTCCTTGCTCGTTGACCGCACCCGATCCCCGTTTGTCGTCCTGGCCCCCCCTCATCTTTTACGTACGTCCGACCATATCATCCGTCCCTGTGACCCTCGTGGACCCTTGCAAGTCGTCCCCCCCCCACCTACGTAACCCTGCCGCCCACCTCCCCCGATCAACACCGCTGCAATTCAAAGCACCCAGCAATGACCAGAACGGTCCACACATTCGCCACCTATAAACACAACACTTGCTCCATGTCCCACCGTCAAGTACCCACCGATACGAACCCCATTGTCTTATGACCACCAAAATGCTGTAACAAACGTAATGATAGTCGCGACCTTAATCAACAACAGCATACATTCATTTTTTATTTGTAAAAAGAAACCAATAACAAAAGAATTTCCATAATTGTAACTGTTAACAAAACAGGCAAAATAGTGCTATAGAACCAGCGTTAAAATGAAATTTTTATGTTTATTAAATTGAACATTTAAAAAAATGCTAAAAAATTAGTGTAACCCATTTTGTGGCAAGAACCAATGGATAAATTATCCTTGTTGAACACAGAAAATTTTCAATACAAAAAATGCTCTATTTTCTGAAAGAATAATTCCCTTGAGATGCGGTTTGTGGCATTCAATTCAGTAAGGCTATACCTTTAAAATTATTCATCACAAGGTATAGGCTTCACATAAGAATAATTCACGATACCCTCGGCAGGACTCCCCCGTTGGTGTGACAGAACAAACATGTTCCAAAAAGTATATGTGCCCAATCTCTATCACGATTGAAAGAGTGTTTTCAAATTTATATTAAATTATTAAAAGGATATATTTGGTTGTTTCAAAGACATAATATACACCCTGTATATAAAACAATAATGACATCACTTAGACAGAAGCATTAAAAATTAAATTTAGACGACAATTGTCAAAAATAATTGCAATGAATAATGTATTTAATGCAGTACATATTAGTTATGTAATGAAACATTGTACTTGTATACGTATGATTTGTCGTATACAGTTACTATTCAGAGGAGGTTGGCAACATTTCTTTTATATCGGTCCGTACGATAATTCTAGACTGAATTGAGCTAGATTTGAAATTTATATTGTTTTCACTTCTATACGGGTGGCATTGAATTTATAATTTGGCTGAGCTTTAATTAAACTTATTAGTCAGCTGGTATATCCGAAACTTTATTCTACGTGGCCAAGATTGTATTCGGTGTTTTTAAAAATCTTAGTATATGGCATCAATTAAGACTTACGTTCAGGAGCAGGGCATAATATCTCTGCTGTCAGTTAATTTTTATTCCTGTCCTAGTTATATGCAAAGGAAAAAGTGAGCTAATATAACATTCCATACAAAACATTTATTTAAATTGCTCCGATGGTGTTATTACCTAATTTAATTCTTAGCAAAACATGGTATTCTGTCGGATCACTCGATATAGATTCCTACCTTGTGCGCAAATTATAAAAAATTAATTAAAGATTGTGTTGTTAAAAGTATGAAATGTAGAATCATAAAACAATAATCATTTCCTTACACAACTTCTGTATAAAAAAGCGTGTTTAAATGTTTTATAACAACAAAATAATTTATTAGTTCGTATTGTATAACATAAGTTACATATATTAAATGAAAAGTCCAGCATTTTCTGAGAAGGAGAGCCGGAAAATAGAAATGCGTGTGACACGCCAACTCTTACTGCCACAGCGCCACACCCTTCTCCTACTGCTGATAGTTCTGGTCTGTAATTTACGCAGTACTGACATAAATTGCACGAGGATTTGGAATTTTTTATTTGTATGTATTAATTTAATTAGCGATAAGAATCGTCTTGCATTAATTATAGAATACAACACCAACATTAAAACTGCGAATTTATCTAATTTTATTTAAAGTAAGAATTGATATCCAAATAAAAAACTTAGTAAAGTAAATATTATAATTATATGGCTAACCTTATTAGTGCTACGTATATAGGGGTTTTTTCACATACGGTTACACAAACCATTTACATATAGGATATACGATGCATATGCAAGAGATGGCAGTGACAGAAAAGGAAACATACAAAGAGCATCATTACTTTTGTGACTGTCTAGTAATTTGTAATAAATAACTTTAAGCAATAGCATTATAGCAATAGTTATATGCATTATTTTGCTAGTTTTGAAACTAAAATGTACTAACTATCTACAAAAAATAACAACTACCATGATTGTTAACTATAAAATAGGTTATACTTAGTTGCACGGTACATAGCTAGCAATATAAATTTACATTACAAGAGTAGAGATAGGGTAAAAATAATAAGACATGCATTTGAACTTTAAGAATAAACTGCAACAACTAGACAAACTTTCTACTTAACCTTACCTTTAAACAGTCATTGCTATAAGTGTATTATTATTATACAATATTGATATCCTCTCAACAGATAAAGTAAAGATGTTTTCTGTGTATAAACCACCCATATAATTGGTTGATACGGAATCCAGATTCTAGCTTTTGTATATTTTGTTTCCAAAATTCTGATAATTGTCACACACGTGCCTCATGATTTAAAAATATAAAAGAGTTTTCATGAAGATCACACATCAATAGGAGTCAGAATTCGCTGACAATTCGTATAATTTTTTTTTCATTACATTCTTATAATCTCCTACTAGCATACGAACAGAAAAATATTTTTAGATGTACCTACAAACAAAAGAGAAATTGTGTGAGTTTACTATGCATAGGCTTTTATGAATCTAAGCCAAATTCCATCATTGGTCATGCACGTTCATAAACTCAGCCTTGTCTATGAAGTAATGCAGTTTTAAGCAAAATATAAAGTCTAAAGCTGAAATGATTCTTTACATATTCTGCTAAATTGATATATTCACATCTTTCTTCATAAATTGGGGTTTATAGCGATGTGTAATACGTCTAAATATCATCGTTGTATGTAAAGAGTTGTTAGTGGGGTAAATACCCTTAATTAAATAAGTTGCGTGTGCTAAAACGTCATATGATTGTTCGCATTACAAGTTTATTATTTCGTAATTCTTTCGTTGCCATTATAGTAGCCTATATGACAAATATAAAAACAATTAAGTAACTTAATCTTTTCCTTATTGAGTAATAGTTCTGAAATTATTTTAGGTCAAATGTCACGGGAATTGAAGTTGACATGCAGAATTTTAGGTCGATCAAATAATGAAAATTGGCGTTATTTAAACAATGTATTTTTGCGTCATGACGAATACAAAAAGATGGAATTTACACCCTATTAATACTGAATTAAATGGTACTGCGAGTGTTTAGAAAAACAACTCTATTTGCAGAGACTGAAACATATATGATGTTATGTGAGATAATATAATTTGCTGTATATACATTTTTAAAGTTCATGATAAACAGCGCAAATTGCGATAGTAACAAAGACATTAAGGTCACATTACTCGTAAAAATATTATATACATTATTAATAAGTGCTGTGGCTGAGGGAAATTTTTCCAAACTTTCCCCGAATTTGATAAGAAATTATGGAAATGATGGATGCCAGTGATTTCAGCTAAGTATGAGGCACAATTGTTTTTAAAAATAAATTGTTGTATATTAAATTGCATAGAACAATTTAAAGTAAACTTTTTATTGCATTAATAATACAAGTATAAAATATGTCAAAAGCTTTAGTATGAACCAATGTAGATCTTGTATGCAGATTTTACAAATTTCCATTTATAAAAACATATTTCATTTCGACGATTGGAATTAAATGTAAATAACATTTAACTCTTCTTCAAGAACCAATAAGATTTCTTATAAGATGAAGATTGACAATGTGGATTTCCGAGGTACAGTCCTATTCAATATCCATACAAGACACATCGAGTCTAACAGCTTTCAATTTATATAAAATATGTTTTTAAATATTAATTTTTTAGATTGAGTAAATGTGGGGCCCTTGTAAGATAAGAATTGGTAGAAAAAGTTTGATTTTTATGTAAATTATTAATATGAGGCTTTACCTACTATAAGGCATTTTTGTAAATGGTGATTTCAGTAATATTTATACAATATAATAAGATATAACTTCATAAGTTATAATGTTATAAATAAAAAAGGAGCGTGTACATTAAAAATTGTAACTATCATTCAATAATTGCTTACCACTTATAACATGATATGCAGTTAAAAATAGTGTAAGTATAATAATTAGTCCCAACTTCAATAACAAACACCTGTGGCACACCGCCGACTCAGGTGTAACAAAAACAGAGCGAGGAAACATTTGGACTTGTAATAACTAAGCAAACTTCGTGCATAAATTATATGATTACTAAACTTTGAGCAAACTATGTTTGGATACGTTTTCAGTGTTTGTTTCAAACTCATGGCATCCACGTCGGGATTCATACTCACCTGGTTGTACATAATACTTTGCTGCATTGGTATTGTGTGACAGAGCGAGGGACAGCTATAGTTACTGTGGTCCAGGTACATGTTCACACCTCTTCACTACCAAATTCCAATAGTGCAGTACATTGGGGCGGCCGAGGCAAGCGTACGCTTAGTATCATTCAACTATAAGTTGTGTTACTTACACCTACCAAAGGCCAAAAACTGTCTAAGCATAAAGTAACACAACATATAAGTATACGCGTACATCATAGACAAAAACTAGAAGGCTGGTAGACTTTAACATATTTTCCAGGACATTTGTGGGTAGGTAGAATTATTATAGTTTTGTCTTAAAGTAACAATATTATTTAGCTGTTAAAGTAAGTGCATTCTTCCACATCTAACACAAGAGAGTTCATATCTGGCTGGTTTTCTTTCCAGGTAATCTAAACTAAGTTTATCCGAACGGGTGTCCAAGAACTGCATATCAAATTTTGGGGTGCAAGATTCTGGGGTGCAAGGGTTAGTTCAACAGGTCAGGTATACTACTGGAGATAACTGTTTGGAGGTGTTGGGGCTCCATAAGAGTCAAAATTTATTGCTTGCTTTAACTGGAGAGGCTGGTTCAGTGCTGACTTCCCGTTCTTTTGTTAAGAAATGAAGAAATTAATGACCTATACTCTGTCACGTAAGTAGAGGTGGCCCCTACTCCTTAACTTTACCAATCCAGAATATCCTGTCACTCTCGAAGCTGCGCAAAGATCCTTTTAGCACTAGGTGTAATTTCTAAGCTTCATGTCCTAAGATAACAAAATAAATTTGCACTCCTCTCAATTAAACACACTCAGATTCATGTCGTTGGATGTCTAGTGAAAGTAAGCAACTGCCTTTGCAGAATGGTACGTCGGACAAGAGTAAATTTTAGAACGATTGTAGTAATTTTTCATACCGACATTATAGACACTACATCAAAGATCACCTCAGAACGTGGAATTTATCTTCACATAGAGGAAAAGTTTAAGACTTATGATAACCTTGAACCTACCAAACAGTTCTAGAGATCAGCCATTTATAAGCATGCAGTCTACCAAATAATCGGTACTATACTTGTATCAAATACAGTCTGATTTACTGAGTGCAAACATTGCAGACCTTTACATATGCGTTGTCACATCAATTTCCGTGAGGAATATCTAGAAACCAAAAACAAAGACAAAACTGTTAGTTTTGAACTTATGATCTTTCACTCGGAACTCTGGAGCTAGTCAATAAAATGTGTGTAAGACGGTCGTTGATAATTTTGATGACTAATTTTAATGTTGTTACTTTAATTCACAACAATCCGTTTATAAATTTGGCTTTAGAAGATATTGTGATACTTGCAGAATATTTATTAGTATTACACAATGCTATTTAGTTAACAACGAAATGATATAGAAAAGCATCACTAAATTTGAAAATAAATGATAGTGAATAGTTTTTTACCGTTAAGTTAAGTAAGTGTAAAATTTAAACGTCAAAACTACTTTGATGGTATTAGGCAGTGCTCAGAATTTACTACGTTTTAGCTAAAGATTGCAAACTCATCTTAGCCGTTAATATTTGTAGAAACTGAAACTGAAAATAGTTTTCCTTTCTTTATGGTAAATTTGTTAACAACTATGATACTTTAAATTAAAAAGTTAAATAAGTAATATATTATGATGACTAAACACATTGTGGACTCTAAATAAACCTCCTAATCAAAAGTTATAATACAATTATTTTATATAAATGTGAATTTCATTATGTTTTAGTCATATAAATATAAATAATATGTTTCAAATATGATTTAAATAAACGTAATATTAAACAGAGGTAAAAAGTTTCTTCCTGTAATAATTATAATATTACCTACTAGTCCTATGCTGTGTATATATGCCATCTCTAGATATTACACGATTGTATATCCTCTGTTCTGATACAATAGTATAATACCATCTCTTGGTTCATTAGCTAATTAGCACATGTGAGCTTTGAGCATACCGCTCATTTTCCGGTCTATTGACATTGTAATACTAGTTTTTGTCGTCATTGTAACAACTAACAACATTTCATTATGCATTTATGTATCTGAAACTTCCATTGTGTGTAAAAATAATTCAAATTTTGCCTTAGTCAATTCTCTTTAATAGTTAACTTATTTTCTCATAATTGCCTAACAGTAGGAAACTAACATTCATACAGAGAATATTTGCAGTAAATATTATTTTATAAAGATTAATTAAATTGCATAAGTGGTAATAGCGTGATAATAATAATAATAACGTCTTTATTTGCAGGGATTTTCAACATTACATTGTTGTTTTTCAAAATAACTGAAGTCATACATTTTTAATCAAGGCACATACAAATCTATATCATCATCCGAGAAATATAAAATTAAAACTAATCTAACCTAACTTAAACTAATCTAATACATTACACAGCTATTTAGAGGTGAAACACTCCTCCTCCAAAGCCAGTCTGAGACTGTCCTTAAACGAGGAATATCCGTAAGCCTTTAGACTGTGAGGGACACGGTTGTAAATCTGGGGGCCAAAGTATCGAAATCCATTCCTCCCCATCTCCAGCCTGACCCTGGGCACCTCCAGCATGGCGTCCTGCCGAGTGTGACAATCCCTAATCTCAGCCCGGGTCTGTAGCATCCCCCTGAGGTAAGAGGGTTTTCCCGTCAGCAACACCTTGTGAACAAGGCAAGCCACCTGGAGTTTGAAAATGTACTTTATCGGGAGGATCCTTGCTGTACGGCGATACTGGCTAACGTGATCAAATTTTCTACACAAATCTTACAGCAGAGTTCTGTAACCTATCAATCAGGACCGCACCCTCAAGGGTCAATCTTCCCCCAAATACAGGAAGAGCATAAACAATAACTGGGAAAACCACAGCTTTGACAATCTTCAGTTTAACTTCCTCCTGGAGTAACCCCTTAAACCTAAACAACACTCTTAACCTATTCATTACACCACGATTGATATTTTAAACATGGTTTAAGAAGGTTAACTGCTTGTCGAAAGTAACGCCAAGGATTTTTATTGTGTCTGAAACCTGCAAAGGAACACCTCCCAAGGAAACTCCCAAGGGTCCATTACCAAGAAAGACTGCATTTGAAGAGGGGTAAAAATTAACAAGTGAACACTTTCTTGTATTCAACTGAAGCCCGTGATCGTCAGCCCAGAGCTTAACCCTCGACAAATCAGCATTAATCTGCTGCATTGCCAAGGAAGACTGTAATGGAGGATATGACAACACAAGCTGAGTGTCATCAGCGTAGGAGTAAAGGGAACAGAATGATAACTCAAGATTAAGATCCGCAGTATACAATAGAAACATAATAGGACCTAAGCAGCTAGCCTGAGGAACCCCTGACTCCTTGAGAGCAATCCCTGAAAGACGATCATTCACCCTGGTTACCTGGGTTCTGTCGATCAGATAAGAGCGAAACCACATTGTTGAAAACCTGATCGAAACCGTAGTAATGCAGCTTAGCCAAAAACATATCAAAGTTCACTGAATCGAATGCATGTGAGAAATCAAGAGCAGCTAAACTACTACATAAATTCTTATCCCTGGCGGAAAACAGTTGGCTTGTCAAACTTAGTAGAGCAGATGTCGTACTAAAATCCTTCCTGAAACCAGACTGACTATCGGGCAAAACACCGCTGCACTCCAGGAAGGAAACCAACTGATTTGTCACAATTCTTTCCAATACCTTAGAAAGAACTGGCAAAATGGTGATAAGATGAAAATAAAATTAATAAAATCTTTATTTGCAGATGAGAATGTTAAATACTAAACCTATTAAATCATCCTTTTTTTAAATTATTAATTAAGCATTTCTCTTTATTACTTCATCTCAATATAATATAAAAGGCAATAGTACTTCTCCAAATTACTATTATCGTAGAAAGATGAAATTTGACACACACGTGCCTCAGGACTCAAATAAAAAACATATTTTACCAAACAAAACAGAAAAATAGACATAAAATAATAATAAAAAATTGTTTATTTGCCTGTAAAACTGCCTGTCTTACGAGTACATGTCATCACAACAGTCATGATGAGCGGAATACTAAGATTTTGCATTCATTCACTTCATCTAAGTCTCATTCATACATAAAATTGTTACGTTACCCTGATTATCATTCATTGCAAATCTTCTCCACTCTTGACGTTAACCTAGTGGAGTCCCAAACATGCTCTATATATTGTAGAATGTTCCTGACGGATTGGGCAGTTGGTTGATAGATTAAAGTCTTGACTGACCGTTTAAATGTGTTGTAACTCATAGCAGACTTATGCATTATTTCTATTTTCCGATATCCTTGGAAAGTATAATTTAATGAAAAAGTTCTTATTACACTAATGGCCTATATTTACGGTATTTTAACACGAATATTTAATAAATTAATGAAGAATTACTTATGAAATTTTGATGACCTTTACAAACTGGACTATATGCTTTTCGACCGAAGTAACCTTTACAGACTTATGCGTTTATGTTATATTTTAATAATCAGGACAACAATACAAAAAGTATTGAGGCGTTAAACAAAAAACTGAGATAGAAATAAATGAAAACCCTGGCAATGGACGCTTTCCAAGTAAATCTCAGACCTTCGTAAGGGTGTATACTTGTATTGTAGTAACATGGAAAACACTACTATGACGTCTGAAATACAACTCGAAACGGTGTTCCTCCACACGTACAAAGCCTAGAATAAAACACAGTCACAAGTTTCATTAAGTTTTTAACCTGAGCACTATAATAATATGTACCTTAATATGCCTATTTCCGATTAATAATTATTGAGTACGACGTAATATGGGCTCCCTTCGGGCTCCATAACTTTACATAACTGCTTTCGGTAAGAAAACTAGGGACATCTACTTATTTAAGTCCACACTGTCCCAGAACATTTTAAGTGTAACTGCAATTATTGTTCACTAAAAAAACATGCAATTTTGTACTGAAATTAAAGTCTTTTCATTGGTACTTATAAAACTATTTTACCCTTCGTATAAAGGATCTAAAAACGCTGCTGAAACCACTCTGAAATGATTCACGACATATCATCATTTACTTCAGGAGTGTTTATTGCGACATTTTAAAATATGTGGAGTTTGCATTAAAGGCAAAATATAACTGATAGTTTTTTTTAAGTAAATAAAACCTACATCGTTAGAAAATTCTCCAAATTATAATAGGGACGTACTCTCACGTCTAGAGAGAATATTTTTTAAAGGTTGAACTCCAATAAATAGATTGATAAAATTTAATAAATTTAATAAGACTACTTTTTTCCAAAACGAACTTACGCCAAATAACGATCTATTGAACTTCTATATTTGTTCCGATTGCGTGAAAATCGCTTATCGCTGTTGTGTTCGGGGCGTCAAGTGTGTAGGGATATCCGCTTCCTCTATTCAAAGCGGATAATACTTACATTCTATGGGAGAGAATAGCAGATTGTGTTGTATAGACCTGTTGGCATGTTACATGACTGCTTTACTTATCTTTAACCGTTATCTAAGTTCGTTTGTATGGATAGTAGAATAAATGGGAGATAGAGTATTAGAAAAAGACGTCTTATTTTTTAAGTCTCTAAAGACCACCTTAAAACCAATCTTAGACTCGTGAGTAAATTAAATGGTGAGAAGAATATGATTTAAAACTAATTTTAATTTTTAATCTCTCTTGCTACACTCCAATTGTGACCTCCACCAAAACAACGCGTGTGATGACCGATTTCTTTCTTGTGAGAAATGTTTTTGCGATTTTACGAAAAACAGGATTTGGTGCTAATAAACGCAAATTGTATTTCGGTGACTGGACTATAAAGATGTAATTTGTGTGAAATTCTAATTTGAGATACTCATTTCTATTGTTTAAACATTATACCTTATTATAAAATGTGAACTTTTACATACTAAACTAGGGGTAGAAGCATAAGATCAATATAAACTCTGTGCATAGAAAAGTATTATACGATGAAATTTTGAGTATTAAATGTATTAAAATTAGGTGACAATTGGGAAAATATGAATAAAAGAATATAAAACCATAATACCGAACGATTCCTCAAAAATATTCACCTAAGGCAATTAAGAAAACTAATTCATAAGCAATACATTTCAGTAATAACAACCCAATTTTACTTCCATTAAAATAATTTCTAAAGTTTTTTGTTTGCTCGACGATACAAGCTATTCATGTACTTGACAATGGACATTTTCACCCAAAATGACGTTTGTGCTGTGGAAGTCAGATTACAGTAATTGTGTCGACAATCAATGTAATTGCTGTTCCCATCTCGTTTCACAGCGTCTACCCTGAATATTAGGGAGGGAGGTGAAATTGTTGCCACTTACGCTACCGCTTGCGCAGTCAGCTAAGTCCAATCAACCTTAACCTCATGAACTGTTTTACCTTCCCTAATTTTTCCTGAAGTTGGATAAAGTTTGGTATGGTATAGAGAATATAATTAAGTCCAAATTTCTTAGGTAAAAAATAGTACTTGAATTCCGATCTAAAGTGTTCGTAGCAAGAATCAAACGCAGATTTGTACCACACATTTTGATTTCTGTAGGTGCCATCGTTGAACATTTTATTGGGGTTTCTATAAAATATATTCACCCTGTGTATTTTTCAAAACAATTGATTTTGTGAAGCAGCTATTAGTTTGATTACATAGTATCAATCCGCATGTTTCCACAAATTTCGTGTCACAGAAAAATTGGCATCAATTGGATGCATAATCTTAACGTCATACAAAACTACCATTTCCTTATTATCATATAAGCCTACTTCTCCTCAGTAAGTTTGTTTAAATTCTTCTTAAAATAAAATATATAATTATTTGTGGACAACTTGATAAAAAGTGAAATATAATACTGCTATGTAAATCATGGCCAATATTTGAAAAATATTTTAACACTGCACTACTTTCAGATAAATAGCGTTTCCCACAAGTGACAAGGAAATATATTATGTATATATATATATATATATATATATATATATATATATATATATATATATATATATGTGTGTGTGTGTGTGTGTGTGTGTGTTTTTAAGTAACTACTCACGTTGTTGTTGCTTTATGGTTATTGACTTCTTACTGTTGTTTAAGGTCTGAAAAGACGGAGAATGTTGTATTTAATGGAAAATAGTTTTCCGCTGTCATCACCAATATACTCGCTTGTTAGTTATTTCTATAAGAAATAGACACTAACATGCTTAACGTCTGAAACCTGATATCTATTCTCAAAACTTAGTTGAAGTGTTGTAAACTTTTACGTTCTTAAATATCCAAAATAATGTTATTCTTTCAAATCATCAAACTTTAACACAAAGAAACTGAGTCAGTGAAAGCAGGGTATTCTTATTGATTGCAGCTCAAGATCAATAACGTCGGGACGCGGAAAATGACAAAGGATGCTCACCCGAAATATAGTGTGGTCTAACACTATAAAGGTATTGACAGTCTATCAAGAAATGGTTCGCAATCTATAAAGGTGAAATACTATCAGAATAACATGGATACATTTATTTAAGGAATGTGGAGTAACAACAATATTTATTGCTATATGTTTAAACGTACTGATCAAAAATTGGTTCAACACTAGAAATGAGGCTAAACGATAAAGGAAAGAATATAGCTGGGCTGTGGTTGGACGTCAATGGCAACGGTATGATGGATAGAAAATATAGTAAAGTAAACTGGATTGTGATGTCTAGCAATACTAGAAGCAATCGCTCATCGTATAGCGCCTTTACTTGACGAGACAGAAAAGTAAAATGTTGTTTGTACATTCAAGTGTTATTATATTTCAGTATACTTTAACGGTCAGTGGTTACTATACTCAAAATATAATAAACTAAAATTAACCTTAAATAGCCCAAATTTATTTATCTATTTCATTCATAACACATATAAAATATATATTGCCTTATGTGTGATATATTTACCTAAAACGGGACGCATTTAAATAATAAATATTAAAATGTAATTATGTATTACGTAGGCTACCAATACAATTGATAAATTATAAAATTAATTTTATAGATTTTGTTTCAGAAATATCTGAAATTTCAAATTAAAAATAATAGGAACGAGGAATGAACCCTGGGAAAGGCCATTATGAATATTATTTGAAGTATGAACTACTAATATTAGTGCAACGAACAGTAAATATAACAGTAGGAGATAAGTATTTGATGTTACATGTAGATTGTTACTGCAGTACGGTGTTATATTTTCACAGTCTGTTCAGAACAGGTAACGCTTAGTAGGAGTTAAATTTAAATGAAACCCCGATACGAGAACAGGAGGAAAACCCAATACCGCCAGGTAAGCGAGTTTGTGGAAATTCAGTGTCGGAGCCCATTACACAATTAACAAAGCTCCCCATTGTGTCAACACCTCCCAGGTTTGGTGTCCCGCCAGCCTTAACCTGCCTTACCCCACTGTCTTGTTAGTTTAACAAGACATAGCCTGTCAGCACAGATTGTATGAGCTCTATTAAGGAGTGTACTAAGAGGAACAGTTTCACACTTAGGCTACATGGGTATTTCTCTCGTGTGGCAACAATTTAAGATATCATGGGATTTATTAAGTGAGCTTAGAATATTGTATTGATTAACATGCATCCACTGTTTTAGGTGAAAACTTAGAATTTTGTGTTTAAAATCGGTTCCTAGACATTTTTATGTAATCCCGTACATTGATTCACCCCAAACAAGTAGCAATGTGTTACACTATTACACTTTAATTAATTATTCCACGCTTACGATGTTGTGATGAATAATCTTTGATTTTAATAACTTAACGAAGAATATTCTTAGACAAAAACTCAATGTACACTGATCAAGTCATAAGCTAAGTTATAATGTTTTACCATCTATGGAATCATAAAAACTGCACATGGAATTCCCTTAACCAAAAAGTCACTTCATGATTTACATTACACCACTTGTGCATTTTTGGTAATGTAAATACGCATACCTATATTTTTTTGTGTAGATTGATTTTTAAATTTTTTGGTAACTTAAGATTTATTTATTTCCTTCCAACGGTCAAAAGACCAATGCAAGATTGATTAGGTTTTCTGAGATAAAAGTTCATCAATGAGCCATTTTCTCAGTGTTATTAAATGAAAAATTGAAACCCTTCTATATACTAGTAACACTAATAAAACTGAATAAGAAACCGAATACTACACCGCCAAATACATTTTATAAACCTCTATACTCACTAGTTGATATTGCGACCCGATTGCTGTGCATAATTTCTACGAGTGTTTTAATATAAGTTATTACATAACTAATTAGGCAATCAACTAGTACTGGCTTCACAGCCAAACTTTTAATTGAACGGAGAAAGTGTGAAATGTGTGAAGACT
Source organism: Homalodisca vitripennis (assembly GCF_021130785.1). Taxonomy (NCBI): domain Eukaryota; kingdom Metazoa; phylum Arthropoda; class Insecta; order Hemiptera; family Cicadellidae; genus Homalodisca; species Homalodisca vitripennis. The sequence continues at coordinate 44,043,425 of NC_060212.1, forward strand.
TCTATGTAATTATATCCGTAGAATAAACACTTTTCAATTATGTACGAGTAATTGCATTTATAACACTGAGTATAATTTTAGCCTTTATAGAAAGACATAACTCTATTAGGTTTTCCGTTTGGATTTTTATAATAAAAAAGAAAATTGATTTAGGCTGACTTAAGGAGCAGGATCGGTCTAGGATTGAGAATTTATGTAGTAGCACTGAGTTTAATATTTAAGCTACTAGATGCCATTGAAAAGCAACTTTTGTCTTAAATAAATTCCATTTTCATTGCAGAAACTATTAATACTCCAACTTATGTACAACTTTATACAATTAAATTACAATGTATTGACGTTTTTGATGTTATTTTTATTGATAAATAAAACGCAACCTTCACAATTAAGAGACGTATAAAATTGATATTGATATATTTACAAAGCTTCTCGTTGATTTACATGTTTGTTTCAAAATATTTTTCAATCTAAAAAACGTGAATTTCTTTACACAATTTTACAAAAAAATAAAGGTACTATACAAGTGATATTGTGTATCTATTTAAAATATTACCTGTACTTTTTACTATACAATACTTTAAACTATTTAATTTTCTATGATTATTATTAAAACAGTCTAACAGTAAAGAGTAAAGTTTCAGTCTACAAGCAAACAACTTGGTTTTTCCGAATATCCGTAAATTAATCTAACCACACAAAAAATCTATTGCATGAATGCAACTAAATAAAAAGCTAAATAGTTATGAGGAAATTTATGGGATCCTCTATGAATTTCAAGAAAATAAGGGTTGTGTACATTTAAAATGCAATTTGGCTCTTGAATTGTAGCAATAACAATTGTTTTAGAGAGCACAGTATTTACGACAGGATTTTATGTCATGTTTAATAACACAAATTAAAAACTGTGTTAGTATACCGTCCTCTTTACTCACTGACTTTTACCAAAAAATATTTCACTTGCTCAGAGAGAAAGGTCCCAAATGTAGAATTTCAACAATATTACAGATATTTGTATTATTTATCAAAACTGTTAATACTAATTAGCTTAGTATGATGATTGAAAAACGCATAACCGAAAGAATTGAAGTATATATGTACAATCTATCTAATAACTATCACAAATAAAACTTCAGTCAAACTTCTAGATGACTTGTTCAAAGTGCGTGCAGGAAGGAAACTTTGCCGACAGGTCTGGGCGGGTGCCGTCACAGACAGTTAACGTTGAACTGACAAGACCTTGACCTTTCCACACTAGCGGTGAAACCGACAAGAAACAACGGCAAAGCTAAGATTGTGTTCGAAGATGAATTATTAAAATTTGCGAAAACAATACACTATATTCAAAACACCACAAAAACCTCTTTAAATCATGGTAAAACTTTATTTTATTGTAAGCAAAGTCTGTCCCTTAGATATTGAGACATATTTGCGTCCTATCTTTTCGCGCCTACACGATTACACGCATTGGGATTGAGGTGCAAAGCTTAAAATGATTCCTTGTATATAATTTACTCTTAACACTATACTCAGCCACTTGACAAAAATCATGTATGTTATACAAAAAGCGATCATTCAAGTTTCAATAGAGAGCTACGTAATGTTAATAAGAAAACCTGTGTACGATTTGAAAGTTTACAGGCATTGATGTAAGATTACGAAGTAAGATGCTATCGCAGAAGAGATCATTAGATACTCGGCCATAATGAAGCTCAAAATCTACTATTTACATCGTTTCAACATCAGAGCCACCCATACTATAAAATATATTGAAATTTATGTGAAAAGGTATTTGCACTCTCTCATAAGATGTGCATCTTTCTAGAGAAGACAACCCCAAATTCCAGGAGTCAAAGTTATGTCATAATTAATACGATGCTCTAAAAGAAAAGTTAAACTGAGTCAAAAATCACAATTCACAATGAATCAAACTTTCTCTACGTAAACTTAAAAATTAAACTTGTTTTAATAAATAAACTATGACAATAAAACTTAAATATATTATATTTATATTAAATAACGACGTTGTTTCCTTGAATATTCAAAGAGGAGATATAACTTCAGGTGATGTATTTAGCGTAGTAGTGTCACCTACCTATCACCGCACAGAACTAGCTCAGACACCTGACAGTACTTCTGCCACACAAATCCTCTTAGCGCTGAGAGATCTATTGTCTTGTACAATCAAAGGTACTACTTGTCTCAGTGTGACAGCCTGCTTCATATCAGTAACTGATAGTTATAATTTAGGCCTTTTTCCTAGAAGTCTACTTATCGCATGTTTATTTAGACCTACATACGCCTTATGCAACTATCTCCTATGGAGTTCAATTTACTAACGCCTTCTTACCTTAAATTTAGTTTTTGGTTTATTTGGTTTCAACAAATCAAAATAAATTATAATTATAAAATTAATCAATAATTTTTATGAAAATTAATTTGATTTATTTATAAGATAATAGTTTGTATACGTTCATTATATTAAAATAACAAAACTTCCATAATCTACACCGATGTCTTGCATAACAAAAGCTTCTAAATGTAATTATTTAATCAAAATCCATTTATTATATAGGGAAAATGTATTTTACAAATAACAATTGTTAATTGTTTTCATACATTATTTTAGCTTTTTATAAATTTTAAACTATAAAATGTTTTTCATCGTATTTAATACAAATTTATATCTGATAACGTTCATTACATCAAAGTAACTTTTCTACAGTAGTAATTTATGTAAAAATTATCGATGTTTAAAAACTATCCAAAATAGAAAAATTTAATAAAGCTTATAGATATTTGAAATTTATATTTTAGAAGCCGTACTATTTAATAACACATATGTAAGATTGCATATTTGATAACACTCATATTTTGTTGAAATAGCAATGCTTTTTCTCCAAATTAGCTAAGCTACACTATTAGTAGATCGGTAAAATATAGCCATAAGCCAAAAGCACTTACTCCCTGAGCGAGCAGTTACAAATCGCCGAGGTGTTAAACAAGCATTTTCTCGTTTTAACTCAGTCAACTTTGGGAGGAAATTGCCAGAGTATAAAGCCCATCAGCCTGTATGTGGGGCCATTAAGCGACAGTTTGGGCTGTTGGCTGTGTTAACACGATTGCGTGGCGTTGACAGAATCAATCACACTTAACATGTTAACACACTTATCATCGCTATCGTTAGATTGTAAAGCCTCATCAAAATGATAGTCCAACGTAAATAAGATGACATTTTTTATGTAGATATTACAAGGAAATATTACATAATTTGACTTTAAGTGATGAGTAAGATATGGCTGATATATGCGGCATCTTTTTTATTTGTAATTATTTACTTAAACCTGATGATGGATATAAATCAAAGATAACTTTTACTTAAGAATTTGAAAAACTTTGGACACTCTCAAAGTTTCCGAATCTCATCTCCTGGCGGAATTGGTTTGCCTTTAACTTTCATTTTCACAGGATAATTCTAGATCCTTCTCCGTCTGTGAGGATATCTTCTCCTTAACGAATTCGTTATAACATTTTACACAATTGACATAATTCTGGTCATAATTACGTAATTGTATTTTCGATAATTACATTTAAAATTTTCTAATAAAGTACCTTAAGAATTGAACTAGAACACTGATGAACAGCGACACGTACAGATAAATATTATTTAGGTAACATTTTTGTTGTTAATAACATTGTAATAACTACTTTATTAACTGTTATGATAGACAACGCCTAGTCAAGATAAATGCAACTAATTAGAATTTATCGAAAAACATTTAATATAATCTATGATTAATCGATTACCATTGATCGATTACAATCCATTTACTATTGATTACATACTCATAGAAAATATATAAACTCATAATTGTATAAGTGGAGATCTGAATTGATGTATTTATTAAGCTTATATCTATAAACTTTGAATCAAATATAAAAATGAAGTTTTTGTTTAAAAACCCCCATTTGAAAGTTACATGGTATGAAAAAAGAAACTTTTATAAACAGTAAACAATATAAGGAATGCCGTTGAAAGTAATTTTTTTTTCTTAATAATACTCGCCAGCTTTTAATATAATATAATATCATCTCGGATTGTAACAGATACATAAATATGCAAACAACTTTGATACAAATTTAATGTATTGGAGTTATATAATTTATTTTGATTACGTGTCTGCAATGGAATAATTTATTAAACATTATACAAGACTATTGAACTATAACTATAGGCTATTTGACTATTTGAATAGTTTTGTCTCAATTTTTTTACATAAAATATACTATTAAAGGTTATTAGGCTTTTAAGTAATTCTTTACAAATGTTCTTTTTATTAGTAAAAATACTGATTATGTTATAGGAAAGTCTGTTGTATATTGCTGAATCACACTGTGAACTGTCAGCTATTTTTGTGCTTGAAAAGCTGATTAAAGATATAATCTAGTACAATTAGTTTGTAAAAAAGTATGATGTGTAATAACTCAGAAAAAAATTGTGCATGTGGATCTAGTCGAAACAACTTACTCTATCTGTAACACAAAAATATTTCAACTAACTATAAGTTAAATATAGTTTTCTAAAAAGTTTTGATTACTTAGGAATTATTGTGTTATTCATAATACCAATCATAATAGTTAATTAGCAAAATAAACAGTTATATTACTTAAATATATATTAAGGCCTTTGAACTAGTTTTTTTGAATAGACTTACAAATTGAGTGGAGGTAAATTAAAATAAATAAATGTGGCTTTAGAGTTTTACGTATTGTCCAACTAATTGATATACGCACACTATTATAAATATTGCAGCTTCTCGTAGAAAAGTATTTATGGAAACAGATTAAACAGAGTACTGTAGGGTCAATTAGGGGTCTGGGAAGAGAACTCTACTAAGCCAAAAATGTCAAAAAATAAACAGTTACGCATTTAACCTACACAGTAAGGCAATATGCATTAAAATAGGCACTCCAGGCGGTAAGCTGGATCATGCGTGTGTCATTAAATAACGTGTGCAAAATTAATAGAATTTGTTGTCCTTTAAATGTTTTTTAAATTTTTTATTATATTATTCTCAAAGACGGTGAAGCTACCAAACATAGATAACTTAAAATTTAGTTTTCAAGTAAACCAGACTTGAGTTTTAAAATAATCAGAAACGCTGATGTTGCTAGAACCTTCCATTGGTCATTAAATAACTTATTGCATAGGTTGTGTTATGGAAATGCTGTCCTCAAAGGCAAAAACTAAACGTGACACGTAATCTAAGCGCTCACGCCGATCTCGGCCGTGAGTTTAATTTTTTTATATTACGCTTATATTATACATGCAAAATTACAAATAACCTAAATGTATTTTTCGTTAAAACATATGATGTTAGATGATTCGTTACTTGTATTGAAACTATATAGTCTAAATTAATAGTTTCAGAAGTATAAATAGTGTGACATTATTTATATGTTATACTCTGTTATAAAAGGTCCACGCAGGGTTAATTAAATATAAAATTATTTAAGATCACTATGGGTCACCACTGGCCCCCACTAATTCACGCCCAAGCCATCCTTCTCCCCGCCTAATAAGTATTTCCGTATTCCCATGGAAAATTGCAACTGTACATCACGGTCCTGCATTTTTGTCTCATTCCAGTCATTTCATAATCATTACAAAATCTTTCGATCTGTTGTGATCTTTCCCCGATTTAAAATAATTCAAGAATATTAAATGGTATTGTAGAGAGTCATTTAGGTTTTCAAATAGAATATCAAGATATCGACTTTAAAAGAGGATGTACAATGAACTTTTCGTGCGCTACTGGTGGCCCATGACAGAGTTTAACTAATACTAGACATGACCAATTAGTGGCCCAAACTGGCTAGCTGAGAATAAAATAAATGACCTACGTCGTCGTAAACGTTAATAAATGTTTGCAGTTATCTCAGTGCACACGAAGGCGAGAACGCTTAAAGTCCTTATACCTTTTAAGCCGTACAGGCTCTTGAACAAAGCTCCCAAATCAAGGGCTAAATTATTCAGTTAAACTGACGCCCCCTCCCTTGAATACTTACACAGTGTGTAGTGTGTACTTATAAGCGTGCTTATTAACATAAGCAGCAAAGTTGAAGGCTCTCCATTAACAATCTACTTCAATGTTTGTTGTTCACTCAGCAGATCTGCAGTTAGCTGACACTTAGACGCGTCTAAGTATTGTGTGCCCGTTTTCCTTCGTCCTAGTTCACAGTTTGTTTATATGCTTTCACACATGAGAAACGAAACATCATTACGCTTTGAAGTAAGAATTTATATTTTGGTTAAGTCGTAGTATGTTAGAGCTTTAATTATGTTAATTGACAACTAATTAACGTTTCTATGTCGGACTAGAATATATGTCAATTACTAGACGTTGAATAAACGCGTGTTCTCAGGAAACGCTATATTTTAATATACTCGTACATGCCTTTTGCATTTTCGTTGCAATATTAGTTTTAAACGATTGCAAATATTTAAACACGTTTTTGAGGTTATGTTATTTTCTTAATGGTTGTACCGTAAATTAGTTAATTAAATTTCATATATTGTAAATTTCGCAACCTAGTCAGCCAGTATAATTTAATATTATTTTTATCCGATATTTCGGAACTAAATTATCGGCGGAGTAACTACCTAAGTGGCACGCGGATGAATATTTTCTTCTAACCCTTTGTAGCAGCCCAGCTACGTGACCGATCAGACCTCGCGCGCTTTGTCCGTAAGTAAAATTTATCTTTTCGTATTATTAAAGTAGCCCTTTGATGCCAAACATATAAAAATGAATGTAACGTAAAGTAAAGTTGTAAATAGTAAAGTTAATTACCCTTGAAGATCTTTTATTTGCTTGATTGAGATAGATAAAAGTTGTGGCGTCGTCCTTAACGGCGAACACGTTGTTATAAATAGTAATTTGTATCATTAAATGGCTAATACCGTCGCGAATTTGTTTTAGGCGAGTTCACGTAGTTCACGTAGCTCACGTACCTGATGTATCTCACGTGTTGTTTCCCAACTTCTACTCCTCTTCTAGAAATAACCGTTCTTAGACTGCAGCTTCAATGTCTCGTGCCATGTCGCCGACACCCGGGTTGTGAGTATACATATTGCGAAGGGAAGTGAAATCTTATTGTTTTATAAAGTAGAACGTCGTAGGCATAATTCCAGAGAACATTGGATATTTTAGGCCCACTTAGAAGATATTCGTTTTTAGTTCTTGTGTTCTAATTGGCAGCAACGTGGCATTACATACTTTTCTTTTACTATCTAAAAGTGGTGCTTGTAAGTTTTCGTAATTAAACTGAACTTATAAGTAAACTTTGCATTTCTAGTATTTATTACTACGACCTCAGAAGTCACCACCCTCATGTGTTATCGTCCAACGGTACATGGTTTCAAAATATGAGTCCTATTTTCTTTATAAAGCTTAAAATAAAAATTATTAGAGACCCAACATAAGAACTCGACGGATTTAAAACCCACCAATAAGCATTCTTGTATACGTTGAAAATGCTACATTATAAGTAGTCTCATAGAAAGAAATTTAACTTCCAGGGTTCGTCACATAACAGATAATTAGAAACCACTAATATTTTAGGAGATTTTTTCTATTGATCCAATATCATTGAATTTAAAGAAGGAAAATGTTGTTGACTTACTTGATGTGTACAAAACTATTTTATTCTGAAATTACAGACATTTCCTTTAAGTAGAAATATATCTAATTATCCTAAACTGTATCTGGAAAATGCAGTACTTGTCAATAGCCATCACTTAATTGATTATTCCATTTAAAAAAGAAATCACCTAAGGACATATCTTTAATGTTTCCCTGAATTTGATCAATATCCGAAAGTAACTGCCAAAGTATAAATATACCTACAGGGAAGGTAATGTTTGTTTTGCGATCAAGAAACTTTGCTCAATAATATAAAACCAGAAACTGAATATTTATAGCATCAACAGTACTTCAAATTTTGTTTTAAGTCGGTGAGAAACCTCTAATTTAAGCTTACGTGAAGATAGATATAATATTAATGATATCACTATGACAAAAACAATCAAAAATTAAATTTAAACGACCAATGTCAAAAATAATTGCTATTAATAATGTATTAATTAGTTATGTAATGAACATTGTACTTGTATACGTGTTATTTGTCGTATACAGTTACTATTTAGAGGAGGTTGGCAACATTTCTTTTCTATCGGTCTGCACGATAATTCCAGAATGAATTGAGCTAAAGACTTGACATTTACGGGCTATTGAATTTATAAAGACTTACTATACGGGAGGCATTGAATTTATAATTTGGCTGAGCTTTAGTGAAACCTATTAGTCAGCTGGTATATACGAAACTTCATTCTACACAGACAAGATTTCATTCGGTGATTTTAAATCTTAGTACATGGCATCAACTAAGACCTAGTTTCAGGAGCAGGTCAAAATATCTCTGCTGTCATTTTATTTGTATGCCTGTCCCCGTGAAATACAAATGGAAAAGTGAGCTGAAGGCGTGAAACACTCTACGAACACATACTTTTAGTATACTCTGATGGTGTTATTACCTATTCTAATTCATAGTAAAACCTGGTATTCTGACGGAATACTTCTGGGACCACGGTCTGAGTTCCTCTAACTTGTGATAAAAAGTTAAAAATGAATTAAATATTGTCTTGTTGAAATTATTAAATGCAGAATCCTAAAACAATAAACTTATACTTAGATAACCTCTGTATGATAAGGCCTGTTTACATTTTTATCAAACAAAATCATTTAGTAGTTCTTATTGTATAATATAGACTACATATAATGAATGAAAAGTCCTGCACTTTCTGAGAAGGAGAGCCGGAAAATAGAAATGCGTGTGACACGCCAAGTCTTACCGCCACAGCGCCACACCCTCCTCCTTCAGCTGATAGTTCTGGTCTGTAATTGACGCTGTATTGACACCAATAAAACAAGGATTTTGAATTTTTATGTGTCTGTATTAATTCAAATAGAAATAACAATCAGTTGGACCTACTATAGCATATAACACGAACATTGAAACTGCAAATTATTTAATTGTATTTAAAAAAACTAATATGAAAATGTAAAACTAAGCAAAAAAAATATTGTAATTGTATGGCTAACCTTATTAGTGTCAGGTAAATAGCTGTTTTCTTACACTTACGGTAACACAAACCATTTAAATCCAGGATATAACATGCATATGCAAGATGACAGTGAGAGAAAAGGAAACATACGAAGTGCAACGATGCTTATGGCACTGTTGACTGATTTGTTACGAACAACTGTAAACAATAACAGGAATATGATAATTAGTCTGAAATGCAGCAGTGTGCTTGTTTTGAAACAAATAATGTACTAACTACCCGGAATAAATAACAATGAAGCTATCATGATGGCTAGCTATACAATAGATGATATACAGTTGCACGTTATATAATTGGCAATATAAATTTACATAATAAGAGTAGATATAGTGAAAAAATAATAAAAAATTCACTTGAACTTTAAGAATACACTGCAGCATTTAGACAACCTTCCTACTAAACTTACCTTTAAACAGTCATTACTATAAAGTTATTGTTATTATACACTATTAATATCTTCTCAAAAGATAAGGTAAAGATGTTTTCTGAGGATGAACCACCCATACAATATGTTGATAAGGCATTCAGATTTTAGATTTTATATATTTGGTATTCAAAATTCTGATAACCTATAAAGATGATATTTGACACAACGTGCCTCATTAATTAAAATATATAAAAGCATTTTCATGAAGGTCACACATTCATAGGGGTCACAATTCGCTGACTTTGCGTGAAAACTTCTAAGTCTATAGTTCATTATATTCTTAAAATCTCCTACTTCAGATTTACCTACAAAAAAAAGAGGAATTGTGTTAGTTTAATATTCATAGACTTCAATAAAATTCAGCCAAATTCCATAATTGTTCATGCACGATCATAAACTCAGTCGTGTCTATGTAGTAAGCCTAATGCCGTTTTAAGCAAAATATAAAGTCTGAAAATGACATGATTCTTTAAATATTTTACCATATTGATATATTCACATCTTTAATTATCACCCACTAAATTGGAGTTTATAGCGTCATGCAATACGTCTAAATATCACCAAAAGAAGATAGTGGGGTAAATATCCTTACTTAAAAAGCATTATTTGGTAAAAATATCATTTGATTGTTAGCGTTATACTGTAAGCTAATTCTTTGCAGTTTTTCCATTGCCATTATAGTAGCTTTTATAACAATTTTAAAAATAATTAAGTAACTTATTGATTTCCTTATTGAGTAATCGTTCTGAACTTATTTTAGGTCAAATGTCACGGGATTGAAGTTTATATGCAAAATTTTATCTTGATCGAATAATGAATAGCGGCTTTATTTAAGCAATGTATTTTTTAATCAAGACGAATGCACACAGATGGAATTTACACACTATTAGTACTGAATTGAATGGTACTACTAGTGTATAGAAAAACAACTCCTATGTGCAGAAATTTAAATCATATTATTTTACGTGAGGTAATGTTATTTGCTGTAAATACATTTTAAGGATTATGATTCACAACGCAAATTCCGATAGTAACAAAGACATTAAAGTCGAATTCCTCGTAAAAATGTTATATACATCATTAGTAAGCGCTGTGGCTAAGATTAATGTTTATAAACTCTCCCCAAATTTGATAAGGAATAATGAAAAGATAATGTAATCACTACGCATCAGTATCAACGAGATAGGATTACGTGCGAGTTTTGTTTGTTGCAATCTATTTCAGTGTCGTTCACTTCAGTTCAGGCTTTCGTAAGAAATTTGTTCTACTAATTCTATACCTGCACGTGACAAAGTGCTAAAATATTTCCTTATTATCTTTATGAGGCACAATTGTTTTTAAAAATAAGTTGTTGAATATTCAATTGCATAGAAAAATGTGATTACAATTTTTATTGTGTTAATATACAAGTATAAAATATGTTAAAAGATTTAGTATGAAACAATGTAGTTCTCGTATGCAGATTTTACAGATTTCCATTTATAAAAGCACGTTTCATTACGATGATTAGAATTAATAGTAAATAACATTTAAATATTCTTCAAGAAGTAATAAAATTTTTTATAAGATGGAAATTGGCAATGTGGATTTCGAAGGTACAGTCCTATTGGAAATCCATACAAGACACGTCTAGTGTAATACCTTTCAATTTATCTGAAATATGTTTTAAGTAATAGTTTTAGATACTCTAAATTCTTACAGATTTATAGGTTGAGTGAATGTAGGACCCTTATACGATAATAATGGCTATGGCAAGTTTTACATACTTAAAATAACCTAATCATCATTTAAATAAATCATAAATTAAACTTATGAGGCTTTACTTACTATAAGGCACTCTTGTGAATGGTGATTTTAGTAATATTTATACAATGAAATGAAATGAAATATGCCTTTATTTAAGAGGCGGAGTTAGGGCTATTTAGCCCTCTCTACCACTCAACCTCACATAATACAGGGTGTCTACAGATATATGTACAGTGAATGATCTTAACTAATAACAAATTTTAAATTAAAATAAATGCTTAAAAATTAACCAAAATATATACATACTACTTAATAATTAAAAATAAAATTTATCAGCTTAATATGTAGAAAAATTCAAACAAAGTTAAATTAAAACTTAAATTAACAGATTACTTTTTAAAGAATTTCTCGTTATTACTACATTCATTCTCTCAAACACACAGCCCGACCACAAGCACGCCACGAGCACCGCCACCCGTCACCCCCACAGACCGGCCAGCAACAAGCCTATTTATACAATATATTTATACAATCTTATAAGATATAACCTTATAAGTTATTATTGTGTATTGAGAAGAACGTTTCATTAAATATAGTAAATATAACTGCCTAACAGTTATAACATAATATGCAGTTAAAGATAGTATAAGGATAATTATTAGTAACAACTTCAATAACAAACATCTGTGGCACACCATCGACTCAGGTGTAACAAAAACAGAGCGGGGAAACATTAGGACTTGTAATAACTAAGCAAACTTTGTGCATAAATTATATGATTACCAAACTTTGAGCAAACGATGTTTGGATACGTTTTCGGTGTTTGTTTCAAACTCATGGCATCCACGTCGGGAGTCATACTCACCTGTTTGTACAAAATATTTTGCTACAATTGGCTCTCAATGTTATTGTGGGACAGAGAGTAAGACAGCTACAATTACTGCGGAACCGGTTCATGTCCAGACATCTTCACTACCAAATCCCAATACTATGGTACATTGAAGCGGCCGAGGTAAGCGTACGCTTTGTATCACACAACTATAAGTTGTGTTACTTACACCTACCAAAGGCCAAAACTGTTTCTAAACCCAAGGACACACAACATATAAATATAAGTGTACATCATAGACTTTATCATATTTTCCAGGACATGTGTGGGTAGGAAGAATAATATATTTGTGTTTTAAAGTAACAATATTATATAAGTGTTAAAGTAAGTGCACTATTCCAAATCCAACCTAGGAAAGTTCACTTCTGTCTGGTTTACTTTCCAGTTTATCTACAGTGAGTTCCTATGACCGGATGTCCATGAGTTGCTCATCACTAACCGCAAATGTCGAGATTCTGGGGTGCAAGGATAGTTCGATAGATCAGATATAATGCGGAAGATGACTTTTGTGAGAAGTTGGAGTCCCTAAGAGTTAAGGGTTCTTGCCACATAGACATATGGACTTCTTTTAAGAAAACATGACTGGAGATTAATGACCTATATTCTTCCCAACCTTACCCATCCAGAATATCCTGTCACTCCCGAAGCTGCGCAAAGATCCTTTTAATACTAGGTGTAATTTCTAAGCTTCTTATCCTAAGAGAAGAAAATAAATATACATTCTTCTCCTAAATAGACCCACTCAGATTCATTTCGGGGAACGTCCAATGAAAGTAATCAATTGCCTTATTACGTCAATTGCCTTGACTGGTTTACGTCAGACGAGAGTAAAGTTTAGAATGTTATTACTTAGTCGTCCCGAAGCTATAGATCCTAGCTCAACACAAATCACATCTGAACGTGGATTTTATCCTCATAGAGAGAAGAAGGGTAAGACTTGTGATACTCACGAGCTTATAAAGAAGTTCTAGAGCTCATTTATAAACACACAGTCTACCAATAACGGGCACTGAACCTTTCTCGAATGCAGCCTGATTTACTGATTACAAACCCTGTAGAGCTGTACATATGCATTCCCACATGCATTTTCATGAGGAAGATCTAGACAACAAATGCAAAGACAAAATTGTTATTCCAAACTTAGCCACCCATAATTTTAATTTTTTCAACAACTTAGGAGATTAGAGTCAGCCAAAACTAGAGTACCAATTATCCTAAGCGTGAGATATTCCTATGTTAAACCCTCTTTCCCATGTATGCTTACTTATTAAAAGAACTGGTGACCTGAACTTTACAGACTGTGGATAGATCTGTGTATGAACTATTGTGTAACATACTGTGTACAGTAGATTCAACAAATTGTTACATTTCTGATTCTGCAGCGTGACATCACTAGACAATCCAAAATGATTCTCTATGGCTACAAATATGCCCAGTAAAAGAAACTTTTATTCATTTATGTGTTTTGTTTTCATGTTTCTATGTTACGAAGAGCATCAATATGAGCTACATTGTCATCTACTTAGTGTAAGTCTGCATGTACTGTAATACCAAAACTGTTATGGTACCATAATAGATAAGTATATAGAGATTGGCTGCCACAACTACAGTACTGTAGGTATATTTGAAATTCCCCTAATAGGTATGTGTTCTTTTGAAAAACTTTGGAGTGCAAAAATGTAATTTAGTAATTTAAAATAAAAGTTTAGGAGTTTTGTAGTAATTTATTACTGCCCGGTTGTAGGAACACTAGGCCGAGGGGATAAATTGTAAATCCGGCAAAGTCTCTAAATCACGATTTAGTCACTTTACATAACTTTGCACACACATAGGTTACACTCCAGGAGAATATGGTAATGATAAAACATACACAACTTTTTTGTGTGTACATGTTTTCATACATAGCTGTAGAAGTGTATAAATGGCCAAACTATTACGTGAATTAAATTAAAAATTAATTTAAAAATCAGCCTAATATGCATACTAGAAAATGCGTGCGATTCGCTTACTTCCTCGGCAATGTCAAAACTGTATTGTCTTACCAGATCCAGTAGTATATTTTATTTATTAGCACAGAGTACTAATCACTGAAATTCACAGTAATTTGAACTCACATATAAATCATATATTAATTTATATTTTTCTAAGTTAGTACACAGTCCTGGTTCTAAATAAGAAACTTTTATGTTTTCTTTAAATTAAGCTTAAAAAGCGTTTGTAATGGTTTAGAACAAGTTATTTGTTAAAGAAACTGAAGTAAAGCATTAGTTTAAGTTTTAGTTACTAAATTTTATTAAATAGTTTTTTAAATAATGAAATCATTCCGTTAAGGAACAGATTTACGCTGTAATTTTGTCAGTCATAATTAAATAAAAACAGCTTTAAAGCATAATATTGAATTCGTGTAAGTCTGTTTCTACACTTAACGGAAACAAGAACTCCAGAAATAGATGACATTATTTTACGTTTAATAATTGCTTCCAGCAGCAAAGAATATAATCTTTAAATCTCACTATCTTATTGAACCAAGTTTTCAAATCAACTCCACTCCTCCACTTGTATAATGCGTAAAATTATTTACTATTATCCGGTCCAGAAACATTATGGCCTGAATATAATTGCACAGATTACTAGATACTTACAAAAGATTTGAACCCAGGATCTTTCACTAGGAAATCTGGAGCTAGCTAATAGGATATATCAAATGAAATAAAATGAGAACTTCAATGTAGTGAAAAAACTAGAGGCGAGTGTGAAAGACCGTCGTTGATAGATTTTATGACCAATGTATATTTTTACTTTAATTCGCAATAGACAACAATCAGTTTGCAAACTTGGTTGAAGATGGTATTGTGATTCCAGGAAAATATTCATTAGTATTACACGATATTATTCAGTTATCAACGTAATAATATAAAAAATCATCACTGAATTTGAAAAGTAAACTTATAGTGAATAGGTAATATCGTAAAGTTACTTTAACTGACAAATTTAAACGTCAAAACTACTTTCATAGCATTAGGCTGTTCTCAGAATGTAATAGTCTTTAGCTGAAGATTACAAATTCATGTTACCCATTTAATAATTATAGAAACAGAAAATCTAAATAATATTCCACAGTTTAACAGCTGAAATATCTACATGTTTATATTTTAAGATAAAAAGTTAAATAAGTAATAGATTATGATGTTTAAATAAATTGTGTACTCTAACTAAACATCCTAATCAAAAGTTATAATACAATTATTTTATATACATGTGTATTTCGTAATGGTTTTTCACATGAAAATAACTCAAATGTTTTGAATTTTATTGAAATAAAAGTATTATTACAATTGGTCCTACAGAGGTACATATTTTTCTCATGTCATCATATTGTAATATTATCCACTAGTCCAATGCTGTGTATATATGCCATTTCTAGATATTACACGATTGTATATCCTCTGTTCTGATACAATGGTATAATACCATCTCTTGGTTCATTAGTTAATTAGGGCATGTCAGCTTTGTGTATACCGCTCATTTTCCGGTCCATTGACACTGCAATACTAGTTTTTAATGCCATTGTTGTTACTAACAACATTTCATTATATGTTTGGGTATCTGGAACTTCCATTATGTGTAGACATAACTAAAATTTAGGCTTACGTATATTTTTTAAGAGTTTACTCATTTTCTCCTAATGTAGGAATATCTAAGTGTAGGAAACTAACAGTAATACAAAGAACAATCGATACTAGTATATCGTAGTAAATATTACTTTATAGATATTGATTAAATTGCATAAGTGTCAAAATCGTGATATGAGGTTATGAAAATGTCTGAAATTTTTATTTGCAGATGAAAATGTTAACTGTTAAACGTATTAAATCATCTTTTTTTCTAAATTATTTATTTCATATTTTGCTTTAGTATGTCATCTCAATATCATATAAAAACTAAAAGTACTTCTCAAAATTACCAACATATTACAAGGATAACATTTTACAAACACACACGCCTCATGACTCAAATATAAAAAGCATATTTTTCCAAACAAAAGACCCAAATAGACTAAAAATAATAATACAAATTTAGTTATTTGCGTGTGAACATTTACGAGTACATGTCATCGCACCAATCACGATGAACAGAATGTTAACGCATTTATTCAATACATCTGAGTCACATTCATACATAAAATTGTTACATTACCCTGATTATCATTCATTCCAAGTCTTCTTCACTCTTGTCACAATCAAGTGGGGTCCCATACGTTCTCTTTATTGTAGAATGTTCCTGAAATTATTCTGGTTCGCAGACGACTTGGGCCGGTGGTTGACAAATTAATATCTTGTCTGACGGTTAAATTGTGTTGTATCTTATAGCAGACCTATATAATGTTTCTGTTTTTCTATATCTTTGGAAAATAAAATTTCATAAATAAGTCTTATGACGTTAATGGCTTATGGTTAAGGTATTTTTACAATATTAATTAATAAATTTATCATGCATTTCTTAATAATGTTTTATGAGTTTCAAACAGTAGACGCTTTGTGGCCGAAGTAGCTTTTTCAGACTTACACTTATAGGTATATATTTTTATAAATCAGGGCAAAAATACAAAAGCTATTAAATTATTAGACAAATCTTATACAGAAAGAGATGAAAAGCCCTGGAATTAGACTTTTTTCAAAGCAATCCTTCTCATACCTTCGTATGGATTTATACTTGTATTGTAGTAAAAATACAAATAATATTATGGCGTCTGAAATTCAACTTTCCTCGAAACAGTGTTCCTCCAAATGCACAAAACCTAGAATAAAACACAAGTTACTCTACGTTATTAACCTATTGCCAAGAACAATAGTATAATATGTACACTAATATGCCTGCTTCCAATTCTAAATTATTCAATACGATGTAACATTGGCCCCACTAGCCCACTTTACATAATGCTTTCACTAAGAAAACTAGGCACTTCTACTTAGGATCCTCCACACTGTCTTAAAAAAATTCAAGTTTAACTGCAATTATTTTTCAATAAAATAACATGCAATTTTGTAAAGCATTTAGAGTTTTTTCATTGCACTTAGAAACCTATTTTACCCTTTGAATGCAGGACCTAAAAACGCTGCGGAAATTATTCTGAAATGGATGAAAATGTCTTCCAGTGGTCATCATTCACCTTAGGAGTATTCATTACGCCAATTTAAAAGGATATGCCTATTATTCAATAGGAAATTTACTTGTAATGCAAAATAGAACAGATAGTTTGTTTGAGTAACCCAACTTATATCGTTAGAACAATTACATCATCCCATTTACAATATGAACATAAGTTAATACCTAGAGAGAATATTTTAAAGGCTGGCTACAATAAATTGAATAAAACAACTGTATTTTGAAAGAGAACGCTACAGAACGATCTACTAAACCTCTTTATAGGTTCCGATTGTGTGAAAATCGCTTATCGCTGTTGTGTTCGGGGAGTCAAGAGTGTAGGGATATCCGCTTCCTCTATTCAAAGCGGATAAGACCTACATTCTGTAGGAGAGAAAAGCAGATTGTATTGTACAGAACTGTTGTCATGTTACATGACGGCTTTCCTTATCTTTCACCGTTATCTAGGTTTGTACGTATGTATGGGTAGTAGAGTAAGTTTCATTGCCTTACCATGTAAGATTATGAAGTAATCTGAAGTACCTATAGTCAAATCTTTTCAAATCTTTTAGGCAGCATTGATAACCTTACAGAACAGCATAAATTAAATAAAAAAGAGCTTTCTAAATTAAGGCTTTCGTTACTAAATCTTTATGTTCCTAAAATTACAAACCCAGTTTTCATTCGTTCGTGATTCATATGGGTCTACAAAATAATAGTTTATTATCTTGGTTCTTCCCATTAAGTTTATTTCTCCATACCTAGCATCAGTGAATTATGTTAGGTATGGTTGGCCAATCAATGAAGTATCGAGTTTTAAGTTTGGATGTATTCTATTTTTTGTGTCATAATTAAACCCTATTTAACATCATTGAAACCCCCACAGGGGAGATGAATTATTTATATTTTTTTAAACCTGACATGAGATTTTTTCGAATCTAAACTTTTGGGTATAAACCATAATACAATGGTCCATTTTCCCCAGACAAAATTTTTCTTCGGTTTAGAACATTTATTTTATTTCACTAAAGCTAACAACACATGTAACGAGCAGTATTTCTTAAACAATTGATATATGCACATTATAAGCACTCAAACTAGTTTACCTAGAAAACGAAAGAGGAATTTTTTAAGGAATAATTTTATCGTCAGTCACGTTATTTTTTGTGGGGTCAAAATAGGGGGCAGTGTGAAAAGGGTTAAAATATGGAATTTCAATAATTTACACATTATACGTATAGATAAATAGACTGAAAATTACCACTGTAAGGTTCTCTATGGCACACCTTAAATCAACCTCAGAACCGTGAGTAAATTAAATGCTAAAAAAATATGATCAGAAATTAATTTTTATTTTTAATCTCTCTCTTTACACAACTTTGACCTCTACCTAAACTAACGTGGCTGACGACCGATTTCCCTCTTATTGGAAACGTTTTTGCGATTTAAAGAAAACACTGAATTTGTTGCTAATAGAATTCCTTTTTTTTACTTAGAATAAAATGTGAGCTTTTTATATTAAACTAGGGGTACAATCATAAGTTTTACATATTCTTTGTACATACGAAATTGTTATAATTTTACTCAATTCGTATATGACCAGTGACAGTTTGCATATTAAATGCATTGAAATGAGGTCGCAATCAGGGAAAAAGATAAATAAAAGTATAAACAAACCATGATATCAAATGATCCATCAAAAATATTCACCTCAGGCCATTTGTAAATTCCTTCATAAGCAACACATTTCAGTAATAACAACCCGATTTAACTTCTACTTAAATAATTTCTAATGCTTTTGTTTGCTCGACGATACAAGCTATTCATGTACTTGACAATGGACATTTTCACTCAAAATGACGTTTGTGCTGTGGAAGTCAGATTAAAGAAATTGTGTCGACGATCAATGTAATTGCTGTTCCCATCTCGTTTCACAGCGTCTACCCTGAATATTGTCGTGGGTAGGGGGTGAAATTGTTGCCACTTACGCTACCGCTTGCGCAGTCAGCTAAGTCCAATCAACCTTACTTAACCTCATGAACTGTTTTACCTTGAATACTGGTTCCTGAAGTTGGATATAGTTGTGAGTGTGGTACAGAGAATATAATTAGGTCCAAATGTCTTAATTATAAAATAGTACTTAAATTCCGATATAAAATGTTTGTAGTAAAAATAATATGCTATTTTTACCACTCGTTTTGGATTCTATAGGTGCCGTCGTTGAAAATTTAATGAAAGGTTTCTATAACTTATATTTGCCCTGTGATTTCCAATGATTATTTTTTGGAAGCTACTATTAGTTTAATTTTTAAGCAACATTCCGCATTTTACCACAACTAACGTCTCACAGCAAAACTGAGATAAAATTGATGCAGTATCATACTATCATGCAAAATTTACCATTTTCTCATTATAATATGAGCCTACTTCTACTAAGTACATCTATTACAATTCTTCTTAGAAGAAAATAAACAATCATTTGTAGAAAAAAAACTTTATAAGAGGCGATATATGATTTCTCAAAAGCAGGTACTACTTTTAGACAAATAGGGTTTCCCACAATGTTAGAGTGAAATATATACTATATGTATTTTTTTAAGTATCTACGGACGTTATGTTTGATTTATGATAGTCAATTTCTTTCTTGTGTTTAAGGCCTGAAAAGAAGAAGAATTTTATTGTTAATGCAAAACTGTTTTACGTTGTCTTTACTAATATACTCACCTGTTAGTAAATTTATAAATATAGACACTAAAATGCTTAACGTCTGAAACCTGATTATGAGAGATTTCCATTCTCAAAACGTAGTTGTAATGTTGTTACATTGTACGATCGTAAACGTCCAAAATTGTGATATTCTGTCAAACCATCAAACTTCAAAATTATCACATAGAAACTGAGTCAGTGAACCCATACACTGTATTCTTATTGACTACAGCTCAAGAACATTGACGTCGGGACGCCTAGAATGATAAGGAAAGCTCTCCCAAAGATAGTAAGGACTAACACTCTATAATCTATTATTGACAGTAAAAAAAGGAATGATTCACAATCCAAGAAGGTGACAGTATCAGAAGAACATGGATACATTTGTTTAAGAATAATGGAGTAACAAAAATATTTATTGCTATATGTTTAAACGTTTTGATCAAAATTGGTTCAAACTAGAAATGAGGTTAAACTATAGAGGAAAGAATATAGCTGGTTTGTGGCTAGACGTCAATGGCAACGGTATGATAGATAGAAAATATAGTACAGTAAAGTGGATTGTGATGTCGAGTTTTCCCTCTAATACTAGAAGCAATTCGCTCATCGTATAGCGCCGTTACTTGACGCGACATAAAAGTAAAAAGTTGCTATTACATTCAAGTGTTATTAAAAATATATTACTTTACACTGTAAGTGCTTATTATTCTCAGCGTATAATGAGTTTATATAAACTTAAAGTAGCTATAATCTTAAAGAACCCACATTTATTTATCTATTTAATTTAAAAGATATATATGTATGTATATATATATATATATATTACTTTACGTGTTATTTACTTATAACTATATGCTTTAAAATAATTAATATTAAAATGTAGTTATGTATTACGTAGGCCACAAATACAATTGTTGCAAAATATTTTATCGATTATTTTTAAGGAATATCAGAAATTTAAAATTAAAAATAATAGGAGCGAGGACTGAACCCTGGGAAAGTTCATCACGAATTTTATTTGAATAATGAACTACTAATATTAGTGCAACGAACAGTAAATATAACAGTAGGAGGTATGTATTTGATGTTACATGTAGATTGTTACTGCAGTGAGGTATTAAATTCACACAGTCTGTTCAGAACAGGTAACGCTTAGTAGGAGTTAAATTTAAATTAAATCCCGATACGAGAACAAGAGAGAAACCCAATACCGCCAGGTAAGCGAGTTTGTGGAAATTCAGTGTCGGAGCCCATTACAAAATTAACAAAGCTCCCCTTGTGTCAACACCTCGCAGGTTTGGTGTCCCGCCAGCCTTAACTTGCTTTACCCCACTGTCTTGTTAGTTTAACAAGACAGCCTGTCAGCACAGATTGTATGGGCTCTATTAAGGAGTGTACTAATGGGCAAAGGTTCACACTTACATGCGTATTTCTCTCGTGTGACAACAATTTAAGATATCATCCACTTCACGAACTGAGGTTAGAATATTATATTGTTTAAAATGTATCCACTGTTTTACTTCCAACCTTTTAAATGTTTTGCTTATAATATGGCCCTTGGCATGTTTATGTAATCCCTTATGAATCACCTTAAACAAGCAATGATTTATACTATCACACTAATTAGTTATGCCACGCTTACGATGCTGTGTTTGATAATCTTTAAATATGAAATTTTACGACCTTAATGTAACTATTGTGAGGTTTCTCCTAGGCAAAAACTCAATACACCGATTAAATCACAAGCTAAGTTATACATTTTTAACGTCAATATATTCATACATCCTGCACATTCAATCAGCTTATCCTACAAGTCACTTCATGATTTACATTACTACACTTATGCAGTTGCGGTAATGTAAATACGTACATCTATATTATTTGTAAATAGAGTTTTATAATTTTGATTACGTAAGTAAAGTCGCGGTTTTCTGAGATAATTGCTCAATAACTATTCTCTCGACGTTATTAAATGAAAAATTAAACACATTCTCTCTACTTTAAACAACACGATAACTGAGAAAGTCGAATACTACACCACCAAATATACTTTGTAAACCTCTATACACAATAGTCACCAATAAGACTAGATTGCTGGGAAAATTTTAGTCACGAGTGTTTTAATATAGGTTATTACATGACTAGTTAGGTAAACAACTAGTTCTGGCTTCACTGATTTCCACAGCCAAGGTTTTACGTGATCGGAGAAATCTTGTATAGACTTCTATTTAACTACATCCGTAGAATAGAAACTGTTTAAATTTATTACAATTTTGCCCTCATTAGATGTCACAGCACAATTAGGTTTTCTGTTTAGATTTTCTAATAAAACCCTAATTAACATTGGACTGACTAAAAGAGCAGGATCGATCTAGTATCAAGGGGGGTTATTCAGTAACACTAAGTGTACTAACGGTTTAAACTACTAGATACCATTTGAAGGTTATTTTTATCCAAACTAAATTCAACTTACATTGCTGAACCCAACTAACAAAACCCCTCATGAGGCGCAAATTTTTACAATTAAGTTACAATGTATTGACATTTTTTAACATATTTTTAATGATTAATAGTAAAGCAACCATATTCAAAGTTTAGTCTCTCTCCAAAACTAAGAGAAGTACAAAATTGATATGTTTTTAATATACTTACATAACATCTCGTTAATTTACATGTTCGTTTCAAAATATTAGCTTGGAACTCAGTAATCCTTTAAACATCAAAGGTTAATTTTAGATAATTGCCACATCCAAAGGTTACTTTTTGATGACTGGCACATCCAAAGTAACTTTTTCCAATAGTAGTTGTACATTTACTTTGAACAGTAAGAAATATAAACGCGCAGTCCCGTTATTAATATCTTTTTATTTGTTCCATTAATGAACAAAACTGAATTTCTTTACACTATTATACAAAAAATAAATGTGTTACACAAGTGATATTTTGTAACTATTCTGAATTATTACATTTATGTTCATTGTAAAATAATTTGAAACTATTTAATTTTTTAACTTTATTACCATTATGAAAATAGAGGTTGCGTACTTTTACAATGCAGTTTAGCTGTTGGATCTTGAATTATAGAAACAACAATTGTTTTAGGGAGGACAGTATTATATGTCATTTTTCAAACCTGTAAATACTAATGAGCTTGGTACGGTGATTGAGAAAAAACGCAGTATATATGTACAATGCATTTAAAACTGTTCGCAAATAAAAGTTTAGGCCAACTTTCTTGATGCCTTGTTGTAAGTGCGTGCAAGCAGGAAACTTTGTCGACAGGTCTGGGCGGGTGTCGTCACAGACAGTTAACGTTGAACTGACAAGACCTTGACCTTTCCACACTAGCGGTGAAACCGGAAAGCTAAAAATATGTTCAAAGAAAAATTATTAACATTTGCACTAGACATTTGAATATATTAAAAACATCACAGAAGCCTATTTAAATGCATGCTAAACCTTTTAGAAGTAAAAAATACGAAATTGTGTTGTTTTAAAGGTAGAACGTAATTAAAGTTTGGAACGTTTTGTTAAAATTCGAAACAGATATATGAAACAACGAACTAATAGCAAAGTAAACAATAGGGCCTATGTTGTATTTTAAAGTATAACAAAATGGTAAATAAATTATTTGTTAATTTTGATATTGAACATTTTAGGGTAGCAGAGTTATTTTTTGCAGTTATTGTTGTGTTACATAAAAGTCTGAAATTTTCGCGGAGAAAATAAACAGGGTGCCCCTGATTTAGCACCAACTGAACATAGCACTTCCTCGCCCGTGACATCGGTTTACGTCACGAAAAGGACTGTATGCAGTTCGTCAGATTTCGCTTAATTTTTATTTTAAATTTTGGTGGCGTCCATGCCCGCATTTTTATTTTTTATGTCATTGATCATTTTGCACAGCTTAAAAAGAAATTATCAAATTTATTGGTATAAGGACATATAAAACGTACAAACAAGTTTAAAACCTACTTATAAACATATTATTTTACAAATTTTTTATGTAAATCACCCCTGGCAACAACGCCTATTTGAATTTGTGGAGCCTGAACAACATTATAAGCGAAAAAATTTGCGTTAATATTGTAAAAAGAGCGTGCAAAAAATGAGCGTGAGCATGCATACAAATGAAAGATTAGGAGCCATGATGTAAAATATTATGAATTAGAATTTACAAGATTATTGAATTATCCAGAATAATCTGCTTGGCTTTGAATGTTAAATTTAGGAACTTGTAAAAATATATTTAAAATCTCAGAACATAAAATTAAATTTTCTTTATCAGTAGGCTATTCCTGATTTAACCAACTTGAACAGAAAATATCATCAAGCAATTTTCTATTTAAATGTTAAATCCTAACTTTCACAGTACCTCACACCTCTCCTGAAGACTTCACCAACTAACAAAAAATAACTGTTATAGATCAATTAATTTAAACTTCAAACTTTAAATTTTGAAAAGAATGTTAATCTTTAAACTCAACCTTCCTACCAAAAAATCGATACGGCAAGAGTAGGCTATCACTTCTACACGAACTTCTCTCTCTGAGAACACAGCAAAGACTCACTGATAAAACTTACTTGAATCCACCGGAAGGATCTAGAAGTGCCTGCCACCATCTAATCAACCTAACATTGGCCAATCAAAATTGAGCAAACACAATGTCTGAACTGGATGGAACCTATCCAACCCAGACCAAGAGTCAAAAGTAAGTAAAAAGCAGCATCAGATTCCAGACGCTGCACTAAAAGAAATTCAGCACTGATGGAAGGATCACAATCTTAAAATTCACTTATTATATAAATTTACAATTCTCTTAATCTAAATATAAATATTCCTATAAATAATTAAATAATATAGGAAGCATCCTATACTTTCATTAAACCTGTTACATATAATAGGCTATGAGAACAAATACTTTAAATTTACAAATTAAATTTAAATATAATACGAACGTTGATTCCTTGAAGATTCTTAAAGGAACTACAACTTCAAGTTACGTATTTAGTGTAGTGCAGTCACCTACCCATCACCACACAAAACTAGCACCATACAGTACTTCTGCCACGCAAATCCTCTTAGCGCTGTGAGATCTATGCTCTTGTAGAATCAAAGGTACTACTTGACTCAGTATGACAGCCCGCCTTGTATTAGTAACTGATAGTCATAATTTAGGCCTTTGTGTCTAGAGGTCTACTTATTGTGTGTTTATTGAGACCTACTTTATGGAACTGTCTCCTATGCTGTTCAATTTAAGTTCTTTTACTCCATCTAATGTATTTTTACCTTAAATTAGTATTTGTAATAAAAAATCAAAATAAATTGTACTTATAAAATTGATTTATAATATTTAGGACAGTAAATAAAATAAATGGTTTTGTTCTTGTTCATTCCGCTAAATTAAACAAAACTTCCAAAATTTACTGTTACCCTGCAGTAAAAGATGTTTTATAATATAATTATTCAACCAAAGTCCCTAAATTTCGTAAGCAGACTATTTTATTTTAAAAGTAATAACAGTAGCAGTGTTCTCATATATTATTTTAGATTTTTATTTTATGAAATTACAATTATAAAATGTTTTTCACAGTAGATAACACATTTTGTAAATTTTCATGTTCAGGAGTAATAATTCCTTAACAATAGTAATTTCTTTTAATCATGTCCATTTGAAAACAATTAAATATATACGAATCTAGAGTACATGGATATTATAGATTTACATTTTTAAAGCCGTGCCATTTAGTAGCGCATATTTCCCATTACGTTATTTTATAACACTCACATTTGTTTAATTCGCAATTCTTTTTCTCCAAATTATCTGATCTACACTACTCATAGAACGGTAAAATAGACCCATAGGTTCAAAGCACTTACTCACTAAGCGAGCAGTTACAACTCGCCGGGTGTCAAACAAGCATTTTCTCGATTTAACTCAGTCAACTTTGGGAGGAAATTGCCAGAGTATAAAGCCCATCAACCTCTATGTGGGGCCATTAAGCGACAGTTTGGGCTGTTGGCGGTGTTAACACGATTGAGCGGCGTTGACAGAATCAATCACACTTAACATGTTAACACACTTATCATCACTATCGTTAGACTGTCAAGTCGCATCACAATGATAATCCAACATAAATGCTGAATAAAATCTTTTAGATAAATATTAAAAGGAAATATTATGTAATTTGGCTTCAAGTGATGGATAAGATATAGGTGATATATGCGGAATTTATTTGAGTTTCAGTTGTTTACTTGAACCTAATAAATTAGATAGGTGAAAATCAAAGATAACTTTGACTTAAGGATTTTAAAAACTTCTGATATCTCAAAGTTTCCGAATCTCATCTCCTGGCGGAATTGGTTCGCCATTCACTTTCACTTTCACAGGATAACTCTAGAGCCTTCCTCGTCATCAAGAATATCTTCTCCTTAACGAATTTGTTATAACATTTTACACAATTACTACAATTCTGGTTACAATCACATAGGTGTATTTTTCGATAATCACATTTAAAATTTATCTAATAACTTTTCTACAGTCTGAATTGAATCAGAACCCTGATAAACAGCCACACATACAAACAAATATCATTTCGGTAACATGTTTGTTGTTAATTACATTGTAACAACTAATTTACTAATTGCTATGTGTTACAGATATGCCCAGTGAAGATAATGCAACTAATTAGACGTTAGAGAAAAACATTTAATATGATTGATGTTTCAATAACAATCTATTTACTATTCATGAAAAAAATTTAAAAAATATAAAAAATCAGAAATTTACAAGTAAAATTAGAATTGATGTTTTCCATTTAGCTTATGGTTATAATATTTGAATATAAATATAGATAAATCGAATTGTTTTGTTTGAAGAAGAACTATTTGAAAGTTACAAGGTAGGAATCCAAAACCTGAGATTGAAAAATATAAGAAATACTGAGTTAAGTAAAATTCCTTTCGTACTAATTTTGAACACTCGCCAGCTTGCAATATAAAATAATAACATCCTGTATTTTAGCCAAGATAAAAATATAGAGAAAGTTTTGATACGAATATAATGTATAGGACTTATATAATTTGTTTTGATTACGTGTGTAAAATGCTAAAGTTTATTGAATATTATACAAGAATATACATGGTTGAACACTTTTTTCTCTATTACCTTAAATAAAAATAATAATTCTGAAGTTAATAAGGCTTTTAAGTAAATTTTACAAATTTGCATTACGTTAGTAGAAATAATGAATTTTTAATGTAGGAAAGTCTGTTGGATATTGCTAAATCAAACCACTATCCGACAGTTTTTTCTTAAAGAATAGTGTGAATATATAATCTAGCATAATTGATTTGTGAATTGATATGATGTGTTACAACTCACAAAACGAAGTCCGCATATGGATATAGTAGAAAGCCACTTTACCTGTAACACAAAAATAAGTTCAAACTAATTACAAGATAAATAACCCTTTCAAATTTAGATTTCTTAAGAATTGTATATACAATATGTATATGAAAAAAAAGAATGTATGGAAATACTCGTAATATGAATCATAATAGATAGTAGCGAAATAACCAACAAAATTTGTTAAATATATTAAGATCTTTGAACTAATTTATTGAACAGCCATACAAATATTGAGTAGAGGTAAATCAAAATAAATGAATAAATGTGGGATGAGCGTTTTACGTATAGTCTAACTAAAGGATATACAGTACGTACACTGTTATAGATATTGCAGCTTCTAGTAGAAAAGTACTTATAAACATAGATTGAACTGAAGACTCTAGGGTCAATTAGGACTGGAAAAAGAAAACTGCTATAGGTAGACCGTTTACAAAAAGACCCTTGGTGATTTGAGTTCACGCAGGGTGGGGTAAATACCCCTCCGAACCTGTGATGCCGCCCTCACCCAGTATCCTCATCACGCCTCGGCATTCGCTCTATCGGATCGTCTTATTGATATTTCACTGCGTTCACTGCTGCGATTCGTTCAGTACAGAGTTACTGAGCCTTCCCGCTAGAGCGTGTTATATCGGTCATCGTGTTGACCGAACAAAATAAACGAATGAACGACTGAATGTAAGTACCAGTAAGTTAGTTACCAGATACATTAAGAAATATTTTAAATGTTAATACTAAGTATTACCATAAGTCTTATAATCAATGGACTTGGTTGATTGATATGCTTTTGATTTATCATATGGTCATACCCTTACAAATGTTTTAAATAAATTATTAAAAATTGAACAGAGACATTGCTCGTTTGAAAATAATTTATTTAGATGAATAGCATCATATTTTATATCCAACCGATTAGCTTCCCACTACTTTTCATAATACCCAGACTCCCTATTCCCCCGTTGAGCTATACGATCATGGTTTCATTCTTAATAAGTTAGCAGTGAACGAAAGGAACGACTAAACAATTTTGGGACCTAGTGTAACCTAAGGCATAAACTTTATAGTTTTAGTTAGTTCCATATGATGTTAAGCAATTTTTCATGGGTTTTAAAATGAACCTAATTATAATATTGTAGGTTTTAACGATCATTAAAAATGATGTATCTGATTTGAAAAAATATTAAATTTATTCAGTTGGCAGGGAAAAGTAAACGAAACATTCGAGCTGAACGGGCCCCTTGAAACACTCTGATCCGGATCACTTA
Organism: Homalodisca vitripennis; assembly: GCF_021130785.1. Classification (NCBI taxonomy): domain Eukaryota; kingdom Metazoa; phylum Arthropoda; class Insecta; order Hemiptera; family Cicadellidae; genus Homalodisca; species Homalodisca vitripennis. The sequence goes on from NC_060212.1 coordinate 44,072,196, forward strand.
TCTGACCTGTTCGAAAAGAACGGGTCAAGACCGAATGACACATCTCTAATTGCCACTGCCGCTGCGCGGCTAACCTCACAAAGAAATGCAACAAAGATCCCTAGATACGTCTACGGCCACATTAATATGTTAAAATAATATTTTACTCTTAGACTGTAACACTTGTATAAGCCTACAAACAAAAATATAATATATTTATAGAGCTGTTAAAGTATCTACAGTGTAAACAAATCAAGATGGTGCTGGTCCCACTCCCCACCACAACACCCCGCCAGAGGGGGCCCTCCTGCGCGGCACTTCTTAGAAATTTGCTTCTGCGCAGGTTTCTTTGCGAACGGTTTACCTATAAGCCATAAATATAAAAAATAAAGAAGATCGACATTTAAACTATACAGTAAGGAAATATGCATTAAAATAGACACTCAAGACATTAAGCTAGATCACGCATATGTAACATCAAAGAACGTGTGATTTTGGAAGGAAAATTATCAGAATTTGTTCAATCTTTTTTAACTCATTTAAGATTTTAAAATTACATTATTCTCGAAAAAAGTGAAGCTGTCATACGTAGATACCTTCAAATTTAGGTTCCAGTTAAACCAGACTCGAGTTCCAAAATAGTAAGAAAAAGTTGAAGCTGCTAGAACTTTCCATTGGTCGTTAGTTGCGTTAGTTAGCTGCTAGATCTCGGTCGTGAGTTTTTTTATATTACGCTTATATTAAAAATTCAAAATTTCAAAGAACCTAAATGAGTTTTATGTAAAAGCATATGATGAATGATGTTTCATTATTTGTTTCGAGACAATATAGTATAAAAAAATAGTTTTATTAGAGTGCCCATTTTTTATGCAATTGTATTGTTGGTTATGAAACATCCACGCTGGATTCGTTATATATAATAATAATAGTAAAATACTAATATAACAATAATACTAATAATAAATATAATAATACCTATTGTGGGTCACTAATGTCCCACACTATTTCCCGCCCAGGCCATACTTCTCTCCGCCTACTACGTAAGAATTTCCCACGTATTCACATGGGATTCTTGCAACTGTGCATCACGGTTCTGCACTTTTTGTTTCTTTACCAGCTATTTCATAACCATTACTTATATCATAACAACATCTTTAGTTCTTTTTTAATATTTTCCCGATATAAGATATTCAAGAATGTTAACAGTTATTTTAGAAAGCAGTTTAGACTTTAAGGACATTAAGGTAACGATTTTAAAAAGAGGATGTACATTATACTGATCGTGGGCCACTGGTGGCCCATGACATGATTCAACTAATATAAGCCATGGTCAATTAGTGGCCCATACCGGTTGTCTGTGAAGATCATAAATGACCTATGTCGTCGTAAACGTGTTAGTAAATGTTTGCAGTGATTAAAAAATCTCTCATTGCATTGCGAAGGTGAGAACGCTTGAAAACCTTATAGCGTTTAAGCCGCACAGAAGCTGGAACAAAGCTCACAAATTATTCAGTAAATAACGCCCCCGCCCAGTGTACACGCTTGAATACTTACACAGTGTGTAGGGTGTACTTCTAAGCGTACTCATTAACATAAGCAGCAAAGTTGAAGGCTCTCCGTTAACAAGCTACTTCAATGTTTGTTGTTCACTCAGCAGATCTGCAGTTAGCTGACACTTAGACGCGTCTAAGTATTGTGTGCACGATTTCTTCGTCCTAGTTCACCGTTTGTTTATATGCTTTCACACACGAGTAACGAAACATCATTACGCCTTGAAGTAAGAACCTCTATTTTTGTTCAGTCGTAGTATATTTGAGCTGTAATTAAGTCATTTGATAGCTAATTGACGTCTCCATGTCGACTTAAATATTTTTTAATTACTAGACGTTTAATAAATGCGTGTCTTAAGTAAACGCTACATCATTTAATATACTTCTCTTTTTGTGGCAATTTTATATTTTAGGGATTGAATGTATTTAAGCATGGTTTTGAGGTTATGTTATTTTCTGTATGTTTGCAAAATAACAGGCCGATTTTATTGATAAAGCTTAAAATAAAAATATTTAGAAACATAACTAAAGAACTAGACATGTTTAAAAACCTCTATAAACTTTTTTTAAATTCGTTGAAAATGCTACATCATAAGTGGTCTCTTAGAAAGAACCGAAACTTCAAGGGCCCGACACATAACAGTTATTTAGAAACCACTAATACTTTAGGAGCTATTAATCCAATAGCATTGAATTTCTTAAAGGATAATTTTGTTGCTGTACTTGACAGGTACAAAACTATATTATTCTGAAACTAACGAGATTTTCTTTAAGTTGAAGTATAACAAATCATCCTAAACTGTAACTCGAAAATTCAGTATTTGTCAATAACCATCACTTAACTAACTATTCCATTTAAAAAGAAAAACATTTAGGATTTTTCCACTATGCTGCTATGAAATTGGTCCTAATCTAAAAGTAACACTTACAGTATAAATGTACCTATAGATTAGGTGGTGTTTGTTTTACAAACAAGAAACATACCTTATCAATATCAAATTTGAAAGTGGAATATTCATAGCATCAGCAATACTTTAAATTCAAATATTTTATGTCAAATTAGATTTAGAGTCAAATACCTAATTTAAACCACAGGTAAATTGAAATATCACTTTAACGATATCACTGCATCAAAAACAATTAAAAAATTTGAATTAGATGACCATTGTGAAAAATAATGGCTATTAATAACGTATGTAATGTATTAATAATATTAGTTATGTGGGGAAACATTGTACTTTTATACATGAAATTTATTGTTTACAATTACTATTCAGAGGAGGGTGGAAATTGTTTCTCTGCTTTCTATCCGCAGAATATATCTATAATGAATTGAGCTTGAAAAGAAAAGACTTGAATTTTACATTCTTTCACTTTCATACAGACGAAATTATGTTTAGAATTTGGCTAAAATTTATTAAATATATTCCTCACTTGGTATCGTAGAATCATCATTCTACATGGACAAGAGTATGTATTCGATGGTGTTAAATCTTAGTATATGGCATCAACTAAGACTTATTTTAAGGTGCAAGGCAAAATATATCCGCTGTCCGTTTATTTATATGGCTATTCCCGTAATACCAAATATTCTATAAATAAGTATTTTTAATAAACTATGATGGTGTTATTACGTAATTTCATTCTTAGCAAAACGTGGTATTCTGACGGAACACTCTGTCTGAGTACCTCTACCTTGTGAGCAAAAGATAAAGATTAATTTAAGATAAAATTGCCAATAGTGCAGAATCATAAAACAATAATCTTTTACTTAAAAAACTGTTGTATGATAAAGCCTGTTTCAATTTTTTATCACTACAAAATCATTTAGTTGTTCGTATTGTATAATACACAAGTACATATATTAAATAAAAAGCCTAGTACTTTCTGAGAATGAGAGCCGGAAAATAGAAATGCGTGTGACACGCCAAGTCTTACTGCCACAGCGCCACACCCTGCTCCTACAGCTGATAGTTCTGTTCTGTAATTGACGCTGTGCTGACACCAATAACAAGGATTTTGAATTTTTTATGTGTCTGTATTAATTCAAATAGAGATAACAATCAGTTTGGACTTATTATAGCATATAACACAAACATTAAAACTGGGAATTGTTTAGTTGTATTTAAAGAAATTGATATGGAAATGAAAAACTAAGTGAAAGAAATATTATAATTTTAAGGCTATCACTATTAGTGTTACGTATATAGCTGTTATTTTTTTACACATACGGTTACAAAAACCATTTCCATCCAGGAAATCCATATGCATTTACATGTATATGCAAGATGGTAGTGACAGAAAAGGAAATATACAAAGAGCATCAATGCTTCTGTCACTGTCTGCTCAATTGTAATAAATAACTGTAAACCACGGCAGTGACATGTACCAGTCTAACATGCATTGTTGTGCTATTTTTGAAACAAAAATGTACTATCTATAAAAAATAACAACTAAACTATCATAATCGTTAGCTATAAAATAGATAATACATAGTTCCACGGTACATAGGTAACAATATAAATTTACATAATAATTGTACAGATAGGGTAAAAGTAATAAGAAATGCACTTAAACTTAAAAAAATACAATACAGCAAAAAGATAGCCGTACATATTATTTTGTAGTTTATTCGTTGACGATATGAGAAATATAAAAACAATTAATTTCCGTATTTGGTAATCGTTTTGAACTTGTTTTAGATCAAATGTCACTGGTTTTAAGTAGACATTCAAAACTTTAGCTCAAGAGAATAATAAAAATTGAATAAATTAAAAAAAAAATTATTTTTGTGTCTTATCGAATACACACATTGGTGTTTACAGGATAATAGTATGAATTGAATTGCACTTCGAGTGCATAGAAAACTACTCTTGTTTGCAGAAATTGAAAATATATGGCATTATGTGAGGTAATTTTATTTGCTGTATAAAACCCAATAGCAACGTACATAGGAGTCGTTAGAATTCTTACAGTGAATATAAGTAATTAAATTAGACCTGAAAAGAGCTGATCATGAACTGGATGATCAGGATCATAAAAACAGGGCAAATTGCGATATCAACTAAGACATTAATGGAAAATTATTCATACATGTATTATATATATATATATTATTAATAAACGCTATTGCTTAGATATTATCCTAACTCTCCCCAACTTTGATAAGAAATAATAGAAAGATAATCTAATCAAGATAAATTTGTTTTCTATAAGAATCAGTACCAAAGGGATAGGATCACGTGCAAGCTTTGTTTGTTACAATCTATTTCAGATGACGTTCACTTCATTTCAGGCTTTCATAAGAAATTTTCTCCACTAATTGTATACCTGCACGTGATAAAGTGACAAAAAACATGTCCTTGTGTATTTTTATCATATTACCACTGCTAGTGATTTCAGCTAAGGTTGAGGCACAATTGGTTTTAAAAATAGATTGTTGGACATTCAATTTTAATAAAACAAAATATAAACAACGTACAGTATTATAGGGTATTCATGGGAATCATGATTTGAGTAGTATTTGTACAGTATTATAAGATATAACATCATAAGTTATACTTGTATATACATATATATATATATATATATATATATATATATATATATATATATATATATATATATATACAGAAAAGAAGAACGTTTGCATTAAAATTGTAATTATCATTTTAAAACTGCCTAACATTTATAACATTATATGCAGTTAAAAATAGTGTAAGGATAATAATTAATCCTAACTGCAATAACAAACACCTGTGACACACCACCGACTCAGGTGTAACGAAAACAGAGCGAGGAAACATTAGGAATTGTAATAACTAAGCAAACTTTGTGCATAAATTATATGATTACCAAACTTTGAGCAAACGATGTTTGGATACGTTTTCGGTGTTTGTTTCAAACTCATGGCATCCACGTCGGGAGTCATACTCATCTGGTTGTACATAATACTTTGCTACAATTGGCTCTCAATGTTATTGTGGGATAGAGGGGGGGACAGTTATAGTTACTGCGGACCACTTACATGTCCACACCTCTTCACTACCAGATCCCAATAGTGCGATTCATTGGAGCGGCCGAGGTAAGCGTACACTTTGTATCACACAACTGCAAGTTGTGATACTTACACCTATTAAAGGCAAAAACTGTGTCTAAGCCCAAGAACACACAACATATAAGTAAACGTGTACATCATAGATGGAAACTCGAAGGCTGGAAGATTTTATCATATTTTCCTGGACATGTGTGGGTATGACGAGTATTATGGTTTTTCCTTAACGTACAAATATTATTTAAGAGTAAAGTATGTGCATTCTACCAAATACAACAAAGGACAGTTCATTTTGGCTGGTTTACTTTCCAGTTCACCTATAATGAGTTCCTCCGAAAAGGTGTTCAGGAACTGCACATCACTAACCGCAAATTTCGAGACTCTGAGGTGCAAGGCTAATTCAACAGATTAGTTCTACTGCGGGTGATGACTGTTGGGAGATGGTGGGGTACCCTAAGAGTCAAAGCTTCTTACCATCATAGACATATGGGCGTGCTACCTCCGCCTGCTTTGACTGGGGAGGCTGGTTCAGTGCTAACTTCCCCTTCTTTTGAGGAGACATGACTTAAGTTTAATGACTTATATTCATCCTCATGGTACTCGATAGAAGGCGGCCCCTAATCTCCCACCTTACCCATCCAGAATATCATGGCCTAAAAGCCATATCATGGCCACTCAGATTCATTTATTGGGAGGTCCAGTAAGCAACTCCCTTATACTATATTGCATAATACACGAGTAAAGTTTAGAGAAATGGCATTATTTATTCATCCCAAGGCTAAAGATCCTAACATAACACAAATCACCTCTGAACTTGGATTTTATCCTTATAGAAGGAAGAAGTGTAATACTTGTATACTCATGTGCTTACAAAGGAGTTCTAGAGCTCTGTAATTTTTAAGCACGCAGTGGTAACCTGAATTTTAAATTTTGGGTACACTTTTTTATGAAATATTATGTAAAATAGACTCAGTAGTTGTTACTGTATCCAATAGCTAATAGTTTCTACAGCTTGATATCACTGGCTGATTTATCAATAATTACAAATGAGCCCAGGAGGCAAAAGCATCTTATTTATTTATGTCTTTATTTTCTTGTTTCTATGTTACGAAAACCATGTATTCGAGCAAAATTCTAATTTAAAAAAGGTAAGTCTGCCATTTTTTGTACTATCAAACTGTTATGGTACCATACTAGATAAGTAGATAGAGATTTGCTTTCACAACTATAGTACTCTAGGTTTATTTTAAATTCCTCAATAAGTTTGTGCTCGAATAAAAGTTTTGTGACTGGAAAAAATGTACTTTAATAATTTCAAATAAAGTTTAGGAGTTTTGTAGTGATTTGTGACTGCCCTAGTTGTAGTAACACTAGGCCCAGGAGGGTAAAATGTAGATCCGGTAAAGTCTCTAAGTTACGGTTTAGTCATTTTACATAACTTTGCAGACATATCTTACACGTTATGTGAATATGGTAAAGATAAAACATACACTGCTTTTTGTGAAGGAATGTTTTCATGCTTGGCTGTAGAAGTGTTTACAGAGCAAAACTATTATGTAAATTAAATTAAAAATACATGTAAAAGTACTTTAACTTTTCAAAATCAGCCCAATATAAAGTAAAGAAAATGCGTGTGACTATTCCTCTGCAATGACAAAACTGTATTAAGTTTTATCAGGGCTAGTACTATATTTTACTTATTAGCAAAATGTACTAATCACTGAAAACCCCAGTAATTGGAACACACACAGAAATTAGATATATATATATATATATATATATATATATATATATATATATATATATATATATATATATATATATATATATATATGTATGTATGTGTGTGTGTGTGTGTGTGTGTGTGTTTCAGTATTTTTCAGGTTAGTTTTTATTCGTTGTAGTAAGTTTAAAAACTCTCTTTTACGTTGTCTTTAAATCATGCAGAAAAAGTTTTAATGAGATTAACGAGATCATTTTGTTACGAAATATATTTATGCTATTATTTAGTGTCATTACAATCAAAAAAAGGACATTCAAAGCTTAATATTGAACTTGTGGAATTCTGTTTCTAAACGGGATGGGAAAACAAATTTTCAGAAGTAGATAACGATATTTTATGTATAATAATTTATGCTAGTATCAAAAAATAAAAACTTTTAATTATACTATCTTATTGAACCAGTTTTGAAATTAACTCTACTCCTCCTCTTGTGTATTGCGTGACATTATTTATTACTATCTACTCCAGAGACAATATGACCTGAATAAAATTACAAAGTTGTAAAGATACTTTCCAAAAATCTAAACCCAAAATAATTTACTCGCAACTCTGGAGCTAGACAACATAATGTGTGAAATGAAATTAAATGAGAAATTAAATTAAACGAAAAAGTCTTTATTAGAGGCGAAGTGTGATACCGTCGTTGATAGATTTTATGACCAATATATGTTTTTACTTTTAATTCATAACACACAGCTATCAGCTTGCAAACTTGGTTTGAGAAGATATTGTGGTACTATGAGAGTATTTATTAATATTACATGGTGTTATTCAGTTATGAAAATAATAATATAGAAAATCATCACTGAATACGAAAAGTAAAAATATATTGAATAACTTATATTGCAAAGTTACGTAACTGACAAATTTAAACGGCAAAACTAATTTCATGGCATTAGACTATTTTCAGAATTCACAACTCTTTATCGTTAAACGTCTAAACGGTAAAAACTCATCTTAGCAATTTAATATTTATAGAAAACGGAAAATCTAAAAAGTATTTCTCGCTTCAATAGAACAAATTAAAAAAAAATTTATATTTTAAAATAAAAAGTTAAATAAGTAATATATTATGGTGATTTCAAAAATTATACATTGTGGACTCTAATTAAACAACCTTATAAAAGGTTCAAGTACAATTAATTTATATTAATGTGTATTTCATGTTGGTTTATTCACATGGAAATAACTAAAATGTTTTAAATGTTATTGAAAGAAACATATCATTAAACTTAGTCATACACAGGTAGAAATTTTCCTCATGTCATCATATTATAATATTACCTACTAGCCCTATGCTTTGTATATATGGCATCTCTAGATATTACATGTATATCCCCTGTTCTGATACAATGGTATTAATGCCATCTCTTGGTTCATTAGTTAATTAGGACATGTCAGCTTTGAGCATACCGCTCATTTTCCGGTCTATTGGCACTGCAATACCAGTTTTTAACGCCATTGTAATAACTTACAACATTACATTATAATGTTTATGTATCTATAATTTTCATTATATGAAAACATAATTCAAATTTTAGCTTACGTATACTCTTTAAGAGTTTACTCATTTTCTTCTAATTGCCTAAGTGTAGTAAACTATCAGTCGTGCAAAGAATAAACAATACAGAGACTATCGTAGTATTTATTACAATATAAATATTTATTAAATTGCATAGTTGGCAATATCGTAATATGATGTCATGAAAATTTATGAAATCTTTATTTGCAGATGAGAATAAGAACTATTAAACATACGATTTGTAAATTATTCTTTTGCCATTTCGCTGTATTATTTCATCGCAATATCATATAAAAAGCAATAGCTTCCCTCATTAGTAATTCTCCAACCTACCAATATCGTAGAAAGATTAAATTTGAGACACACGTGCCTCATGACCCAGATATAAAAAAGCATATTTATCCAAACAAAACACCTAAATAGACTAAAAATAATAATACAAATTTGCTATTTTGTGTGTTGAAACTTACGAGTACATATAGTCATCGCAAAACTTAAGGTGAACGGAATTCTAAGATTTTGCATGCATTCACTACATCTAAGTGTCATTAATACAAACAATTTTTACATTTACCCTGATTATCATATATTTGAAATCTTCTCTACTCTAGTCGCAATCGAGTGAGATACCAAACGTCCTCTATACTGAAGAATATTCCTGAAATTATTGCGGTCTCTAGACGAATTAGGCAGTTAGTTAATAAATTAAATTTTCACCAGCCTGTAAAAGTTTGCTTTAACTTATAGGAGACCCATATATTATTTCTGTTTTCCAATGTCTTCGAAAATATAATTTCATGAAAAAATTCTTATGACACTGTTGTTTTATGATTATGATATTTTAATCTGAATAATTAATAAATTTATGATGAATTTCATAAGTCATTTTGAAGACTTAAGAAGTAAACGTGTTTTAACTAAAGTAGCATTTAAATAATTAAACACACACACACACACACACACACACACACACACACACACACACACACACACACACACACACACACACACACACACACATATATATATATATATATATATATATATATATATATATATATATATATATATATATATATATATATTATAAGTCACGGAAAAAATGCTAACACTTTTAAGGCATTAGAAAAATCATAGACAGAAATAGATGAAAATCCCTGGTATTAGACATTTTCCAAGCAAACATTCTCAGACTTTTATATGGATGTATACTTGTATTGTAGTAACAAGCCAAGCACTACTATGGCGTCTGAAAATATATAACTACACTCAAAATAATGTTCCTCAACACGCACAAAGCCTAGAATAAAACAGTCACAGGTATTTCACCTATTACCAAGAACACTAGAATAATATAAACCGTAATATGCCTACTTCAAATTAAAATTATTGACTAACGTAATATAGGCCCCCTTAGGTCCCACACCTTTACATAACTGCTTTTACTAAGAAAACTAGAAACTTCGTATAAGATTATCCACACTGTTCTAAATCATTTTACGTGTATCTTCAATTACTGTTCTATCAAATAACGTGCAATTTCGTATATAAATTATAGTTATGCTATTAGTACTTAGAAAACTATTTTATCCCTCGAATGCAGGACCCACAAACGCAGCTGAAATTAATCATGAAATACAATCGTTTATTTCAGGACTGGTAATTACAACATTTTAAAATGCCAATGACACCCTTGTTATTTAATATGGAACTTGCATTGAAGGCAAAAGGTAACTGATGGTTTGTTTCAGTAACCAAACTTACATCGTTGAACATCCTTCAAATTGTAATAGGAACGTACTATCACGGCTAGAGAGAATATTTTAAAGGCTAGACTCCAATAAATAGATAAATAAAAAGGACTCCAATAATGTGAATAAGACTGCTATATTTAAAAAACGAACATACGCCATAGGACGATCTACTAAACCTCTCTATGGGTTCCCATTGTGTCAAAATCGCTTATCGCGGTTGTGTTTGGAGCCTCAAGAGTGTAGGGATATCCGCTTCCTATATTCAAAGCGGATAAGACCTACATTCTATAGGAGAGAATAGCAGATTGTGTTGTATGGACATGTTGGCACTTCACATGACATATTTTCTTATCTTTCACCGTTATCTATGTTCGTATGTATGGGTAGTAGAGTAAATGGTAGATGTTATAGTATTAGAAAGACACGTGTTATTTTTTAGTCAAGAATTTAAATGTACCATTGCCTTACCATCTAAGATTATAAAGTGATCGTGTATACCTACAATCAAAACTTTTAAGCAGCATATAAATGCCTTACAGAATAATAGTTTACTATTTGTGTTCTTCTCGTTAAGTTTATTAATCTATACCCGGCACTAGTGGGTTAGGTTAGGTATGGTTGGCTAAACAAAGAAGTATCTAATTTGAAATTAAGGTGTATTCTATGTTTTTCTGTGCCTTAATTAAACCATGCTTTAACAGCATTGAAACCACCGAAAGGCAAGATAAATTATTTATATATTTTTGAAACCTGACTGATGACATTTTTTCGAGCAAACTCTCGGGCGTAAACCATAAAGCAATGTTTTCGTGCTCCCATATTTAAAATTTTATTTATTTTTAGTCTTTATTTTTCTTATAAAATTAATGTTATTTTTACTGAAGCTAATAAGACATATAACGAGCAGTATTACTTGAGCAATTAATATATGCACATTATAAGCACACAACTAGTGTACCTAGGAAACGAAAGAGGAATTTTTATAAGGAATAAGTTGATCGTCAGTCACGTTAGTTTTCGTGGAGGTCAAAATAGGGAGGAGGAGTATGAACGGGTTACAATATGAAATTATCAATGTTTTTCACATTATATGTATGAATAAATAACTGGATAAATAGATTAAAATTACCACTTTAAGGTTATGTATGGCACACCTTAAATCAACCTCTGAACTGTGAGTAAAATAAATGCTAAGAAAGATATTATCTGACATTTGTTATAATTTTTAATCTCCCTCTCTACACTCAATCTAACCTCTACCAAAACGTGGCTGATGATTGGTTACCCTGTTATTGGAAATGTTTTTGCGATTTAACGAAAAACCGGATTTCGTGCTAATAGAACGCAAATTGGCTTTCGGCTCTGGACTCTAAGGATGTAATCCTTATGTTATTCAAATTTGAGTTACTCATTACTATTGTTTATACATTCTACCTTAGCTTAATCACTAAATTAAATGTAAAATATATAAAATATTTAATATAAAATACTATTTATTACCAAAATCGGTAAAATATGAATAAAAGAATATAAAATCATAATCGAACGATCCCTAAAAAATATTTACCTAAGGCATTTTAATAACTTATTCATAGGCAATGCATATCAGTAATAACGACCCAATTTTACTTCCATTTGAATAATTTCTAAATGCTTTTGTTTGCTCGACGATACAAGCTATTCATGTACTTGACAATGGACATTTTCACCCAAAATTACGTTTGTGCTGTGGAAGTCAGATTACAGTAATTTTGTCGACGATCAATGTAATTGCTGTTCCCATCTCGTTTCACAGCGTATACCCTGAATATTGTGGGGAGGGGGTGAAATTGTTGCCACTTACGCTACCGCTTGCGCAGTCAGCTAAGTCCAATCAACCTTAACATCATGAACTGTTTTACCTTCCCTACTTTTTCCTGAAGTTGGATATAGCTCAGTGTATGGTATATAGAGTATAATTAGGTCTGAAGGTCTTAGGTATAAAGTAGTACTAGAATTCCGATCTGAAATATTAGTAGTAAAAGTTATATTAAATATGGCACCACACATTTTGGATTCTGTAGATGCCCTCGTTTAAAATGTAATATTGGGTTTCTATAACATATATTTGCCCTGCTTATTTCATTGATTTATTTTTGGAAGCAGCCTTATTTAAGTCTCACAGCAAAACTTGGATAAATTGATTCATAATTATATCGTCATACAAAATATTCCCTTTATCATATAGGGCTACTTCTCTTAAGTACATTTCTTTTAATTCTTCTTAGAATAAAATAGATAATCACTTGCAGAAAAGTGAAATATAATAATGATATGTAATTAATGGTCAATTGTAGATGATTTTTTCCTACAGCAGGTACTACTTTGCGATAGATAGCGTTTCCCATAAGTTACAGGGATATATAAATAAATATGTACATATTTATGGAGTGTGTGTGTTTTATATACTTTCTACTGTCGTTATATTTGGTTTATAATAATCTATTTCTTTATGCGTTTAAGGCCTTTAATACGGAGAATATATCTGTTACTTAAAATTTCCTTAATTTTATCTTCATTATATATACTTGCGTTTTAATAAATATATCAAATTTTAAACCAAAATTCTTAACATCTGAAACCTGTGTATGAGATTTCCATTCTCAAAACGTAGTTACATATTTGTTACATTGTACAACGGCAAATATAAAAAATTTTGTTGTTCTTTCAAATCGTCAAACTTTAATAATGAACACATGGAAACTGAGAAAGAACCCATATTTTTATCGACCGCAGCTCAAGAGACGACGTAAAATCTCCCCCAATATAGTACGGTCTAATACTATAAAATCTATTATTGACAGTCAACCGCAATGGTTCACAACCCATGAATCAGAATAACAGTATCAGAATAACATGGATACATTTATTTAACTAACATGGAGTAACAACAATATTTATTGCTATATTATTAAACGTTTTGTACAAAATTGGTTCAACACAAGAAATGAGGTAAAAAGATACAGGAAAGACTAAAGCTGTGTAATGGCTGGACGTCAATGGCAAAGATATGATAGATAGAAAATATAATAAAGCAAAGTGGATTGTGATGTCGAGCTTTCCCTCCAATACTAGAAGCAATCGCTCATCGTATAGTGCCATTACTTGACGCGACAGATTAATAAAGAATTGTTATTACATTCAGGTTTTGTTAAAAATATAATGCGGTAGGTACTCTGTAATTGCCTGGGGACATAATCCTGAACATATAATAAATTTAAATTACATTAAAAGAGCTATAATCTTATATAGCCGAAATTCATTTATCTATTTTATTTATAAAATATATAAAAGATCAATTACTTTATGTGTTATTCATTTACTTAAAACTATACGCTTTAAAATAATAAATATTCAGCTAATAATGCATATCATGTACAATGTGAGCTACCAATAAAATTGGTGTACATTTTCTGGTTTTTATTTTAGAAATATCCGAAATGTATAAATAAAAATAATAGGAGCGAGGACTGAACCCTGGGAAAGGCCATCACGAATATTATTTAAATAATGAATGAAACAAAAGTACATATAATAGTAGGAGGTTTGTAACATATGTTACATGTACATTGTTACTGCAGTACGATATTAAATTTTCAAAGTCTGTTCAGAACAGGTAACGCGCTTAGGAGTTAAATTTAAATGAAATCCCGATACGAGAACAGGAGAGAAACCCAATACCGCCAGGTAAGCAAGCTTGTGGAAATTCAGTGTCGGAGCCCATTACACAATTAACAAAGCTCCCCTTGTGTCAACACCTCGCAGGTTTGGTGTCCCGCCAGCCTTAACCTGCTTACCCCACTGACGAGAGCAAATGTTATTTTAACAAGACACAGCCTGTCAGCACGCATTGTATGGGCTCTATTAAGGAGTGTACTAAGAGCCAAGGGTTCATACTTACATGTGTATTTCTCTCTTGTGGCAACAATGTAAGATATCATGCTCTTCACGAAGTTAGATTAGAATATTATATTGAGTAAAATGTATCCACTGTTTTAAGTGAAAACTTGTAATGTCTCTTTAAAATATGTCTCTTGACATGTTTATCTAATCCCGTACATTAAATCACCCCACATAAGTAGCAACGATTTACAATATCACACTTTAATTAATTATGCCACGCTTAAGATGCTGTGATGGGTAATCTTTGAATATGAAATGGTATAATTTTGATGACGTAACGTAAGGTTATTCTTAGACAGAAACATAATATGCACTAATTAAATCAAAAGCTAAGTTATACATTTTTCAACGTCAATATATTCATACAACCTACACATTGACACATTGAATCAGCTTATTGCACAAGTGACTTCTTGATTTACATTACCACACTTGTGCAGTTGTGGTAATGTAAACACGCATACCCATATTCTTTATAATTTTTATAATGTAATGATGAGATAAAAGCTAAATACACAAGCTATTTTCTCGATGTTACGATGTTTTCTCGAAGAAAAATTAATAAAATTCTCTTCACTATAAAGACCACGAAACTGTATAAGTCGAATACTACACAGCCAAATGTATTTTATAGAGGCTTATGTAACCTCTATACACAATAGTTGCTATTGCGACCCAATTACTGAGCATATTTTCCTCGAGTTTTCTTTATTACAGGTTATCACATAACTAGTTAGGTAATCTGTTAATACTCGCTTCACAGATTTTTACAGTCAAACTTTTACCTGAACGGAGAAAGCGTGTGAAGACTTCTATGTAATTACATCCGTATTTTATTTTATTTTATTTTATTTCCTTTCAACGGTCAACGACCACTTTATAACAATACACATAGTGCAAGGTAGCTAATTACAATTATAACAAATAAATAAATGAATAGAACATTTCACAATACAAACTACCATCCTTAACAGTAACGAGTGAACAACACATACAAAACAAATGCCAAATATAGTAATAAATAAATAAATAACAAATGTACAAAGCATATAAATAAATAAATACGAACAGCTACAAATTATGGCAAAAGTAACAACTACATAGCGCTATGAATAAATTAATTACTTCTTAAAAAAAGAAAAACATTTATGCCATGCCCACATCACTCAACAAGTCCCCCATCTATTTCACTGTATACTGGAAAGCAGCCAGCACACGTCCTCTAATAATTGCTGCCCTATCTTTGAAGACGTCAAACCTGTCCGCAGAAAACCATTTCCGAGCCTGACCATTCTGGCGAGTGGACCGTGGAAGACGTAGGAACGCTGGCAGTGGCGTCTACTGAACAAGTCGCGTGATCGAGTCCTTGCCAAGGGAATACGGAAGTCCACTTGTGATAGGAGCATCGGACAATCCAGTTGTCCACTAACCAGTCCCCGTCAGGAACAGAACATCCGCGACGCACCGCCTCGCTTGAAGATCAGGGAGAAGAAGATCAGCCTGCAGTCCAGCAAACAGGGTCTTCCCTATAGAGCAGCCCCCTGTCGAACGCCCACCATTCTCACGAACTTCCTCTGCACAGCTTCCAGTTTTTCAATAAGACCCAGCTGGTAGGGAGACCAGACTGGGCTAGCATACTCCAGGAGTTGACGCACAAATGATGAATAGAGAGTCCTCAAGACAAGGGGACTTGTCATACCGCGGGTTGACCTAGTGATGAAGCCCAGCATCCTGTAAGCTCTTCTACATAGGTCGTCAACATGCTCATTGAATGAGAAGTCAGATGAAAAATGTAACACCTAGATCCTTTATCGAGGACACTCTTCCCAGGGGTTGATCCCGCTCAATACTGTACTGAAAATGGTGCAGGTTGTGCGAACGACCAAAGGTCATGACAAAACACTTTGAAGAGTTTAACTTCATGTTACTGAAACGCACCAATCGAATACATTATGAAGACTTGTCTGTAGACGTGCAAAGTCCTCATCGCTGGAGACCACAGTGTAAATCTTCACATCATCAGCAAAGAGTAGAGCATCCACCAGAAGAACGGAGGTTATGTCATTAATGAAAATGATGAAGAGGTATGGGCCAAGAATCGATCCTTGAGGTACACCGGAAGTTTGCAGAAATTCCTGGGAGAGCGCATCAGGTAATTTTACCCTTAAGTGCCGGCCAAGCAGATAGTTGCGGAACCAGGAGAGCAACGGGCCATTGATTCCATATCCCTCTAACTTATTGGTGAGGATGGAGTGGTCAACCTTGTCAAAGGCCTTGGCAAAGTCAATAAAGGCAACGTCCAGCTGTTTACGTGATCCTAGTGCAGATAATATACTCTCTTCGAAATATCATTAGGTTGGTGACGGTAGATCTGGAGGTGGTGAAGCCATGTTGACTAGGACAGATTAGGGGTTTCAGAAAGGCTTTTAAGACGAGAGAGCACTAGCACTTCGAACACCTTCCCTACCGCTGATAGGATTGTAATAGGACGGTAGTTCTCGACCTTCGATAGAGAGCCCGCTTTATGAATAGGAACAATATGCCCCATCTTGAAAAATTTCAGGATATATTCCTTTTGAAATGGACAAGTTGAATAGTTTAGCCAGAGGTTGGGCCAGGGTGTCACTGCAGTGCTGCAAGAAGGACGGAGATACATTATCTGGGCCAGCACCCTTCCTGACATCAATTTTCCTGAGGACTTCCAAGAACCTCTAATACAGAGAACGAAATCATCGACAGGGAGGAGTTGGCATTAAAGTTAAATGGTGGTGGTGAAACTACGGGCTCCGAGAAAACAGAAGAAAAGAATGCTGAAAACATATTAGCTCTCTCTTGTGGAGTATTTGAGGAGTGGCCATTAAAACTAATAATAGATGGAATAACAGGAAGATTCGCCAGAGAACGAACAAAACTCCAGAAGCCTTTTAGGGTTGTACGGAATTGAGTCCTCTATGTGCTTCAGATAGTTTCTATAACAAGTGCGACTAAGATTCCTGCAGATATTACGCAACCCACAAAACCTTGTGTAGTGTGCAGGAAGGAATGTTTGCTTGTAACGTTTGTGGGCTATCTTCTTCTGAATGACCCGATTGATAAGCTCCACAGAAAACCACTTAGGGAAGGGTGAAATGCCGATCCGTTTAATGGGACTGCATTTAACGCAAATTTCACCAAGCAATGAGATCATTCTTCCAAAGCCCTCCTGGACGTCAGACAAATTACGTACAAAAGAAAGATCTACTGCTGAGAGCATCTCAGAAGCAGCACGTAGGTTACACTTACGAAGATTTGGACAGGACGTATTATAGACATTCTTTCAATAGTGTAGAACTAAAACTGTATTTTATACAGCAACAATGCATACTATTATCACTGAGTATAATTTAGCCCTTATTGGAGTAAATAACATGATTTGGTTTTATGTTTGGATTTTGATATTTAAAAAAAATACAATTGAGCTGTTTAAAGGAGCAGGATCTGTCTTGGATTAGGGGTTTGTTTAATAGCACTGAGTGTAAGATTTAAGCTACTAGATTCCATTGAAAAGCTACTTTAATCTAAATTAAATTCCATTTCCATTGCAGAAACTGTTAAAACTCCTTATTGCGTGAAACTTTAAACAATTAAATTACAATTCTTTGTTTGAAGGTTATTTTTGACGATGGAAGGATTGTGAAGGAAACAGGATTTTTCTGGACATTTGCCATCGTTCAGTGAAACAAAAAATCAGTAACACTACGTTTCGAGATCTGAAATCTGATCTCTTCTTCAGGTAAAGAACTAACCTAATACATAATTACAAACTAGGTTAAAATAAACAAATCTTACCAAGGCGTTGTGGCACGCCTAAGTCAGGAATCACAACCTACATGTTGGTTGTCAACTTCACTAACACTATAAACATGCACTTAGTAAAAAACTATACCAAACACTAATCATTAAAACTTGACTACGGAATACAGGTCACAATAAGTCTTCATTCGTCTACTAACCACCTACGACTGACCAGAGGGACTAGCCAATGGTAATCGTCACGGCTGGCTAAAACAAGATGGCGGAAATAAAAAGGAAGGGGGACAGGAATGGGCCCTTTCGTTACTATTGGTTCATACAAGATGAACTTCTTAAAACCATATTGTGACTCCGCATTGGTTTATTACAAATATCTGATCCGTTTGATACTTTTGATTTTCTCTTTAGTTAATTTTTTTGAATTGGCAACCAAAGCGGCCTAATCTCGAATGATGGTTGACTGATTGGTTGGTCTGCCAATTTAATGTATGTTGCCTCAATTAATTTCCTTTTGGTTTATTTTAACCTAGTTTTTAATTATGTATTAGGTATTAGATTAGGTATGTATTAGGTTCTTTACCTGAAGAAGAGATCAGATTGCAGATCTCGAAACGTAGTGTTACTGATTTTTTGTTTCACTAAATTACAATATGTTAACGTTTTTACACTTATTTTTATTCATCACCAGCTATGTAACCCTCACAATTAGAAGAAGTACAAAATAACTGCCATATCCAAAAGGTTACTTTTTGACGATTGCCACATACAAAGTAACTTTTTACAATTGTAGTTGAAAATCTACTTTGAACAGTAAGAATTCTAAACATGTTATAAATATCTTTTTATTTGTTTAATTCCAGAACCAACTGAACTTCTTCATAGAATTTTACAAAACATAAACTGGATATACAAAATATTTTATCTTTATACTGGTAAAATAATCTAACCTGAGAAAGAAATCTATTGCATGAATACAACTAGATGCATAGACTAAAATTTAAGGGGAAATTAGAGGTTCATATATCACATTCAAGGAAATGGATGCTGTATAATATTTACAATGCAATTTATCTCTTGTACTATATCTGAAATAACTGTTTTAGGGAGTAGAATATTTATGACAGTCATGTTTAGTAACACATATGTAAAAATGTTACTACAATGTTCTCATTACTCACTGAATGTTATCAATAAAATATTAACTTGCTCGGGGAGAGCTCCAAAATTTTATGATATTACAGATATGTGTATTATTTACCAAAACTATTAATACTAATAAGATTGGCACGATGAATGAAAAACAAAAACAAATAGTGTATACGATCAATATATTTAATAAATTTCGCAAATAAAACTTTAGTTCAACTTTCTTCATGCCTTGTTGAAAGTGCGTGAAAGCAGGAAACTTTGCCGACAGCTCTGGGCGGGTGCCGTCACAGACAGTTAACGTTGAACTGACAAGACCTTGACCTTTCCACACTAGCGGTGAAACCGACAAGAAACAACCGCAAAGCTACGAATGTGTTGAGCTATTAGAATTTACGGAAGCATTAGACTATATTTAAAACAACACAGAAACTTTAAATGCACTTTATTCTACAGTAAGCAAAGCCTATCCCAAAGTATGTGCGTCTTTACAAACTGCACCAAGACGATTACACGAGTTGAGGTTGAGCCGAAAAGCTTAAAATGTTTTCTTGTATTTCAAATATACTTAAAACGGTACTTAGGCTCTTGACAAAAATCATATCTATTATACAAAAACAGTATTATTTGTCAACAGCGCGCGAAGGGTTTTAAATAGAGAGGAAACAAGTGTTAACATGAAAAAGTGTAAACGATTTGAAAGCTTACTGGCATACTAATTGCATCCTTTCAACATCAGAGACACCCAGACTACAAAATATAATGAAATTTAGGTGAAGAGCATTTGCACTGTCTCATCAGATGTGCATCTTCCGGAGAACATAACTCCAGATTCCAGGAGTCAAAAGTATGTGACGCCATCAGATTCCAGACGATCCAGTAAAATGAAAGATGAAACTGAGTCTCATAATTCACGATGAATAAACCTTTTCCACCATTACTATGTTAACTTAAACCTTACAATGAATATTGCACTTGTTACATTAAATAATCTATGACAATAAATACTGAAATAAGTTACATTTAATTTCAATAAGAACGGTTTTTCCTGTAAATTCATAAAGGAATTACAACTTCAAGTTAAGTATTTAGCGTGGTGAGTTACCTACCCATCACCGCACAGAACTAGCTCAGACACCTGACAGTACTTCTGTCACACAAATCCTCTTAGCGCTGAGAGATCTATTGTATTGTACAATCAAAGGTACTACTTGTCTCAGTGTGACAGCATGCTTCATATCAGTAACTTATAGTTATAATTTAGGCCTTTGTGCCTAGAGCTATACTTATAGTATGTTTATTTACTTTGTGGAACTGTCTCCCATTTCAATATTAAGGTCTCCCTCTAAAGTCTTTTTCTTTTAAAGTTGTATTTGCTTTCAACAAATCAAAATAAATCACATTCATACAATGTATTTATAATTTTAATGAAATCATAATATTTTAGTTTAGTTCATTATGTTAAATCAATCACAACTTCCATAATCTATACCGATATCCTGGAAACTAAGATTTTTTAAGACTAATTATTCAATGAAAACCCCTTTATTTCCATAGGGGACATCTTTACTTTTCAAATAATAATAGTTACATTACCCTCACAAACTATTTTAGCTTTTATTTTATAAACTTTAAACAATATAATGTTTTTCAAAGTATATAACACAATTTATATCTTTTAATGTTCACTAGAGTGGAGTAATTCCTGGACAATAGTAGTTTTTTTAATAATATTTTTAGTTTTAAAACAATTAAAAATACACAAATCTAGAGTACATAGATATTTCTATTTTAAAAGTTTTGCCATTTAGTACCGCAAATTTAATATTGCGTTATTTGATACGAATTGTATTTGTTGAAATCGCACTACTTTTTCTCCAAATTAGCTCATCTACACTACTCGTACAATGGTAAAATATAGCAATAGGTTGAGAGCACTTCCTCACTGTGCTAGCAGTTACAACTCGCTGAAGTGTTAAACAAGCATTTTCTCGTTTTAACTCAGTCAACTTTCTGAGGAAATTGCCAAAGTATAAAGCCCATCAGCCTCTATGTGGGGCCATTAAGCGACAGTTTGTGCTGTTGGCGGTATTAACACGATTGCGCGGCGTTGACAGAATCAATCACACTTAACATGTTAACACACTTATCATCGCTATCATTACATTGTCAAGTCACATCAAAATGATAAAATAAATGGGGGATAAAATTGTTATAATAAAATACAATTACTTTTATATTGATGAGTTAAAATATAAGCCAGGCTATAATTCCGTTAACTAAGCAATCTAGGAAACGTCTCTACAGGTTCTGAGCGGAAGGGGGGGTTATTTCTTCACCGAGGGCTTGTTTACTCGATTATTGACTGAGCTTTAGCAAATTTGACATAATGCATGAAGCTTCTTCATATATGGGGAACGCCGAGTTCAATGATGGTGCATTTAACTCCATGGGATTTGGCTGAGCGTTACCAACAATTTTACATTCCTCTTATACTTAACCATGGCAGCAATGAGAAAAAGCACAAGAAATACATTTTTTGACAAACTGAATCCTAACGTTTTATATGTCAACACGCGAATTAATTCCTTGTTTGAAACGTAGAAGATTGGAAAGTGAAATTTAAAACTCTAAAATTTTATTGCAGGGCAATATTGCGATGTAGTGCTCAATTTAGCTGACCGGAATTTTTATTGCTTGAACACTGCTGTGAACCTATATTCATGAAAAAATGGGAGTGTATCATGTAGCAAGATATCCCGTGAACAATTTCCTCGCGAGACCTTACATTTTGCGTGAAACTTCGTTTCTATATAGAGAGGAATGGTTTCATGGTGGTGCTTGTTCAACCATAGAACTAATATGAGTGTAATTAATTGTTCTATCTGTTTGCAGGAAATCCCGAGAATACGTATGTTATGGATCTGAAATGTTACTTTCAGCCTCAACGAAACCTATTATGCAACGTGTGGTGTGGTTCGAAACTTGTTCTAAATGGCTTGTAAGAAAAAAAATAATTCACAGTTTGCAAATTTTCTTTAATTCCGTGGGCATCGAGCTCCTGACGTTATGCTTAGACAACAGCTTTAGCAATAAGCTATGTTGATTGGCAACCCAGTGTATACGTTTCTCTTTTATATTACTACAAGATTTTAAGACAAATAATTATAGAACTAATAATTTTGAAAAAAAAATGAAATATAATCAAGCATATATATCACTGATTTTATTTCATTCACAAAACTTGATTACTAGTTCTGTAACTCAATTTAAATGCTTGGCTATTATTTGTATGTGAGATATAATAATACAATTGTAATTGAAACGTGTATTTTACTCAATTTAGAACCATATTTAATATTTTTATATTATTTTTAAAACGTCTAAGTAACACTATATATATAAAGTTATATTTTATGATAGCTAACAACGACAGTGTTGTTTTCGTAGATCTGAATATTTTATTACAGTGTAAGAAATTAAAAACTATAGAGTGAAATTAAGGATTAACTGACATCAAAAGCGACATGTTATTTAAACATTATAAAAGGAAATAAGTAGTCAGTTACAAAGCAGTGATTGCTCTTTGTTTACAGCTTATTATAGATGACTGATGATTTAAAAGTCCTTATTAGGATAGTTATGCGTCTGATAAACACTAACAAATATATGAAGTTTCAATCATACCACTCTAATTTCTAAACACTAATTTCCTAGTGTGCAGAGTAGAATACTCGGAGGTTAAATTTCATCATTTGTTATTACAATAATATGCAGTTAAAATTATAAATGTTACATTCTGTGTTCCTTTAAATAGAATGTTTTTACTGTACCTTAAATATTTCAAATCCATAAAGTGCGTATATTCATGTATATGTACATAAATTGCATTTCAATGAAATGAAGCGCTCAAAACTTGTGATGTAAATTATATAATTGTATACTATTCTGTCTACTTTCTATCTAGAATGAAATATATTACAGACATAAAATATTAATATAGAGTAGGATTTAAACTTCAAACTAACTTTAGAGTAATACCAAAAAAATATTAAATGAAAAATTCGTTTAAACTATTGAAAACGGTATACTCATTTACGTATTATTGAAAAAACCTTTTATAGATTCATCGTATTACTGTACATTGTATATACATAGAGGCCTGATTTAAATTTATTATTTATATTATTATTATATATTATAACCCTAATCGAAAATATGTAGTATAAAGCTATTTGAAATAGATAAGACAATATACCTATATTGAAAGCATCATGCATTATGAAAGAAACCAAAAATGCTCGTTATATTAATATAAAAATGCGGATATTATTTCAGTTCAGAGCGCAAGTAATTTATAACATTCAAATAATTGATATAAACTGAAACTTACAATTTCTCTTTAATCTTTCAGCAAAATTTAAGGTAATATAACCTAAACTCTTGGGAAAAGATTAACTGTAAGACGTTGGAGAAACAGCGATATCTTGCTGGAAAACACGAAGAAAAGAAGAAATTATCGAAGAAACGGCCTGAGTGCAAAAGCCGATGAGTTTGAGATGGGTTATGAGGGGGGGGGAGTAGGTAAACACCTGGGAATGTTGTTATCACCTACTCGGCACGATTCCTGTATCTTACACACCCTGACTATCGGCTCCAAACAGATACATTGGGGAGGTGTGTATTTGTATGAATACAGAATTTCATAAACGGGTTCTCGTTATTTATATGTGTATATTATAATCTACAATACTCGTAATCAAACGGCTAATTCTAGAATCCAGTTTTGTAGACGGATACAACTACAATATTGAAGTTAAAATTTAAATTCGTTTATTCACAAAATGGAACTGTGATGGTTTTCTGTGTATTTACAAGTTTTACAATAATAAACATTACCAAATATGCACATATTGAACACATTCTTTTTGCATTACACTTTTATTGTTTGTATGTGCATTGCGTGTGGATTGGTACATTACTGAATGTTTGGAGTTTGACTGTCGATGTCTCAAGAGCCACTTTCAAACTATTAAAACCCTTTCTGCCAGGTGACTTTTCAGGATTTTTCTGACAACCACATTCTGGATTAATTTAATGCTATGAAACTAAAGTATTACTAATAAAAGTATTGGTAATTATTACTGCAAAAGTGTTGATACTAATATAGTATTACTTTTACGCATACCGATGTGTTCAATGTAAACAGATTTCAATATAAATATTGCTGATGAAAAGAAAATACCATTAATAGCCTTTTTAAAAGAGAATTAAATTTATAAATGTAAAATTATAAAAATATAAGTACAACGAGACATTGTATAACAGTAGATGCTGCGTTTAAAAGATATTTAGCAAGATTTTATTTGAGTATTATTATTTCTTATTTCAGTAGTTATTCACTCATCATTTTATCTTTAGGATATAATTACAATGAAAATAAAGTAATTATTGCTAAAATAATACTGACCAAACTAAAGTAACTGTTGCAAAGAATAATAATACACCTGTATGAATATTTATCGTTTTAATACATAGGAGCAGTGATCATTTCAATTTATGAAAATATCAAACAAATATTAATAAAAAATATGATGCTTTTCATTTTTAAGAATTGAGTGTATCATATTATATTAAAAATTAACAATATTGTAGTTAAAAACTGAATTTAACAGATATATATTTACATCCCACTAAAAGAAATTTCAGTTGTTCAGTCCCGCGACTGACTTTCCATTTTTATTTATTATCTAATTCTAAGATACCGTAGAGGGACAAATAACCAAACACAATGAGCAGTGGTCTAACATTCAATCGGTTTTAAAAGATGCAAGAGTGCAAAAGCTGATGGGTATGAGAGGGGGGTAGGTAAACACTTGGGAATGTTGTTATCACCTCCTCAGCACAACTCCCATATCTTACACACCCTCACTATCAGCTCCCAGCAGATACATTGGGGGGAGGTTGTATTTGTTAGAATATAAAACTTCATTATTTTTATACTCAAAAAGACACATAATCAATCGGCTTTGCTCTGAAGGTTTATATTTATTTCGAAAATTGTAATCAATCATTGTTGAAGTCACATAACTAGAACTTACACATAAATTTATTTTTCTATAAGGAATGTTTATGATACTGTAAAAATAAAAGATTATTTTTATCATCCATCTCTTGATACCGAATAGGGGATGGTAACTAAACACAATGAGCAATGGTTCAACATTGAGTTCGTTGTGAAACACGCTATATATTTTAGAGTAATATATAATACAAACCCTCTATTGTTAATTACCATAATCTCCAGTTGCAATTATTAATTTCAATTACGATTACAAGTATTTTTAGTATACGACATTTATGTTTCAGAACATGTAATATTTACCTAAACCGTTCAGTTTTTACCACGTATAATATATATTATTAAACACGAGCCTCAGGAATACGTGTAGGCAAGTAAATACGTTCTTCACATTGCAGGTAAATAATTGGGTTGTATAGTTTTGTTTCAAATTATTCATTTTTACGTGCGTGTAAGTACCTAAAACCACTAAAATATTCAAACAATTAATTATTTATGATTTAACAGTAAAATTACATAAAATTTATATAATTTTAGTATACAATATACTTTTATGTTTGAAATTAATGCATTCAGAGTCAAACCACCTACTGAAAGTTGATCGTGCTTCTGGATTTCTATAGTAAACAACTGAATGTATAAGTTTCAAATTCCCGCGACCCATTTCCCTGCAAGATTCAAATCCATCCATTTCTAAGTGATCCTTGGAATTATGAATAAATCAAAAGACTCAGTCTTTACATATTTTCTAAACGCAGTTACTTAATAATGTTCAGCCAATTATATTGTGTTGTTTGTAGTAGTAATAATAAATTCAAATAACGACCCGATAATAATAGTATGCTCACTTTATAAATCAAGCCCAGAAGCATTTTTCAAACCTTAGGTATTTTAAGGCTAATTTTTTTTTCCTTACGAAGGGGGAATGCATTTGCGAGTGTGGGACTCCCTTGCGGAAAACCCAATAAACACACTTCGGGTCACGGAGGACCAAGGCCGGAACCCTTTCGGATGACATCTTACCTGGTCGGTGTGTCTTATGTCCCATCCAGGAGAAAACTACTTGTTTCGGAAGCTATGGGTCAGCTAGGCATCC
The DNA here is from genome assembly GCF_021130785.1 of Homalodisca vitripennis. Taxonomy (NCBI): domain Eukaryota; kingdom Metazoa; phylum Arthropoda; class Insecta; order Hemiptera; family Cicadellidae; genus Homalodisca; species Homalodisca vitripennis. The sequence continues at coordinate 44,098,896 of NC_060212.1, forward strand.
GTCTTCACGATTCTGATGAAGGATCGCATGTACATGATTGATGACTGCATTCCAAGCGTCCTCCATCGCTCAACAATGGTGTCTGCCGAAACATCGCCAACTGTGGTGGTGAGCGTTCGCCTGGCCTCGTTCAAGCGCCCGCAAGCGAAGAAGGTGTGATGAACATCATCCTCCTCCGGGAAGTAAGCACAACGAGGCGACCTGACTTTTCCCATCCTGTAGAGGTACTTCCTAAAGTAACCGTGCCCCGTCAGGAACTGACACAGGTAGGAATCTATCTCCCCGTGGCCACGATCTATCCAGGGTTGAAGCTCTCGAATGAGACGGAAGGTCCAGCGACCGTCCGATCCTTCCGTCCACCTCCGCTGCCAAACCTGCAGAGTCTCCACCCTGGCAGCAGCCAAGGCATCCTCCCTTCCCCGCTCGGCAGCCTCCCTAAAGACGGTTTGTCTCTCGATGGCCAGCAGATCAATAGGAATCACCCCAGCCACGACCACCACGGCCAAACCGGAAACGGTGCGGTAGGCGCAGGCGAACCCAAGTGCTGCTCTGAGAAGAGCGGTACCGTTAACAGCCTTTGACTGTATAGCTTTATCCTCATGACACCCGCCCAAACCTCGGGTTGAGTTAACAGTAGACATGAGAAGGCGTCTCTTACTTGACCTAAGGCCTCCAATGTTAGCCATCGGCCTGTCGAGACAAAATCACCTTAGAGGCTTTGTCGCACACCGCCTGGATGTGCTCCCAATACCGAAGACGGCAGTTGAGTAACACACCTAGGTACTTCGCCGGAGTCCTTGTCCGAAACTCGACACCCCCCAGATTCATTGAGATCAGAGTGGGGATTCTCCGTCGAGTGAGTATAACGATCTCGGTCTTGGCGACCGCCAGCTCGAGTCCGTGGCTCGTCATCGCGGCATTGACCGGATTCATTACCTGATTAAGGCGTAACTGTGCCAAGTCCGGAGTCCTCGCCGTGATGACTGCAGGTACGTCATCGGCATAACCCACGAGGAAGACGTCGTGGGGCATCTCGAGGCTAAGCAAACCATCGTATGAAACATTCCATAGGTCTGGGCCGAGAATAGACACTTGAGCCGCACCGGCAGTTACCTCTTTCGTTCTCCTTCCCTCTTTAGTTTCATACAACAGCCGACGGTTCTTCAGGTAGTCCTGCACAACGACCAGGAGATAGTCGGGCACGCTACATGCAACGCCTCTAGCATGTACACCCACCGAGCAAAGTTAAACGCGTTCTTTACGTCAAGGGTGATCAACAGAACTATCGGCCGAGCCTAGTGACAAGCTGCTTTGGCTTTCTGGACGGCACTGAACACCTCTGTAATGGTGTTCAGAGTTGAGTGTCGCTTTCGAAAGCCGTGCTGCCGGGGCACGAGATCTCCGGCACCTTCGATGGATGACTGCAATCTGGGTTTCATCAACCTTTCATAGAGCTTCCCCGCGGTGTCAAGCATCCAAAATGGCTAGTATTCCGACGGGGAGTTCGGGTAACCTTTGCATTTGCTGATCAGCGCCAACCTAGCAACCTTCCATCGCGACGGGAACACACCCGCTACCAAACATGCAATGAACATATTCAGTAGCTAGAGCGGATAACTAGCCGCCACAACCTTCAGAACCTCAGCTGGAATACCATCAGGTCCTGGAGCCTTCTTGTTTCGCATAGTAGACACCGCTGTTACAAGCTCCTGATCCGTAAACAATGGGAACCGACCTCGCTACTCTCTCCTCCCGCCTCACAGGGTGACTTGGGCTCACGATCGCCGAAATCATTCCAGCAGGCATTTTCGTGCTGTTAGCCCCCTATTTCTTCGCCCTTTTTCTCAAAAACTTTTATCCTCTCCCCCAAGGGTCCGAGTCCACCTCCTGGCAGAGCTCACGCCAGCATCGTGCCTTGCTCAGACGAATTGCTGCACTCAGAGATTTCTTTGCAGCCTTATGCTCTGTCTACCTAGCTATAGCTTCCGGCCAGTTTCGAGCTCGCTGCGCTCTAAGTCTGTGAAATAATGAACGTATTAGGAATAGATCGAAATTAGGGCTAGGAAGCCCTCTCTAACACTTAACCTGGTGACCAACGGCTTAAAGGTGACTTTCGAACCACCACCAATAGCCGGAAAAGCGGACTGCTTGCAATGACAGGATCTCTAAGCGGTCAGCCATTGAAGCAACCGTCACGCTCGACGTTGCCTGACTGGGTTATCTCGAGATAACCGCTGCACCCACTATATATCTTGTCGGCCCTGTGTGCATGGCGCCAGAGACCAATAACACGAATATTACCGGTCTCTGATTCCATGCTTTATAGAGACATGAATCTCTGTCGACACCTAGTAGCATCGGTCCTCCCAATTATCCCACCAATTATCCCAAAATACGCTGCACCATTGGAATTGGATAGCGAAGAACGTTGACTAAGCTTGGTCTATTAGGCATTTTTACCTCCAAATATAACAAATACATATTCTATTATAGAATTACTTATTTATAATTTACTTGGTTTCCTGTGGAAAATGGAGACGTAGGGTTCAATATATTAACATTTCTAAATATACAACTGCAAGAGATGAACAAAGACATCATTAAGTAATACTGTGATTCTCCTGACGCTGTGTCACTAGATGTTTATTTAAACGAATAACACACTAAATTTAAAACAGTTCCAACAAACCATGTCAACAATGAAAGGTTTAAACCCTGGTGCGGTGGCAGGCTTCTGTTTTTCCATTACGGGGGGATTTAAAACACATTAGGGCAGAGCGATTAAAACCTTTGCGGTTCGCTATTAACTTAAGTAATAGGCCATTAAATGCGTAGTTTGTCCCTCTCACAGAATCAAAGCGATATTCTTAGTTTTTTTAATTGAAATCGGGGGTTATTAATTATGTTTGCGGCTACAAATACTGAGAATTTTTATCTGAATTTTTTTCAGATATATCTAGATATGTTCCATCGTTATCCCTTTTTCCATGACAATATCTGACTGATTAACGTAGTTTAGTGTCTGCGTGTGCTTTCTCACATCAAACTGTCAATTTCACCAACACCATAAATGGACTTTACTTTTATTAATAAAACGTGGTCCAGTTTTGCTCCAGAATGCTATGGAGAGGTTCTCCCAAATGAATTGTATTTGCATAGTTATAGTGTTACATATTATACCCAGATGGTAAGTGAAAACATACGAGTATAAGTGCATACTTACTAAAACACAAGTGTATGGTTCCACAGCAATGTAGACACCAATATTACTGCTTGTGAACATACCGTATAATCCAACTGGTGAATATCTTCTCCTTTATCCCAAACATCGTCTAGTCTAGTCTATCCCAATTAGTTATCGTATTATTATATGCGTGGCGTATTCAAGTTTCGTCTTATCTTGTTACTTAGTTTGAACTCTATTATATTATTCTACTGTTAATTATTAAGAATCTTTAACTAGTTTTTATTACCACTTGATGTCTTGTTATTTACAAAATAAAGTTACTATTATTTCATGTCTTACATTTCTAATATACTAATTCCTCTCTACTGTTAATAAGTTGTAATTGTTACTGCCATATCAATATTCCAGATGATGCTTTACGCATTGACCACGGATACTGTTCCATTTGATTATCGGTTTTGTATATATTGATTTAGTACACACATACATAAGGTGATATATATATATATATATATATATATATATATATATATATATATATATATCACCAACTACCACAATGCCCTGATCAAAACTACAACAGATTAAAATTAAAGCACATGGAGCAAGCACATCAAATTATTTTGAAGACATAAAAATCCATTTGGTCTAAATTTAAGATAACTTTTTAAATAATTTTAATACATTCAAAATTTGTCATAAAGTTGCGTTTCATCCTTTGTAAAAATCAACTGTTCCAACAAGATTGAATTAGAAAAATTTCACGTCAGCTGGACTTTATCAAATGTTATGCACTGTGTTTACATTTATTTATGTTTTCTTTATTCTTGTTTACGTGTTTTAATTTTGTATTAATTATAATTTATAATTTTTTTATATAATTTTTTTAAGAAGGGGGTATTAAATCCCCCGAAATATAGAAGTGAAATAGTTTTGTTTTCTTCTATTCAACACAGTGATAGTATATATATATAAATTACAAGTAAAAGATCTCGCACAGTTTCTGCATATCTTCTAGAATCACCCTCCATTATATATTATGTTTGTATATTGTAGATGTAAGCATTTAATATTACCCTGTTCGAGTGCTGCATCCTAATTATGACACATGACAAATAAAATTGGTGATTTCTTTTTGGAATTAGTAGATGATAGTTTCAAATTCAAGTTTTTCTGTGTTCTTTTTACCCTTTCATTTTCATTCTATATTTTGATGGAAGTAGCTGCTAGCAAGCTCATGAGTATTTTTGTAACATGAATTATATAATGCCCTTCCACTGCGTGTATGAGCATATTGATTGATTTCTATCGATTGCCCACAAATTGGCCACTCAAGAGAGGCATGCTTGATCACGTGGTTTCAAATTGACACTATTTCCGCTTTGATCTTCAGATAGTTGCAAACATTGGTCGCTCAGTATCCATATTATAGCAGTATTATACAAGGGGCATCTCATCAACAGCTCATGTGGCATCACATTTCGCATCTATCTCGATGAATCTATCTCATCATCTATCTACCATGGAACTCATCGAACAAGTGACCGCATTGTGTATCAGTTTCTGAGATCACTTGAACTACTATAAAATGTATTGAGGAACCCTCTTCCCTTCCCAGAGCAATCCACAGCTTTGCGTATCAATAAATCAACGTGAGGTCCTGAGAATGGCTAGCTATGTATATTTTACTCTTGATCTTTGATTACTGATATTAATTTTTAAGATTTTTGGTTTGCCTAATTTTTTGGACAATGTCTTGACTGTTTTGGTTTTTTAACTTTATTTAATAAAAATAAAAACTATCAAAATTTGTTCAACACATTGTCAAAGAAGAGTGTTAAACATGTCCCAATTTCTCTATATTAGAGTACACGATATGCATTGTTATCAGTAAAGTAGGTGTAATTAATAAAATATTTATCACTTACTGTATTTGACAATATAGGATTTATTACTTCTTTTTGACCATGTAAAGTTTCAGTAACCTAAGAAACAAACAGTTCGTGACTCGTTTTACGACTGCATATGGTTTTGAAAACGTGGTACTGTATATAGGTTCGTAAAATAAATAATCTTAATCTATTGAGTTATTTATTATATTTCAAAATTGAGCGGATAAATCCGTTACCTAAAGAGACATTTAAACTTAAAAGTAATCGGGTAATCTACAAAAAACTAATAATTACATATGAAACCTCATGTTTTGACACTTCCCAAAAGTAAACTACCCCAAATACCTACCCCCCATAAAACACTAGTTTGTTTTGTGCGATATATCAGACAGTTGTCATTTGCCACAACTCAGACTAAGGCTTATAATAAATACCACGCCACATTTGACTATTGTTCAACAAAGATCTGAGAAAGTAAATCCTACCATTTGCACTTATGTCTGATTCACCAGTCACTAGGAATTTATAAACTTCTTTTCTAATGCAACATCCTATTGACAAAGGTGTAGAACACTGATGTACATCTATAACGCTTTTTTACGGTATTCAAATGGCTCAAACATATATGTCTCTTTCAAAACTTCCATTCTGTTTCAACACAAATATTTTATTCTTTTTGAGTGTTATAGCTTAGTTTGATCCATTTTTTGTAAAAAGGGTGTTATTTTAACAGATATATCTTATTTGGCAACGATTGAAGAGAAATTAAAAATGTTATTTTTATAATCAGAATGCCTATAAAGGTGTGTTCAACACAAAAAAGTTTTTACATAGGCCAACTCTGTAGTTTAGGAGTTAGACACTTCACTTTGGCATGGCGACGTTGTCATGTCTGCTTCCCGGTGACCTTTCACCCCTGGATACTGGTGGCAAGTATTCTCTATTACTAATATTTATAAAATAAGACTATAATCTACATTTTCTAATTTAAACTGCTATAACTGATAATTGAACGCTAGCTTCTTTTCTATAGTTATATTTTATAGATTATACCAATAGTTTCTTTTGCTAACCTTCGATAATATCAGGGAGGCTATAATATTTCAAGAATTAGCCAATGTTCTCAAAATATTGATGCCTAGTGAGCCGGAAATTTTTATTATATCGTAGTATAATATTTGGTATTTCTTTTGCCTATCCTATTATATCCTTATTTTGACTTAAAGAGGTGATTACTTCAACGCTTTAAAATGGTCTTCTATATTTAATAATTGAAATTTACATCTTACAGTCTGGTGACTACTTACATTCCAAAAATAATCCGTACAGTGCCATAAAAAATCCTTACAGTCAATGCTACATTGGTGAGTTAAAACCTGTTGTAAATCCTAGTTATTCTAACATTTCTTCAATAATGATTATCACACCGCCTCCAATAATACTCCATTACTTCCCTACTATAATAATAATAATATACTCGTATTATAAAAAGAGTCTAGCAGACACTAATCAAAGTATTAATTTTCTCGCAATGCTTAGTTGAAATCATTTAAGTCCTAATATTACAAAGAAAACAGTTTTATGCTGTTTATTTTACTTCCAAAAGCAAGAATGGGCTTACTTAAAAATCACGTCTACTTTTCACATAATTATAATAGAGCCATTAGTCATATCGTGACTTAAGACGTAGTTATTTTTCTTGATAAAAGGCCAATTTATATATAATTTACTATATAATATTATATGCTATATAGACACCAAAACTTAATAACAATTATTATTACCTTATCATTCCTTACATTACGGAATAAAAATATTATTTACAGCTTTTTTATTACATTCTATAAAATTGTTAGCTATTAATTTTTTGTGTATTTACGAAGACAACATTTAAAAACTATCTTGTTAGTAAACATTTAAACATTAAAAACTACTAAATAATAAAATTTAAACTCTGCTTAAAAATTAACTATAGTATAATGTTATAAACATAGATAAAAAACTTTAATACTTCGATCAAATATCTAAACATTCTTATTTGTGTCTTCTAAATGTCCAATAACTTACGATTTTATTTGTGATTGATTCAGCAGTAAAATACAAAAATATAATTTGTTTACGGCATAAATAATGAGAACAATAATCGTTAAGAAGACATAAAACTTAATATGCATTGGATATTGATTTATAGGAAAGAAATAAATCTTCTTGAAGATGTCTAGTTATTTCGTTAAAAGCAACATTACCAACTATTAAGGAGTTTAACAAGGAAACTGGTTAACAATATTATAAAATGGAATAAATGACTTACAAAGAGGGTTATTCAATACTTATTGGTAATTTAAATGGAAAACTCAACCGATATTACCGTCGCGGTAGTGGGAGTGGGAGGCCAATTAGCTTTGGCACAGACGTGACGTAGTTGACCTTTTAATTTACCTGTACATTTCAACTGTGACGTAACAAAGAGCTTAGAGCAGTAGACTTTCTTTGTGACTAAATACCGTATAATACTTCACACAATTACGCGTGCATATACACACAAACACGAGTATTCATTAAGTTTTATAATTGACAATAGAATAATTATTTTAATTAAAATTTGATTGAAAAAATAACTTGCTCGGTAGAGGTTCGAACCTGAATCTCTCACTTTAAGGGCATGGTTGCTATCCAGTACACCGTACATTTCTTAGTTGTTAAAATGTAGTTAACTTAGTTTATTATAATTTTGGATGCATCCTTCCTTAAAATGTGTAATTAATGATGAACGGTTGTAAGACTTAAATAAAAAGTATTTTTCTGTAATTGAAATAATGATATAATACGACTTCCTGCTTAGATATAATCAGAAAATTCCGGCACACTAGAGGTCAAAACTATGACAACCTAGGCTAATTCATGAAATATTACGAATTCACTGGTATTATAAAAGTTCAGTAAGAAAAACCATAGATACAATGAAGAAAATATTACTATAACAAAGAAGCTAGCGTTAAATTATCAAAATTATGGCAGCACGCGATAAAGAATCTATGCTGATCACCGATTGGTCGTATTCTTCTTGATAGATTATACCATTTTCATTTATACAAATTTTAGTATTTGTTGAAATTTTAGGAACAGTAATGGCCTAACTAAATTGTATTTAAGATTAATTCTATAAACATGGAAGTACTAACCAAGTTACCTATTAGATCCAATGAATTGCTATAGAAAAAACTACTCTTTTAGTTTTGCCTATAGATAACAGTGTTCTTCACCAATTAAAGTTTTCTCCGTTGCAGTTTCAGTTCCTAATATCTGATTAATTTAACTTTCACCAAAGATATGATGTTGAACTTAGTAAAAATAATTAGAACATAAAACATGGCCTGCCTATAGAAAGCAACGTTAAAAGTCGTGCGTTCATGAAATCATACGAACATGGAGGAGGGGGCACCGGGAGGAGTTAGCAGGCACTTTTAAAGTGTCTACAAGTAGCTTGATTATAACATTTGCTTTGTATTCATCTATTGTGGACTATAACGAACTAATTTTTGCAGACTTTACGTATGAGACATTTCATTCAGCCGTTAATTCGTTCTGAGTAAACGTTCTGAATTTGAAATTTTCCGACATGATTACTGTTTAATGACGGATCTAATTATCAAATCTATGCACATAAAGTTCTTAGCAACATAATTTAATCATTGGAAAGCATGGAAGGAGCTCTTGAAAATTAATTACTTTTCACACTATTTCTTAAAACAAGTTTTCGTTTTTCTAGAGAGAACATGGTTCCAGGTATCACATATCTCCAATTTCAAATCCGACTAATATTAACATATTCGTATCTCTTAACTTTCTAAATAGAAGGGTTATATAGCCGATTTAGGACGAACTTTTACTCGAGTTTGGAGGTTATGCAATGGTTTATAAGCGAAATGTTAAGCGTTACATACGATCATAATTTTTTACTACACTTTAAATCATGATAATATTTTTTTAAATAACTGTACTTATTTTACACCTAAAGAAAAAATCACTTCTTTCACTTCTTCATAAAATGGTTCAATTTTTAACTTTCTTTCTCACTCTTGGTGAAGTTCCTGATATCATTTATAAATATTAAAGTGAGTTACAAATAAATTGAAACATTATATATACATTAGAATAATTTCTTTATTAGTACCTGAGTGTATAGGCGAAATTAGGGCCAAATGCCCTTCTTTACACTAAATATAAGTGTTAATTGAACCATCACACAGTTTTAATATAAAGGGACATAATATAAACAAAAAATAATATTGAAATGTCTATTTCGTGTAAAAATTATAGGCCACCTACAAAATATGTCAGATAAAAATTATATGTATAGAAATTTTCAATTAAGAGACATATTTTTATTAAATCCTAACTTACCTTCACTGAAATAAAAAAATTTAGTTTGCGAATTGAAACGGTTTAGAAGTTTTACAATAATATTTATCACTGCTTCAGAAACTTCTAAAACAAATTTACTTTTGATGTATCGAATACTGATACAATCATAGTTAAAATGAACGAGAAATACAAATCTGAAATCTGTTAACTTGAGGACAGACAGGCCCACATTATCACTGACGTTAACTGACAGATTTAATCCTCTCCGTTGTCAACTGGTTTTGGCTATGCGCGTCGGTCGTTATATTTACAACAATTTCTTCGTATTCTTTCTTTCTATTATTATTTTGAAAGTTATGGTTGTTATTTGATTTGAAAAACAAGTGCTATAAACATAATTTATATATCTACGAGAATCAAATATTTTTTTAAGGTTTTGGATGATTTTTACCTAATTCTCTGCTTAGGGTAATAAACAAATATTTTAAACAGAAAGTATACTATTTTTATTTAAGGAACAAGAAAAAGTACATTCAAAATCTAAATATTTCCATTACATTCGTTTTGATTATGAATCGGATCGATTTATCTTAGAACATTAAAAATTCCACTTACTTAAGAAATGAGCTCTTCTAGGAAGAAAACTTCAAGACATTTTATTAGAATGAAAGCATATATTGATTCTGTTTCATATTGTTGGTTGATTGGCCGAGCGTCAGTAAAGTCTATCACTCATGAGATTAATTTCTGCCTATACCTGTATCTGTCCGTCTGTCAAAACGGTATATCAAAAACGAACTGTCTACTTTATAATTCAAAAGAAATATCAAAGTGAACAATGGTAGTTTAAAATGTAAGGACATAGGAACTAATATTTGTTTGCCATTTACATTATACTGTATTATTTTACCTCGCAAAGAGTATAACTTCTTCAAAGAATTTATTCGTTCCTATGAACATGAATTAATTGAAATTCATTTTGTTCATTATGTTAATTTATTTAAATATAAAGAAGAGAGTGCGTAAAGAAATAACATTACCATAATATAAAATTTTATATAAACATTATTTCAGAATTCGTTACTTAATGCTAATTAGTAGTTACTAACATTGTAAAATTAATGTATTTTTGATTTGTCGAGAAAACTGGGCGTAAAATGTTGGCACTTGTTAAGTAACTTATTTAACAAAACGTTAGGGAACAATTTATCACCGGCCCTACCTGCCTTGTCGAGCAATTGCATTAAAATAAATGAAGGCGGCACTTAATTTCAGCGCTTCGTTAATTACTTCTACTTCCACATTAAATTTTAATAGGTGATGGAATGAAGAAATGTGCCAGGAGAGAAACGGGACCACTTAGGTGGCTGGAGATTTTTAGTATGTGGAATACAAAGAAGGAAAACCTATTAAACGATATTTTGAATCTTTGTGTATGCGTTAAATTGAACTATCTTGTTTTTTAGACTGTTATCTAAGGTATCATATAAAGATATCAGTAAGATAATATTACTCGTTAAAAGTTTGTTTTATATATATGTATATATATATATATATATATATATATATATATATATATATATATATATATATATATATATATATATATATATATATATATATATATATATATATATATATATATATATATATATACAGGGGTACTGAAAAGTCCCGGGACGGTCTAATAACTTTTGAACTAATTACAATATAAGAACCAAAATTTACATCAAGATTTTGCTCATATAAAAATATTATTTTATGTATTTCACCATGATATCCTGCTTATGAGGGACGTCCCGCTAGGGGTTGGTGAAAATTCTTAAATAGAAGCATAGGTCGAGTCGTACATCAAATTAAAGCTATTTTAATTAGAAACATTTTGCCGAAAATCTGACGTAAAACAGTTGACGCATTACAAAATGGCGGACACTCAAAGATTATAAAATACAGAATTTTCAAATGCAAACATTCTGGTTGTTAGAGAAAACTGAGACACTTAATCTTTTATTTTTACTTCTTTTACTTCAAATCACTTACCAAAACAGTTATAACAAATGTTCAAAGTGTTTGCCTTCAGTTTGCTGACAATATCCCAATCGATTGTAGAACGCCGATATCGCATTCTATTTAAGAATTTTCACCAACCCCTAGCGGGACGTCCCCCATAAGCAGGATATCATGTTGAAATACATAAAATATAGTTTTATATGAGCAAAAGCTTGATGTAAATTTTGGTTCTTATATTGTAATTAGTCCAAAAGTTATTAGACCGTCCCGGGACTTTTCAGCACCCCTGTATATATATGTATGTATATATGTATAAAACATATATATATATATATATATATATATATATATATATATATATATATATATATATATATATATATATATATATATATCACCGTTACAGTATTGTTTATGGAGATGACAAGCCCTTCGCTGTACATTCCAGGGAACATAATCAGTACAAAATTGAAAACTGTAATGATTAAAAAGGCATCAATAATGTTCCATTGGATGCCAACAAACATATAAATATGTTTAATTTTAGATGGAGCGAAACTGCTCATCAACTTGTTCTAATATCAATTTCCCCTTTAGGTTTAAACATTCGTTAATGTCAAAAATTGGGTTTTCTACTCTTTGCTAGTTTGCTGTGAGGTATTTTCCACTGTTTATTATTCTATTTCAGTTCTTTTTCTTATTTATATTTAGTTTGTTCAATTATTTAATTTTGTAAATATACACCATTTATTGCTATCTCAAGAAGTATGTTAAAGTCATACGAAAATTTATAAAGAGTTTACCGATATTTAGTTTTTTTTTATTTTTATTTCTGGATGAAGAGAATACATATATACTCCTCAACTCACAGTCTACTGGTAAGTTAAAATAATTAAAGACAACCACACCAATAGTTTAAAGAGAATGATTAGTCGATCTCCTCAAAACATAATTTCTATATACGCTACTGTACATAGAAAACACTACTACCGTACTTATACTGTGTGTATATTTCTATAGTGCAATTTTTTCATAAGTGCAATAGTCATAAAAAGTGTTACCGGAATTGCTCCGACTCAGTAATCAGTTCATGAATTAAAAAAGGATCTATTAATGACCTATTATGATTATGGATTCCAACATCCTCGCACACACGCACAAATATTTATATACAGCCTATGTATGTATGTTTGATAAATAACCTGTAGTATTAATTTTACGGAGACTATCTGCTATGATGTCCGAAACTACTGTGATGTGAACAGTATGATGTACCTTGTCACCAGCCCAGAGATGACAGGGGGCTATATTGGACCTGTCAGTTGGTGTTCAGAGTATTACGATCAAATATTGACCTATCAGCACGTTTTTTGGGCCTCTATACTCCAGGTGGTCTACTTTTATGTGTGAAAAAACAATTATAATTCAAGATTTAAACACTCATTATATCCCTAACCATAGTTGTCGTAATTTTGAATTACGAACATTACAGCGTCAATCACATATAGTTTTGTTTACCAGAAGCAAATCTTGAATTTTTGACAAAAAATATTGTTATACATTTTAAAACGTATGATATATTTCTGCATTAGTTTTTAAATATTTATTTTTATAATATGCATGACAATCTATATATACTAAACAAAAAATTATTCCTCGTAAAACGCTTTATTTTGTTATTCTTTCTTGGGGTTTTTCACTTTTTCCTTAGTTTCAGTTCTAATTATTCTCCTATGTTTGGACACCTTAGCTGAATCAAACTGAATATTATATGTGTATAGATTTGTATATTTTGGCGTATGTGGTTATTTTGTGGGTTTTCCTTTAAATACAGCTATATTTGATACAGGGGCTTGGCCAAAGCCATTCACCGACAAAATTTTACCATAGCGAGGAGGTGGGTGGAATGCTGAATTGATTTCTTACATTATAGTTCTTGTATACGCTCTAATTTCGAAATTGTTTTAGCTACTGATGGTTTTGAATATAAGCTGTTCAGCTATTTTAAAACGTAATTAGTTTTCCATGAAAATTTACAATACAACTAAGAGGTCTTATTGTAGTCCATCTGCTATCCAAACAAAAGTTTGAATCCGATATTGTATAAAGCAGCAAGAGGTCGACCACAAATGGAAGAGTTATTACATTGCATCTCTCTGGTGTATCTCCTAATAAAAACTAATCAATATAATTAATTAGTATATCGTGACTTTAGTGCCACTTCATCAAGTACATGATTTAATATTTAAATTCTTGTTTTATATCACTATAAATTATATTATATAATTAGTTTTAAAAATTCAGAAATAAATTTTTAGATATAACGACCTAATATAATTATTTTTTTTATCTGTAGTGTGTTTGCAAGTAATTTGGATCCATCCTATTCTTCCTACTCAATAGCAAATATTTTGAATCGATTCATTAAGTAAGTATGAATTGTGTTTCGCCAGGTGGTCTTCATAGCTACATAAACACGACGATTCCAATAACAGATGTGGCTATCATTATTTACGATCAATGGAGCTGTACCCTTCACCGCTTGACAATTATTCGAAGTCTGTAAGTGAAATAAAAGTGAAATTGGTCATTTTACCTGATATTACATGGTATGAAAAGGTATATATTTTTCAGAAATTAGTCATTATTTTACTCGTATTTAAGAATATAGAATCCTTAAAAAATAGAGTGATTGAAAATGTCCAAAAATCTGTTACCTTTCAAGTCATCCAAAGACAATAGCAAAATTAAACGGTTATATTCCTTTAAGCCAATGCTCGTATGTTAAAATAAATGTTATAAGATAGTTATTTGTAAATTATACGTAACTTAGTTTCTGAATGATAACGTTAATTAATGAGTAGGTAATGTGTTTCGAAATAATATATCAACAGTGAAATACATAACTTTTATTTTGTGTCAAAAACTTCAAATCATTCAAAATTGTATTTCCTTATAAAATCTTTTTTAAGTTCTCATATTTTTTCCCCACTCCAAAGTATATATGAGTCTGTAGGAAAGTATCACACTTTTGTACAGTACCTTAAGATGGTGCAATTTAGGGTGAGGAAATTATACATTTATGTTAAATTATACCACCAAAATATACCACCTCCTGAAGCTATAATTAATATATATGCAGTACAAATTTTATACTTACATGTTTAACAATATTTATTTGGATCTGATTACAAAATGTATAAATTCCCTACTTAATGGCGTCTACTCCAACATGGAATGATAAAAATAAATTTTCTCTATCATTTCTGCATGTAGGAAAGTTATCTGAAAGAACAGTTAATTTAAAATTAACCAAAATTTATTGAACCACTATTAAGTAAAACTTGTCCACATAACTATTGTTTAACCTTCTGTCGTGTTTAATTTTATTAATCAAATGTCCCCTTGTATTGATCAGCAAACACATTTCAATATTACAGGAGAAGTGACATGTGTATTTGATTATGATATAGCCAGATCACAAAATGTAAGAGCAAACAAAAGTGAACGAAACCTGTATTTAAACACTGACCCCTGAACGACCCCGGGTTAAGTTGACTCTAGTCAAATTGAACTTTGATTGGACGTCGAGAATTTCCATCGAACCATTTAATTAAAACGTAAGCGTTCGCCACACAAATTAATTATGCCCTTTCAACTTTAAAAGTATATAGCAGTCCAATAATAATTAAAATATTAATACCTATAAATGTTTATGAGAATTTAAAGAATCATAACCTCTCCAGTTTTAGTATAAGGGTTTTTATAATAATTAATCATATAAAAAGGAAGAAACAGTATTTGATCCCTTTAATGATATTGTATTTCCTCTATTGTTTTCCGCTGATTCTACAGTAAAACTATCTTCCATTAATAATAATTACAAAATCTGAACCAATACAATATATAAACTTGCACATGTTAGAATATTTCAATAAAATAACTTTTTTTGAGTACGTCTTTCATACGAAAATTAATCTTTTATTTTTAATCGTTTAAAAATAGTATATTTTCTATAATTTAAAACGTATTAAAACAATTTTATTCAAAATCTTAAATTATGTTAATTTTATTTTTCTTTTCAAACTAAATTTGTAAGACGTAGATTCAAGATAGAAATGTACGTTGATAACACGTTATAGAACACGGGACAGTTATTTTTTAACACTAAAATAACATACACAAACAAGTTTCTAAATATTAAAGAATACATCAATACCTTATGATCCCTCAAAATAATAAATTTAACTTCATTACGACGGCAGATTTAAAAAAGTAATTATATAATTTAATTAATGAATTATAATTTTAAAAAGGAATAAAAATATTTTAAATGAAAACATAAATGTTATTAATTGTGTTTTGAGTACTATCCCGAGACCAAAATAAAAAATTTTATCATATAGTCCTAGTTAGCATAGGTGAATTAATAAAAAAATCATAATTCAAAGATTCCATTTGATTAAACTTAACTCGTACCTTAATTAAAAATGAAGTGCATAACATTGTTAAAAGTCATTCATAAAAATGTTAAAAAGTATACTAGAGATAGTACTTACAGTGTGCTCTAAAGTTCATTATCAAATTTCATTTATGAAATTTTAAATTTTTTTGTAAAATATTTCAATTTGGTTATTAAATCATGTCAACGATTTCATGTAGCTATGAACCAGACATCTATATTTCCGTATCTTAGTTGAAGCAAGAATTTTTAAAATTTTGAGTAATTATTAAACGAGTAACGTTATCAATACGTTGAATGACGTATTCAACTACTAACTAATAAAATTTTTAACACAATTTATATATTTGTACAAAGTGCCATGTAATAGTGGCGTTCTGTGTTTTTTTATGAAATTATATAGTTTTAGTAGTCTGATTCGCAAAAACTACCCTACTACTTAATTAATAAAAAGCAAATCCATCATTTGGTTATATATTTTCTGGAACTCATGTCTTCTAAATTTAAAAGTGGTTTCAAGTTCATAAGATCTAAAAATGGTGGAAATCAAGGTTTTAAAAAGCATACAGAAATAACCAAATCTTGAATCTGATTCTTTTTAGTTCATTTCTGGTATAGTATTTAGGATAGTTGTAGTTCTAAGTCATTTTCGTCCTACTACCTTTGAGATTGCTCCAAATTATATTGTAGCAGTTAAGAGTCATTCTGGACAGTAAACAATCTACTTAAAAACTAATCTTTAAAGATCAAGTGGGATGTGCTAAGTCATCGAAATAAACGGCTAAGGGACGCGACCCCTGTTGACAAGTGTGAGCTGACATTCGCTTAACGATTCTCCACTGGTCACTTCACACCTCTCCACACTTCCCCCCACCCATTACACCCCTACTACCCTACACACGACTGCTACTGTATCCTTACCTTTTCGACGTTCCTTATGTTGAATAGGTTATTTTCTAATACTGGCAAATTCCAACAACTACTTTTTAAATCAGTTACCAGTTAAAGAAATGAAATATCGGTGGATTTCTAAGACTAACTAAAATTTAATTACCTTATAAATAAACTTCAACACCCATTTAAGTAGTCTGTTCAGATGAACTATTTACAAAATTTAAATCATGTTTATATTAGCAGTCGAGTTCTTATCGTTCTAAACAATCAAAAGACGTTCTTAAAGCACTAAATATAAAATTAAGCAGCATTGACCTTTGTACAATCTTCAAAAATTTACTAAAGAGATATTTACTTTACTAATACTAAACTAAATATAAATGCTTTTTAATGCTAGAAATCAACGTAAAAAATATAAAACATATGTAAAACAAATCTACACAATTATATGTAAATACTTATTTCATTTTATACCAACACATTCTTCTAAACATTTACATTTTCAAACTTCCAACGCCGTATTTACTGTATGCAGAGATACACTAATACAACTGCACCTAATTTCATTAGGAGACTATATCAATATAGTCATATGGTTACTGCTTTTATCCAACCTTTTCGCCCCTCTGGTTGTATTAAATAAAATCAGGCTACATTCTAGTATGAACCTATAAAATTACTATGCTACATTTTGTTAAGGTGGCTAAGATTAAATTTAGCATGAGACTATCCTCTTCTGAGTTTAATACCTAACTTGAGATTACGATTTACCAATTAAAACTTTTTAACAATTTTGAAGAATATGTGGTTACTAAAGTGTTTACTAACAGATAGACAGTATGAAAATTGATTAAACTCATTAAGAACAGGATTAAAAGATAAAAAATTGCATTATAATTTACTTTTTGAAAGTTCCAAAATAATTTATACTCATAGCCTTGTTAAACAATTGTAATCATAATATTAGTATAATGCAAAGTGCAATAACATTTACAGTGTTTTAGCTCATTTATATTGATCGTAAACTAGGATGTATGTAGAAATACTAAAGTTTATTTGATTCACTTAAACATATTGTATATAAAAATCACGGTATTTAAATTTATAATAAACTAATAACTTTTTTTACTGATTAAACGTTTTTTTTATTATAATTCGTTATTTCAGAAACCTATCTTCAAATTAACTGACAAACAAACTACGTCATACAGCAATATAGAATTTTAAAATTGAATAAAACAAACTATTCTTATTTACCGTATTATTATAATCCTCCTATTTGTATGTATAGTACGTCTTAATATATTCTGTTTTGTATTCTTTTAAACCTAATCACAAGGTTGAAATTAAAGATAGCTGTTGGTTGCATAGTAACAAAAAATTTAATGAATAGTGTAGCAAAGCTGTACCGTTTGGATTTTTATTTATTACTATGCTACAAGTAAGCCTTTAATTAACAGAGATTCGACAGTAATCCAAACTTTATTCATAATTTTACTCATTAATATTATGTGCAAATCTTTCTTAAGCTGAACCTTTTTACTTACTTTGTCCATTAATATCGCCAAAGCAATTAAGAAGGATTTAAATTAAGTGCCATTTTAATTACTTTCAGAGTAATTTCCTGAGTATCAGGTGAGAAGGACGATAAATTAATTTAAATGTACTCTAATGGAATAAATTATTAATATTCCAGATAGAAGCACTCTAAATCACATTTCTGGAAATGATTCTTTGTAGAGTAACTTATCAACAAGACTCTATTAGTACTATTCGCTACATTTTTAAAATTTGTTACCAATGTTTTTCAAGTTTTGCAGCTTTTGAGACGGGAAAGGAAAAACTCGGTAGCAGAAAGTGCAATCACCTCTACTTGAGCGAAAACTGACAGACCTAATATTGTTGCCTGTCATGTCTCGACTGATAACATGGGTTATCTTTTCCACGCGTACTCGGAATTCTCAAAGTAGTATTTCAGCGTTGTCACATTCGGTTAACAAATATGTGAGCGGTTTTTGTAATAATAAAAACAACAATACTTCTTGTACTAGCACAAACATCCTTTACTAGTACATGCTTGTTCAAGCATGTATTTAAAATGGTCGGGCTTCCTTATACGTTTACGGATTTCATTTAATAAAGTAAGGTACATTGTTAAGTCGCATAATAGTTTGTATCTTGTAATTTTGTATAATGACTCTCAAATGACCATATTATTTGTTGATCCCTGCTTGTGCAAGCACAAATTTCAAATGGTCGTGCTTTCTTATGCGTTGACATATTTATTTTATAAAATTGTAATTGAATGGCAAAGTATTTGGTATCTTAGACAATTTTTATAACTATAAAAAGTTGTATTTTTATTTGACTACAAAAAGTGATAACATGAGCAGTACTGTTAATATTAAAAATCAAGAAATTATTTATTCTGAATTTTTAGCCTCACTTAATATGAAAATAATATGTTTTTACAAAATATGCAAAATAGCAAATATTGCCTAAACGACAAATTTTTCGACATATATTTATATATAATTTGTTTAAATCATTAAATTTTCAGCCAAATACCTTTGAAACACTCTTTATTGAACACACTGTATATATGAGCACGTCAAAGGTATTCCCAGTTGATAACCGAACGGTTTAGTAGCATCAACCTGCGACTGTTTACCGAGAGACGCATTGCAGCATCGCTCTATCACGGGTAGGTGATAAACCATCCCCGTCCCCCGACATCACCCCTACCCTTTCCTGTCAACATCCGAAATACATTTCCTATCCAAACAAGGCATTTCGTTTGTATTGCCAAAATAAACCTTTGAGGTTTTAACAAGCCCGTAAATAATACTAATATCATGTTTTATGTATAAAAGATCCCGATCCCTATGTCATCATACTAGGAATTTAATTTGATAATTCAAATAATAATTGTGATAAATTTAAAAGGAGACGAATCATAAAAAGTAGGCTAGCTTCGTGGTGGCAGCGGGAGCAAATTAATAATACAAAGGGAATTGATATGTTCATCATTTACATCCTGAAGTTCATTTGACATTTATATTAGTAGTCGTGACACTCAGATCTGTCATTTTTGGCAGTTATTTTTATTTCTTTTACAGTTAATTAACCTTCTCTAAGAGTTCATTTAGAAACTGATCTGGGATGGTACACTTTCATCGCCATTTTAAGTGTCCACGGCAAAACATACTATTATTAGTCGCATGCTTTACTTTAGTAAGAGTGCCTCTCTCGTTAAAAATTTTTCACAAATCTTCTAAGCCACCTCCATTTTCTCTCATTCTTCACCTATCAACTTTATTTTTCTCTCAGGACTAAAACTTTAGAATTGTTCTTAGACCTAAAAGGACTTTTGCACAGCTTCCAGAGTAATAGGATATTCTGGATGGGTAAGGTAAGGAGAGGGTCGCGTCCTTACGAGATCCATAAGGAAGGATTTTGGGCATTGACTCAGTAACCAGTCACATCTCCATGGAGGAAGAGCAGGCTATATCTGTAGCAGCATAAATCGTCAAAGCAGACGGAGAGTGGCAGGATGTTTAAGCTGCATTTATCATTTAGAAAGCTTCACCAACTCTAACGCTCATCCCCGACAGTAGACTAGACCTATCGATCTACCCTTCCCCACCGCTATCTTGACATTTTAGGTTGATGATGTGCCGATCCATGGTGTTGCCCAGATTAAGTTCAAGCTCGATTTTTGCTGTACAAACTGTAGGTTCAACTCGAATGCATAAACCAGCAAAGTTTTAACCCTCTTTGGGATCTCATTAACTAATCCACATTCAAAACTACTCTGCCTACAGTCAGAGAGTTCAGGAACAATCGCGGATCTTGTAAAAGTACCCTCAATTTCTAATGTTTTTCAGTGCTTACCATTGATAAATGCAAGAAAATTGAGTTTTTAAAGATATACGAAGGTTGGGAAATTTGCTGTAATTTCCAAGGCTACTGATAAAAGTTCATAAAAATTTGTTCATTGCAGTAGTTACAAATAATCTCCTAAATGCTTTTTTCAAACTTTTTGGGATAACCCCCTCCACTCGTAAATTAATCATTCAGGTTACACTTGGTGTGGAAGGAGTGCAAGTACACACTTGGGCAAGTTCCACAGCCAGCTTCATAAAACGGTCCTATTACTACTATTATTTATTCATTTATACGTTCGTGCGTTTTTGTTAAACATACACGTAGGGACTCGGTAGTGGAGTACGAATATAATGAGTTCAATATAATTTAATTTATATAATTTACAATATATTTTTATGGTTAATTCATTTAAACTAAACATAAAATATCTATGGCGGGAAGGGTTAATTCAATTTGAATGCTGAGTTTGGCTCCACCTCAACTTCGTCTCAGAGCAGCGTCTGTGATCTAACGCTGTCACAGACTAGACTCCTAGAATCTGGAGTCATGGTCCTCTAAATATATCCAAAAAGGTCAGCTATGTTTTATTCAAAAGAATTCTTTACATTTTTTTGTCATCAAAGAGGACTAGCGGTAGGTATGCTGAAAGAAGTTTGATCTTATGAGTATCCCAACTAAATTCATTAGCCAGCTCGATAAGTAATTTCACCCAATAAGGCAATAGTTCAAACTTTGAAGTAAATTCACTGCTTCCTTATTTAGGAACAAAAGACTTTTTATGAAAATATTTCCTAAACTTCTTTTCATTTACAATATTTTGTGTTTTGAAAGATTTTAGAGAAATTGAGTACATTTTAATCCAATTAGAATAAACTAATAACATTTAAGTCGTAAAAAATCTACGTACTATTTCTAAATGAGCCGGAATAATTTTTATTTTATTTTTTTTGTATTAACATGTAGTGAGTACAGCTTGAAAGGACAGGAGCTACGGGCAATGGTCAGATGATTCTGTCAACAGACCGAGGGTTGACAGCGGCCGGATTAGACATTTCAGCTCCTGCTTTTGGTTTCATGTCAGTTCAACTCTCCATTTTATACTTCATATTCTTTTATTTAATATGATTCTTCATGAAATAGGTCAGTCATTAGTTATTCATTCACAAAATACGAATGTATTAACTATGTTCATTAATTTAACAGAAGCCTAATCTAAAGAATGCTGTGAGAGTATGTACGATATGTGATTATTGGATGAGCTTTATTAGACCTATGGGTAACGATTGGGGCATCGAGAAATTAACATAAAAAACTGTATAATATATATACAGGGTGTAACTGAAATACACCGACAAACTTCAGGAGGTTGTTCCTGAGGTCAAAACGAACCAAAAAGTTCCTATAAATGTATGTCCTAAAATGCATCGTTTTCCGTCTGTCCGTCTGTTTGTGTTTATTACATTAAATCTTTTTCTAAACAACCATTAAAGGTACAAAGTTAAACTTTTCAACATATGCTAATCTAGTAAAGATTGTCAATTTAAAAAAAAATTGAAAATTTTTACTCAACAAAATTCAAAATGGCGGCTAGTTAAAATCTTTGATGGTGAATTTCTCAAAAACTACTTCCTGTATAAAAAATTTACTAGAATATAAAAAAAATATAAACTTATTTATAAAACGAACGGTACCTCATTTTTTGAAATTGCTCAAGAAATAAAAAAGTTATGGATTTTTCTTAACCTAGTAACATATCACATTTACAAGTTTTTTTCTTGTTTCAAAAGTTAATGTAAGTATTTAGGCAGTATAAAAATAAAACGATATTTTGGGTTAAAAAACTTTAAAACATTGATAATTAGTATTAAATTTTTAAAAACGACATTGTAACAAGCAATCTACATGACTCAAACTTTCATGGTTTAAACAGCTGAATATGTTTTCATGTTGAGACACAGCTGATTTAGAACAACAATGAATTCAGATAAGTAAGTCATTTCCTTGTTTATTTTTGACAAGATATGATCTGTTACTTTCACTTGTAGAAACATTATTAGTCGATAGTGCTCTTATTCTATTGAAGATGGCAGGTTACCCATTTAGCCATCAAGCTGACATGATATTTATGTATGGAAAAGCTAACGGTAATAGTCGCCTAGCATCCCGCCTGTATTACGAATCATTTCCAAATCAACAACAAAACCTACTCATTCAACATTTGCTGCTGTTTTCAACCGACTTCATGAGACTAGCACTTTGTTACCTTCTACTGCAGACCGAGGTGTACAGAGACAGCGTAGAACTCCTGATTTGGAAGAAAACATCTTACAGCGAGTAGAGGAAGATCCAGGCGTAAGTACTAGGCAGTTAGGAGCAATACTCAACGTAGACCACATGACAGTATGGCGAGTTCTACATGAGCAGATGTTATATCCGTACCATTATCAGCGTGTACAAGCCCTTGGTCCAGCTGACTTTCCATTACGTTTTACAGTTTTGCCAATGGTTTTATCAGCAAGCTAACAACCCTGGTTTTACATCATTAGTTGTGTATACAGATGAAAGCTTGTTTTAATCGAGATGGAATAACCAACTACCACAATATGCATCAAATGGGCTGATGAAAACCCACAAGCCATTCATGAAGGGAGACATCAACAGCAGTTTAAAATAAATGTTTGGGCAGGGCATCATTGGAGACTGTTTATTAGGTCCTTTTGTATTACCTGACATACTAAATGGTGAAAACTACAGACATTTTCCCAGATTATCACCCCCCGCCAACACGGATTCCGGCGGGCAGATCCTCTGCTACCAACCTCATGGTATTCCAATCCGACATCATTGACGCTTTCACGATCACAAGCAGGTGGATGTCATTGAGCTTGACTTCGCTAAAGCTTTTGACCGCGTTGACCATTGCTTACTTGTAAGGAAACTGGAGGTTTGCGGTTTTGGTGGGGTTTGCTTCGGTGGTTGTCCAGTTACTTGTGTGGACGAATCCTCCAGGTTCGCTATAATGGTTCATTGTCCAAGACCTTTATTGCCACGTCCGGAGTGCCCCCAGGGTTTCCTACTACTTGGTCCAGCATTATTTAACATCTTTGTTAACGACATCACCTCTATTATAAAGTGTGGCTGTTTGTTGTTCGCTGATGACCTGAAACTTTATCAGCAGATTGCATCGGTGGATGGACCAAGACCTGCTTCAGACCCAAATCAATTACATCGCCGATTGGTGTATAAAGAACAAGATGGCCTTGAACGTGGAAAAAAATGTGTAACTTTGACTTTCCACCGTTGCAGAGCTCCCATAATACGAGAGTACACCGTAAATGACACCACTCTCAGAAGAACAGCTGAAGTTAAGGACCTTGGGATCACATTTACACAGTCTCTTGCTTGGGATCGCCATGTTGGTGTGGCTTGTTCTAGGGCCCTGCGCAATCTGGGTCTTATCCATCGCCTTGCCAGAACCCTCTCCAACCCTCATTCATTAAGGATTTCTTTATTGTACCCTTGTAAGACCCCACCTCGAATACTGTGGAGTCGTGTGGTCACCTCACCAGGTCTTAGGTCTACCTAAAGGACGCTCTGGAGGCGGTCCAGCGTCGTTTTCTCCGCCTCATCGGGACCCGTCTTGGGTACGGTACCAAGAAGTCCCACTGGATGATGTTGCCGCCCTCATGAAGCTTCCTTCCCTCGAAAACTAGACGTATCATGAGTGATATCCTGTTTCTTGGCGTCTAGTAACGGCTGACATCGATTGCCCTGACCTTCTTCAGAGAATTTCTCTCAGAGTACCAACCTGCGGCACAAGATCGCAAAAACCTCTTCGTCACAACATCTGCACGAACCAATTACATGAGGAACAGCTCTATCATTAGAGTACAGAGGCATGGCAATTCAGTTTCCTGAAGATCTGGACTTCTTCCACCCCTCAAGAATTTCCAGCTTCCGCTGCCGTCTCCAGAGCCTCTTCAATTAATATGTAATATTTTCACTATTTACTCGTTATGATTGTAATTTGGGTACATTTTATTATTTGTTGTTTAGTTTATTATGTCTAGGTTAAAGTGTTTCGTTTTTAGGTATTGCATTGTAGAGTTTAATTTATTGTTATTTATTACTATTTATTATTGTTGTTGTTATTCTTGTTATTGTTTATAGTAGTAGTAGTTGTTGTTGTTATGCGCATTATCTATTCAATATTGATTATTGTTGGTTGTTTAGTTACGTATGTAAGTATATACATGTACATGTTGTATTCATTTATTATCTATATATCATGGGTATATCCATCTATATATTATTATTTATATTTTATATATTATTATCTATTATTATTATTATTTGGTTTTATATATATGTGTATGTAAGTATGGATACTGGAGCATTTATTATATTTATTATCTGATATTGTTTTTAGGCATGTAAACAGTATTGTAATACTATATAGTATTGTTGTGCACCACACTTTGTAAGCACTGTAAAAAATGGCAATGCCGTTAAATAAATAAATAAATAAATAAATTTCTTACAACACGAATTGCCTGAAATTTTAGATGATGTTCCCTTGGGTGTGAGTGAGCACTGTTGGTTCATGCATGATGGAACTCCCGCGCATTTCAGACTAGATGTCAGGCAATTTCTGGACCAAACTTATGGGGAAAGATGGATAGGCAGAGGGGGACCTGAATCATGGCCGCCTCGGTCGCCAGATCTAAATCCAATCGATTTCTTCCTTTGGGGCCATTTGAAAAACTCTAGTTTATGAAAGACCAGTTAGTACCAGGGATGACCTTTTACAGCGTGTATCACTGCAGCCTGTAAACACTGTAAGGAATACACCAGGAATACTTGAAAGAACTCGGCAATCAATGACCAGACGTGTTAATGCATGCATCGCATCAAATGGAAGGCATATTGAACATTTGTTGTAAAGTGATCCCTAATATTTTGAAATAAATGTTTGCTCTGTTAAGTTATTCCGTATTTCTTAATAATGACAGCTTAAAACTTTTTTTTGTTTAATGTGAGATATTTTTGTTGAATGTTCTAAACAATTGTAGGCTACTGTAGTTTTTTTGAAACAAGAAAAAACTTGTAAATGTGATATGTTACTAGGTTAAGAAAAAATGCCATAACTTTTTTCTTTCTTGAGCGATTTCAAAAAATGATGTACCGTTCGTTTTATAAATAAATTTATATTTTTTTATATTCTAGTAAATTTTTTATACAGGAAGTAGTTTTTGAGAAATTCACCATCAAAGATTTTTAACTAGCCGCCATTTTGAATTTTGTTGAGTAAAATTTTTTTAAAAATTGACAATCTTTACTAGATTAGCATATGTTGAAAAGTTTAACTTTGTACCTTTAATGGTTGTTTAGAAAAAAAATTTAATGTAATAACACAAACAGACGGACAGACGGAAACGATGCATTTTAGGACATACATTTATAGGAACTTTTTGGTTCGTTTTGACCTCAGGAACAACCTCTTGAAGTTTGTCGTGTATTTCAGTTACACCCTGTATATATAGAAATAATCTATAAATAATATTATATTATTTATAGATAATATATAATAATAATATATATATATATATATAATTTAAATGAACTTGTTAGCAACATTTTATGCATACAAACAAACTGAGAACAATTGATATGTTAAAAAAATCTGAGATTTGTAATATTTGGCCTAATAACCCCAAAACAATACTTTTTTGATGATTTAGTGTTAACGTTACTTAAACATTAGAATGAAATTAAACAACGAACAGAAATGTTCATTTTTCATGTGCCAAGATATTTTTAGAAAGTTCACTACGTGACTCGGGTTGTGTCGTACGTTGAGATACGTAATAATTCAGAAATCAATAAACAAGGTAATTTTTTAAAATACTACATTTTTTAGGTATGAAATATTCGCTCCTGAAGTAATATTTTATTTGTTTTATTCTATTTTTAGAAGAGTTTAACGTTAAGAAAACCCGAACAATTTGCACCATGAAAAACATGCATAGTATGCATCAGTAGGATTACAACAGTTTGTAAAAAACACAATGACTTATATTTGGACTTTGTTCTACACACAAGGGTGATGGTTACACATTATTCGAAGAAAGCTTACGGCTGCTTACTTAGTAACCTGGCAGTTCTCACGCTGTCGTTGTTATACACCAGTCTTTAAGAGCCTTTGATCTACTTCCGAGAAATTAACTAGTCTTTAAGAGCCTTTGATCTATTTCTGAGAAAAGAACTACTAGGAATTTATTTGTTGCCCTACGGAAATGGAGCAGCAACGTGAAGTAAAGGAATGAACCTTAGTAAATTGACAATAAAAATAGGTTTAACACTTCTATTCACTTCTATTAATAAAACTGTGCCACATACAAACTGTTGACGAGATGTATGTCATAAAATGAAAGTTTATTACTGCTAAAGTGTTTTAAAACTTTATAATATATTCAATTATCGCTGTCATTTCACACTGCTCATCCTCATTTCAGCGAGATATTTCGAGACAAATTTCATCCATACACGTTTAACTTTGCAATAAAATTTAATTTCTACATACACATCTAAAACTTATATTTGGCACACTTCTCACATCTAGTCTTACCTACTTAAGGGTTGTAAAGACAGTTTTAATCATTACCAAGTCATAACGACTCATTTACTAACAATTAAGTTCACTCTTGACCTTTTCGTCTCACCTAAGTTTTCTCAGCACTTAAGGCGTTTTACTTTTTATAATTGGAGTTGAACTGCTTGTAATTTATGTACGTAAAACATGCAGACCATTATTAAGAGTGTTGTGAAATACAGAATTTACGATGACGCCCCTGCTAAAAACCATTATTTTCGAGCCGGTAAACAATAGCCACTGTGGCTGGAAATGGGAATGTCTTCCAACGATTATCACTAAATGAGTCATGCTTGAAAGTATCTCGCCTTAAAGGTAACATTTTATGATGACCCTACTTGATGCCCTAACTTGGGTACAAATAGAAAGTGGTAATAGCCATTGTAGCTGGACATGGGAATGTCTTCCAACGATCATCACTAAATCAGTTATGCTTGCAAATATCTCGCCGTAGTTTCTGAATACTCGCTACTGCTAGATGCCATAAGATACTAAAACTTCCGTGCAAAAAGGCAGTGAGGCTAAAGATTTAAATTTCTCTGCAGAATATAGATGATCCGATGTTTTTATACAATCAAGATTTATTTTAATGATGGTGTTGGTTCCCGATAGAATTTAGCTCAGTATTCGGAACCCTCAGTGGGATGACTTGACAATGAATGGGTTTTAAATTTAAATTTGGAGTATTATGTGTGTTTTTTTGTGTGCTGCTACTATGTGTTCTGGAAAAATTTCTCTTCTGCTTGCCTGTTTGTCTGCCTGTTGTAAGTGTTCCCCGCTAGATATTTCAGGGATAGACGATACATGAAATCTATGTTCTAAATAGACTAAGTTCAATGATGGAGCACTCTCATTCATGAGATCGTTTAAGATTTTCACGCAGTAAACTGTCAAATAATTCTTCTCTCTGCTTGGGTCTGAAAAAATATATGTCTGCAGGATATCCCGAGATTGAAATGAGCTATACAGTTAAAAATTTTGTTTGCAGTTTGAACGAAGCCTTGATACGCGACATACGGTCCAGCGTACCTTGTACTTTAAGATATAGTGTAAATATATTAGAATATCATAGAATCACAAAAGAAAGAAATTTAAGAGTTAAGATAGTTAATCACGAAAGAAATTAATTTATGAGTTAAGATAGTTAATCACAAAAAAATATGAAACAATAGAGAGAGGTTGCTCTAACTATATTAAGGAATGCTATTATATTTAGTACAAATACGTCTTACCGAGAGGGTCGGTTTGCAGTAGACGCATTGCAGAACATTCCGATACGTATCGCCAGTAAAGCTGTGAGTTCAGTCACCCTCGTCACTTTTGCTCTTTGTGTTTTACTTTAGTTGTTTCAGTAATTTTTAAGTACACTTTTAGGATTGAATTGAAAAAGTTATTAGTAATGAAATTAGGGCATTCGAAATTCACACAATTCAGTACCACAGTATTGACAGTATTGAATTTGATTGTTTTATAAACCAAATGGTTTTAGCTTTTATCAAAGAATATCAATAGAAAGGAGAACTATATTTTTTTATTTTTAAAATGTAAGTACTAGTTAACGTTTAGGTTAACTGTGATTAGGATTAAGCATTTGTGAAGTTACTGTTAGTTTATTTTCTCGACTTCTTTCATTGCCAGGCAAGTATTTTACGAATAAAAAAGTTATGATAAATTGCCAAATTATTTCAACTGCTTGATGTATTTTAATTACGAGTTTAAAAAATTGTAGATCAATAATTTATTTAAAAGAAACGTTAGACTTTAAATTTTAGATTAAAATTATTTAGAGAGAACGCAATTATACTTAAATTACGAAAAAAGAAGTATATTAGTTTTTAATATAGTTATAAGAAGTTCTATTACAAAAAATACGATCAGGAGTTGTCACTCTATTTCTTGTACGAATTTATCATAAGTGAATTAAAATTATGATAAATCAACGGTTTCTCACATAAACGTAGAATAGTGTAATGATGAGGTAATGCGATTGCTGTGTTACACAGATACAGCATGTTACTGTCTGAGTTCGTGTTAAATTGTATCAAGTGTGAGTAGAGAATGTCAATGCCTCCGCAACATCCGCTCTGATGTAGCTCCCGCACCCGCTCACCCACCACCTGCAAACTAGGCTACTCTTGGTTAGAATAATTTTATAGAGAAAACAATTTGTGTTTAATTTACTTCTGTAAATTTCTGTAATTTTCTTACTGCAAAATTATGTACTGTATACGTATGAACGTCGCATTCTGTTTATTTAATAAAAAAATATAATGTTTCTGGTGACTTATAATTATGTGTTATAGTGATTATTGCAAGAATGTTCTTTGAAATCGTTTAATGGTAAAAAGATGAAACATTATAAAATAAAATCCCCGTGTGATACCTTAGGTGGATATTTTACTTTACATATATAAGAGCCACAAAGCTGTTTTATTCATGGTAATACTAATGGAAAATTTGTACTTAAAGTCACCGAACATGACTTCCAAATAAAAAAACCACCTCTAGTTCAAAATTTACAGTAGTATCTATTGAAATGTCCATGCTGTATAACGTGGCTTTTGGAAACGATAACTATCACAAAAAGCAAAAACGAAGTGGAAACGTAAAAGAATCTTAAAAAATTACAACTGTTATGTATGACCCTAGAGGGACAATTTAAGTTTTTTAACAAAATTCATCAAACGTTTCGATTAAAAAGATGTTTAATTTTGAATTATATTCCAGGTCTCAGTAACTGGCAAATGCCATTAGCAAAAATATTCTAATTAATAATTCGGATAGTCTCAAAATTATTTGGGATCCTATATTTAAAAATAAAACCATATATATATATATATATATATATATATATATATATATATATATATATATATATATATATATATATATATATATATATATATATTTATATACACGCCAGAATGATATACATAGCACTGATTCTTCGCAGTAAAGTAAACAGTCCTAAAGTGTTAAGGGTAAGCATCTGATTCAATAACATACACAACTCATGAAAAACTAATACTTATTACTAATGACTTAGTATTACTTTTTTTACTTGATAAACTGAGTTATTCGAACGAAGGATAATTTGTGACGATTATCATTTGTAGATATTTGAATTTACTTACGTGTAATATTCCGAAATAGCGATATAAACCACTTAACCACTTCAATGAAGCATCATAAGTTCAAAACTAATCCTCAATTTATATCCCCTTCCCACTATTAGGATAAAACTCTTTACTATTAAATGAGATATATACTATCTTAAAAACATTAATAAATTGATAACATCAACTAGAAACAAAAGTGGATCGAGAGTACTTCCCTGAGGTACTCCAAACTTTAATATGGAGACATCATTCTTAATACTAAACGCATTCAGTCATAACGCATTCAATTAAATAATTAAATACTAATTGTGTGCCCCGAAATGATAGTAGCTCGTACCGTACAGTTTAACATTAACGTACGTACAACTGGAGATCCGACAGTTGTTAGTGACACGACACCTCGTTACTAGTTCCCTTTGATGTTCTCATTATCTCGCCCGGGCTTTCGGCAGCTTCGGAACTTATGTAATTTTCTGTATCTATTAATTACTTAACTCAAAACTTATAGCCAGACACAAACGTGCAGGTTTTATATTCATATAATTGAATTATATATTCGTATGTTTGTAGCCTTTATAGAATATTTAAATGCTCAAATTTTTAGTTTAATTCAGTTTCACGCAAATTTATTGTTTAGTTAGAAAACGATTTAAATTAATGTTAAAAAAAAGTATATTTTGAAAATAATGCCATCCATTGTATATTCTAGATAATGTCATTCAAGTACGTTACAAATTCAGAAGGTTTAAATATTGTAAGCGAAACGTTCGCAAAGGGTTGAATGTTTGTTTTTCCATATGACATCTCCAGAACTGTAAACTTGTAATTTTGCCTAAAGATTCCTTTCTATAAAATCAATGACATGTATGTGCTTATAATGTGAGATCTATGCGATGGCTGAGTTTAGCGAAGACTGACTGTCCGTAAAATATCCGAAGAACGTAGTCAGCTACAGACTTGGGATTTTGTATTTTCGTTTATTATTCAAGGTTATAGCGAAATATTTTTCTTGTTTATTAGTATTTTCGTCTACTGCAGACCATGCCGACTATGAATTGATGCATTGCATACTGGAAACTTTGCATTACAATGCTTTTCAAATAAAAGATATGAATTTATGAAAGCGCTTGTACAGCCTTAGATTTTACTAATTTTACCTCAGCAAAGTTTTGAAATTATTCATAATTTAATAACGTGATACGAAATGCAGCATACACCTTTCTTAGAAATCATTCTTTCTATAAAAGAGTGGTTGTAAGGTAAATTAAATATTTGTATACTGTGATCGAACTATCGATCCTGGGACTCCTTAGGATTGTTTTGGTGCAACGTTTGATAGATATGCCATAGGCCAAGGATTCAAAGTGGGTACATAGGTTCTCCACCCCAGAACCATTTTCACAATAATAATCCTTTTATTACATTATCATAAAAAATTTAATTATATCGCAATAATTAACAAATTTATTAAATTCAAAAGGTAGCCCTTTTATTGGGACATTCACACGCATCCAGTAGTTACTGTCTCGAATCAAGCTACATCAAACATTTTGCTTTTAGCACAATTTCCTCAAAGTCTCCCTCCATATACAATATAAGAATGGATTAGGCCGTAGTCGGCTATTTTTATAAATCCTGGGGAACAGATAATTGCAAGATTCCGCAGGGCATAGATGCCTGAGAATACTGTACTTCATACCGGATTATTATACTCGCCCCAGGTAAGCCCCCTATCTAGGACCATTCCCAGAAAATTTTTGAAAATTGGCAATTCTTAAAGGACCGATTGTCTCTTCATATACAACCAATGGAAAGATAATCTCGCTGTTAAGGACCTAGAAAGTTGTCATCAGCGGCTTCTTAAAAGTTCAAAGAAGAAGAAAATTAAATTACGAAAGTATTATTAGCACATATACTCGTATTATTGATACAAACCTACTCCTTGAATCCACATAAACAGTTCGAATTTGTTCGTAAAAGATTGTACGTAGCGTGAGATAAAATATTATTTTTCTCCTCATATTTTAGAGACCACAAAACAGCCCTTAGCGATTCCTTGTACATTTGGAACATTTCCTCTTTCCCCCGCTCATTAACGTTTAATATGGCAGTAGAAGCAATTAACGAGTCGGTATAATTAAGTGCTGCGTTCATTAGTTTTGATGCGTCTTACGAAGCAGGTAATGCCCGTTATAAATTATTCTCTAACATTTTGTTACAATAAATTTAAACGTTCATTCAAATAAAATTAAAACTTCATCCTGTTGATGAACTAATTACTCTGTAAGGCCTGCGATATTTTATTTACTAACATTTTATTACATATACAGGCTGTAACAAAACTTAAAACAAACTTTAGGCGAGCGGTTGAAATCTTTAAAGCCTAATATCGTATAAAGTAATAAGATTATGAAACTTTTCATAGAACAATGAAAGTCTCCACCTCTAGTTTGAAAAGCTTTACACCTAAATCTTAAAAATTAGCCTGTAAATTATGTAGATATAAGCTTTTAACATGTGTAGTGCATGAATAAATATGCCATGAACATGTAAACAAGGACAATTTAGCCATTACAGCCGTTAAAATCTCTTATATACATTAATTACTGAACAGAGTTTATGACCTACGTGTCTTTGTAATAAAATTTCGCAACTTTATTACTCCTTAGAAAGTTTATTAATCTTTTAAGTTTTTACATTGAAAGCTTTACAAACTTCAACCGCCCGCCATATTGAAACGTGATATAATATAGAGTATTTATATTCCTTATAATTTAAATTGTATATAAATTACCAAAATTTAGTTTTTATGTTTACTAATTTCTGGAGTAAAAAATAAAAACTAAAATGAAACATACAGACAGTGAGGCGGGTAACTAAAAGAGATGGACTCTTGGTTCCGTTTAGTCTTTAGCTCCTCTAGATCCATGAAACTATATCCTGAAGAATGTATAGAAAGTTTCGTTACACCCTGATAAAAATAAAGGCTATAAAAATAATACTCTATGCTAAGCTCAGTCTCATTTTGATTTAAAACTGAATATACTTTAACGATTATATTACACTGTATTGTATTGTGTCCATGGGAAATTATACTGCAGGTGTGTCGTAAATATAAGATAATTATTACGCTGCTAAAATAACAAACTAGGGATAAGCAGCTGAATAAAGTTATATTATTGCTATCAGTTTTTATTTTAAGAAAAAATATGTATACACGGATAAACAGGTATAATAAATTAGTACAGCAATTATATTTGTAAAACCGTTTACTTTTCTTGAATATTGAGCAATCATTTATCTTTTAAAAGATTAAAACTAATGACCACAAATCATAATTCTACATGTGTTATAATTTGCACTCATTTTGGAATTAATTAAGAAATACGTTTTTACGCTGCCGTTTTGTTTCATAAGTAAGCGTTAAATATGTTTCGTCAGTTGTTTCAATAAGTAAAATACACTAAAAATAATAAGTAACGATGGAAAACTAATTTAGTACTAAAATCTTTAGAGGTGGTAGTTAGAGAGTACAAAAATATCACTCATATAGACGAGGTTGTTGAGGTCTGTGTTAAGGGGAGATGGACGTCAAAAATAAAAAAAAATATAATTTTTTTTATTCCATATTATTATTATTTGGAGTTTTCTGAACAATTTGGTATGCTAATTGTGTATGTATGTATTTATTTTGAATCCAAAATCGTGCATAACATAACTCACTACAAGACAATTTTATTGGATCTTGGTCCTTGCAAACCAAAGTTGATTCACTGTTTATAGTACACAATTCTGTTGTAACAGCATTTATATTTTGTAGGTCTGTGACTTTTTTCTGTAGTTGTTATTGACAGCTGTTATTAGCAGACCAAATAAACTTTGTTTTGGTGATTCATTTACATTGTTTGTTTGTTTTGGTTATTTTTGAAAGTTAGTAAGTTATAGCTCATTCAAGATGACCAAAAGTAAGAAACTGTGGAGAAAACGAAGTTTCCGTGGCAACCAGTTTTCAAAATCAAACCGTGTTGTAGGCTTAGATTGTGTAGCACACACAAGTGATAATCCTAGGCCTAGTACTAGTGACAGTGACAGAGTTTCTGCAGATGCTAATTGCTCTAAATTAGACAGTGAAGTAGGCCTAGTTAGCAATCCTATTTCAGTATCTAAACGGAAACTTGCAGAGACTGTTTTAGATGATAGTGAGGGTGATAGTAATGTTATAGTAAGTATAAACCTTTTGTCTTCTGCTTTAATGCTTTAATGTTGTGTCTGCAAAAATTGTGAAAATTCTGAAACACTACGTGGAAGAAAATGTTTCTCTTAGGAAGGGTCTGGCATGCAATTTAGTTATCTCTTGTAATTTTTGTGGCTCTAAGTTTCCTTTTTACACTTCAGACAGTACAAATAAATTCTTTGACATAAACATTAGATGTGTATACGGCCTCAGAGCCATAGGCAAAGGGAGTGTTAGTAGTGAACCGTTGTTCGGGCTGCTAAATCTACCTAACCCACCAGAAAAATGTTCAAGATACAATGATGTACTACTGAAACCTCTAAAAGAAGTAGCCACTGAAACAATGATTTCAGCAACTGAGGAGTCTGTAAGCCTAAATCTTTGAACTAATGACCACAAATCATAATTCTACATGTGTTATAATTTGCACTCATTTTGGATTTGATGATTTTATAATTGGAAAATTGGAATGCGTTGGCCATGTCCAAAAGAAGATGGGGTCTTGGCTGAGAAAATTGCGACGTGATTATCGGGGAAAAAAACTTGAAGATGGCAAAGCTTTGGGTGGAAGGAAAGGTAGGTTGAATGATTCTGCAATTGAATCTTTACAAAATTACTATGGACAAGCAATAAGAAGGAATAAAAACAATTTAGATAGCATGAAAAGAGATGTGTGGGCGACATTCTTCCATAAAGCTTCTACAAATGCAAAACCGCAACACAACCTCTGTGATAAATCGTGGTGTAAGTATTTGCAAGCACTTGATGTACCTAACCTAACCTATGACCACAACAATTCCTTGGACCCAGCAGTGATTGATGTAATCAAGCAAACTTATCAGCATCTAGCTAACCCTCAACTTCTGAAGAAATGTCTTCATGGGAAGACTCAAAATGTCAACGAGAGTTTCAATTCAGTTTTATGGACGAGAATTCAGAAGGCAAATTTTGTAGGGTTGAAAACTCTAGAGTGTGGCACATATGATGCTGTGATGACTTACAATGAAGGAAATAAGGCTAGGGTTAAGGTGTTAGAGAAAATGGGTATAAATCCTGGGAAAAACTGCACTGACATCCTTAGTAAGCTAGATTTCCAGCGTGTTTTAAAAGCAGAGAAAGCAAACGAGCCCGTCAAGAAAATGGCAAGAAAACATGCTAGGATGTTAAAGAAGAAAAAGCAAGATGAAGAAGTAAACCAGGATGACACAGAATACAACCCTGGGATGTTTTAAGGTAAATTAAACTCATTTTTCATAATCAGCTTGTTTTTTTGTTGAATTTTTACACTTTCCGTGAGTTTCCCGAAAAACGCAATTTTTGTTATAAATGACCCATTATCTCAGAAACTAGTAGAGCTACAGTAATGAAATTTTTACAGCATGTATTTTATGATGTAATACACAACCCCTACCACTTTTTTTGAAATATAATAATAAACTTTGAAAATATAAAATTATTTCTTTAAAGAAATTTGAATTTTTTTAGGAAAAAAAAATTTTTTTTACAGTAAGTTTTTGAGTGATTTAGATCAAATTGGTAGGGTGTATGTATAATTAGGCCAAAAATACTAGGTTAAAATCTTAGCTGTCTACCTTATATACTTCCTGAGATAATGGGGCATTTATATTACCAATTTAACATAGGCGAGATAGGGACGTCCATCTCCCCTTAATATTATCGGTTAGTTCTGTAGTCCACTTAAATTTGGTTGTTAACCTTTACTTCCTAAGCGTTACACGCTAGATGGAGCATTACCAGCGCTCCCATTTTTCCGTACAAAAATGTATAGCATTGAATGAGTTATTTAATATGTAACTTATACAATGAAAGGCATAATGTAATCAAAGCATTACAATATTAATCTAAATTATCATACATTAAATACCATCCTCGAAGATTGTGTACCGTTAAAAAGAAAGGATATTCTTAGAATTTCCAATGATGTGAGATAAATTGGAAAGGAAAATTAAACAAGATATCTTTTACAGATTTCATAGAATGTACAGTTAAATTACATGTTCCTGGAATTCTTACAACTCTTTATTGTTAGGCTTTTTTTGTTTCAAGTTTGTCACACTAGTGGGTTGAACATGTTCAACTAAAGCTGCCAAATGGTATTCAAATCCCGAAACGAGGACGCTATAATGACTAAAGTTCAAAGATTTTTAAGAGATTTTTACAGAAGGTGGAATTGTCAAACGTATAATGTAAAACATATATCTACCTACTTCTAATTGAATAATATTACATTCTTCAATACTCTTCGATGAGTAGGTACAAACAAAAACTACCGTACAGTATAATTTATATGTTGGGGATGACCGCTACGTAAGTGTAAGAAACGCCTTCAGAGGATTTGGTTTGGTTGCCCCGTACAATTGACCACCAGAAACGACAACTGTCTAAAATACAAAAAATATATGAGTAGGGGTGGCCTTTATTATTAGCTCATTTTATTTATATGTATTAAAGCTTTATTGTGAATACAGTTTTTTAATTGATCGCACTGATACAGTTCTATTTGATTTTCTGTGTTTTTAAGTTTTATAAAAGTGCCCTGTGGGAAAAAGGGTTCATTTAGCTGTTAATCAGCTAATTCAAAGGATTAAATTTGTTTCCCGGTCTAATGCATTACATTAGTTGAGTTTTCCCATACATTATGCTTCATCCCAATTTACGTCATTATTTATAATTAATAATTAGAGTGACTTTGAATCTTTATGAATTTTTTCATTCTAAATCTCTTTATTGTGTCTTTGTTTGCTCTTTTGTGTTTTAAAACCACACGTGTCATTAATGGTTTTGATTTTTGTGAAAATGTCTCATACATTTCTGTGTTTAAATGTGTTTTAACGTTGTATTTTCAACTTATTTATTTCTGTAACGGTCCCGGTACGTAAGTAAGGAATAAGAGTAAGCAGACATTTATTTGTACATTTTACTGACTCAAGGTCAATTATTCCGTCTCGGTTGCACGTGTGACTGCCTAAAACTTTCATAGTCTCTCTAGTCTATCTTTATTTGAGCATAACCCCTTTGGAAATAAGGAGTGTAAAATCGTCTTTTGACACAATTTACATAATCAAAAGAAATTTTAATCTACTGAAATTAGTAGTAATGGTACGAAAATAAAATTTTATTTTTGATTATTTAATTTTTATACTGCATTTTTCGTTTAAAAATTTATTACTAAGCGCGTAAGCTGTATTGTAAATGCAAAGGAGTATGTAAAAATATCCAGAGCCATAGGATATTTTTTTAGTTTTTGTAAATTAATTGTTGGTAGATAAAATAGTGTTTATTTTGGATTGACAGGCGTTTTTTTTTTTTTAATTAAATGTGTCATATAGTATTTTAAATCTTTGATTAAATTATATAATTTATATTCTGTTTCAGGGGGCTTAAGATTTTTTTAGGAGAACAACCAAGTTCCCTGGTAATTGGACTTAAGCTAATAAATTAATCCATTTTGAATTCGAACTGTACAAACGCAAGAGAAACTATATTCATTGAATTTAGAATGAAAGATAACATAACAACAGTTTATTTAAATAGTAAAATTAAAGAATAAAAATCGATAAATCTAAATATGTGGTCACATTTTCGCTGTCCCAAAAGGAACTTTTAGAAATTATTATTCAGTGGCCACAATGCAAACGACAAGTGATGAGGATAAAGCGTAGAAAATGCTTGTACTATTGTAAATACAGTGAATGAATGAGCTTCTTCATTAAGCAGAGTGCCTAAGCTCTTTGCTATGTCACAGTTTAATGTTGAAACTGTACAGGTCAATTATAAGGCGAGTGAACTCTGCAAGTTTGCGCAAAAGCTAATTGGCCTGCTGCTGCCCTGTCAGAAATGTCGGTCGAGTTTTCCATTTCAATTACCGATAAATATTGAATAAGCCTCTTTGTAAGCCGCTCACAATAAAAGAATGAACTTTTGGTGACAGCATCAAACTCTGCTGAAACAAGTTTTTTAATAACTTTCCGCAATAACGAATGATCTTTTACTGTGTTGTCAATAATAAAAAGCTATATTATATAAACATTTTAAGACGTAATTTCTTTGTATTGCTGTAATGAAATTGGAAAATTATTGGATTCCTTTACTAGGTAAAACAATATTTAAAAAACATGTTCTGTAGAAATGATATTACAAATAACTCTTTGATTTCAAGTTGGATTAGGTTTAAATAATAGTACTAGATCTTGTGTGTCTACTTGACTAATGTATTATGAACGGAAGATTACTGTCTGAAATTACAGATTTACTGATAACTCCATTCAACATTTTAAAATATTTTACAGGTATGAACTTTATTACGTATTCTGTATATATAAACTGTATACATAACTTATACAGCAACAATCGGTAACAAAAATCAATAAAAAAGTACATAAATATTTGTTTAATTTAATTTGAATTTTGTAAGCATTTGTGACATATTTCGCAGTAAGGATATTGCATATTAGCCTGCTGTATTTATTTATTAAGTTATTAATAAGGGAACGGTGATTTATGCACTATATTTATACCTGCATTTATACAATAACAAGTTTTAAATGCTATTAAATAGTATATTAGAATATGCGTAAAGATATATTAACAATAAATTAACATAATGACTGCGCGAAGGCTGAGTAAATTACTCAGTCTTACTCAGTATAGACCAGCAGTGAAGGTGTTATTATAGTACAACAAACATTACTAGTTTAGTGCTATTATGTTTCATAAATATTTATAGTAATTAGTGGTATAAGCCATTAATTTTTTGTAAGAAAGAAACAATAAAACCCTATCATCAATCCCCAAATATATTTATTTAGACATATATTTAAATATATATTTCATACAATATAAAAAACGAAATACGATTTATAGTTTTTCATAATAATGGCACTTTTAAATTTAAAAATCGGAAAACATTAATAGTTTAGTGCTATTATGTTTCATAAATATTTATAGTAATTAGTGGTATAAGCCATTAATTTTTTGTAAGAAAGAAACAAAAAAAACCCTATCATCAATCCCCAAATATATTTATTTAGACATATATTTAAATATATATTTCATACAATATAAAAAACGAAATACGATTTATAGTTTTTCATAATAATGGCACTTTTAAATTTAAAAATCGGAATGTATTTAAAAAGTATTATGTTATATTCTTATACTTTACATTCTATTGTTCTCGATTATAATTTCAATTAAATATCTGCGTAACTAAAACCTTTCTCTAAATCAAGCTGCAGTTCTCTAAGAAACGGCGGTTAAAAGAATCTATTAAAACTAAAACATAACTTTTTTTTCTAAAAAATACATATTTAACTTGGGTTTTGGAATGGATTTTAGAAATAAATCAATTAGTCCATACACTTGCATGTCTATAACCTTTTCAATCAGATAATGCATGAAAACATGATGAAGGAAATATTTAAACCCTAGAAGTAGTTGCAGTGTTTTAAGCTATCTATCGAGGGTGAAAAGGTCACGAGAGGTTGTCAGGGCAACGGCGAGTGTCAGGGACGCCAGCAGAGTCCACAAGCAACAGTGTACACAAACTTTCTGTTTGCAGGACTTGCGGAGGAATCCTACCGTAAAGGCAAACTTTGAATTTTTACTCAATTATTTCAACTCAATACTAGACAAGTCTGTTCACTTAAATTATTACTGAATCCATGTAAAAGAATTTTAATCTTTACTTTTTGTTGCTTCAAACTAATTGACTCAGTATGCTAAGAGAATATGTTTTACCATACATAGTATGAAGTCTGAAAATATAATTTTTTTTAAGTACATTTTTGACAAATTTTACTTGATGAACTAAATTAATAATTACACAGTTCAGGTGAGTTCATATGGTTGGTTTGAATTCTATTTAGGTTAGGCCCCTTTGGCTATAATATTTAAAATATAATGAACTAGGAAATCTAAAAACCTATTACCCTTCAGAAAATCTTCAAACACAAAAATCCGCAACAAAACGAAAATAAATGAGATGATATTGATGAAGAACCCAGAGTCGGTAACGATGTGGACGGAGCAAAGTTTTAACAGAAACAGAATGTGAATGGTGTAGACAATTCACAGTAAGAATATAAGGAGAATAACTGTCGGTAGTGCAGTGGATAAAGGATATCAGTAGGTACTGCTGTAGGAAAATCTCCATTAAGAATATATGGAGAATAAAAGTCGGTGGAGCGGTGGGTAAAGAATAGGAGTCAATAGTGATGAGGGTGAACCACGATGAGCATATAAATTAAAAGGTTATGGTTTATTATTTATGGTATAGGGGAATTATCGGTCTGGTTAAGCATTTTCAAATCTTGCAGTAGGTAGGAAATCTTTGCATCTAATATTTTGTAGATAAAGCCACTGGGTTACCAAAGTCCTGGGCTATACACGAGACAATCAAGCCAGTGAAGCTAGGAACAGTTTATTAAAGGGTTAACCTAAACTCAAGAAACTCTGAACATACACCTTTATGGATTGTTTCGGTATAAGACCCATCTGAGCAAGCACACGTTTAAGATTTTGTTATTCTATGAAGTGGGCATGAATTAGTTGTACATTAAACACACAAATCAAGGATTTTATATATATTTATAAAATTGCAGTTGTGAGGTCAATCAGTACATAATGGACGATTTAATTAATCAGAAATATAATATACAATAAACATGATGTATGTATCAGGTGTCAATACACATGTCGGCCAGTATACTTACTATTTTTAATCATATAGACAACGGTCAATCTTATCGATCTAATACATAGTGTTAATCAAGAAGACAGGAATTGATTAACAATGTAAAAATCTTTTCAGCCATGAAAGCTCTATGTTATTTTCTGAAAGCTCCTAGGTTATTGTGGCATATTATAAAAAAGTGATCTTGTCAAAGATATGTCACGTCCAGATAATTTTAGGCTATGTCTGAGAGTGTGTTAGCCACCACCGCGCGGTGTCTTTTTGGATACCTACAACATTCACCACATGATGAAAGATCCTTCATGTTACTCATGGTCCACATTATTGCCATGACGATGAAAAATTATAGCAAGATAAGAATATTGAGAGAGCAGAGGCCTCCTGTGCACGAATGAATGGAGGTAGCATTTTAATGATTTTGTTAGTTTTTTTATCAAATTAATTATACATGCCGAAGCCCTCCACACATAAATCCCATATGTATTTTACATAGGAAATAGACCATGAGTGCAAAAATTTAACTTTCAAGGAGACGCAACATTCTAAGCTCACACGTAA
This sequence comes from Homalodisca vitripennis, assembly GCF_021130785.1. NCBI lineage: Eukaryota > Metazoa > Arthropoda > Insecta > Hemiptera > Cicadellidae > Homalodisca > Homalodisca vitripennis. The sequence continues at coordinate 44,140,872 of NC_060212.1, forward strand.
CTCGTATCTATCTACCAAAGAGCTGGGATACATGATTGAATAATGATACCCTAATGTCGAAAGTTATTTACAAAAATTTTACTAAGGAGTTAGCTTTAATTTCAAACGCCTTTAAGGACAAAATTCCAGAACTTCCATTTAAAGTCAATAATTACGTAAAACCAGATTTGTTTGAGTTCAACCTAAGATAGTTGACTTATAGTTAACTTTAAAGTTTCAGGCTGGACTTGATAACATTTTTATGATGATCCGTCTGAGTACCTCAGAATATTAAGATTGTATCGTACGCATAAAATATAAATTTGGCTTAAGGAATATGAGCAGCAAGACCATTAATGTCTAAAACGAGAAGCAATAGTCCCAGAATGTTCCTTGCAGAACTCCATATTCACATTTTACGTAATCAGATCGGATTCATAAAATTTCTATAAACTACACTCAGTTAGAAAGATATGATCTAAACCAGACAGGAGCAACTCCCGGTAGTCCACTTATTTCCAGCATCTCACAAAGAATATCAAGATTAACCTTATTGAACACCTTGGAACGATTACTAAATATTCCCAAGGTTAGCTAACGCTTTATATTTATAAGATATTACGTCCTTTACAAATTCATGACCACCTGAGTGGTTGATTGATTCGCTCTAAAACCATATTTTTTCTGTATGAGGATGTTATATTTATAAAAATGAGCTATAAACTTGTCATAGACCACTTTATTTGTATAATACCGTTGATAGTGTATATGGAAAAGCAACAGGCCGATCAATTTTAACGCCAATTTTGACCGCCTTTTTAAAAGTAGGACCCACTTTAGCAGTTTTGTAAATATTTCTTAAACAAATCGAAACTTTAAATAAACAAATAAACAGGCCAGCGGATTTGCAATAGCTGAGTATATATGTTTGAGGAGAAAGCTGAAAAGGTCAAGAGTGCATGTAGATTTATTGTTTTGATAAAAATACGTGCTTTTTACGGGAAGAAACACTGCAGTAAAAAAAAAAAAAAAAAAAAAACTGAACGACCGAAGGGTATTATTGAAATACATTGAACATTAGGTGGCGGGTTGGTATGTAAAGAAATTATCTCCGAAGAAGTACATCAGATATGGTTATTATAAAGACTATTACTTTAATTATTACTACTACGACTGGAACTATCTAAGGCTCGCCTTCGTGCAGCAAGTGCTCTGTAAAATAATAGTAATATATAATATATAAAAGTAATATATAAAATAGTATATATATATATATATATATATATATATATATATATATAAATATTGGATTCAAGAGGCTGAATCCAAGAGGCATATAATTTTTTATCTTTATCTTGCAAAAAAATATTCTCCGAAAAAAAACTTTTTACACGTTGGGATTGTACTCGTGAAGGCAGAGATAGAACATTTTCAAAGGAAGGGACTAAATTTGAGGAATGGTCATTTCCAGGTGAAAGAACAAGAATGTGAACCATTCCAGGTGAACCTGAAGATATGACATAGTCACAGATAATAAATCGGGATATGGGTCAATATAACATGTACTGGGATATTACACAACCACACTGGAACTGTGAACGCAACTGCCTGACTATCATCTTTACCCATGGGTTGTGTAGGAACGTTTGGAGGGAGCAATACGGATGAGTTGGTTACAGTCTCTCTAATGAACCTCTAAAATGTCTCCTACATCTGTTGTTGGTAACCATGTCTGATGTAGTTTTTAACCATGCTTAGTGAAATGCAGCCTCGCAAGACGATCTCTGTTGACGCATGCCAATGGCAAAGTGTAGCGGGAACGGTGGTTATCGCAAGATAACCGAAACAAGCAACTTTAATCGTTGCTGCTGCTTGGCTGTTCGACTGCTGAGCGATCCTGTCTTTGCGAGCAGCCCGCTTGCCTGGCCGTTGGTGGCGGTTTGGAAGTCACCTCTAAACCGTTAGTCCTAAGGTAAGAGTTAGAGAGGGCTTCTTAGCCCTAACATCGTCTAATAAAATACGAAATTTTGATCTTTGCATATCTTCATACAATAAGTGAACTATCTGTAATCTGTTATTACGTTTTAAATCATTCTGTTTAAGAAAACATCGTTATTAAAATAAGTGGTTTTACCGGTACAGTACCTATTACTTTTCACTAAGCTGTTATGGCAACCATCAGCTGTGCCCGTTCACAGTAGTTATAATATTAAATAACTATAAGTTCTTATATTATAATATATCTAATATCACAAATGAATGTAAAGGCCAAACAAGGTTACTCTATTTTCCTGTTCTTAGTAGAGAGAGCTAGAGAGGAGACAGAGCTCGTTGTCAAGAGGCGATAAAGCAGTAATTCTAGCACAATTCTCGTCACACAGGTTCTAGTTGGCGCCCACGGCACGTCCTTACCCAGCTCATTCTGTCACTTGAACATCAACAGAGGAAGATCCTTCAGGTTTTAGGATTTCCAAAAGTCGTAAAACACAATACTAGAGAAAAGCTCCTTTCAAAATAAGATCTCAATGTTAGTATTTCATCCTTTAAAATCTTAAACCACCTGTATCCAATTAACGTTATAGATTGATAATTTACTTTATTTAAAATACAAAACCTTTTCTCCTTGGGTTCTCCACTATATAATTTCAATAATTGCTCATCTCATTAACCTTATTATAAGAATGAATATAATTATTTACTGTGTACCAAACTTAGCAAAACATAAAATCTATAATGAAGTTTTTGTATTTTTCTAATCAAATAAGTCAACAATATTAAATATGCCTTACGAATTTTTTCTTCGGTTTGAATTATGTTGTTGACGATGAATGATTTAAAAGGATGGTAGGATTTTTGACACTTGCCATCGTTATATGCTGCAACATTCGAACTCTACAAAAAGCCTTAAGACATAGACACACACATATAATATAACAATACACACACCAAGTTCAAAAATAACATGTAGGGTAATGAAGTCTCCAAAGTTCAAATTTACGTATACTGTGTACGTTATTAATCCGCAAGCATATATTTGAAACTTCAAATGGGTGAGAATGAACCTAAACGATTTTACAGTTTTGGTTTTGGTTTTTATATTCAGAATATTCCTCCGGTAGGTAAAACTGTCTGTATAAATATATTTTTGGAACTCTAATTGTAACATATCTCACATGTAAAAGTAAAGGTGTCTTATTTTACCAGGCGAAGTTAGGGCTAAGAATCCCTCTCTATCACTTAACTTGGGAAGCAAGGGCTTGGAGGTGACTTTCGAACCACCACCAATGGCCGGGCAGGCGGGCTGCTTGTAAAAACAGGATCGCTCAGCGGTCTAAACTCGACGTTCTTGATCTGGTTATCTTGAGATAACCACGTACCGTCATTGGCAAACATTTAGAATATAGTTTTAGGTTAGATGAAATAATGAACAAAATTTACACTTGATTACATTTTACTGATACCTTATGGCAGATGGATGAGCCAAAATATGAGTACCAATTGCTATACAATTGCTGTGTGATAATTAAAAATTGCAATAACATGCACATAAGTTAAGCTCCAATTCACCCTCCTTTTAGTGCAGCATCTGGGATCCGACTCCTGAAATAAGAATTCATGTTCGTCTGAATTGATCCAATAAAATGCAGCGACAAAGGAACTCAAAATAAACTGCAAAATTGAGGCGTATGAGACAATTAGATAAGACTATCAGAATACCTCTTTAACTATATTTTATGGCCCGGAGTCTCTGATGTCGAAAGGAGTTACGAGTTCATTTTGAGATTCTTCGTCGCCGAATTTTTGTTTTATCTGTTCAAACGAACATGGCTCCAGACATCAGGAGTCAAGCATGTAACAGCGTCAGATACCAGACGCTACACTAAGGTGAATGTGAATTGAAGCTTAAATCAACATTCACATGGAATCAACCCTTCCTACTATAGCCACTTTATGTGTAGAACATAAACCTGGTTTATGAACATGTACTTATCTTCTTGCAGTATAACAATAATTCTGCATATATATGAAATTTAATCTGTAAATCTGAATAACCATTTTTATACAATGCAATATCACGAATTAAAGGGCTAATTTACGAAAATTGTGTTATTTTGTCTACTCACGTTTAATTTCAATCAGTACTTAAGCCGTTACACGACATAAAAAGAAAATTTGATATTGACTACAACACAAAATTGGAATAATCAATACTAATTTCATCACTGAATTCTGACGGACGTGGGTGTAACGAGGCGGTCCTGGGATTGAAAAATCAACAAACTGAGTTTAGCGCAAAACTGTGTTCCCGGGCTGTAAGCTCTTATAAGCTGCAAAACCCAGCGGGAACGAAATAGAAATTACTCGACATTTGTGAAGCATAGGTATTCAGCTAGTGCTACGTAAACGTTGGAAACAAAGAATATGTTTTCACCATTGCTATGTCTTATAAAAGGTTACCATTTAATACTTAGAAACTTATGACTCCAAACAGGCTCAGTCTTGGAGGATGTTTTTTCTGTATCTTCTGTCCCTCTTTTGGAGTTACAGTATTTTATAATACCTATTAAATTTTGGTCAATATTAAATATTTGTATGAAGATATTGTAAAATGTTTCTAAATGTAAATTTTGTTCGAAATGTAGCCTGGAAAAGTTGTTCATATAAATATAAAGTATTATGCTTTAAATATTTTTTATTTCGTACAAAGTACATTTTAATTTCAATGACTTTATCATCAGGTACTTGTAGGTTAAGGTAAATGAAGTTAATAAATTATTGAAACCAAATTGTCATATGTTTTGACTACCTTGGTGGCTAAATTTTGTAATAAGTTTTATATTAAATCAATTGATATCGTTTAAAACTCTTTCGAATTGTTAGAGGTTTTGTAACTATTAATCTTCTCCTTCCTGTTTTTCTAGTTTCAAATCGTTCATTTGGTAACTTACTTGATATTTGAAGGAACTTGTATGATTATTTTTTAGTATTGACTCTATATACGTTGAACTATATTCTGATAAAACGAAAATTTTATGTTATTCTACGATTGATTTATATTTTATGTATTTATGCAAATGAAATACATGTAAAACTTATATTAATTTCTAAATTCTTTTTTTTCAATTCCTGGTCCATAATACTCTAACTCCAATTAAACTTGTACGAATAGTGCTTTTTTATCAAGTTTTATCGTTTATGTCCTATTATAAAGGGTTTAGCTATAGATGTTGTTTAGAAATTATAAGGAATATGATTGTGTTTTTAACTATGCATTGCGTTCTACAAACAACACTTATGTTTATGTGTAGTACATTTTGAAAGTAAATTTGAGCCTTTATACCATAATAATCATACTAATATGAAAACATTAGGCTAATACTAAAAGTTCTTGATTTATCATTTGTTACCAACTATTACACCATATCCTAGTTGGTGAGAGTAAAGCGCTGATTACCAACTACTCTATCAGTACGTCTTCTTCAAAATTGTATGGGTTAATTGCTTTAGTTAAATCAATACACGATACTGGTGCATGCTGATTTTTTTGATTGGACGGGAGGTTTGAAATAGAATCGATTTTCTAGTCGATTGCAGTTGGGTTTCCTTCACATGTAATCATTTTAAATAATCGCATTTTTAATAGATGTAAAAATTCGTATAGTTAAAATATAATTTACTTCTTCCAGAGTATAGTTGTAATACTGTTCAAATAAGTGTCTTAAAACTCTCTTGATACAATTAAATAAAAAAGAGAAACAAAACCTGCTGTAAAGCAACATATTAGTGAAGGACGATGAAATGCGATGAATGATGTCGAGGCGACACGGATGTATGCGGGGTAAGAACCTGCGACACATGCTTGTTAGCATGGTGATGATCAAACTTTTTCAGTACATGGGCTGACGGGTGGTCAACCCTTTGTTTGCAGGACAAAAAGTTTGGAACAAAGGCCTGCTTATCACATGCCAATCATTTCATTGTTCAGTACGTTAATAAATGCAAGCATTATATACAATAACTAACAAATAAAATAGAAACAACTGGGAAACGGAACACTATTTTTTATTTCAAAATAATCTATGGTTATATTTAGTTATAAATATTATTTGATTGAAATATCATTGTGGATATTTAATTTATGATGTGACTTTATATTAACAAGATTAGATTTATATTTGCAAGATTAGATTCATTTCTCGGGTTGAATGGAAAGAGGATAGAGCCTTTTAAATCAATGGTATTTTAATAAATTTCTCATAAAAGAAATATAAGGACAAATATTAATCGAGGCAGCTAGAAAGAGTTTATGAAACAATAAGGGCGTAGTCCCACACCAAAAACTATATTCTATTCAACATTTAATGGATGGTATTATTATCAATGATTTAAGGAGTACGTGGCTGAGTTAAGTATTATTGCAGTTTCAGATTATAAAGTGAAGAGTATGCATTTCTTGATATATGCTAAAAATATCGCTGTTTAAGAGCCCACAAAATCTCCTCTTAAGATAAATTTTCTCTTAAATCTAATAGTTTCAGCTTGAGGCTAAATGTTATTTTTCATCCAAATCTATTGTCAAGGAGACCAGTGTTACGTGTTTTCACCAAAAACGAAAACGCTTCTAAAATATCGACGTTAAAAAAAACGTTGCTTAAGAAATTATTGTACAGTTTAGCTAAATAAAATAGTTTATAAGATAAAAATCTAAGTATTTTACTAAATTCAAAACTGAATATTTGTCACATACAGTTAAGCAAACTTTACAGCATAGAGTAAGATATTTCAATCTATCATCTGGTTCAAATACGTCTTACCGGGAGGGTTGGTTTGCAGTAGACGCATTGCAGGACATTCTGATTTGTATCGCCAGTAAAGCTGCGAATTGTCACCCGCGTCACTTTTCTTTGTTTTACGACAAACAAATATTCTTGACTTATATTCTATTTTTTTCCTTATAAATAATATTGTAATCGTCTAATTCGAAAGGCATTTTTAGTATCAGTGTATTTTAAAATTTGTGTATTTTTATATTAACAGTGTCGTCAAGATTTTCAAAATACCAGGGATTAGCCATGTATATTCGGTAGCGTATAAGTTACACCTTATTAAAATTTTAAAAGTTTCCTTATATTATTTACCAAACCATTAAGATTATTATATATTTAACCAAACCACGTCAGATATTATGTACTTGAAAATAAAACTTTATCACTTCGAATACTGAACTTAGTCATTACGCGTAATAACCAAATATTAGACATGATGGATAACTAATAAAAATTACTGTAACAAATATGAACGAAAACTTTTAGATTGTCGCCTGTCTTTAACATGTTTTGGGAAGTACTTTTTATTAGCGAAGAATATGATACAACAAAAATAACCTTAGTACCTTTTGTATGTAAACATACATTTTTGTTATAACTTTCTTTAATTCAGAATATTTCAGTTACTGTTCCATGAAATTTATTATAACTGAATTCAGATTCTGATTTTTTCCGCTCCTACTTAAACCAGATCATAAAATAAAGATCAACGTTGAAATGCGAATATCTGGACGTTTGATAGTTGTGGGTGACGTCATTCCTCGTTATAAGTTCCCTTTGATGCTCTCATTATCTCGTCTCGGCTTTCGGCTGCTTCGGAACTTCAGTCATATTCTATATATTAATAATTGATCAAAGAACGTCTGCATACCACAGTAGCTCTAAAACATGTAAACATCATATTAATTCATTGTTAATCTAATCAGGTTTTACTCAAGTTTAGTTATTTTGTTGAATTCTATAACTAAGCTCAGGTATTCAAACGCGTCTTGTAAGAATAAGTCAATGTTCTTGTTGCTCAAAAATAACCCTTGAAAATTCTTCATATACACATATTCATATTTCACACACACATACACACACACACACACATATATATATATATATATATATATATATATATATATATATATATATATATGTGTGTGTGTGTGTGTGTGTGTGTGTGTGTGTGTGTGTGTGTGTGTGTGTGTGTGTGTGTGTGTGTGTGTGTGTGTGTTTCTTCGTATACATATATTCTTCATATATATTTTTATCATGGTAAGTTATGTTACCAAAGTAGCCTTTAGGTATTTATTGTAAAGTAAGCCTTGTAGACGTAGAGGTTGATCTTACGAAATAGTCCAAACCTTGTAAGCTATTGAGAGCATCATGGAATATTGGAATACGGTATTTGGCTTAAAAGACTTGCTCATTCAATCTACATTTATTTCCATATAGAGACTGACACCAATAATTGTTTTGGAATAACAATTAGTGGTGAACCCTGATCGTTGAATAGAACAAGTGTGCCACGGTAATTGGCCTCGTTTATTTAATTCCCAATTTTCCCGACTTAGAACAGGTTGAGAATTACTTAGGTTTAGGATTAAAATGGGTTTTGCTCCCTTCATAAGATCTTTTTTTCTTAGGAGAAGCTGAGAAATTGCACTTAGTCCTAGAAGGACCTTTGCACATATAGGGCCACCTCCTGTCAAGATCCATAAAAAAGAATTTTGGGCATTAAACTGTCATGTCTTCTTGGAAGAAGGGGAAGCCAACCCTTAACAGCCGATCTTGTCAAAGGACGCTAAAAGTGGCAGCCCTTCACATTCAGGAAGCCCCACCAACTCCAACATCTCCCGCAGGAGACTGACCTATCTACCCGTGCACTCCAGTATCTCGACATTTTCGATTAGATGCTCCTGGATATTCATAAGTTACCACCAAGCTTCACATAGTTATTTGCTATTCCCAGAGCAAATAACTAGAACGTATAAACCAGCCAGATATGAACCCTCCTGTGGTATTTTTAAGGTGTAGACAGATGTTAACATTTGTGCACATCTTATTTTTCCCTTCTATGCGTACTCAATTCCTAATTCCTGATCTATTGTCCAAGCAAGGTTTGAACGGTAATTTTTTGATTCAAGCGGCCAAAATAACTTTTAGCTATGAGTAAAAGTTTCGTGCTACTGCTACACTCCGTCTATCTAAAATCGTTGTGATTTTCCATTCAGACGGACATAAACAAAGCATTCGTCAGAGCCACAACTCATTTCGAACAAATTGATTACTTCACAAGTATTATTCAGTGTTTTTACATTAAGTTGCATTATCGATAAAGCTTATAAATAAAAAAGACTGTCATGTAATGAGGTCAAAGAATTCGTTGAACTGATTATGCGAAGTTTCCTAGTTGGCATACGTGTTGAATTTAAAGCCTGGAGCCATGACCACGTCACGTTCATCCTCCATAGTGAGATCTGTCTCGCCTTTATATAAGCAGTGGTTGCCTTTCATATCTTGGTCAACGGTGTTTAATTCTTAGGGCTTATAAGTTAGTCACTAAATAATTTATGTGTACATTGGAAAATTTTATGAAAAACTTTATTTTCCATATTTGAATATCTTAAAATCTGATTGATTTATATTTTATTACAAAAGCATATTTATAGTTTAATTTAATAAAAAACAAATTAAATTTTACCTTTAAAAGGTAAATAAGAAAGTATAATAAAAAAATGCTCATATGCGATAGAGTAATAGCAGCTACATCTCAGGAGCGTATAAATCTATGCAAAATTCGATAACCGAACCAACAACCAACGAAGTACATCTAAATTTGACCAGACACCTTATATAAGAGATCTAAATATATTTGGATTACATGATGATATAAAAATATCTGTAGTGAGAATTTAATTCTAACATTTGCGGGTCCACTCCAGTTACTGTGATGCTGAAATACTCTCTGGGGGGAGAGACGCGACTAATTGATGTAAATTACTATAGTTTTTGTGGAATTTGAAGTCTTTCTCTGCATAAACGCATTCTTTGTAAAAAAATGTAGAATGCACATTTCATTTACCTAACATATAATCAAAATGCTTTAAACCTATTAATGTTCATTAAAAGCATATGTTTTCCAACTAATGTATTTCTAATAAAATTAGCATCAAACAATCAAAATTAGTACAATAAGTACTTTCTTGGACGTTACAAGGTATACAATTAAATTACATGTATTGAAATTCAGATTTTTTACACCTTGTTATTGTTACAAACCCTAAGATTTTCCAAGAATTGGATATACGTATATATATATATATATATATATATATATATATATATATATATATATAATAATAATATACAGGGTGTAACTGAAATACACCGACAAACTTCAGGAGGTTGTTCCTGAGGTCAAAACGAACCAAAAATTTCCTATAAATGTATGTCCTAAAATGCATCGTTTTCCGTCTGTTTGTGTTTATTACATTAAATTTTTTTTCTAAACAACCATTAAAGGTACAAAGTTAAACTTTTCAACATATGCTAATCTAGTAAAGATTGTCAATTTAAAAAAAAAATTGAAAATTTTTACTCAACAAAATTTAAAATGGCGACTAGTTAAAATCTTTGATGGTGAATTTCTCAAAAACTACTTCCTGTATAAAAAATTTACTAGAATATAAAAAAAATATAAATTTATTTATAAAACGAACGGTACCTCATTTTTTGAAATCGCTCAAGAAATAAAAAAGTTATGGCATTTTTCTTAACCTAGTAACATATTACATTTGCAAGTTTTTTTTCTTGTTTCAAAAGTTAATGTAAGTATTTAGGCAGTATAAAAATAAAACGATATTTTGGGTTAAAAAAATTTAAACATGATAATTAGTATTAAATTTTAAAAACGACATTGTAACAAGCAATCTACATGACTCAACTTTCATGATTTAAACAGCTGAATATGTTTTCATGTTGAGACACAGCTGATTAGAACAACAATGAATTCAGATAAGTAAGTCATTTCCTTGTTTATTTTTGACAAGATATGATCTGTTACTTTCACTTGTAGAAACATTATTAGTCGATAGTGCTCTTATTCTATTGAAGATGGCAGGTTACCCATTTAGCCATCAAGCTGACATGATATTTATGTATGGAAAACCTAACGGTAATAGTCGCCTAGCATCCCGCCTGTATTACGAATCATTTCCAAATCGACAGCAACCTACTCATTCAACATTTGCTGCTGTTTTCAACCGACTTCATGAGACTGGCACTTTGTTACCTTCTACTGCAGACCGAGGTGTACAGAGACAGCGTAGAACTCCTGATTTGGAAGAAAACATCTTACAGCGAGTAGAGGAAGATCCAGGCGTAAGTACTAGGCAGTTAGAAGCAATACTCAACGTAGACCACATGACAGTATGGCGAGTTCTACATGAGCAGATGTTATATCCGTACCATTATCAGCGTGTACAAGCCCTTGGTCCAGCTGACTTTCCATTACGTTTACAGTTTTGCCAATGTTTTATCAGCAAGCTAACAACCCTGGTTTTTCATCATTAGTTGTGTATACAGATGAAGCTTGTTTTAATCGAGATGGAATAACCAACTACCACAATATGCATCAATGGGCTGATAAAAACCCATAAGCCATTCATGAAGGGAGACATGAACAGCAGTTTAAAATAAATGTTTGGGCAGGCATCATTGGAAACTGTTTATTAGGTCCTTTTGTATTACCTGACATACTAAATGGTGAAAACTACAGACATTTCTTACAACACGAATTGCCTGAAATTTTAGATGATGTTCCCTTGGGTGTGAAAGAGCACTGTTGGTTCGTGCATGATGGAGCTCCCGCGCATTTCAGACTAGATGTTAGGCAATTTCTGGACCAAACTTATGGGGAAAGATGGATAGGCAGAGGGGGACCTGTATCATGGCCGCCTCGGTCGCCAGATCTAAATCCAATCGATTTCTTCCTTTGGGGCCATTTGAAAACTCTAGTTTATGAAAGACCAGTTAATACCAGGGATGACCTTTTACAGCGTATCACTGCAGCCTGTAACACTGTAAGGAATACACCAGGAATACTTGAAAGAACTCGGCAATCAATGACCAGACGTGTTAATGCATGCATCGCATCAAATGGAAGGCATATTGAACATTTGTTGTAAAGTGATCCCTAATATTTTGAAATAAATGTTGCTCTGTTAAGTTATTCCGTATTTCTTAATAATGACAGCTTAAAACACTTTTGTTTATTGTGAGATATTTTTGTTTAATGTAAGTTATTTTTGTTGAATGTTCTAAACAATTGTAGGCTACTGTAGTTTTTTGAAACAAGAAAAAAACTTGTAAATGTAATATGTTACTAGGTTAAGAAAAATGCCATAACTTTTTTATTTCTTGAGCGATTTCAAAAAATGAGGTACCGTTCGTTTTATAAATAAATTTATATTTTTTTTATATTCTAGTAAATTTTTTATACAGAAGTAGTTTTTGAGAAATTCACCATAAAAGATTTTAACTAGCCGCCATTTTGAATTTTGTTGAGTAAAAATTTTCAATTTTTTAAAAATTGACAATCTTTACTAGATTAGCATATGTTGAAAAGTTTAAATTTGTACCTTTAATGGTTGTTTAGAAAAAAAATTTAATGTAATAAATACAAACAGACGGACAGACGGAAAACGATGCATTTTAGGACATACATTTATAGGAACTTTTTGGTTCGTTTTGACCTCAGGAACAACCTCCTGAAGTTTGTCGGTTTATTTCAGTTACACCCTGTATATATCATTATCATTAAAATACCATTAGTCTATGTATGTATGTATATATATATATATATATATATATATATATATATATATATATATATATATATATAAAATATTATTATATATGTATTATATATATATATGTAATACATATATATGTTTGGTCTTCCGATCATATGTTAGTTTGCTTATTTAAACGCATATGTGACAGATACGGCCAAATACAAAATAATTGAATCGGAAAAAGTAAGCGCTCTTTGGTGTAATGGTAGCACATTCACCCGGCAAGTGAGAGATCCGGGTTCGACTCCCGGCGGAGCAAGTACTTTTTGTGATTCAATGTTTATTGAAATTAAATAAAGGCTATTGCCATTTATACAATTTAACGTAAATAAAAGTCGTTTGACAGGTGTTTGGTCTTCCGATCATATGTTAGTTTGCTTATTTAAACGCATATGTGACAGATACGGCCAAATACAAAATAATTGAATATATATATATATATATATATATATATATATATATATATTGAATATATATATATAAAATACATATATAATAATATTTTCAATCATCGTTAAAACCAGATCAATATGCAAACTTTAAAAATACATCATTGAGGAGGAATAATATGTTTCATTATTTTAGCCCCAAAATATTCACATTACAATTGTATAGAAAATATTATTCTGATTAATATATACATTGCTGAGTAAATCAGTTTTCAGGCAACCAGTTAATTTCATTCATGTTATTCATGTATACAATAAAAAAAGAAAGAAGGGACTAAAATTTCATCCCAAATAACTTTCATTTTCAAATAATGAATTATAAGACACTTACAATTCACTTATCCTTCAGAGGCTTGTTAGTTTGACTTTCATTAGTTCTTAATTTTTCCAAAGGTCTTTTATAATTAATTATAAATTAATTTTAAATTATCTTCCAAGTGAATAGACCGAATGATTTTAAAATAAAAGGTTTTCCACTGTCTTCGTCTGTATGGTAACCGATTGAAATGGTCAGCCATATATTTGATACTTAAATACGTGCAGTTTGTCCATAAAGTCATGGAATTAATAAGGTTTATTGATTAAAAGTATAAAAAACACAAAAATTACTTGGCCTTACACATTACAGCGAAGCTTTACCCACTCGTATCTTTGTTACACCATGTGTCAAGTAACAGGCTTAATTAGCTCATCAAAGTGTATAGATCAATTCATTCTCAAAATTACTTTCGGACAGATATACCATACATCACATGGAAAAGAGAGAGGAAGTCTGTTTAGAAATGATTTCATGCAACATTCTTAATTCTGCAGATGATCTTTCTTGAGATATCTTGTTACATGGTACAGTTGCATTTTCGTTCATAGAGTTAGGTCCATAACGGTATTTATACACGTTCAGGTTATTTATGGAGGGTACTAAAACTGAAGATTGCGCTGAAATAAAATCTTATTATTAACTATTACAATATATTTTCAACTTATATATTTTTTCTGTACGAATAAGGTGTATGTATTAATATTCTCCACGTCAATACATCATATGAATGTATTCAGATTTGGTTAAAAATGTATTTATTCTGCTGTTTTCACATTGTCATCATGGCTATCTATAAGGTCAATGTATTGAATATTTGATAACGTTGAGCGGAATTCAATGGATTGACATGCAACTTCATCGAAGTCAGCGTTGCCTATATAGAAATAAAGCACGTGACAAAATTTAAGTCCAGTCATTTCATTTATAGTTTTGAGATTTCATACGGCGAGACAGAGAGAAATTATATTTTTATTCTCACGAGTAAAAGATTTTGTTAAGGCTTAGCCAATAAAACCTTCGAAATCAACTGCAATTGAAATGCAAAGCTTTAAATATTATATAACTTATAACGAAATTATATATGATTTATAAGAATTCGGGTTATATGAATTCGGACAAATCTATATATGAAAGTCCAAAAGGATAAGGTCGAATAAGCTTCTTGTTTACGCTTTCAGCTCACGCATCGCTACATTCAGAGACTAAATGAATCTCTCATTCGGAAAATCACAAAAAATGTCCCCATGAGTGGGTGTTCTACCACGTTTTTAATACCTAATACTCATATAGAGAGTCAACCAAAAGCCAGCTGTCACTCATTTCATTTATAGACGGTTTGACTAATTGAAATAAAAATTTAGGGATCTTAGTAGATTAATTTGATCTACGTTTACGCAAACCAAAGTTTACCGTTTCTTTGTATTCCCTTTCCAAAGTTGAAAAGAGTTTTCCCTTTACCATCTTATAGATTTCAAATTATACTTATATTTTTATTTTAGTTGTTTTTTAGATGACCCTGATTACTTTGTGCGACTACACCAACCATCAAGTTACACATACCTGTTACTATTATTTCCAAGAAAGAACCATGAACCAGTAATAGGCCGTTGAGACATAACTCAACGTTTTACTTTCGAGAGTTTGCTGATGTTTCTCCGTCGCTTTTGAAATCTATCTAGCGGAATGTCCTTGATGAATTACATAGTTTTTTTAATATTAAATTATTTAGAAATTCTGTACTTATACAAAAAAATTAAATAATATTAGTAGGTATTTGTGTAACACAAAGTAAATATAAGCTAAACTTCAGCATAAAATGGAATTCATGAACGCATACTAGCATTATTCAGAACGAATATTATTAGTTATGATTGTTTATTTTTATTTTATCAAATTTAACTATTAAAATTGAAAAATATTGAAAGAAGAGTATTAAGTTGAATGGTTTTGGTTCAAACAAAATTCAAGTGATTTGTCTACTAATAATATACGCTTAAAAATAATTTTAATGAACCCCTTTAATTAATGCTGAATATACAATTTGGATATATACTAATACAACTACTTCATCAATATACAACTAAACTACTTCTGTATTATACAATTACTTCCTAGTTCAGAACTAAATACATTTTTTTTACACAGTTCCGGCTTCTGCTTATCCTACACACATTTTAAATATAATATGTCCTTAAAATGGGACAAAAACTTGTTCCTAAAATAGCATGACCTTATCAACTAAAATGGGACGACGAAATGAAGAAACCTTTTTATCCTGTAAACGGAATGATAAGTTTTCACATACAAAGGATAGGTGAGATATTTTTTCAAAATTTATTTCGTAAGAAATATCATTAATGAAATTAAGTAAAATTTGTTTGAACTCGTATTACAACATGCCTATTAAATATTTGAATGACATTAACTGCATGCTACTTGTTTGCAAAGGTCTGAAATAGTTAATCGTTTCTCAACAAGGTCGTCACCATACCAGGCTTAATCGATATGGACAAACGATACAGATTAAGTGTGTCAAGGTCAAAGACTACATTCCTATCTTGAAAAGAAATGGGTTGTGTAAAAGACAAATATATACGAGATTATTTGATAATCGTAATGACTGTAGGTGTTATTCCATCGCTCAGAAAGGGATGAATATTAAGATATGAAGATGTAAAGTGCCATTAATTAACTCATGCTTCTTCAGAAGATACATTGACTCGTCTATCAGCTGATATGTATTTTTATCTACAATAATGTCCATAATTTTGTAAACCACAATTACGACTAATCTAAATAAATAATAAATGTATAAGTTTAAATATATAAAGAAATTATTTCTTTTTACTACGTCCCATTATTTTAAAAATTACCAATTCATTCCACTAAAAAAATCTGTCATCCTCTTAAATGTTATATAGTTGTTAAGATTTTGTGCATTAATTTAAAAAATATCTTACAGTAATTTGTACAATTAAGAAATATTTGATTGTATTATTACATGTTTAGTTAATCGTTAAGTTCATATTTTGACAAATTAAACAGTTTACGTATTTGTTTATTAGTTACAAGATACTGTTACACTCCTTAGACGATTGCTAATCAATTCCCTAATTTGTTGCGCATACCGATAAGGTAGGAGTACACCACACCACGTGACATAACGTTCTTCACTGAGGATGCATGCAAAATTTGAAATCTATATTTTTTTATCGTGTGCGCAAACAGACAGAGTGAAATAAAATTGTTTAAACACTGAGCCCCACGAGTGATAAGCTACTCTAAATCTAAGCCATCAGCTGTTGGCTTAAACCAATAAATTTACCAATACCATTGATTACAACATAAGTCACTTTGGGACTAATGCAGTAAACAATTTAGCTCGTAATAAAAATTACAATATCCACACACAAGTTTCATTCAAATGTGTTTAATTAAGTGAAGTGGTATAAAAGCAATCAACTCAATCAACAACTAAGAACACTCCGAAAATTTAATTAGACTACAGTCATAGTTTCGGGTTCAGTTTGAAATAATAGATGCCGAGCTATTTTAATTAGCTAATATATCATATTATATAGCTTTGTGTTATAAGTTTGCACTGAACTATAACATGTGCAGTGCGCTATTTGTTTCCCGGAATTAGAGGATTCATATTAGCTGATTTCATACCTTACGGTTTAAATTGTTAGTAATTCAAAGACTAGCAATAACTTCTATTGAATTGTCCTTGAGTGAGCGTTAGCGAAGCATATCACACTAGAGGGTGGAAACATTTCATTTCTATCCGTCCACACGACTTGTCCACTATCTGTCGTGTTCACTTGAAATTGTGCAATGCTTCATTTCTGTATGAGAAACTCTGATATCGGTGATATTACATGAAACACGATGGGAGTTAGTGAAAATCTTTACTACGAGAAAATAGCATAAGAATTATTTTGAAAGGGCAGAAAATCATATGAAAAAAAGGAAACGTGGGAAAGTTCAAAATCTAGCGAGAAATGTTTATTAGATAATAAAACATATTGATATTTATATAAGACACTATTTTTATATCATATTTAAAAATATACTGTAGATTGTCTAATAATTTGACTAAACAAAATTATTGAAAAAGTCAACTTTATTTTCCAAAGATAAGAACGAATTTAAAATCATAAAAATAGAAATATCCTCAATTTGCAGGACAAATAGCATCAAATTATCGAAAATCTAACAGACCGTTGTTAGGAGATTGGTCAGATCAGATTGATCGATGATTAGTTAAGCATCGGCCAATCGCAGCACTGCGGATGTGTCAGTTGTGGTTTAATATATTTTTTGATTGTAGATTTTTGTCACAACGAAATCAAAATATCTTGAAATTTTGTTCAGTGGTCAATTTTTCAATGCGGTGTGAATTGGCAACTTATATGAAAATCAAAATTAGGAAATCAAGCAGGACAGTGTTTCAAGCCGCGCATACAAATGTAAAGCATCCAGGACACAGACAAAGAACAGTAATTATTTAATCTCAGAAACAATTGCATTTCTTTCAGATATAAAGTATTCTTGAACAGTTTTAATTCAAAAATATAGTCTCTCTGGAATAAATAGTCAAACATGCATTCTAGAGAGATCATGATGTTTCGTAAGATATAATATTCCATGATCAAGAAATAAAATAAATAAATTGTTAAATATAACAATAGATATGTATACAACAAATTTTGTATTTTTAATTATTAAAATGACATATCAAACATATTAGTTTGAATTTTATTTATTTTGGTTATACGACATTGTTATACTTTAAAATTGTCTAGATACTGTACTTTGTCGGATATAAACTTATTTTAAAATACACAGTCTTAAAAATACAGGTACAAAATTGTTCTTCCGGTTATTTCGGTTATAAAGTGGGAAATTCGAATAAATGAGCAGTAGGATGGATGGAATAAATTGTATGTACGAAAGTAACCTAGATGTAATGTATGAATCCAAAATTTTAGCTTATTTTCTTCTTTGACAATTGCTATAACATGTACATGTTCTAAAGCAATAAAATTATTATTATTATTATTATTATTTCAACATTAAAAGCGCACATAATGAGGCAAACCACGTCCTACGTTATTTAAGGTAATCTTTATTATTTCTATGTTTATATTTTATAAATATAGAACGTAAGGAGATAGTGAAGAGTGGAGAGAAAGCTTCTTGATACTTTCAGTTGAGTTTTGTGTGAAGGTTGTCCTGAGGCGTTGCGAAAGAACGGAGAGCGGAAATTGGGATTTCTCCACCTGATCGTGAACACACGAAACAGTATGTAGCCTAGTGGTGAAAATGTTCTCTTAAAGTATCTTATATAAATAAACTATAATATGCATGATTATTTTAAAATTTTTAGGTTACTTATCATGTTTAAGTATACGATATCTCAATCTGAATGTATTGCATTTTTGAAACCTTTAACTGTAAATATACCCCCTTTAAAAAATTGTACAAATGAACCAAGTTTATTAAACAAAATGATTCATCGCCACTGTTTGTGTCCGCGGTAATTTCTAATCGAAGCAACCAGGAATAATCGTAACCGACAATGCTGTTTCTATTACTTTACAAATTATGTTTTTATAATCAGGCGGGTACAAAATAAATTAGACTAATAATATTATGATAGCAGAATCATAGCTCATTATTTCAGTTTATAATGTAATGTAGACGTTAATCGTTTGTAACTAATAATTATCATAAACTTAAACAGATCGGCATTTTTCGAAAATTTTTGTCTTAACTCTATTTTTAAAGTTGATTTGAACGATTATAATTCTACGAGACTTATGACAATATATAATTATTAGAAATTTAGCCTCGAACAGTTTTTTATATGTAATATTCGATAATAATCCGTTACCACCTTTTAAGTACATTTTTATTTTAAAATACAAAAATTCTTAAAAGGTTATAAAATGTTTATTATTGTATATTATTTGATAATAATATTTTTAGTCCCATCATAAAATACGGCTCTATTTCATTTAATTTTAAATTTAAACACAAACGTCGTTGTGGTCCCGTTTCCAAGACAAGGTACAAAACACAATGAGATATTATGAGATGCTTTGTATTGTTATGAGATAACCCTATGGAGACGCTTACTTAGCCAATAACGCATAACTCAAGTACCCGAGCGAGCAGATTTAAGTCTCCCGCAGCGGGCAGGGAGATAACAAAATGCCGTAGGCTCCCCAAAGACCGATCGCCAATATGGTGTATACCACGGCGTTATCATTTCCTTATTCTTTATTTCTCCAGAGAGTATCGTAAGTTTCCAAATACGTATTAATGTCCTTTCCTATAGAAGGATATATTTTAAATATATCAGTTTATCATAAGTCGACTCCAATTGCAGTTCTTGTAACAAATCTTGAATCTTGTAAATTAATTCAAATAATTAATTTTGTAAATTTAATTTACTGTCAGTACTAAGGGTCTTATTAATTATTATGTATAACTAATTAATTGAACTTAAATTCTTAGTAATATTAATTGTTTATTGGTTTAGCAAGACATAGTTTAAATGAACAATATATACAAATTGGGAATTTAACATCCATTTCTTATTACCTAGAAGAAAAAAATACCCCCTTATCTTGTGTCGTGTAGAAGGCTTATTGAGGTTTTATAAACAATTTGAAGGCTATAAATAAAAATCATATTTATATATCGACTTCAAGGATGCCATCATGGTTACTCAAAAGTCCACTCAAAATATTTTCGCTGTTAATGTCAATGTCAGCCTAATTCAATGGAGTGATTTGCATTATTTTCGAAGTAGATTTTAGCATATACAATAAAAGCTCCATGTGAAATTTAAAGTATTTTGTTCAGTTTATTCTCGATTAACATGTGGATATAAAGACCCTTGAGTATTAGCCTTAGCTAACACCCGTCCAAAATATTTAATAAATTATTTAAGAAAACGAACAAAAATGTTAGTCTGGTATTAAAAACCAAATTACTTCTATGGATAACGTTGGAAGTTTTTTCGTTACAGCACGTAGTAGTTTATCTTGAAGCTAACACTTTTCAAAACAAAATGATTTGTTGAACATGATATTGAACAGACTGTTTATGCTGAAACGTTACTACAAACTGGCATAACTACTCTGTACTAAGATAGAATAGGAAATCACAGTCACCAAAGGGTGGTCTCGTCCGTACATAATACGCTGTCCTACGCTAGCCCCGCTACGCTTGCGGGGTTTTCCCGTCTTTTGCTTTGAAATCTGGGTTAGCTTGTTCGCCCGGCTAAGCATAGTTGCAACAAAAAAACAAGATATTTTGTTAGTTGAATTTTGTTGGAGAAAATTTCCAGTTGTTCAGTTTCAAAAACACCAAAACTAATAGGACATTCGACTTGAGAAAAGATTTACTTAATGTAGCATATCTGTTTTTCGTAACAAAAATATAATAAGTAATTATTCCGCAGCATTGATTTTTATTCTAATTAAAGCTTCCATAATTTTATATTTTAAAATGATTGATTTATGAAAAGTTAGTTTAGTTTTCAATTTTTGCTCTTGTGCCAGTAACTTTGTCTACAATTATGATGACACCTTCAGTCCTTGTTAGATAAAATATTTAGTATAGGTGATTGTTCAGAGTAAGTTACCTTTTTCTTTAACGTTAATCTAGCATACTGTATGTACACATGAAATCAGCTCGACAGAAAAAAAAAATTTAATGTATAAATTTATATCCGTTTGTTTAAGTAAAGAAAGAACCGAAAGGTAACATCTCTCCAATCACAAGTTATTACTAAAACTCTGTTGTTTAGGTAGAGGCTATGCTCTCAAGTTAATGGAGTACCGCGGGGGATTAAAGCGCTTTGCCTCCGTGTTTTGAATCCTCCGAGTAATATAAAACAAGCTTCGGAGCTTTACCTCCGTATGCCCAAGGTTTTAACTTTTGTAGGGACAAAACACTGCCTTGTTTTGAAATACGAGTATTCGTATGGGTTTGTAATAATGTAGAAACTTGTAATAAAGATTAAAACCGATTTATTGGCTGAGCGTCCGCTAAGCCCTTCACCCAAGGGGCTAAACATTTATTTATATCTGTGGACACGATTTTCTAAACAAAATTCACCCAGAGAACTAAAGTTTTGTAAAAAGCTACAATTATATACAGATGACATTGCGTTTGATCATTTTTCGTGCAACTCTAAGAAATTTGGCTGAGCTTCAGTCAGTATTTATATATTGCAATAATGGCAACGAGAAAATTTCTGAATAAATGTTAAACAGACTTAGTACGATCATTTTTGAAGTTACTCTAACGCGTGTATATATAGGCTTGTTGCGAAGCCTGTTACATATGTATGGCGTACTCCGACCGTGTTCACGTGCATTACTAATTAAGTATCTCTACCGGTACCGTCTATAAAAATATATCACTATCTTCTAAAATTGGTATAATGAATGTTCACCTAAAATCCTTTTTTTATAATTTTACTGCCATTCACGTGTTTCCGTATTCCACCATCAGTTTTCATTAATCAGAAAATAATGCGCAACTAAATATACACATATGACCATTTAAATAGTGATGTTAAATTTACATGAAACTGTTGTTATTTTGATTTAATATTTTCATTTTTTCAAAATTAGGGTTTGTCTCTTTTTTTTATTTTTCCATTTCCTTTTCCACATTTTTGTAGTTATTTAGGTAAATTTCTAATAAATGTTCAGCAAAATTTTGTGTTATTGTAGACATTTTATTACTTTTAAGGGCTTTTGTTTGGTCTATAAATCATTTACTAAAACTACTGTCCGTTTGTCCAATATAATAGATTTCACAATTAGTTTTTTATACTAAAAATTTTTGGAAATAGCAATATAAAACTAAGACAAACCCAATTTTCGAAAATATAAATAAGATAGGTACCTAATACAGAATAATAATCAAAATTACAACTGTGTCACATAAATTTAACTTCTGCCTAGAGGGTTTACATGTGCATATTTAGTTTTTTATTATTTATTTAGAGATTAATGTACACTAATAATAGTTAATCGAAAAATTATGTGGCAATTAAATAGTTTAAAATGGGGTTTTAGTTGACTACTCATTGTACTATTATAAAGATAATCTTTTAATGTGGCGTTAATAACATATAAAATTAATAAATTGAAAATATGCTATTATTTTTAAGGTTAGTTGCAGGATAGCATGATGACTCTTTAATGGGTGTAATATTAATATACGTGTAATACTTTAAAATATTTAAAAAACATATTACCTTAAAACCTTTCCTGATTCTATCACTACGATAATTAGGTCTATTATTCCTTCAAGTAACAGCATACAATATCGTTGACTTTCTCTCCACCTCGCGAGTACAATAAAATCACAACATTTTACTGATTTCAGTGAAAATTTAATAAAAAGTGAAATTTCTAAGTTAAAAGTGGTTTCAACGTCAGTTATCCACTTTATTACCTGACTAAAATGATACTATTACTGTTTTTAAACCATATGATCGTATTGGCTTATTTATTGTAAATGCTTTTTCGGAAAAACTAATATTGTTTTCCTCGAATTCATAACTGGAGGGTGAACAATTTCTCTCAGTTCAAACACAGACTAAAACTCTCTCCTCTGACATAACTTTCGCTCTTTCAAAGAAGTAATTACAAGACAGGCAATTAAACGTCACTCCTCCCTTGTTTATTGCAGTGGATTTCTTAGCTTGTAACTTCTCCATCCTGCAGTTGATGCTTTTATTACTATTTTTTTAACGTTTAAAAAATTAACTATTTTCCTAGTTAATATATCCTAACAGTATTATAATTGCGAAAGTGCCTTTGTTTGTTTGTTTTCTACAACAACCGATTGTAAGGAAATTTTACATGGACGTTATTGCGGTGAAACAAATATAGGCCTATTCTTATTTAGAAATTTTCTCCGGGCTACACCCTACTGGTCTTTAAAGTTGCGAAAAATCCTATTTTGTTTGGTCTTTAAAGCTGTGTAACATTAATTATATATGACTTTCAAATGTAATAAACTCTTCTGAGAAAGCATTGTTTATTATTTACAGTTTTTTTACATTTATAATAAGTTAATTTTCTAATACGTAACGATACATTTTAGATAGAAGCAGTTTTAGATTTCAGTAAATAGGTAAGTATAAATATATAACCTAGAAAATGTCCTAAACATAAGAAGATCGGAGTTTGACCCAGATGACTATCTTTGAAGCAGTCGACAAGAAAAATCGATGAAATTTATCTGGACTGTTCTTTTGAACTAATGTAGGGCTCTAAATTTTAAAAATATTTAAAAACTAAAACTGTTACTATAAATTTAAAGCCTAATATAAAACCTATCTTAGTTCTCTTTTAACAGAAGTATGCTTCTCCGATCATTGCTACGTATTTTCTTTGATCGGGAAACTAAACAAATTCAACTACGGAGCAAAACATATTAAGAACGAAGTAAATTAAAATATCCATAACATAAACTTTTGGCCTATTTTCTAAATCGTTGGTAACAAGGCAAACCCAAAATTGGTGTCGGATATAAAGTATAATAATCAAACCAGCTGTAGTCATAAAGATACAACGGATATTAAACTGCGTGCTAAGCAGCGGGTAACTGTTAGTAATACGGATATAAGAAAAAAAGGAAGTCTAAGTTTTACTATATATTAAGGCTATAAAGACTGTTATAAAACCTATTTAAGTTGTTTACTTTGTTCAATTTTCTAAATATTCAGGTTTAAGAACGATATAAGAGTCAGTTAAATGGCCCCTGTATTCCAAGCTACGTCAGTGAGGGGGACTTTCCGTTCGCGTTCGTATCACACTAACACTCGTCTGTTATACAAAGTTTTGATTGTCTATTTTTAGCTAAAAAATGTATGTCAGAGATTGGTCTTCGTATTGAGATACCCTGCCTACATTGTGTTCGTTGTGCATCAGTGATATCCTTGTACCGCATATTGTACTGTATCCTGGCAGGCTTCTTTTGAACTTGGATATGGTAACATTAGGTGACCTATTAAACAGTAAGAGCTATTTTCTCCTTGTTTCAAAGACCTATTTACATTATTTCCCAGAGAGTGATTTTAATGAGGTTGAAGCCAGAGTCCCTTCGACGTCGAAAACTCGGCACGCTTCTCAAAATTTTTTTACCTGCTGCCTTTCAGTTAGTGAAAGGTTATTTCTAAGAGACACTTTCATTTTCTTCCTTGTCAAAATAAATATATACTCGGAACGACTAGTAGCCAACACTTTCCTGGCATTCCTTGAAGAAATATGTTCTCATATATTTTCCCGAGATAATCCAGTATTATAAAATACCAATTACTGTGAATAGTAAACTTGTTGATTAATAGCACTGAAGTATAGTTGATAGTATATATTTACGCAATTATTTTTAAAGATTAATCTCAGGGAAATATAAGTTGCCTCATATCTTAATGTACTCGTACACTTGACGGCATTATCTCTCTCATACAGCTCTATTCTTTCACTGGCACACCAAAATGGCGAGGATACATGGTCTAGTGTTGGCCTTTAGATCGGGGTTAGAGATAGCGCAGGTTCAAATCCGGTCTGTGACACATAAACTTTTATCAGAACAATAGACCTTGTGCTCTATCGAATCTCTTCCTTATTTTATTTTATACTATCCTTACAAATGACCATGGTCCAATGTGCGGAGACAAAAAGGATAAAAAAAGGGAATTGGACTCTCCATAATCAACTATATCGTTTCCTTTCCCAGCACTTCAATGAGGATTAATAATATTGAAATTGGTACACCAATACAAATATTTACAAAAGATTAAAATTTAGTTTCTTTCATCGCTAGGAACGGAAATGGACGATTTCGTTGCAAAACGGTCTTTACGAACGGGGAAAATACATATTCAGGAAAAACTAGCAAGCACTGAAGAATATTTATTAAGCTATGGATGAAACACTGTAAATGTTTTGAATGATTTTAAATTAGACTTTATAATAATTTTCATCAATATCATTTTAAAGCTTCCTATCAAATCAATTAACTTGAGTTTACCATTTAGAAAAACTTAACTATGCTTTTGCTCAATTTTGAGTGTGCTGTCAAGAGGTTTATTTATTTTAGGGATATTATTGAAGTCAGATATTGTTTGGTGTGATAATAACAAGTATTCGAAGAAATGTGCTATAAAGCACCTGAGAGTTACTAGTTGTATAAAATGATTTAGCTATACACATCCTTAGTTTTCAAAGGACGACTGCAGGTTGAAGCACTAATTAGACAAGTTGTATCATACCTCGCTCTCATATCAGAGCTCACACAGTAATTGCCTAGTTAACAATTTACAGCGTACAGCTAGCTGATTGGATTAATTGGATTAAAATCGTTTCTTTCATATCTTCTGCAGGCATTTGAAATCCAGTTCTTAAAGTGTTAATCCAATGCTGAAATGCTAATACAGCACTCCAATGCTAATTGTGCACTCCAATGCTAATCCAGTGCTCGAATGCTATTCCAGTAATCCAAATATAATCCTAATAAGATATGATAACTACCAAAACAAAAATTTTCCTGTGCTTGGTCCTTTGGAACGCGCATGCATGAGGGAGTGGCATCATACAAATTTTGGTTGCGTACATAAAATCTAAATTTTTAAAGAGTTGATAAATTAATTAAATTCAATCATAAAATTGTTTTATAGTATTCTAAATAACGGCCATCTAAGGTTCAATACTACTCCTATTTCAAAGTCCACCATTTGTTATGAAAAAATGCTTTAAAGATTGCTTACCACATTTTGCTCCAACAATAAATGCCTATAACATTATACGCTTATTGAACTATATTGAACATAGGCGTGGGAACATTAGGTTACTTCTTATTAAACAGTAAGAGTACTTTGCTCCTTTGTTTCAATGAGCTTTTTCAATAGTTATCCAGGGAATGCTTTGAAATGAGTTTAAAGCCAGAGTCTCTTTGACGTCAAATACGCGTACGTCATTAAAACTGTTATACTACACAAAACATATAAGTACTGTCTTAAATGTGAAAAGATTCTCAAAAACGTATCATCTGCTATTTTTCAATCATTGAAAGGTTTATTTCTAAGGCACACTTCTATTTCCTTCTTTCCAAAACAAATATATAATCGGAACTACTAGTAGCCGGTGACTTCTTAAATATTACTTTAGTGATAAAAATGCTTCAATGATACAAATACTTTAACGGTTCTTCAGATAATGTAGTGTTAAAACCTTTCTAAATACTTCTCACGGTCCGATCCCAAATGTAGGCAATGATTTGTGACTATTGTGTTCAAAAGTAACTAATATAGCCGTATTAATAACTTTATGTAGAGTAAATAATTTAATTCTATCTGCCATAGTAGAAATAATATATTAAAGTGTTTCCAGGCACTTTAGACACCTGCAATAAACATCTAATGTCTAATCCAAATGAGAGTATATAACTGCAAATTATATTTTAGTAATCATAATGCTTCTCATAAATAAAAGGGTTCGCGTTCTAAGTACTTGGAAGTAAGGAGTCAAGGTCAAACAAGTGATATTTCCTAAGGTTATATATCATCTTGGAGAGCGGGCAAATGAACGCACGAACTACCTCCGGAGATTTCGGCTTCCGCAAAGTTGATTACCCCAGACTTTCTTGAGGTGCGCTGCGTGTACTTTATCATGAAATTCCAGATGAAATGTATCTCCTCTACAACTTTGATCAGATAATTGTTTTGTGTAAGTATAAACTACTTAATAACTAGTTATAATGGCAAATAAATAAATGTTAAAGTGAACAAATATAATACGATTTTTTTAATTAACTTCAATCACTGTTAATTTTGGATGTATTTACAAAAGCCTTTACTTTGGAAAATTTGGACTATAATTACTGTTTCTAGAATATTTCTTCTACAGTACTTGTATATACTATGGACAGTTAAAATTAAAATACAGACGAATATTTGATATTTTTATGTAACTTGTGCCCCATTCCCAAATCAATAACAACAAAAATTGTGGTCATATTTCGGCAAATATAGTTAAATTAGTTACAAAAATACGATTGTAATTTGCTATACTATTACTACAAATATATATATACGAGTATATATATATATATATATATATATATATATATATATATATATAAAACAAACAAATAATATATCTTCCGATAGAGTCGAAGGTGGTTGACGTGTATAGTTTTCTTAATGACCATTCCTTTGGAAAAGTATGCAATTGGTGAATGCGCAGACTTTATCAATTTGATTGAACTATAACAGAAAAACGACGCTTTTCTAAAATACAGGGTGCTGTAGCCACACGGGCTGTACCCACACGGGCTTGAGAATTCCTGAACGGTTACTGGTACAGCAATAAACTTGGTACATCATTAATGTACCTATACATCTAAATTTTTTAGTAAATACTACTTTTTTCATGTCATTAGAATGGCCAGCAAGAACTCGGAAGGATATGTTAAATGGTCATTATGAAGGGGCTGTCTAGCAGAGATGAATAATAAAGTTAAAAACCTGATATCAGTTATTATAATAGAAAGTTCTTATTTTTAGAATGGGATTTGGACTTTACTTGATATACATCTTACAATATGCTTTAAAAGGATACACATCTTGTGCTATGCTTACGTCAAATTATTTTGCCGAAATCCTTGTAGATCATCCTCCTTGGAAGTGAAGAGTCACTAAATAGCTTAAAAACTATTTCTAAAGTCCAGTATTCATTTACTAAGTTTAATTTTCACAACTCGAGCTAAGGAAAAATATTAAACCCTTTAGAACAGGAGTACACCCCTTCAATGAAAAAGCAAAATAAATTATCAAATAATATTTTTGGACACCGTGGTGTTCATATATATCAAATCGTGTAGGAGATATTGTACTGTATATCTATTTCCTTATCAGCACTTTTACGTAGATATTGATATTCATTTTATTGCTGAAAAATGTGTTATTTAAAAATTTCATATTGTTATAAGCAGTGAAAAACTGTCTCGACCGTTTATTTGTTCAGAGATATGAAAATAAACAAGGACGCAGGACCAAAGTAATAAACAACAAAAGGACCTTTTATCGCCCGCTCTGTAATTACTCAGACTGAAAGAAGAAAAGTTTCCTCAGAAGAAAGTTTTTCGTTTGAAACTGAGAACAAGTTGTTAATGAAACCTTCTCGCCTTAATTAAGATTTTGCCGACAGTACAATACTGTAGGGTGAAATAGACAATTATATCATTCTCCTTTTAAACGAAATATTAGCCGAAGTGTTTTAGAAGAGCTGTCGTGTTTTAAAGAGAAGTGTAATTTAAATTTAACTATTGTAATGTGGTCACGAGTCAAACGTATGTAGATATATCCTGGTGGATGGGTGATATGATTGGTGATCGGCTATAAAGTATTTAGAACCGAATTATGTTACCACAGTAAAATTAGTTAATAAATTTTCAAATTTTATTTAACCATAGTTAGATGCATATTTTTCTCACATACATCCGAAACTGCACCTGATCTGTGTTAATCCTCTTCCTTTTAGCCGAAATATGCGTCGATTTTGTATCGGTAAATAAATATGTTGTTTGCCCATTTTATTGTTTTTAGGTAACCTGCGACAGTAATATAGCGTAAAGAAAATTTATAGTTATCTGCTGTAGACAAAAAAAAATAAAATCAGCCAACTAAGATATAGACTCCAATGTCGCTAAGCATAGTAGGACATGAACCAACATAGAAGTCATTATTTTCTATGTGAAAAGTTTCATACAAAATATAGGTTCTACAGGAATTTGTATCGATATATCTTACTATATGGTACATTCCAATGTATCTGATACTTAAGTAATCATAATGCATACTTAATATTTAAGTGATTGATACATAATAAGCAGTATTGAAATAACAAAGAGTCTACTCACTTTTCACTTTACACCGTGCTAAACAACAAGAACTCACTAAGAGATTATGTTGTACGGGTTGATGTATTTATGCCACATATGTTAATATGTGAAATGTTTCAATATCTAATCGGCGTATTGGGTTTATTTAGAAATTTATTTGTTCTGTAATTTTCTCGTTGCCTATGTGATAGTATAAGACCATGTATAGAGACAATATTCACTAAAGCTCAGCCAAATCCCATGGAGTGACATGCTCCACCATCTAACTCAGTGTTCATTATGTGCAAATAAGCTTCATGGATATTTTCAAGTCTTTAAGTCAGTTCGTTTTCGAAATATCGTACGCACTGACAGACAAAGACACAGAGAGAAGGACATAAATTAAAGTTTCCTAGCCACTCTATTGAACGGCTTTGCTAAAGCTCGGCCAACACAAAATATAATGTTTATGTACATTAATTTGTTATTGGTTTTGCACATAACTATTTGTGTGTGGTAAACTTGAACCCCATCTAAACTAAAAATGGTCAAAATAAATCAGTGAATATATTACCTGCACAAACGGCTTGATAGTTGGGCTCTCAAATTATGAAGAAGCATACATTATACATTAGGGCAGAAGTACGTCACACGTTGTGTAACGTAAAAGGATTCGTAAGGTTGCAAGCACATTTTCTAGTCCAAAGCTACGTGTATCAAATGTCATATGATTGCATTCAGTTTGTTTATCTATGTATTCAGTCTACGATGTTCTAGTCACTTATCATTCTATGGTAAATTTCCATAGTTAAATTTAAAATATTCACTAACGCTCAGCCAAACCCCAATGAGTGACACGTACTGTCATCAAGCTCTATGGTGCCTAAATATAAATTAAACCTAATCCAATAGGTCAGTCCATACTCGAGATATAGAGTGGACAGACACACAGATAGACAATATTACTGAAATAAATTTAACTCCAGACATTGGAGTGATAGTGTTTGCTAACGCTCGGCCAATAATGGAAATCTAACTTGTTATCTTGTTAATTCAAACTTTATTTCTTTTCTATTCATAATATAAATCCTTTTTCGTATGCTAATCATTTTACTCTCCATATTAACAAGACTAAAAGTCTTTCCCAGGATTTTATTTATCCTTATATTTTATCTTAGTTTTGATTTATTGGAATTTATTAGTACTATGCCAATTTTGTAGACAAACCAATGTTATAGTAAAGTCAACATCAGCCATACTGTATTTTATTCGCTAACAAACTCAGATCTTTTCAATAGAAAATAATGAACTTAACCAGAAATGAATAGTTTTAGAATTTCAAATGAACAGAACTGTTAATTTTCCTGCTCTTTCATACTTGAAGTTTAAAGAGTTCGCTGAGATTTCATAGAACATACATGGTCTCTCCTTGAAACAGAAAACCTAACATTCTTAAATCTCTCTTGTTCAAAACCGCGTAACAAGGTGGAGTCTGTGCAAACAGCTTGAAATTTAACCAATTATATACACTTCATTTGGAAAACCTTAATTATAACGATGAGGCCTGGCTAATGAAGAGCCTCTCAATATCAAATGAATACTTTCCACCTTTGGAACTTTTCCTTTCAACTTGGAATTAATCAGGAAATGAGAAATTGGAGGTTTTCTTTTACTTTAAGATAAATTTAATTTGGTTCAGAAGATAAATCGGTAGTTTGGGGCTTTAGTTTTAAGCTGATAATAATCGTGTATTTTAATTTATACATTTTCCAATTAATAAAAGGTTCAATCTATATAAATGCATTATTAATTTTATCTTCATGAAACTTTAAGATGATTTCAAATAACTCATTGCACCATGAAATAAATGATAAGTTATTATATAAAAGTATTAAGGAGGTGTTTCAGTGACATTATACCCCAACAGGAATGTCACTCGAGGAATTGTTATATCTAAGGCGATTAAAATCATGCTGCTACAAGAAGATGCCAGAAACACAATAACCCTTTTCTCGCCTTTTTATGATATTCGTTATATCTTCAAGTAACCTTTCAGGTCCAGTAATCAATATTAGTTTTTCCGTGTCATTTTTCTCTTTAATCTCATTATGGTAAATAAATTTGCTATAAATCAAATCCACAGCAATGACAGCACTGTATCAGTTCAAAGATGAATAAACAGGGCAAATTCGCAATACTACTACCTATCTGTGTATGTTTGTCACGTTTCTCTTAGTTTAAAATTATTTAGAGACCTATTTTTGAGTATAAATAATCATTCCAAATTTTATTTAGTTTAAATGTTCCAAAGCCCGTCCTACAAGCTATGTATTTGTAGCCGAAGTAGGTCTACATGTTGAGAGATGCATTTTTACAAGCTGCATATATAGGTAGCCTGAAGTAAATTTAGTTTCCAGAATCCAGAATTCAAGTTTGTGACAGTGTCTAGACGCTGACCTAAGAGGAATGTGAACGGGAGCTAAACTTAAATTCAGAATGAATCAATCCTTTTCACAGATTGTTGTTTGAATTTTATTTTTTACAATGGAAAGACCATGGAATGGGCTGTCGAAGACGATGTTTCCTTCACTTACTAGAGAGCTACTTTCAAATCTTGATTATTTCCATGGTAGCTCCAAATAAAACCACGTTTGAAGGAAATATGTGGAGACTAAATCCTCCATAAAACTCTAGAATAATATTACAATTTAAGTGGAATTTGAAAGTATATAGTGTCTCAAAAAGAAATTAATTAATTTAAAATAATTATCTTGTAAAGAAAACCCCAGAAAAATGGATTGGCAAGCGCCGTCAGCGAGTTTGGACCACATTTACTTTCCGCATGGATGGAATTGAAGTCCAACATGCTTTATTATAAAAACAAATACGGACTAGACCTCTTCCTTGGATCATCATTATTTAAACTCTATCCGAATGAACACTCAAGATCTGAATGCGCTACTCGTTTTATTCGATATCAGATGAATTCCATGATTGACGATGCAACTGCCATGAAAATTTCTTGCAGGTGTGTAGTTAGGTTTGGTGACTATCTTCGTTATTTTAAATTTAGCCACTTATGATAAAAATATGTTTACAATGGATGATTACGACTTATTATTCCGTTAACATGGCTTATAAATGTTTTAGTTTACAAAGTAAACCCACCTAGCTTTAGTTATTAAAGCATATAATTTTCATCACGATGAAAGAATTTGAAAGGCGTTTATGCACCAGATATAACTACTAATGGGCTGAGCGATAGCGAAGCCTATTACTCGAGGGGTATAGAAAAAGTTTATTTCTATTTCTCTCTAACTTCCCACACTAAACCCTTTGAATGAACCGACTAATATACTTTAAATTATTCAGGAACTTTATTTCTATACAGACGAAAACTGAGTTCGATGATGAAGAATGCCATTCCAAAGAAGAAAATTGTAAAATATATAAATATATTGACAAACTTTAAAAAATATCATATTATAGTATTTAACGTTTTAAAACATGCGGACTATCTACCGCACTACTTAAAATGTCATATTTTGTTGTATTAGTGCATAGAACTGTATTATTATAATGCTGCTATGACATCCTACTTATCTAACAAAAACAATTGAATTTATCATGGCAAGATATCATGTATGATATGAATGCTGCTATGACACCCTGCTTATCTAACAGAATAAATTGAATTTATCATGGCAAGTCATCCCAAAATAAATTTCTTCTGTAGTTATTTAAATTTTACATTTTACATCAAATTTAACATCTAAGAGAAAAAAGAATAAATATTTTGATGGTGTTTGTCCAAACATTTTCCTGAGTGTCATTGAAGCCTATCACTCAGTATTCGGACACAGTTTTTCTTCTTTATCAAATCAAATCAAGTCGTCTATTTATCATTGACAATAAAATTTCATAACAAACGTCAGAATTAACATAAAACATTAATATACTAAACCAACTTAATTATAGTACATTCTGTCACACAAGAAAGCATTTATGCTGAGATATATACTCGTACATATTTGTTCTGTATGATTTCTATCTGTCCATAGCACATTTCGAGAATTAAATGAGCTATATAATTTAAATTTAGTATGGAACTTCAGCGAAACCTGTTACAGCACAGGTGTGTAGTGTACACCTACCTTGTTTTATTCAGAAAAATAATTTTGGATTTTCTTGATAACAGAATTCAAGTTGAATCAAGTTTTAAGTATCCAAATTATTTGTTAATTTAAAAACAAATCATAAAACATTTTTCTTATTCTAATTTTTAAAAGACGTACTATCACGATAGCCAAAAAATTTGAGTCATGTATTTTTATTCTATCTCATATTTTATCGTAGTTGCGACTGATCTATTTTGTAGCATCAAATGTGGAAACGAGCTAACGCTGTTTCTACATTCAACAACATTCAACTAGTAAAAAGGTTCACTAACTGTCATATCAACCTTACATTTGCTGATATCACAGAGCCATATATACACCGCTATGCACCAGTTAGAGTGCTTAAGACTATACTAATTTTGAAAAGTAAATATTTGAGTTACATTGATATGTATTATATACAATAAAATAATATAAACACTAAACACAACTTTGCGGTAGAACTTCAATATCAATACAAAGTTTGACAACAGTTCTCAGAGGAGGAGTAGTTGGTAGCTTCGTTAGGGTGACTTCAATTCAATATCAACCACTACGGTGGTCAAAAGTCAAACTGAATAATAACTTTTCGAAATAAACATTTAGATGCCAAACTTTTATATTTTTTTAAACATTCGTCAATTCACAAAAGCTTGTAAAGCTTGCCATGTATTAATTCTTACCGAACAGCCGTGAAAATTTTCTTTTTAGTTTTAGTTAGTAGTTTGTAAGTGAAAATAAGGAAAGGTTGGAATGGCAATGATTGGAGGTTTAATTAAATATTAGAATTAGCTCTAGTTCACTTTCCTCTTAGTGCATCATCTGGAATCTGTAATATGTAGCCATGTTCATCTGAAGGGATCCTAAAAATTCAGGGACGAAGAAGCTTAAAATGGACGCTTTATATCGTTTCGACATCAGAGTCATTTTGGATCTCTTGAGACAAACCTGATTTAAGATTGCAGGAGTCACAGATTCAGTTTTGAGAGGTTGGTGAAGAGGAGCTTAACCCAAAATCATGTAGAATCAACACCTCCCAATATACTTAGGTTGAATTTAGTGTTATACTAAATTCTAATGAAGTTCAATAAATGGTTCAAAACAGTAGTTGTTACTACCTATTTAGGTCAATACGTACTCCGTTTTACTAAAGTTCACATGTTCAATAAATTTAATTGAAATTGAAGAGCTTCAATAAGCGAATGGTAAATACAATTTTGAACAAAAGTTCTATAAAGAGTACCCGTACATGTAAGGGATAAGAATAATTTGTTAAAACTTTTTAAACAATGTTGAAACCATAAATCTCAAAATTTCATGCAGTGGAAGATCCAGATATTCGTTTTT
Organism: Homalodisca vitripennis; assembly: GCF_021130785.1. Taxonomy (NCBI): domain Eukaryota; kingdom Metazoa; phylum Arthropoda; class Insecta; order Hemiptera; family Cicadellidae; genus Homalodisca; species Homalodisca vitripennis. The sequence continues at coordinate 44,175,717 of NC_060212.1, forward strand.
ATTAGTTTCAGAATAGATAGAATAAATTATAATTAAAACCTTATGCATTAATAAGCAAACATGTTTAATACGTAGAAGAATTTTTGATAGATGTATTACACATGTTAATCCGCATGTAGTTGAAAAGCAATTACTACGTTTATTAGCCTATCAATTGCACGCGAATTATCTTCAAGAGGTAACAATTTGCACCAACACAAATTATATATTTGTCCAATCACATATCTAAATACATAATGATTTGATACAAATTGTTGCAAAATAGTTCATAAGTACGCATATATATATATATATATATATATATATATATATATATATATATATATATATATATATATATATATATATATATATATATATATATATATATATATAATACTCACCATGTATTATTACACCAGTATTAATAGTAATCTTATTGCTTTAATTTATCCAACCTGTTTAAATTATATTACAACAAGATATAATTATATATTCACATATAAATACAGTTTCAAAAATTAAAGCGGTGTATGAATACAATTAACTCAAATCTGTTTGTTTTTAATCTACATTATACATTGCATAGCCAACGTCATTTTTTAAATCTCAGATTTAAACTTTCGTTTGACATCAAAGTCCCTTTTAAAACTTAAAACGTTCAAACACTCATACACCCCCTTCATTCCCCGCCAACTCACTTCTACAGCTTGAAATCAGTGTTCTCATTGGGTAATCTCCCAGTGAAATGTATAAACTCGTAAACACTGTAAAAATCGGTTTGATTCTAAGCAAAGTTTGAGGCGATTTTTAACGCATTAGGCGTTGAGGCATTTTTAATTGAATTTGACATTCTACTTCTAACAATTAACACCTGTCAGTGAAGGCAAACATTCATACAACATAGTTCTGAGCATCCCCATACTGTACTTATCTCTGTCTCTTGTCTCACATTTAGGTATGTCTGGTCCCCTTCTTGTCATAGTTAGAGAAGCAAGTCAATGATTTTTTTCTAGAATGTAGAATGTAACTTAAAAAAGACATCAATTGCAATTTTTAAACGAAAATGTACTACTATCTGAAATTTGTAATGATTCGAAATTCCTTTTTGCAGGTCGATAGCTCCTAAATGGCTGTCTGTATATCTCTCTCACAATAGGATCCATATGGAAGTTATGACATGAAAGATTTTGCCTAGGACAGCAAGACATGAATTCCTGCGAATAATTTGGCAAAATATCTATCAACGAAATTGTCCTATATGTCAACTTTGAAGAACAGACTTCATACAATAAGGTATCTGTTAACTTCTTGTCTGTATAAACACAGTGAAAGGTTAAGGACGTGTTTCGATGTTTTTATTTTGGCAGTGGAAAAGTTTCTATACAAATTTTAAAGATATACAAATGTTTTGATCGTACCGGAGTTTAGCTCATTTGCATTGCTGCACTAAAATAAGTTGGGCTCTATTATCAATAGAACTGAATAGCACTCAATGCCAGAGATCGTATCCGTACATAACACAGGAGTTGACTAAGGCACGAATAGTTTGACATATTGATTCTAAATAAACAAGAGAACTAAAGTACCACGGTTCAAGAAGATAAATAATATAATACAATACAGCTGAGTATTGATCGAAAGACCTTTCTATCCAGAGTTATCGTAAAGCCAGAAAAACGGACACACATACAGACAAACAGACAGGCAGATAAATTACATTTTTAATTTCAACCTGTAAATAAATAAAGCTTTTTTCTTGGACCAAAAACCAATGCATCTATTTTCAAATTCGTACGACCGTT